>NC_089873.1:190467500-191667500 GCF_040182565.1 Anser cygnoides
ATTTGGTCTCCAAATGCAGAAGAAGGTTTATTTCTTCACACATAAAAGCTCTTTACCCCCAGCTGTTCAAGTCACCAAGCGCATGTCAAGAGTCTAATGTATGGCACCAAACCTCATCTCTGCCTGTCACTGAGCTAGAGACATAAATAATATTTATCTGAACTTTGCTACGCCCTGTTAAATGATGACTCCGAGCAAGAAAAAACAGTAAGTCTGCAAGCCTCGAGTTTTTTGTCCTCATTTAGGAGACAAAGCTCCGATGAATCCTTTTAATGCTCTTGAAAAAAAAAAAAAAAAAAAAAGTGGACAAAACTGCCACTCCAGCTATAGCCCACACTTCAAATGGCTGTGAGATGGCCTTTTCTAAACGTTACATAGTTCAAGGAGGCAGTGAAGTGCTCGGTGGAAGATTTTGTATGGGAACTTTAACTTCCCATTCCATTTGACTTTTGGTCTTTAAAATACAGGTCAAATCAATGAATTTAATGAAGGCCGTGGAACACAAAGGCTTTGCCTTGCATTTTGACCTAGATAAAGGAGAGTCAGTCCAGGTCAAAAGGCTTTAGCAGCACTTTAAGTGGTTAGTACACAAATGTGACAGAATGTTTAGACTCTCGGAGACTTGCAAGACCCAGTGACAAGCCGTTAAAAGTATTTGAAATAGCTGCTTGAATGAACTTTGATAAGGTAGCGCTATTGTCTTCCATTGTTTCTTTCTTTTCATACCAAAACACCCCCAAAAGAACAAGAGTCAATGAATGTATAATGCAGTCCCACTTTTACTGGATTTGGGGCTTCTTTCGGCCTTTTGGACTTTTTTTGTGAACTGTTTATGCCATTTTCATTCATTTCCCCACATTAAGCCTTTCTCAGATGCTGGTGATTAATGTGTCTTGTCAGTAAGAGCTTTTAAAGTGCAATGATACTTTCAGAAGCCATAATGTGTCAATCGAACCTAAGATTAAGATCAAATTAAGATTGAATTTACTCTTACTGAACCTTCTTGTGAGTTGGAGCTAACGTACGTGGAGGTGGTGGTGGTGCCTTCAAGCTCCCAGGCATCTCACTTTCCAGGCATCTCAAGCAAAACGAACAGAGAGCAGAAAATTTGTATATTAAATTCTGGACTCACACCTTTCTTCTCAGTGGGATAAAACATCCTTGAGAGACCGTTGGACACTTCGCACACGTTCACTTGCTCCACACAAACATCTAAACTAGGTGGTGGAAATCAGCTTGTTGGTAAAGGTAGATTTCTGTTATCAACAATAAATATATTTTAATGGTGGAAAGCATACTGTCAGAAAGCCCAAGATTGTAACATCTGCCAGAAAACGAATCTCCATTTAAATACATAATTATTCCCCATTACCAGAAAGCATTTGTCTAAGGAATACTGGTAAAATGTGTAACAGTTCATTATGCAGGGCTAAATTTGTGTAGAAAGACACAAATCCTGGTTAATTTGTGCAAGGAGGGAAGGTTTAGTTTTGTTTTGCTTTTCAATTTTGCTGTAAAAAGTCTGCTTCTTGAAAGCTTTCCAGGCCAGAGATCAGGTTCCCCCTTTATAATGGGAGCTATTAATGCCTGAAATGGGCCGCTCTAAAGAACCACATGGCGGTTTCACATGGTTTGATAGTTCCAAGATTTTGCTCACTGTGCTTTTGGGACTTTTCTCAGTATTCTCTATAGTGAGATTTTTATTGTATTTTACTCTTTTGTCTGGTTTTTGTGTTTGAAAATTTTCCCTTATTCATTGACCAGTAACTTTCTGTCACCCATCTTTGACTTTTCTTCTTACATCTGCATTAAAGCTGTCATTTACTTCTGCTTTTTCCCCTCTCTCCATATTTGACAGCAAAAGCCTTCATCAGCTTTTATCCCTTTTTGTTCACATTATGACATAACCTGCGCAAAGTGGCACAGCTCCCCAATTCTTGTATATAAAATTTGCAACATTTTTTGAGACGGGTCAATGCCCATTTTTGGGATCCTTTTCTTTATCTGAGTACCGTGTTAAAACTTTTTGCAGATGTGAGCTATTCAGGAGCAGCCTGCGGCTGCATGCAGAGATGGGGAAAAGAAGAAAAGGCCTTCCTATTTTGTGATTGCCATAGTAACTCAAACATTGCCAGTGTGTTTGTCGGTTTGGTAGGGCACAGCCAGTGAATTTTATTTCCTGTGCAATCAAGCCCTCTACTGGAGATCATGGCTTGTATGACACAGGGTTACAGAGAGGACAGTGTGCTTGTTAGGCCTGGTATTAAGCATTTCACTTTAAAATAATACCCATTTGTATCCATTTTGTTCAACATAACAACAGCTGCTGTCCTTGGGATGACAGGCTTGCCTTTTTAGCCAAAGTCGTATGACATTTATGAATGAGGCAGGCTCCATTCATTTTCACTACGAATTTGCAGTGGTTGCTTTGGGTTGTTTGAGTCTTTATTTTTTTAAAGCGTGTGGTGAGAGCCAACGTTATCCCAAGAAATTATATTCACGGTTTATGACGGGGGATAATTCAGATTTTTTTTTTTTTTGAAGTGCCATGTTATCACTGTAACTTGTGTGGAACCAGGTTAACAAAGAAAGGAGAAAGAAGCAAAGAAAGCATCCTAGGTCAGTAGGATGGAAGCTCTTCATCTGGCCAATAGGTAGGGATGGAGAAGTCATACGGGCCTGAAGCAGGAGCCGTGGACTTCGGGTTCAGCAAGTTTCTGCCTCCTTTTGGGTCACAAGGAGGACTTGCGGCTACAGGTCCCTGCCTGTTTTCCCTGGTTTGGCAGCCACCTCCTCTGCCCCTTGAAGCAAGTAAAAGGGCGAGGACCACACTCACCCTGGCAATGAGTTTTCCACATGGAGGAAGCAGAGAGCTCTACAGCTCTGTGTCTCGTGGTCTTCAACCCCGGTGAGCACTCACTCTGCTGTCTGGTAAGAGCAGGACAATCCTGTTTTTGTCAGACAGCACTTGCACTCCCACCTGAGACAATGCAAAGGAGCAAGGCTGGAGTGAATCATTGGAGTGAACCAAGGCTGCATTTTCCTACCGTAGCTCCTCGCTGCCACCCCTCACAGAGTGAGTCCCAAAGCTGAGGCTGCCCTGAGGTCCTGAGGAACTCAAGACATGGGCACAAGCCCCACAAGTCCCATCAGCTCCTCTCCCGACTTCCCTGCTCCTGCAGCAGGGTTTCCAGAGGCTCTCAGGCCTTTCTTGACTCATCTCTCCAACCTAGGACTCTGCATTCCCTGAAGACTTCCAGCTCCATTTAAATACCCCAAAATAGTCTTTTAAAAGTTCTCTTAATCTGGCACATTATGAAGGTGGAAGGAAAGACTCCCTTCTATAAAGCCAGAGGTGAAACTTGGTTTTTCTTTATCTTTTTCTTTTTTTTCCATTCACTGTGCACCTCACCTTGTAAAACTGCCCTTTTTACTAACTAGATTTTCCTCGATGCTGTGTCTTAATGTCTTCAGTATCCAGTTCACTAGTTCTCATTAGTGAGATGTAGAGAAAGCCAGTGAAGACTGTGGATATCTTTCTATCAACTTTGGAAATGAAATAAAATATTTTGCTTTCATATAGAAACAGAAGCAGTGACATAATACACCAAGCCATCATTAACCAAATCTGCTGGTTCAAAGAGGGTTTTTTCCTCCAATTGTAAAGTTGTTAAGAGATTTGAAATCTCATTTGTTTTGCTTTTCCACTCCAGAGCAGATTTATATCTGTGAGATTTGTAGGTACATCCCATATTTCCACATGGCTCCAACCTTTACTGGGTGGGAGTACAGCCACAGCCATCACCCAGATGAGCTTTTGACAGTGTAAATGCCTGGACTGAACAGACGTTACCCACTAGCCGACAGTCTCTGAGGTTATTTACCCAAATAAGCTTCAGGAAATACAGCACCATGTGCCACAGGGTGAACCCCATCTTCTCCTGCAGCCCTGAATTAAGCTGATGTGGAATGAAGAGGAAAAAAAAATTGTGTACATTAGATTGGTGGAGTGGCTGATCTCCTTAACTCTCTTTCCATGAATTGTCTGCTTTCAGGTTGTAAAGGTTAAGTAAAATATTCAGCTATCTCCCTGAAACAAGCAGGATGTATTAATTACTGCCTTTTTCCAGCATCAGCAGAATTTTGAAGTCTTTGCAAACTATTTCCAAAATATTTCCTCAAAATTGTATATTTTAATGAAAAAAAAAAAAAAGAGTCCTAGAGCAATCAGATTTGAAGCATTCTCTGCTGTGGGTATGATGAGTAGGTTAATTCAGTTTCACTAGAGATGAGGAGCATACTCATGGACTACAAGTACTATGGCAGCACAGGTTTTGTAGAGCAGCTTGGAAGCTTTCTGGATGACAAGCTCACGGGTGGCACTGCACTAAGTCTGTGCTGGACTGCAGCACTCCTGCATCCCTTGCCCATTGCACTGTAAGGCAGGAACATCTGAAAACACCACCACACTCACCACTATGACCAATGGCAGGATCTATGCATCTGAGCATCCAAATTCTGCCCTGAGAGAAATTCAGTGACCTCAATAAGTCTCATATGTAAGCCAGAGACAGACGTTCCTCATTAACAGAAATCTGTATACATTTTGCTCTCTTGTGACCTATCCACTTTTTTAGTACTTTCCCTTTCATCTCTCCCTTTCCTTGCCCCAAACATGCAAGCCCTGGCAGAGCCACCATTTAGAAAATAAACTTCATCATGTTATCATAGTTGACATTATGGTATTCTTTAAATGTTTCTCTGTTTCCATTTCCAGGGATTCTTCCTCCCCCCTTACTGCAGGTAAAAGAATACTGTAGGATTGGCATTTTTGGTATGGTATCCATTGTCTACATACAGTGAAATCAGTCCTGTTGTTATCGCTACAAGTTTTAACTGTAATAAATCATCACAATATAATAATGTAACACTAAGAAGCTTGAAGGTACTCATATCTCCTTGGAGATACCCAAAAGACATCTGGACATGGTTCTGGACAACCTGCTGTAGGTATCCGTGTTTGAAAAGTGGGATTGGACCAGGAGACCTCCAGAGGTCTCTTCCAACTTCAGCCATTCTCTGATGCTAAGTTGAATGCAGGCCATTATAATGATGCTAAAATCTCATTGTGACATTGGTACACTACTGTAAACAGTCTTCAGAAAGTAAAGATAGCAAGAACTGACAAACGATATTGAACTTTAAGGATAAGAGAGACTATGAAACTTCTTCACTTCTAATTTTCACCAGAATGAATTCAGAGTACTCTTCTGATGTCTATGGATTTGCAAAGATGTAGGAAGGGAATCCTGCCCAAGTCCCACAGTTCTGAAATAAGAATGTTTTTTAAAGGCCAGGAAAATACAGAAATTCATGAAAACCCATTGTTGTAGAAGACTTCACTTGCATGCCATGTCATGCCATGCCTACTGGCATTATTTGCAAAAGAACTTTTTTTTTTTTTCACGTAGGACTTAATTTACAAGTTTTACAGGCCCAATAAATTTGAATGTTGTGCCTGAATGCAGCTGCTTTCATCATGGTCAGACCTATAAACATGGCTCAGGTTTGATGAGACACTTCTCCTTTCTGCAGGAAGGTCACGATTCACTGGCCAGCAACGGGTGTTGGGGCTGGGCCTTGCTCTTCTTCCGGGATGATAGGGGTGTACATCTGTCTTCAGAAATAGGTTAGAAATACTAACATCCAGAGGGTGGTGACCTCTGATATAGTGATGCAATATGTCCTTTATATGTTGTGATTAATAGTGATATAATATGTCCCTTTTTATGTCCTTAATATGTCACTATCCCTACTGATGTAATATGTCCTTTTTTCTCATGAGACCCCACCTGGAGTGCTGTGCTCAGCTCAGTGGACACCGGCAGTCAGGGACAGAGCGACAGCAGCACAAGGATGATCAGAGGGCTGGAGCACCTCTCCTGGAGAAGAGAAGGCTCTGGGGAGACCTTACAGAGGCCTTCCAGTACCTAAAAGGGGCCTACAGGAAAGCTGAGCAGGGACTCTTTGTTAGGGGCTGTAGTAATAGGACAAGGGGGAATGGCTTTAAACTAAAAGAGGGGATATTTAGGTTAGATGTTAGGAGGAAATTCTTCACTCAGAGGGTGGTGAGTCCTTGGACCAGGTTGCCCAGAGAAGCTGTGGCTGCCCCATCCCTGGAGGTGCTCAAGGCCAGGCTTGATGGGGCTTTGGGCAACCTGGTGTGGTGGGAGGTGTCCTGCCCATGGCAGGGGGTTGGAACTGGGAGGTCTTTAAGGTCCCTTCCAATCTTAACCATTCCATATAAATTCCCAGATTTGCTCTAGAGGAACACCTGCTCATTTTTCCCAGAACAGACAGCTAGGAAATACTGAGCTAGTGCACACCAGGCTGAAGCCACTTCTAAGGAGGGCACTGACAGGGCTCTGTGTTTGCCATCCAGGTATGCATGTCTAAAACATTGGTGAAATCTGTCTTTTTCACTATAGTTGTCATATGAAGATTACTACATGACACCTAAAATACTGCTACAGGGAAAATCAACTCAGTTAAGCTCAAAATTTGTAAGACAAAATATCAGTCTAAGCTACTTCCATCACTTTATCCTTTACAGAGAGAGGCTGCAGTGGAACTTAACATCAGTAAAATTCTCCAGTGGTATTGCATAGCCTGATACATTACATGATATAAGCACAGCATAAGCAAAATAAAACCTGCAGCCAGCTCCTCCTTGGTGAGGTATACGGTGCACAGCTTCACTGCCCCTGCTTAGGAAGGATGCTCAGACAGGATGTCTAACAGCACAGGAGAGAGGAGAAAACAGCCCTCAGTAGCCATGGCATTTCTTTAGCTGCATCCAGCCCGGGAAGGGTTAAACGCTTTGTGGTGAGGTGGGACAAACTTCCCTTACGCTCAATTCTGTGGCGAGCAGCGATTGTTTTGACACCTGCACTATGTGAGGGATGGCATGGGCTCCTTTGTGGCGCATAATGGCACATCTTCATTATTGTTCTAATACTCTTAAAAAAAAATCCCTAATCTTTCTGTGGTGCCAGTGACTGTAACAATGCTGGGACGTTTTATTTTCTGCTTGCTCTCTCTTTCCCTTAACCCGCTATTGTTGCCATAGCCACGATGGTGCAGTACTGCTGGTTCGGGGAAGTTTCTGTACTGTACCGCCCTGAGCTTATTGTTTAAATCTTTATTATTCAACTGTTCTGAAGATTTACATTTTTAATGGCTCATTTATGTAATCCCATAAATAAAGTAGCAGAAAAGCATCCCACACAAATGAGTGAATTGGGGTTTGAAAAAAGCTGCTGAAGCAGGTCACTCAGGGTCTCAGCTGCGGGGCCTTGATTGGTATCAGCGATATAGCCACTGTGGCAATGGACTTAAGACCACCCAGTCAGCCCCAAAATGGTGCATTACCAAGGAATAGTGGAATGGTGCTATAGTTCAATCTCCCCTATTTATCAGGGAGCAGAGTTCTGCCGCAAAAACCATTTCAGTCCCAGACTCATTTACCTTATTGCTTTGACAGCTGCACCTCTCCCGCAGCAAAGTTTGGATGATTAGCTTTTCCCTGCTAGCAGCTGATGTTGATAGTTTTTTCTTCTTTTTTTTTTTTTTTTTTTTCTTAACCAGTATATTCCTGGGGCTGATAAATTCCCTCTAAAGAGGCTGTGAATTCGAGCACCTGCCTGAAGAATTTGTTTTATAAACCGAGCGCTGAGATGGAGATATGTCCAAACAATTCACTTCTAAAGCTTCTCCCAGCACTCCCCTCGCAGCTCCCTCCCCGCATACAAACCCTTGGCAAACTGCAAATCCTCTGAGAGGGTCCAGCACGCTTGTAGCTGAAGCCCTGATAATGGCACATGGGGAAAATACACCATTTCTTACCTAAAAGTAGATTTTTAGTTGCTGCCTCCAAGAGAGGACGTGCAGCCACTGTGCATCCCAAGGCATCTTTGCTGTAGGACATTTACCTCCTGCTCTGGAGAACAGGGATGAGCAGGGAGCTGATGCCCCACACCTCACACCCTTACATGAGCTCACCGAGATGTCCCACAGGAGAAACCCACCTGACTGACTACAGCCAGCACTAGCAAGGTCAGAGTAATTAAATAAATACCACGCTGCTGGTATGTCATTTGTCTTAGAGTGGAATTTAGGGCAGTAAGGAAAGACAGGATGATAACATCTCAGGTGCAGAAGCGAGGAGATGCTTCCAGACCTGGGGACCTGGCTGGTGTCCCCTCCGCTGGGACACGTCGCCGCTGCCGTGTCTGCGCACGAGGGATGAGCATTTTAAGTGCAAAGACCTCGTTCTGCCCGGCTGCGTGGCGCGGAGTCAAAGGGAGCTGCTCGGAGGCAGCCAGCGGGAGAGGAGACAAAGGCGGGAGAGCACCGGCCGGCCCAAAGGAACAGTGGGGAAGCCAGTAATTGGGCTGCCTCTGCTTGGCTTTTGCCAGGCCGGCAGGTTTGTTTTTCCCAGGCTGGAGCCCAGGCTGAAAGAGAGGCAAAATTATTAAAGATCTCAGCCTAGAGAAGTGTCTAAAAGGAGGCGGAAAAAAAATACTTGGTGGCGGCTGGAGGTGGGTCTGGTAACAAGAGCGCTGTGGGGGATGGCTGTTCTGTCCCGAGAGCAGAGGTAGCTGGGGAGTTCATTTTCAACAAGCAAAGAAAAATGAAGTTTGGGTAAAATTCATCCCTGTGGACTTTTATTGATGGTTTAACTCATTTAAAGTTAGTAGGAAGCAATAGTTCCTGCTGTGGAAAGGTGGAGCCGTGCCTTTCCAGCCTCTTCCTTGCTGCACAGAGTTGGCTGCAGGGATCCAGGTCCAATGGGACCAGCTGGACAGACGGACCCAGAGATCCCCCCGTGTCAGGTCTTGTCCTGGGCAGACGAGGCCAGGAGCCATCCACCATGGCACGCTTCATGCAGGGCTACAGGGCTTTTTGCAGGTATTGCTGCTTTACCCTGCTCCAGCTCATCACCGTGCTGATGCCATCAAACAGCTTCTGGTAAGGCCAGCGGAGGACTGGGACTCTTCTTGAACACATTTACAAAGCACAGTATAGATATAAACCTTTTAACGCGTTCATAACCAGCAGGAGCATCAGAGACTGAACCAGCAATGCCATGAGATCCCAGCGACACAGCTTCTCTGGGGCAAGAATATAGAATTCCTACAGAATTAGGAAGACGCAGACAACAATCAAGCAGAACACCAAGCCGCCTTTCCCCAAACCAGACTTTTGTTGCATTTACCCACTTAATATTAAGCTGCGTGTAATATTGCTCCTGCAGCGCATTCTGCAGCCTCCCCCATTTCTGTCTGCTTGGGTTTCAGAGCAAGCAGCACACCGGGGACACGCGGGGCTGGAGGGGAATGGGCACACTCCTGCTGGGGAGGAGGGTGAGGTGAGACCACACCACACCTTCTCTGGCTGCCCACTGCCCAGCAAACAAGAGGCCACATCCCTGCACTCTCCCCAACACACCATGGTCCTTTCCTTCTCCTTCATGTCCTCCTTGAGGAAACTTAACCTCCACAAGCCGGAGCCCTGCTGTGGCCATCCCACTTGAGCTGTGACTGCATTGGCACAAGCCAAGGATCTCCAGAAGATGAGGTTCACCGAAACTGCTGAACACATGCATAATGTTAGTTTTCCTTTATTATTCTGGACACCTTAAGCCAGCTACAGCCATCAGAGTCAACAACTGAGTTTCAGGGCCTGTGCCTCGAGGCTGACAGACATGAAGGGCCTTTGCCACCTCAGCACAGAGCTGAGACGGGTCAGGACGGATGGGAAACATGGAAGACTGGCCCCTTGTGCTGTACCTGCCACCCAGGAGAGCTCGAACCAGGTGGGATGTGGTAACTTGGCTTCCTCCCACATGAGGTGGAACGGGCAGCGGGGTGGGCAGGAGGCAGGCAACAGCAGGGTTACCTTTCTGCTCAATAGCAGGAGGACCTGGGGGCTCTCTGGGTTGTACCTTCAGCGTTAGAGTCCAATTAAATCCTGTTACGTTGGTTTTCTACCATAGTCTTTTCTCATTCCTACCATTAAAGGTACCATTGCCTTCACTTTCTGGCAAAGCTTTTATTAGGATTTTTGCCTTTGTGACTGCTCTATCATATCCTTGTAACACACACTTTTTGGGACAATGTCCCAGCCCACAGCGACACTGAAACAGCAAGAACGTGAGTCTATTTGTCCTGTCATACCCCAGACCATAACCACGCTGCACAAGTGATACAGAACGCCTGAGATCATCAGCAGATGCCATGTTGCAATTTTCTGAAAGCATCCCTAAGTAACTACGCTGGGTATCCTTACCTTTCAAATCCCCATTTACAGAGAAGAAACTAAGCCCAGGATCTGTCCTGCTCACTGCCAAACCCGCTGTGGTTTGCCACATCCACGGTCAGACTCATGGCAGCGGTTGGTCTGGAGGAGAAAGGGCTGCACAAGCCTGTAGGACCTTATTGCACACCAAACGGCGACATTGGCAGGCTGGTGGCCATCTGCAGAGCAGCCAAGAGGACTGAAGAAGAGTGAGAAACAGTGTACGCTATTTATGATCCTGCAAAATCTATACTGTTCTTGTTTTCCCTTACGGAAGTTTATTCTCGTTGTGCATAGGCAGAGATTCAGTTCTTTCAGTTTTGACAGATACAGCCTTCTGGAAGCATTTTAAAAGGTGCAGGTCAATAGCCTGAGAGTTACTAAAACCATATGTGATGAAGACTAAGCAATACCAAACTGATATATAAATTTTTAAAAGACACATCTACAGCATTGATTTGAGACACTGAGAGGCTGCTAGATATTTGGCATAAAATTATTTTTTTCCTGTATTAAGACTATCCTCTCTAGAAGCCTAAAAATGAGACTGTATATATATAATTTGCAAATTTTTAAGGCTTTTTTATTAATTGGAACTATGCCCTCTTTAACATTTACTGTTGACTATTTCCCATCGAGAGTCAATAAAACAAAGACCGTACATTAATGCAGAAAAGAGTTTTATTCATAGAGCGTGAGCTACAACGGGATTATTTGCAAGTGCAAAGATCACTCACATGAATAAAGATTTGGTGGATCAGTTACTCTACTGATAAAATGAATGAAGTCCGTCTCCAAACATAATCCAAATATGTTTTCTTGCTACTTATTCAAGCAAGTCTACTTTCGTGTTGTTCCAGTTTAATTAACTGAAAACATATAATTATTAATGAGAGCTCTGATGGGACAGTAGCGGAAACATGCTTCTCAGTGATGAACTTGCAGCCAAAACACAAAAAACAGTTCTGTTTGTGCAGGAAAAGCAACCCCCTCCTGCTACATTATCCCATTCATCTAAAAACATTTACATCTCCTTTGTCAACTAGTTTTCAGTAGAAATTTTATAATCACTAAGGAATACTGTTAAAAGCGTGCCTCAAGAAACTCCTGTGAAGTAAACTTGGATCTGTCTAAAAACAGGGTCTATTTTTCCTTCTAAGTTTTATACATCAAATCTCTTAGGCTTTTCTTGCACATTCATTGCTTTCGTGATTCATCGTAAATAATTCAAACTGGACTTACAAAGGAGATGAGGTTGTACAATGAACATAAGAGCCGCATGTTATATCCCTGACTTAGTCAAAACTAATAAAAGTACACTATAAAATTCAATCATAAAATGTTTTCTCCTCTTTTACACTGCTTTGTGATCTACATTCAACATCAGCTTGGTGAAAATAAACCTTTTTTGAGGATTTCTGTCCAACATAATAATGAAGTCTGATTAAACAGTTCTTGTGGCTATGGCAAGAGCAATACTCTCACCTGAATAAACTCTGTTATCTGTACAATATGCACTGAAACTAAACACAGACAACATTGACAGCTCACAGATAAACAAGAAACACCTTTGAAGTATAATTGCGGCAGCATTAACGTAAGGTGCATTCCCCTCCAAAATGAGTAACTAGGCTGAAATGCCCTACTACAGGAAGCTGAGACCATGAGTACACAAATTTATTTATTTTTTTAAGGACTAGGGACTTCTACAAGGAACAAGCGTTCAGAGTTACAGACGTTGAAAAGCCACGTTCAGCTTTACTCTTCAGGCTTTAAAACCTATCTTTAACATAGCTTATAAATGTAATGGTCATGTCACACAATATGAGCAGACTCTTAATGCAAACCTGGACCTATAGTCTAATTTTTGATTTAAAAAGTGATCAATAAATCAATGTTTGACTTAAGAACAATTCATGAGCTGCACTTTTTTTTTTTTAATTTGTGCATTTAGGAAAGGTATTGCTGAAATATGGTGTCAACCAATGAAAGACTCATGTATGTTCTCCGAATGAGAAAAATGTGGAATTGCACCTGAACCTACCTCCACTGATGAAGACAGATGTTTTTCAGCTGTCTGGTTTAGGTCATGTCAAATCCCCTAGATCAGTATTGGAAGCACTGTCTATCAACTAGCCAGATTAGTTTTGAATGCACACATAAGCAATAGGGAGAGGAATTTGCCACTGCAAAGCCACATATATCCAGCACTGACACTGCAGCAGAAGCTGGCTGGAACTATAAGTGCAATCCTTCAGATAAAATTATTGAGGAGAAAACAAGCAATGTCTAGTAAAATAAGGACTACAAATGACACCTGTTTATTTAAATCAAAGATAGCCCTAAATTTTCCGAAGATTATACTTTTTCTTTGGTCCCATTTAAAACATTGGAAATTATCTGAGAGGGTGGGACTTCCATTATAGTGCTATGGTTCCTGCAGGGAAATAGAGAAAAATAGCTATGCTCTTCAGTGGAAATGTGGAAGTATCCCCCTTCCTTGGATAATGAGCCTAGCAGCCACTGCTGCCCTCCACACCAGTTTAGCTACCTTCCTGTTAGGAGAGTAATTCTCAGCTGCTACATCAAAATTCAGTCACAGCAATCTCCACTTTGGTCTCCCCATCTCCTAGCTCACACGATCTTCCCACGAGAGACGACAGGTAGTATAGCAAGACGAGGTAGAGCTGTGCCTATAGGTGGCACTCTTGCCCTGACACAGCATTGAAGGACCACGAAGTGATACTCCTCCTTTCTGTCAGACGACAGAGGCCCGATTCAGATAAGAAACCCATTAAAAGTAAAAAAAAAAAAAAAAAAAAAAAAAAAAGGGCAAAAAAAAACCACCTTCAATGAACATTTCAGATTTTATTGTCAACACACGTAAAAACTGAAACTTATATCCAAAACAGTTACTTCTGAGAACACCGAAATACAAACCTTTTCACACAGAAGTTTGTTATTGTAACATAAACAGAAAAAAAAGACATAGAATATGCTGATGTGTATTATATGTGCTCAAAGTCACAAGTTTAAGAACTGTACCACTACAAAATCGTCACATAGGTTTGGGAAGTGAGCATTTGATTGTGTTTAAATATCTCCTCTGCATTTCTAGTATTACACATTTACTTGGAAACTTCATAGCAGTGGACAAAAACATCATAATTGTCTTCAAGGATTGTTTTGAAAGCACCATGACAACAGACTGTTCAAACTAGTTCCTTACAGAGGGAAGTCTAAACAGAGACAATTATTGCAGTTATGGCTTTTTAGGGGTAACGTTTAATGTTATCTATGACAAGATTGTGAATATACTACACGCAAAGTCGGTATTTCCTGGTAGCTCCTCCTGAAAAGTAAAACTAGCATTGCCCATTTAAAATTTGTTCTTTTTATGATAAAGAAACCAAACTCTTTCATGCTATACAAAATAGATGTGCTTAGCCACGCATTGACCAGTCTTCCCTTCTTCCAGATCCTGCAAAACTAAAATAACCCAAACAAGCAAAACTTCTTCATTGGTTAAGCAGCAAAAATAAGTTCTGCCAACTTTACACAATAAATAGACTTCTGCTTAAGTTAAATTTATTTCCAAAAGGGTGACATGACTAAACAAGTTGTATTGGACAGTGACGCACGTATCACGCTCCATTACCAAGACCCTAAGCTTAGTCAGAAGGGGAGTGAGGAAAGGAGCAACGGGAAGGGAATGTCTGTTCTCAGACAACTGAAAGATTTATGCTGCACTCTGCTTTTCTCTTAAAGGTCCCGAAGAAACGTTTTATAAAACTACCTCTAGCTACTTCTCACACAAGCAACTCGGTTCAAAAATCAATTCTGAACAGCATCTCTTTCTGGAAAAAAACTAACATCCCTGCAGTCCGACGTCTAATGACGTTCTTGGCTTGTAACAGCACATACTCATCTCTCCTCATCGTTTGCTAGATCGCTTTTCATACTTATCCTTTGTGTGCTGGTTCCTGTTTCGGTGCCTAGGAGGAGAGTAGCTGACTCTCCTTCTGGACTGAAAGCTGGGTGTGTATGGATGAATTCTGCGTTTCTTTGGTTTTTCTTCTTTCCTGCTTTTGTTTGGCTCCGGCTCCTTACTGACTTCCTTTTGCTCACGTTCTTGGTCTTGTTCTTTTTGAGATGGTAATGTGTTTTTGATGGTATTAATAAGAAATCTTTTATTTGCACCAGCAAGAGGACATTTCAACCTGTAAAGACATTTAAAAGTAATCAAAATAGGGGATAAAAACATCCTGAAACAAATGTGAGAGTTTAACTTCAACAATTTTAAGACAGTTTTGTGTTTTTGGCTTTCCTTGCATGCCACCTAGTGTAAACTCTCAGTACAGAAAGATATGCTCAAGGTTGTCTTCATTCTCCTTTTACCTTACTCTTTATAGGATAAAAATTATTTTACTTCAATGGAGTGAAAGTTCATGTGATTTTCACAAGGCTGTGTGCAGGGAGAAGCAGATAAGGCGAGACTCATGGTTAACTCACTCTGTGTAAGGTGATGACATATTTTAAGTTTGTCGGTGCTTAAGTTAGCTATTCAGGAATCAAATATTTAATAACACATTCTGAGTCATATGAGAATGGTTAACATGACCACAATCCTGACCATAATAGATTATTTAATGAACTAGGATACTCATAAAGTAAAGGATACACTTGCATGAAGAACCCAAACAACTGTAGTAATAAATCAAAGGAGGCATACCAATTTTAACCTATGTTTAGCAACCACCAAATCAAATGCTTTTTCTTTAATAGAAAGGATACTTGATTAAACTCCTCTTTGTTGTTTCTGACTTTTTCCTCTTGCAGCTTAATGCTTTTGCATGTAATTTATCAGCTTCTCTTAGTAAACAAGTACTCCGTGTTACATTTATCCTGTTGTTATCAGTTGTACTAGTTACTCCCAATTTATCATCTCTTAGAGAATGGAATGAAAATAACAGAAGTTTGAATACGTTCCTTCAGCAAGCAGAAATCATTCCAAAGACTTTGTTTATTGTGGGAGCTACTGTGAGTTTGCCTGCTAATATAGACCGGAGGGGTTACTCAAAAAAGCAGAGATGTTAGGAGAGCACAGTACCACGTACTGAATCAACGATGGATGATCTTAACACTGCAATGTTAGATCACCTATTCTACTGGAATATTTTGTGTCAGCAAAGAAGCTATACCCTGACCACTTAAAACCTTTGATAACTCTGAATAATCAGACTAAGCAGAAAAAGAAGAAAATAGCATACTTCATGATATTGAACTGTGCATGGAATTTACTTCAGATCTACTTATTAACCATTACTGATAATTGTTCTTGTTATAAATCCTCAAAGAAATTAGTCATTTTAGAAATATACACTAAGCAGACACACTGTTTTATTTCTGCTATGCATTTCTTGATATTTCTATAACATAATTACAGTTTGTAAACTTCCTGCATATAACTCTACACTGTTTTACTCAAACACAGGTTAAAAAAAAATCAAATTAAAAAATGTAGATGTTCTGTACAGATGTTTTTTGTAAACTAGGGAGGCAGTCATTATGCATTAGCTGTAATACTGAGTGAAAGTACACAGCTAACATTTGTCAGTAGAATGGGGTTTCCATTTCAAGCTACACCAGCTATGAACATGGCAATGAAAATGCCATGGCACGGGCTGCACTCGAGACAACACAAAACAGCCAACATTTAATTTCTCTGCATGTCTTATGCCAGCATTAAACTGTTGTACCTCAACACTTCCAACCAAGGAGCACAACTTTCCCTAGGATGGATCCAGGTACAAACTATTTTACATTCGTATTCTTCCTCTTGCTTTTTCTTAAAAGCTAATGTATTGATTAAGCACTTATATATATAGCACCAGAATGAGACAATCTGCCCTAAATAAATCCACCTTGCTGAAGTATTTATTTCTTTTTGGCACTACGAGCGCTGCCTGAGCTATACTGAGAATGAAAACTGATGAGAAATGCAGGGCTTCAGAGTCAGCTAAGAGATGTCATTAATTCACTATCACACAGCAATAAAAATGAGCCCCCGGGTTTTCAGGGAGCAGCAATAAGTCATGGCACTGAAGAGAAACGTCAGTCCTTGGTTTTATTGACTTCAGACTTCAGCTAAGCAAATTCTGCCTTTAAGTCTTAAATGGAAATGAGATGTATGGCACATACGCTACATTACACATGCACGCACACAAATCCATAATGTTTACACGTATATTTGGCATATCTGGAGCTGATTCAAAGATTCAAAGCGAACTGTATTATTAATTCATTTATGTCTTTTTCAGCATTTCCAATGGTGAGAAAAATGTAGGATACTTCTATAGCTCACTTCCCTGAAGACAAGCCTTTGGCTTGCTGTAGGTCTGATCCTGTGATGTTCAATTCAATGACAGCTCTGCCCTCAATGTGAATTCTGCAAAAAAAGCTCAGTCTATGCAAGGTGGATCACAATCTGCAAACCAGTGAGCAGTTCCACACAACAGAGTGCAAATGCTTTGTTTGTTTTCAGAAGACATGTTAGAAGAGCACTAAGGTTTCAAACTCAAGTGTGCCTGAAGCAGAACTGCAGGCATGACCAAAGAAAGCAGCCTACCTGCAACTCTACAACAATCCAGTTTACAAAACTGACTCCAGTTTTGTAGCAATGTTTTCATTCAGTGTAATAGTTCACTTTGTTTTGCATGTTCGGACAAACTAAAAAGCTATTTTTCCATGTAGAAACCCATCCTCCTCCAAAC
The DNA here is from genome assembly GCF_040182565.1 of Anser cygnoides. NCBI lineage: Eukaryota > Metazoa > Chordata > Aves > Anseriformes > Anatidae > Anser > Anser cygnoides. Next base: position 190,484,633 of record NC_089873.1, read on the forward strand.
ACAGGTCCCCTCCGCCCCAAAGTTTCTCTGCTGTCTAATGATGAAATGGCAACTCTCCAATTTGAGCGAGGAAAATAAATAGAAACCATTCTTGCATACACAAATCAACACTTAAACCCACTTGTGTTGCACAGAAGTGGACTTAAAATGTCAACCGTCTTACTCTCCAGCAATGCCTGCCGTCAGGTTTGGCACTGTATTTCAGCACAGAAGCGTACATTAAGGCTTTTTATCGGAAGAACTCACTGACATTGCTAAGACGCTGGAGTACAGAGCCACGAACCACAGTCTTTGAGCATGTCACACAGGGTTGGCACTGTCAGCCTTGGCACACGGAGTGTATCAGATCTTTCCAGGAAACGGTTTATTATGCATGAACTTACAAGTACATTTCTAGCACTTCCGAACTGCCACGGAAAATAGGGTATTTAACAGAATAATGGCTGAAGGCACAAAAAGCAGCTAGAGGCTGTTTTGCCAACTGAGTTGCTAAAGCAAGTTGCATGGTTTGGGCAGCCAGATGCGGCTGGCAGGGCACTGCATGGAAACCTGTGCTCTGATCACTATGCTTTGCCATACTTGCTTTGCAATCTCTGTCTGTACCTCCTTCCTCCTGCTCTTTACATCCAAAGGAAAAAGATGAAGCGGAATCACACTGCAGCTTCTGCGTAGCGATGTAACATCCATGCAAAGATGAGACACAAGACAGCATATCGCAGCTCCCATGCTCTCAAGGCTTTCTGCCTCAACCTCCTTATTTCACATTCTGCAGTGCTTCTGACCAGCAGATTTGATACCGAACAGAAAACTATCTATAGTCATGAGAGCAATTTTAGGAGTGCTTTGAAAGAAATAGGACTAAGAGCAATTTAATGCTTCTAACACTCATCTGTTGTTTGCAACTTCGTCTGCTCTGACAACGCAGAGCTGAACAAACTGTCCTACAATGTGCTGTTTTCTATAGCTTATTTTGGGTAAGCTTTTAAAGTAAAGCAGAAAAGACTATGTTCAGTTCAGCCCTAGCTCACTTGCTACCAGGATCTCTGAAGACCAGACCTATACACCAGAAGAAAAAAACATGTAAGGACAGGGAAATCACTCACCAATTATCTTCACGGGCAAAGCAGACTCAGCATAAGGAAGATTTATTTAATTTATTACCAACTAATAATAGACCAGAGCCTTGAGAACTAAAAGCAAACTAAAACCACCTTCCCCCCTTCCACCTTCTGCTAACTCTCCCCCACAAGTGGTGCAGGGGAAGGGGTAACAGGGGCTGCGGTCAGTCCCCTGACGCTTTGTCTCTGCCGCTCCCTCACGGTCCCTCTCTGCCCCTGCTCCATGTGGGGTCCTTCCCAAGGGATGCCATCCTTCCCAAACTGAGCCCGCAGGGGCTGCCCACAGGCAGCAGCTCTTCAAGAACTGCTCCAAAATGGGTCCATAGGCAAGAGAGTCTTAGGACAAGACCTTCCTCTACCAGCATCTGCACCACATAGGTTGCAGCATCTACCCGTGCCAGCCACAGCAAGCTTGTAAGATAATGTAACAGTGGCAAAAACATTCCCAAACTAGAAAAAAAAAATACTACCAACACCGTTCTATATTTCAAGCCTGAATCTCTGTCTTGGAGACCATGGGCTGACGGATGACCACTCGGTACATGACTGTCAGCTCTGCGATAATTCTGTTTGCAATACAAGCTCAAACAGCAGCTGACTATCCATCTCACGCAACAGGACTGCAAAAAGCTAGGTATGGATGCTTGGGAAACTTCTTCAAGCCGTGCACTTGAACTATGGAGAATTAATCACTCTGGAAAGTAATGGAGCAGTGGCACGAATCTGAAAGCAGTCCCACAACAGTGTTCAGAGGCTTGCTGGAGAAGGTTTTGCTGCCATCAACACCCACCAGGAGACTCCACTCTTTGTAATGGCATATACGATATAGTTCCCTGTGAATGACACCTCCCCACATACTTCCCTTTATTAACCTGTCAAATACCACTGACTCCAGACGTATTTTGCAGCATCAACAGCTGCTGAAGAGCAACACAAACTGGAATCTGTGAAGTATGAGCAGTAGTAGCCTCTGCCTCTCCTCACCCAAAGAAAGATGTCAGAACAAATCATTTTTTCACAGGTCGAGTTACTTCCTCTACCCAGTGCCAATGCAGGAGTGATGGCCCTACAGTAGATGTTTCCAGGGTTTTTGCATCTCCCCTCTCCAGCACTCCTCTGACAAAGGGCTGAGGAAATCCCACAAGTCCTCATGAAACACACCTGTATGCATTTTGAGTTTGGCAAGCAATGGAGGCTTTCAGTTTTACCTGTTAAGACTGTGCTTTAGTCAAGTTGGTGATGATCTCTGGTGGCTTCTACCAGTTTATACTTTCCCAAATTTGGTCTCCTAATGTGTATTTTGATGAACCAACTTTTTTGCTCATTTCATTTGGTATCCACAAAGCTGGGAGCAGCAGCTACCTTCTTTTCAGTAGTTTACAGTTGCAAGGTTACATGTCAGTCCTGGATCTAATCTCTGAAGCCCTTCAGGATTTACTGTTTACTGTAACATCAGTTACATCTGATGGCATTTTGATAGAGTGCGACACTCAGCTGTGCATAGTTTCCTTCCAAGCATTCTACTGGTTATCTCATCGATATATGCAATGCAACACCTAATTGCTGGGCCAGTTCAGAAAGACCAAACAGCACAATTGAGCACCAAAAATATTTAATGAATTCCTTTAAAGGGCTGAGAGCAGTGGCAGCTTCTATCTGGTGTGCTGTCCCTGTGCTTGCAAAACTGGATATCAAAGTCTTATTTGGAGTTTGCCTATCGTGGGCTTTATACCTCCCCTGTGATGACATATCTACCAGCTGTACACTAGCCTAAGCCAAAATCCATGGCAGCAGATTTGTGACAAATGGGATTACTACCATCGGTCTCTCTGTGGATAGACTCAGATAGGAAAACCTCCTGGAGAAGTATCATATACCAAAAAAAAGATCTATGGGTGCAGAATATCCTGAGCTGCTGACTGCTGGAAGCTGGGATTGCCTCAGTCTGACTGGCAGTCAGCTTCCCGTGCCTCCCACAGCTCCGAACCTCTGGGCAAGGGCTGGGGGAGCAAAGCCCCTCCCGCTGTGTGCGAAGAGCGGGACTGAACCACCTGATGGAACTGAACAGGTACAAGTCTATGGACTTCTGTAAGGCCTTTGACACAGTCTCACACGACATCCTGATCCCTAAAGTGGAGAGAGATGGATTTGAAGGGCGGACCATAAAGAATTGGCTGTACAGCCACGCCCAGAGAGGGGTGGTCAATGGCTCTATGCCCAGGTGGAGGCCGGTGACGAGTGGTGTCCCTCAGGGTCTGTCCTGGGACCAGTGCTGTTTAATATCTTTATCTATGACGTAGACAGTGGGACTGACTGCACCCTCAGCAAGTTTACGCATGACACAAGCTGAGTGGTGCAGTTGATACACCAGAAGGAAGGGATGCCATCCAGAGCGACCTGGACAGGCTGGAGAAGTGGGACCATGTGAACCTAATGAGGTTCAGCAAGTCCAAGTGCAAGGTGCTGCAGCTGGGTCAGGACAATTCCAGACATGAGCACAGACTGGGTAAGAGCAGCCCTGCAGAAAAGGACTTGGGGGTTTTGCTGGACGAAAAGCTCGACACGAGCCAGCAGCGCATGCCTGCAGCCCAGAAGGCCAGCTGCATCCTGGGCTGCACCAACAGAGGGGTGGGCAGCGGGTGGAGGGAGGGGATTGTGCCCCTCTGCTCTGCCCTTGTGAGGCCCCACCTGGAGTGATGCGTCCACGGCTGGGGCCCCCAGCACCAGAAGGATGTGGGGCTGTTAGAGTGGGTCCAAAGGAGGGCCACGAAAATGATCAGAGGGCTGGAGCACCTCTCCTAGGAAGAGGGACCAAGAGAGCTGGAGATGTTCAGCCTGGAGAAAAGAAGGCTACAGGGAAACCTCATTGCAGCTTTTCAATACATATAGGGAGCTTATAAAAATGACGGAGTGACTTTTTACGCATACAGATTGTGATAGGACAAGGGAGAATGGTTTTAAACTAAAAGAGGGGAGATTTATATTAGATGTTAGGAGAAAATTCTTCATTATGCTGGTGGTAAGGCACTGGAATGGGTTGCCCAGAGAAGCTGTGGATGCCCCATCCCTGGAGGTGTTCAAGGCCAGGCTGGATGGGGCTTTGGGCAACCTGGTCTGGTGGGAGGTGTCCCCGCCCATGGCAGGGGGTTGGAACTAGACAGTCTTTCAGATCCCTTCCAATCCAAGCCATTCTATGATTCTGTGATTGTATCTTGAGTACGTAATGCTATTTTCTTGTACTCTTCTTACTCTACTTCCTAGGCACTAGCTATCGGCCACTGACAGAGACAGGGCTCAGCAAAGATGGATCCCACCTTTGAGCCAGTACAGCTATTACCATGTTCCTCTGCAGTCAAAAGAATCCTTACTTCATCAGTCTCAGTTCAGGATATCACCGTGCCAATCCCCATGTCAACAACATTCCTCTTCCTGAAGCTTTCTTGGCCATCTCTTCTGCTACATCTTTATCACCGCTCTGGCCTAACAACCTGGTGTTCTGAAGAACAGAGCAGCCTCGGCTATCCCCTCCTCTGACAGGTCTCAGGTGTTTGAAAACTGCTTGTTACCCCCATGCTGACCATCACAGACAGCTGAGTAGGACCACTGCTCCTGTGCAGACAGGGAATAAGAAATAGCTGGGCGCAGAAACCCATACATGCTCCTGGAAAGTATTCCAGACTGCACAAGTGGCAGAGAAGTTGCACAGGGACACCTGGGTATCTTCCATTAGAGATTTTTGGTTTCCACACCTGGAATTAACTTGCAAATGCTCAGTAACAGGATGCATACAACACTTCATGATGCTGATTATCTGCAGTGGTTTACCTGGCCATTTTGCAAGGCTTGCAGAGAAAAAGCATTCTGCATTCAGTACAGCTGTAAGCACTCCAGGAGATTAAACCAATTTAATTATTTTCACATAAAGGGTATAAATTGTATCCCTAGCAGAAATATTGGGTAAAATATACACAAAAAGACTCCTCAAGCCTTGTTCAGAAAATATAAGATTAACTTTTTAGAGCAAGACACCAGTTTAATCTCTTCAGAGCTACTAAAACAAACACAGCTGAGAAATCAGCTAAGAACTTCCTAAACAGCACAGGCTTATCTTGTAATACTGTTGGTGGAAGAAGCCAGACCTTATCTACAAATTAGTTTATCTGAATGAATTGGTGCACTACTTGTGTGAACATCCTTGGGTTTGGGATGCTTCTTATCAGTCATATACATTATTGTGAGATGAACGACTCTTCTCAGCATGTTTGTTCTCCAATTGCTTTGCCTTCAACACATTCGGTCAGGCAATTTTATGCAGGCAGAATTCTCTTCAAGTTCTTTCTTATCTGGAGTCAAATTTTTGCCCAGACACATTAATACCTGGATGAAGACAAATTATTTAAGCACAATGCAAATTAAAATTCAAAGACCTCTGTTACCCATTAAATGCAAAATTTATTTTGGCATTGGTCATAGTATTTATTTCCTCTTGGCACAACTTACCAACCCATAGCTCCCATTGTTTCAGCTCTGGTTCTCCCACGTTTTGCTTCTTTAAGTAACTCTTCCACAGCCTTCCTAAACATGAGAAGAGGAAAAAAGTTAGCACTTGAGGAAAACAAGAACTTGCCTCTTTATGCACTTACATAAATAAAGTGGAGAGCCCATTGCTTAATTCATTACAGGGAATAAAGAGGAAATGTTGCAAATACAATTGCAATACTAATTTTCATTGGAGAGTAGAAATAAAGCGTGCAAAACTGGTACACTACACCAAAAGCACAATCCCTGTGCTTTTGGGGAATGCTCTCCCTTGCTATCACTTAGGTTCTTCCTAAAGTCCTTCAACTACAGCAGATCTATTCTGAGCACAGTTCAACAACACTAGCAAACTACCAAGCAGTCAGTTAACAGAATTTCTACCACTGCACCTACCAGTAGTTAAACTGCACTAGCTTTGGTTTAACAGTCGAAGAAAGGAGCTCATCTCTGTGGTGATGAACCACTGTCATTCAAAATGACTACGTTACCAGGATCTTCTGGAAAAAACAGCCACACTCACATGAAAGTAATTAAATAACTATGCTCACTTAAAAAGTCAGAGTGTAAATTATGCAAATCGTAGATAATTCCTACAATGTTGGTCTTTCAGTTCTCTTTAGACATTAATTTCAATCTCAGGTAAAACTTTAATAACCGGTCTACAGTACGTGGTTGAAGTTAATGGGGAAACCAATAAGCAGATAATGGGAGCCATTTATTACATAAATTGAACGCGTAAGCTAACAATTAGGTTAGTTAACTGTAAGCAACTATACACATCAAGCAATAGGAATTGCAAGACAGAAAAGGGAAGCTCTGCACCTGGCTATAAACCCAGGACACGAAGCTCAGCACTAACAACACTGATGTGGGTAAGACTGAAGGCTCGAGGAATGGAAAGCAGAAGGTGATAGAGGGGGGCACGCATCGCTTTGCTCTCCCAGCTGTGATGTGCCACGACGGCTACTGGTGCTCAGGCTGTGCGAGCAGGACTGCCAGCATCTTCACGGTGCAAAAAGGTAACTGGCAACAGCTTTCAACTCAAGCTGAAGGAAGTCACGTCTCATTGTGTTATAGTATTATTAGCATAGCAGGATTTTATTGCTTTGCCACAAGATTCCAAAAAAAAACAACAAAAAAACAACAACTGAGTATTGATTTTGGTGTTAAGCGAAAACTGAGCCTAGAGAAGTCAAGGCTCATCATTTAATAGAAGAAGCAGATCTAAGAAGAAAAGCAAGCAGTTTATATAGCAGGCCCATGCGAAGACCTAAGGAGATAGTGCTGGGCTCTAAACAACCAACAGTCATTTATTACCATTTAGGTCACTATGTCTGCACAGAAAACACCGGGGTCTTGGCTTTAATTGCATACACTACACGCGCATAACAGGGAATGCACATAAACAGTACAGAATCTCCTTCAGTAGCTAATGAGAGAACTTTATGCTGTTACACAGCAGCTTACATCTGTCAGTCAAGATCCAACCCTCTTCAGTTTATGGTCTTAACACGAGAACATATTATGTGTATATATTCCTTGGTTTCAAGAGGAAACCATTCCAGCCAGAAAAAGTGAAGTCTATGCCAGGCAGATATGCAAATACTCACAGATTGTAACTTCTTTGATAGTTTGCATTTGAAGGGCTCTGCAAGAAGAAAGCGTCCACAGAAACAACAGAAGAGAAATGCACTAAGACTTGTATTATTATTTCTACATTCTCTAATCTAATGGCACATTGGTTTAAGGTTCCTCAAAGAAGTGTCTCTGAGGTTATTAGTATGATCTCAGTAGCAGCTGTGCTTGGGATACTTCAGTTCCTTTTTTAAGCATTCATCCCAACGCCAGGACATTTTACATCTCCAGTCATCCACAAAAATTGAGCATCTGCACAGGTAAGCTGTCATTTGTTAGAGTTACCTGCATCTAGATGCTAAGCACTGCTTTATCAACCTAGCCAGGTACTGCTGCCTCCCCAGACAGTGGGATATGTGGCACAGCAATTCCCCAACACCCCAAGAAGCGTCAGAAACACAGGCTCTGTCACCGGAACGTGGGAGATGTTACGTCCACAGGTCTTGGAGAAATCGGGACAATGCTTATTTTACTGTCCAGACCCAGAATTCACAAAGTAGACCGGGTTGCTCAGGTAGCAGAGGGCACGGCAGGAACACGCAGCCTTTTGAAAACTTGCCCTGAGCCTTCAAACAGAAATACCAGACAAAAGGCAGGAAAGAGGAAAGAAATCCACCTTTTTCTATCGTGGTTACCAGACGTTCTGATTTGGCTATAAGAAATCTGTAAAGCAGTCAGATTAAAAGCCACTATATCTGTCACTATTTTATAATCAAACACATAAACCAAAGGATTTGAGTTATAAAACACCAGGAAAACATTTTAAACAGCTACAGTTCAGCTTTACGGGAACTATCAGAATAAATTAATATGGTGACATCAATTCTGTAACTTTATGGCTTATAATTCCTAAGTTATTTGAGACATTATTTTGCAAAGTTTATATCACAGATCAGGCTGACTTGGCATCCACCTTAGCAGCCTTGCAAGTCAAAATCCTCCTTTCTTATCAGCAGTTGTTTCCTGATAGTGGTCTTTTAACATTATTCCTAATCCCTGCATCTGTACAAAGCCCTCCTGACTTGCACAGACAAAGGGGAAGAACTGCTCAGATGATCTCTGAAACAACACATTTCCACTCACTGAACTTACGTTCGCTGCACAAGTCAGTCAAAATCTTAAAAGCTATGCAAACGGGGTCACATTTGCTTTTAAAGGCCTCCTGGGACTCAGCATTCCTTGCTGTCTTCATTTGTACAGCTCGGTTACAATTCAAACATTCCTGCAGCCGCCTGATTCAGTTCCAAGAAGAGCAACATAAGCAAAGGGAACACAACACACAACTTTCACATGAGAAAAACCCAAACGGAGGGAAAACAGGAATGAAAATTAAGGGCAGGGGCACATTTAAGAGCGCTGTCATCATTCTGGCATCTTTCATGGCAAGGATAGCAAGCACCACTTAAAACTGGCTGTGGCAATCCTTTCCGAGCAATCAGGCTTTGCTGAAAAACAAAATATAGTAGCGTGAAGATATGTGTATGTATTTTTTTTTTTTTATCTTCATGAGAATGGTCCAAGATTTATTTACTCTTCTGTGGGATGAGGTTTCTTCCTCCATATTCCAAGGTTACAGGCAAAAGTCTCACTTCGTAACCCTAACAACTCGCATCACAAGTGCATGTGCCTAAAGAATGGGAGAATATGTTAAAGGCTCCGATGTTGGGCAAAAATTGCATCTGTTTTCTCTTCTTCATTCAGGGATGGGACTCCATCATTTTTCTGAAAGAACAAATGCAGGATAGAGCCCAGACAAGAAAAAGTTTGAAAGGATTTTAACAAGAAATAGGACAGCCTGTGCTGAGCAGGCACAGGGCACGGCCAGACAAGCACGTCCCCACCAGCAGCCTGTTCACAGGTGCCCAGCCCTTTCCATCCCCTTACTCCTGTTTTCCCACTTTGGCTCCTCCCCAAATCACCTAAATCCATCCCTTTCCCTGCCTTTGGTCCCTCCCCTAAACATCCTGTAATAGGTGTTGTGCAATCTCTAAGTGCTCCTTCCCCTGCATCTCCTGGGGTGCCCCATACTCACAGCAGCAGCACCCTGAGGTCCCGGCGGTGTCTCAGCACTGAGTCACCTTGATGGGTGTGACAGCGGGATGCTGAGCCTCTCCTGGGGCACCCAGGGAGGGGCCCGGAGGTGCTGGCTATTCCTCCTAGTCCTTGCCCTGGGTTCCTGCCCACTGTGGTGCTCCCGAGCTCCTATAGGCCTGGAGAGATGTGTCCTTGGTGGGCTGATGGCCGCAGGGTGGACCTGGATCAGCACCCGATCGATCGTTATCTGGGCTCTCCCACCTGCCTTTGTCCCTCCGAGCTCCTCCGTGGGTGTGCCCAGGAGCTTTTAGCTCACACCTAACAAACCCTGCACCTCCACCCATGCCATCATCTCATTAAAGATCCCAGTGAGAACTGGGATGGCAATAGAGTTACTGGACTTGCTTCACAGCACGCAATCAGCTACCGACAAGCACACAACAACGAGCAGGAAGGCAGTATTTGTATTCGGCGCCTCCTGAAGTAAGAGAATGGACATTTTATCAAATGCCCCTCTGCCAAAGCTTGTCACTGCATTAACAACTGCTTGCAGCCCATTACTGCTCCACCTGAAAGGCCAAGCTGCTTGGCCACTGCCATTCCCCAAACCCCTGAGCACTGAAACCTACCTCCTGAGGCTCCAGGTCCTGACACCTAGCTGCCAGCCCACGAAAAATGAGCAGTTTACTTAAAAACCTATTTTCTCGACGCAGTTTTATGCTGACTTCTATAACTTTGACCACGCAATAGAAGCGGATGTTGGCGTGCTGATTACATCCAAATAATATCAAGACCTGCAATCAAACAAAGGTCTGAAGATACTGCCTTCTACAATAGAGGAGTGCAATTTATAATCAACTTCTAGGAACTAGTTTGTCCCATCTGTGCACACTTACTAGGAAATGTGATGAAAAGGGATGTCAGAAGAAAAGCTTAAGCCAGAATATTGCAAGCAAGAATAAAGAAGGAAGAATAAAGAAGGCACAGATATGCCACAAACTTTTAAATGTGTGTTCAAAGGAAAGGCACTCCATAGCAGGCACGTTAATGCTCACATCCTTTGTGGATCAAGAGTCTCACTTCTTCAATATTCTGGTTGCCAGCCCCAGAAGTGCTATTTCCAGGACATTTCTGCACTGATTTTCTCAGCAGCTTGAGCAGTGAGGTATCCTCACTCAGTTCAAACAACGGTTTTAGCTTGCAGACCACTTTTTGCCATCAAAATGGGAAAGAATGACAAACTCTATTATGACACCTAGATTTTAAAAACCAAGAGTAAGAATAGTGAGAGCTATCATTTAATTTCTCCAGGGGGTAAATCCTACTTGTTAAGAAGTGTAACTGAGACATCTGTGCTGCAAAATATTAGGTTATCAATTCTCAACAAAAGGTTTCTCGTTACAAGACCAAGTAGTAGCTTTCCTTGGAATTTAGTACAGTATCTCCTTAGGAAATACTTATTTCGAAGTAAATGATGCTCCAACCAAGCTTGGTAGGCAATTCTAATAAAGAGTGATATTTAAGGTTGTGAAATATCTATAGCTGATGAGATAAAACTGATTATGGCGGAATTTGGATACATGGTAAAACACAAGATTTCTCTGAGAATATAAAGGAGATGTGCTTGAAACACAAGACACCAAGCACAAAGACAATTTAGGAAGGGGAAAATAAAAAAGTGGGGATGTTTAGTAGAAATTACATAGGAAAACAAGTACAGGTACTTGCATGGGAAACAGTTCCTAGGAGATGATTTGTAACTCCCCCCCTCCTGGATCATGTATCTTACCAACACCATTAATTATATACTAAAAGAGTTTGCCCTAGAATTTTCTTAGAATAACTAGGTATTTCACACTTACATTCTAGATCTTCACTGACATACCAGCAAGTTTACGGGAAAAATGCCAGTTCATACTTCCAACGAAGGTTATTGGGAGAGATGGAAGAGAAGAAATAATTCAGTCACATGTAGCAAATAGGAATATTTTAGACACTTGTGATATTTCACAGTTTTTTTGGAATCATAGAATGGTTTGGGTTGGAAAGGACCTTGAAGACCATCTAATTCCACCCCCCTGCCATGGGCAGGGACACCTCCCACTAGGCCAAGTTGCCCAAAGCCCCATCCAACTTGGCCTTAGGTTATTTGCGTATTTAAATCCATAGCATGTAACAGTCTCACGGTAACTTCCAAGTTCGTATTCACCTTCAGCAGTGACTACCACCCCTATTAAAGTGAAGAAAGCATCAAACACAAGATTAAGCGTGAGTCAGATGCAATAACAGCAGGAAAACACGGCAGTAAGGACAGGATAGAGCAAGTAGGATGAAAAGACCTCTCCTTAGATGATCACAAAAAAAAGTAGGACAACTGGTTTCTCCTAGCAGATCAATGTTTGGAATGCTGAGACACAAAATTCACACACGAAAAAGCACCCACAAAAACAGTTACGCTTCCACCACTCCCCTCCATAAATTAAATAAGAAGTCCACATACAGACTACTGAAAATACTCCAAAGAAAAACATTTTGAAACAGTAAATCAAAGTTAACGCTGTGGCTACAGAACAGAATTGCCATTTTTTTTAGGCTAAAGCCATATTATAAAGGGCTGACAAATCATGAAACCTAGCTAGCACTGCTGTGATACTGACCTGAGAGTATGATCAACAGGTAGCAGCTGCTGGATATGAAACTAAGGAGTAACGTCTGCCAGCCACAGGATAAAGAAAGGTCTACTCCTGACTCTTGAAGACTGCATGGAGAAACATTTTAGAGCAAGAAGTACCCAAGCACGACATCTAAATGCATGTAGCATGAATTGAAGTCAGGGTGCTACTAGCAAAAAGGAGTCATGAATGCTGAGGGTATGAAAAAGGAACTATCTAATGATAGGCAGAACCAGGACAGAAAGTGATAGTCATAAGGTACGCTATACTGGTTATATGGCGAGCATGGAGCCACCTGAACTCTCACGACACAGTAGCACAGATTGAAGATATGGTACAGCTAAGCCCTACCGTGTGTCACTCCGTAAGTCAAAGTTTCATCCTCATATCCTACCACACTGCCAGGAAAAAGGAATAGCACGTCCTGAATCAGCTTGAAGCTATGTGGCAGGACAAAACTTCAAATCTGGTTCCTGGAAAGGAGAGCAGCAGCAGGGGACTCTGGAGCAGTCTGCTGTAACCCGTGGGCGAGCTGCTGTACCCCGGGGGGCTGGCTGTCTGAGCACCCAAATCCCCAGGATACCAACAGCAGCCAGGGGGAAGACAGCACAGAGGGAGGAGTGGCAAAGAGTCAATAGGCTGTGAATGAAAAAGGCTCAAGTTTGGAATGGCACTGACAAAAATAGCATCCGTGCATATATAGAAAGAAGCTTTAATAATTTAACTGATTATCGGAGAGCAGAAGTAGCTTACCAAGAATTAAAGGCCTCTTAGAAAGCTTTATGCTTTCTACCACCTCAGCGGTGCCACATTTATCCCATTTTAATATATGCACTAGATACAAGCAGAAACAAGTGATTTTGTCTAACCACCCTCAGATATGTTTTCTTAAAAGTTAGGGGACAGAACCATGAGAGCAGTTCTGAGAGCCCCTAGTTATCCCTTCGCTGCTACAGAAGCGCACTCCATCACAAACCAGCTAGCGCACACAAAAAACCCAGCCTGTACAACAGATAAAATAGAAATGTTAACCCCCAAACCTGCTAAATAAGCACCTGAAGTCTAATCCTAAAGCAAACCCAGCAAGGCCTGCTGCACCCGAATATTCAAGCAGCAACCCGCCTTTTGATCTCCATACGCATTTTGATCCCCACGGCGTTTATTTGGGGACACCGCATTCAGTACGGATCGCAAAACGAACCACGTTATCCCAGCAAGATCGAAATTTGTGAGAAGTTTAACTTTCCAGTTTACCAGATAACCCTAGGCCCTCATTTATAACCCATGAGCCACCCGATACTTTTCAACCTTATCCCTAAACGCTATCACCCCGAGCACGCGTATTTTTTAAATAAAGCGTTTTCCCTATCGCGCAGGAAGGTTTAGTTGTCCTAGGCTGCGTTTGCCTGGCTGAGGATTCAAAGTTTCGTCGCGCAGGTGAAAGTTCCCCCCACGGCGAGTCCGGAACCACAACAGAGGAGGAGGAGGAGGAGGAGGAAGATGAGGAGGAGGAAGACAGGAGCCCTCCTGCTCGGGGCCTCGCCCCGCGCTGTGTGCGGGGAAACCCAGCCACGGGCCCGGCTTCACCCCAGGCTCTCCGCCACCGCCGGGGACGAGGCCTCGGAGCCCGGCCCCGCTCCGCAGCGCCGTCCCGGGCCGCCCTGTCCCCGCCGGGCCCCGGGCTGAGGCGTGGCACCGCCGGGAGCCCGGCCGGCATCTCGGCGCAGGCCGCCCCTCACCTCTCCAGCTCCGGGTCCTCCTCCTCCATGGCGGGCGGCGCCGTGCCCCGCTGCGGCCCGGCGGCTGCTCTCAGGCGAAGGCGGGCGCCATGCCCCGGCCCAGCCCGGCTCGTCGGGGCGGAGCGGGGCGGAGGACGGCGCCGAGGACCCCGGCGGGGAGGAGCCGGGGCGGTGCGAGCCGGGGCCGCCGCCACTCCCCGCCGGGGGCCGCCGGCGGCTGCGGGAGGGCTGCCGCTCCTCCTCCGCCTGACCTCGCCGGAGGCTGCGGCGCCCCCCGCCGCCCCGGGAGGCACCGGGAAGGGGGTGAAGGCACCGAGCCGGCTCCCCTGAGCTCCGTCCGGGGCTCGTCCCCTGCCCTGCGGAGCGGGCACGGCCGCCCGGGGCAGCCCGGCGGGCAGGAGGAGCCGCCGCCGGTGAGTAACTTCGGTGCCCCGCCGGGCAGGGCCGGGCCTAGCCGGGGAGGCAACAAGTGCGGTGTTTTTTGGGGAGGGGGGATCCCAAAGCAGCTCGGGGACACCTGAGCTCGGCTCCTGTGGCAGCTTCAAGCAGGGGGGAGAGAGAGGGGAGGTGCAGCAGAGCCGAGCTCCGGGCTGGGGTTGGTGCGGTGCCGGGGGAGCTGGCAGCTCCTCCAGCCCGCTGGCTGCTGCCCTCCCTGCCCCGGCACCGGCTTTTTCCCATTTCTCGGCTTTTAGCTGCTGGAAACGTGGTCGGGGAGCTCAAAATCCGGCCTCCTGGCAACTTTAAGGCGGCGTGCTCGAAATGTGCTCGTGGTGTATTCGTATTCAGTCAACGACGCGAGGGAACAATTGCTGTGGTAATGCCAAACACGCCTGTCCCTTGTGACTTCTCTCACCGTGTTCCTAATGCACAGCATCGGCTGTTTACCTCTGCAGAAATCCACTATTAAGTACTTCTGAGCTTGGTTTAATTCCTTTTTTAATTACACGATAGCACGGGCTTGTTTTCCTCCCCGTCTGCAGAGTAAAAGTGTTTGTTACGGCTTAGCTTTGGGGTACGTCTGATGGTCTGTGGAAATAAATCCCAAATCACAAATGCGTTTGAGCTTTGGTTCAAAAGAGGAATCGTTCAGAGCTAGGCTCTCGTTAAATAAACAATTTGAATTACTGATTTTTTTTTTTTTATTCCTCTCCCCAATTCTTTTTGGCTTCACTGTGTTTTACTCTAAGCTGCAATCCAGCAGCAGATCAAGGAGGCTTAGGGGGAAACATCAGATGGTTCCAGTTAGTGGCCCCACCGCCTGGAAAATCGACATGCTACGACCATATGCTGCCACGGCTTTATTAAAACAAATTTCCTCCGAGTGGAAACAAGGTATATAAGCTCACTTTCTAGGGCCAGGAAACCTAATGGGGTCCTTCTTGCATTTACTCTCTTAGCATGATTGGTTTGTTGAGGGAGGAACCCTCTGTGTCCTGACAGTGCTGTACAGGATGATTAACCTCAAATTCAGGAAACTATGAGGAATGCTGTTGTGCCCAGTTAGGGTTTTGATGTTGTTTTCAAAGAAAAATGTACGAAATGTCATGGTTTTAAGTGCCTGAATTATTAAAACTCGAACCTCTGAATAAACACAAATAAAATGCATGATTTTAAATGAAGTTTTTCTATAATGAAATCCCACCTGTACTTATTGTTACTCACTAACTCTGGTTGCTGACTTCACAAGAGATAACCCATGGCCTTGGACTCTTGTCTACAATTGGCAAAACCAACTCAATTTCCCAAGACAGGACTTAAACCTTCCATGAAAAATAAATAAATAAAATTAAGCTGCAATTTAAGGATGAGCCTTTGCAAGAGGAATGCAAGCAGGTGACTGCGTGGAAAAGTTTAGCTCTCTCGAGGCAGTTGTTAGTTTAAAAAACACGCCTACTGAAGCAAGCTTTTGCGTGTTTGGCATCTGCTCTTGTGGAAGCCTTCATGACCTCAGTGAAACTTTCGTGTCATAAGGCTTTACCTGTGCTAAATGGCCTTTGAAACTCAACTTCAGTATATATTTATGGGCCTGAATCACTAAAAACCAGCAGAAGTTTGTTAACTTCTAGTTAAAACTGTCTGCTTGAAAATACTGTGAAATATCCCACCCTTTTTACTCCCATTTTTTCTATACTCTTAAAAAATGTCTTAATATAGTCGAAAGCATCTGTGAAAGAGAGGCAAAACCAACAATATTGCTTTAGAAGGGAAATGTGTAAGCATATGATGTGTATTAGACATCAGTTTAATATAAATTAATGTCATAAATCAGCAAGATGCTGCTTGTTTAAAGAGCTATGAGATATTAAGGGCCATAACTAGTAAGAAAACAGCATTCATGCAGTGATAAAATGCTCCCTGGTGTAAAAGGCACCAGAGGAAACTGATTACAGATTAGATGTAGTCAGTGGCTTGTCTCTGATATTTGAAAATCCGTAGTTTGTTTGGTTTGCAGAATCGATTTAACATGACATCATTGAATCGTGTGCTTCTTAATTGCTTTATTGGGTCAATGGAGTTTGTTTAGGAACTGTGGAGCATTTTGAAGATGAAAATGATTTTAAATATCATTAAGGATGTAACTGTTATGACACAATGTCCACGGAGCAGTAAAAATAATGACATTGCGGTGTGTGCTTCTTATGGCCCCAGTCCTACAGATCTGTCACTTACATATGTTTAATTGTAAACATCCAAGTATTTCTCCTGGAATTAGTGGGCCTGTTCTTAGGCTTAACGTTAAGCCTGCATGTAAATGGTCTCAGGGTCAGGATTCGTATTGGCAAAGTTCATGGGCTAAGCCTGTCGTGTGTTTTCATCCTGACTATGCTGTCTTTTGCGTGAGATGATACAGGTGATGACTTCTGGTTTGGACTGAGGGTTGCTTCATCTCCGTGTGCACACCAGGATGCTGCCTCCATCCTTGCAGCAGGCTTTGCAGTGCTGCAGGCATCTCATTCATTCATCAAGTATTCCTGGTGGTACAGACCTACCTAGATACTAGTCCTTTCCATTTTCTTAGCTGTTTATTTCAATTACTGAGAGTTTTACAAATAACTTGGGACGGTTTCCTTTTTGAAATTTGATAAAGGCTGATAAAGGGGGGTCCCTAGTTGAGTCTCTCACAATTAGTTGTGCATTATATGGTGAAAAAAAAAACCTTGTCTAAGTATTCAGATTGCTATAAAATCAGATAACCTATGAAAATGGAAGATTTTAAATTACATTTTGCATTTCTGTGATTTTTCCACCCAGTTAGTAGAATGTATTTTTATTTAAAAAATGGAACTTTGCAGTAACTTAGGTCAGTATTTGCAGTCTCCTTTTTGATTTAAAGCAAACAAGTTGTGATATTGCTCTGGATCTCTGGCATTTTGTTAAGAATGTCTCGAATTTTCTTGCTGTCATTACAGCAGAGCAGATCAAAGCAGTCAATAAAGTAATTGTGAGGTTATAACAGTGTCAACTCAATGTTATTTTCTAAGTTAATTTCTGCCTGTCAGTCTGTAGAAGGGTAGAGCTGGTTTACTTTAGGTTGGAGTGGCAGATGTTGGGTTTGCCAGGCTGTTCTACAGAGGAAGACGTGGTTTTATATTTCCTTGCAGAGATTTGCTAATGCTTAACTACAGTTTGATGGAGTGTGCAGAATTGTTATGAAGAACAGTTGTTTGCGGAGCAAAATTCAGCCTGACTGAGGAATATATCCAATATACGAAGAGATCCCGTTTTAAAATGTTGTAAACAACAGCAGTCGGTAGTTTTAGATCATGAAAAGGATGGAAATAGACTTATTTATCTTGTTCCTACTGCTGAGCTGCCTGGAATAGAGCACAGCTGACAGTGGTGTGCATTAAAGGAGCACACATCAGGGCAAAGGAACAGTAGCTGTAGAGGGGAAAGCAGGGCTTTTGGGTCAGGTTGACTGGGGGAGCGTAGTGCTGAGCAATATTTGCCAGCGCACGGGGGGAAATGAGTGGCCAGCTACCTGCTTCTGCATTGGGGAATTATTTACCGGGGGGGGTAGCAATTTCAAAGTGTGCTCTCCCCATCCCAGCCCCCTGAGATAACATTGCAATTCTGCATTTTTGTGACTGTCTCCTAAGAGCTTCCTCAAGCCCGGTGGAACCTGTCAGGATGTTGGTATTACACATCCCTGTGGGCTGGCTGGTTGGAGAATCATCAGGAAGGAGCACGGTTCATCATTACTGACTGCAGGAGTGTTTGTGCCAGCGTTCGTACACGTCAACGCTTTTATTGACCCTTTCAGTTGTACTCATCCCACAGATTTTCTTCCTTTGCATGCAATTTTTGCTTGAGCCCAAGGCATCCTCAACAGATCACCCTCTGCTAATGCAGTATTATTTTCAAAAATTTTACCCTGAAAGGCCAAATAATATTAGAGGGTTTAAAATTCTTACCTTCCTGTGGCTTTCTTTGTTCTCCAGATTGGGTGTTAATCCTCATTTCTGAATTCATACACAGAAAAAAAGACCGCTGGGGCAGCAGCAGTATCTGATGTAGCAGAAGAACTGTAAATTCAGGCAGAGCTAACAGATGGAGGTTAAAAATGTCGCTGAGTTGTACTCCAAAACCAGTCTATGGAAAGTTCTTTTCAGTGGCTGTTGTATTGTGTTTGGATAAGTTGGCATGTTCTGCCACAGGAATTTTGTGTTTGTTCTGAAAGGGCCAGTGCATGGTGGGTTTTTTTTGGATACACGAGCAACATTTCAGAACCTAGCCGTGCCATGATTTTTCTGCCTATCAAGTTTTGGCTGGCATTCCTGATCAAAGTCTTCATTTAAAAATAAAAATAAAAAAAATGTTGGCTGGTATCACTGAGCCTTCTTGAGTCAATGCGTTTTATTTTATTGTAATGTGAATGTGCATTTGTCTGTGTACCTTGTTTTAGTCCCAGATGAAATGAGGTGTGTCAGCAAATGTTCCCTATGACTGTACAACAGACCTATACTGGGGTTTTCTGCTGGTATAGCGATGTCATCGAAATCATTCCCCTAATTGACATTGCTACCTGCTACACCAGCAAAAACAAAGCAAAGCCAAGAAACCCCACAAGTCCCCCAAGCTCTTAAGCTAACCGCATCTCGATTTCAACACAGTTAGGTCTTCACTGCCTTCAGGAACAGCCTGAACAACGGAGCAACACATTCAAAGCCCATCTTCTGCCTGTTTTTACCTGGTGTGCCAGGCAGTGACTTGCTCACCCAAGGAGGAGATGTGAAGAGTAGCAGCAAAAGCCACAGTACGTGGTGTAGCACCTCTGCCAGGCACAGCAAGTCAGTAAGTGCAGGGAGGGCACTGGGGAGGCTCCTACCCGTAGGAGCCTCATGGACTGCGATAAGTCAGATCCCTAAATAAGGATGATGTTAAGCTGCTTCTATACATTTGGAGACTCAATGTTTTAGAAAAAAAGTTAACACCTATTGCAACCTCATGCAGGGGATGCCATGTTTTTACTTATTTTTACCTTCATAGGGTATGGGGCTGCCCCTGTTGTTAACTGAAATAACTTTTAAGAAATTTGACTTCTTAATAAAGTCAAGCTTCTTCTAGAACAGGTTGATTAGGATTGCCTTCTGTGCAGGCTCTTTTTCCTGTCTTTACTTCTTGTTTGTTCACGAGGGGTTTTCTCAGCCTTTTATTGTTACTGACAGCAGCTAATGAAGCTCATCTGCAGTGGAGATCTTGAGAAATTAGTAAAACAGTTCTGTATTTGTGCTAGATCTTCCATTTATATTAAAAATTATAGAATAAACGTCCATACCAGCACTGTTTTTACAAGTAGTCCATTACTAATCTGTCACTGCTTCTTCTAATTAAGATTGAAGCTTTGAAAATCACAGGGCTTCCTGCCATATAGGAAAGGAGTATGAAATGCTATTTGTGCAGTATTGAATGCCTTCAGAATTTCGGTTTGCTTCTTAACTATTCTGATGTTTTGTGAGTGCTGAAAGTAAAGCTGATCTCATCTAGGTTATAGGGGGCTAAAAAATGCAGATAAGTTTGTGTACTTGTGGGCCTGTCAAGCATTTTATCTGAATGCCTTACAAAGATGAGTATGTTGGATCTTCACTTGCACACTACAAAGCTGCATAAGAATTCAGTGACAACCAACCAAATGCGTTTCTTTTCTGAATCACTTTGTTAAAAAAAAAAAAAAAAAGGTATCATTCTACTTCGTCTGCCACATAACCGCTGTGCAGTGCCTATTATCTGCTGGATGGCTCAGCACGTCTGTGCAGTGCTGATACTTTTATGTCCTACAGCTTGTGATATGCGTCTGTGGCTGGAAGTGAGACGAGCTGAATTAGGCTTCACCGTGTGTACGGCAGCAAGCTGTCTTGGTGTATTTTTACAGTGTGGGCATGATTCTGTATAAATAATACTTGCATTTTTAGCTGTGGGGAGGTTTTTTCCCCTCTGAAACCCATTGTGACTGATAGCTGCTGACTTATCTATTGACTGTGGCTCTCCTGCTTTCTGCAGGGAAAATAACTTCCCAGTGAAGCAAAAGTGAAGGTGAATCAGTAGTTGTAAAAAGGAGAATCAGCAGCACAGCTTGTCTGTGCTCTTGACCTGAGCTGTCTTTGCCTTGTAAGCAGAAAAAGAGAATCTATGGGAAAATTAACACTAAAGTGAGTGGTAATGCAGAATTTTGGATTACTGGACTGTGAAATGAAACTGTTACAGTTCTTTCTTCAGTAAGGGATGTGTGCCGTGCTAATGCAGAAATGCCACAGAAGTGTAATACTTTCCTAAATAATATTTTGAAAAGTTTGGAAAGCTGTGAAGCCAGGAAATGTTCATCACTAAGAGTCGTGACATTATGAAGTGCCGGGTAGTTGATAAAGAACTTTTGGAAACAGCTTGACATGTTATTTCCTATAAATTATTACAACAATACAGATCTCGCAACAGCTATCATTTGTCTTTAAGTAACAATCTCGAGTTTAGCAAAGGCAACTCATTTCACAGAGCTCCAGTGCTGTTAGGATGCAGTAACGTCAACATCATGCTGTGATATCTGGCCTCAAAGGGTCAGAGAGGAAAGATTTCTGTTTTAGCTACGATACTGACTCTGGTAAGGATAAAAGATGTTTTATTCTAATAGGTGAGGCAATGCATACCTGAAAACCTGCTAAATTTTAAGGTTAAATTAAAATAGAGGAGCTAAGAGACTTCAGTACAATGCAGTAGTGTTAGGAATAGCTGCCATCCTGTATATGCCTATCCCACATACTCTATTTTTTAGATGGTGCATCACATGCTGAATACTGCTCAGTCATCCCTACAACTTGATTGTACAATTTAATCTGCAGCTGTGACTTCATGGGGTCCTTTGTGGGCATGAGAGTCCTTCTGCCTGGTTCTGCTTACAGGGGAGTAACTGAATTCAGCACAGTTAGGATGATGTGATTAGAGCAAGGCACCCATTATGGGATTTCTTTTCTGGGGCTGAATTGCTGCTGGTACAAATCTTGTTAGCATTCTACTTCTAACTTTATATATGGTAAGTTTCTACATATAAACAAATTTCTATCTATAAATAAAACAAAGTCTAAAAAAGCAAAAAAAAAGTACTTAATCTTTTCAACTTTTTTGCTCTTTTATTTCTTTTCAGATCTTGACTAAGAAGTCTTTCTAAACTTATTTCTAGCAAAATACACTTTATAGAAATCTGATCTAAAATTTTTTGTTTGTTTTGTTTTTACCACTTTAACTGCTGTTCACTCTAGCTTTGCTTTTACTTGTTAGTTGTAGAGTAAATTTATTCTTCTGGTGCTATCAGCAGTTACAGTGGTGAGGAGCTTGAATGATGTGGTGTTTAGACAGAAAATCTGTATAAATGCTATCAACATTGATTGTAGAAAATGTCATGAACAATGTCTGGGTTTTACTGGGGGGGATTTTCACATAAATTGCCACAACAAAAATTTGGAAAACAGTAAATTAGTGATGGAAAAGTAATAAACTTTTGTAAGGTAACACATGAGTTATTGTCCTAATTTTCCAGCTGATGCATAGGTGCACATAAAAGGACAGACATCAGCTTGCTTTTGTTATCATCATGTAATATATTTTGGTGTAATCCAGAAATTCTTTTTTTCTTTTTTTTTTTTAAGGATAAAGTTACTTAGTTGTCTGACTTAAAATAAGCCTGCCTCTCACATTTGAAATAAAATGGAAGCAAACAAAAACAAAAGTGGAATAACAAATTATTTTGTCAAGAGCAGTGAGTACCAGTCACATTCAGATGTTAAAACTGTACTTAAATGTGTTTAAATATTTATTTATAAAATTGTATTTAAGTACATTGATAAAACTCTTCAGTGGAAAAATGCTCTGCCTTAAACATGAATTGGAGAGGATTAGGATTTAATAAAGTGAATTACTGTTTCTGTTTGAGAGGAAAAATGTTTTTCCCCAAGGTTTTGATTTTTAAAACTACCGGCTTTCTTCCCAGATGTTCTAGAATATATCACGTATTGTTGTAAAACAACTCTAATCTTTAATACGATTATCTGTAAACTTCCTTTGTTTACTGAGGGATTTTTCAGATTATCAAATCATTCTGTATACAAATCCTACTTTTCTTGGTGCATACTTTTAAGTCTACGCTGCATTCTCTAGGCAGCACCCCAAATGCAGCTTCCTAACGTAAATTAATGATGATTATTGTCCTCACATTGGGAAGTGAAATCGAGTCTCCTGTCTCAATTCATGGTTCACTTCCAACATAGGGTAATGAGAGCAGGTGCACTAAGGCACCAGAGCGTGTGAATTGATTTGCAGTATAAATATAGACAAGTTATTTATGAGTGTATGGAATTCAGGAGAGAAAAGGGTTGGAGCCAAAGTTGCCATTTGCTTTTTAAGATTTTGTGGGTGTGTTTTTCGTGATACCCGTACACCAAAATGAGAGGAGCTGTTGTCTGTCATCATCACGGTGGCACCTGTGCACTGGGGCATGGGATGGGGTTTAATAAAAGGGAAGGGTCTCTCAATCCCAGTCCTCCATGTAAATATGAATTATTCAGAGCCCAGTGTGATATGGAATTTCTTGGGACAGTGCAAGCTGTGCAGGGATGTTTTGTTTTTGTTTTTTCTTGCCTGAAACTGTGAGAATCTGCCATGGGGAAAGACATTCAGAGGTCTTCTTCCCCAGCAGCATCTGCCCTCCCCATCCTTCCCCTGGATCGCAGGCAAGATGTAGCAGGAGAAGGAAAAACTAAGCAGAATAAGATGCGTCTTCGAAGGACAAATCAGTGCGGTGAGAGCTGCCTTCGCTGGCAAAATCCTGAGTAAGCAGGTGGGCTTGGCACCGTGCCCTGAAGGTGAACGTGCTCGGCCGGCAAGCCAGCGGGGAGGCAAAGCCCTCGCTTCTGCCCGTGATCTCCAGAAACATCCTTCGTGAAAGCTTCTGGCTGCCCTCTGCCACTTCACCTTGGATGCTGGGAGGAAGAAACGGCCTTTGGTAGCTAGGACCAAGGGGACGCAAGGCTAAAAAAAATCAGTTGATGTAGTATCGGTTGCGTTTGGAAATGACTTGGTTTCTTTTGTGCATGCTGAGCAGCAGCAGGGCTAGGATTTTATTTCCTTGGCGCTCAGAGCAGCAAGAAAGCCAGGCCAAGAGGTATCAAAGTGCCAAAGTGTACCCTGGGCACTTTCATCCCCATTCCTCGGCCTCCCCCCATGCCAACCCCCAGCTCTCCTCTGCTCCCTGGAGGCCCCTGGTGCCACCCCTGCCCAAGCAGGGACACCCAGAGCAGCTGCCCAGGACCACGTCCAGGCGGCTTTTGGAGATCCCCAAGGAGGAGACCCCACAGCCTCTCTGGGCAGCCTGTGCCAGGGCTCCGTCACCCGCCCAGCACAGAAGCGCTGCCTGGTGCTCAGAGGGAGCCTCCTGGGTGCCCGGCTGTGCCCATGGCCTCCTGTCCTGGCACTGGGCACCGCTGAGCAGAGCCTGGCTCTGTCCTCTCTGCACCCTCCCTTCAGGGATTTAGGGACACGGATGAGATCCCCCTGAGCCTCCTCTTCCCCAGGCTGAGCAGCCCCAGCTCTCCCAGCCTCTGCTCACAGCAGAGATGCTTCAGCCCCTTCACCATCTTGGTGGCCCTTCTTTGGACTCTCTCCAGTGTGCCCAGGCCTCTCCTGTACTGGGGGGCCCAGAACAGGACACAGCACTCCAGGTGCGGCCCAACCAACGCTGAGCAGAAAGGAAGGATCACCTCTAAGCCAAGCTTCCCCAGTGTGTTTCAAAAGGGACAGAAAAGGTGGAAAGAAACATGAGGAGACCATTTCTGGCTGAGTAGTCCTGATGACCAAGGGAACCCTTTGCCCAGCAAGGTGCCTGGGCTGCCACGCTGCACCTGCTGAGGTTTTACAGTGCCCCCCAAGGCGAGTCCTGGATGTCACGCCTGTGCTGGAGAAATACTGCCAGAGGTACTTTTATTGCTAACGCAGGAGAGGTCTAGCTGAGTACAGACGGTGATATTCTTAATTTTCCAGGCTGTTGCTATCTTATTCTCAGCTGTCCCTAGACGTCGTCACCATTTTATGTTTCCCCTCTAATGGCATGAGCCAAGATGTCATAATATCCAAAATCAAATGTACCAGAAAATGTAATAAATTAGAGTTGGGCTAGCAGAGTAATTGAAGAATAAACTGAATTTTAAACAACACGAGATTGCGTTATGAACTGATTGCTATGCACAAAATGCACCAGAGGAGTGCGACTTCATGTAGATTTACTATTGATGGCAGTATTTCCTAGATTGCTACTAGTAATAAAGAAATGGAAATGGTTTGAACTTTGAGTTAGTACCACTACATAATATTGCAGCAAAGGAGAAGTACCATTCTAGTTACACTGCAAAGTAATTCTCAAAGAAAAATTTTCTCGGCTGTTTATTTATTTAAGAGGTTTCCATGGGTTTAACTGTCCTGAAGCTTCTACGGCCACAAAGTGAAGGCAGGTTTTGTCATGGAAAGAAGTAAATTTGTCCCCAACTCCTAATGTAATTTTTTTAAATAAGAGGTTGTTTATGTAAAGTACTTGGTACAGCGGGTCCCTCTCAAGTGAGAAAATTGAGCTTAGGGACATCTGGTGTCCCTAAGAAATTCTAAGGTTATTTGCCAGGTCAGTTATTGCAGGTAGTCTGCATATTTTGTTTGAATAATTTTCTCCTAATTTTTATTTCATTAAAAAAAGGGAGCAGAGAACACACACGTAGGACTTTTTAAAAATAACCCTCCAGCTGCAATACTAGTAGAGATGTTGGGAGACGGTCACGCTTGTCTGAGATGGCATGAGAAGTTCTGGTTTTGTGAGCCAGAAGGCATCTCTGCTGAGACGGGGTGAGCATGCATGCTCTCCAGGTCTCCTGAAATCTGAAATGAGATAGCGCTAGTAAAAGCCATCCTGAGGCTGTTCTTATAACTCAAAGTTACAGGAAAGCTTGGGAAATGCAAATAGTCAGTAGCAGGTATTTGCTGAAAGATTACAAGTGGCTGGGTTGAAGAGTTTCAGTGGGCTGTACGAAACTTGATTCTGTGCAGAAGAGTTGGTGTCGAGGCAGTTGGGCTGTTGATACGCAAAGAAAACTTGAAAACCATTTTGGACTTTACTTTGTTTCCGATTCATCCAAATTTTGAGAATATAAAGAGAATGTTGTAAGGATGAGATCTTTGGCAGCTCAAGTTCCAAGCTCAGTTCCAGCTCAAGTCAAGACTCTGATGCTTCATAAATTGGGCTCTCCAGTGAAATACCAACTAATGGAAGGGCTGTTCAGTGGTAGAAATGAAACCTAAGTGTTCTTCGGTGACAGGGAGTGCAGGAAGGCAAAAAGGCACTATTAATGCATTGAAATAATGACATTGTGTAGTGGTAAGCACTGTGATTTGTAATTTAAGTGAGAAGTTTTAAGTTTAAAGGTTTAAGTTGTATTTCAGCATGAAATTGCATTGTTGATATTCATTACTCTTGTAAAATTTCTGTAAGGTTCTCTACCGGGAACGGTAATGAATACATTTTACTTTTAAACTAATTTTATAAAATAGTGAAAAAGGTAGCTCTTGTGAGTTAAATACGTGAATATATTAAGTGAGCTTTATCACTGCGAAACTCATTTAAAGTGTCATAAATCCCTTGATTTGTGTTCCTTCTCTATGCCATGACCTAAAGGAAGCAGAAATTTATCTAGAAGAAACAATCATTTTCCATGTAATACTTATTTCCCCTGTGTAACGTGTAAAATTAATTATTTTTCTGTATGTATTTTGATGACTTAATAACTTATCGTCTTGCATCCATCCTCTGTTTCCATAGAAATGGGTTCAGAGATCACCAGGAGGCAAGAGCAAGGACTTTTGTGTATGACTTCCCCTCCACGGTGCCCATTGAGATAGTAAGTGGCACAAACAAGCCTCCAAACACCACTGCTCCAGCTCTTAAAACTTGTATGGCAGGAAGCTTGGGAGAAGTCAATCTGCCTATCAGTTGGGGAAAACAGGCAGCCCTTACCTGGTTTAAAAAGAACAAAAAACTTGAGCAGTACAAGAATTCCTACAGGAAGGTTTTGAGGAGAATCATTTTCAGGATCTGTAGTTGTATTTCCACTCGCTTCAATGGCAAATTTTGATGTTCTGTGAAAGATTCAGAGCTCTCTCATGCTTTTCCTTTTTCCCTGTCGCATCCCAGGTGACTTTTGATGACTTTCACCAACAACATTCATCTTTGAGAATTTTCCCCGGTGGAATATGACATTTACAACAAGTGTTTGTGTGGTTAAGCCTTTCTCTAGCTGTGGTCAGTCTCTCTTTTCTAGTATTTGTTACCTAGTTAACCCTAACATAGTGAAATCTGTGTACCATGGCAGTTTACTCCAGGGAAGACCACTCAAGAGCAGTTGTTGGTGAGGAATGTAATGGGCAAATGGAGTTCTTTAAAGGAGTTTTGGAGCATCGTTTTCTTTCAAAATATATTAGTGTCATGGAGGAAAGCAAGCATTTCTGATAAAGTTTATTGCAGTAGTAAATGTTAGGAACGAGTCAGCAATATTGAGCAGTCCAGATCATTTTGGAAGCTGCAGGCAGTTGAATGATGCATTACAATTTAAGCAATATATTCTTCCTAGCGTTCAGAAGCAGAAAATCTAAACCATTTTTACAGGCTGAATACATCCTGAAAACATGCAGGAGTCATCAGAATTAACCATTGGAAAACAGCTCCGTCTTCAGTTCCGCAGTGAGGTGCCTAACGGAGTCCTCAGAGGAAGGATAAAGGAGTGAGTGAGCACAAAAACGAGCACGGAGGAGCTGTTCTGGGGCACCGGCAGAGCTGCTGGTTTGATGGGAACACTTCTGAAGAGTTAACACTTGAAAGCTGGAAAGCCTTCAGAAAAGAGTTACAGAAATGAATAGAGGGTATGCCTTATGGTATTTATTTAAGAACCCTTCTTTCCTCATCTAACTAGTAAATAAACCATGGCGCATAAAAGTAAAGGGAGTTTTCATCATTTTAAAGAGCTGTTTACATATCTGGCTGTGCTTGGAAGCTGCCGACAGGCAGCAAACGCAGCTAGGTAGGCCTGGTGATGGTCTGCTACAGACTGAGCAAATACCATAAACGCTGAAGAATGGGAAACCTCCAGGAACAGTAAACATGAATAGCTAATACCCACCAGTAAGGATTTCTCTGTGAGACACGAAATGGCAGAAATGTGTATTTAATGTGTGCAAGCAAACTAATTGCACAGCGGTCCCGTTGGCATCAGCACTTAGTGGCATAATTTATATTGAGGGACGCTTTACCCGTGGCAGGCGGGCAGAGGGCCAATGCCACGTAAAGTCATTTGTGTCATCCCAGGGACAGGTGGGACCGGCGGGCTGGGGGCTGGTTTACGAGGCAGCTGCATCCATCCTCGCATACCAGGGCTGCTGCGGGGTCAGGCCGCTGCGGCTCGTTTTGTGGTGCGCTGCTGAGTGCTCCAAGTCCAGTATTTTAGTCTAGCGATCGGCGTTTCAGTGGAGACTGCTATGCTCGAAGAATCTGCCCAGTCTGTTTTTTTTTTTTTTTTTTAATTATGTATGCCACGAAGCAAGTATAAATGAATGCTTTCCATGCGTGCGTCGGGTAAGGAGATGGACAGCTTATAAATGCACTTGTTACTCTTTCATATTCAGATAGACTTTGATGGCTGTAATGTAGCAGCACAAAGTTTTGTGGACGCCAGAAGGAATATGAATTCAGTTCAGTTTCATCCCTGAAAAGTCAAATAAAAAAAAGAGAAAAGGCCTTTCACGTATTTTCTTGCATTATTTTCCTAGCTTGATAAAAGCTGTTTCTCTGCAGCCTTAATAAGGGATGTAGCAGTTGAAAGGAAGCTTTTCCCACCTGAAGGAAAATGTTGAGAAATTGCAAAATGAGTTTACAAGATCTTCAGCAGAAATATTTCACGGGGCTTAAGGAGGATCCCATTGTATAAAAGTGGGAGAACCACAGATACAAACTAAATCCCTGTTTCAGGCAATACTTTGTTCGAAGTGGCATAGCAATAAAACTGTTTTGTTTGTTCTTTCCACATTCCTGCTCTTCTGTGTTCTTGAAGAGAGCATGGGCTGGTGGTTTCAAATCAGGGATGGGGATATTTTGGCATTTCCTCCTCATGTAGGATGAGATACGTACCACGAGCAAATAACTTCAGGTGAGCTCATTATTTCCATATGTAAGCTGAGGTAAAAAAGCCTATCAAAAGAGTTCATAAAGGTTAAAACCTTAATAGTTACCAGTGACGTTGAGGTTCTTAGGTAAAGGCATTAAATAAGTGGAATGTATTGTGACTATATCATGCTCATTGTCTTGTTTCCTCACACCTTACAAAGTTAGAATGTAAAGAGTTGAGAGCATTTTTCCTCATATTTATGCACAACACAGAGCAGTACAATTGCTTAGCTAAATCAACGGGACTTTTTCAATTATAAGGTGCCATTACCTTTCTGTGTTCTTGTCATTTATGAAATCAGCGGGTGGTTAATTAAATTGCTCCTTTGGACTCTTCTAAAGGATGTGTATTAATTATACTTTAGTGATGGTGTGGACATTTCTCAACTTTTTAATGAGGGTCAAAGTTGTTTACCTCTTTCTTAGGAAATAGCAATTTTTTTATTGAGAGTAGTATAATATGGGTGGTTTTGTTCGTTGGTTTTACTAAAATCTCATTAGCTGCTCATTGGGACATTAAATGCTGTGATCACGTTACATGCTTGCTTGAAATCAAATCTTAAAATCTGAATTTTCCTGAGTGCAAAGCACTGGTAGATCTGCATGAGTCGACTTCATGTCGATGAAGGGAGTAGGATCATTGCTCAGAGAGGATGTGCTCCCCTAAACCATCCAGCTCTTTTGAATTCGTGGCTTCAGAAAGCAGTTTTGGGGCTCAAAAATAGATTGTCCATGTAGCTTGATGGAGGTGAGGACCCTGGTTTTACTCGCATTGTTGTGCAAAGTTTTGCTGGACTGTTTCACAGTATGGATAAGATCCATGCTGCCTGTCCTAAAAATCCTAGAAAAAAAAAACAACATAGCAATCACTTGCAGACATGGCTGTTGGGTTTTTTAGCTAATGACACTTGTGTGCTAAAGGAAACCCCAAGTAGGTGTGCTAACAACTGAATGCTTTGGCCAGGATTAGTTTATATTGGTTCCCCGGATGAAATAGCGTGTTCCTGTCAAATGCTCAAAACCAAACAGAACCCCCTAGCCTGGTGTAAATACCAGCGAGGCTGTCATTTAAGTGCCGCTGTAAACGTCTCTAACAGATGTGTAAAGTTTCTGTAGCACTCCCTGGGTCTTTGAAATACCACTGCAGGTTTTATCTTACAGGAAGGAGCAGGATGGCCCTCGC
This sequence comes from Anser cygnoides, assembly GCF_040182565.1. Taxonomy (NCBI): domain Eukaryota; kingdom Metazoa; phylum Chordata; class Aves; order Anseriformes; family Anatidae; genus Anser; species Anser cygnoides. The sequence continues at coordinate 190,514,290 of NC_089873.1, forward strand.
TTCTAATCTGACGGGTTATTGACAAGTTATTCCACGGGGCTGGTGGCTCCACCGGGGCTGCCGTCTCCTCTAGGCCATGCAGCTCTTTCCCATGAACCAAGAAGACATCAGTCTTCTTTATGCTGTTTATCTACCTTCATTTGTTTAAGACCACATCAAGCCAAAAAGAGTTGAGAAAAGCAGTTTCGGTACAGTTTCAAAATGCAATTTGCTTTGCAGTCGTGCTTTCTCAAACAGAGGATGGCATAAAGCCGCCCTGAAGTCTTCTGAAGCATCCGTTGAGGCATCAAGCTGATCCCTTCTCATCTGGAGCACGCTCCTCTGCTGCTAATTTCTGTCTTGTTTGTAAGTTCAGGGCTTTTTTTTTCCCCACTTGATGGAACAATATAAGTGAAGGAAGAGGACATTTTCGTGAGGGATGTGGCAGTTACCATATTTAGGTGGCAGCAGACTGCTGCATGGCATTTCTATTAGGTACAGTAAAATGGGATAATAATATTTAGGTATTCAGTTTGAAAATGGGGTTACTGAAGCACAGTACACACAGGATTTTATAGAAGTAGTAGCTACTGTGTAGCACAGTGGTTGATAGCGTGTGGGTCTGCAAATATTCATTATATCTAGCATTCAAAAAGAAAACAGGTAAATTACTTTGAAAAAAAAAGAATATTCTTTTTTTTATACATATAAAAGCAGAATAATTCAAGATGTGCACTTTCTGCACCAAATGCCTCTCTGGTATTGAGATACTGACTTATAAAATCCCAGAAACTGAGATGTTTTCAGAAAGCGTGCTCAGTTTGGGAAACATTTTCAAACTTTCATTTCAAATTTTCTCTTAATAGAATTTTCTTCTTCTGGAGGAGATAGGAAATAACATTATATAATCCAGTCTGCTGTTTTTTCCTGGAAGCGCTGTGTCTGGAGTAGGCTTTGCATACGGTTTGCAGCGCAGGGACAGCGTGACAGGGACTTGAAATGCCCTGCGTGTGCTGTAAAGCTGCTCTGCTCTATACGTGGAGTTATTGGAACTATTCCTGTGTGTGTGATACCCACACATGCTCTCCGGGAGAGCTTAAAAAAAAAAAAAAAAGTAAGGCGCCAGATATAGTAGCCCTGTTTCATTATGCATTCGGGAGAAATTGCTGACGGCGTTTCAGCCTGCAGTTAATTTTAATGTTAGGTTTGGTATTTGAAAAGGACACAGCGTAAGAGAACGCCTGCGGATCTTTTATGCTGGCTGCTGCTACGGCCCCAGCTATTCACGTGAGGGGAGGCGAGCAGATGGATTCCCTGCTGTAAGTAAAGCAAACCCTGCGAGATGCTCCAGCAGTTGTAAGGGGCCGGTCCTCTTTTTTAATTGCCCGCTGGCGAATTCATCTGTGTACACCAGCGTGCTGACGACCTTTTTCCTTGAAGTTCTCTGTCGTCATGTGCTACCCTCCTCCTCCTCCTGCATGAGAACAGCGGTGTGGTCTCCGTGCCCTGTGCAGGTATGCTGGCCTCTCTCCTCTCCTCCTCCAAATTCGGGAGTGAAAGGGTAAGAAAAAGCGAGGAAGGAGAGGGGCTGCCGAAGGTTTTGTGACGGATCCTCGGTGCCGGCTGCCTCCCTGCCGGCCGGGAGCTGGCGAGGAATTAATCGTACCTGGGTGTTCCCAGGCTCTGCCTTCTGGAAGATGCTCTTCTCCAGAGGGCTTAATTGCAGGCTAGACCCTCTGGCGAGAATTACAAACGAGAAACGCAGGAAATACTCTTAATTCAGCCCGTTTCGAGTGTGTAGGCTTCTCTAAGCCAAAGTGTAAAGTGAGTCTGTCTTCAATTAACTGTTTCATGCTTTCTGTTTATTTGTTTATTTATTTATTTTTACATTTCTCTTTCCTAAATGGGATGTTTCTCTGATATGTTGTGTTTAACAGGGTGATGTTTTACAATATGCTGTGGTCAGGAATCTAAATTTCACTTGTACTAGGGTGCTTTTTGGTGATTTACATGTGTGTATATTAATTGTCTTCTTAAAGATTCAAGAATTTTAGCTTTGCTCAGTTGTAAAATCCAAGTTTAAAAGCACATTTCATGAATTACAAGAGATTTATGACATCCTTTTAGTTTGAAGGTGACAAAGACGTAGAAGTGAAATAAAATGAAATGTTTGTGCTGATGTAAGCAAAGGTCAGTGTATGTTCTGGCTGAAATTAAAGCAACTCCCTCCTTTCTCACAGCTGTTTGTATCGGTTATAAATGCATGAGATGGGTATTGAGAGCGTGGCTGGGAAATAAGCTCTTAAATGCGAAAGCTCTTTGGTCTCCTAGGATACATATGTGGTTATAGTTGTACAGTTATCCGTAAGGCTTTCCCATAGAAATCCTAGAAACCCCGTTAAACTTCCAGCTAGCCTTATAACCCCGCCTTACAGCGAAGACTCCTGATTTCATTGTGCTTTGTGCAGTGCAAACTTTGAGAAACAGGAGTCCCCCTGGTAAAGACTTTTTAAAACAAAAAGCATCAAGATACTTTTAAATATAAAACAAGAAACAAAAGATCATTCATGCTGGTTTTTTATTATTAATTCTGTTTACTGTCAGAATGTGTTGATAGGAAAAAAAAAGGTTAAGAGTTATAGTGTATAGGTATTTTGAATTAACTGTGTGTAATGTTTTACACACAGTAGTTCATTGTATGTTTTGACCCCCAGTTTGCAGCTAAATGGGAGTGTGTTGGAGCAAAGGATATCCCTGTATGCATTCCCAAGTCCAAAAGGAGCAGGGAGGGCAGTGGAGAAGGTGGGTGTCCAGCTAGCTGGCATCCCAGCTCTCCAGTTCTCCAAACCCATTATTTTAAAAAAAATCTATCTTCTGTAGCATATGGGAAACTTGCAGTGATTTGTTTTCACTTAATGGGTGAAAAATGCAAGACTCTTTGTAAACCCTTGTAGATTCAGATTTACTTCTATTTATTTCTAATACTAAGCATTGACTGAAGCCAAAGCAACAGAACATGCTCCAAGAACAAAGGAAATATCAGTTCAGGTTTTAAACTTAGTGAAAAATTCATGTTCTGTTAAACCAGTTTGTATGGACAAGCAGTAGATCCTAGTTCACATATTTCCAGTTCTGAAGGGAAATGTATGCAGATTGCTTCCCTTAGCCAAGGTATGCTACATTATTGCAGTAGGTTTCTAGGGTAACTTCTAGGATTTTACCTTTTCCATCTTAAAATCTTTCAGCTGGATGGCATCTTCAGGACCCTTTTCCTTATTTTATTTATTTATTTATTTATTTGCAGTGTTCATTCAATACCAGAATGCAGCCTAGTTGCCTTGGAGTTTATTTATTTTATCTCTCTTCTCGTCCCATATGACTGATAATAAGAAGCAGTGTTGTCTGTGGCTGAGTGCTGCTTTTACAGTAAGATGTCTCTTTTGAATAAAAATCTCATCATGTTCTTGACTGCACTTCTGGTTGTCAAGCTGAACATAAAAAGGGCAGAAAGGGCTTTTAATTATCCTATATGCCCACTTTTGGGTTCATTAGATTTAAATTTGAATGCTTAACTTCTAGCTCTCAAAGCATGTGAAAATCAAGGTTGCTTTATTTATTTTTTTTAATACTAAACAGCTATTTACAGAAATGTAAGATATTTTTCTGACCATAACTGTGTCTATATGGAAACTATAGAGCAGACTTTTTTGTGTGTGTGCGTGGATTCCCTCACACTTCTCTTATTACAAGCTTAATAGAGAGAGGACCTGTCTCAGGATAAAGTGCTCACTCATTTTCTAGTTATTCCTTCTCTTGTTGGTGACTGACAGATGAAGGTGACCTGGGGTTTAGTCCTTCTGACCCACTGGACTAATTCTGTGAGGCACGATACTGCTCTGAACCTGGTAGCAAGTTGGAGTCCTTTCTGACAAGATATAAATTTTATGAACTCGTGTTTTGCGGGTGAAATTCTGACTAATTCCCAACCTTATGTAGTTCCCCATTGCTCACGGGAGCACAGAAGCCTGGAATTTTATTTTCGCTGAATCATGGAAACATCTGGGTTGGAAAAGACCTTCAGGATCATGAAGTCCAACCATCAGCAAGTCCCATTACTAAATCATGTCCCTTAGTGCCATGTCCACACGTTTCTTAAATAAATCCAGGGATGGGGACTCTGCTGGGCAGCCTGTTCCAATGCTCAAGAGTATTTCCAAATACTCCATCACATGCTTGTGCTGTCTTATTAAGCTAACCTGGCGTTATTAACACAGCTGCTACCAATGGTTTTCCTGTTAAGAGGAGTAGGCTGGTGTCTACAGCAGGGCTGGATGGTGTGTGGCATTTCTGGGGTCTCATTGTCTTGACACACAGGACTGCTCTCTTTTTATGAAAAGGGTTAGAGATCTCCCATGTGGGTGTTAGTCTTTATCTCATGGAGACAGCATTCTCTTTTGGGTTCATTTCTACAGATACTAGTACACAAGGAGCTTTGTCTGTTATGGTTTCTTGGATGGTGTAGCAATTCAAAAAAGGGTTTATAAAGTTTACAAAACGTTTCATCTAAGTATCTTGCATAAAATATGTGAAAACATTTAGCATGGGCTGGGAATAACAACAAAGAAAATATGGAAATACCTGAGAGTTTGAATTTTTTATTTCTGTGAGCCTAACCTGACTTGTTGAGAAGTGCTTGGCTTGGAAAATGAGCACTGTGGTTAGGGAATGCAAAGAGGATAGGTACTCCTGAGGCTGAATTGTCTGTCGCTTAAAGACCTTTTTCCAAAAGCAATGCTAATGAAGTAATATCCTTCAAAGTGAGGCTGGTAGTTTAAGAGCTAGTTCTTAAGGGTTGAATAGATAGAATAAATGAGGAAGGGAAAACTGTAGCATCCCCCACAGAATCTCAAATGTGAAATTTCGGCGTGCTGAGAAGAGATTGGGCAGTGAGGAGGAGGAGGAGGAGGAGGAGAAGGTTGGCTCCTTCCCAAGGTAGCATGCTTCTGTCAGCCTCTCTTGCTGGAGCCATTTTGACCACGGACACAGAAAACCGGTGCCTGAAGTTAGGCTTCGGAGCATCCAACCTGTTGGAGCTTTTAAGCGTGTCGCTCCTTTCCCCTTCTCTTCCCAAAATGTGGTGAACCAGAGTTTCCTACTGAAGTGAGTAAATGCCTTCTATATGTTTTGCAAATTAATGATTATGTCTATGAAAAATTAAGTGTATTTTTCTTTCATAATTCTAGGCCTTTTTTTTTTTTTAATGACAGCTTTTGTTTGCTGGACAAGGGTTGTGGTTGGAAATCTGTCCTGCTGTGATACGTCCCCACCCCACCAGACTTCTCTTGACCCTTCCCCTCTTTGCTTGTAGGATGAGTGCCCTTCTCGGAGCCCTTGTACTTCTATTGGACAGCTGTCTTCTAGTTTATTTCTTTGTGTATATAAATCACTAATTTCTGCATGTGGCTACCAGTTTGGGGTTTTGCATAGGTGCCACCTATTATGTGTCTTTAGTGTCATTTTTTCCTTTGATTTTATTATAATTTGTATTACTCTGTTAGACGGTAGTGATTTTGATTCATCTGCCTTTGTTTAAGAATCTTATTTTCTTTGTTTAAACAAAGAATGAGACTACCAAGGAAGTGAGCAGAAATGCTTTAACAGCAGTTCAGCGCTTACTCCTCCACATTATTCGTTTTGTAAGGGGGAGGTAGAAGATGATTGCTTAATATTTAGCCCCTGTCACTCATACCACTCATTGCTGTGTGGTGCTAATACTATGCATCTTTGCTGATGTTTTCACTTGAATCTTAAACGACTGCATTTTGACAGTTCTACCGAAGTAGTTTCTTTCCAAGAACACTGTAACAGGATTCAGGGGAGATGCTGCAGCAGCCAAACTGCACCTCAGGAAGATGCATAAATGCACTGTAAAAGGCTCTCTATTTGATCAGCGCTGAAATTCTGTTTATACATATATATGTGTGTGTGCATACATATTTAACGTGCACAGCCAAGATAATACGAAAAGTAATTGAAATAAACATCCTGCAAACGTGGTTAGGGACTATAGAAATGCTTTAGGAAAAATGTGGTTGTTTTGGTTTTTGTTTTCATTCAAAAAATGCTATCTTCAGTCTGTCCTTGTGGCTGTGGAATTACAAGGACTGAAGGGGAGGATATGCGATTCTTACAGTTTAACTAAAAAACAAATATATTGTTGTCTTTGCTTCCATATTCTTTGTCTCTGTCAAGTTTATTTGTATAACCAGCCTTGACTTCACATAGCTCCACAGCCACTTCCCTCCCCGAGCCCCATCTGAAGGCCCCGGATCAGGTTCTAGCACAATGTTTACATACAAAATGTAAAGAGCTGTTTACATACAAAATATTTAAATGTTTTTTTTTGTTTAAGGTAATGTTTGAGACTACAACTTCTACATCTAACATGCTGTTGTTATGTAAATCCTGATTATGCACGGAGCCATTTATTTTCAGTATCTCTGTGCAGAGTCTGTCTAAGGTACGATACGTGTACATCTAGAGAGCTTAAGCAGAAGATCTTGATGGGAGGGTTTTTGTTTTTTGTTTTTCTGACAGACAGATGTCCTATAAAACAACACGGGGGTGTTTTGAATAAATATAGGAGAGCAGGAGGGTAAGTTGAGCTGCGAAGCTGGCTCAGGCTAATTGTGCCTAGGCAGGGATCTTGAGATAAATGCTGCTTTGACTGCCGACTTCAGAAGGTAGATTCATTTCCTTCTTTTTTTGAAGAGCTGCCCCCATCCTGATGTGGTGATTTCTGTTTTCTGTTATTAGGGAGCACAAGGGCTGTCGGGAGGCCGGGCAGACCAGTTTCGGCGATTGCTGTGGCTTTCCAAGCAATGCCGCTGGACTGCGGGGGCTCTGCTTGGCAGTTGGAGGCCGCAGCCCTGGCCCTGCTGTCTAGACAATCCTCTGCACTTTCTCAGGGACATATGGGTTGCTTCCTCTCAGTGCTGGCTATCTGAAAGGCTCTGTGGGCTCCTGGAGGCCCTTTGACACACGCTTCCTCTCGGCATCAGCTCTCCGAAAGGCTCTGCAGTCTCCTGGAGGCCCTTTGGCACGCCCCACCATGTGGGTGGGAGCCCTTGGCTCTCCCGCTGAGGAAAAACTCGTTTTGAGAGAAATTCTTCTTTTTCTCTCATTCAGTAGGGCCCACCTTCATTTTTGAATGATTTGGTTGGCTTAAAGGAGTGCTTGGGAGCAGCGTGGTGTTGTGGTTGACAGTGTGGGGCTGTGGTTGACAGGGGACACCAGATGTGGCACGTCATGTAAGATGGCATACCCCTGAAGGAAGAGCTGTGCCTCCCCGAAAATAGATAGTCCTGTGATTTAACTAGCCCAAAAGCTCTTTTATCCTTCTTTCCTCCCATCCACCCCCAGCTTTTCTTTGTCATCAAAGCTTTTCTGAGAATAATCCAAGAGCGTTGCTGTCTCCTTGATTTTGCTCCGTTCACATCCATAGTGATTGGGGCTTGCTATACAGATAAGCAGGAAAAGGGAACATGGCTCTCCTCATCCTTCTTTATTTTCTTTGAATTGCCTCAGCTCCTTAAAATTTATATTAATCAAATCAAATAGTATCTGTGCGTAGCCAGGAACCAGCTATGTTTAATCTAGTTAAGTGTTTTCTGTTCATCCGTGGAAGTCCTCATTTCAGGGCAAAGAGCGCAGGGGAGGGCTTTACAGAAGGTTTAGCATCTTGATCGACAGCTTTCTGCTGCCTCCATCTCTCCAAACAGAAAGGGTGGCACATATGTCAAGGGCTGTTGGACAGATTGCACTGCAGAAAATAACCATGTTGGGTAAGCACATGTTCTGCTCTTTCTTGCATTTCTCCTCTGCTCTGTTAGTGAGAAGAAAGCCTCACTTATTGACTGCTTGCAGTTAATTTTTGACTGTTGGGGTATTTTTTTTTCACTCCCACTGGATGTAAAAGCCCACCTGGTACAGCAGTGGTAATGAAGTACTGCTTTTGCTATGCTCTTCACGCTGGGAAGGAAATCTGTCTTTAGCTCTACCACAGGTAAGTATGCGTTATTCCCACTTTCATTCCACTTTGCGTCTCTTTGTTTATTTTTCACCGCTGTGAAACCCCAAAAAGGATGTATGTAGGAGCTCGGAGGAAGTTTTGTGCAGGATCAGGCCTACAAGCTGTGCAAACCTGTGGTGCCCACGGCTGGTGTGCGATCCGGGAGCGGAGAAGACCAAATCCTTGTACCCAGGGCTGCTGGTGGCCATCCCTACTGGCAAAGGAAGGAGCAAACTCAATTCCTATCTCCTTCTGAGGGCTTCCAAAGCCCCTTTTCTTGACCATCAGGAAACACAGGGTTTGCCCTCCTGTAGCTTGATGTGCCTTTCACTCCGTTCCTTTTTCAGAGCTCCTCTTGTTCAGTATGAATATTCAAAGTTTAATCTCTCTATTTTTTTTTGATTTGTAGATGTGTCTTCATTAAAGATTCATGTTCTTGTCTCTTTTTCATCTATTTTGAGGTGATTTATCTGATGTAGTTCTGTATTTTCTATAAAGAATTGATTTTTCATATGGTTACAATCCTCATCCTCCCTGTCTCGTTTGAGACTGATTTGACTAAACTAAAGCTATTTTAATCTCCCGCTCCCAAAATAGAAACCATTCCATTTGTGCTGTAGAAAATGGCTGCTGGATGATCTTCGCCTGCTTTGAGCACAACCTTCTGGCTCCTTCCTTAATCTTGCAGAGCCGCTTCCTCCCATTTCGTCCCACGATCCGCTGGTGTCAGGGTTCCGTATTTTTTGGAGTCATGGTTTTGGGAGATGGGCGTCATCCATGTTCTGTCTAATGGAAAGATGGTCCTGCGCATCCCATCGTGCGCGGTTCCGCCTTCCTTGACATCCTTTCGTTCGATGCTGAGATTGATGCTCGGATCCCTGAAATCTCCTCCGTCAGAGGACTGCATGGGTCTCCCTGTGCTGGCTTCCCTGCTTTGGCACAAGGGTTTCGCCCACGAACACATGCAGCAGGTGCCCTGCGGAGAGACACCCCTGCCGAAAGTGGCTGCCGTAATTAAAGCCCATCGTCCCCGTTGCTGTGGAAACGCAGGGAGCCCGACTTGCAGGCAGCTTCGTTTTCCCAAATAGTCCTTATTCGCCAGATTTAAGCAGGGCTTCATTCTCGGTGGGGCCATGCCGGCAGCTGGCATGGTGCGAGCGCTTTGGCTGCGTGGGCATTGCCCCAGTGTGTGGGACAAAAACTGAGCAGAGGGGTGAAAAATCTGCAAGGAGATGGGTTCGCTGTTAGCCCAGCGCTACCGAACAGTTCAGTTGTGTTCAGGCACAACTGTATTCAGCTAGAATACAAAAATTCCACTCATTCTGCTGAATGCCTTCAAAAACAGAGGAAATAAAATCGGGATTCGGTGAAAGTGTTGCTGATGCATTAAGAGAAATCCATCCTAGTCTAATTCCTGTACTCATGCCATCTCTCTGTTGTTGTGTTTTTTTCTTTTTTTTTCCTGACTTTGAGCTACCAGATGTCATCTTTTGATATCATAACATTCAGTTTTGTTTGTGTTTTCAAATAAGCAAGAGTCAAGCAGCACTACTTTCTCACAGACCTGCACTGGAATCGAGTTGGGTTTTTGTACTGGACGACAGTGAAGTCCTCAGACATCTGGATAATTAACATGGATGTTATGCAGTCAGTGCAAGTTGCTGGTTCTGCTCCACTTGTTTGCTGTATGGCTTTAATATTAAAACACAGATTGTATCTAATGAGCTAGGTCACGCTTATTGGAAGACGTGGGATAACACTTCTCCCCTCTATAGTACCGCATGCCAGCTATTTATTCTCCTCGTATTTTTTATTACAGAGCTTCTGCTATCTTGTGTTAGTCCACTCGAACTATGGTCTGCTTTGAAAACAGTTCTGAATCATCAGCCTGATGCTGTAATTCCTGTGAAGGGTGCTGGACTGGGAACAAAGGACTAATTTTTCATGTTATGATGTGGTTTTAAGCCATGAATGTAACCACTGTCTAGTTTCCCTCTCCTCTGGCTTGTGTTTATCCACTCCTGGCTGCTAAGAGATGATGTTCACAACCCTAGCGCTTGAACGAGGGGAATTCAGAAAACATGAGGTCTTTTCCAGCTGGGGTGCCATGGAAATGGGGATGTAGTGCAAGATTGGGAACAGACTTCAGAAATCCTGCAACATTCATAAATTAAGAAAACCTTCCCTGAAATCCAGGATGATGACCATGCTGCTGTTCAGAGTGACTGATGGGTACATAGGAGCAATTAGGCATTGCCTTGTAAATACAAATCTGAATGGCCAGAAGAGGATGAGTTCAGCCTTGAGAAAAGAAGACTGAGAGGGGATCTTATCAATGTTTACAAATATCTTAAGTGTGGGAGACAGGGATTTGGCCAACCTCTTTTCAGTGGTTTGTGGGGACAGGACAAGGGGCAATGGCCACATAATGGATCACAGGAAGTTTCGCACCAACATGCGAAAGAACTTCACGGTGACAGTGACGGAGCACTGGAACAGGCTGCCCAGAGAGGTTGTGGAGTCTTCTCTGGAGATATTCAGGGCCTGTCTGGATGCCTATCTGGGCAACCTGCTCTAGGGAGCCTGCTTTGGCAGGGGGGTTGGACCCGCTCATCTCTTGAGGTCCCTTCCAACCCCTACAATTCTGTGATTCTGTGATGAATTGTCTTTTCCTCCCTGTAAAGGGAATCAGAGACAGACTACCATCTTGCAGCAGCTCAGTTCCATTCTTGGACCACGTTCAGTCCGGGTTGTTCCCCCAGCTTCTCCACCAACATCTCAGACTGCCTTTCTCATTGACATAGTCACATGTCCTCCACTACTGGTCTGAGTTTGCTCATGGCTGGCCTGGGGATTCTTCTATAAAAAAAACACCTTGAATTTTTAATGTTATTCTGGCAGCATAGGCAAGAAAGAACAAATCTCCAGTAAATTCATCTGGTCCAACAACGTTTGCCATTCCATGTAAGGCCAAAGTGACAGTTTGGCTTTCTAAGGACGTGTCTAAGAGCACAATAAAAAGATAATTTCAGATAGCTTCTAGATGCATGCCAGGGCTCATCTGAAACTGCCAGTAAATCTTAGGCTGGTAACATTTAGCTGTATCTTAAGTGTTTTTCTAGAAAAGTTGTAACTCACTATTTCATTTTTAGGATATTTCCAAAAAGCTTTGTAATTTTTTTTAAAGCTTTTCCCTTTTCAGTCATTCATATAACTTGTTTTTACTTTTCAAAAAGTTCTGCCAAGAAAATATAGCCATATATAATTCTTGTTCCTCTTCTGATTCTGCTTATTCTGATTCTCAATTTCTAAGCACAATAAAGCAATAGACCTCTTATGCCTCTGGAGATTACCATTCAGCACAGAGCTTGAGGCTCCCAGAGGAGGCTCCCACAGGAGCAGTGTCCAGCAGGACCTCACAGCGGCCAAGGTTGCAGAGAGCGGTGGCCTCCAGGCAGAAGGCTCCGGAGGACCACATCCATCCATGGGGAGAGATGGGTGTGAGCACAGCCATCCACAGGGCGCGCAGAGCTCTCCCACCCCACCCCTTCAATTTAAGTTAAAATCTTCCAGATTCAGCTATGCATGAGCATCCAGACTTGGATACACGGGTGACCTCAGAAAGCAGCCCAAGCACCCGTGTCCAGCTTGGACATGCCTGGTCCAGAAGGCCATGGGTGCAGGAGGAAGAAGCAGCCAGTGGGGACGAAGGCCAGGGGGAGCATCTACCAGGAGCACCCAGCCGCTGCTTTTGTCCCTTCGCTGCTGCCAGAGCCAAGTGAGAGCTCTGTGCAGCCCTGAACTCCTTCACCCCTTCCACTGCCTGTGCTGGGGTCAAAAGGGTGTTTGCATGCACTTCATTAGCACCTGGCTAATTAGGCACCTGCAGCCAGACAGCAGCTTCCAACAGAAAGCAGAACCGGAGGGCAGCACTGTAGGGCTGAGAGCAAATGGGCCCAAACTCAGCAAAACACAAAAAAGGGCACGTTTTGGGGGTCTGCCCCAGTCACCTTCAGCTGCTGCCCCAGTTGCAGCCCCTGGAGCCCCCAGGGTTTTGGGGCTGGGGACAGGGACGGGAACAGGGATGGGGCCGGGGACATCTGGATGCTTCCCCATTAATGTGTCATGGCGGGGAGGATGAAATTGAGAACGAAGTGTACAGTTGTGGAAGAAACAAAACCGACGGGGCTCGGGGTGAATGTGTGCCAGAGGCTGCCTATAGATAAGAAACTGCTGCTGCCATGGGATCAGCATAGCACGCTTCCCTCTTGCCCCAAACCAGACTCTCTAGAAGATTTTTGGGAAGTCACTTGGTTCACCCCATGCTTCAGGTCCTTATTTGTAACAGAAGGACTCTCTGTTTCTAAATCAGGGGGGTTATGAGGAGAAGAGGGTGGCAGCCCCTGCCCTCCATCATGAGGGGGCTGAGGGTAAAAGCGAGGGAAAATGGAAACATCAGGGTGCAGTTGGGCCTCGGGATGCAGGACCTACGCCTCCTGCCAGGAATAAACATCCCGGGAGAGGAAAGGGTGCCGTTGTGAGGTGTTGGGACTAGAAGGAATGGACTCAAGTTGCTCTAGGGGAGGTTTAGGTTGGAAACGAGGAGACATTTCTTCTCAGAAAGGGCAGTCAGGCATTGGGACGGGTTGCCCAGGGAGGTGGTGGAGTCACCGTCCCTGGGGGTGTTCAAGGAAAGGTTGGACGTGGTGCTCAGGGACATGGTTTAGTGGGTGACGTTGGTGGCATGGGGATAGTTGGACCAGATGATCTTGGAGGTGTTTTCCAACCTTAATGTTTCTCTGATTCTGTGTTACATTGATGAGAAACTAGAGCCTGAGCTGGAGAACATCGTGGAACATGTGGAACAAGGTCTTATAGCAAGGTCCTGCAGTTTTGCCACCTAACCTAACCCATAAAAGTGGCCTAAAAGAAAGCTGGAGAGGGACTCTATCAGGGAGTGTAGTGATGGAACAAGGAATAATGGCTTTGAACAAACTGAGGGGAGATTTAGATTAGATGTGATGTTAGGAAGAAATGCTTCACTCAGAGCACAAAGCGCACGTGGGAATTAGGGCTGAAGATGCACCTTGCTTCTGTTCTTTTCTGTAAAGAATAAAATTACCTAAAAAACAGTGTTAAAGATAAACCCAGGGCACAGGATGGGAGGTGCAGGGCAGTTCTTGTGGTCAAGGGGCAGCCTTTCTCTCTGGCCAGCCAAATGACCTGGGGGAGCCAGCCCCAGAAAAGGGACCCTCAGCCCCCCCAACTCTTCTCCTTCCACGTGAGGGCATCTTCCAGGCCGCTCCCAACACAGCCGCCTCTGGCCACGCGTGGGCCACGCCATCACAGAGGCTTGCTGAGGTCACAGTGGCCACCACTGCCCCGCCTTTGCTGCGGGCCCTATAAAACAGGACCCCTGCAGCTGGCCCACCACTCGCTGAGCTTCCAGGCACTCTGACAGCCGGCTTGTGCGGCAGGAAGAAGAGCCGAAGCAGCAAGGCGAGCGGCAGGGCTCCTCGGTGTGAGGGCAGCAATGCAGTCTAAGGAAGCACCGAGCAGGAGTGCACTTAATAAGAAAGAGATGTGTCATGGGCAGAGGGATCGTGCCTGGGGCACAAGAGACACCAGTGCCCGAAGGACCTCTGGCGCACAGCCCACAGACACACACAGGCGGTACCACTGGCACCGCAACGACGCGGGGAACAGGCCGCCCCCTCAGGCATACAGCGGCAGGGGGCCTGGGCCTAACCAGTGGCACAGTGGCGGTGTGGAGCGAAGGCAGGAGCATCAGGCAGACAGCCGCGGGGAGCAGAAGCGTGCCCATAATCCGGAACACAGTGTGGGACCCATCCATGGCTGTAAAACAGATGGCAGCATCGAACCCATGCGTGAAAATCAACCGGGCAGTGGCATGGGACCTAGGGGTGGAACTGGACGAGCCCCTGGTTCAGCACCCTGGCCTGAAAATATTCCAGACAGGAGGCATCCCATTTGGGCAGTCCCAGGCAAGGACTGGCTTGTCCTTGTGCCAAGCACCGTGGAGCCCACGGAGCTGAATCCACCAGAAGATGTGGAGGAAGCAATGGAAGTGGATCCACCTCGGCCAGATCAGACCTGGGACTACCCCGGCATGTCTTTGCTACCTGCCATCAGGGCGCACCAACAGCATCGCAGGAGTGCCCGGCAAGCTCCTTACTCGTCACTCAGGCTCCATCCCAAGCATAAGCCTGGAGCCGCCAAACACCACGGACATCCCGCAGGCTCACCTGCAAGATGTCCCGGCAATAAAGAACTCTGCTGCCAATTCTCAGGGGTTGTGTGAGTGCTTCTTTCCCATCCCCCAGCCCTCGTGCCAGAGGTGGCATCCCTTCTGCACAGAGCCTCGAGGAAGAGCACAAGAGAGGACCCAGCTCCCTTCGGGCTGCTGCGCTGGGGTGACCGGAGGAGTCCCCAGGGACCACCATGCACCTTTAACATTTGTGAAAATAGACTGAGGGGTGAAAATAGTAGTGTGTAAGCGATTGCAGGTGGCTAATTTCTTATATTAGGAGTGAGTTTCTATATCTGAGTAATTGGTAACGGCAGACATGGAGAAGGCTGAGGTACTCAGCAACTACTTTGCCTCCGTCTGCACTGGTCGACGGGCTTCCCAAGTCTTTCATTTCCCTGAACCCGTAGATGGAGGCTGGGTGATCAAAGTCCCACCCACTGTAAGTGAAGAGCAGGTTCGAGACCACCTGATGAATCTAAACAGGTACAAGTCTGTGGGACCTGATGACATGAATCCCAGGGTCCTGAGGGAACTGGCTGATGGAGTTGCCAAGTCTCACTCTATCATAGTTGAAAAGTCCTGGCATTCAGGCGATATCCCTGGTGAGTGGAAAAATGGAAACGTCATGCCCCTACTCTTCAACAATTAAAACAAAGAATTGAACAAAGAGCACTACTCTTCAGCAGTTAAAACTATTAGGAGACATTTCTTCTCAGAAAGAGTGATCAGGCATTGGGATGGGTTGCCCAGGGAGGTGGTGGAGTCACCGTACCTGGGGGTGTTCAAGGAAAGGTTGGACGTGGTGCTTAGGGACATGGTTTAGTTGGTGACATTGGTGGTAGGGGAATGGTTGGACCAGATGATCTTGGAGGGCTTTTCCAACCTTATTTTTTCTATGATTCTACGAGTTCGGGGTCATATTTCATAGTAGTTGTTATAACTTCTTTCCACCCTTTTCTGCTACAGGGAATAAGAAGGGGATATGCTGGGGCATCCATGTGCTGTCAGCAGGCAGCAAAATTTCAAGCCCTCCCAGATGAGAAGAACCAGCCAGCGCACGTTGGCCTTGAAACCAGAAGAAATATGTGTGGGCATTGTCTCACCATCACTTTGTTTAATCACTTTGTTAAGGATGGCACTCGTTAAAGGCTGTTCTTCCCATCTTGGATTTTGCTTGAGGATATCACGTTAAACAGAACAAGAAACTGGCTTATTAGAATAGTTTTAAGAGGGATTTAGTTGGTAAGATGGGTATTTTCCCTTATTGCTGCTGCGGTACGGTCAGTATTTTTGTGGAATTTTGAATGGTCAGATCGAGGGATCTGAATCTCCAGGATTTTAATAAGACAGATTAGAAATAGATTACTTGAATGTCTGATAGCTTTCATTGCAAAATACATATTTCCATTAACTCCAACTTGAAATTGGTGTTACCTATTTGTGACTTATGTGGAAAAACAAACAAAAAACATACTACAACTTCTGTTTTGCATGTGGTATGTTGGTTTTTTTGTTTCATTTTTTTTTATCATTCCCATCCAGAGGGAAGGAATAAACATCATGAAATCTGATGTAGGTATGAAGCCTGACACCGTATGCTTTTGGAAAACTTTGTGAAATTCCTCCAAAGACTGTTAGTTGAACCAATAAATGAGACCTAGAGGAAGCCTATGAATAAGGCTACTCCTTTCAGCCTAAAGTAGCTGTCATGCATGCTCTGCATAAAAAATACATAAATAAAAAAAATGCACAGTTGGATGTCCAGTCTCGTCCAGGTCCCAGATGAATTGTGATTTAAAACTGAGAGCAGGGCACCACCTGCACTGTTCTGCTGTCGTAATGAAGTCCCAGGTGAATTATTTTCTAGGGAATTACATGACTTGATAACCAGTCCTGGCTGGCTCTTTTACCCTCTTTTCTTTTTTATTATTATTTTAATTCAGACTATTTTTAACATTCACAGCTTTCCTGAGCTGATACCATGCTGTGGAGCTGACAATCTGCAGTGATATGAGAGATGAACAATATAAGGGATGTATGAAGAGGGGTGAAGCACTGTATTATAAATGGCAGTGCTCTCGTGTTGTGTATTTCAGGGGTACAGTGCTTCTACATGGAGCAAGTTCAGACACTGCTTGCTATCCCAGTTGTCTCTCAAACCATAAGTACTGTGTGTGTAGGCTTGGTAAATCGGTTGATATTTTGCACTGGGAACAGCCCCTGAAAAGTCTTGGAACAGATAATTAGGCAGCTGTGGTGTACAATCGATACGAATCCCAGTGAATAATTTTTATGTTATTGAATATGCTTGTCCTAAATGCAACCAGCAGCACAGGAAGCAGGCACCAGTGCTGGAGTGAAGAATTCCCTAGGGTTTTTTGGTTTTCAGTGCTGCGTGCGTATGTATGTATGTTTGTTGATTGTTTTGTTTTTTTAATCTCTAAGTTGTAATGGACTATATTTCTTGCAGTGAGATCTGCTGCAATGTTTGAACTGTTGTGGGGAAGAAAAGGGAAAATACTCTGTGAGATCCAGGGGCAAGCAGGAGTTCCCAGGAGGGGAGGACCAGCAGCACAGGTCTTTCTTTCAGAAGATGCTCTGCCGGTAGAGAAGAAGCAGTCCTGCACACAAGCAGGGCATGTTTGAGCCATGAACACGCATTCGTTTTGCAGTTGGTCCCACAGGTCAAAGACACAGCCATCTGTTTGTCATTCCCTTCTGGCAGGACACCGCCACCACCACAGCTCTGCCTGCAGAGAGGTTGTGGAAGGGCTCTCAGGTCATCAGCTGCGGAAAAAGGGCTCAGGTTAGCTCATATGATCGTTATTGATCGTTGGCACTAGTGGCACTGGGAAGCAGCTAGAGACAACGTCAGCAGCCGCAGAAATACGTCTGGTGGAGCACGCCTGCCGACAGCCCAGGCTGCCACCCCCCCCAGAAGAGCATCCACACCCTGATTGCCGACGGGAACATTGAAAATGTGATGGTGAAAGCCAGTTGTCTCAATAACTTTTCTTATTTTACTTTTTGTTCACAATCTGTATTAACCATTTTAAAAGTTTAGCACACAGAAGGATTTAATTACAGCCTCTCAAAAGACTGGTGCTGGTATCTTTTACCACAGCGGGTATACCGCAGGTATATTTACTGCACAGCACTACGTCGCACTCTGTAGAAGGCTGCAATGTAACACGGACCTCACAGGACAGAAGTGCTGGAAGCCTGTTCCTTTTGAAGGAACTGTTCCTAAGAGAGGGTAGATTTAGATTAGACATTAGGAAGAGATTCTTTACTGTGAGGGTGGTGAGGCCCTGGCACAGGCTGCCCAGAGAAGCTGTGGATGCCCCATCCCTGGAGGTGTTCAAGGCCAGGCTGGATGGGGCTTTGGGCAACCTGGTGTGGTGGGAGGTGTCCCTGCCCATGGCAGGGGGTGGAACTGGGTGGTCTTTAAGGTCCCTACCAACACAGACCATTCTGTCATTCTGTGAATTCGCAGTGCTCAGGGGTCTGCAACTGGAATGCACAGGATGGTCCCGGGGCATTTCTGTAGCCTCACTGATGTAGGATGGGATGTTGGGATCTTGGTTACTTGGAGAAGGAGGAGTCCTGGTCTTCATCAGCAGTAGGAGCAGTTTGGACACGTAACACATCATTGTCCGCACATTTGGACAACATACCCTTATACCAGCTTTCTGAGCCCCTTCTGCACACTGGTCGTGCCGCCGGTGCAGCTGACTGCAGAGCATCAGGCACCACATGCTGGCTGGCTGTGCTGATTTGCCTAATGCTCCACGGGGCAAAAACAATTGGTAAAGTCACGAATCTATGCAGTGTTTTTCTAGAACACCGAGCTGGTTTATTTTGCATCTCATAAAGAAGAGCCATTTAGGTGAGTCGCCTTCCTTCCATACTTATCTGGGAGCAGGAACATGCTGGTGGAGAGCTGCAGTTTGTGCATGAGGGCTCTGTGTGCTGGGCTCCTTATCTGCTTTCCAATCTTTGAATTTTTACATAATGCGTTTAAGACTGGTTTTGAGTAATCTCTTTTGGGGTCTCATTTTGCATTCTTAGTCTCCAGTAACAAAGAACTGCTGTGCTATTCCCTCCTGAAATCCTTTCCAGAAGGTGCATGTTATCTGCTACAAGGCAGGGCAATGAAGAGCATCAATTTCCACAGCAGAATAGAATCCTGGATTACAAATTACTATTTAATCCTTTTTGCGTCAAAGGATATAATAATCCTTGCAAAATGTGCTCTAAGTCTTTTGCTTGGCTGTGTGAGGTTAAGGGGCAAAAACTGAAACAGGAATTCTCTTAAATATACAACATAGCGAAATGCATGTGTTCCACATGAATTTGGGAATGTGGCTATGACTGCGTTTCAGCAGCTAAAGATAAAGATGATGGGCTTGTGCTGCTGGAAAACTAGCAGTTTTCATTTCACTGTAAGCTTGCGATTACTCTGTTAGAATACAGCCAGTTTCTCTCATGAGTGTTGCTTGGCTGAATTGTAATAAAGAATTCAGGCACAAAATAAGCATTGCTCAAATTTTTATTTTTATTTTTTATTTTTGAATGAGAACATTTACCAAAACTAACTAATTAGCAGGTCTCTTAAGAATGTGAGAAAGCTTGTTTTGTTTTCTAAATCATCCTGTTACAAGATTCAAGCAATGTGATTTTGTACAGGAGAGAAGAATAAATAACATTGGGAGGGGTAAAGATTTTGAAATTCTGGACTGATGGCTGCACAGTTTCCTGACCTTCGAGCTATTTTAAGACAAATTTTAATAACTTTTAAAGTTTAAAAAGTGAGTTCCATAGTGACAAAGTCCTTTGACTGATGTGATTATTGTCATGTTGAATATGTCGTAATTTTAATTTTGTTAGATACACAGCAAAACAGCTTAGTTGCTTGGAACCACTTCATATGATCAGTTTATTCTGTGTTTTTACTTCTGGCCTCTGCACTAAATCAAATGTGTCATACTGCATAGAATCAGCCCCTCTTAGCTGTGTAGGAATGAATCCACAGAGAGAACCTGAAGGTAAGTGGTGGCATATACTCAATATTACTAATCGAAGTAACAGAGTAAGCAATCACTTCTGTTACATTTAGTACAAAATATTGAGACCTTTAATGTGTAATATTCTACACTAATACACAAAATCCAGAAGGAAGAGTAGGACCAGATTGCTGAATAAAATCATAATCGCATATTAAAGAACACAATTAATTACTTGGTCATATAACCAGTGTTCCTCAATGGAATGTTTTTGTGCTAGATGCTGATCGCATGCATCTGGTGTGACATTGCATAACGTGATGTCCTTGCTCTCAACAAGCTGCTCCTCTTGCAGGTGAAAGCTATGCAGTGGAGCAGCTGGTACAGAGCTGTAAATGTTTGTTGTAAAACAAATCACACTGGCATATTTTTTCATTGCTCTTTTCCACAACAAATGTACACAAACCAAAAATGTTCTCTTAATCTGTTGTTCCTTAGTGGGTTTGGTAAACCCCGAACAAGTCAATAGCTCTGACAAGAACTTTCATACTTCATTTGGTACTAATGATTTTTATTTCCTTATTTGCTGCAGAAAGTGACACTTAACTGAGGAAGGGAAGTCCCATTTTCAGAGCAAACCCATCCTATGAGGAGGAGGAGGAGGAGCACTCCGCGTTCCTAGCTGCGTGATGGGGACTACAGGTGACGAGATGGCTTCGGTGGAGCAGAATGCCTCCTTGAACCCCTTGTGCTTCGAGTGCGGCCAGCAGCACTGGACAAGGGAGAACCACCTGTACAACTACCAGAACGAAGTGGATGACGACTTGGTCTGCCACATTTGCCTTCAGCCCTTGTTGCAGCCATTGGACACTCCCTGCGGACACACTTTCTGCTACAAGTGCCTAAGGAACTTCCTGCAGGAGAAGGATTTCTGCCCGCTGGATCGCAAAAGACTCCATTTTAAACTCTGCAAAAAATCCAGCATCCTTG
The DNA here is from genome assembly GCF_040182565.1 of Anser cygnoides. Lineage (NCBI taxonomy): Eukaryota > Metazoa > Chordata > Aves > Anseriformes > Anatidae > Anser > Anser cygnoides. The sequence goes on from NC_089873.1 coordinate 190,534,607, forward strand.
TTCATAAACTGTTAGACAAGTTATTTGTTCTGTGCCCCTTCTCGTCAGTATGCCAGGAGGTCATGCAGCGATGTGACCTGGCGGCACATCTCAAAAACAGGTGAGCCGTGCAGATGATGGTGTTGGTAAACGAATACTTACACACTTAGAGGGATTCATATAGTAACATAAACTGGGGGGAGAGGGGGAAGAGGGTTTGTGGTGGCTTTGAAACTTACGATAGAGCAGTGTAGGAAATGATCAGTTCGTAACTGAGCACAGCCAGAGTACTGGATCCAGTTCTGGACATCGCACTGCGAGAATGGTGGGGAACACGTGGAGAGGACAACGCAAGTCAGTGGAGGTCTTGAAAAGGTGAAAGAAAATGGGATTATTTAAGGCAGGAGAAAATAAATACAGGGAGGAGGCAAGAGGGGAATGAGAGAAATGCAAGCTACGTCTGCAAAGAGGAAGCAATAGGAACAAAGGAAATTTAGTTCAGATTTTAGGTAAAAACAAAAACAGTCTGGCACTGGCGTAGATTGCTAGGGGGTGGTTGTGTATCCTCCACTTTCAGAAGTGTTCACAAACACATTAAACCAACCTGTGTCAGGAATAGTTATGGCAGCACTAATTCTGCCTTGAGATAGGCAAATGGACAATGTATCTCTTGAAACTCCTGCAAGACCTGTTCTTCTGTTGTTGTTTTAAGATTTCTTTAAAAAGTCTGTTCACAGGTTGACTATATGTTGTGTATTTATGCCATGCTTTTTTTCTAGGATTTTTTTTTTTTGGGGGGGGGGGGGCTTATTCTGAACTATTAATGATTTAAAGTTCTTCTTTTTTATGCCTTCCTACTCAAAGCATTTAAATACTGAAAGGAGGGCGTGGTAGAAAAAAGGAAAAAAGCCTGTCAAATTCAGATAGAGTAATACCTCAGATTGTGTAGACAAGTGCACTTAGTTCTTCCAACAAAGGAAAGCCTCCCTTGACTGCATGAGGTACTTTGCTACATGGACATGTTTCACCTTCTGTGGAAAGCAATGTCACTTTTCTCATGGACAAACGTTAAACCTGTTTTGAGGGGTGCACTTTACTGCTTTTGTTTTCTCTGTAGTTTGGAGGATATTTTTATAAGCAAATAGTTTTTTTTTTAATTATTTTATTACATGAGCTGTGACATAGCATTGACATTGGGCATACCATTTATGTTAAATCTAAAACATAATGGAATTGTGAGTCAGAGCTAAAAAATATTATGCACATCTAGACCAAGTAACACATTTTTAAACTGCTAAGAGATTTAAGAAATTACAAGAGGAGAATAGTGAAAAATTATGTAGAGAAGGAAATAATGTATTCAAAGGCAATGCCTCTGCTTTCAAAGGATTCTGTTCAAGTGAATTGCATCTGATATCGGAAAATATTTCCTGTCTAGAACTCAGAATTATTTGTACCTTCAATTCAGATCACATATTATGTTTAACTTTCAAAACCTGTGTTCACTTTGCAGAAAGAGGTTTCAGAAAAACATATACCTGTCCCTGCAAAAAAGCTTCAAAAGCAGAAGAGTAGGCATTGTGCATATCTGTTGTACATACATAGACAAAATGCACTAAAGAAAAAAAAACTCAGCAAGGGAGCATTTGTCAGCTGTGATGGTAAAAACAAGCACATTGCATGGTGACTCTTGGCAAAAGGGGAAGGTGCATGTTCTAACCCTTCTCTTCTCAGTTACCAGGCTGAGATGAGGTCTTTTCATTTCCATTCCACATGAACTTCATCACAGGCTTTGTTGTTACCTGCTTTGTTTTATTTAATTTTTATTATTATTATTATTTTTAAATCATGCTGAGCTTCAGAAGTTGCCTGTTTCATGCAGGATGCTTCCTTGCTTGGTAGGTCCACCTGTGTCTGCTCTTTGGACAATAAGCTATCTCCATGGGCTTCAAACCAGAGGCCCAGAGGGAGAAATAACAGTGGCTGCAGTGTGACACGGGAGAGGTTTTCTTTCATAATGCTGTCCCCAAAATGCAGGTAGTATTAGCTGTGTGCCTCCTCCTCCTGCCCTCAGTCCGGTCCAGACTCATTCAAACAACTTGTTCAGGTGTGTATTTCCAGCACAGCCTCTTCCATCTTGCTCTAAGCCCCAGATGCTTCCAGGAGCTGCGAGGACCACGGACGTGCAGGACGTTCAGCATCCCTGCAGTCTGTGGTGGGCATGGAGTTGCCTGGGTTTTGCTGGTTGTTGTACCCACAGCAGAGCCATATACCTGTGTGGTGTCTGTGTTAGGGAAGTAGAGGTACAAATGAGCAGCCTTTCTTGTTCGTTCTCCCACCCCTTTTCTTTTTTATAAATCTCCGCATTTCCATGTGTTAGCTTAGGTTCTTGCTTGTTTCCTCCAAGCAAATCACTTCTGATCTATATGATCACTTGGAAGGAGGTGGGAGAGACAGCCTAACTGTTAGGTTTATAATCCCAACATTAAACTGAATGAATTTTTGTAAAAGCCAGAATGCGAGCAAGACTCCTGCTACATGTTTACTTCATCTTCTAGTTTCTCACTGCAATTTCCCTCACCTTTTCAGTCCATTTTTCTTTATTGGCATCTCTTTGAGTGACATAGGGGCTATTTACAGCAAGGACACATAACTTCTTTGTACACGGAACACTATGTATGCTCGCTTCAGATATATGTGAAATACTCATTTACCTAATGCACAAGATTATTATGAAATCTGCGTGAGCAGAATCGCGAGCTTTTCCTGTTTGTCAGCTGGAAGAAGCTTTCAGTCGCAGGCTGCTCATCTTGAATTCCTTCTCTTGTCTTGGGATGCGGATGTGCATTTTGAGTACAGGGTGATTTTCAGTTTTCAATTAAGTTTATTTGCAAACATCTGAACACCAGTAATTATCATTGCTGACATAAAAGATGGCATTAACTGTGTAGCTTGAATTTGATTTCGTGTGGATTAGTGAATCTAGCAAAATCCTGTTACTGATTATTAAATGTAGCAAAGAAATATAAAATTCAGTGTTACTGTAATTTTTAGTATAGATTAATATAAACGAGTCTCAGTAAGCATTTATATAACTAGTCTGCATTTCTAAGAAATGGAACATGTTTGGTTAGTTTTGGGAGTTTAAAAACATTCACACTCAGGTTTTCCAGTGTTGTTATAATTGGCTCCCTTTGAGCATAAAAGCTGGAAGAAATGTCATAATATCCACCAGGCAACTCAGAGTGCAAGGTTACTGCAAGCTGCTTTCGAAATAAGAGGCATGAGACACAAATATGATTGCTTCATGGTCACTAATTGTATTTCATGGTACCTTGTTGCTTAAAGAAAATATTAATGATTTATCGATCTTTCAGTTTTGCCGGGTTCATTTGGGAAATGTGGCTTTCAAAGTTGAACACAGTGAACATAATCTGCCTTAAAGGAAAAAATGCATAATAATGTTGGGTTGTACTGTTTTTCTCTGTCAGTTGAAATAAAAAAAATGGTAATGTTTAGTAAAGTAGGTGCCAATTCCACTTCTAAATATCAAAGTCAATTTATCAGAACAAAATCTGTGAAAATTCATAGGGCTTTTTCTGTGTGATTTTGATTCAGTTAATTCTTACAGATGATTCAGACCTGAACAAATTCCATTGTACAAAACCATATTCCTAAATTTGTATGACTTTTTAATAAGAGGGTTAAGTATCATGTTTATGTATTTCTTTTGAGTCAGGCTTCAATTTTCTCGTATGTTCTATTCTGGTAGTTTAAGTTGTTATTTTGGATGGGGACATTTTTCCAAATGTTTTAACGTTGAGGCTAACATTCAAGCCAATTTTGTGGAAGGCTAGATTTGAACTTTAAAAAAGATTGTATTTTCTGAAAATGAAGAAATTATTGAGCTACTCACTGTGTGTCAATTAGCATGCTTAATGTACAGGTTTAGATTTAGAAGACCTACAGGCAAATTAGCTGTAGAAATGCAAATGCTTATCATTCAAAAGTTTGGAAATCTCTCATATTTTGGTGTTTATTATAGTGCTTCTGGGTTATTTTCCTTTCACCCATTCTCATGCCAGCTACAAGCACTGTCCCTACGCTTCTGCTTTTAACACCAAAAGAGTTGAAGAGGATCTGCAGAATTAACCCTTTTTTGGACTGTCCTTTCTTACACATTTCTTATACTTTCTTATACAACATATTCAGGGCTTCTCCATGTCACCAAGGACTTTTTCCATTGCTGGAAAAGAGAAGGATCTACCTGGGGTTGGTTTCTGCTCTGAAGCCCCCTGAGCCTACCCCTTGTAGGCTCCTCAAATCATTAGATGTAAAAAACAATATGGAACAAAAGCCCTCTTCCCTGTGTGTGTGTGTTTTTGTTTTGATTTTTTTTCCCCAAATCCTCTTGGTTCCCAACTCTAGTTAACTCCTAGTGCTTCTTTATTTTTTTATTTTCTTCCCCTGGCAAAAGAAACAACAAACCCCAAACACTTTGCTTTCCAAAGAGGCAACATGTTTTACTCTGAATTGCAGCTGTAAATCTTGCCAAAATTACTCTTTAAGGTCGCTTTGCTGGCATAGTTTTTTTGAGCGATAGCACAGGCATTTCAGCTGCTTCTCTGCAATCTTTGCTTAAATTCAGCTCGTACTTGGAAAACGATTTAGTGCAAATAGTTTGAGGCTGTTTGGTGTGTTTGCTTTTATCAAACCTCTAGACTGGGCAGAAACTGATGGTGTAAGTTACAATGAAATCTTTCTTTTCAGTAGGCAGTGAGCAAATGTGTTTTTCAAGCCCCTACTGTTATTCCACGGAATACACTATAAACTACATCTTAATTTTGTATGAAAGCTCTTTTTATCTGCAGAGAGGGATTGCTGCTGGTGTTCCAAGAAGTCAGCTTTTAAATGAGAAACCATCAGACTTGGCTGTTTTAAAATACATATATAAATAAGTAACAATCTGGTATGGATTAAGAGAGGTTGAAGATAAAAATTACACATACAAGCAGAAGCTCATTTGACATCCCAAGAACACCTACCCTTAAAGTTCCCTGATAAATTATATCACTTAGGTCCTTTAGCTGGTTGTTTCAGCATTGCTACTCTTAGGCATTCATGAAAGAAATACCTTCTGCATGTTTTAGAAAAACGTGCCTTCTTTTCTTCTCACTTGTAGCCAAGTTATTTTGGCTTTGTAGGTAAATATGAAATGCCATTCCTGGAAGAGACATTTCAGTCTCAAGTCCTTCTTTATGCCATTTGTTGTAAGAGAATGGATTCCTGTACTCATAAAAGGAATCTCTGATGCTAGCTTTGATTCCAAGACATCCGTCTGTGTACAGAACTCGTTACAAGATTTTGTCAAAAATGCTCTTTATCCCAAGCATTTGGTAAAAACAGTTAGTGAAGTTGTGCACCTTTAGAGATTTATTGGCACTTGCTATCTGTTACAACTGCTGTATGGTTTCACCGTTTGTGAATAATACCTTCCTACTGCCAATAAATACATTTTTATGTTGCAAGAGGAAATGAAAACTCTTATAAATGTGCTTGAATACCAATACCATCTTTTGCTGCTCAGTAGGTGGAATATCATGTTTAAAGAGCTGGGAACTGGCATCCTGTGAGTTGATGTCTCTACCAGACAGCTCCTTTCCTGGCCATGCAGCTCCGCTCTACCAGGCTGAAAGTCTTAGCCTGTTAGTTACTGATTCATTTGGGGCAGAAGAGACGAATCTGTTACCAGAATTAGTTATTTATTTTTTTATTTTTTATTTTTGTCTTGTCAAGTGCTGCATTAAAGGGATCCCGTTGAGCTATGTAGGTGCGCTCAGGAGGTTGTTTACATTTCTCGCTGTTAGCCTTTGAAATGATAATGAAATAGCATTGGCAAAAATAAACCTCAAACCTATTTATATTTCGCGTGACGACTTTAATCAGCTGCCAAACAATGATGGGGGAATGTGCTCTGTGAACGAGGCGGGGGGAGAACCTGTCTATGGTCTGGAAGGCTTTGACAGAAACAGGACGCCGCCGAGGATGGGTTTTGTTCTGTCCTGTTTTGTTACAGCTTAAAAACAAACAAATGAACAAACAAACAGAACAGGCTTGCAAGGTGAGCTTAGCCACCTACACCTGCTCCTCCGTGATCCACGGGCCTTGTTTTGGTGGAAGATGCATAAGGAAGTGTCTGATCCACAGAAGTAGTCCAGCAAGGCTGGGCTACGGCCTCCAGGCTCCATGGGATTGAAGCATCATCACCTGACAGCATTAATTTTGAGCAATTCATTCACTTCTTAGCCTAAAATCACCACACCTGTAGCAGGGCAGTTCAGGGACAGCAAAGACATGCAATGCAGGGTGGCCTTGGCCTAACCGTGTCAGAGCTCCCAGTAAATAAGGTGTTTCCTCCACAAGAGCCTTTCCCCTTCCCATGTGAGTGGTATTGGAGTTTTTTCTTTATTATTTCTTTTTTTTCTTCTTTTTCCTGTTGGCAATGCTAAGATTTTGGAGGAGCGTGAGGCTAACCCATCAAGATAAAGTAGTGTAGAAGTCAAGCATTTGCTTTGAGGGGTTGCCTCTTGCCTTTTCTTGGCCTTCTGGGATTCTTGCTTTGAGGTTTGTATAGTGAAATGGTCAACAATAAAAAAATCCTGCTGAGTTTCACCTGCAACTTTATGTCTCAGGCCACCAGATTAAATTGAGACCAGCCTGATTTTTTATGTTTTTTTCAACCCCTTTTTGGCCGATGAGTCTCTCTATGCCAGATTTTATATAGTAATTATTGCCGAAGCAAGCCCAAGAAGCACATTTGTGTTCCTTCATTAAAATAAACTTTTTCACAAAGCAAAACCTTTCAAGTAATTTTCATCTTTCCTGCCTGCACTTTCTTAAGTTTAAAGATGACTAGCAGGTGCAAAACACATCATCTTGGGGAAAGCCGCAAGAAATAATGTCTGAAATGTGTCATTTCATAATGTGAATTGCCTCTAATTTATGTATTCACGTACATTTCACAGCACATTTTGGTTATTTCATTCTTCAAAACTTACAAATCATGATTGTTATGATATATACATACATCTATATATGTCAGTTTATGTGTGTATAACTGCTGAGGGGGTCACAAAATCTATACAGGTGTTTTTATCGAAATTCTTCGGAGCTGAGTAACTTTGTTAGCATTTGTTCAAAATCCCTCATGTCAAAACAGTCTAACCATATAATTATCAAATCCCCTTCGTAGAATATCAGCATGTTGTGATTCTCAAAGCATTCCAGTTTAACAAGTTAGGGCATCATTAGACTTTTGGCGCCTTTTACTCTGTTAACACATTTCTTCTCCTGTTGCAAACAAAGAATTTCTTTGAGTGTAACAATCTGTCAAGACGCTAGACAAGGAGTCCTTTCAAGAACGTGGTTTCTTTTTTTTTTTTGCACTGCTACAGTATGAGCATCTTTATGTGGTCAGCAGCTCCAGAAGCAGAAGCTTTAAGGAGGATGTCATATACTGTAGGGCATGAAACAGCCTTAAGAATAATAGGAACTCATGAAAATCAGTTTACAATGGAAAGAATAAAATCTTCATGGTGGATTGTTACTTGGGGGTAAGCAAAAAGCTGGACCTTCCATGTGAAGTCAGGAAGAAAAAAAGGGAAGATGGAGAATGAAAGACTCTCTGCAGATTCAAAAGATCATGAGCAGAGCTGCTAATTACTTTAAACTTTTTGTGCAAATGTCAGGTGTTATATTTTTCAGTATTTTAATACCTAGATTGAAGTGTAGGTAAACTTTTCATCTCTCTCTTTCCTTCCCCAGGTGGCTCCAAGAAAATGTAATGTTTCTTTCTTGGCTTACTAAGGTCAAGGGTGATGGCTTCAGGGGATGCTCAAATGTGTTTTGGAGCAGGGCTCTTCTTCTGTGGAATTTTGTCCTGATCCCGTCCAGTCTTTTCAAAAAGATTTATCTTCCAGAAACTGAAATATACATAGCAAACAAGGCCACACTCAGAATGCATCACAGCACATTTAGTTCATGGCCAGAACACTACGTAGTGGAAATTTTGTGAAGAAGGCAGTCTTATATTGGGGTGCTGTCCGCTGACATGCATTTTGGCCGTAAAATCCAGTGCGTTTAACATTTTTTATGATTCCTTTAAAGCTGTGGCCTTGCAGAAGACTGATATTGCTGGCTGGAGAACTGGGGCGTTTCGTGCTGCAGACTTGACACGCGGTGTAAATGTTTCCTTCACAGGTGCCCTGGGGCTTCCCATCGAAGGGTGGCTCTGGAGAGACGGAAAGCGAGCAAGCTGCAAGCAGAAGCCGAGGGTGAGACGGGTCCCGGTGGGACGGAGCAGCCCAGCAGCGTGTCTCCGGACGCAGATCAGGGAGTGGTGCCGGCTGAGCAGAACTTCACACCCGCCCTTCCCACCTGGGGAGATGAGCCCAGCATCGACAATCCTCCTTTTGAAGAGAACACAGGAACAGACAGTATGTCATCAGCTATCTTCTCAACCCTGTTACAGGTTGCTTTTATCAGATGTAGAAGCTGTTACGGTGTCAGAGCTTGTCTCTGTGTGGACCGTAAATGCACATCTTCATTTTCTGCTCTTTTCTCTTGCAATTCCTGGAGAAATGCTAGTGGGTTTCCATTATGGGCAAGTATGCAGCTGGGCTAAGGTCACAGTTAGGAAGGAAAGAAGTGTCTGTGTGTGTGCACCAGATGTCACGGTGCTGCGTGCTACACACATGCGCTATGCAATAGCTCATGTCAATCTACTGGCAGCGAGACTGAAGCCGTGAATTTTCTGTAAAACTACAAAAGCTGTTTCCTAAGATGAGATTTCTTTTCTCCTCTCCCCTCTTGGCTCCCCTGCCTGGATCAGCAGGCTTCCTGCACACGGAGTACTGTCCTGCTTGGACAAAAAGGCAGCTGAGTAGCTCCTGCATCCACCTGCATCGAACTAGCAGTAATGCCTCTAGCATCTGGGATTTTAGAGAGGAAGCACTGGGCCTTACCGCAGAGGAAGGTGGTCTTTTCCCCTTCCTTTCTCTGTGTATTTGCTGTCCCTCAGCATCCCACTTTTTCCTCTGTAGTTGTCTCCACGTTTGCTTCATAAACGGGCTCCTCCTTGGCACCTGTTAACAGTTAATTCAGGTGGAACAGCAGCCACTGAAGAAGCATGGTAAAGACATGCTCTGCAGGGTGTACCCCACAAGTGATCAAATTGGAAAGCATTTGAAATTTATGATAAAGGACAGGACTCAAAGGGTTCAGAATATCCTTTTCAAAAAACAAAGCATGGATGCTACTAAGATGCTGTAGATTACTTCAAATGACATAGGTGTCCCAACAAATAGTGGAATAATCCAATCACACTTACTTACTTTGTTATTAAACCGTTGTTGTGTGTCGTGCCCGTCTTGTCCTCTGGTGATTTGCTTTGTTGAAAGTGAATGCGGTATAAAAGACATTAATCTTCTTTTTCTTTTTTTTTTAATTGACAGCAAACCAACAGCCACCTACCTTGCCTGAAGGAGAGATCACTACTATTGAAATTCATCGGTCCAATCCTTATATTGAATTAGGAATTAGCATAGTGGGTGGCAATGAAACGCCTTTGATCAACATTGTTATTCAAGAGGTTTATCGGGATGGGATCATTGCCAGAGATGGAAGACTTCTTGCTGGAGACCAAATACTTCAAGTATGGAATCTCATTACATATTCTGTCTGCTTGCTTTCCATTCAGTTGTTGCAGAACTGTCTGTTAAATGAGATGGGAGATTTTCCTTGTCAGACTTATGTTGTGTAAATGTTAGCTTTGCAATTATCAGTTGGAAGGCCAATTAATATTCAGAGCACAGCCTGTTGTTCTAGCACTTTTGGCTGTGATGCTTGGTGGGGTTCATGGGATCAGCCCCCAGAATTAGTTTTCCTCCTTAGCATCTCTTATCAATTTTTAAAGCATGAGCGTATTTTTCTGTTTTTAAATGTTGTGGGTCTGCTCTTTATTTCAACTTTACACATGCTTTCCAAGGAAACCAAAGGGTACTTCTGGGTAACAAGTTGGCATGATTTGTCCCATGTGAAAAGCAATTTGTGGGTTGTAAGACTGACTTTATCTGAATTACTATTTTAATCTGGCTTCAATGTTACCTTCCAAAAGCGTCTGCAGCTCATCTGCATCTTTCAGTATTTATAAAAGAGAGAGTCAGTGATGTTCTTCACTGGCATGATTTCAAGCCAAGTGCTCTAAATATTTTTCTGAAAAATCAAACTATTAGAATTTAATTTGGTTATGATAAAATGTGTATTTTTGTTAGTTTTAAGTTACTAGCCACAGACAATGTAAAATGATCTAATTCTATTGATTTTGTATTGGGGAAGGGGTTAAGTACAGCACTCTGAACAACAGCAGTAATTGAATTCTACATAAACAAGATAGTCCTCCGCCTTTCTTCTGTTTTTGAATCATTCCACCTGAAACAGGTCATCATTTCAAAATGACTTCACTAAAAATGCTTGTTTTTGATCTGATAGCCTGAGATCAGTCCAAAAGTAGTATCAGCCTTTTTCATTTCATTTTTTTTGAAACCCAGGAGAGGGAAGTAGCTTAAGTATTGTAGTTACACTTAGAATAAAATCAGTTTGCACTTCAGAAAATAGTCTGTTTTGAGAAATGTGCCTTTTCCTCTCTTTGAGTGTTAGGAGAGTAGCTGGCCAAGAGAGTAACCCAAGGGGCTTCCAAAATGTTGCCTTTTTAACGAGCAGTTGCAGACACTGATTGAATGCTACCTAATTTATTCCCATAGTCAAGGGCTCTCGTTGGTTGCAGAATAGGGACCTTGTCACTGAAGCTTTGGAAATTCTTGCCATTTGGGCAGGTGTCAATTATAGTTTCCAAAGCCATAAGTGGCGATAAATTGACTATAAATAGGATTTATAAGCTGCAGTGTGTTCTCCCTATCCATGTGCTGACACTGAAGCTGTCAGATGCTAGGAAAGTGCTTGTCGGAGTCCTTTTGTCACCGTGAGGATGAGGTGCGGGAGGTAAAAGCAAAAGTTTTTGAAAGATACAATATCTCTGTTGCTTTAGATTTGCCTGTGCAGGTGCTGAGCTGTTGTGTTAAAATTACCAGGCTTGGTCTGTACAGATGTAATTAGGCATAGGGTTAGACATGGCTCAGTACAAGCTTCAGTCAGTTACTTCTGAAAATGTCTTCAAAGACTTTTTATGAGCAGTAAAGGACTGAAAGAAAGCCAGGAAGGACTACGGGGTGAAACATAGCGTTTTCTTGCCCAGTCAAACAAGATTTGACTTTTAAGATCTCCTTTTAATACTGAGGGGAGCAACATTTAGTAACTGCTACAAGCAAGTGCACGTTGTGTATGATATACAGATAGGTGCCTAAAAGTGCTCTACAAATTGTCCCTTTTTTATGCTGGACTGTGGCAGCAGTTTATGTAAAATATGTTCTAATGAGAATCTGTTTTCACAAGGAATGCTAAGGCTGTTTTATTCTGGAGCTGTGAACTGCCTTGTAGAAAGAAGAATTAAATTTTATTGCATATATTCTTGTATGCCCTTTGCAGGCTTCCATATTTTATGTATTTACTTTAGCTAGCGACAGCTAAAAATAAAACTAAATTTAATTTAAGGGCTCTGACAGATGAGCCCTGGTGGATTTCGCTGGTGGCAGCTTTACATGTTATTTCTTCAAGCTGTGCCTCCCCTCCCTCCGCTCAAGGTTACATCTGGTCTGGGGGCAGCGGCTGTATTGCTCAGGATTGGCCGCCCAAAGCCCCTCAGCTCAGATGTGTGATGTAAATGTGATGGTTATTGTACATAGATATTTGGATCTTTCTCTTCCTAGTTTTTGCTGGTTTTTTTTGTGTGTGTTTTTTTTATGATTTTTTTTTGGTATAGATATTTGACATCAATTTTTTAATTTAGTATACGTTCCTTTTGGGTATTTTTTTTTTCTACTTAAATCATACGGGCAGGGGCTCTTCCATCAGGGCACAATAATATGTGCCAAGAAGAATGTTTCAGTGTTAACTCTGAACCCTTCCTTACCCCACAGAAGGCAAATACTGCTTTTCTGCCAGCTTTTGTGGTGGTCCTGTTTTCTGCTAACTTCATTGCACTGTCGTTTTTTACCTTAACTTTACAGTGGAAGAGATGACTGAGGGTAACTGATCTTTGCATCAGTGGGCCACATAACAAACAGAATTCTTGTGGATAGGGAGGGAGAGCTTGGTTTGGTTTTCATTTACAACTGAATTTCGAATGATACAGGTTGCAAGTCTGAGATTCTGACCTCTACTGAAGTCAATGGTAAAGCTCCTAAGTTCATGCTAAGGCTTCAGAACCATTAAAACCGCCTTATCTTCTGTCTTAATGAATATATTTAAATATTCTGGATTTCAATTTTTTAATTTTTTTTTTGCATCGTGGAAGTACTGAATATTGTTAGATGTAAGCTTTCCTCAGAGATTTGGGTGAATTCTTTTTACAGCTATTATTTTTATAGATTTAAGTGGTAATGAGCTTGATGCTGAAAGCACACGTGATGAAAGCTGAAAGCACACATGAGATGATGCTGAAAGGACACATGAGTTCTTGTTCTGGAGAACAAACTAGGTAAAGATCTAAGGAGTACAGGAGACCAGGAGAACAAAAACCATGGAGTAAGAGGGTGGAGGGCGTTCACCATTCGAGTAACGTTGTCACCTTTGTGGGAAATAGGTTTGTAGACAGAGCAGCCAAAGTGGGTTTGCAGAAAAGGATGGAAGGAAGAGAGCAGAAGCCCAGTACAAGCAGATAAGTAGGTTGCTCAGGGTAGGTTTTCTTGGATTTTATAGAGACCTCTGAATTTAGTTTGAAGAGGACTTTATGTCCATAACGAGGAACAATTAAACGCATAAGAACAGCATTCTGATCTTTTTTTCTTTTTTTTTTTCAGGTGAATAGCTTTGACATCAGCAACGTGTCCCACAACCACGCTCGAGCTGTGCTGTCGCAGCCTTGCACGGTGCTGCACCTCACCGTGCTGAGAGAGAGGCGCTTCGGGAGCCGCACGCACGGCCACGCTGAGACCACCACCACCTCCTCCTCGAGGGAGGACAGCTTCCAAGTCACGCTGCACAAACGTGACTCCAGCGAGCAGCTTGGCATTAAACTCGTTCGCAGGACAGATGAGCCGGGAGTCTTCATTCTTGACCTCTTGGAAGGGGGATTGGCTGCTCAGGATGGCAGGCTCTGCAGCAACGACCGAGTGCTTGCCATCAACGGGCACGACTTGAAGCACGGGACGCCAGAGCTTGCTGCTCAGGTTATACAGGTAAATTGCATTCCCTTCCTGAAACCCTAGTTCTTGGGTCTTGTGCGAAGCCTGGGGTCGAGTCTGTCCCAGACAGAGCAGCTTGAGTGCAATACCTAAAAGCCTGCAAAAAAAGTTTGCTGTGATACGTGTTCTGGAAGTAATGCCGCAAAACAGGGTCTGCTTTGGCACCTTGCATATGAAGTTCGTCTCATTAGAAGTGAAAAGTGCATTCATTAGTCTTCCCTAGCATGCAGCCTGAATGTTAGAAGGGTGCTCATGTGAGTACCATGTAGCCTACTGCTTAGCCAAAAAAAAAAAAGGAAAGCTATTATTATATTTGTGTATCCAGTTTTGATTTACACTTACTTTTTTTGGTCTACACTTAGTGAGACCTATAAAAGTGGGCATTGTTTTGTATTGATTTACCTGTGCATTGAATTGGGGGGCTGGAGTAGGAAAATGGTTTGGCAGGCTTCATAGAAGCAAGAGGTGGCAGCTAGGACCACAGAGTCGGTCTTCCATTGGTCCCGTGCAAATTCATTTCCTGAGTGTTCAGAAAGGGCTGCTCCAAATGGCTGGCTCTGCTCTGATCACAAATATTACCCAAAGCATTACACAATCAAGCACGCGTCCCCTTCCTATTCCTGCAGGAAAACCTCTACACCACACCTGTCTCCTAGTCTGTAAGGAAACAGCTGCAGCACGTTGCTGCTTCCGTGCTGACGGGATATTGGGAAAAAATGCTCTGTTTTTGGTAAAGTTGGAATAGACCAGTAGCAGGGTCTTGCAGTCCAGTGCAATTGCCTTTGGTTAACCCAAGTTTCAGCACCAAATAGGGAACCACGATTCAAATGAGTTGTAAATGCATGTTTCAGGTATCATTTTAAGAGCTTCCATTGCAGTTAAAGGAAAATAACAATGATCCTGGGGATTGTAATGCCAGTTTCCCAGTTTCAGGATACAGTGAAATGGTCAGAATGTTACAGTGGGTAACTTTTTTCTCTTGAGATATGTTTTTAAATCAACGGTAAGTGTTGATACTTCATTTAACATCTATTCTCTGAGTCTCCTGATATTCCCACATCTCCAGAATTTGTTGGTCTGCTCATACGTGACATCTTTCTCTGAAGTTTCTTTGGGAAATACCAAAGGTATTCAGAGCTTATGACAAAAATCTGCAGATCCTGGAACCATCATGTATGCATTTCTTCTTTTATTGATAACACATTGCACAAATTCGTAGAGGCTGCGAATGTTTTTTTGTTTGTTTTTAATGATTGAAGCTTCATAACACAGAGAGAATTAGTCCTTTTTGCAAAGAATTTCCAGGTGATGCAGAGGTAACACCAGGGGAAAAGAAGGAGTCTTAGTGTCCTCTCTGTTCTAGGGGGAACTGCAGCAAGAATCGAGTAAAGGACTGTGCAGTATGAGAAATCTGTGGCACCCCCAGGAACTGGAAAACAAGTTCTGCTGTCTTCTTGTTTCATCATATAATTTTCTTCCCCTCTGCTAATTATCAGTATCCTACCAACTTCTTTACTTTGCTTTATATATTTGACAGGCGAGCGGGGAGAGAGTGAATTTGATCATCTCTAGACCCACAAAGTCACAGACGGTCAGTATCATCCGAGACACAGGGACTCACAACAGCAACCCACACCAACACCAGTCCCAGCAGCTGTTTCACAGCAGACCCAACTCGCATAAGGTTGGTGTTTCTCTTTTAAGAGTTACAAATACGGTTTTTGTCATGTGATGGTCTAAGTGAGTAGTAAGGCATGACTGGAAGAACAGGTTACATCTTCTTTTCGACCTGCTTAACAAAGATTTCCAGGTACTGAAGTCCTGCATCATGTCTGGAGTAGGAACAAAAGATACACGACTGCATTTCACTGTTTTTTGGATTTGCTGACTGCTGTCATTCAAGAGTGTTCTTGTTTCTGCCACTGTGCTGGCTGCAACCAGCAAGGATAGGAGATTTGGTGCACACCATTCAATATATAAAGAGCACGTTGAGGAGATGTGTCATCTCTTCCATGAGCCAACAGTGCCATTTGCAAGACTGCTGAGTTCTGCAAGGTCAAGGTAGGAGGGAGAGGCAGAATGAAGAGACATTCATGAAGCTAGTGTCAAATCATCCATAAGACTGCAGAAATAAAGCCTGTGCTTCAGGTGTTCCTGTGGTTAGAATGACTTCTCAGCATGCAGATTTTGTGAAATAATTGTCACGTTGACCATGTCAACCAAGCCACCTTTTCTCCTATCCATTCTGTTGGCATCACTGTTTAATGTCATAATTCTGCTGGGGGAATTTAAATGTGTTGAAAATATATATATTTTTTTTAAGTTTGGGTAGTTTCATAAAGGTGCAATGAGGCTCTAGTGAAAAAGGCAAGAAGCTTTTTTTTCTCCTAAGGGGCAAAGGTGAGGCTCCCAAATACTGTTAGTGGCTGTTAGTGCTTGCCACAACGATACTCCATATCAACAGAATAATTACAGCTCATCTGTAGCAGAGCCTGAACCCACTTTCCATCTACCAATATATCTTGTATTCATATTACAATTCCAAAGCCAATTAATTGGCTGAGCTGATTTCCCTAGCATACCAGTACCATTCGTGGTCTCTTTCAAAGTAGCAAGTCTCATGCAACTGAAAGTGATGACCAAGCTAGACTTGTCCTATGTTTTATATATTTTATCTTTGCTTCCCTATCATTAATCTACAGTTGGTTTAGAAGTCTTTTGGCTTAAAAAAATGTTTATATAATTGCGTGGCACCAGCCAGTTAGTCCTAAAGCCTGAAAACTCCAGGAGGAATTGTCCTTATAAGCTATGATACATATATTATGTGATTAACATGGATATGCAGGCAGAATACTCAATCAGAAGGAACATGTGGCACTGAAAGTGGAAGAAAAGAGTTTCCATTTTCTAAGAGAAAGTGGGAGAATAAAGAAGTGTTTGTATTCAGAAGAATCTTCCAGGTTCTTTCTTCTGTTATTTTGGATTCTTTCCAAGTATTTTGTTGATTTAAGATGTTAGTGCAGGTGTACGTGCAGTGGTTTGAATGTATCACTAAATATCCTGAAGGGGAAAGGCTTGAGCGAGTGAAATACACTTTGATTCAGGTCTAAATCCTCTAGATAGGGAAAAGCTAAATAGGGGCTAAACTTTATAATTCATGTGTTAGAAAATGAAATGCAGTGTTTTCTTCTTGCTTCAGGTTTGGGTTATCCTTACAATCATCAGGGAGTCTGCACAAAGCATCCATTAACAGCCTAGAGCATTGATTGGCCTTAGCTACTCGGTGCTCTGAGAGAGGCTACACATCAGCTGTGAAAGAAAACATGGCACATAAGGGCTTTAAATGACCCCTCTGTTTGATCATGAAAACATGTGTTTTTGTTTCTTATGGAGCTTTTTTGTAGTTGTGGGCCATATTCTACTTAAAAATGAGATAATGCTGATATTCACCAAGACATCAAAAGATTTATTTCTGCTTGGTTTCTAATCTTTTGACCATACGGTTTCATAGCACAGTCCTAAAATTTAGCCTGTTCCAGTATAAGAGCTAAAAGAAACTGTAGTGAGATTTTCAAGAAGGGCCTTTATAAACTTTCTGTCTGTACTTAAGCATTTGCATGAGTGGCTTTTTTACTTGATCTGATGTAGAAGAAATCAAGCTGAAGCCAATTTGCACTACAGACTTAGTCCTATTAAACCTTGTCCAAGTGCCAAAGTATAGCTTTGGGGTGTATTTAGTTGTGTTCTTAGTTTTTGTTTTGTTTAAGTTTTAACAATATTATTTATTCTTGTCAAACAGGATCTCTCCCAGTGTGTTACATGCCAAGAAAAGCACATTACTGTGAAAAAAGAGCCACATGAATCTCTGGGAATGACAGTGGCAGGAGGCAGAGGCAGCAAAAGTGGCGAATTGCCCATTTTCGTGACAAGTGTACAGCCTCATGGGTGTTTGGCAAGAGACGGCAGGATTAAACGAGGTAGGGCTTGGCCTTCCTGGTGGCACGGGTGGCCTCTGATTGGTTTTTGATGAGTGCATTCACTGAAATCAGGTGGTGCCATAATGTCTTTTAACAGATGTAACAAAGCCGTGATGAGTGCTTGTCTTCATGTTTCAATAATGGAAATACAGTATTTATTACCACGCTTTTAGGAAAGGGATGTTTAGAGAACGATAGCAGGGGAAGTGGATGAGATCAGGAAATGTCTGGCTAAATTCTTTACAGCTGACTGTAATCCCCTGAGCTGAGGGTCCGATGTGGTGCTTTGTACTGTAGTACACGCATCCTGTTTTTGTGTTTAATTTGGTGGGATGGGCCCCATCTCTGTTGGAGGAATCTCCAGTCCTCACTATAATATCTGAACAGCTCAGATGTTCCTGATGGCAGGTCGTAGCTCACCCAGGTGAAGTTTACCCCCAAAGCTACTTCTGTAATGACTGTAGAACTTGAATGCTCTCTTGTCCTTTGTCCAGCTGTTCCTTGGCTTTACAGAAGGATAAAGGGGACTGGGAGGTGGAGGTTAGACTCAATGAGGTTAGACTCAGTGAGGTTAGACTCAATGAAGAAGACAGTCCTGAGTGATCAATATCTAAGCATTGATGATTAAAACATACTGTGCCATATGTGAAGCAAAGGCTGCATATGGCATCTCTGCAACTCAGTGTTCACAGAATCTCAGATTGTTTTAGTTAAGAAATTTAGGGGGAAAAAAAACAACTTCACAAACTGCAAATTTAAAAAGAACAGTGTAGGAACCTCCTTATATGTTTCTGAGATGAATTACACCCACATACCAATGTGTAGTCTTTCTTTTTCTGTACTACTGTGAAAAGCACAATTGATGGAAGAATCACAATTGCTGTTTCATTATGTAATATTAAAGTAGCCACAGCAGCAACAAAAGTGATTTAGAGTTAAGCTGCACCTCAGCTTCATCTTTCCCTGGGAGGCAAAAGCTTTCAGAAAAAGAGTCTCATTCCAAAGGTGACTCAATTGTTCACGTTTTTGCTTTGAGATTCCTGGCTTTCACCAATAAGTGAGCCATTGTGTGAAGGAGACTCTACTGCTTGGATGGTAAATTACATGCTTGTTTTCACCCTGAGGCATTTAAAAATTATTCTGAAATAAAATAAAAATTGTGGCTTTGTTTTTAGTGTCTTGGACTCTTTCCAGATGATTATCTTTGCACAAATGCTTTCTTTCTTCTAGTAGATTGGTTTTTGCACCAACCTTTCCAGCAGTTTTTGAATTGCTTTCTGTTCTCCCAAATTAAAAGCTAAAAGAACACTCTGTAGAGCCTCACTTACCTTTAAGACTTGGTTACGTTGTGGTGCCTGAGTTGTTCTTTTCAGCATTCTTCCTTCCCTTGTAAAGTTTGGGTTGACCTGAGATATTCCACTGGGAACAGTTATGCATTAGAGTTTTAAACAGACAGGGTAAAGCTTAAAAACTAATGATGCTGTTCACGTTCCCAAGGTGCTAGTTCAGACTGTCTCAGCTTCAGAAAAATACAGTATTAGATGAAATCCTGGTGAGAGAGGTGCTGCGGGTATGAACAATCCTGGGAGACTGATGTGTTCTTATTTGCACCTCTTGAACAGGCGATGTGTTGCTGAACATCAACGGCATCGATTTGACTAACCTCAGTCACAGCGAGGCGGTGGCCATGCTCAAAGCCAGTGCTGCCTCCTCAGTAGTCGCCCTGAAAGCACTGGAAGTCCAGATTGTAGAAGAACAACCCCAGGCTAATGAAGAACAACTGAGTACTATCAGTGAAAATGAATACGATGCCAGTTGGTCACCGTCGTGGGTCATGTGGCTGGGACTTCCAAGGTACTGAATTAATTAATACAATAATTAGTTACAAAAGCAGAGGTGTTTTTAGTTGCAGCACATCTGCCTGCCCAACCATCTCATTCTGTTTGCCTTGTGCTCATGATGAGGACCATGAACAGGAGCAATGTTTTCTTAGGCAACTGAAAGATGAAGAGACTTGGTTTATTCCCTCACAAACCATAGTAACTGCCCACGTGGATTCTTCTCATTGGAAATAAGTAATCTTTTCCATTGCTTAACCGTATCAAAATTTCCAGTAGAGTATCTAAAACCAGAGAGATAATTAATAAAAACCCAAAGTATTTGCCCATGTGTCTCTGTGCTAATCTACTACTTAAATTTATGAAGCCAAATATATCATGTTAGAATACTGGATCAGACTTTCCATTCTCAGACTTTTTACACAGGTTTCTTACACACAAACAAGTCTGTAGATACAAATCCTCATGTATTTTTTTTCAAGAACCCACTACCATCTCTGCCAAACACAAAATCTCTTAAAGATTTGCAGCTCCCTCCCTCCTCTTTCCTAATCTGCAGTCTGCTTGACATCACCATGCTTCATTTTTACTGTTCTGTTTTTCAGTCTCTTGTGGCTTCAGTATAAACCTATTCTGGCGTTGCTTGCTATCAAGAAGAGCTCCCACTACAGTGAATAGTGTTGCTAACTTCAGTCAGAGTGGGCAGGTTAATTCCTCTCCCTTTGATAGAGTTACCAGGCACGAGCCTGTAGTTAAATGTAAAACAAGAAGAAACGAGTGTTTTGGTGGCAGAATACGTCTGAAGATAACAGAACCATGAGTTACCTAATCTCAATAAACAGCTCTCAGCTTTGGTAAATGTACTGGCTTTCCATGCCACGGCTGTGGTTTATTGCTTATATGCTACAGAAGACCCTCTGTTGCTCCTACAGTTATGTTATTCATCGTGCTGCTGTTCTTTAAAGAGTATTGTGCTTTGGTAAAGAACTTGGCATCATTTTTACCCAGAAGTTAATTTCTAGTTTCTTTTTCTTTTCTTTTCTTTTTTTTTTTAATTACAGTCTCTATGTCACTGGCAAGAATGAATTTTCACTTAGGAAGTTAATGTATACACACCAGTACAGTTAGTGGAACATGATCGGCATTATTTACCTTCTGCGTAACACAATGGTTAATCATTTATGTTTTCATTACTGGTGATGCATCAGTTCAGAGATAAAGAAGGTGGTGCATGGACTTTCAGATCTTTTCTTTGAGTAGAAAAAGCCTGAACTGGCAGGGAAGAAAAATGCACTGTATATTTGACTTGCAAAGTAAACATCGGATATCCATTTTTCCTCCACATTCTTGCCACCTGTGAAATCCCTATAATGCCATATTATTGTCAGTGTGCAGAGTTAACTGCGTTTAAGTCATTATTCTAGCACTGCGTTATTTCTTTTTAAACACGTTTCTGTCTCAAGAGTGTGAGGTTTTTTGGTAATTGGCTCAAATATCGCAAAATTACCCTGTCTGGGAACAGAACTGATTACCATACCTCCCCTTCTCCTCTGTGCTTATTGCAGCAGTGATGGTGCGAGAGCAGGTGTTACGCCTAGCATGGAAATGTCTGTATGTGGTATACACGGCTTTTTCTCTTGCTGCCCTGTGCTTCCCTTCCACAGCTGCCTACATAGCTGCCACGACGTAGTGCTGCGGCGGAGCAATTTAGGAAGCTGGGGTTTCAGCATCGTCGGTGGCTACGAGGAGAACCACACCAACCAGCCTTTCTTCATTAAAACCATTGTTCTGGGAACTCCTGCCTACTTTGATGGAAGATTAAAGTAAGTAAAACACGAGTAATAATAATAATCAGTGCTTGTAAATAGGTGCTGGTGCAGCTCATTGCTTAGTGAAATATGCTGCAGTACCTGGTGCTGGGGGGCTCGTGCACTCCCACCGGGTGTGATGCAGGGAAGCACAGACTGCTTAGGTGGAGGGCAGGGTGTCTCACAGAGGTGATGCTTGTGCTGGCACCTCTGCCATCTCCTGTCCTCCACCTCAGCTGCAGTGCTGATGTCCCCTACCATTTCCTTCTCTCCATTTAACTCTTTCAGGCATAAAATACTGCAAATATCTCCATGTGCAGGCCTGGTTACTTTGTAATATATTTGTCTTCCAAGAGAAGTGTTGAAAAATTAAAGGACTTCTTTCTTTAAAATGGGGGAAACTGCTCAATCCTTTCATAAAGCCTTCTAAAGCCACTGCTGAAAACTGGTACTAAAGATGGGTGCTGCTGCTTTAATACAAAAGTGTTAAAGTAAGTGGAAAAGTCAATACCTCTGAAGTGATAGTTAAGGAACAGTGCCTTGAGAGTTATTAGCTGGCAGGAAAGACAGGGATAAATGGGGCAAGTTCCATGGAGACCTCCTGAGAGCTGGAGCAGAGCCCTGAGAGGAGAGGCAGGGGGAGCTGGGCTTGCTCAGCCTGGAGCAGAAGTGGCTCTGGGGCACCTAACAGCCCCTTCCAATTCCTGCGAGGAGGTTATTGAGGACATGGAGCCTGGGCTCTTCACAGTGGTGAAGGAGAGAGGACGAGAGATGGCAGGCACAACTGAGCAAAACAGGTTGAGACTGGGTGTCTGGAGAAACGCTTTCCCCATGAGGATGGTGATGCCGTGGCACGGGTCACACAGGGAGGTTGTGCAGAGAGGAGGTTTGTGACACCCAACTGGGAAGGCCCTGGGCAGCCTGGTCAGAGCTTATAGTTGACCTTGCCTTGAGCTGGAGGTGGGACTATAGACTTCTGAGGTCCTTTCTGGCCTTAAATATTATATTATTCTACTTACACATTACATTGGATGCAATCCCCAGGTCTAGTATACATATAGGTATCTTAGCCTCGTGTAGGGTTTCAGAATTAGGACTTACAATTCCTATTAAAGGAACCTATTAAAGGTTCTCTTGTTCATAAACTGATTTTTTTTGTGCGTGTGTGGAGGTGGGAGTAAAAAATGTGCCATAGGTTTGTGAACGTTATGTGGCTTGAAGTTTTATGGCATGGTTTTCACATGTAGATTTACTTACAAAGGAACTTGAGAAAAAAATGTGCTTATGCCTAGAGCCTTGCCAGTAATTGATTTTTCAGTTCAATGACTAAATAAATAAATGAAAAAATAGTTTGGCTGAACACAAAATTAGATTTTTTGGCCAGCTATGAAACAGTTTGGATTAAATGAAAGATTTCAGTTCAACCCAAAGTAAATAATTTCAGATTGGGGAATTAATAACTAGAAGTCTTAACAGAAATGGAAATATATTCTTAAGAAGGGAAGAGTGCTTGTGGCCACACTCACCCCTTGTAAGGAATGGAAAAGATACTTGTCTGCAATATAGTGATGTAGTACCTTCTGTTCAAATTTACTGAGACTGTGGACTGAGAGTTGGACCTCTTCCATCTGCAAGGGCTATCGTGGGACCGGTCTTTCTGAAGCTGTTCCACTTTGTTTAAATTTTCGGAATGTTTTGTTAGGCTAGAGAGAAAGTGAGAAAATAATTTCACAGACCAGTAGTTAGGACAGTTTTCTGCCTACAGTATCTGTCTGATATGATTTCGTAGAAGGCAAAATGACTTCAGCAGAAAGGCTGAGTGAGACCCCACTCAGTGAATTGCACCGGGAGAGCTCAGGAGAGCATCTTTTTTACTATCCACTTTGGTGCCTCCAGTAGCTGGAAGAATCAGCGTCAGGAAAAGTCCCGTTCAGTCTCCAGCATCTCATTCCACTGCACTAGGAGATCCCAAACACACTCAGGTTGCGGAGAAGAGATGCCTGCAAGACGGAGCTTACTTAATGTAGGAAGAACGTGGGTGCTTTTTTGAAATTTCTCTTGAACTTGTAAAAACTGAAGCATAACCCTTCAAGGCCAGTTTTCTCAGGGCCAGCATAAAGCACTCTCACAAATTTCTGTTCCCTGCTTTAAACCACAGAGATGCTCCAGCTTCTCCGTTGAACCATCTGCTGTAGGAGGTTTCAAGCCAAATGGTTACATTTCAGAAAATCATAAGCCATTGAAAACAAGGGTCTTGGTTGGAATGTGGTTGTTAACCATAAGTATCTTTACTTACACCTCCCACAGTAAAGACATGTTTGGTGTAAATATGTTATAATTCACACAAGCAAACATAAATGCTCTGTTATACACATGCTATCTCATTATCTTCTCTTGACTCCAGTAGATCTTTCCAGCTCTCTCTTCTCACGTTTCCCTACAGGTCTGCTTTTAATGCAGAACTGTTTTGGTATTAGTGTTGAAATCCATTGATTTGGGAATTTCCCAGATGAGTTTCGTTAGTAAAAGAGACTTTAAAAAAAAACAGAAAGGGGTTCAATTTTGCTACACTTCCAACCTGATGGAAACCTACCGCCCCAAGTGCTGTTTTGTTGGGGTGTGATGGTTGTTGCAGAGCAGTTCTCATCTCTGGGTTTTCTTCTTGTGTTTTTTAGGTGTGGTGATATGATTGTTGCTGTAAATGGACTATCAACGGTTGGAATGAGCCATTCTGCACTTGTTCCGATGCTGAAGGAGCAGAGGAACAAAGTAACTTTAACCGTGATTTGCTGGCCCGGAAGCCTCATATAGATTTATGAAATCATTTCGGTTCAAGCAGCTTCGTTTTCTAGATAGCTGGCACAAAAATATCTTTTTTTTTTTCCCCCTATTGATACAGCTGGTTATAAGCAGGGCCAAAACTGCTATACTCACTTTCTTCGTTCTTTTCTTCATGGGCCTCTCAGATTCATTGTATGTTCTCTTTCCATCCTGAAATAGCCATTTCTGTTCGCTACACCCATCGCTGAGGCGAATGCAAATTCACACGTGCTCACACAGAAACTCCCACTGCAATAAGGCTGTCGTTGAGCTTTCCCTGTCAAGCAATAGCCTTGTACAGTCGGCAGAAGAACTTAGCGGTTCTCTGGGTTGCTCTGAACAGACCTAAATTTCTATGTAATATATAAGCGTAACAGCCATGTGCCCATTCGTCCCTGAGATGAGAATGTGTGTCGGTAAGGCAGTGGCACATCCACCTGCTGCTCTGAATCAAAGTCAGTTTCCAAAGGTACGCCTTTCCATTTCGTAAGCCTTTCCCTTCGAGTCAGCATTTCAGACTCACTCAAGGAATCCATCGTACTCATAAGAAATTATTCAGTCCCCCTATTTTTCCTTGCAGGGCATCAGTGTTCATAGAAAAGTAGGACAAAAGCCTGATATTACTGGAATTTTTATAAAGTGCAATAATTGGACTCTTTGTTAGGAAACTTTAATATATTACAGAGTTTGTATCCTATAATGAACAGAAATGTGGAAGTAATTACTGTTGCAATGCTGGCAAGAATACACATGCCCAGGGTCGCCTTTGAGTGAATGGCTTGCAGTATTAGACTTTCCTTTACAAATGAATGTTTTGCTATGTCAGAGAATTTTGATGAACATTTTTACTGAGATCATTTTTACCGTTTATATTGTAGTTGTCAGCTCTCTTTATTCACGTGGGGAAGCGATGCTTTGACTTGTACTTTGTAAATGAGAGAATTACTTGCAGAAAAAGCAAGCTATTAAGAAAACTCACGTTACGGTTTACAGGTGGGCAGGCTAGAAGGATGGCTCTTTTCGTTCAAGTCCAACTGCAGAGAAAGCTGCAAAGTTCACTCTTACTCTGTCACCTCCTGACAAATGTGCAAATGCCTTGATATAAAATGCTGAAATAATCTGTCTTGCGTTTCAGGATTCTTTTTTTCCTGTAGAGAGCACCTGCTATTAAGTTGTCAGTAAGAATAATACCGTTTATCTTGGATTGTATTTAGTATTTTTAAAAACAAACGTGTAACTTCTAGACTTTGCCTTTCCATGAGATTTGCAGGCTAAACACCCATTTGTTTAAAAAAAAAAAAAAAAAAAGAGGTGTGGGGCACATAAAGGAATGTGCTGACCTGGAGCAAAACTTGTGTGTTGTCAGTGTTCCGCATATTGGAAAAAGAGCTTCATTTGCAGACCAGGTTCACAACCTGAGCTGATTTTATGAATGACCTCTGTATTGTATTATTCATTACCAGAGAATGTATTTGAGAATCACGGCATATTTCGATTGTGAAGCATGAACTTTCTTTTCAAATTTAGCCATTATAATATCGGGGCATATTATCGCATGTCATTAATTCCAGTAGCTTTGTTTTAAACAGAAATAAAGTTACTCTTTTGAAAAAAAAAAAAAAAAAGTAAAGATCTCATACGAATGGTTTTATTCCTCTCTATGATGTACGATATTAGTTTAATTTCATAATACTAAAATACAAATGAATGTCCTCTACAGTATATTACTGTATTGAGAATCTTACTTTCTGAAGCAAGCACCAAAACGATTTGATACTTTAGCTGATTTGAGTTTCTTCCCATTCCAAAGTGGTGGTTAACTGGATACTTTGCTCCTAATGCAGATTTTTTTTGTAAAGTGTCTCTTACTGTAGACTTTAGGGAAGATCTTGACATATGTACTAGATTTAACTTTTTTTTTAATTATTATTTTTAAAGTAACACTTTTCATTCAAAAACCTGCAAAAATCTGTTTTTTTTTCTTTTCTATGTGTATGTAACAAAAGCATGGGTTAGCTTAAACTGTGCAATTTTGTTTCAGTGTGTTGTAGCTTTTGATCAGAATGTTTAGTGAGAATTTTTTTTTTCTGAATGAATTCCTTTCCTGAATCATTTTGCCCCTTTCTCTTGTAGCTGCATAGTTTGTTTTTCCGTGCCTTCTGTTTTAAATTATTTCAAGATTTTTTTTCAAGATATTGCTATCTAATTGTATGGTATTAATGAAGGATGAATGAAAATAAAAGTTCATTCTACACATTGTAATAACTCAAAGTATTTTCTCACTCTTTGCAAAAGTTATGGGTACCTAAATGCAGATTCGGTTTAAAGTTTGTTTTTTTTCCATGTGGTTTATCACAAATCACATGCTCATCCAACCAGGGTTTCGTATCAGCTGTTTAAATAGTAATTCAAGCACTGAGAAATGTCTGTAAAGAGGAGGTAAGATCTATGCCTTATGGTTCTTCACCACAAGGAGCATTTCCTCCTCTCCCCTCCATGCCAGCTGGTACTGATCAGCTTGAGGATGTTTTCACAGCGCAGATTTGATGCAAGGAGACAGTCTTGCTGGAAACATCGCTTTTTTAGGATCCCAGAGCTGAAATTTGAGCCTGCTGGTAATCGGTTCCCATCTCCATCTCCTGCAGGCAACTGTGCTCCGTCTTAAGATGTCTGCAAAGCTGGAATGAGCCTTGAAGCAATTCCTCGATAATTTGCCATAAAGCCTTACGACTCACGTTGCCCAGATTCCTATTCTCTACAGTAGTTAGTGGGTTAAGAATAGATGAATTCCTTTAAAACAAAAACATACTTATGTACAAAAATGCGCAAGAAGCCTTCTGTAACGCGACACACTGTGAGAGTTTTGATTTACAGGCAGATCCAGGATCTTGTTGTTGCAGCTGAATGTGCACAGAGCTCTTTTGTGGGGTGGTGGACCTAAGCATATGCAAGCTGTATCTTCGTGGGAGGAACACCATCCCCAAACAGCCGTATGAATCTCCAGCAAAGAATATAAAATAGTTTATTCTGCTTCACGGCATGCCAATGAACCAACATCTGAAGACATAATAGTTCATTTGCTGCTCTAAACTTTCTTTTTAGACTCGGTAACAACAGAGGAGGAAAATTCAGTGTTATAAAAGAATTTAGAGTTCTTTTATTCACAGAATCCCTGATGTATTTGGGCTGGACATAATGAAAGCTTAAGCCTGGTTCTCAGATAGATTGCGGTAGATAATATTGGAAGCAAGGCAAGTCCCACTCAGTCAGGAAACTTGACCATTTACTTCTCAGGCTGTTTCAATAGCTGGTGGAAATTTGCTGGCCATCTAAAGTGTGAGATCCTGATGAGATGAAATAGCGAATAGGCCAGGCAGGGCAGCAATGATGGCAAACGTAGAGGTAAGCCCACATGGTCACCACTTTGCACTGTGACAGCACACAGCCCAGCAAGATGTTGTAGCACAAAGGCAGGTCAATGAACATCCTCATCCCAGTTGTCTCAGACAACTTTTAGGCAAATTTTCCTGCTTACAAAGTGGATCTCCTCCAAGACATGGAAGAAGGAAATTTGTAACAGAGGGAGGGGCAGAAAATGATACGCAGTGACCTCGTCGTCCCAACACGTTGTTGCCCAGAGGGTGGGGAAAGTTTTACACTCCATGCTTCCATGACAATTCCTGTGATGCTGTATGGGTAGGACAGATAAATGGTGATGCTGTCCTGTTTGTTGCCTTACCGTGTGGATGGATCACCTGCATGTTGGCGCTGCGGTACGGATACAAGCGGCCTGGGAAACTTCAACTGAGAAATCAAAGAGGTGAGAGTGCAGCCGAAGGTGCACAGCCTGCTCGGCATCAGCCCTGGGATCTGCGGTGCGTGGTTGAGAAGGAGAAAGAATGCGTTTGGTTTTGGGGGTTGTTTTTGTTGTTAAGCTCTGCTGGTAAAGGCTGGCTGGAGGAGTCTGTGGGTTGCGAATACAGCCAAGCAGAAACAGCACACTGCGCAGCGGGGAAAGCAAATCTGCTTCTGCCAAAGGAGGAACGAGAGCCAGCCACTCCCATCACAGGCAGGAGGAGGAATTGGGCACAGGATGGGAGGGGAGAGCCCCCGGTTGGGGACTGTCGATCTCAGGGGCAAATGCTGCATCTTTGGGCTGCCCCAATTCGCCCTCCTTCCCGTGCAGCATCTCTGAACTATTTCTTTATACGTACACACACACATACATTTCTTTATAGCTTTCATCTGCACATCTCATCACGTTTCATCTTCCAGCCAGCAGCTGTGGTCTCATTGATAGCTCAGCCCTGGATGCCTTTCGGAGAGGCAGTCTGCAAAACAGCCCGTGCTGCCTTCTGAGCTGCAGCTGCAAGGTTTTATGTGATCAAATCAGAAGCGTAAGTGTTTGCTTACCCTGTGTAACCCTGATCTGGGGTTGCCCAATGCTGCGGGTCCGTTCAATGTAGAGCACAGAACCTCTGCAGTGTTAGGGGTGCATCTGGCAGCTCTGCTTTGCCCCCAAATCCTAGTGTGTGGTGGTGCAAAGGCACCAGCAGGTAAATTTGGTCTTACACAGCTTTTCTGTTATGCTGCTCTTGGACATCACTGGAGGAACAGCTCAAGCAGAGGAGATGAGTTTAGTAACACCAAGCTCTTTCTTCATGCTTTTGCCTATATATGTGGACTAATCACATTCTCTACAGTGCACTTTGTGTCCTGTGCCTTCAGATTTGTAATAAATTGTGGCATATGAGCACTAAATGGCGGTGGAAATTAGAGCTGGATGTGTTTTGTTGCATTAACTAGTTTACCACTAGGCTGGACCTAGGTACTTCACGTACAGGAGATGGTATCATAAGCAGAGGGAGAATTTAATTACAATGATGAATTTAATGCTGTGATGGGTTTTAGATGCAGCGGTGCCATCCACTACTTGCAGTTACTCCATTGCTTAGCAACCCTGGCGCCAGGCAGCGAGACCCAAAACGCCGTTCCTCGTCCCTTAAAGCATGAATACATCGAAACCTAAACATCCTCCCAGGGAATGCAGGCGGTGGTTCAACATCAGACTGATTGCACGAGCTCCTCCTCGGCCAGCAGCTCCTCTAACACAAAGCAGACCCAGGTTTGCATTTTGGAGAGATGTCTGCACATTAAATAATGAAGTACACAAGTAGGGAACCTCTTTACTTTTTCTTTTGATCTGGGGCAAGCCCAACTGCTGGTGGCCTGGCTGCCAGGTTTGGATATAAAGCGATTGCGGAAAGCTACTGAAGAGAAGCATTTTAATCAGATTAGAATAGATAAAGAGTATAACCCCTCGGTTATACAATTGAGCTTTATAATCATATTAATCTTTAATACTGGCATTAGTGCCATATTGGAACAACAATCGCAAAAAGCTGCAAGCATAAAATATTACAGATCCTTAAACACATTACAAAATGTCATCCACTGAAGTTAAAAATGTTATCGTGTTTGGGGAAATGTGCCAGCTCAAAAAAAAAAGCCCTGGAGCCTGAAGCCCTCTGTCCATGTGCAGATTAAATGCAGCACAGCAGAGGCAAGGCTTGACCTTTTTGTTTCTTACTTTTTTTCTTTTTTTTTTTAAATGAAATTGCTTCCCAAACAGCTACTTCTGCCGCCCCTATTCCCCACCTTAGTCCTCATCCACTGAGGTACCAAACACATTGGCTCTCTTTGAAAGCAATTGAAGGGCCCTGCAGCACTAGGACTCCGTGCACTAGGCTCAGCACCTTGCTGAGCCCAGCATCTCTGCGACACCCAGGCTGCAGCAGCCACTGCTGCATGCCCTGAGCCAGTGGCCCAGCGGCTGATAAGCGTCGGTCCTGCAGATCCTAACAGCTGATGGTTTCCACCCCAGCCTAAGTCACTGCAGGCTTTCTGAAATAGCAGGGGGACCACGCTGTCCCCTCAGTGGAGGATGGATTTCACAGAAGGGCTGAGGCTGGCAGGGCCCCCTGGAGGCCCCTGTTCCCACCCCTGCCCAAGCAGGGACACCCAGAGCAGGCTGCCCAGGACCACGTCCAGGCGGCTTCTGGAGATCCCCAAGGAGGAGACCCCACAGCCTCTCTGGGCAGCCTGTGCCAGGGCTCCGTCACCCGCCCAGCACAGAAGTGCTGCCTGGTGCTCAGAGGGAGCCTCCTGGGTGCCCGGCTGTGCCCATGACCTCCTGTCCTGGCACTGGGAACCACTGAGTACATCCTGTCTCTGTCCCCTCTGCACCCTCCCTTCAGGGATTTAGGGACACGGATGAGATCCCCCTGAGCCTCCTCTTCTCCAGGCTGAGCAGCCCCAGCTCTCTCAGCCTCTGCTGGGTGCCCACAGGCACAAGCACGCACGCAGGGACCAAACCAACACAGGGAATGCAGCCGCAAAGCCATGGCAGTGGGCTTGGGGGGGGGCGGATCCAGCCCCAGGGGATGGGAAGGGAGCAGTGCCCCTTGCATGGGCGTCGCCGGCCCCTGCTGCCCACCCCACAACACCAGGAGGGTGCCATCAGGTAAAGACCCCCCAAAGTTTGGCTCTTTGTGTTCCTTCCCAGTCGACACCCTGGTAATTACACACCTTATGGAGATATGCAGTGTAATCATACCCTTCTAAAAATGCCTTGGATTAAAAGCTTTTCCTGGGTCTTTAGGTGATGGGCCCGCAATTACAGAAAATGAATTGCATTTTAGCTTTCCCCTGAAATTAATAACAGTGGTTCTCCAGTTGACTCTGTGAGTAGTTAATGGAACAAACTGGATGCTTCGCTGCGAGATGGGTTTTAAAGCTATTTGAGAGAGATTCTGTGTTTCAAATAGGAAAATAATTCACACGATGCAAAACCATTTTGTCCACATCTCTGCGGAATAATGGCTGTGTGCAGCTCCGGGATGTGACTTTATGGCAGGGGATTTCAGCGTGCGCCCCCATCCCTCGCCGCCTTCGGGGGAGTGACCCGCCTGCTCTGCCCTGGATGAACTTCGGGAAAAGAAAAACAAGGCAGGGGGTTAATGATGCAGAAAAGAGCTACAGCCTGTCCTGAGCTGCCCAAATGGCTTTTACCATCAAACTCGAAAAAATGTATTTGTGGGAGTTCATGCCAGGGCACAAAAGCAAATATTCCCGGACTTGTTGAGTTTTGGCAACCCAATCTCGCACTCAGCTCGGCCAAACCACGACCATCAGCAGATCTTGCAGTGCTGCTGGTGGGCTGCAACTGATCCCAAAGGATCTGAGGAAAGAGAAGCCGTCAGCCCCCTTATGTGCCTGTTCCCCTGCCCCATGGTACAGCCACAGCATCGGGAAGGGCTGCGTTTTCCAGGCACGTATCTCAGCTGCCTGAAGCAACCCGAGCTGCAGTTGAAATCAACTGAATTTTGCAGGGAGCTTCTTGTGTAAGAAGCATGCTCACTTTTCTTTTGCCTGTGTAAAGGCTTCTGCCAGAAATGTAGTGACGCATCAAGCGTCGAAAAATATTTTTCACCTCCTGAAGTTTCTCCCTACACACATAAAGGAAAATACTCCCCCAAAAATGACCATGTTCACGATGCTGTCCCTCCAAAGCATCCTCGGGCAGCTGCCCTGAGGTTTCTTGGCACCGATTTCCAACAATGTGCTCCAAAAGCCCCAGCCTGGGACTCTTAGGCCTTGCAACATGACTGCTTAAACCAGGACTGGCTTGGGTATCACCCTGCTTCCCAGCCAGCAGGCGAGACTGGATGCAGTCAGGAAGGAGGGCATGTGGTCAACCAAAACTACGGGACGGGAAAACTGTAGGTGGTTTTCTAGTGTATTTCATAGGTAATAAATATATTCGACGATCTATATATCATCTGTTACCCATAAATTAAAATCACCCATATAATTTACTACAATTACCTGTATATTATAGGTAACAAATTACAGATAATTGCCCACAAGGTTGCAGCCTGTTGGGTGGCCCAGCTTGGGTCAGGCTGAATTTCATGTGCTCGTTCCCACTGACAGGAGCTCCTCAAGGCATAGCTCTGCTGCCTCGCAGGGCTGTAGATCACTCAGGTGGGTAGAAAAACTAATTTTTTTTCTTTGCTTCCTTCTCTCCTAATTCTCCTTCCACTCATTTTTACCTAATCTAAGAGGAAGCCCTCTTGCACTGCATGTCTTGACTATGTCAAGGTCTTTGTAGGTGTTATTTTCTTGTGGGCTCTGTGACTACACCACGCAGAGGTTATTGACAAGGGTTGTCCATCACAGCTTCACGACGCCTCACGTTGTGCTCTGTTAGCACAAGAGGCCACAGCTCTTCAGCTATTTCTGCTTATCATGGCTGGGGAATTCAAGTTTGCTCTTCTTTGAAACAAAACAAAAGCTCGCTCCCCGATGAGCTCCAGTGAAGCCAACCAAACTGGATACGATGCGAGGCTGGTGACTCGTTCCTTGGTTATTGTTTAATAAATGAAAAGCCAGATGGACATCATCAATGTTTTAGGGTGAATATTTCATCAGCTCTACCCTTCATGCTCTGTGTTGCTCTGCCATGGTCACTCATTTGTGGTGGAGAGTAAGGAGAGCTCACCCGGGCTTGCAAGGGGGTTGCACTTCTTGAATCAAACCTGACGCTTTCATGAAAACCATTGACTTTCTCATGAGGCAGGAAGGCTGAGCACAAACACACATCGTTGCAGTGCACATTTCCCCTTTGTTTGGTGTGAATTTTTCAGTGTCACACTGATCAAACGTAACCAGGAGGCAAAGAGTAAACCTGGCATGTTGTGACAGAGACTTCCAAACAACAGAAAAAATGTCCCATTTCCAGCCTCATCTAGGTGTGCTTGACTGGCATTCGGTGAGTCTTTGGAAGCTCTGGATATCAGGTATTTTAGGTATAAATGCTCAGGCAAGTCAATATATTTTTCAGTGCAGGAGCAATGACAGGCAAAAGGAGTTTTCTGAAAATTCAGAGTGCACAGCTACATCCCCAGAATTTAAAAATAGGACTAGCACATCTTAAAAAATAAAAGTTAAAAAATTAAACTCATTTATATAAAACTGGAAGAGCAAAATAGACAGCTGGGAAAAACGCAACTAAGCTTCAGCTTAAATATTGAAAGAAACACAAGTTTTGGAAGCCAGTAAAGGCTTCACAATGCTTAATTACATTGTACTTTCATACCTTGAAGTAGAATCACAGCTGTGACTCTGCAATTTTTGAGCTGTCCGTGAGCTTCTACATCAAGGAGAATTTCACCTGTAGAAATTCACCTACGATGTGCCAGGCGTGGGCATCTCACCCTCTGCCAGCCCTGATTTTAGGCACTGATGCCCTGCCCAGGCAGACATCCGTCATGTTGATCCCTAATGTTTGCACCAGGGAGCTCAGGCTCTCCTTCCAGTTAATGGAGAGAAATTGACACTTTTAGGTGCTGTTCATCTCATCCTAATGTAGCTGTTGAAAATAAATCAGATGACTCACGCTGTAGATGTAGCTATTTCTTTCCCCTGTCTTGAAAAGGAGCCTGGGATGATGAGCTGAGGCATGGACTTGGGCACAGTGGTCTTCTGCCCACGTGTGCCCAGAAGAAGTTGCTCCAGACTGATGAGATATCTCCCCAGGGCTGGTGAGATATGGCACCAAGGGGACAACTCGCCCGCTTTCCATCCCTCTGTGTCCCTGCACCTGGGCAGAAGAGGGGCAAGGATGCGAGTGTTGGGTAGATAGAAAAGTTAAAAAGAAAGGAAAGAAAAATCAACCAAAATATTTCCTCACTGATGGGAAGCTCTCCTGTTTGCTCAGATCACTACCATATCAGCAAACCCGCGTGAAAGTACTGTTAATTTTAATACACTCCCAAGAGTAATTAGGTTCAAATTGGGCAGAAAATATTGTGCGAACAAACAGCCCTGCACACAGCCCTCTGTGAAGTTTAAACAGGAGTGGCAGAAAAAGGGAAAAATAGTTTTTATTAATGCATTTACACCTTCTTAGAATCTCCCTGAATTGTGTTTTACCTTTGCTATAAAAATGAAAACATTTAAATTTCTTTAAAATTACATTTGACTTAATTACAGCCAATCCCTAATACCAGCAAACAACCCATTTTGCCTACTTTCCAGCACAAATAGCCACCAGCCTCATCATTTCATAAAGAGTTGTTTTTCTACATGATGTTCTCTATGTGCAGAATGTTAATAGCTACTATAGCTGAATATGAATAGGCTTTGTAGCTCCACTTGAAATATAGAAAAATGGCCCAGACATTAAAAAAGATAAAAGGGAAAAGGGCAGTAATGAATTTAGAGGAAAATGAACATTAATGGTACTAGCATTACCTCATGTTCCACATAACAAATTATTGGAAATCTGTCAAGCACACCAAATTATCTACTCATCTGCTGTTGTGGGGCCCTTTGGAGCCATCCAAAACCAGCAAAAGCAAGACAATTTAAGCTAATTTTACTATTTATAACAATAGAACAGACCATTAAGATAAATTAATGTCATTATCAAGTTTCTATGAAAATGACAAATACCGCTATTTCAAGCAGCTTTAGAAGCTGTTGACTATAATGAAATCTGCTGTACAGGTACTAAAAAGAAACACTCCAAGTAATTATTTTCTAGTAGCTTGTTTGTTTCCTTCACATTCATTTACTTTCACCACAATTAGTTCTGTACACAATATATGGTAACTAAACAGTCAACACTACGCAGCATTAGGACTAATTGGGCAATTAGGATGCAGTTTTCAGCCTTTTAGGTCCTAAAGAGAGCCAGGAGTAAACATTTTAGAGGCAACAATAGCAGCGCTGCCTCGATTTGTGTTGTTGGAGTTTAAAGGAATACAAAGCAAGGTGATAAATAAAGCCAAGGAGAAGGCTTTACTCGGAGCTGAAGGGAAGGAGGGGGTTATTGGGTTGTTAAATGGTCCCATTGATGGGCAAGGCCACGGGGGCCCGAGGGTGAGGGCTGAGGAGGGGTCCTGGGGGTGGATGGTGGGCATCCCATCCGGGGGAGCTGGGAAAGCATCTGCCCCGGGAGGGCTGATTCACGTCCCGTCCAAACTTTCTCCTTGCTATGAGAATAATGGCAGACGCCACGCAGGCAGCTGGGGGAATTTGGAGGGGTCTCAGCCTGGTTTTTCCCTTGGGCAGCTCCCACGGAGGACAAGAAGAGGAAGGGATGCTCGCCGCCCTGCCTGACTCCCCTTCGCCTTCCCCCAACGGCACCGAGCACTTCCCTGGCTGCCAAGCTTTCATCCGCTCTGGCACTCGGTGCCAGCCACGTAATGGAATAATTTGCATGCTCACACATCATTCCCACACCGCCTCGAACCCCTGCATGGCCGGGATGTGCTGGTGCTGCACAGGGGTGTCAGGAAAACGAGGCTTTGCATGGGACAACCCGGGGTGAAGTCCCTGGGGACGGGGACAAGCCCCACCGGCAGCAGCCACAGTCCCCTGACCCACGTTGTGCCCCATGTCCCCTTGGGGTCCCAGCTCTGGGGGCATGCGGTGGCCTCTGGAGCAGGGACAGGCCCCAGGGAAGGTGGCAAACAGGAGCACCCCGCATCCTTCCTCTCCTCCTCCTCCTCCTCCTCCTCCTGGCCGGCCCCCATCCTGGACCAGCGATGCCACCGCAGCACGGTGGTATCGCAGCCCGGGTGCTGATCAGTTCTGTGCTAATGATAATGAAAGGCAATTAGTCTCTAAAAGCATTATCACAACATTCATTGCATTTATGACGTTTTATTAGGACTATCAGTCAGAGATTTTATGAAGCAGAGGTTTGCTTTTTCCTTAATTAGACATTCATGAGCGAATATCAAATCTGACAATCCATTTAGTAATTTATTACAGAATAAAGAGACTCCAGCTGAAATTCAGCTCTGGCTTACACCTCTGGTTTTCGCACTGAGTTTAATAGGAGCTGCATCTGTTTGCATCGGTGGGAGTTGGGCTCGGTGTCCTTACGATGGACTGAGCGTGTTCATCGGTCTGGGAAGCTGTCACATCAGGGACACGAATCCTACAACCACTTCTGGCCTCTGCAGTTTTACAAAGCATTAAATATTTTAAAAATATAGAAAAACAGGAAAGCATTTCAGTACCGAGAGCTGACCTTGCTACCATTTTTAAGGACTTGTTCAGAGAGGAAACAGGGGCAGCAAGAGGACTGCACAATGCAGAGGAGAAAGTCACAGCCAGAACTAAGGAGCGAGGCTGCAGCCACCCAGATTCGGCTTGGAAACGAAGCACAGACCTTCCCCAGCCAGGGAACCTAACCCCGAGCCCCCAGCGCCAAAGGAAACAGAGATCTCCAGCCCAAGGGCGGATGCCTCTGTTCCCACACAAGCAATTGGGCTCCAGACAGAGGTAAGCAAATGAAATGTAATAGCCTGTGATAGCCAGGCAGTCTGCCCGGGCGGTTCCAGCTTCCCATCTGCCTTAAATCCCCTGAGTTTATTACAGGGACCTGCAGGCTGACAAGGGAGGTCGGTGGGGAGCCAACCTGAGCACACACCTAGGATATGCATCAAAAAAAAAATGTGATGGGGAAAATACTTAAATAACAACTTTGAATATTTTTTTTTCCAGACCTTTTTAGTGCAGCCTGCTTTGTAAGTAAAGGATATGCTGCAAAATTTTGGAGAAAGCAGGATTGCTGGCGAAGTATTTTGCGTGCGCAGGAGCAGAGAGCTTTACCCTGGGAGCCGTTTACATCCTCAGACTCGACCCTTCTCATGCCATAACAGAGGAAAACCCACAGGTACCCATGCTCGTCTTTGTCCCCGGTGAAGGCAGTGCCAGGTTAGCTCCAGCTCTGGAAATCAAGGGAGAGCTGGCTGCTGCCCTTGCTGCAGATCAGCAGCTCCAGCCACAAAGTGCCAGCCGCTCCTCAGGCGACCAGACCCACGTCTAGCACCGCATCTGCTCTGCCACGGGCCTTTCTGCTGTTTTTTCCCTCTTCCACGGATGCTCCTTGGTATTTATTTTATGCAATATTCATACAAAATTAACACTTTGGTTTTGCAAGGAGAAACCCAAGCAGGGAAAGGGACGTGCCTTTTAGAGGCTTCATCCGCCTCTTGCCAAAACTGCTTTTATCTGTGTTTGTGTGTTGAGGAAAGAGACAGACGGGCAGATGGTGGAAAAGCCACAGGCACACTGGTGAGGGCACAAAGAAAGACAGGACAGAGCTTTTTCCCATTTCTTCACCCTTTACCAGGAGATGTGGGGCAGCAGCATCACCACGGCAGGGCGCTGGGGGAGTGATGAAGAAATCCCCACTTTCCCCCCCAGGTTTTCTCCTTTTCCCCCCACTTGCAGAGAGAGCTTTCAGCCCCGGTGTGAGCACGTTAAGATCTGGGCAATGAGACTGCCCTGAGATCGCAGGCAGCCTGAAACAAGCTGCTCCAAGGTGCGGGCTCCCACGGTGGTTTGGGAAGCAGCAAAGCAAAACCCAAAGCAATCAACCTGCAGCCTGCTGGAAATGGAAGTTTGTGAGCGTAGAGATAAACATATTGGTGTGCTGGCAAATCAAATCACACTGAACTCATCACATTACATATTTATGGGCAGAAGAATTCCGTCAAATCTCTCCATTTTAAGAAACGGGGATTTTTAAGGATTTTTCCACTAACGGGGTGCAGGACGCAGGATGCTGGTGCAGAGCTGGATGCTACCAGCTGCTTACCATGTCGTTCTCCAGGCTGGACGCAGAGACCCAGCCTCTTCCCCAGCAAAATTATTTGGTCCCAGAGACTCTCAGGGCAGTGCTGGGTGAGATGGGGATTGCATGAGGATGGTCGCCTTACCAAGGGCTCGGGGGTGGTCATGGGGCACCAGCCCAGCCCAACTTACCTGCTATGTGAGTGCCCTGAGCTCACGGGCAGGGCAGGAGCATTGGCTTTTTTTGGCCCAGAGCAAGGAGAGGAAAGCTACACACACACATAGACACATGGATTGCTGACACGGAAAGCTGCTAAGCAGCACTGGCTCTGGCTTGCGTCGTTTGTCTTAGAAAGAAAGGGCTTTTAGCTGAAGACCAGAGGGAACGGAGTTACTATGATCACAAATGTTCGCTACCATGAACACCTGCCCACATCTGGGGCGTTATCTGAGTGATCGTGGGGCAACGCTGTGCAAAGGACCTCTGTCTGGAGGTGGGGTGTCTGGTAGGACCATGGGGGACACAGAAAGCGCAGAGACTGGCTCCAGCACTGTGTGTTTCAAATATACCTGTACTGCATACCCTTCTACACTGCCAGGGACAAGGCAGCCAACCTGTATTTCCTCCCAACCCCACCTCCAGCATCGCTCCTGCTCCATTCTGCCCTCCCGTTGTGCCAGCAGTCATTTGTGCAACATATGGCGAGCAGGACCACCGTGCCTACCTGGAGGAAAACCAGCCCACCTTTCTGCAAAGTCGTCTCTCAGTTCCGCCAGCTCCCTGGCTCTGCGCCGTCACAGAGCTGCTCGTGCCAGTACAGCACAGGTGGTAGCATGGTGGGTGGGAACAGAGGGCAGGGAACGGAGACGAGAGCAGTGACTGATGGAGAACTGCCTCCAAACAAGGCTGTGGTTTTTGGAGAGCAGCAAAGCAGCAACGCCTCTCCTCCCCCTCGCTCCTGCAGCGCGTTGCTTCGTGTGCCCGGTCCTGTGCCGTGTCTTGGCTCTGGGGCAGCCACCCTGGAGCCACACGGCGAGTCGGGTCGGGGTGCTTGTTCTCACCTCCAAAACACCTGCAGAATATTTATTTTTAAACCAGATCAGATTGTCACTGACGATTCGCAGCTCAGACGCGGCTCCTGCACAGTTGGAGGGGTGGCGTGATGCAGCACGGGCTGGAACAAGGCAAACAGCTGCTGAGGCTGCTCGGAGAGGTAACATCACTGAGCAATGTGAGTTGGGACCAAGGTGTCCACAGAAGACTTCACAACAATAACTGCAACCTTTCTCAACCCTCCCTTTAAGCTTAAGCAGTGCAATTTATGTTGAACTGCCAGTGATGTAAGATGACTTCTTAAAGGATTTGGGTTTCTTTTAATGTTGGTATGAAATATGCCATGTACATTGTCATGCTTTCCTCTGTGATGAAAACCAAAGAGATAAAAATGGCATATAAATACTTCTGTGATGTGGTGGTCCTTTATCTCCAAGTAAATTAAGCTCTATAAATAATAAAACAAATGCTGCAAATGAAATTCTATAAGTGAGCATTTTAGTTATTTGAAGAACGTGATGAATACGGATATATTTTTATCCCCTGAGACTCCAGGTCTTGGAAGTGCGAGCAAAGCCCTGACTCTGCAGCAAAGCAGAGGACCCCAGGGAGGAGCAGGAAGGGGGGAGCACAGTTCATGGCTGCCTGAGCTTGGCTCGGGCTCTTGCACTGCACGAAGGGGAGTTATTGTCACGGAAGGTATGCAGGGAGCACAGAGAATCCATCAGAGAAGAGCCGAAGCTCTTTCCTCGGTGGGCTATCTGCTCACATTGCTGTGCCCTTTCAGGCAAGGAGTAAATCACCTTCTCCATTACCAAGCGTACCGGGGTGAGGAACTGCACCCCAGAGCCCCAGTTCCTCCCAGGGAGCCAACTGCATTCTCTAGACAGCGCAGCTCATGCTTCACCTTTCCCGCTGGCCTGAAGGACACAGGCAAGTCATGACTAAATCATGAAATGGCAGCTTGAATTAAACGGTGATTCACTTTTTTTTACAGCCCATTAATAGCAAACCGTCTCTAATTACAATAATTTGCGGTCATAAATGACTATTAATATCAGGTTCGTCTGGGACAAAGACAATTTGCTGTCTAAAATGAGGGACGTGAAATGGTTTTGTACCCAGGTGCTGCTTAAAGGCATGATTTGGGTTGCACACGGGGGCTGTCACAGAAGGTTACACCAACTGTCGTGGTCTTTGGTCAGGAGAGTAACAGGAGAACTTGACAAATAAAATATCCGGGGTTGCGGTCGCTGTGGATAGAAGTCTGGGACTTTGCACTGAAAGCATGATTTACAATTTACACGCTTTTTTACTGGGGTGGGAGCTATCTGGAATGGATACAAAAATCGTTGTATGAACAGAACGTGCAATAGAGAAACACTTCAGCTCTTTTCCACCCATCCAATTGTTTCCACGGAATGCAGGCACAAATTTCCTTTGTTTGTTTGCTGGAAGTCAAAAGTGGACTCTATTCATAAATCAAAAGTTATGTCTAGACATAGTGCCTACAACACTGTGTACAAACACATGTATGTGTACAAACACTCCCTTGTATGTGCTTACAAACTTAGGATCATAGAAAAACTGGTATGGTATGAGACCTCTGGAGAACTAGTCCATGCAATCCAAACCTCTGCCCAAATCAGGACCAACATCAAAGCTGAATCAAGTTTCTTAGTGCCTTCTCCAGCCAGAGTCTGAAGCTCTCCAAGGACTGGGATTCCCCAGCCTCCTGGGCCACCTGGAGAACACCCCTGCTCCCGAAGGGTCTTTCAATCCAAAGAGTTGCCTTAGATATTTCATGTCACCTTTGCTTGCATCTTACCTTCAGGTTTTAGCACACTTACAACAAGGTCAGTAGGAACTTTGCCCGCCTTCATAAGGATCTTTTCCTCCTTTGTGCTGTTACCTCTTTTCCAGTTTCCAAAAAGCTCTCAATCAGGCCCCTCATGAAGGCTGTTGCGGAAATGGAGCTGTCATGAAAAATCCTCCTTTAAGGATTAATAACTAATCCAAAGTGGTTAAAAGATATGAAACAAAGGATGGAGAAGCTGAGACCATTTTTCACGATGAAGGAGATAACCACCGGGGTGCTGCGCTGGCCAACGTCTTCATAAGTGATTTGGACGAGGGGCCAATAGCGAGGTGAAAAAGTTTGCTGATGCTGCGAAATTGTCGGGGAGTAACAATGACAACTGGCTCTGAGGAGCTGCAGGAGGATTTTAGGCTGTTGGAGTGACTTTGAGGATAAAATGTAAGATGAAATTCAACGTTGATAAATGCTAAGTAATGTGCATGGGGGAAACAATCCTAACTATGTATGCTCGGTGATGGGCTCTAAATTAGCTATTATCACTAGGGAAGAGATCTTTGAATAGCTCTCTGAAATACCAGCTCATTACTCAGTGGTGGTCAAGAAGGTAAATAGGATGTCAGGAGTTATTAGGAAAAGAACAGAGAGCAAAATAGAAAACACCATTATGCCATAATACAGATGTACTCAAACCTTGAATACTGTACACAGTTCTGGTCCCCTGTCTTGAAAGCATGTGCTAGAGCTGACAAACAGTGAGGGGAGGGGAGTAAAGGAATGGAGAGACTTTTTAGGGGAAGTAACTGCAAAAACGAGGACACTGAAGTTTGCAGAAAGAAAGATTGAAGGGGAATACAGTGAACTGGTAAATTATGAACGGCATTTAGAAAACAACAACAAGAAAAAAGAATGGTTATTTGCTATTTCTCAAAGACCAGTTAGGTGTGCGTAAGTTTTAAATGAAACAGAAAGGTACTTTTTTTACTTATCTTGTGATAACGATTTCCACAGTGTATGAGAGATACAAAGGCACAGGTGAGCTCAAGTAGGGATTAGATACAAATAACATTAAAAAAAGTCGAAAACAAAGAGGGTAGTGCAACCTCCAGCTTAAGGTTGCATTGGAAATGTGGGCATTTTTCCAATGGGAAAAATGAAAAATCATGTTTAAGCATGAGCATATAAACAGGAATAGATATATAAATATAAACATGTGCAAGAACGCACACAAACACTATTCCTAAGCCAGAAGAGTACAACAAGGAAGAACAGCTCTACTTGCTCTGTTCATCCAGTGTTCACCCACCACTAGCCACGGCCAGTCTCTCCGAAGACTGTCCTAAGACCCACTCACATGCCCATCACCTCCTTCTAGGATCGCTGCCACAGATGCCGAGCACTGGTCTCTGCTTTCAGGTCCCCAGCTGGAGCTGATGCTCCACACACCTCCGGTACCTGGTGTTGGGCCGCTGACAGCTGGCTTGAGCTTTCAGGAAGAGAAGATGCACGAGCGTGTAAGCATCTCTTCAAAGAATGGCATCTGTGTGCAGAAAGAAAGGCAGGGTTAAAAATGTAATCCACAGTTCACATCACTCTGTCAGAAGGGAACTAAATTGCAAAATCCTGAAATTTTTTCACATGTAAGAACTTTTTTTTTTCCTCCGATCCTTGTATTAAGATTGGGAATGTGGCACGAGAAAAAAAATATTAAATACCATGTTTATGGAGGAGCTTGTGTTGGTAAGCTGCTGGAGGAGCTATGGAGCTATGGAGGAGCTGCTGATGTACGCTACTTCTTATGCATCCTATGTGAATGCTTTGAGTCCAGCCTTCCTGTTATGATGTCTAACTTGAAGAAAATAGCAAACGTTTCACTTTTCCAGGACTGCAAGACCCTGACTGCCTCAAGAGTCGGTGACATGGCCCAGCCCAGCACAGCACAGCCCTCCTTCTCCAGCCCAGCTGCACTGCTCGGATCCTACATGCAAGGGCAGGATGGGTGCTTGAGACCCACTGTTTTAATGTCATGCTCCTTAGCTTGTGTTACAACCAAACCGAGGGTCCTGCTGCTATCCTTCGCTTTTCACAATAAACGGAAGGAGCAGGCGTGCGGGGCGCACACGTGTGGACCTGCTCTAATGGCACCGTGCGTTCGTTCCTGCCTCGTGATTCAATGGACTGGGCTAGGAACAGTGAGCATATAAAAGGACGCCACATTTTCAAATTGTCGAGAAATGAATAATGCATTGGGAAGCAAACATAAGCATTATTTCTCTTCTAATCAGTATCATGAAGCATTTTACAAATTAACCACTTTCCCCAGACACTTACCATATTAAGTAGCTCTAGGCAGAGCCCCTATCCGGGTGGACTGTGCCATCTGCATTTAGAAAATTGCCTATACATTTATTAAAGTGAAATTCACCCATTAATTAATCCTGTCAGCATTTTCCCTGGAAACTCTCATTAGCACATTGAGCTAATTACTACAACTAGCAGTACTAGAGGTGTGTGTATGTGAGGGTTGGGAAGGAGGAAAGGTTATTTTAACATAATAAAAGATATAATATTCTTACATTTACATTAAATCAATTAGACAAAGTCAGAATAACTTTGTACTGAGATAAACTTGCCATGTTATTTTTCTCCCATATTGGGTCTTTGATTGCTGGAGGAAAAATATATTTAAAATATGACAGAAATCTGAAGCTGATGGAAGTTATAATAGCCACAGCTGCATGCTGCTACCTATGTAATTATGTGATGCTAGGTATATTTTGACCTAGTAAAAGAAAAATGCATTTGTATAGCAATACTGCTCAGTTCCTTTTCTACTCTTTCTTTGCTCAGGATATTTTCTTACTGACTTGTATGACAGCAGCACCTACAGACCTTGGCTGGACAGGAGGGTTTGGATGCACAGAGTTATCTTGACCTGCCCTGTTTCTTCGGTGAGGTGGGCCAGGGTGGATGCCATAAGCTTTTACATGCCAACCCAATAAACTGCATTAACTTGAGCCTTTCGCATTGAGGTTTATGTTAACACGCTTTCCTTGTGCATCCCATAGGTCGGAAGCAGCTGCTCAGCCAGTGCCTGAGGCTCCGTTGATGGACAGTCCTTTTTCACACCACCCTAACCATAACCCAAGGACCAACATCACTGAATGAACATCGAGTGAAACACAGTGAAAGCTCCACAGGGAGCCTGCTGGCTACCCCAGCA
This sequence comes from Anser cygnoides, assembly GCF_040182565.1. Lineage (NCBI taxonomy): Eukaryota > Metazoa > Chordata > Aves > Anseriformes > Anatidae > Anser > Anser cygnoides. The sequence goes on from NC_089873.1 coordinate 190,578,136, forward strand.
AAATAACAGGTGGGAGGGGAAATGGCAGCACAGAAAAAATGAAATTACTTTTAGATATCTTAGGGTAGGAGGAAGTAAATCCAGGAATCTTAGCTCCTCACTAAGTCACCTTGCCAGCATGTACAATTACCCTCAGCCGAGCATCTACTTGGGCAGATGTATTACACCAGTCTCAAAACCAAGGGTCCTCTCTTCTCCAGATACTGCAGAGCACAGGACACATTTTGTACGTGAGAGACTCTACACAAGGTCATTGTGAAAAACATCCCATCTCAATTAAATGTGATTTGCTTCTACTAATTCTACTGTAGTACAAGCCTTGTAACTATAATTATCCAAAGCTCCAAGCAACAGTACACAGATACTTAACAGTGATCACATCTACAGCCCCAATTCTTTGGTACTCTACTGCATATATAACTTTTCTGCAGCCTTTTATCCTTTCAAAGTCAGTAGGACAGTCCCCATGTGTAGAGCAGCTCTTACACACACACGCCTTCAGAACCAGACCTTAAGTAATGCTTTGTAATCCCGAAGGCATTCTCTATTTAATGAGGAATAATGAAAAGTGTTCCCTGCTCAAAAAGACAAAAATACTTTTAACGACCTCAAATAAAAAAATGGGTTATTTCAACTTGCTAAGGTTTTTACTTAGTTTTTTTTATCATATCCTTCCTTGCCTGTTAATTTTGATAGATTTCAGCTGTATTCCTCTAGCAACAAATGGATTCTCCTGTGGCTAAAATAATTGTATAAATAGGGATGCTAATGCTCCCTTTATCTGATTAGTATCAAGTTGGGGAGACTGAGAGTTCAGATTGTATTTGTATTATAATTTCTATTAACTTCTGCCCCCAGTCCCCTCATAAAGATACTCTAGCAGAGACATAACATGAAATAGGCACAGGATGTGAAGCAGTTCTGATGTTAAAAATGAAAAGGAGAAAAATTTAAAGAAAAACTTCATCTCTGTCACTCATAGCGGATGGCTGCTTATTTAAATAATCAAGTTAAGTAAGATGCATTTAGGACTATCTTGTTTAATTTGGTTATTTAAATGAATAAACTGCCTGTGAGGCACTGGTTTTTACAGACACCATCAGATGTTGTTCAGCTCTGGTTCGTATTTGCTGATTTTGATACGGTTAGATCCAGAGTGGATGAGCTCATAATTTCTCCCTGTGGCTCAACTGTTTTGCTTATATGGGGAATGTTTTAGATCAGATGAGAATCACCCTGACGCACCGATTGATATTATGTTAATGCCTAGCAGATTAATGCTCTGTCAAATTTGCATATAATGAACGTGGCCCGTAACCCGTTGTTGAAGTGCACATCCCCGTGTGCCTGCCCCACATAACAGGACCCTTCCGTACCAACGGGGAGCCAAGAGGGGAGGAAAAGCAGGTTCTGTAATTCCTCTTTTCTGCATTCCACAAAACTACCACTGCACCTGCAGAGTTATCAGGTAGTTACTGGTATGGGAGTGATTATGCAAATGGCATCATGCAATTTTAGCGACTGATCTACCACCACCCAAAGACTTGTTCAGTGTAAAGGAGGCATTGCCAACCCATAGATGCTTCAACAAAGGTAAGGGCTTTACCTGGCAAATGAACGGTGCTGTTCTGCCCTTTTAACTGGCTAACTTGAGCAGTGCTCATTATTTACAGCTTTGTCCAGATTTTTTCCACTGAAAGTGTTCTTGTCGAAGGCCTCCATTTAAAACTGAACAGCTTTTCAGTGTTTCTGAGAGGATGTCTTCTGCCTGTGGAATATTCTGCCCCTCTCATCCCAGTGAGCTGGGTTCCAAGCAAAGCACTTTTCAAACAGGGTATGGCAGCCTGAATGCTCACCAGGATCCTTCCCTGGGCTCTGCTTAACTTCTGAGGCACAGCTTACTAACATCCGTAATTTGTGCACTTTGTGAAATGCACTGTGCCTAGAAAACCCAGCCTGAGAGGGCAATGAAGGTAGGAATCACCTCAGGGCACGTCCAGGTACAAGCATTCAGGCCTAAAAGTTGATGAAATCATTTTTAAAAGCCAAGGGAAATATCAGTAGCTTTGTTCACTAAGCAAAAAATATCTCCACTGCCAATGAAAAGCTAATAACTTAATTTCGTTGAAAATATCCAGATTTGTCTGTCCTGTGGTCAGTTTATAAAAGGCTGGGGAGGCCTGTATGGGAATATGGAAAACTAGGATCTGGAGTGATGTGAGATGACAAATTTTGATATGAAGTTAATGCAGAGAAGACTTGGACCTGCCTTTCCCTCCTCTTGAGCCAGCATCCCACAGTAAAGCTTTTGGCTTCAGTGAAATGCTACATTTTTTCCAAAATTCAATTTTCATTAAAACGAAAATTTTCCAAAGGGTCTACAATAAATACTTATAAAAACAATAGACGGAAACCGTGGGATTGCCTCTATATACTTAGGTATTTTTTAGAGTTGTTCTATATACAACACTTTGCTTGGCTTATGAATGTTTTTAGACATAATTAGAACAAACCATTTACCTTTTAGAGCATCAGTTAATTATATTTCAAGCTTACAAAGTACAGTTGTTTTTCATTACCCACACATGTAACTGTAAAAGCAAAGCAAATGTTACTGTTATAACACAACATTCCTCTTCAAAGTTTACAAAAACAGGGTGAGCTAATGGAAAAATAACTACTAAATAAAGCACAAACTGGCCTGGTTTTAGGCCTACTTTTATTTTTTTTCCCCTTTTTTGGCCTTTTAATAAAAGATACTGCAATTTTTCCACTTCATTTTCACACAGACACAAAACAGCTAACAATAACTCTTATCTTTTCCAACAGCACGTTGAAACTTATTGGTTGAGATGAATAAGTATGAGATTCGGATGTTAAAAAATTATTCCACCTCTGTTGTTCTGTTTCCTTCTAAAAAAGTAGACAAACAAGAAGCTTGAGTTCCTGCAGGTACGCTAACTGCCTTACTTGTTAGGATCAGACACAAATTTCATACTGCTTTGAACATGGAAAAACACTACAGAGCTGCAGATTAGTAAATTATTTTTTTTTAAAGATGGTGTTATGTTCAGTAATACTTACCAAAGTTCTCATTAGAACATTTTGCAGAATACTTTTTGACAATCTTAGGTATAATGAATGCATCTGAGCTTTTGCAGTATGAAAAAATTCTATTCAGTCTCTCTAATACTACTTAGACTTGTGAGTTACCTGATCGTAGTGAATGTGGGAATAATTCAGTCCATGTCTGAGTAGAATTCTATGTGTTCATGCAGAGCTGGTTTCTGAATTTCTCATCAAAAACAATTACCTCCTGCTGCCCTTGATAGAAAAAAAAAAAAAAAAGATTCATTTCTTGTGGTTCCAGCATCTGGGTTTAATTTACGTAAATAACTTATGGTCTGATACCATGTAAATATAACTGGTATATAAATCCAAATAAATACAAAAATTGCTTAGAATGTAAAGATGTCTCAGCACAATTATAGTGTTTTAAAATTACTAACAAATAAATTCTTAGACTGCCACTCGAATATGTAATAGTTCTTTGAATTTCAAATGGACTGAGCTTGTTAGGACTGTAATTGCTTGAAGAAAATGTAAACATAAAAACCCCAATCCTGCATCAGAATGCAAAAGAGCAGAACCTGAAAATCATTAAAGTCCTGCTGATTTCTGAAGTTATTCACAGGAAAATAAGGGTTTTTCATCCAAGTTGAGGTCATAATGCAAAATTCTGGATATGCCATTGGAGTAGATGACCCCCTGAGTTCCATTCCAACCTGACTTAAGCTGTGATTCTACACTTCTATCACAAAGTAGTAAATTCTCTCAGACAGCTGTCCCTTCTGGAGCTAAAAACTTATTCCTATAACCCTAGAGCATGTGGAGGGAGGACAGAAGGGAAGGGGAAGAAAGACTATTGGAATTAAACAAGAATTTGATAGAATTTGATCTGAACCACTGTAGGTTCTGGAAGTCACCAAAGTACCAAGTCTGGGAACATTCAATTTACACGGGACACTGAGATTTGGCCTAGCTCTGAGAGGTTTGTTGTATATGCCTGCTGAGGGTAAATCTGATTAAAGACAAAAGACAGAGAATTGTAGGAATGGGTGAAATGCAAAACTCTGGATGATGAGTTTTCCATATGTATTTCCTAGAAGAATCCAGTCTGAATTCTGGTTGGAACAGGAGATGTAAAGGAATGTGTGGATTGGTATGAACGCTTTGTTGTTGAAGGATGTCAACTTTTTTTTTTTTCCCCTTAAGATATAGTTATTTTATTTTATTTTATTTATTTTTTAAGATGCTGACATCTTGGACCTGTTAGAGGAGCATCTGCACTATGCACAATGAATTCAGACGGAGGCTTTGTCCCTAATTTCAGATGCACAAATTGCACCTACGCAAAAGAGCAAAGTTAAGGAAAACATATCAAAATGAGTAAGATATAAAGCTGCATGTTGTTTTAGAATTCAGTTTGACAGAAGATAATGCACAGTGAAGTGTTGAAGCTACCACTGAGATTTCGGGAAGAAAAACTTGGTACCAATAATTCAGAAAGAATAAAATACTGTAAATCATTATTTTCTGACAAGTCAGTTATCATAATTGATACTTTTCCATGTTCCAGATGCTACATAAAAAGCAAGCAATTGAGCATCAGGCAAGAACTCTCAATCTTTTGAAGGACATTTATTTTATTAAGGCTGCCAGCCCTGAGATAACAGGAGAGCCCTGGTGAAGTGCTCGGTGCAGTATTTCTTTATTGTTCGTTTAGATTATAGCAGCACCTAACCTGAGAGCACAGCTCCATTGTGCTCGGCATGGTGCAGGCATGTAATTAGGGAAAGACCCTGCAACAAAGAGATTTTAAGTGGGTGAAAAGATGAGAGGCGCGGCACGGAGATGAAATGGTTTATCCAAGTCCACAGGCCACGGCAGTGGCAGAACCGCAACCAAAGCTCACGTCCCCTCACCCCCAAGCCAAGAGTCACCCAGCCAACAAGAACACGAGGCAAAGCATGTAGGGGAAATTTAGGCCGTATGGGTCAGAGCTCTTTGGGCCACTCTAACTCTTCCTCCCAGCATTGCTCCAGCATTAATAAAAAGCCACGATCGGTGACTCACAATGAGCAAATAACCTTGCTTTGGTGTGTCTGCAGCCTTCATCCACACAACTTTCTTTGTAGTTCTCCTCTCCAAGCTTCCTCTCACTCTGGGCCATCTGATGCCTGCTGTTTTCGTGCAGCTTTTGAAATTATTGCTTTAAAGCCTGGAGGAGCACCTCAGAAGAAAAAAAAATGGCATTTTAACATTTTTAAAAAGATGTTCTTATTCTGCTCACAGCTGAGTTTGGGCCACAGCCCGTGAGCAGAATAGTAAGTGGGAGTTTGTGTGTTTTTCCAGGCCGGTTTGTCTGGGTTGTTGCAAGTAATACCTTTTCTTGTTCGTTTTGTTTGTTTGTTTGTTTGTTTTTGTTTTGCTTTCTTCATTTTGTTTTGTTTTGTTTTGTTTTGTTTGCTGCAGGCAGGTCATGAGGAAGTCACCTCCTCAGTGGAGGCTGGCCTCGTTCATGGGTGGACCAAAGAGAGAAGGTACACAGGCCTCAGCCATCTGAGCCAGATCTTGTCCTCGCCCCCAGCTTTGGGGACAGAGAAGGCCCCTATTCCCTTTCTTCTCTTCTCCTCTATTCCTTTGCTAGTCTCTACAGTATGCCTCTGAAGTCCTCCTTTGGGACAAAGCACCACCCACTGGTGTCATGCTAATATAAATACTAGTGTCTGTGAGCTGAACAGACGTTCTCCAGAAGAATTCAGCCTACACTGGATGTTGTCTCTCAGTTCCCACTGTAACCAGTCCCACTGTTCCTCCTATCTCTTACAATAAACCACACAATATTGACCATCAACGTAAAAAATATCGATACCCCCTAGCGTGTCCCCTCTCCCTTGTCCTTGAAATGTCCTGGTTCCAGCAGTTTCTTCTCCTATCTCTAAATCCCCCACTGCAGCACTCTCTCATCCCTTCACAGCCCCTACACAGCCTTCTGGCCAGCCACCAAGGCAAGGGGCACTCTTGGACCGTGGTTGATCTGACGAGAGCTAGGTTGGACCAGGTGACCTCCAGAGGTCCCTTCCAGCCTAAATACTTCTTCAGAGCCGTGTGGGATAACTGGGCAGTCCATATACACACTCCGCCTGGTCAACTGGATGAAGTTTCTTGCCAGAGTAAGACGTTAGTTTGAGGGTCTTTCCTCTGTTTAATCACCAATTTTCACAAAACTTGTTAGAAATGTATATTTATACTTATTATAAGTGTACAGTAGCTCTGAGGGGCCACCATCTCTTCAGCAAACTGGGCAGAAGTGTCCAGGAGATTAAAATTGTACTGAGTGAACTTGTAGAAAAAACAGATGGACAGGCAGATATGATGATCACATAACCTTTTTTCCTTTAGACTAACATATTACGAAGAAAAGAAAAGGAAAAATGCATAGTTTGTACTTAAGAATTCTTATCAGATTTAATTATATTCTGTCTTCAGATGTCAGTTCTTTACTTTGTAGCAAGATAAAACAAAAAATTGCAGTGATCTTATGAATTAATTTTGAAGAAAAGTTAGATTGGCCGAAGATAAGCTATTATGTATAAACATGTGAAACACCCTACTGCATTTATTCTTTCTAGTTTTCTTCCACAGTTTTCAGAAAGATTTCAAGTTTCCTCCTCTTTGTACTCCAAGAAGCTGAACGAGGACTTCCTGATGGAGCTACCCACCAAGTGCATTTTGTAGTTTGTTCTTGTTTACTAAATTGGAGAAAAAAAAAAACCACAGAACTCAAAGAACTATCATGATGTGCTATACACTAAAATATCTTGAAGGGAGATGATCAAGACTGTTCTAAAGGGCATTTGACTTTTATCATCTTTAGAGGGAGATAAAAAAGAAAACAAGATTACCTTGGGGGAAAAAAAAAAAAAAAAAACAGTCTATTGTAGTGTTTCTGATAAAGCAACTCTTGGCAAGTTACATCGAAGAAAAAAAAAAAAAAAAAGCAGCAGCAGCTCCTCTGTCCGTAATGTGCATTTTTTTAACATTTACAAATTATTTTTGACTTAGCCAGGCAGGGAGCCTACTTTCAACCCTCAATTTGAAAATCATGGAGGCTTTATAAAGTCTTCCACCTGCATCTCTTTTTTGCATCACAGTTCTTTATCCTCTAAAGGATGAAAACCCGGGCATATAAAAACTTTGTTAAGCTGTCACCATCAATAGAATAAAAAAAAAATAATGGTTGACAAAGAAGAAACAAATTGCATCTTCAAATAAGTTTCCTTCATGCTCTTGTTAAAAGCTATAACCTCTGATGTTAACTAAATTTAACCCATTCTGACCCTTGCAGTGGCCCTTAACCTTTTCTTTATTCTGCTTCCTGTGGTTGCTGAAGAAAACTGGCCCAGTCCTTGGAAAAGCGCTCTCTGTTGCACACAAAGACCCAGCCTCGCTGCTAGTCTGTCAGGAGGGATAGAATAGACGGGGAGGTCAGCACCTGTGCTGAGAAGCAGGTGACAGGGAACTGCTTGGACCATTCTAGGGCAAGTTGTAATAGTTTCTACCCTTTAAATATCGCACTGTAGTTTCGGGTATTCAAGGCAGCGAAGTTCACATTTTCTTTGTGAATGCAGACTTTAAACAAATTAATCTATTGCTGTTCAACTGACTGTAAAATTAGTAGATTTACTGTTGCAAAAAAAAAAAAAAAAAAAAAAAGAGCTTTCACTTCCACTTTAATAAGGTCACGGATGTGTCCTAGGCTGCCAACAAAAGCAGCTTTTAAAATCTTCGCAGCTGAACCCAGCAACTTGCAAAGGCTGCAGAACAATGTCTTAGATGTACAGTGGAAACTCCTCTCCCTACAGTCAAGATGTAAAACTAGGCATTAAAAAAACTTGCTACACTGGGAAGTTTTAACTTTAATTGTATCTCGCCACAGGGACACCCAGGCTTGCTTTATGATTACCATTTTAATAAATTCAGTCAGCCTTCCTTTTCAGGGAGAAAAAAAAAAACAGTTCCTTGCCTGGCTTCAGTTAATCAGTCTTAGCAATTTAATGTCAGAGCACACATCTTCAAAAGATTTATTTTAATTCACATAACAGAGGCGGATTTCTGAAACCAAACAAAACTTTAGCTCTTTCGGCTATCCTGCACAGGGCTCAGTTAGCAGTGACCATTTATGATTCTACCCAATTTTTGGTTTTGCTTTAATTTTTTTGCTGTCTCTTGTAAGAATCAAAATAGAGAAGTGTGCGTATTAAACGGCTTTCAAAAGCTGGGCATCAAAAAGGAGTAAATGAGCTCCTGCAGAACCCAGGAATCTGTACCTGCGACTTACCCAGAATTTCTGTGTCCTTTAAATATGCATTTACTCCAACGTGTTCTGCAGCATAAGGCAGGGCTCAGCTCAGCACAAGGGAGTTTTTCATCTAAGCTATGTGAGAAAGTCTTTTATGAACACCAACAGGAAAATATATACTAAGAAGCACATAGGAGCAGGTACAGCCCCTCTGCAAAACAGGGCTGCAGAGCCATGTGGTCGTGGTTGTAGCGAAGCAGGAAGGTGGAAACAAGCTGTGCAAGCTGATGCTGGAGAGCAGGACAGAGGAGAAGAAAGACACCTTCTCGGAGTTTCCCAAAGCTTTCCCACCAAAATACCCTGTGGAGGAGGGAATTATGCAGAAAAACAGGAAAACAGAGGTGCGTAGGGTGCAAATGCGTGGTATTTTGGCAGGCACAGCTGTGCAAGAGGCTAATCACAGATTTAGTAATACAGCTTTGGAAAAACTGCTGTCCCACCCTCTGGAACTGCTCCATGATCAAGAGCCCCAGGCTTCGCATAAAACTAGCAATATCAATAATAAATTCCTGGTGATCTCGTTTGGCACTTGAAATGTTTTGGACGAATGTATTAAGAACGAAAGCTCCAGTCTAGAAAACAGCAAGATGCTCACTGTGTGCCACTGCAAGATCCGTCCTCTGCTCAGAGCCAGCAGGTATGAGCCCCCTGCAGACGCACGGTGCTCCAGCAGCTCACTGCTTCCTTGCCAAAATGAACGACGGAGTTTAAGTGGAAATAAGTACCAGAGCCTTGAGTGTCCAGGTGAGCACTGTTATTCAGCTAAGGGCATTCTCACTGCTGGCCACTGCTAACCGTACGCTGAGCAAATGGCAATAGGGCCAGACCCGCCCAAAAGACTGACGGACTGGAACCAGTTTCGCACATCCTCAGGGGACAGTCAAAGCCTCAGTCCCCGAGAGATCAGTTGTGGGTATGAAGGAAGCTTCCTGGTAGCATCGTGAGTGTTGCAAGAGCATGTTGATAACACCTGTGCTGGTGCTGTTCATGTACAAGGGCAAGCAATCCCTCCCTCCACCACCCTTCCTCCTTCTCATACACTTCCACTTTGAATTCTCTGTGGCATGAATTATCTGTGGTTTGGCATAAGGATGACCAGAACAGGCCTTGATTTGGCACAAAAGAAATTAAAGTGACTTTGCTAACTAGCTTGGGAAACTAAATGTCAAATGGAAAAAAAAAAAAAAAAAAAAAAAAGCCAGATGCAGATTTAAGAAGGAAAAAAAAAATCCACAAGTAAATAAATGACTAAGAATCTTGTTGGGGTAGGCAGAGGATGATGTGCATCAGACAAAATAGAAAGAAGAAAGTTATTATTTAATGAACTTATTCTGATAGTGTCTTTCAGATAATTAAGACTGCAGTCCCAACTGTGATAGGCACTGTATAAAAACACAGCCCCTGGACTATTACAGGGTAAACAGACGAGACAAAGGACAAGGAGAGCGAGTACAATGAGCCCCCAGAAAGATCAAGTTAATTGAGAACAAACAGCATGAGAAGGCTGCACTATTTCTTGGCAGATGAAATTTAATTAGAAAGGCATGAAGTAAAACAAACATCAAGCTTAAACTTAACAGAATTAAATAAAGGGCAGAAAGAAGGAATGCAAATACTCTGCTCTGAAATATCTTGCCATCATGCAGGTAGTTTTTATCACAGTGAGGAGGATTATTAACTTTATTGCTCCCACTAACATTGCTGAAAATTATCTGTCTTGTGGGGACGGTTCTCAGAGAGGCAACAGGAGCTAACTGCAGCCCAGGCCTCCAAACAGCTCCCCTCCAAGGCGTATTGCAGAGTCTGAAGATGAAAAATAGCATCTCCAGGATTCGGATCTGCCAAAACTTCCCCTCACGGTCATTCAAATACCACACTTGATTTCCAGACCAACAAAAGAGCCACACAAAACTTTCTTTTTTCCCTCCTTATTGTGGAATTTTACACTCTCCACAACTGGATACTAAATAATTTCAATTATTTGTTTCAAGAGCATCAACCCGGGATCTGTTTTTGTTAGACGCTCTACTGCTATACTGGATAGCAATCCCTGTTCCCAAAATGCTCACAATTGTAAAGGCATAAAGTCTGAACAAAATCAAGAAATGAACTGAAGGATGGAAAAAGCAGGAACCATTTGCACAGCACAAGCAAACCTACAGGTCTCAGCCCGGCTGTTAACACCAACTACCACCTATGCAGGTAACTTGGTTAATGGCAGGTTTCCATGGACATTACTGCAGACAAGGTGTTTTATTGAGAATATGGTAATGTGATTTTCTGATTTTGAACTCCTTTAGTGAAGTTTTATGGTTTTGTACACAATTGCCAGCCCCTTCTCACACCTTATTGCTCTCTACAGGTACCTGAAAGGAAGGTGTGGGGAGCTGGGGGTCGGCTTCTTCTCACAGGTAACTAGTGATAGGACTAGAGGGAATGGCCTCAAGTTGTGCCAGGGGAGGTTCAGGTTGGAAATGAGGAGACATTTCTTCTCAGAAAGAGCAGTCAGGCACTGGGACGGGTTGCCCAGGGAGGTGGTGGAGTCACCGTCCCTGGGGGTGTTCAAGGAGAGGTTGGACGTGGTGCTTGGGGACATGGTTCAGTGGGTGACATTGGTGGCAGGGGGATGGTTGGAGCAGATGATCTTGGAGGTCTTTTCCAACCAAGGCACTAACTGAAAAAAAAAATAATAATAATAAAAAAATATATATAAAATTCCTGCAAGCAGACAGGACTATGGGGCCTCCCTCAGGGCCGCTTCCTGCAGGCTCGAACCCACACGGGAGCGGGGTGGGTGTGGAGGGGGCGGGCAGGGGCAGGCAGGCGCACGCGTGGAGGGTGGAGGAAGAGGAAGAGGAGGAGGAGGAAGGGGAAGGGTGACGAGAAGGGGGAGGTGACCCCCGGGGTCCCGGCGGGCCGGGCCGCCAGGTAAGGGGTGCCCGCGGGGCTGGCACCGGGCTTCGGATACCGGGTACCGCGCACCGGGAACAGCCGGCGCCGTTTTCCCCAAAAAGCGCCGTTTTCTCCCCAGAAAGCGCCCTTGTCGGCAGGGGTTTGGCGGATCTCAACGGCAGCACGTAACGACGGGGAAGAAAGGCGAGGGCAGGCGGCCAGCAGAGCGGGGCCGGCGGCTCCCGGAGCTTCACGGCTGCTGCCCGGCCGTAGGGGCGGCTGGTGACAGGGGCCGAAGGCTTGGGTCGCGGGGTAAATGGGATTTATTGCTTGTTGTAATGCACCCAAGTGGTGCCGCTCCTCTGACAGCCTGCAGTGCTTTGTGAAATGATGTTAATAACTGGGACCTTAGAGCAGCCTGACAGTACCCGAAGGGGGGCTGCAGGAAAGCTGGGCAGGGATGCTGTCAGTGGGTGTAGTGGTAGGACAAGGGGTATGGCTTTAAGCTAAAACGGGAAGGTTAGATTAGGTATAAGGAAGAAATTCTTCCCTCAGAGGGTGGTGAGGCCCTGGCACAGGCTGCCCAGAGCAGCTGTGGATGCCCCATCCCTGGAGGTGTTCAAGGCCAGGCCAGGATGGGGCTTTGGGCGGTTTGTATTGGCTTTGTCCCTGCTGCTAAAATTGGAAGCCTGTTCCAGGATGCAAAATTTCCCCATTTTTAGGCTAAGTTTGTTCCCAGGCAGGTCATTTTAGTTGTTCCTATTCCAAACAGTGCTTATACTTTTAAGTAGTTCCTTATGCTTGCTGATTGTTTGCATCTTTCCACAGATACGTGTGTGCAGACATATTTATATCTATGCACATGGAAACACATTTACACAATGTTATACATCTGTAGGTATGCATGTATATGCTCACAGAGTGCAGTCATATTCCTTCCTAGGCAAAAGAAGTCACGCTCTTCCCAGCTTACCAGGCAAGACATGCTCTTGTTCCTGTACCATCTTCGGCCTTCTCTGCACTTGCTGCATTTTAACCATGGAATACCAAACCTGCAGATCATACTCCAGTTTGCTCTTTGCATCTAAAGTTTTTGCAGCTGTTAGAGAGCAGATGAATTCTGAGGTTTGGAACAAAATGAGAGTAACAGCCAGGTGCACCAAGATTGCCAGGGAGATTTCAAGAACCAGGCAGGAATGGGAAAAAAGGATAACGGAAGACATGTCTAAAGAACAATTTCACTAGTTTTCAAATTTCAAGCACTGGTCTATTTTGAGGCTTGTTTTGAAAGCATACAACTTCATTAATACTGTGCCAGGATAGATGCCTGTAAAAATTCATTTAAATCTTAATTTGCCTATAGGGATTCTAGGCATATGAATTTGTTGATTGTTTTCTGTCCCATGTATTGCAGTCTTCCTTGTGCTTTTATTTTTCCCTCTTTCCTGAAAGCTTTTTTCAACATCAGTCAAGAAGAAAAATCTCAGTATCAGCGTTTTCACTAGATGGTGCTGGTGAAATGTCAATAGTATATTGCATTTTCCAAACAATTCATGCTGTTTAGGTGCATGTATTTGTATGTGAGAAATCTAGTTTTTTTAACTGGAAAAAATCAGCTCAGCTCATTATAAACAGGATTACGCCACACCAAATTTAATGTTTGTGGAAAACGGAAAAGGCAATCGATACTTTAAATGCCTGATAAAATGGCATTTTGAAGTTCCAATCCCTTAAACACAGCAGCAGAGTCAGGCAATGGATGTTGGGAAGGCTGAGTGATTAGGGTGAGGCTGAAGCAATGTGGCTTGAACAGTATTTTCCAAAGAAGCAAAAGGAAGTCCTAGCGTTGCATATTTCATGAAAACAATCTGGACTGAAAATACATGAAGAAGCGTGACAAGCCTTTTTATTTGACAAAGAACTCTCCCTTGTAACCATTAGCAAATTTCTCTACACAGACAAGAGCTGTGTCAGAGGAGAAAGGAACTAGAAGTTCTGGAGTCTTCGAAGTTGGTATTCAAGCTCAAATGTTAAAATACTAAATATAACATCAATTCTATACATTCCGTTCCACTGTCACATTTTCTCTCTGGTTTAAAGGCCCCTTTGTTATTGTAAAATTACTGTTGATTGCTTGTTCAGTGTAACAATGCTATACATCTTTTTCAAAGAGTGGTTTAATGGATGGGAGTTTAGTGGAGTTAGGTCTAATGACAAGTAGAAGAATCTGACTGATGAAGGTAACTTGTTTTTTCTTCTTCCCTGCTTCCTCAGAATGACTACCTTTTGTGTGATGAAACTTCTATGTCAAGCAACCAGAAATGAGAAGGGATATGCAAAAAGATTCTTTGGTACTCTCCTGACACAGACAGCACAAAAGGGAATCTTTTCTCCGTTCTGCATGGTGGTACCTGACCCTGGAAAGACAACTGTGTTTGGACTTGCTCAACCGTTTTGTACAGCTGAAAAATCTCGCAGAGAACCAAAACAGAAAACAGCGTTTGGAAGCGTTGGGCGAAGAATTCCATATCGGATTTTGCACATCATCAACCAGGATGGAGAGAGCTTAGGAAATATGCACCGAGCAGATGCACTCAGACTTATGGATCAGCACGACCTGAAACTAGTTCTGCTTCGTGAGAATGTCGAACCTCCTGTATACAGGCTAATGACTGGGCAGCAGATTCATGAAGAGCAGCTTAAGCGTGCAGAGAAGAAAAAAGCAAGTTCAAAAACAGGTACGTACACTGTTAACGTTACAACAACGAACACTGAAAAATGCTGTACTAAAAGTGGTTTCAGCAGACTAAATCCTCTTACTTGCGTTTGTGTAAATCCAAAGCAATGTCACTGCAGTCCATGCTATTAAGGATTTGCACTAGTGAAAATAAAATTTTGGATTAGTCTTCTCCAGAGAAGCCTTCTATTGCCTTCTTAGGATTTACTATTTTGGCATCAGCTGGTTTTTTTTTTTTAATAACTATTTTTATTTAATACAACTAGATTCTGGTTTTGTAAGACTCACTGAATTTCTGTTCTCATTTATTAAGGCATAAATGTCAGTTTTTACAAACTATGTGCACCAGATACACAAATTTAGTTTCACCACCAGTAATCATGAAACTTTATCTTCCTGGCCTGCTGCTACTAGAGCTACTAGGAGAAAATTCTTTTACAGAATAAGAGAACAACTTTTCCAGTATTGAACATTTTGGAAGTTTTTTTGTCTTGGGTTTGTCTGCTCCAGCAGTTTAACAAACTGAGTTTGGGCAGAAAGTTTTAAAAAAGGCATCTGACCATGTATTTGTTGTCTTTTGTTACCCTCAGGTTAAGGAGGGTATCTGTGCTTTGGGTATCATTTTAGAGAGTATTATTGTGGTAGTGATTTTTTCTGTTCCAGAAGATACAAAAAGATTATTCACATAGTAGCTACTTTGAAGAATCCTTAAAGAAGAAGAGACCAACTTGTTTAAATGTATTACAAGGTCTTGTACTTCCACTTTAATAATGTACTTCACCATGTAAGAAAATGGGCTTGAGATAAATAGGTGCCCAGTTTTAAGGCTTTCACATTCAGCTACATCACGAGCAAACCATAGCAATTTGTACACTGTCTTAAAAGTCCAGATCCAGTGCTTACCTATTTGTCTGTTAGGCCTGCATTATGGGTGGTACGAACAAAATTGCAGTAGAAATAAAAACACTTGAATGTTCTGACCCTGAAGAGACATTCCTACGTGCCCCAAACATGCAGCCAGTCTTCCTGTTACAGCAGTGAGTGTGAGATATGAATTTAGCCACCGCCACCAAGGGTGAATTCTGACACAATGAGACTGGATAGTCTATGACAAATCAACACGGGGAAGGGAGTTAAGCAAAACACCATAGGTTGTTGAAAGAGCAATACAGGTTTGTCATATGCTATGCCAACACAATCTTAGTTCTGTTTTAAACAGGGCTAGTTCAGAAGGAGTTATCCTTTTCTTCAGCTATTGCTAAGAACGACTTGGAGACCAAGACTAAGCAGATAGCACACTGGATTGAAAAGAAGTACCACGTTAAGGTTACCATCCGCCAAGCGAAAGACAGCAATACAGACATGGTAAGTGGACGGTCAATTTTATTAAGTAGGTGTACTGGTATTAGCTTCCCCTCTACAGGACTACCTTCTTCTTTTAACATATTGTTCACTGCTAAAATAAGCAAAGGTCTAGGTCCCATGAAAGCAGTGGTTGCTACATCCGTTCAACCACTGCAGTCCCATATAGACTATTCTAATACTACGCTTTGTTAAGAATGCCAGGGTAATGCTGGTCTTGACAGCAGAGTTTAAGTAGTTCTTATTTCTTTGCGGCACTACCTTATTAACTGGGCTGGTAAAATTCTCCCATCTATGCCTTAAGCCAGCTCACATACTGAGATATTTTGCAGTAAGGTTTTTAATATATTGTATTTTAGCTGGATTATTTCAATCACCTAACTGCTCTTTTGAAGGCTCATATGTGCATCCTGTGGCTAAGGTTAGTTTTCCATTGCTGTGTTCCAAGCTATTGGAATGGCAATTTAGTAGTATAACTGCAGGGCCTTCAGACTTGTCACTTGCACAAATGGCTTTTTTCCAAAGACTTTTTTTTCTTTTAATGTGTGCAGTGAATTGGGTTTTTCTTTGTTGATTCTCTCCAGTAAATTGCTGGAAAAAAAATGCGATGCCGCTTCATTCAAAAGGAACAAAACTTTTTTGTAGGAAGTTGAATTAACAGAGAAAGGGCATGATGTGTAAGAACTGGATACAGGAGGTAACAGAACACTTCATGACAGTCCAGATTTTGGTTTTCCTTAAATTAAAAAAATTTAACTTTATCAGACTGAACTCTCAGCTCTTAGTTAACTGCTCAAACCAGGACTATCAGAACAGCCTGAAATGTTTTTCTACCCATGTTTGTGCATTTTGTCCTATTTTTCCCCTTCTTTTCAGTTCATCCTTTTTGATCGGATTTTGGAGACTGTGTCTGACAAAGCCACTTACCTTTCCAAGCCAAAAGCTATTAAAGAAGGCACAGGTACCTGTATTTTGAGACATATGTCTGACAAAGAGTTGCAAGCATACCAGAAGGCAGAAAAGCAGAAAAACAGTACAGTAAACCAAGGTGGAAGCGAAGATCAGAAGTCAAGTGAGTTGCCTCAGTGACTTTATGAAGAGGTATAAACAATATTAATTTTAATATTAAAATAAAGTGGTTTTTTTGTTGAGCTTTGCACTGGTCATTCCATAAAGAAAATTGTCTCAATTAACCTTTACTGGAGAGTCAGAATTTCAACAGTTGGTATGTCATTTTCCACGGGTTTATCCACTGTCTCGCTCTCTGTCACAACCGCACCTTTTCCTGGCTGCGTTTTAGGAGGAATGTATCCACTCAGACGAGAGGCTAAGCTCCTCTTAGGACGAGAACGCTTCGTCTGGCAGAAACAAATACAGAATTAGCAGCTTCGCATACATATGGTGCAAAGACTAACAATGGAGGTAGAAGAAAAAGCAATTAAAAGGCTAGCACTACTTCTAAAGAACTTCCAAAAGATCAAGAATCCCTCAAATTAAATAGATAGCTGGCCTGTTTTCCCACTTGAAATCACATTCTAAAACACTTAATGTTAACCCTCCTCTGTGACTTGGCAGGATATGGATGAGAGGATTTCTTTAAGAGTACAACTTACTTTTAATTTCAGCTTTCTCTTTTCAGGATCGTGGTCAACCATGTGCCTTGCTAGGCTCTGCTACAGTTGCAAAGGAAAAAAAGAAAGAGTTTAATTTCAGATTATGCAATTCAGATCAGGACAGCGTAAAGATACATACCTTCATTGCAAACACTTTTCCACAGCCTGGATGATCGCAAGAGAATGGCTTTTTTTCCTCATGAAAAGAGAGGATATGGCTTTGGAGGTTAAATACAGTTGTGTAAGTTCTCCCACATCCTTCTCTTGGGCAGCGGCAGACTTCCCTCTCCACAGCATGTGTTTTTTGATGCTGCTTGAGGGAGTCTTTGCGTTTAAAAGTTTTCGAACACTCACTGCAAACTATTGGCTCTGAGGGTGGGGTGGGGGAGAGAGAGAGAGACATAGAAGCAGAATGTAAGTTATCAGCTTCTTGCAGGAGCTTAGAATCAAATCCTAGAATCAAACCTCTACCACTAAGCTAGAACTCATATGAAGTACAGGAAACACAGATGAGGAGAGAATAACAAAGTACGAGTTATCTAGATCCAAAATCCTACATTATACAATTCCTCATTAACTGGATCACAAAGCAAAGTTAGCAATACTGAGTAACACTTTCATCAATTCAAGGCAAGACTAACAATCATTTTACCAACAGAGTGCTAGTAAACAAGTTTGTCCAGGTACAATGACAAGGGGGCAAGTTAAGCAAGGATTACTTTTCAAATGAGCATTTTGTTTCCTATTCTTTCAAAAGTAAGTTTGGTTTACTGAAGCATTTGTAACATTACCTGTATGACTTTCTTTATTATGTTTCAGAAGCTCAGTCCACGTTTTTCCAATATATGAGCAGTTTTCTTTCTTGCATGCATAGCCTGTTTGAGACAACAGCTGTTTACAATCACAAAGGGTCTGGCAAACAGTCCACTTTTACAAGGGCAAACTCCACCCTCAGTGTTTGACAATTAGAGGCAAATATTCCTCATCTCCTCCCATACTGCAAGGTAGGACAGAAGGCAACGGATGCAAGTTGTTCAGAGAGGCTGTGGAATCCCTGCCTCTGGAGGCATTTGAAACCTGACTGGATGCAGCCTTGGGCAACCTGGTCTAACCAAGCACGGATTTGGACCAGATGACTTCCAGAGGTCTTTTCCAATTTAAATGACTTTATGACGCTCTACCTCTTCTTGTCTTCAGAAAAACTACTTTCTCACCAGCTGTATATTTTCATTCAAGTATATAACTGTAATAATGTATTTCCATATAAATATTTGTATTACGTATTAAAAAACAGAAATTTACCATACAGTAATACTCAAGCATAAAGAGACTATCGTTTTATCAAACAGACAGGATGGCTTTTAAATGAACCACAGAAAGCTAATACTGTTCTTTGACTGGAAACGTCAAAGAAATGTAAGCAAATCCCTGTCTTAAGAAAGGAATGCAGTACAAGCCATAGCTTTTTGGATATTCTTCCTAGTCACAGTGCACTAGCACTGGAAAGCAAGTTAACTGACAGGAGTACTAAAAGGATGGATTGAAGTGTAGCAGAATAAGCTCAAGCACCTGTACGACCACCTCCTGACAATTCCACTTAAATACCTTTCACATAAATACATTAACATCTTTAAATATGCAAGCCTGTGTGGTTTTGCCAAGGTTACATAAGAAATTTGTGGCAGCTCTGGGAATTGTTCATAACCAACAGGATCAAAACAGGCTAGTGGCTTCACCATTAGTCCATATCTTCTCTCCAGGAGATGGGTTATTGACGAGGAAGCGTATCAGGAAAAAAATAAATAACTGAAAGGCATCCTGAGCTCAGTTCAGCCTGCCACAAGTACATCACAACTGAACGCTGCAGTGTCCTGCAGTTGTATCCCAGCTGACCATTCAAAACAGATATTCTTACTTTGTCTGTCTGGATCACTAGGCCCAGAAAACTTTCACATCTGTCACACGTCCATGCATACCATCCGCACCAGAAAAAGTCCATTTTCCTTTGCTAAAACATAATAGAAGTAAGAAGAAAAACTGGATTACCTTCATGTATCTTCTCGTGCCGTTTTAGTCTACTTGGAGTAGAAAAGCTCTTTCCACATCCTTCATGACTACATCTAGGTATGAAGTGTACTGGTTTAATTTCTTGCACTGCATCCACATTTTTTAAGTCAGGCACAAAGTGTGCAAAATAACCCAAGTTTCCCCTTGCCCAGAGATTTGTTCCATTTCCCCCCTTGTAATTTACATAATGCTTCCCACGTATACAGCAAATTAAGCTTTAGCTAAAGAATCAAGCTTCATATCCTTCATACTCCGGCTCTCCAAACAGAGAGATAGGAAGTGGAAGGTTGAAGAGCTTTGTACAAATCCAGCAGTCAGAGCGACAGCAGAGGACCAACAGCGTTTTGTACTGGTGACCCAGCCACGCTACTGCACTTAAGTGGAACGCTCCTGTGAAGTGTGTTCCACTTGTAAGAAACACAAGATTCTTTCAGAAGATCTGTACTAACGTGTGATGTAAATAATGGAGTTGCGATGCAGTGTCTCAGACTGGTGCCAAAGACTCTCACCTTTTTTAAGCCACTGCTCAGTTCAGCATTAGCCAAGTTCCTACTTTTCACTGGAAAACAGAGGTAACTGCATTTTTCATTACCGTGCAATATTTTATGTTTGTGTTTCAGAACGCGTGAATTCAAAACTAGTTTGTTTGGTTTTTCCTGTGAACCTGTAATAAATACTAACAAAATAAACGGGAAGTTGAAGTTACGGTGCACCACGATGGCTGCTCAAAGCAGACTACTGAGCAAAGAACTAGCACAAGAAACGTACTGGCAATCACGACTACATTCATCCAAGTTTTTTCAGGTATTAAATGCCACATCTATGAAAAGGTTGAGAGAAGGCACATGTTTTCATCTATAGCGTTTAAATGGAATTCTAAAGTTTATTAGTAAAATTATTCACCTACTTGAAGGGAGGTTCATTGGTGTGGTGACACTGGTGAACTTTAAGTTGTTGATGTTTCTTGAAAGACTTGTTACAGCCTTCAAAGTCGCACTATTTAGGAAATTAAGTTATCATTAGAGGCCAAACAATGACAGCCCAGTCCACCTGTGTTTGCCGAAATCTCAATTGCAGTACATGAACACATACAAATTCTGCGTAATAACAAGTATCGCACTAGATATCCTAAGAGGAGCTTGTTTAGCCTTCATTTTGCAGTACACCAAAGGTAATTAATTACTCACCGCATACTGCTTTTGCTGATTTTCATGCTTGCGTTGAATGTGTTTCTTTAGGTTTGATTTTGTTCCAAATTTCTGATTGCATCCATCAGCTGTGCACCTGTAAATAAACTACTTATCACTCACAAATTTTGTACACTAAGCAGACATGCTGATCACTGGACAAGAGGCACACAGGAAGAACAACTTAAACTCACAGCCTAAATACAAAAATTTGTTTTAAAGACATGAAAAGCCAGAGGTTGTTACCACTAAAAGCCGCTGGGAAACATGCTAAAAGGAAAGGATTTTAATAAAACATATAGGAATTTCTAAATCTTAGTCCATGGCATGCAGCTATTAAGTGCTAAGTAATATGGATTGATTGCTTTTCTTTCTTCTCCTCTCCTTTCTAGGGAGAGATCTGCCCACTCCTGTAAGCATCTGTATGGATCAGTGCTAGATAGAATCGTAAAACCATCTAGGTTGGATAAGACCTCTAAGACCATCAAGTCCATCCTTTAACGGGGGGCTCCCCTGCATTAGGCAGGACAATTATACTTGACCACCTTCCCACTGAGCGGGACCAAACCTACAAAAGGCAACGTGGAAGAAGGGGCAGCAGGCTGCAGAAAGAGGCACGCGTGCCACCTGCACCCTTCTCACACGCATTTTCTGATGTTTGGAAACGTGATAACCGCAACTTAAGTCCCGCCCCCGTGCCACCCCCCGGCTCCCTCAGGATCCCCGCGCCCCACCTCAAGAACCCCCAAATTCCCCCCCCCCCCCCCCCCCCCCAAAAAAAGCCCCCGGTCCTTACTCAAACGGCTTTTCACCGGTGTGCGTGAGGAGGTGCCGAGCGCGGTGGAACTCCCTGGTGAAGCCCTTCCCGCAGCCTTCGTGCCCGCAGACGTACGGCCTCTGCAAGAGACGAGGCTGGCTCGGAGCCCACACACCCCACCGGGACGGGACGGGACCGGGGACGGGGACGGGGACGGGGACCGGGACCACCCCCCCCCCGGCACCCAGGGACCCGTCACGGCGGGCAGAGGGCGCCCAGCCCCGGGAGGCGGCTCCTCACCGCGCCCGTGTGCCGGCAGAGGTGCGCGTCCAGCCGCCAGCCCTTGCTGAAGGCGGCGTCGCAGCCGGGGAAGGAGCAGATGAACGGGCGGGCGGCGGGCGCGCCCCCGATGCTGCCGCCGCCGCCGCTGCCGCCGGGCGGGGACGCGCCCGCCGCTCCCTCCACGGCCATGCGGGGGGGTCACGTGGGCGCGCCGCCGCCGCCGCCACGGCCGAGCGACGAAATGGCTGCGGCGCCGCGCGCGTGCGCGGTGCGCTACTAGGGCGGGCGGGCAGGGGGAGGCATGGTGGGTCTGCGTGACGGTGGTTTGGGGTGGGGGAGCCTCATACAGGCGAGTGCTTCTCTTTCCTGCACTCTTCCCACCACCTGCCCTGTAATTTAGGTATTTGGAGCCCAGACGGAGGTGTCTCCGCTGTCCAGGACACCATGGGGCCAGTGGCTCGTCACCCTTGGCCATGTTCTGTCCCCATGCAGCTGGAGGTCGCACCTTTGGGAAGAAGATGTGGGGCTGCACGGAGCTGGGGGGCTCCGAGACCTCGCCAAGCCATCTTCATATTTCTTAACTTGTGCTATCGAATCATCTGCTGTGATATGCAGTATTTGAGCCACTAAATTTACTTCAGGAGATGCTCACTGTCTGCTGTTACACACCCCCCCCCCCACACACACACACAGAGTGAGGGATATGGGCAGAGAGCCAAGACCGAATAGTGAAAAGGGAACCATCCTGGGGCAAAAAACTTCCAGTCACAGAAATACAGAATCACAGAATCATTAAGGTTGGAAAAGACCTCCAAGACCATTTGGTCCTACCATCCCCCTGCCACCAATGTCACCCACTGAACCATGTCCCCAAGCACCACGTCCAACTTTTCCTTGAACACCCCCAGGGACGGTGACTCCACCACCTCCCTGGGCAACCCGATCCCAATGCCTGACTGCTCTTTCTGAGAAGAAATGTCTCCTCATTTCCAACCTGAACCTCTCCTGCGCAACTTGAGGCCATTCCCTCTAGTCCCATCACTAGTTATCTGTGAGAAGAGGCAGACCCCCAGCTCCCCACACCTTCCTTTCAGGTAGTTGTAGAGAGCAATGAGGTCTCCCCTGAGCCTCCTCTTCTCCAGACTAAAAAACCCCAGTGCCCTCAGCCACTCCCCATAGGACTTGTGTTCTTCTTCTCCATATGTGTCCTGAGAGCTGGGAAAGCCTGAGCTGATGGCAATGCCCAGAGCAGGCTGGGGAAATGGGAAGAGGAGAGAGAGAGGGGGAGATGAGGAACAGGAGTCGAGGGGTGGAGGGGAGAGGAGGGGACACATGCGGTGAGACCACTTGGGTCCTGAGGGCCAGGGCACCCAGCTGCTGTGCACAGCATGCTACGGGAGGACAGCTGCTGTGCAGAGCGAGCAGTCCCTGCCCGACCAGCAGCAGATCCCCACGGCCCTGAGGGACCTCTCTGAGCCTGGTCACCTGCAGCAGGATTGAGCAGAGGGCTGAATCTATCAGACCCTCACAAAGCAATGGCAAGAAATGCAGCTTATTTTCACCTTATTTTTGGAAGGAAAGTTAGTTTGAAAACATCTCAGTTTTTAACAAGTACCAACCCAAACATTTGGAAGTAAAAGCTGCCACTTTTTTTTTCCTTTTTGAGACTTTGCCTGTTAAAACATGCTATTACTTCAGTCTAACATACATGAAGAAATATCATGCAAGGAAGAAAACTTTGGAAAATATCGCTACTGGCTATGCAGAGAGCAAATATTCATCACATTGGGTTTTGTTCTACGTAATGCTTTACAGCATTTTGTGAGCAATACATGTACATCAGGTTTTGAAACACGATGGTTGGCCAACTCTTTCTGGGGGGCCTGGTCACTCCAGTTAGAGATTTCAGCAGAGTCCTTGGGGACTTTTCGCACAATTTTGGATATATATAAATAGAGGAAGACTCCAGGCCCAAGGGATTTTCACTGTGTTATGCTGTTTACGTCTTCTGAGGTGACTACAGAGGGGGGATTTTGAAGAGTCCTTCAGAAGAGCTGGAAAGAGCAGCGGGTTCCCAGTGAGGTTTGATCTCACATGTGGGAGAGATCTTCCACAGTTCCCATCATTAGAGACTTCTAATAGGTAAACAAGTGCATTGGAGAAAAGAACATCTGAAGATATAAATTTCCAACACGAGGACCACATCTCTACTGATAAATTTTAATAATCTGCAAGCTGAAAAGAGGCAAAACCAAACAAACAAAGAAAAATAATCAGAGAATTGAGGTAGTTCTTTCACTCAAGAAAAAACATCACACAACTCCCCTCCCCACATACACACACAACCCAGAGGGTAGTAATCCCTCAGACTGATTAAAACTATTCCTCTAAGCCATCACAATCTAGCCAGAATTAAGCAGCAATCTCAGAAAGACTGCATGTGGAGCTGGGGATATTTATTTTCCTCCAAAGGCCTTCCGAGTGAATGGCCTGCATATCTTTGTCTACCAAAGGCGTTTTCATTTTCTCACCAAGCTATTCTGCAGTAGTCAAAGTCATACTGACTTCATGTCTGACAACAGTCATTTCTCTTTATGTTGCACCATTGAAGTCCAAAGATTTTATGTTTCTTTATGAAAATTGCACAGAAATTATTTCAATGTGTACTAAAATGATAGATATTTTAAATGTACTTACAGAGTAGCTCTGGAATTGCAGGAATGATTCCCCCACATGAGAAAGTTTGCAGACTGAAAGATGACTTTTTCCTATAGACTTCTTGCAAGCTAAGTGCTTGCTGTTGGAGGCATCATGTTGAAGGTGGCTTGGTCTGACCCAGTGGAGGTGGGAAGCAGAGTGGCGGTGACTTGAGTGACATTAACCACCATCTGTGTGTTTTTACCTGGTGACCATGACTGCAATTGAACTGTCAGCAATCCTGCAACAACTTTGGACACGTGCCTTAAAAAAAAAAGGTTTTCTGCTTTCCAGGGTAAGTGGACAAATGGTGTTGAGTAGCTCAACAAATCCGACAAAGCTGGCAGGAAAATTTCTGCAGGTTGTGGAGAAGTTTCTCAGTTATGCAACGTGACCTGTCGTGTGCACGAGAGGATGGAAGCAGAATGGAGAAAGAAGCCACTGAAACATTTCTTAAAAAGGTGAAACTTTGAACTTGTTCTTAGCAGGAATGTGAAAATATCGCTGTAGCAGATGTGACAGAAACCTGTGGTAGTACAATCCATAATCACTCCAATGGATTATGTGATTGCAAAAACAAAGGTGTAGATTTCCCAGATCCACCTACAGGTAACACAATTCATCTTTGTAAGAAGAGAGCTTTGTGAATCCCTACAATATATTAGATCTTCTCTTGCAGAGAAAATAGGGACTTAGCCAAAAAGGACTTTTTTTTTCCACTCTAGGCCATAGATACCTGAAAGCATAGAAGCGACAAAAGTTTTTTTGGTAGTTGTTCATTTTTCCACAGTTGAGGAGGGAAGATAGACCACCATCTGATCATTTCCAAGATCGCAAGGAAGCTGTAAAAGGTTAAAATTAGTGTACTACAATAAAATGATTTGACTTTGACAGTGTATGGTATTTGCAGCTAATGGTGCTAGAAGTTCATGGAAAACCAGAACAAGTATTTCCTCCTACATATTTGTTCAGCTCAGCTACAGCATATTGCAGGACAAGGTGTCACAGATAATTCATTATTTGGCAGTAAAAGCTGTGAAAGAAGCTTTCAATCATTTTTCCTGATTAGCTACAAGGTTTCAGGACAATGCTCCTTTTTGGCAATAGTGGTAATGGATAGGAATGTTGAGGCACATGCCCTCAGGATGATTTCCAGAATTTTCAGCTGAATGGATGTCAGAATTACGCAGATGTTGGAGCTCCTGGAAGATACTTAGTGTGAATGCCTTGAATGCCTTGTTGGAACTGTTGTGTCCTTCAAGGCTGACGAAGAGGGTGGTGATGAAGAGACCTCCAATGAAGCACTTCTCCTTACGTTTTTCTGTGTTGACAAAGTCTGAACATAAGAGCAATCTGATTTTGCTTCTCCTCAGTTTTATAACAGTTCATTAGTTGAAAGGTAGCTTACAGTAAATGTGACCATTTTTGAAGGTTTCATGCTTGATAAAAGGCAGAATTTGGATAATTTGAACAAAGAATACTGCACGGTGAGTGGTCAGTAAAGCTCATGCTTCAGGAGCCTGGCTGTAGGAAATTAGTTACATCACAACTTAAATTCCAGTTCTTGAAATTTCTTTAAAATGGTGAGATTAACTACTTATGTCTGTCGAAAATGTAGCAGTGAAAATAATGGTTCCTTGCATAAATAGGTATGGGAGGATTGAAGAAACTTATTAAATTCTTTGTTAAGCCAAGGTCTAAACTGAAGTTATTTTCAACTGTACAAATAAAAAAGAATATTTGATTAAAATGCTTTAAACTGTGTCCGGGTTGCTTAGTACTGTTTAAAATAATAACTTTTATTTTTTTCTAATTGAGCTATATATACATTTGTGTATTGCAGAAATATACCACTGAGGAGGAAAAAAAGGCATGCTCATGATGGGAAATATTTATTTCCCTAATACAATCCATAAAATGTCATGGTTTTTTATTTGCCAAGTGGTCATCCTTTGTTGCCACCGAGAAGGCAGTCTCCCTCGTGCTGTTGGGGACAAATTTGTCACCTGATAACAGACTTGAAGTCAATGCCGAGGAGAGAATAGAAAAGGCTGTTATTCTTAAGCATTTTTGTCCCATGGGATTACTCAAAACACAAATGAAAGAAGACTAAAATGTTAAAAACGATCAAGAGAAAGCCCCAGAAAGCTGGCTGCTTTCCCTGTCGGGGTGAACGTGGATGAGAGGAGGTTGTTCACATCGAGCAGCGTCAGCCCGTCCACACTGCAAGTGCCTCCTGCATCCACTATATTGCTTTAATCTTCTCTGTCCTTTCCCACCCCCCTGCTCTAGCCTATTTGCAAGGTCCTAAGGGCTCCAGCCTATTTGCAAGGAGCCCTCATTTCTTCCTCACAACATCAGTTTTATTCTCTCCTCCATCAGAGCCTGGGCTCTTCCTCTCTCCCTAAATTAAAGCTTATCCCACAGCTAAAGGAGAGCAGATGCAGTAGGTGTGAATTACGCAACCTGGATGCCAGAGGTATACTGCAGTTGGAATAACGTGCCCTTGATCTCTCTGTTTACAGAATTATAGCTGGCTTTTACTGGTGCTGATGTCCTCAGAAGCCCTTTCTGGGGATTTCTGGTCTCCACAAAAACATGCTAGGAAGAGGATGGAGTTAATCAGTTGGGCTTTCCTGCTGCTATATTCAGCCTAGCAAGCTGACTCCGACAGATGTTTCTGCTTTTAGGCCACGAGGAACTTTATTGACTGTCTTTCCCTGTGCTCAAGAAACATGTAAAGCTATCAAAGACTTGATTTCTGTAAGAGCATTGTCTTGTCACTTAATGCTTTTTCTATTTCTGGCCTACCAGATTTTAATGAATTTCTCAATGGACTGATCCTCCAACAGAAAAAAATAGAGGAAATCCTCATTGCCTTATTTTCTCTCCTGTTTGCAGGGGACACAGGCTGCATACGACGGCGAAGTTGCAGGGCAGAGCTGTGTGAAGCAGAGTTCGGAGCCCCCTGTTCCCAGCCAACCTCCCATCGGCTGCCCCTGATGATTTTGTGTGGTGAGGAGTCGGACCTTGAACAAAATTTCTTGCACAGCCATTAGACAAGATCAGACAAGACCAAGTTAAACCAAAATGGACCAGATTCTCTTCTCCATTGAACCTCTGTGTTCCCCTGCTGTGAACAAAGTTGCTCCAGGACAACTCCAAGAAGGAGCTGCCTGCCCAAAGGATATCTCAGGTGTATTGATCTTTCCTGGCTCACGGCATGTCTGATTTTCAGAAGGGACACAATGCCCAGAATCACATCTGTCCTCAAGATGGTACCTTTTTTAATTAGTCACAATTATTTGTGCTCACAATGCAGGCCTCTCGAGGCATCAAGTTGCATGGGTCAATAAGGAAGGCGGTTATCTGTCCAACCAAAATTGCAGGTGCAAAATTATGCCTGCAGCTACCTGCAGCCATAAAAACCAGGCATCCTCCGAAGGCCAGTTACAACAGAAATTGCCACACAGCAGCTGTGGGAGTCCTTCCTCCCCTGGCTGAGCCCTCAGGGCATTTCTCCAGCACGTAGTCTGTTTACTTGGAAGAAAGAGAAACACCATTTCCCCCATCTGCTATGGGATGGCTATTTTAGTGGACCATAACATTATTATAATAATTGCTGCTTCACCAGACAGAATTATTAGTCTGCCAGTAACGTGTCATGCATCAACGCTTGTCTCAAATGCCTGTTAATTATCTAAATAAGCAAATTTGCTTCCTTTCCCACCACGGTCACTAGTTTCATGTATCCTTCGTGCAGCAGAGGCTGTGATCTTGCAAACAGCCCTGCCAGCAGCTGTCATTACGAGGGCTGTCTCATCGAAGCTGCCGATGTGAGGAAGGACTCGTTCCCCAGGGCCTGATTCAAATCCTTTTGAAATCAGTAGAGAGTTGCTCGCAGTCTTTAACAGGTTTGGATTACGTCCTCAGATAGTAACTTTTTCCGGGCAGGAATTTTGCTTCAAACATCTCTTGAATACACTTGAGAGATCTGTCAACTGATAACATACTCAGCCTTAAGCCAATACAGCCAGTGGAGCCCCTGAATATGTTGTATTTTCTTTCAACCTATAGTTTTTCTCCTTGGAAAAGCAATAGTCTCATGTTCTTTCTTGCCCAGTATCAGACCTGCAATAGCTTTTTAGTTACATGGAGACATCCAAATCTGAAAACACTTTGAGTGTTTGAGACTTCAGACATCCCCAGGGCTTCAGTGTGTGCCCTCTGCCTCTTGTACAGCAAGGGTTTGCCTTCCACCCACCCCCCTGCGCTCCCCCGTACAGAAGCATCCCCTCCTCCCTAAAACACAAACTCTTGCAAGAGCGCAGTGCACAGGGCTGCCTGTCTGCTCCAGAACTCCTGGCTTTGGGGTGTGCAGTGCTTGATCCCAAATTATCCACAAATACCAAGTTTTAGGGTCTGTAGGGGAATCTGCACCCTTTGCCAGTGATTTCATAGAAAATCTCAGGTTTGGTCAGGCAGTTCCTACTGCTGCCATTTGCGCTTGGTGCAGCTGTTGGTGAATTGTCCAGGCTTCCTCGCCATCTGGGCCAAAGGTGTTACCACCTGGTACTGGAGCAGCAGAGACAAGCACAGCTGGCGGTGGAAGTCCAGGCAGCAAAGAGGAAGAGGAACTGAGATAGTTTGCGTGCATTTGCCAGGTAGCTGCTGGTGTGGGTGCAGGGTCCCTTGGCCAGGTGGCTCTGGTGGTGGCCAGTGGCACACAAGGAAGTCATGGTCCCACCAGCTGGAGTCACCTCACCTTGTGCTGGGAGCCAGTCCACCTTTGCACAAAGGACAAAGAAAAGGCAGCTCCTGACTCTCCACCAGTCTGCACCCGAGTCAAACATCCACCAGACATCCAAATTCCTCCCTTTTTGGTTCAAATCTGCACAAGTGCAAGGGCTGCTGGAGGAAAACCCAGACCTTGTCCCCGAGGGGACTGTTTCACGCAAATCTCAAAATGAGATTTCTCACAAGTGTTCATTTTATTCAGGGATGTTAGCAGGAACTTAATGAAAACTGTCATCCAAGCCCAGGTGAATTTTCCCACCCACCAGAGATTTACCTTCCCATGGTGTGGCTTGTGACCCTACAAGCCGCTGATTTGGGGATGTAAAAAGAAAACCATGTGTGTTTAGTGAAAGCAGATAGAGCCATCTAGTGACAAGAGAAATGCATTCTTCATTTCACAGAGCGCAAAACTTCCACAAGCCCCCAAAGGCCAGTGTTCACCACCAGCAGGCAGGAGGGCCCCTCGCCCATGGGTGCATCTCATGGGGTTCATGCACCCAGAGCTTTGTCTGGTTCCCAGCAGCCTGTGGACAGCAAAGGTTTGGGGAGCTGGGAGCAGGGGCGGCGGTGCCAAGAAAAAAGGTTGCTTTGGGTCATCAACAAGGTTTGGGTTTGGGCCCCAAGGAGGTGGGAGAGTGTGGGATGCCAGGCTTGGCCAGAGCTTGGCCTCAGCTGCAGAGCATCCTGATAGGGCTCTTGCATTTTCTGGGAGAGTTTCCCCAAACTGATTTTGAGCTGCTCGAGCCACACAAGGAAAAAAACAGGACACTGGAGATGCTACTTAGAAAAGAAAAATGGCCAAATACGTGCTTCAAAATATGTATACATTTTATTATTTTTTTAAAGGTCCTTTTTAAATAGGGATATATTTGAGGTTGAACTGAACATTGCCTCTGATCAAAATGAGAAGCAAAATGAAACACTTTCATAACTTTCTATTGCTAATGTATTGAAAATTTTGGGTTTCTTGATGGGGAAATTTTGCTTTTTTCTTCTTCCTTTTCCTTTTTTCTTTGTCCAGCAAAGTCCCCCTCTCCTCTGAAGCAGTCACACAGCTCAGTTCATTATCAGTCTAGCTAACTGCATTACTGCACTTCCCAGCAAATTAAGATCCAAAGCCTGATGTTTTACAGTAAACTCCCCAAATGATGGGATAATGAGGTTACTGAGGAGGTTTTGCTCCTCAGGTAGTGTCCATAGGCATTTTGGTTTATGAAAGGGGGAGATAAGGTAGCCAGCGTGGCTTTCATGTGAGCCTTCCCAAGCACCCTCCAGGCCTCGTATTGCTTCTGGGAAGGAAGGGATTCTCCTGGTGGAGCATGAAGGTGAGACCATTTGCCCTAGGGCAGAGAGAGACCAGAGTCAGCCCTGTCCCTATCTGTGCTGCCGAGACCATTTGGGGTCCTTAGGCTGTATTCACGCTGCTCAGGGCAAACCGGCTGGGTCCCCGTAACAGAGCCCTCAAGCCTCGGTCTCCTCCTCACCCCAAGAGGTTTCCCCATGGCCGAAGGACAGGACTGTCACCCTGTGCAGGGGCGAGGAACCACTTCAAAGCACCTGAAATGGGTGCATCAGGGTGGCGTTTCCACAGCAGGAGGACAGAGGTACCTGCAGGAGCATGGCATGAAGTTGGACGATGATGTGGGACTGGTGCCACCACATCAGGGCCGCAGTGAGTGGGCTGACTGCTGTGCAAGCATCGCTCTCATTCAGGGCAGGCAGAGGCAGATTAAACCACACCAGGCAGTGGAGGGAGCAGGAAGGGCTTGAGCTCCAGTCTGGGGCAGAAATTCCAGCTTCAAGGTTTGGTTTGTCTCGGGGTGGAAACAAACCCAAGGCTGTCTGCATCACAAAACGCCCCAAAGCAAAACGATTTGTCTGGGGTCAAGCTTACATGTTTGGCTTTGCTTTCTGCTTTACTTTTGAAAATAAGAGGCCAAAATGTTCCTTTTCTTGCTCCCATGGAAAGATTTTGTTTGTACCAGATGACACAGCTCTTTGAGCATATTTAACCAGTTCTACTCAGTAACTTGTTCATACCTGCAGGCTCAGCCAGGAACTCAGCACCAGCATCCCAGGTATTTTGCACATCCTTAATTAAGGCAAGGTGAAACGAGTGTATGTAATGAGCTGCTAGGGTGAAGGGTGTGGAAGGAGAAAAGGGACAATGCAGCCATCAAAGGAACAAAAATGCTTTTGCCTAGACTTATAATTGAAAAGAAAAAATCTGTTCTGATGAAGGTGAGTCCCTGCAACACTTACCTGGTTAGGGTTGAGACTCTCCCACTTAGCTTTGTTTATTTTGGTATTAATTCCTCTTTCCAAATCCTCTTGGCTCCGTTTGGCCAGTTGTGGCTGAAAATGTCACTTGTGTTTTGTGCCTGCTCATGAATCTACATGCTAAAATCTGGGGCAAGAGGCTGTGCTGTTTTTTGTAGGGTTTCCAGTATTTTGCTGGGCTCTTATAAGTGCAGCATAAACTTCTTAACGGTGCCCAGTTCTCGTTTACCCTCTCGTCTGAAGGAGCTACTCTGGTCACGGTTAATTGAGTATGAACCTGGGAGCAGCATGTTAGTTGACTCAAGTAGCTTTAATCAGATTGGAGTCAGCTCCAAAACCCACAGCTAGCTCACAGCGCTGGCCAGGACAGCACGTGGCATGGCCAGAAAAAACCTTTAATTTAGAGGCCTGATTCCTAAAATGTGCTTGAACAGAAAGCTTCTGTGAAGACCTGTTCCACCAGACCCTCCGAGAGCTTGGAGGGTGCACCCTGATGCACCCTCCAAGCAAAACACCTTTCTGTTTTATCTGCAAGCTTTCCATGTCTCCAGCACGGTGAAGAGAAAATCCAAAGCCCTTCCTCAGCACTGCATCGAGCTGACAAAAGCAAGTACTTTTCACAGGCCTGCCCCCTACCTACTAACGTGACCGTGACTACAGCTGACTTAGAGGAGAAGTCATCAGGCAGATGACTTGGCAGGGTCGCTCCTCTCCCTGCTCCATGCCTCCTGCCCTCCAGCTAGCTGGTGCTCTGGCCCTCGGGGAGCAGCTGCCACCCGCTCTGCCACATCGTGCGCCAGCCCTCTCACCAACACATGCGGTGTGTCTCTGCCAGACCCTGCCTCTTCCTGCAGGAACTGATTTTGGGGGGTGCAGGAGTGAGAGTTTCGACTCAGGCTCTTGGAAGTCTCCTTTCCTGATTGAGAGAGCCGACTGTCTACTTTTAATTGTAATTAGTGCGTCTGGAAGATATCCCTTCTCTCTTCGATTTCCTCTTTGTCCTGCTTACCGCCTCCCCTTGTGCCATTAGGACGTGCACATTTCTGCCTGATTTCTGCGTCCACCAGGAGCCATCAACACCATCCACAACCTGACGTCAAGACCTGGCGAGCTGCGTGCTGCCATCAGTCTAGGGACACACTGTAGGCAGGTGAGATTGCAGTAATAAACTAACAATACGCAGGGAGCTCAGTTTGGGTGTGCTTCCTCCCCGTGTCTTTATGAATCAGCCGATTAAGAATTGGTTTAGAGGCACACTACACATTTGTCATCCTCCGAAAGCGCCGTGCCGCTGTGCTGTGCACGCAGACGTGTTGCGGCTGCTGACAATCGCCCTCGTAAAACCGCCCGTCCGTGGAGCTCGGGTTGTGCTGTTTCTGTATTTTGGGATGCTGGCTTGCCAGCAGCTTTCGGCTCTACCTAGCACTTGGAGCAGCCTCGCTAAACAGACCTCCGGGCCTCTAATTAGGCAGATGAAAGAGCGAGGAGCCCAGCACAAACACCTTTGTTCAAGAGTTCTGCTGGCTGAGTCATCTGCTTTCAGGGGAGAAAATGATGATGAATTGATTCCTCGGATCTGGCTCTCTGACCGTCCCACGGAGCCCAGCAAAGTCCTACCAGGACAAGCCAATTTAAGCAGCAGAGGCCCTGCAGGCTTTAACAAGGGACTCTCGACGTACACCCTTCCCCCACACAACTTCTGAAGCTCGTAGGTGGTTTCACTGAGGTTTTATGATGACAACTAGGGAAAAACAGCTTTGGGAACTAACATTGCCCAGCAAGACACAGCCTGCAGCATGTTTTTTTTATGGCCGAGGACTCACAGTGTTCCTGGCTTCATTTCCTAAATGCTTGCAGCAGTCCCCGTGATGGCCAGGCCATCCCCGCCAACGTGTGCTGTGGCGGCGGGACGCAGCTCAGACGTGACGAAGCAAATAGCTGCGGAAACAGGGAAGTTGAAGAGGAATTTGAAGAAATGACACGAGTTAAAGCAGGCATAAAATGGGTTAGGCAACAACCGATAGCTTGTTCTTACAGCCAGCATCACCAGGACTCATCCCCAGTGCCTGGGCAGGGCAGGGGTGGCTTTGAGCGGGTGGTGGGAAGGGGTCCCCCAGTGCACAGGTGGGAGCATGGGCAGGTGCAGAGAAAATCTGTGGCCTTATCGCTTCCAGTGCTTCAGCCAGTGTGCAAAAGTCACCTTCTGTAGATGCATGGAGAGCTTCTGTCACTAATATCACCAGTGTTGGGTTTCCTGGGCTAGTAGTGAGGATTTTTTCCTTGTCAGCATGTAGTTTATAGTGTAACACTCCTGCTCACATCAAAAGGAAGGAAATGTGTAAATACATTCTCAAAGAAAGGGATTTGTTCCTAAAAATCAGTGAGAATGGTACAGGACCTAAAGTCAGGATCTAGCCTGCAGAGCTTGTGGTGAGAGTGATTTGATCATGAAAATGCAGCATTTTGGAGGACAAGGTAAGTCCCTACAGTTCAGGGAATAATGCACAAACCTCAGAAACCAGAAACACATTCCAGAGCTTGTTTTCTCTTTTGACCCCAGCCTTTGCTAAATTTGGCTGTTCCTCTGTCATTTCAGCCCAGATTTTCCTACCAAGTGAGGTTTGGTTTTTGAAGATATGCTGTGCAGCCCACGAGGTTTTCACGTTGCTGTATGAAAGCACAAGGCAAGCAGCAGCTTGTAGTTTCATTGCTAATAATTTACCAGAGGAAAAAAAGCTTCCTCATCTAGGAACATGTTATTTCCTTTGTGGACAGGAGATGATGTGGGTAATGAATGGCCACTTCATGACTGAAGAACGCAGGAGTGACTCTGGCATCACCTATGTTTAGACCAAGGTACAAACACACACAGTTATTCCCAATTGTAAGGCCTGACTGAAATTAATTCAAGTTTTGGCCAGTTAGTGGCAGCAGGATTAGGTCACTGACCACTGCCTAATGCAGCTGGAAGGGCTGGAGAGGAAAGCTACGTAAACTTGGTGCCACGTCTGTGCTGTGTGAATGTTCCTTCCCCTGCGTGCAATCTGAGAGCAAGACCTAGCACAGCAGTGTCCAAACCGTGTGGTATTGTACGGGACCTATTACACCCTGCAAGATAAACGACTGCACCAGACTGGGCCTTTCTGGTGTGTCTGTTGTCACAAAGTCACCATAAATCACGTTAGCTTTCCCTGGGAGGAGCCCTGTGTGTGCCCGCCCAGTGCGGATCGTGCCCTGTGGCCTGCAAGCTCTAGCCACCCTGAGGGCACTGCCCAAGTCATGGCAGCTCAGCTCTCAAGTAAAACAAGCTTGACCCAGTCTGGCCATTTGAAAATTATCCGTCCCCTACCGACTTGAGCTGGCCCTGCCTGAGTTTTAAGTTCACAAATAATTTTGTAAGAGTGTGCGCCAGTGACAGGATCATAGAGATCGGAAAAGGCCTTCAAGATCACCAAGTCCGACTGGCAACCTGACCAACTGTGTTCCACCACTAAACCATGTCCCTTGGTGCCACATCCAGACACGCCTTAAATACCTCCGGGGCTGGGAACTCCACCACATCCCTGGGCGGCCAGTTCCCAGGCTTGGCCACCCTCCCTGTGAAGAAATTCTCCCTAATATCCAACCTGAACCTCCCCTGGCACAACTTGAGGCCATTTCCTCACATCCTATATCTTGTCACCTGAGAAAAGAGCCCCACACCAGGATGAAACCCTCCCTATTCCACCATGCTGCACAACCACAGGCCAGAAATTCTTGCCTTTGAGCTCAAAGGGAGGTGCAGATGCTCCTTGGCTATCTCATGCTGCCCCTCTTTCTTTCTTCTGTGTGGTAGGGACAACAGCATTTCCCCACAGGCATCACAGCAAACAACTTCTTTTTGCATAACGTTTTGGTGTCAGAGCTCTGGGAAATGGCTTTGCTTCTGTCACAGGAGCACAGAGGGCCCACAGTCGGTGGCTTCGGCTCGAGCTTTAGATGCTGTATAAAGCCACAAGCCCATTTCACCAGCGGGGATACAAATTTCCTCCTGTACCTCGTCACAGCCCCGGAGCTAACGAGAGTGAAAAAAGCCATCCCTGGGCAGAGGCCTCATGGAGCCAAGCATCCTATGGCTGCCACGAGCACAACACAGAGATTTGCTATCTTCCTTCTCGTCTCTTACCTGTAATTACACCAGCTTTGCTCCCTGGTCATCTGCTCTCTTCAGCCAGTAATCCAGCAGCCGTTCCTGCCCTGCCGCCTACAAGCACTTACTTGTTTGCACAGTTGGGAGCACTTTTTTTCTGCTCTTTTGGAAAGACGTAAACTGCAGGCAATTGAGGTGGTGACTTAACACAGATAATGTGCCTCACTTGGGAGAAAAATCTATAGTTGCTTTAAGTGTTAAGCATATGGGAATGACAGTAAACATGCTCTGAAAGGCTCAGGAAACTCTAAAGGACAACGGTGTTGCATGTGGGGAAGGCAGTAAGAGATTTCCCTCCATGTAGTACATTTAGAAATGCCCATCTCTAACATGTTTAAGAAGATATAAAGTTGTAGTGTCCTATATGGTCACTAAATTGTCTTCAGTAAGCGACTGTGTGTATTTGACTTTGGCACCTTTCTAGCAGTGTAAAAAGCGTTTGTAAGGAACCATAAAAAGTCATTACATATGCAGAACAATTGAACCTCCTCAGCATCTGTGGTAGGAAACACATCTGTCTTCTGTCCGCCTCTTTCCTAAATGTCTCCCTGAATCAACTTTTATGGGAGGGCCGTAAATATCCCTTTCTATTTGAATCCAGGAGTTAACAATACCCCCTGTGACCATAAACACAAGATGGTTCATTGAGGAAAGAGGTGCACTCGAGTAAGCAGAGATCTTTGTGACAGTTGCTGCCAGTATGGTCCACATGCACCGCTAATCACATTAGCGCGAGAGCACGGAGGTGGCCAGTAGACAGCAAAATAAAGAGGGAGAGAAAAGCAAGACTAATCTCGTTAAAAGGGAAGCAAAGATAGACGCTACTCTTACACAGAAGCTTATAACGTCCCCGCTTTCCCAGGGCTGGCATCACCTGGATGCTCGCCGGGACGCGGTCTTCACCATCGCGCTGGTGTTTGCAGTGGGATGCCTTTTCTTACTGCTCTTTGCCATCACTGTTCTCTTGGTTTCTGCACAGACGAACTCAAATCCTTCCTGAAGGAGGGGTTTGCTTTCCTCCAGATGACCTTAAAAGCAGTGGGAATGTTTTTAAGCCCCTGCACGTGATCCTTTCCCAACAGAGGAAGACCTACAATTGATTACAGATGAAACAAGCACCTAATGTAAAACATCCCTGTATGTCATTGCTCCCCCTGGGGAGGCAATATTTGATCTTTAAGGGTGCCTGATACCTGAATTAAGTTTTTCACTCTCTGGCTGTGTGAGGAAAATGCCCAGATCTCAGACAAGACACACATCTGTGGCACTTTTCTTACTTGGGGAGTGCCAAAGCACCCCCCAATCTGAGAGTTTAGGATTAGCCAGGCAGTCACATCATACCCTCTAGCAAACTGCACAGCACAGTGGCAGCGCTTTCCGTGCCCTAGCCAGGATGCACAACCTCACCGTCCTTTGCTTCAAGAAGGATTTGGGCAGTGTCCAAACCAGTGAGCTTCCAGTTCAACTGGGTGAGATGTGATGTTTGGGGAAAAACTATTGTCCACTTCTGGGGGGAACCACGCAGGGCTGTTTTAGTGCCC
Organism: Anser cygnoides; assembly: GCF_040182565.1. Lineage (NCBI taxonomy): Eukaryota > Metazoa > Chordata > Aves > Anseriformes > Anatidae > Anser > Anser cygnoides. The sequence goes on from NC_089873.1 coordinate 190,614,962, forward strand.
CCCCTCTCCCACTGGGTTTAATGCTGGAAGGGAAAACAGTGCCTTGTTATCTGAAAGGAGCCTCAGCCTGGCTTTATGCCCACGGTTGTTTGATCAGTATCATCCTACGGTGATGAGGATGGAAAAACAAAGCGCTTGCGTCAGTGGGTCAGCTGTCCGCCGCCGCGTGTACTGGGCAATTAATCAGCCGGGGCAAGGGAGGGAGGATCTGACGGACAGGAGAAATCCCTGACGGAAAATGTCCCTCGGGGTTACATTAGGTAGCGGGGTCTGGGGGGACAAAGTGAAGATGATTTCATTCTGCAGCGGTGGTTGGAAAGAGCATGGAAAAGACCTGGATGGACCCAGCATTTCTGAGCTGCTGGGAGCTGCCCACAGGTCATGAACGAGGATCTGCCAGAGCAAAAGGGATGGAGGGGAGAGGGGCCAATGGAGGAAACACCTTGTTTTTTCTCTCATGGAGGTGTATCTGGCTCTCAGTCACAATTCGTTCATCTCTTCGGCTAAGCCAACATATTGATCTTTCTCTCGGGCTCTGACCCTTCCATGCCTTCTCTGTTTGCAGAGTTATCTGCAGCATTCCTGCCTTCTCACCGCTGCTCGGGGACAGCAAACAGTTCAGATAAAATTGATCTGGTGGATACAAGGCAAGACGTAATGAAGGAACCCGGGGCACGAGGCCATTCGCAGCCTCCCTGCCCTCACGTAAGCTGGCTGAGGGGGGTTCGGCGTTACCCGGCTCACAAAGCAGGGTTTCCTAGTGGGCAACGCTGAATGGCTCTGAGCAGCATTCACAAAATGCAAACTGGGATGTTATTCTGGTCATCATCATTGTTGCTTTTATGTGCCGAATTGGACAAACCCTAATCCCACCTCTCTCCACAAGCATTACATACCTGGTGGGTTTTGAAGGGTGGATAAGTCATGGAGACCACCCAGTCTGACCTGTGTGGTACCAGCCAGAGCCTGGGAGCCATGGTTTCAACTTCAGGCCATGGTTTTGTGCAGGTGGACAAGTGTCTGAAAGAGGAACAAGAGTCTTCTCAGTGTTTGTCAAGACCTCCTGGTGTCAGGGCCACCAGGTTTGCAAAGGCTACTCAGAACAAATGCCCTCTTTTTGGGGGGACATGTTGTACCTTCTCCATTTATAACCACAGATAGGGTCAAGCACACAATGTTTGTATTGAAGTAACTGCTTGCAGGCTCAGTCCCTGTTCCTGGTCCCCAGGCCCTGCAAACCACACTCAGAGGGTTACAGACCCCATCCCCAAGGTGTGTGGGAGCACAACTCCAGCTGTGCTGTGCTCAGAGGGGTCAGTGGGGAGCGTAGGAGGGGAAGAAAAGAACCCCCAGTGTACTCCATGGATCACAGGCAACGTCCTTGATCTCCTTACAAACAGCTGAACCTGTTAAAACAGGAAAATTTTACAAACTGACAAACACAAAATAATACTAATAAAAAATAATAACAATTAAAAAAGGCCCCTGAACTCATGTTTTGGCCATTCTAGGTGACAGTAGCTTCAAGCATCATTAAGTGAGAGCTCCATTTCCAGCAGCTATGGACAACTATTTGCTCTCAGGGTCTGAATCAGCAAAGCCACTTGAGCAGCACGCAGCTGCAGGGGCAGCCTGGCAGGGCTGGTGGTGAAGCTGCTGACTGGGATGAGGTCAGCTGGAGCTCGAGGGCTCTTTGCTTGCTGGTTGGCCTGTGCAAGCTCATCCGGCTGACTTTCCCTGCTGAAAGGAATAAAATGCGTCTAAGGAAGTTGGTTGCATAGGAGTCTTTGCTTCGTATTAATTCTCAGTGATTTCTCTATGTCTTCTCTATGTACACTGACTGTATTTTCTATAGCAGCCTGCGTGAGAGGAGGGCTGTTTGCTAAGGTGTTGCCCTGGGAGAGAAATTCTTCTGATGGTGGACTTCTCCCAAGGGAAGGCCAGAGCAGTTTAAAGAGGGGCTTGGTGGGTAAAAATGGACTTTGTGCACCCTACCCACAGCAATCTCCAGCTATGAAGCATCTTTGGAGCCCTGCTTTGGAGCTTCTTTGGTTGCGTCTGTATACACACCTGCAACGAAGTAAAAAATTCTTTGTATTTGCAGTCAGAGCTAGTAAAAATCCTCTGCTTACATGGCTTGGTTCCTGAGCAACTTCTCAATATATATGCATGTTTCCAAAGGTGGCTCCTGCTGTTTCAGCTGTCTTACTCTTGAAGACCAGCTTGATGGCATCTACCATGTGCTGTGAGGAGAAGGCAGTGACCAGGTTGGCCAGCTTCAGAAAGCCTCCATTTTATCCTGCCCTACTAGACATATCGACATGCTTCAAGTGCCCCATTCCAGTCTGAAGCACCTCTGGTGGTGCCTTGACTTGAATGGCTCTGCAAGGTTTGGGGCTAATGCAAAAACAATTTGGAAAGAGCTGAGGGCTTCTCTGAGACAACTGTATGTACCCATGTGCTGCCAGAACCCATTCTTGGCTCAGGACGTTGCTGGCACTTGTCTGCAATGTGCTGGAGGAGATAGGAGTTCTCCTGAAGGCTCCTCGGGTCTCCAGAAGTCTGACCTTGCAGGTGTTTGCTAAATTTCCTGCTAAATTGTTTCACATACTGTACTGAAAGAAAAAAGCTTTATGTTTAGTGTCCTTATAGACAAGACAGCTCAGAGCCAGGGTGGTTTGGATGGGCCAAAGTGGCTGGTGGGCAGAAGAGATGCTGTGCTGCACCCCAGCACAAGTAAAGGCAATGCCACAGTTTCGTGGGGCAGTGAATCATGCAGGCTGTGCTGATTTCCTTCCTTGCATGATACACGGCGGTCTGCTTTTGGCATTGCAAATACATCTGAGAAAAAGAACAAGGAAGGATTAATACATTTCACGAAACTGTTCCATTCTGAATCATGTGGCATTTCCCAAATTGGCTATGGCACGTCACTGAGTAATTTAGACTATGATCTTCCTACAGTCTTCCAAAACAGTAATAAAAATTTGAGGTTTAATTCACTACATTTAATTTATTGCTGGTTTTAAGCCTATGTTTACCAATGCTAATTAGTTGTCTGAAAGCAAATTACTTGCATGAAAGACATGTTACTTTTCAGACCCTAGCATGCCTTGGGCAAGTGACTTGTGTTTTTATGGTCCTGCTGATGGATCATGCATCTGGCACAGTAAACCAGGGACAAAGCCATAGCGTTTCACCATGGGTCCAGCTCCTGGGGCTGCCTGGTGCCCTCACTCCCCACAGAAGCCCTCTGATGCGGTGTGAAAGAAGCTTTGACCATTTCAGGAGGTCCTAATTCTGTAGTATCTAGCAGAAAAAGCCTTATTTCAATTTAAGTGGAAACCTATGGGCTGGCATGCACTTGGCTAGCTAGTAAAGATTTGAAAAACCTGAGCACGTCACTACCAAGGCTCAAGTAATGGTGAGAAAAGCTAGAGTAAGGATAGTAGAAGGGTAAAGAGATACTTGAAATGTTTTAAATCACAAGCAAAGGCATGATGAGGAAAAAAAGAAGACTTTATATCTTTTCAGTTGAGGGTGATTCAGTGATGGGTGCATGATAAAGGCAAGAAAATAGGGCTTTAAAAGGCAACAGCAGCCTCTCCAGGAGAGAGCATACAGTATCCTCTTCGTGCTTTGGTACAGACTTCAACTGCCACCCACCAAGTGTGAAACCTCCCTTCCCCACCTTGCGGGGTCAGCTTTACACACTTTTACATGGTTTTACACACATGCCAAAGGGGAGGATCAAAGGTGGGTTCCCAGCACACTGGTTCCCAGCCTGTGGGCACACAAGCTGGGAGCGGAGGCACGCTGCGCCTCGGTGGCTGTGTGGAACAGGGACTGATCCTGTGCAGCACAGATGCTGCTGTTTGAATTTGAAATGTCACAGGAAGTCGCTGTGTTTGATTCCCAGGTGCCTGATGGGTCTCCACAGACGGAAATCAATGCCATTAGTACTGGAGCACCACTGTTTTCTCACTACCTCTCAGCTCCGATCAATCATGACAGGCTGCTACCATCCCATTCACTGTCCAGATGGCAACATGCAGTGCCTACGTCTTACAAGCTCTTATATGTAAGAGAAAAGGAGGCTCTTTCCAGCTGTAAACAGCGTATCTGCTCAGTAGAAGCCACACAACAACCCTGTGCTCCTGCACTGGGAATACATGAGGGAGGAGAAGGTAGGTACTCAGAGCTGTTTCATTGCACAGAGATTTAGGATCACAGAATTACAGAATCGTTAGGGTTGGAAAAGCCCTCCAAGATCATCTGGTCCAACCACTCCCTCACTACCAATGTCACCCACTAAACCATGTCCCTAAGCATCAGGTCCAGGCTTGCCTTGAACACCCCCAGGGAAAGTGGCGCCGTCTTCCCTGGGCAACCTATTTGATGTGCTTTGGTCTCTCATCCCTGAACCGACGACCATGGGCGCTGGTTCATAGTATGCACCCACTCTGCAGGGCAGTAGGAGTTGGGATAAAGGCACCTCTCTAGCAGAAAGCCTCAGGGAGGACATACACCCATCTGCCAGAAAAGAACCAGTTAATTCCCTCTCCTATGATGCATTCTCCTAGACTATCTTCAGAGCATCACCCAAGCACTGCGTTATTTCTTCCATTACATGTGAAAATGTGCAGTTAAATACTAATAGACTCATCCCTGAATTTAGAAGGGTGTTTACGCCTCTTCTTGCATTGAGATTGGCATTTTTCTCTTTAAAGCAGCAGATTTGAGGATGATGCAGCTTGCTGTGTGGGTATCTCAGGTTTGGAAGTAAGAGGGTGTTAAAAGTTAAGTTTCATGATTTTTAACCTTAGTCAAGAGTCCTAAAACCCTCCTTTTGGTACCAACCATAAGATTTTGGGTGAGGCCGACTGTGGAAGCTTGAAAACTCAACCAGAAACATGGAGATTGCGTAGATCGAGGCATAGAAACTACAATTCTTCATCTACAAAAGGTACAGGAAAGTTTTCTCTCTCCCCCTCAGCCCCTCTATCCCCCTCCTTTTGAAAACTACATAATCCAAATACAACCGCACTCACTCACTGAAGCAGATTAACAGATTTTATCTGCTGCCTTCGTGATGTTTCTGAAACATCCTTTGATAACCATTGTCTGTGAATGACATTAATCATACAAATCAAGAAAATTAGTAAAAAACAGCAACATTTCTGATACTCTGTGCCTTTATCTAATGTGATGGAAATTAGATGGCATTTCAGTAGTCATTAAAGGGATTTACTGGCCTTAAATTATTCTGTGTAAGCATTTATAATCTGTAACTACCAAACTTCCCTTTATTATGAAAGAGGAAATCTTTTAAAAATCAATTTAAAAGATTCCTTTCCTTTCCATTACAGAGGTAGGTCCTATTGTCTTAAAACTGAAAGGCTGTGGTTCACATTTTAATCTTTTTGCAGTTGTGCTGTAAGTTAACACCAATGTACAGTTTCCATGTATTCTTTTGGATGCTGTTTGCATCCTTGTGGACAACTAGCTTAAAACTTCACTGGTCACTTTTGTGAAGGGCTTCTTGCATGAAGACATCACCTTCCATTGCTTTATTCTTGTGGTTATTAATACGAAGTTTTCATCAATGATATTTACGTGTCATTTTGCCAGTTGCTGTTCAGACACATAATAAAAGACATGCCCTGCCCATGTGCATTAGATAACCAAGATTACTCAGTAAATATAACTCTCCTAAAGACTGTGCAAACAGTTTGTGTTTCATGCTGCACTTTCCTAGTTCTTCATTCTCCTTTTCTGGATTCATTGGTTCCTTTTAAAGCCTTTCTTTGCTACTGTGCCTGTTGCCACATTCAGCCAGCTTTCTTCACCGTTGACTATCGTGTCAAGCTGAATTGTCGCATCCAAAGCAAATCCCAGCCTGATAAGAAGTGACAACATGGCAAACAGGTTTTGTGTCTCTTCCATGGGTCGCTTGATTGAGCTGATACAGCCTTAAATTCTGATTGGCTCAGCTTCCCTTGGTTGGTCATCTGGTTATAACGTCCCTCCGGTGCTCAGTCAACTTAACACGCCTGAATAGTGAGAAGAGAGTGGTAGTAAAGACATACAGCTATTTCCCTTAATACCAAACTAGAACTTCCCTGAAAAGGCACCAACATGTGTTGAAAATGAGGCTACGTCTAATGGATATTTTGTCCATTGCACAGAAAAATAATCCCTGGAAATGCATGGTCAGTGCTTTCCAGCTGAGATAACCTCTCTCAGTAGACCAAGAAATGCCACATGACCTTTATGCAATCTCACCACGCTGCTCCTAAAACATCCCTTGTTGACAGAGTTAGGTATGTGAAGCAGAATAAGTCCTTGCTAACATTCTCCAGCCCCGAGGGGGTCCCAGGTGGGTTGGAGCTACTAGCTGCAAGCCTCTACAGGCAGTCAGCCCGTGCTGAGAGCTGGACAGATCACCTGTGAGAACCAGCTGTGATGGCAGACAATTGTCTAAAGGGAACTAACTGTATTGAAGACACTCTGCCTTCATCAGACAGCAAAAATTAGCCCTCTTTACTGACCCAAGTTGCTCTAAACTCTTAGTGTCCAGTGGGAAATTATACTGGATTGCGGCTCTGGCCCCATTCAACCTACCTAGCTCAGCCTAGTAGCTACTAGCTACTCAGCCTACTAGCTCATTTAGTAGCAGGTCAAATCGCTGTGGTTTCTTCCTGGCATTGGATGATCAGTGCAGAAAAAAGCCTTTATCATTCTGCCATCAACAATCATTTGTACTCTGGGGCTCAGCCCGACTCCTAGCATAGCTCCAATGACCTGAGAGCAGCCTGCATCCAGGGCTGTACCCAGGGCTAAATCCTCATCTCTCAAGGGACCATGATCAGAGGAGGCCTCCAAGATAACCTTGGATGGTTCAAACTGCCCAGATCAGTACTCCTGGACGTGGAAATGACTGTGGAGTTATCTGAGAGCACGAATTGCTGCTGTAATAGTTTTGCACGTGACTGCTGTCAAGGAGATGGGAATGTGTCCCCTGCCCAAGATAGACCAGAGACAACAGCTCAAACCATTGGGGATGAAGCCAAAGACCATTACTGTGATGCCTTTTTGTGTGTGGTAGATGTGTAACATTCTTTACTCGTGTAATGTCTGCTTGAACGGCTTCAGATAGTATCTAGCCAACGCACGGGGTGGGGTCGCTGCGGGCGCTTTCCAGGAAGAGAACCGTGTCTTCTGGCCTTCACGCCCTCTGAAGCTTAAAAGCACCTACAGCCAACCCTCTCTAGCTAAAGGGCAGTGGAGATCTGTGACAGGAAACCCAGAGCGAGGAAAATAACGAGTTCTGAGAAGAGACAGCGGGCACTGACCATATGGGACGACCGATCTGCCACGTCTCCCGGAAGGCTGGGCCTGCCCACGGTCACCTTCCTCAAGGACTGCTCCGCCAGGGGGATCTGCTTGTGCTCTGCGGGGAGTCTGGGGCCAGCTGGATTAGTTGCAACAGGCACGAAGCAGCTTTATCCTGGACCCCGTAATAACCCATTCTTATTTCAGGCAGCAACTTGGCTTTGATGAAGACTCCAACTTCTTTTACACATTTCAGATAAATGCTCTGGGCTGACCTGAACACCTGCCAGCTCTGTTTGGGTCAGAGGAGTGTGTGTGTTTGTAGGTGTACCTGTCCCTGAGGGCAGAAGTGGTAAATGTGAACCTCCTCAGGAGCAGGAACACAGCTGGATCCCCTGGCGTGGCCTACTGGGGCAGGCTGACCAAAATCAGTAGCTTCACTTGGTGTCACTCCATGACAAAGGTAGCACTCCTCAGCACCACCACATTTAGAGAAAGTATGCAAAAGGACTGCGTGAAGCACATGTAGCTCAGCATCTCACCCCCCTCTCTCAGCCGGTTTCATTCACTGAGCTCAGTAATCAGATACAACTGTCTGTGAGGAATGATGGCCTTCAGTCACTGGCTCTTCTCCAGATTCTCTCTGACACTTTGGGCAGGTCCTTTGCAGCTGCACTTATGACTTACTCTTGTGTGTGGATGCACGACAGCACCCACACCTGCTCTGGCTCACCCAACTACTCTGCAGAGCTTTAAAACTCCCCAAAATGAGCGTAGGGAGAAAGACGTAATGGCATCTTTAGTAAGCCATCTGAAGAATCTGATCTAATTAGATTCGAGATGGGCTAGATGCATCTAATTTAGGCATTTTCATGAAGAAGTCTGGAGAAACCTTAACTTCTTTCAATGGGTGGTGATTAACGCTCTGATTAACCCCTGTAAGAGCCACCTCCTCTCCAGGCTTTGTAGGAAGGAGGTTCCAAGAGATGTTCTGAACTTGGGTTTACTGGGATGCCCACAGTAGATGCCATGAAGCCCCATTGGGTGTTCCTTCTTTGTCCACCTCAAAGCCAAAATATTCTGTGGCATGTCTCCCAAGGGACATCCACACCAATCTTCCATGCTAGAAGCATTTTCTCCTGGACACCTGCCTGCGAAATGGACACCACTACTCTGGTGCTTTTCACAGATCATGGTTCCACTTGGCACACAGTAAATGCCACCGTCCATGTGGGGAGCCACGGTGGAGATGTTTTCTCTTGGGTACTGACTGGGGAGCTGGTGACCTTCGTGTTTATGCTGCTGGGGATAGGTAGCAGGTGTCAGAATGGTGTGATTTAAGAGCTTTCACCCAAGGCAAAATTAATAACGTCTGCTGCTTTCTTTCACACTTCTGTAAGGCTCTTGATTGAGTCTTGATTGATGGCCATGATTGATGGCATGAGCAAATCCTTGTTGGCGCCGTCTCGAAGGCAGGTGCCTATAAATGAAACAAAAAAGACAAGGAGGAAGGTGTCTTGCAGGGCTCACAACTCCCCTATCAGTGCTGGAAAGTTGACGTGAGTGGCTTGTTTAGGGGGGTATATTTGCTGACAAAAGTCTGTGCAAACAAAGACCTTGCGAGAACGTACAGGGAACAGCTGCTCTGTATCTGGGAAAGGTAAATGCAGTTTGCAGAACAAACTCGCTCTAATTCAGGCAAATACTGTTACAAGCACTGTAGCTGAAAAGAAAACATGTTTACTGGGATGTTAACATGGCTCATATCGAGTGCAAGGAAACGGGGAAAATGCCTGTGTCTGTAAGCTTGCTGCCTGAAGCAAGTAATTCCTGCCCAGAATACCCTTTTGCATGAGGTGTCTTGCCCTGACCGAACAGCCTCAGTACCTAGGATGGAAAGGTGCTCAGCACGTACCGGAATCTGTCTCCACAGACCCAGGCCAAGCACCAGCCCCGTGCTCGTATTTGCAAAAAACACTTGTTACTCCAGTTGCTCATTCTGAGTTGCTCCAAGGGCTGTGCTGTGGAGGCATGGGGTGCTAAGCACCTTCTGGAAATCAGCACCTGTGAGGCATCCCCAAACTGAGCATCCTGAGCCAGTCAGAATGTGATCCGTTGTTTCTCTTTTCCCACCTCAAAGACCACTGCCATCACCCTCAGCACCCCGAAGTGTGAATGTTCATAACCTGTGTTGCTACTAAAAAAAAAAAAAAAAAAAAAGTCTAATTCATTATAGTACAGGTATCCAGATCATGCATTTCTGCAGACCCAGAGAAGCCCTCTTCTGCCCTCAGTAGCAGCCCAGGACAGAGCGGTCACCTGCAGCCCCTGTGCCTGGCCAGGGGACACTTGCCACAGCAGAGGCTGACACACTATTTTCTACTTCCTAGACCTGTCACCAAGCTGGGACGTGGCTACTGAGCAGGTTTCTAATTTACGGACAGCTGGTTGAAAGCCAGGCCACACATTTAAGGAAAGAGCAATTAGGTGTCCTTTTATGTGATTAATCTGGGCAGCAATAGGAAGGCATCACCCAGGGCAGAGCTGAGCCATGCAGACCGAGGGATTTCCCTGCGGTCGGCTCAGCTGCTGCAGGAGTGCTGGCTCGATAAACAAGAGGGATACAGCCCAGGAGAGGCTGCAAACCAGCTCTGAAGCCAGATACTTGCTAGAAACACAGGTGAGGGGGCTGTGTGTTTGGGGAATGAAGTCTAGGTCTGCCACATGGGGCAGAAAAAAAGTCTTTCTTTTTCTAAACCCTGTTTTTCTTTCTAAAAACAAACAAACACAACCCAAACTTGTCAGTGACAGCAGCAAATTCAGCCAAGCACGAATCTCCTCATGACAAACAGAGCGGGGCATGGGAGTGGCTATTTCTGAACCTCTTGCAGCGAAGCCGAGGGGCTGAGCAGCACGTGTGTCTTTGGAATTAACTGTAGACACCCAGGGATGGGGTTTGGGGAGGATTTTTGTGTTTTATGGAAAGACTGAGCAACCATCAGTTCATAGAATCATAGACTCACAAATCATTAAGGTTGGAAAAGCCCTCCAAGGTCATCTGCTCCAACCATCCCCCTGCCACCAATGTCACCCACTAAACCACGTCCCCAGGCACCACGTCCAACCTTCCCTTGAACACCCCCAGGGACGGTGACACCACCACCTCCCCGGACAACCCGTCCCAATGCCTGACTGCTCTTTCTGAGAAGAAATGTCTCCTCATTTCCAACCTGAACCTCCCCTGGCACAACTTGAGGCCATTCCCTCTGGTCCTATCACTAAACAGTGCTTATTAATAATTAAGCTGGGTAGCAGAAAGATGTTTTCAATTGATTTTAGAAAAGAAAAAAAAAAAAAAAAAAAAAAAAGGAAAAAAAAACACAACAACAACAACTGGAAGTTTCATGTCCTTAAGGAACGAGGAGTGAGGAGGGGCTGGCGGTCTCAAGCCATCGGATGCAGAAGGAGCCAAGCCCTGCAGGGAATCCTGCGGGGGTGCAGAGGGGGATTTTCTGCTGGGACGCCCCCAGCCCTGCCCTGACCCCAAATCACCAGCGGGGCCAGAAAACCCTTGGGGCTCCTGTGCCAGGAGCGTGCCCTCGGTGCGTGGGTGACACCTACCGGGGTGACACCGAGCAGTGTCCGGCTTCCCGACTTCTTCTTCGAGAGAACAGCTCGAAAAGTGACATTTTCAAGGCTTTTCGTGGACTGCGTCACCCCCAACCGGTGGCTTTGCGGTAGAGCGCCCGGTTCTCCTGCTCAGCCCCTCAGCAGGTATCTTCAGCTCCATCAGGCGCTTTTATGGCTGCAAATAAAACCGTGCCCATAAAGCGATACTCGAGCCTGTGGGCTGTTGTAACTGCTTGTTTACCTGTCCCAAGGTGAAAGCCGATAATTTTTTATTTGTAACTGTATAAGGCTGCGTGTGCCATGTCAGGAGTGCGCCCCTGGTTTTCTGACAGCTGGCCAAGAGCTGGTGTTCGACTGCAGCGGTGCAACTGCAGGAAATCTTTAAACGGGAGTGGAGATTTGTTCCTCTGTAATTACAATTAGAGCTCGGAGCTGCTGCTTTAATTGAAAATTTGGAACCGGTCCGGAGCTACTGAATGTGTTTTCTGCACAGAAAAATGCAGCCATTGGTCTTAGGATTTCGGTAAAAGTGACAAAATAATGGTCATTTCTCTCAATTTCGTTTGCTTATTTGTTTATTTATTTTACCTTTTGAAGGGTAGAAAGTAAAATTAACAAAAAATAAGTGCTTAAATTAAAAAAAAAAAAAAGCCATTAAAATAATTAATCTAAGAAGCAATAAGCAAAATAGAAATACCCGTGTCCTTTCAAAAAGCAAGTAGATTCAGGCTGGCGGCTTCTGCTGCCATCCAGTAACATCGTCCTGTAGTTAACAGATCCACCTTCAATGAATTGTCCTGGCTGGATGCAGCCTGCTGAGTGCACGGATGTGGGCACAGAGCTGCCAGACGGCTGCAGCTGGAGCAGTGCTGCAGCAAAGTCTCTTGCAGGAGACTGTCAAGCCTGCTCTGCTTGATTACAAGCTCTTAATCCATGCAACAAACAAAAGTAAATAAATACAGTACTTAAAGGCTCATATTCCAAGGTGAATAGAAAGCAAACAACATTCATTCTTTCAAATGTTGTGATTTTAAAGCCTTTTATTATTTTGGCACCTGCCCTACAATTTGTGAGTGCTTAGGCAAGGTAAGGCTGCCGTAGATGTTGTAGAAGCAGCGCCTTGGCATTCGCACAGAATAACACCACTCACAGCCACTGCAATATTTGCAGTGCCGTAAGCATTGATCCAGCTCGTCCTCTCTTCCTGTGTTATCTCTCCACAGATACAGTCAGTTCCTAAAGCACAGGACTGGGGCAGGAGGAGTCCTACTGGAATACCAGCAAGATTCATGTACCCACCTGTGATATGGATTAAAAAGCGAGCTGTTGGTGGGAAAGCTGGCTCAATCTGGGCAAAGGCAGCCTCAAGATCAGCCCTAATCATGCGTGTAGATGGACTCTGCGATACCATGTCTTTTTCTGTGTTGGCCATTCCCTAAAGATGAGCACTCAATTTCTCTAAATTTCTTATTGCCTCTTCCCAAGAGTGTGACTTCCCATTCGATACAGCTCAGCACCATCTCGCTGCTGCTGTTCCAGTCTCCAAGGCCACCCGTCCTTCCCTTACAACGATCCTCCTGTGTGCTGAGCATGCATCTGCAGGTACCATCCCAAGCAGGTAGGAGGTGTTACCTGCCTTGGACACCAAGGAAATCCTGTCTGAAATCAGTCCTTGTGGAAAAGTCCAAGTTACCTGCATCTGTCCCTGAACTCACCTTACACACACACATCATGTTGGAGCCCTTTTTCAATGAGTTGTCTGAAAATTTCTCATACACTGTCCCACGAGATGCTTTTCAGATGTCCACAGAGATTAGATATTGCTTTTCCCCTATAAAATGATGGCAAGTTAATCAAGTTAATCTGGCATGACCATGTTATTTGCAGATCTACTTTTTTTTTTTTTTTTTCTGTTTTCTGTTTTGCATCCACTTCCTTGGCATTCATTATTTAGCTCTTCATAATTTCATCTGAGATTTTGCATGCTAGCAGGTGCAACCTAATGGGGCCATAGTTTCTCTGGTTTCCCTTACTCCTTAGTACCTTCTACTCAGCCCTCCTTCATTAGATCTTCTGCACATTTAGCGGGTCTCTATTGCTGCTGCTAAACCCAATTGATTTGACTTTATAAATTCTGTTATATTCTTTTCTAACCTAAATATCTACAGAGTGCTTCCATATGACCTCCAGGAAAGCTTCCCTATGCTCCAAAGCAGAGCATTAGTTCATCTGTTAATCACTACTCCCCCAGAGTTAGCAGTCAGTGCTATAAATCAGAACACCATAAGCAAGCACAGTGTATTTTACATGTGATACAGATGAGTAATGTTATGCCTCATCTTGTGAAATGTAAAATAAACTCCTGCAGGATATACAGGAATGGCAATCATGCAGAAAATGATTTTTTTCAGACTGTCAACCATGTGGAAAAGAGCATTTAGTGGCTTTAATGTCTGATCTCAGACACTAGACTTGCTGAACTTTAATGCAGATTATTTTGAGGCATTCTTTTGAATAAGATCCTACAAGGAAAAGTCTTGCATTTTAAGATTCTGTGCTATTTTTTTACAATAAGGTTTAGCTTATATGTCCTTTGGTAAAATTCTCACTTCTCCCATTAGATGGTCTGCTCACCTACACCCAGCTGACATCTTCCTGCCCAGAGACAATTTAGTGGTTCTTTACAATTGTCGCTTTTAAAGTCCTTTGGAATTTACAGCTGTATAAATGTCTGTGGTATTCTGTAAAAGACCGGTTAAGTGAAAATCCTGGAAATCTGCCCAGCCTTGATATTACCAGGAATTTGGATTAAAAATCCAGTGTGACTGGTTTGGGTAGGAAAGAGATTAAGAAAAGTCATTTGGATTGATAGTTCCTAATAATCATGATCTGAAAGACAGAATATTTTGCTCTGCTTTTGCCTTGTCCAATCCTTTTAAGCATTTTTTTTTTTCTGCAGAGGAAGAAAGTCATTGTACTCTGCTGAGCGAGGCAGCAACATCATATGGGAATAGGGCATTTGCCTTTGGTCCTGCCTGCTTTGGGATAACTACTAGCTCAAATACCGCAAGGTGGAGCCAGCAGGCAGGAGAAACGAGAGCAGGACGGGACAGGGGAGATGGAGCTGACTGCAAGATGAGCAGGGTTATTTAAATTCGGTTGGTCCTCTGTGCCTTCCGAGGTCTTCTTCTTCAAGGCTGGCTAGCACCCGACCAGACCTCTTTTCTCCGGTTGTAAAAGGATTTTAATTAAAAACTCTTCTAACTGCTCTTATTATTTCATGTTTCTGCACTGCACTTTGTAACTTCTTTAAGGATCCAGATCAGGATGCTGTGGGGCAGTTGGCGTTCCCTCAAAAATTTTGCTTTTATAAAAAGACGAGCACTCCTGTTGTTTCCTCTAGTTCACAACAACTGTTTAAAACCAAGTGAAGTGGAAAATGTAATTATCTGTATGTCTTAATCCTTCATGCTTCATTTCTTTTGGATTAATGTTTGGCCATGACTATTTTTGTTACTTTGTCATTATAAAATCAGAGCACAATCCAATGTTTCTTTTCAGAAATCACTTGTTCTGCGTTCTGCATTTTCATCACAGGCAAAGGAAGGCATTTTTCTCAAAGAAAAATGTTGGGACCCTCCTGACAAGGTGGAACGCAGTCTTTCTGCGGAGCAGGTATTGAGCTCACGTCCCACTAAATTGTTGTTGAGATACTTCCCATCTTTGAGATGGGAGGATCAAGTCCTGCTTTTACTTAAATACTAAAATTCCACTGCATTTTTTTTTGAGAAGCTTGGGATGGAGCTGTAGGGCTGCTGTTGCCAGGGGGTGGAAATTGGGCCAGGTCTTCGAGGCCGGTAACACCCTGTAATTGATCAGTCCATACAAGCTGGGCTCACACACCGTTCCTCAAGCTTTTCTTGTATGTGCTGAAATAACACAAGCATTGCAGTGGATCGAGGGAAAGGTTAGACCACATCTAAATACCGGGTCCAGTTTTGGGTTCCCTGGCACCAGAACGACATTGACTTGTTGGGGTGAGCCAGAGGCCACTGAGATGCTCATGGCTGGAGTACAGCCTTGGGAAGGAGCTGGGCTTGTGGAAACTAAAATACAGCCCATGACAACCTGTGACTAACATGGTCCACCACCAAGCCCCAGTAGCAAACTCCAGGCTTTGCCAGGATGCAGAGAAAATCTCACCCTTTGTGGCAGTATTGCTGGAGGTCAGGAGCTCTGAAGTGTCTTTCTCCCTCCAGAGATGACTGAGCAGCTAAAGTTAGTTCATAAAAACCCAGTGCGAGGTCAGTCCCTAAAGGTCGTGAGGAAATCTGCACTACATGGACTAGAAGCCTAAGTTTCTTGAGTATTTACCTACTACTTGAACAACTGATTTGTTGTTGGCCAGCCAACTTGGTCTTGATTTTTAGCTTTCCCCAGTAAATGAATGGTTTGCCAGGCCTTTGTCATTGGTTTTCACTCATGCAAAAATTAACCAATATACAAGCTTTCTTCACAGGTTACTCATTCAATGCATGTAAGTCCACCATATCTACTCCAGCTTCTTTCAGGTGATTCAATCAACATTTCAACAGCAATATTTACATCTATCTGAAGAGAATAAGTCTTTTAAAATCCACAGCTCTGTCAGATTTTAAAGGAAACAGACTCTGTAGACAATAACATCCCATAGGGTCATGTGTAGTGCTGAAAATGACATGGGTGTGTTCAGCAGCTCCTGCCCTGAGATTTGCATTTGGGTGCCCCGCTGATTGATGCTGTGCTGCTGAGGTAGCCACAGAAGCTGATATTTCCTGCTCCCTGGGCTCAGCCCCTGTTCCTTGGTCAGGCAAGGACGTAATCACACTTGTTGTCAAAGGTGGAAGCTGAAGATGCTTGGCAGTGCAGGATATCAGGCCTCCCGTGCAAGCCTATAAATTCAGCTATAGATGTCAAGCTGAAGTAGAGAAGAAAATTGATAGAGCTGTCTCTAACATAGCTGCTGTCTTACAGGCTCCTTACAGACCATTAACACAGTTCTTGTTGTCCATGATGGTACCAATTGTAGAAGATAAACATCCTACCATCTTCCTGACTATATCTGCAAGCCATAGGAAGGGACAATAAAGATTTTACATTCCATTTTTGTCTCAAAGACACAAAATACGCAGTGAGATTTTCACTTTCCTCAAAGAAGCTGGTATACTCTAAAGTTTAAGCAGTTCAAAAGCTGTTTGCATGATGTAGCCACCCCAAGAAGATTTCAAAATTTTAAAATAATATAAATAAATTATACTTTTTTATTATTATTATTTTATTCTCCTTAGCTTGCTGTCCCTGCAGTAGCGCTGCACCAATGAGGTAATGTCAGAGAGAAGTGTGACATTTCGGAACAAACATTTAAGAGCTACCGCAGGTTATATTTGATAACAGAGGAGGTGCCTGGCAGTCTGTGACCTTTAGTGTAATAAAAGAGTGGAGTAACAAGGATCAAAATCTAAATCCTGAGAATCCACAGGGAGCACGGCTGGTGCTGGGCCTTGGCAGAGAGGCACTCCTGGAGCTGTCTGTCACAGCTGGATGTGCCATATTTGCTGTGCTGTCCCCACTGAAATGTCACAGCCCGTTTCTTCCAGCCCAAGCACCCAGCAGCAGCACGACGTGCTTGTGGCACAAGGCTGCACTGGCTCTGAAAGATTTCCCATCAGTTGGCCTAAAGGCAGAAGATAAATATGGGTGCTCTCTGCCTTGCAGCTCAGCGTAAACAGTTGTGTGCATACTTGCCTGTGTCAGTGTTTAGCTGAAAACAGCATTTCCCAATATGCTTGCCTTCAGAGGAGATGAGGGAAGACACATGCTCCAGATGCATGGCCGAGCACAGCGCTCTATGGGGTTCAGTGCAACTGTATGAGCGTTGGCTTAAAAACCCACAAAGAATAGAGTAAAGCTTTTCCAACTCTTACATTAGCTTCATTTTTTGAAAAAGAAAAAAAAAATAAAAAAGAAAAGAGAGAAAAAGAAAAAAAAGGAATGAAGAAAAAAGAAAAAAAAGAGAAGAGGAAAAAGAAAAGAAGAAAGAAAAGAAAAAAATAATAGAAAAGAGAAAGGAGAAAAGAGAAAAAAGAGAAAAGAGAAAAGAGAAAAGAGAAAAGAGAAAAGAGAAAAGAGAAAAGAGAAAAGAGAAAAGAGAAAAGAGAAAAGAGAAAAGAGAAAAGAGAAAGACGAAGAAGAAAAAAGAAAAAAAAAGTTGCTTTAGAAGCATCCATAAACATCCATAAACCAGAGGCTATGTTATGTCTGTAAACCTTGGTCTACAGTTTTCGATACAAGGCAATAAAACCTCCTGGGAAACAGGAGCTTAGTGTCCTTAAAAAAAAAAAAAAAAAAAGGGAAGAATGAAAGAAAAACCTCCCTGAGTTATTTTAGAAATCTGAATAGCACTGCACATAAATATATTTTCCTCCTCCAAAAGGCAGGTCACAGCAGCCTTAATTATCAGAGGCCGGAATGGAAACAACATAAAAATAAATCCTTTTAAAGTTTGCTCTCATTACCACATTTGGCATATTTAAACACAAACACCATCTGTGTTTATCGGGAAACGCGTCGATAACTGCCGTCCGATCTCGCGGAGACACCAGTGTTTATGGAGCGTTACAGTAAGGGGCACATGCGATGCTTCCTCGGAAACTGAGCTCCCCCGAAATTATTTGCTCAGCCGCCAGCTGCTTGTGTAGATGGGAGGCGCTTTTGCCAAGGGAAGGATTGCCATGGAAGAAAAACAAAGCCTCCGACCTTGCTCTCATGGCAGCTTCTTCTAGCAACCCCGAGGAGGCAAATAGCAGGGAAAACTTGCAGCAATGAATCAAGCTATACAAAAACGCCTGGTGCTTTTAATGCCAAAGAGAGGAGGAGTGCCTGCTGAGCACTGGGGTCACCCCGCTGCTCTGTGCCCAGTCCTGGCACCGTGTCCCTGTGGTGGTCCCTGCCACTCGACTCTGTTGTGACATCCCCAAGAGATACACGGGAGTTTTCTGGGCAAATGGGAGCTGACGGTGCTCCCCGCGGTCCCCCAGCATGGGCTGCTTCTGGGGAGAAACAGAAGGAGAAGACAGCAATGGGAGCAGAACCAGGACATGTCCAAGAGGCAATGCTGCCAAGGGATGACGGCTTCATCACCAGCTTTTCTAAACACCATCATGCTTTTGGAGTCCTCCCATTGGGACTGAACTTGTCCCATGGTTTTGGATCCAGGGGCTGAAGCCAGCAACATGTCCTCTGTGAAGGCAAAGCTACCAGAAACACAACGCCCATGGAGCAATGGAGGGTCTGCCTTCACCCCAGGCAGCGGCACTGGGGCCAGGATCCGGATCTCCTGTGACGACGTACAAGATTTCGGCAGACTGCTCATATTAACGTCCCAGTGTGTGGTTTGCTTCACCACGCGAAAGAGCTGCTTGAATAATTTTGTAAAATGTCAAGTATTTTTAGATGGTAGAAGTGATTATGTGAAGATATAACAAGCTCTTTGACAGTGGAAGATTTGAAAAAAAAAAAACAACACAAAAACCACATGGAGACATCCAAAATGGTTTACATCACCTAAACCTGAACAACCTGAAATGGTCTCTGGTGCCCATTGCTCTCGCATCCTTTGCCCCAGACCAGTGAAGGCAGTGAAGATGGATGCTGGCGTTATTCAGAGCAGAATTCGGCTCATTATCTGCCTTCTTGCAGGGACGGCAGCGAGTGGCCTGATGTGTAACTGAAATACATTGGACCATGCAAGGACATTTGGATTAAAATTAGAACAGAAGCTAAAGCCCCAGAATTAATGTGAATTTGTTCAATTCCAGACTGATGAGTTTATGAGAAGCGGAAGTGCAAAAGTTAGCAAAACTGCAGACAGCAGTTTCACAGTATAAACTCCCTCATCAATAATATGCTCCCAGAGCTTAATTTGAATTTTCCTTTTCTTAATTTCCTCTCATTTACCCTAATTATGTTGCCAGTGTGTTTGCCTAAGCAATTTTTCTCTATCAATGGTGTTTACTCTCCTCAGATATCTACAGACTGTTTTCACTTCTGCCCACACACTGCGCTATATCTTCGAAAAACCCTATTTATCTCCATGATTTTCCCTGATAAGTCAGTGCCTCTGTTTTTCTCCCAGCTTTGTTTCTTTATTCTGGACTCTGTCATCCCACCAAGACAGTGGTGTCGGACCCCACAGCAGCCAAGCAGAAGCCGTGAAGGCACCGAGGGCAATCCGCCTGGTGAGCACCCCGGCCCACAGCCAGAGAAGCAATTTTCAGCCTGTGCTTAACTCTAAGCACATGAGTAATCCAATTTGCTTTAGTCAGATTACACATGCCCTTAAAATAAAACCTTGCTCAGCTGCAGTGCTGGAGGGGGACCAGAGTGTTCTGCCTACTCTGCATTGAAACCATTTAAAAAGTTTTTTTTTCCACCATTTTTTCCATAATGCATGTGTGTGAGTGGAGTTCCAAGTGTGTTTCCTTGCAGACATTTGTCTGATTTGCTGCCCACTGTCACTTCCCATGTCTCTAGGTGTGTTCTCGTATCTGTGCTTCTCCATCCTACAGACATCTGGCGTTTATGTGGTTTCCCAGAATGGGTGCACGTTCTTCCAAGCCAAGCAACATTTTTATTATCCTCTATCCAGATTAAAAAGAGCGATTGGAAAAGTGGGGGGATGCAGAGAGCTTTGGCAGTGAGATTGCTCTGACAAAACGTGGCTTAGGGTAGGAATGTCGGTGAAGAGCTCCCAGCAGCTAGTAGGAAGCTGGGGAGTATGGGGCTGGTCTCACAAGGGGGTTCTGCAGCGTCGCTGGAATATTTTGTGCAGTCTCTAAAGATTTTTCCAGTGGCTGAGAAAGCCCTCACGTCTTTCCCCCACACAGCTTCCTCGGTGTCTATGCAGACATTAGTCCTCTCCTGTTTAGCCCACAGAGACATTCACAGGGTCTCTTTTTCTTCTATACTTAGACATTTATTGTCACGAAGCTTGTAAAAACCACGCTCTGGGACACATTGGCTCACATCAATCACAATTCAATAGCGCAGCAATAATCAGGAAGGCCTGCATGCATGCCTGCCTACCTGAGCCACGGTCCCGTAGAAACCTCATTTCTGTAGAAAACTGGGCCGAAAAGAGACGTATTTGGGGAAACAAGGAGTTACCCAAGATAACTGATGAGCTGTGGAGCTGTACCATGCTAATCGCATTCAGGTTCCTTTCAACTAAACTCTGACAAAATCAGGGAGATCTGAGGTACTGTG
This sequence comes from Anser cygnoides, assembly GCF_040182565.1. Classification (NCBI taxonomy): domain Eukaryota; kingdom Metazoa; phylum Chordata; class Aves; order Anseriformes; family Anatidae; genus Anser; species Anser cygnoides. The sequence continues at coordinate 190,635,230 of NC_089873.1, forward strand.
TGCCCATAAACACTGATCTGCTCTCTTTAGATGTCCAAGTGTGGACTGAAGGAGTGTGATGTTAGTTCTTCAGATTTATGGCTTAGGCCATGTTTTCTGACAAAACGTGGCCTGCAACAAAGAGCTAGGACTCTCCGTTTCTGGTGGTGCAGCACTGGTAAGGCAGACAGATGTTGGCAGCTCTTTCAGGCAGCACAAGATGAACACATGACATTTGTGGCACGAGGGACAAACAGTAGCAGTGTGTTTGAACTCTAGGGGGCTTGATTGCTTCCTTTGCCCCTTCTGTACAGAACAGGTTGTGTCTGGTTGTCTTGAGAGCAATCGACTGTGAGGGGAGCAAAGAAGAAGGACGGACTGAATTGACTGCAATTTATGTGTGAACAGAACGTGTCTGGGGCATCTCCACTAGCCTTTGAGGGCAAGTGGCACAGCACAGCTTGCACTAACTTCACCTACAACTAAGGAATCGATCTGTCATCTGTTGGGTCTATACATCCATTGGGTCTACTGGGAACAGTCCTTGGTCTACGCTGTCCTTGGTCCTTGGTCCATGGTCTACGCTGTCCCTGAACTGTACCTAGGCATATGCTGCATAGATGGGTTGCTGCCAAAATCCAAAACCATGCAGGGAGTGTGCTGATGCTGCATCTCATCAGGACAGCTGCAGGCCAATGGTCAAAACTCATGTCCTGTCCCTGGCCTGTTTACTTGCACAGATGTAGCAGGAGACCAAAAAGGATGCCCAGGAGGAGATGGGCTGTGCTGGAAGCAGTGTATGGTGGAGGTGAGAGAGGTAGAGCCAAGCCACAGCTGGAGTCACAAGTCAGGACACTGCCCCATACACTTCATTTGAGCTGCTGACCTTTGAAGAGTGAGCAGGAGGCATCAGGCTGGGAGAAGCAGGCAGGGTGGAGGAGGGATGACTGTACACAGTAGGGCTGGATGGACCAGCCATGCACACGGGGACTGTAAGGACAATTTCTTTAAGAAAAACCGTCCTCTGGCTCAGAGCCCAAGCTCTCAAATTTCGTCTGAAGCAAGCCACCCCCACAGCACTGTACATACCTTACATATTTTTTTTCCCTCAAGGAAGTGTTTTGTGATGATTAATGAATGATGAAGGTCAACTTCTGGGTCTTCAGCTTACAGTGGACTCCAAAGAAAACAAAATCTGGAAGAGTTCCAACTAAAAGTGTCATAACAAATGCATCCAGTTTACTTTATTTGTGATGATGTTCACAATGGACTTACTAAGTCCATTCTTTAAATAAACAGAACTTGAGACTGTTTGTGAAATGCTGGGATTTTCAGTCTTAAAACATCTGCTGCCTATTTCTTAAGGGATATTTAGATGAAGCTAGAGCACGTCCAGATCTGTATCGATTTCCTGAAAATTGTTTAAACATCCTTCAAAAATGCAGAAATCTGCGCCTTTACCACCTGAGGAAAACCTAAGACTGAACCAAATGAGACTGGGTAGCCTCTAGCTGGGAAAATTCAATAGATCTACCCTGAACATGAACTGTGTTGGTATGTGAGGCTGTAAAGCTTGCTGGCAGGAGACAGAGAAGTTGATGGTAAATCTACATAAGTCCAACGAAAAATGCTTGTTGTTGCATAAAGCACCACGGCTATTTCAGCAGCGTGTTTTTAATAATGATGTGCCCATTGAATAAACAACTGGGCTCTATCTTCCTCCTCAACTGTGTTGCTCTGGACAGGAATTTCCTGGTAATAGTCTGTCCCATTAGGTGGATAATAACTGATATCCTTGGAGAATCTTCTTTGCCATGCCAAGTATGAAGAAGCACTAGTAATACATGCAGGATAACCTATCTGTGAGAGGTGATCCTTGTCAAATATCTCTGTGAAGTTTGATGTCTCGCCTCCTCTCTGGCAATAAGAGTCTAACTGCACTCTGATATCCAGTGGTTTCCGGTGGACAGTGTTAGACCTGTTTCAACCTAGCTTCTTTTGGGCTTTCATTTTTTTAGCCATCTTTTCCCCTCTTGCAAGGTAGTCAGGAAATAAAATGAGACTCGGTCTTACAGGTTCAGCTGCTGAAAAGTATTCCTGAAGAGTGCTCCACAGCACTTATTGCTTCTTCCTTGCTTCCCCATTCTTCAACCCATCACAGCCTTAATGTCCCCCTGGATAAGCATGTACCTCACTCCAGTTTGCTTAAGCCACACCTAACTGACTTGAAGGATGAAGCTAGTGTCATAAGAACCTCCACTGAACTTTCAGTAAGCTGCTGTCATGTGGGATATAGATCTCCCATCCCATGTATTTATACTATTACTTTTCCAGAAGGAGACAAAGGTCCAGTGGCTCCAAGTACATGCGGGAAACATGGCTAGACTTCATGAGTACCTGCCTTTAACACCTGTTAGAAATACCACAATATAACCTTTTCCTGATTTTGTTTTTTTTTTTTTTTTCAACAACATAGACAGAGCCCATAAAAGATTACTAGTCTTGGGTTAAAGCTGCCCTAGACTACCATTTCCCTCTCGCAGAACTAGCACACCTCATTGGAGACTAATCCCCTGGCAGACCTGGGGAAAAGAAGAGAAGAAACAAGGAAACACCAGAGCTATAAAGTCTGGCTTGCAAGAGAGGCTTGAGAAACACGCTTAAGGACTTTAATAAGGCCACAATTGGGAAAATCCTTGCCAACCACCCTTTTGTGGCCTTAAATGATAACCACATGATCCCAGCAATGAATAACCACCCAGGTGGCGAGTCTTTAGGATGTGTGACTTTAAACAGCCTCCAGAGTCCACAGATCTTCATAGCTGCTCACATCTGTGCCCACCACACGCAATGTGTTATGTACTTGGTATGTGTGCAGAGGGTAAACCGATATCCAGATTGTTTTATATTTAGCTGGAGAAATAACCGAACATTATCAGAGCCCCTTAAGGATCATCTTAATTATTGCAAACGCACAAATTCAGAGCACCTGGAATCTAAAGTGCCTCTTTGTACTTAGCAGTTTTGATTTCGATTCCACAGTTTCTTTGGCGTTATCCTGCACTTAGCCACTTAACTGAGACACTTCAGACTCCTTCCTTGCAATGTCGAAAGAAACAGCTGTATGCCAAACTCCCTTATTCCTGCAGATGAATAGGATTTGTCACTTGATCAGCCAGCTAGCCTCATATATAAGATAGTGACATCTGGTTTTATGCTGGTGACTGACAGCACATACCTTTCTTCCTTACTAGCGTTGTCTCCATAGTCACCAAACCGGCTGCATCTGCCAAACGGCGCACACTGCATGCCCTCACTGCTGCTGAGCCGTGCCAGAGTGTAGGTACCTTAACCTCTGGACATCACTCCAAACACTTCATATCCTGGAAACAGCTGCAGAAACTTGCACATATGTCTTGAAAGAGCATCAGGCTGTATCCCGTGTTGTCTGGATTTGTTACTAATGAAAATGCACTGATTCTACTGGAGTTTCTTTTCTCTATTCTTGTGTGGCTGACAGGGAAGCTAAACCTGGGCTAAAAAGTGTGACAGCATGCTTGATTGTTCGTATTAAATAACTACATGAAGCTGCAACAGGGGAGGTTCAGGTTGGATATTCAGGAAAGGTTCTGCACCCAGAGGGTGGTCGCGCGCTGGGACAGGCTCCCCAGGGCAGTGGTCCAAGCCTGCTGGAGTTCAAGAAGTGTTTGGACAGTGCTCTCAGACACATAGTTTGGTTTTTGTGTGGTCCTGTGTGGAGCCAGGAGTTGGACTCCACAGTCCTTATGGGTCCCTTCCAACTCAGGATATTCTGTGATTCTGTGATGCCTCTGAGCCCTGATGTATTTTTCCTTCTGCTATTCAGGAAGGTTATTAAACTCTTCTCCAAAACATCTGAGTATTCTTAATTCTAGGAAAAGGGCCTCTGCCTCATGTAGGCACAAATTAGTAATTCCCGTTCTCCTCTTTACAGAGTGCATGGCAGAAGGAAGGAGAAATCTGGCAGGAGCACTGCCTTCCTTGGCTTGCAGAGACCTAAAGGTTGGTGTGATCCAGAATATGCCACCTGGAGAAAACCCTCCTTGTCAGAGTCTCAGCAAGAGAGGCAAGGGTCCTTCCCTGGATTAATCTCATTTCAGCATAAATTAGAGGGGACCTAAAGCAACTCTCATGTGAGCTGCCAGCTAGCAGGTAAGAGGCATTGCTGCATCATCCAGGGGTCACTGGAAGAGAGAAAAATCCTTTGTCTGAGGGACTTCAGCAGCCTGCCAGCTGGGACACTCTTGTTTTCCTGGCAGCAGCAACTGATGGTTGATGTGACTTCTGCCTCACATGCGAAAAGAAAATAGTAGTCCTCTCTTGGGCTTTTTTTTTTCTTTTTTTTTTCTTTTATTTTTTTCCCCTGTGTCAGAAGTTGTGGTTAAGAGCAGAACCAAAGTCAGGAAGCCTGAGTCCTTCCATCCCCCAGATGCAGAGTGATGGGTCTTCTCCTGTGTGGACCAATGCAGGGTGGGCAATCCTGGGTAGGGTTTAGCTCGTGTCCTTGATCCCTGGCTGACATCACCAAATCACGTCCGTTACAAAGTGCACAACACTGTTAGGGATAGCTAAAAAGGTGAGAGAACAGGCTGGGCACAAGAGCTGACCTTGAAAAAAAAAAAAAGATCCTCAATAAAATTAAAAAAAAAATCCTCAAATGAAAATGAAATGTAATGTCTTGATAACAAAATCAAGAAGGTTTTTATCAGGCTCATCTGGATTTATGGGGTAGGAAGCGTTTGCTCTGCTCTGATTCAGTTAAATAATGATCTGTACCAGCTGCCGTAAACTGGGTGAGTTCACCTCGTTGATTCAGTTATGCCTACGCAATCTGCAGCCAGCATCCTTCTCCTGCCCAGGGTGATCTTCAGCAAGGTCCGTACCCCTGTGGGGGAGCTCACGCGGACACTGCCTGCCACCCTGCCCCTCGTGCATAAATAAAGCACGAGTACCCACAGGGAACAGCCACAGCTTGCAGCGAAAGCTCCCTTAAAAACTTGTCTTTGCTCTGATGGCTTCCAAGCTTGATCACTGTCTGCGCCACCAGGCTGTGAGAGGGGTTGCTCCATCACCACAATATCTCAAGATTTCCGTCCTGCTCCGTTCATTCCAGTCGCTCAGCTGATGGATGGCCACCTCTTTGAGGAGCGACACGTAGTTCCCCGAGGCACCTTTCACCCATGAAGATGTTCCATCACACGCAGACAACGCTCCTCCTTGCTCCTGGAGAGAAAACCCCTTAGAGGAAGGTCTGTACTGTCAGATACCGAGTGCCCTGGACGCAGAGGAGGCAGAGCAGCCATAGGCAGAGGTCATTTCAATTTGCTAGGTAGGCTCAGCCATCCAGGCAGAACAGTGGCATTATTGCCGTCACGACCTGTCTATTTCAGGCCTTTGTGCCCAGGTCCCTGTGACATGTACCACGAGTAAATGTCGTACTTCGGAGACATTCCTGCCAAATTTACTGACGCCAAAGTGTTTGGAAGGGTCACTGGTGATTTCTTATTGTGTTTTCCGCTTAGGAGTTGGGATGTCTTTTGTAAACCTTCAAAGATAAGAAATACAGCAGTAAATAGCTTCAGGTTCTGGCCTCCTTTTGTTCTTGATTTTAACAGCTCCCGTCCTAATTATAATCATTTGCCATGTGATTTTAAAGCAATTATGAATTGACTGTAATGCATGCAGATTACCGATCTCTTTGTCATGCACAAAATTCATTCACTCTGCCAGCAATTTCAGACACTGAACTTCAGCTTGTGACTCACAGCTTTGCGTAAATGATTCTACAGTAAAACCTGTGAAATAGTAAAGCTTCGATAAACATTTTTCTTTAACAGATTCTTCAGTGTTATTACTCCTTATAAGGACTCTTTGCCAGCAGAAAAGAAAACACTCCCACACAAACATGGGCAATTTAACTGGAAACCTTTTATGAGGTAGGTGATTGTTTTATACCTGAGCAGATATTTATTGCAAATTACTCTTAGCTACAGCAAAAGAATCACGTGGGCAGAGAGGCACCAGGGAGCTGAGAGCAAAATCTTGCCAGGTTCCTCGTCCAGGAGTCACTGGGTCACCTCCTTAGGTGCTGCGTGTGAATCGATGCAGGTCTAGTAGCAGTGGCTGGAGGATGCAGCCCAGGAGAAGAGGCTGTCAAACACAGAACATTCCTTAAAAACTAGAGGCCCCTCCAAAAACCACAGGCTGTTAATGAACCCAGCCAAGTCATCTAAAACAATCAGCGGTTTTACTTTGCAAGCAGAATTGTCTGATGAGACAACGGAAAGCTTCATGGAAATCTAGATGTCACTCCCCAGGGTTGGTCAGCATTACAAGATCACTCAAAACAATTGCAGACAAGATTGCTACAATCTCCTGTTAGCCCTTTATATACCAGCACTGGTACAATCTCCCTCCAATGTCAGGGAAGTACCAGATCCATCGTTTACCTAAAAATGTCATTCGTCTGGAATCTAGGGACATCGAGGAGCCTGGAAAGCACGCCTGTAAACTCAGATCAGTACCCAAGGCAGTGGCCATCCATCCAAACCAAGAGGAACTGATAGATTGGTGAAAAGAATATTACAGCTGCTGGCACTACAAGGATTGGGAACCAACCCCCGAACTATTGTTTGCCTTTAAAGTTATGCCATGCACTTCAAGTGGCAGAATTAGACCGGGAACCTGGGCAGGCTTTGTCACTGCCTACCCAATACTCCTTTCAGCACAGTTGTGGTGACAGCTTTACCACAGTTTCATAAAAACATCGGGTACAAGTGCTTGTTCATAAGCCATGTTATAGCTCTTCTGCAGCAGAAACTGGCTTCTAGCAAGCGTGTGCTAATTAAAAGAATCATTTCAACACAGCCCATGGCTGCAAACACCCTCGGTGATTCACGTGGACAAATTAGAATGCAAGCAGAAAAGGAGCTTCACCAAGACCAGCCCCACTGACCAGAGTGCCTAATACCCAGCTCTGAAACAACTGTGTTTATGTGTATTCTATTCTTTTGAAAGCTGGGCTGCTTTTTTGTTTGTTTGCTTTCTTGTTTTGCCTTTGTTGATATCAGCATCTGAGGCTTAATTCACATCAAAGCAGAGTCCTACCGGCTCCAGAGATGGCCGAGCCAGGTCCACACTTGATGGGAATTCTTTATTTTGTAGAGTGAGCGTGCAGCTGCCTCACAAACTCTGCAGTTGTTAGCAAACAATGAATTAGTTCTATTTTAGCTCCCCATAACAAATGCCTCACTGCAGTGCAGTAAGGGAAAGGAAACACAAGAGTCACTTGGGAGGGAACAACGGCACTGCAGAGCGAATGAAGCCTTCATTGCACGGTGGTCCAACAAAAACAGGACTCCGTGTCTGCTGTAGAGGAGCAGCAGCTCGGCAGCGTGCAGCCCTACAGCTGTATCTTCAGGCAGTTACATAAGCTAAGATGCCACAGGTTCCAACATGATTAATTGAACGGGACCATTATGGGGACAAATTGTAGGATGACTCTTGTTTTATAGATTTTGACCACATAGGTCAAAAGATCCTTGCCTTATCTTCTGCCAGGGGGCAGCCAGAGCAAGGGCTCAGTGGGGTCATGGCCAAGTGCCTGAGCCTAAAGGCAGCCCTTCAGCAAAGACGAGGAGGACCCAGGGGTGCTTCTCAGCGCTCCTCTCACAGCAGGCTGCACCCAGCTCGCCCTGAGCACAGACGTGGGGCACGAGGAGGTTGCACTCAGGGCACTGACATTCACCCCGCTGCGCCCCTAGAGCAAAGCAGAAACTGTTCGATAGCAAAGGCGCTTCATAGGAGCTCCTGATTTGCTAACTGAGACAGTGCCAAGGAAAGAGAGTGTACAAGTGTGCGGTGCAGGTGTATTACAGGGAGATTCCTGTGCAAGGGCTGATTTGGGGTATTCAGTGCATGGACAGCTGGTCTATCCTCAGGCCATTGTATCCTTAGACTTGGAAAATGAGAAGGGGGTTCATGACCACACATTCACGTATGATCCTGGAAACAGGACAGGGTTGAAAGCTCACAAATGAGTCAAGAAGTGCAAATAGAAGTGAGGTTCTGAGCATAAAGTTTGAGAACCAGTGATTCAGTGCTAAATAGGACTTAGCATGTTTCCTGGGCTGAAAGCAAACACAGTGCTCTGTAAGGAGACATGTACACTGTTTCCCATCCCTGACCCAGGAATACATTTTTATTAAGCTAAAGGCTACCTGAGTTTGTTCTTTCTCCATTGGGAAGGAAAAGCAAGATGAGAATCATTTGGTGGCAACTCCTTCTCTAAAATCTCTGGATGGAGCTTACATAAGCCTCGTACAACATTTTCTTCTGTTCAAGGGAAATTTTTTCAGCAGCTAGCTGATTTAGTCATGCTCCACTGCCCAAAATGTGACTGAAGATGACAAACCCAGTTCAAACCCTGATTTCACCTTTAGAGCCTCAGACAGTACCTTGAGTGTGCTCCCGGGGAACCAGGAGTTGGAGAATTTTTGGACAGCTGAGCTGCCAGCACCCAGTAAGACTAAGATGAACATCTCTTCCTTCTTCTTCTTTGTGCTGTTTAGGTTTTTTTTTTTTTTTATTCCATCCTTATAGTTATTAAAAGGAATGTAGGATGCTTTGCCCACCTCTGTGGCATACTTTGGATGACTAAGAAGCAGTCTGTAATTTTATGGCTTAAAAGATGAACAGGGAAGGGCAGAACTACTGTACTTAAAGCCGTAATTGTGTGTGAGTACTTGTAAATATCAAGGCCACCTTCGGGAACAACTGTGTAATGGCTCTTCTTGCTATATTCCATTTGTTCAGTACAATATAATGGCTAAATCGATGTAAAGTGTCATGTATTTCTTTCTTCTACTCTCCCTGGGGCTATTCTTTTCAGTTATGTATGTTCAACTTTGATCCCCAGAAAAATCAATGAAAATTCAGTTGTTCTCAAAAAAATCAAACCAAACCAAAATAACAACAGCATCAAAAAACCACCAAGCTAAGCATTTAAAGCATTTTCTGTCATCTTGGTGTGGATTAAGTAATCCTTCTCTCCCTCAGGTTGCCACAGAGAGTGCCCTACTCAGCAAACTTTTGTGAAAAGAGCAATAGCATGAAAACAGGTTTATACTTGAAGGTTATTCTTGGTCTCATTCATAACCATAATCAGTGGTGTTTGTACTTGCATTCTCATAAAAGAATTGTAAAGACTTTGCTGTTCCAGAAACATAAAGGCTGTTTTCACACATGCACACACACAAATGTATAAATAAAAAAAATCTAAGTACCATGCTCCGTCACTCTCTTTGTGCCAAACTGGCTTTTCTGTTCACTTCTACGCATGGCTGTGAATACAACAGAGGTGTTCATGATGCAGTCAGCCCCTGACTGCAAGACGACACAGCACACCTTTCCAAGTGCATGTGGGAGTAATCTGAAAATAATAAAAAATGAGAAAGCACATTAAGCACAAACTGAAATTTATCTATGTCTATAGAAAAATAAATCTTTGCAGAAGACAAAAATATATTTGTAATAAAACCTTCATTTTGGAACATAGGTCTTCACAGTGGCTTTTGTCTCCTGTGCAACCTTCTGTGCTTTCTAAAGGTCAGATAGCACAGCTTGATAAAATGATGCCTTACTTCTCAAGCAGCCTTAAGAAGTGGTAAGATTTCATGCTCTGAGATATAATTCTGGTCTTATTACAGAGAGCAATTTTGGGAAATGATGAAATACCATCAGAGCGCATCTCTGCGAAGCATATCATGGCCTCCAGGATTAAAGGCATTGCACCCAGAATGTCTCAGCACTGCAGCCCAGGGGCCAGCTGCTCAGCTAAGCAACCGAAGTAGTTCCCTACCATTTTGGAAGGGTCTGATTTAAGCAACTCAAACCTTGGAGTTGACTGGATGTTGGAAAGGAAAAGCATCCACTTAGGAACATCAGCAGATCAACAGATAGAAAGTAAAAGCTGTGAACAGTACCTTCCCCAGGGCTCCTTGATCCACTCCTTTAATTATTCTTCCCATGGGTTGTTTGGAGGTTTGGGAGGTTTTTCTTGGAAACAACATCAGACTGGGGCAGGTTGGACAATCCAGTTCTTCCAGTTACCTGCACTTCTTACAAGGAGGGAGGAAAGAAGCCAAATGTAGGTGTATCACCACACCAGCTGTGTTATTATATACATTATTTCCCAGGACATCTGTGATGGCACTGATCACACCCTCCATGCCCCAGCACCCTTGGCTCCCAGGGCACTGAACGCAGTGCTGGCGTGGGGTACACTTGGGTCTGCTGGGAGGAAAATCAAGTGTAGCACTGTTTCTGGAGGGAAAAAAAAAAAAGTTCTGTTTATCTGCAGCTGCTTGACAAATAATGTCATCAAGAGTCTGTTTTATTGCTTTAAGTGGAAAATGTTTGTGTCAAGCATCTTCCCCAACGCATGTGTAAGGATGCAGTACTGGGGGTGGATAATGCCAGGAACTGGTACACCCCCATGGCTGTGGTCGCTGGTGCCATCATCAGCACTTGCTCTTGGCAGCAACTGAGTCAGCAGAAGACAGCAGAGAGGAACTCCCGAACTGAAGAAGGTTTTTCACGGAACCACTCATCACCTGTGATGACCTTGCAGGGTTTCTGCAGTGGGCAGATGAGTGAAGAAATGAGGTGGGAGGTTAAGTGCTGTTTGCCTCTGCAGGGAAGCGATGGTGAAACAGCCCACGGCATCATTTCCCAACTTATCCCACTCTCTCTCTCAGCTTCACCATCTCAGTTGCGCAGCTGAGCATCAGCAGCCGTGCTGCCAAAATCTTGTAGCACTTAAAAGCCACCACAATCCAGCTGCAACTTGAGTGGTGCCTACAAAGTAATCCACGGGAAGCTGGAATTTAAACAAGCAAGTTACTCACATTCCCTCCTCATCTGACCAGCAGAAGTTTCTGGAGGGCGAAGCAAAGCAAACCAGGTGCTACTAACAGAAAGAGGAAAGTCTGGGCTCCAGGACATGCAAAGAAAAGGCCCTGCCAAAACCAAGAAGCAGCTGTGTTTATCAGAGAAGGCTCTGGAGGAGGGGGTCAAGCACACATGAGTTGGAGAAACTGTGTTTAAGTCTGCCTGATGCTTCTGAAGAAAAAATAAACATCAGCCAGCACTTCAAAGGAGGTGTGTGGGACCAGAGCAAGAAGGTCCAAGTGAAGCTGGCAATTCCCAAACCTCAGTGTCCCCAGCAGGTGTGATCATGTGGAGGATGGTGTAATCATTTCTCCCTTCCAGAAGGCTGCTGGACGCTGCCCCTCCAGACACTTTCCCACAGGAAGGGTGAGAAAGGGGTGACCTCAGGACAGAAGCATAGCCTTCCCATGTGGCTTGGTCATCCATCACACGTGTGGGCTGCTACAGCAGAGACAATCCCAATTACCTGCTGACCCAGCAGCTCCAGATAGAAAAAACATCAGGCTCCACAGCAAGCAACAAAACCACCACCCCAGTAGCTCACTGGGGAAGGACAGGAGGAGAGGGTGATGTCCTGCGCCCCACCACAGGGACCAGGAGTCAGTTCTTGGCAGGCCTGGAGCCAGTGCCTCTACTTGGTGGGGAGCTCAAGAGAAATCCTTGTGCATACATAGACATTTAACAGAACAATATTACACACAAAGAAATACGGTATAGTTATGCACTGCCAGCATAATGCTTACAAGATGAGAATATTTATTCCTTATATGCTGGAAAAGAGAAAAAAAAACAGCTTGCATTTTTCACAGAATCACAGAATCATCTAGGTTGGAAGAGACCTCCAAGATCACCTAGCCCAACCTCTGACCTAACACTAACAAGTCCTTCACTAAACCATATCACTAAGCTCTACGTCTAAACGTCTTTTAAAGACCTCCAGGGATGGTGACTCAACCACTTCCCTGGGCAGCCCATTCCAATGCCTAACAACCCTTTCAGTAAAGAAGTTCTTCCTAATATCCAACCTAAACCTCCCCTGGCGCAACTTTAGCCCATTGCCCCTCGTCCTGTCACCAGGCACGTAGGAGAACAGACCAACCCCCACCTCGCTGCAGCCTCCTTTAAGGTAACTGTAGAGTGCGATAAGGTCACCCCTGAGCCTCCTGTGCTCGTATGAGCTCAGCCTGATTCGCCATGTGCTTTGTGACTTCTGTGCTGGGTGTTAGCCTGGCACAGGCAAATAAGGCTCAGAAAGGCTTTACTGAATATTACAAATTTGTGATGGGGATGGACCCCGCTGGCCACAGCGTAAGAGCCTCCCATGTTGTTCCCATGTCATTGATCACTGTGGTGCTCATTGAGCTGGTTTTAGGAGACAGGAGTAATGCCCACATGCCACCAAGCTAAGGCTCATGGCCACAAGGTTTCTGCTTCCTGCAGGTTTCCTTCCTCGGCTGCCTGTTCTGGCTGAGCACAATCCTCTGCCAGGTTTTGATTGATAGTGACAAGGGCCTGGTTCAAATTATAGATGTTGCTAGTAACAGCTTGCTCAAGCTTCCATGAACAACCCTAGGAAGATTGAACAAAGCTGTCCAAATCCCCAGTGAGCAACATTTCCTGTGAGCATAAGGGATAAATCAAGCATCTCAGTAATCCTGGGGGAAGAAAAGTCCAACAGGAAAACAAGCTGGATGATGAACAGTAACCAGCCGTTCCTTTCCCTAAGCACAGCAGAAATTACTTCATGTCCTCTGCTGGGATTTCTTGGTAGGGAGACTGCGAGGACCAACCTCTGCCTGCCCCGCTGCCCTTCCAGCTGCCATGTCCACCTCCTGCTCCTGGTCACCAACAGTTGCAAAACAAGGAGCATGCGCTGGTGCGGCCTCACCTCAAGCACTGTGTGCAGTTCTGGGCGCAACAATATATGAAGGACATAAAACTATCAGAGTGTCCAAAGGAGAGCTGCAAAGATTGTGAAGGGTCTGGAAAGGAAGGACATATGAGGAGGGGCTGAGGTCCCTTGGTTTGCTCAGCCCAGAGCAGAGCAGGCTGAGGGGAGGCCTCATGGCGGCCTGCAGCTCCCTCACGAGGGGAGCGGAGGGGCAGGCGCTGAGCTCTGCTCTCTGGGGACAGCGACAGGACCCGAGGGAACGGCATGGAGCTGGGACAGGGGAGGGTCAGGCTGGGGGTTAGGGAAAGGTTCTGCACCCAGAGGGTGGTCGGGCACTGGGACAGGCTCCCCAGAGCAGTGGTCACGGCACCGAGCCTGCTGGAGTTCAAGGAAACATTTGGACAACACTGTCAGACACATCGTTTGGTTTTTGGGTGGTCCTGTGTGGAGCCAGGAGCTGGAATTGATGATCCTTGTGGGTCCCTTCCAGCTCAGGACAGCTGATGATTTTGTGATTTTTAACTGGAGTCCTCTTCCTTGAGAGCAAAGGTGCAGGATGGCTGACCAGGATTCTTACTTTGTACAGCAGTTGTTTTTGTTTGCTTGTTTGTTTGTTTGTTTGTTTGTTTGTTTTGCTTCCATAGAATCACTTTAAAAAAAAAAAAAAAGTCTATTTTTTAACGGAAAGACCTCCTAATACAATACAACATAAACTGGACATACTTCAGTCCCACCCAGTGCTGTCTTCCATGCAGTTCCTTCTCCCCCCCCCAAATATGCCAGGGCATTCTGCCTCCAGCCTCTGCTTGGAGCTCCCAGGAGGGTCCTCTCAGGAGCCTCAGCTCCCAGGGTTTTGTGAGCCAAAGACTTCTGCTTCCTACACTTTCCCCTTTTCCTTCAAATACAGAAAAGCTGCAGAAGGGAGAAATCACCATGAGCCATTCTCACTCCTTTTGAGTTCTGTCTTCGCATCAGCGGAATGATTTAAAAATCATATGATTTGAAAAATATGATTTGGAGCTCAAGGGTGCCTTTTCTTTCTCTGGACCTTGAGGTCACATTAGATCATAGCCCATCACTTTTCTTTTCAAGCTTGAAGGCTAGAAATGTTCTGTGAATGGCAGCAGAGATTCATCTCTAGCAGCCAAGGTTTTTAAGTAAAAGTCATGCCATAGGACTTTGTGAACACAAAAATGTATAACATTTAGAAATAATTTAGAAAAAAATTAATAAGAAAAGATGTCTGGCTTGCCTTTGTGAAGGGTTTGTGTTGAGGAAAGCCACATTTTCTCGAGGGCAGGCAGCAGTAGCTACACAAATCTATTTTTATTATTTAGGCAGGAGAAACACTGTGAGCTCCTGTCTGTCAGCAATAAATCTTCTCTCAGTCTACCTGCTGGTAGATAGATTGTACAGAGCTAACGGTCAGGAGCAGAAAGGAAAAAACGTAAGTATTCCATGTTTCTTTTCACTTCAGGCAGTCTTTCCACATGTTTCTGTATGTCCTGAAGTTTACCAGTTTTAAATGCTGTTTAAGTGCTGTACGCTGTTACAGCAGTTGTGTAGCAGGTCCCTAACTTCCCTGCTTGAGTGCATGCTGTTATATATAGAGTACTCAACCTATAAAAGAAACATCATCTTCCTTTCCCTCACCATTCGTAGCATGCAGAATACCATCCCAAAATGAAATCCCACCTTGCATGCAGTTTTGTAGCAAATTCAGAGTATTCACTGGGAAATAAAACCGAAAAAGGAACACCCATAGGTTAATACTTTTATAAACTACTTTAGAAGAGCTGTGAAGCTGCAGGTTGCAGAAGCTCACCAACAAATACATTGGTCTTGATAAGAGATATAGAGGGTTCATTTCGCTTTTATCACATCTGCCCTGAATTAGGCAGGACAGATGCTATATGCTCTGAACTAGGACAGATGCTATTGCCACGTGTGTGACTCAAGGTGGCAGAGAGCGTCTAGATCCTCAGCTGCTAAACCTAAACTGCAGGAGGGCTCAGAAAAGACAGCAACACTGTGTTCATGCCAGCTTGTTTATAGTTCTCTATGAGCACTTCAGACCTGGGCTGCTCTTGTAAATCTGATTAGATGTCACTGTTTTTCCCGGAGAAGCACCGACTGAAGTGAAGAGCTGCTGAGTGCTGCTGCTTTCCGGGAAGAGAAAGATGGAAGTGCACGTGGGGGCAGCTCCTGCCCGTGTGGGGTGGCAGCACTAGAAGGTACAAGGAGGCCCAAGGGCAGCTCTGTGCATCAGGGTGGTTCACCCCAGAGCAGCTGCCCCCACAGTCTGGGGAAGGGTGCTGGAAAATGGGAGAGTTGGGGAGGACTCCTGGGGAGATGGCCATGGAAAAAGGAGCTGAAAAGAGCAGAGACTCACAGATGAACAATGTAGGCAGCACACAGAAGTCATAGAAAAACAGGCTTGAGCAGGGCTCAGAAACTTGTCCAACTTTCCTTGCCACCAGCCCCAGAACAGCTACCCTTACTGCCTTTTTTTTTATTATTATTATTTTGGTATATATCTCTGGATTATTCTTAAAATTCGGAAGGGCGAGGTTTTATGGTCTTCCTGGGCTCCTTTTCCGTTGTTAACTGTCCAGACTCTTATGAAGTATTTTCAATTTCAGCCTAAACCCCTGTGCTGCAGCTTAAATCCATTGCTCCTTGTCTTCTCTACAGCTGACATGTGAAGGAGAGAAGACAAGTCCCACAGGGAGAAGCTGAGCTGGGGAAATGCCCGAGGGCAGGAAGGCTCCTCAGATCTAAGCCTGTGGCTCTCAAAAATGAGGTAGGATCTAGGCTGGCAGCTAAGCCCAGCCAAAGGCATGGGAGGTCAGCAAATAACAACCATGGCATGGGGCAAGGTGTGTGTGAAAATGAGAGCTCAGGAGTAAACCATCCACTTGTGCAGAAAGACCGGGAGTGTGCTTGTTGATACTAAGCAAGTATCTTCTCAGTGAACTGAAATGCAAAACAAGAGTTTACAGCAAGTGGAAGCATGAGAAAGCAACAAAAAGGAGCATGCAAGCATTGTTTATTCATCCTGGGATGAAATCAGAAGGCCAAAGCCCAGCTGGAGCTAACCCTGGCTGGGGACAAAGAGAAACATGAAGGGATGTTCTAAATGCATTAGCAGAAAGAGGCAATTTGGAGAAACTGTGGGTCTACTAATGAAAGGATGACTCAACACACTGACAGACGATAAGCAAAAGACTAAATTATTCAATGCCTTTTTTGCATAAGTTTTCATTGGCAAAGCCTACTGCTAGACCTTCACATGTGCACAATGACTTGTGAAGGAGAGGGACAAACACTGGGAGGAGCAACAAATGAGGGTCTACCTAGAGAAGCTGTAAGTATTCAAATCCAGGTGACCAGATGGGATTCACCAGAGGGTGCTGATGTGACTGTATGGCTGCAGTCCATCACCAGAAAGTCACAGGGACAGCTCTGACAACTGGAAAGTCTCCCACTTTGCAAAAACTGAACAAATATGGGTTGGATGAATAAACTGTTAGATGGACTGAAAATTAGCTGGATCATTAGGTCAAAGAACAGTAATCAATGTTGTGATGGGCCATCTGGCAGCCAGTGATGAACAGAGGACCCCAGAGAATGATACAGGAGCAGATATTGTTCTATATTTTCATCAGTCACCAAGCCGATGACAGAGAGGACACTTTCAGCCCATTTGCAGATAATAGATTAGAAGAGACAACTTCCATCTCCATTTGGCATAGCTGGTAGAGCTTCTGACCAGAGGGACTTTGAGAAACTTGGGATCTGGGTCAACAGAAAGTTGACCAATGGAGTTCAACAGGAGCAGGGAAAAGTTCTGCAATGGGGGCAGAGCAACCCTATGCTCTGGTGTGAGACGGCATCCTACAGGCTGCATAACAGCCCTGATGGAAACGACCTGGGATTTAATAGGAGACTTCAGTGGGCTTTTACTGAGAGAGAGGCAAACCATATACAGGGTCTGCATGAGTACCAGTGTGGCTGGCAGACAGATGGTAGTTGTTATTCCCACTCTATCTCATGTCAGTGAGGCTGCCCCAGGAGTATTGTCCCATGTTGGCACCCCCACTTCAACAAGTCACTGAGAAACTGGAGAAGGTCTGCTGGAGTGCTGACAAGACAGTCAGGACCTAAAGATCCCAGGATCCCATGGGTTTGGTCAGTCTGACAAAAAAAAAAAAGAGCCACACTCTTCAAATCAATGGCAAGCTGTACAGCAAGACCTTGGTCTTTGCTGGAATGATCAGGTTTGTCTATTTAGGGCCTGAAGAATGGTCATGGAGTAGAACTCTACGGAGCACCTCTGACCATGCACTTCAGCTGACAAGTCTACCTTGGTTGGCCCCAACCAGCTCCCTCCAAGCTGAGGCATTTCTCTGGGAATAGCTCAATCCCACAAGTTGTCCCCAAAGGGCAGCATGAAGGGGATGATGTTAGGTTCCTGCCAGCAGAAATTTAACAGGGCCCCATCAAGCTTTGCACTCTGAAACACCTCCACAACCTCATACCATGCCTCCTGGCATGCAATGCTGAGGTCTCTCCCAGCTGGCTGCATAGGCACAGCCTCAGGGATTTAGGATGGATGCCCAGGGAAAGCCTTGTGACTGAGTTAGAAGGATGGTGAAGACCAGGGAGGGCACAAACGGTGAAAGATAGAGCATGGTGTTACCTGCATGTGAGCTGCTTTCCTAAGAAGCTTTCATAATTATTGGTTTCCTTTGCAGAAAGGTGGAAGGCAGCTTGGAAGCACTTGTCTGTGCAGCACAGTGTGGGTCCAGGTGGCAGAGAGCAGAAATGACCACACTTACATCTCCTCTGCTGTGTCTGCATGGAGGTGGACACATGGAGGTGCTAGTTTCCTCTGGTGTTTTCCCCTTACCGTGCAAGAGGATGATGCAGGCAGCAAGACAGCTCATTGCCAGGTTAAAATGACTCAGTTCTGCTTCAGATCTTGCTTATATTTTATCAGCTTTTTATCTGAACATCTCATTAACAAAAGCAAATGGACTATAACATCTTCTAAGCAAGCTTGCTCAGAAATCCCTGAAACAATCAAAAGATGGGGAAAACAATTCATTGCATCTTATGCATGAATTCTTGGAATTTTAGATATATCAGGCAATACCTCTCTTTATTCACTCAAATTAGTCTAATTGCATGCATATTTATTGTCCACTGTTCCTTAGTATCTAGGCAAATCAAAGTAGGCTGCTTCACTACTGAGACAGCAATTTTGCATAAGAAATATGGACAGTTTTGCATCAGACTAATAATGCTATTTCATTATTCAGAACCAGAGCTAAAATTAGCAGGCACCTCAACAACCAGCTGCATATTTTATCTTCAAAGTACAAGCCTGAATTAGCACCGGCCTCTGCCTCCTACCGGTAGCCCTTAATTCCCGATGGGCTCTTCTACGCCAAGATCATTGACATGAGACAGGCATGTGAGACTCGGGCTACCTTGTGTATTTGTATCCCTATTTAAACACCAAAGGGACTCCAGAAGTCAGGCTCCATTTGCTATGTGTCAGAAAACTACGTAAAACTTCAAATCTGACTTTTTATATAGCCTTTTAAGGAGAAATCAGTCCTGTGCTGATACCTGTTTAAAGGTAAATGCAGACAAACCCACCCACAAAATTGCACCTGCTCACGCCAGAAGCACCAGCCTTTTCTCAAATCCACCCTTAAAATGATGCAGCCTCTTTCTCCTCAGGCTGGACAGGTGATGAGGAGCCCCTAGCACAGAGCAGGCGCAGTAGCTCACCCTCACTCTCTAAATAAATGCCAAAGCCTTTCATTTTGTTGTGCAAAACCCACAAAACAGTCCTTTTGGAGCTCTTTTAATACACCATGGACAGATGGAAAAATTCCCTCTTGACCAATGCTGTGTTTTAAGCACCCTTAATCTGCAGGGACATTGCCACTTGTATGGGAGACTGGGCACTATGAAGGATGCAATATACCCAAATAAAAGTCTTTTTTTTTTTTTTTTTTTTATTTAGCCTCTGTACACTGGGGTGAGAGAAAGGGTAAAAAAATTACAGTTCTGGAATAAAATCCTTCAATGTCCCTTCTGCCTGTGCTTCAGGTCTAAACCCCAGACCAGCTTTCAGAAACCTTGGCCCCTACCACAGACTTGCCTCCTCATGGACAGGATACCAGGGGTGTTTGCACAAAACAGAGGCTAGGTAGGGGAAAAAATGTTCACCCTGCTATAGAGGAAGCTTTCCCAGAGGCTGTTATCAACTCCTGGATGCTGGGCAGGACCCAGGGCTGACCCCAAAGGGCTGGCAGCCTGGCCTTTTCCTCCCTGCAGCTGAACACAGCCCCCCTGCTTTTACCCCATCCAGCATCTCCGCATCCGTACTGATCACCTGCAACACCTCCTCAGCTGCTTCAGGCCCTAGGGGGCTGCTGATATGCTGCTGCTGCTGCTGTGACTTCTCCATCACCCTTGTACTCCTTGGGCTCTTGCCAGGTCACCTCCTAGGTGAAGTCTGCTTCCTGAGCACGGTTCAGATCAAACCTTGTTCCTAAAGCCCTTGGAAGGTTTTGGGGCTGAGAGCACCGTTTTGCTTGTTCTGGGATTTGTTTGCAGGAGGAGGAGGAGGTCACATCTGCAGGAAGGGTGCTCGTGGTTCACCTGGCTGCCCCAGCAAGTGGGGCTCAGTCCCCTCTTCCCAGAGCTGTGCTCAGAAACAATATTTACTGATATTAGCTATAGCCCAAGGCAGGGGTGTGGGGGGGGATTACTATGAAATGTTTACGAGGACTGTTTGAAACCTGAGAAGAGGATGTTTTTAGTTACGGGAAAAGAGCCAAATACCTTGGAAGAGAAATATCCCAGCTTTAAGAATTAATTACTGCTTCCCAGTAATGCAGGCTGAACTATTAAATAACCTTGCGCAATTTCCTGGGCAGATGCATTTTAATGGGAGCATTGTGCACAGATCAACAGCGAAATAGGGTTCACCAAGCCTGGGCACATGGGCAGAGCCCTTCGCACCTGTGCTTACCCAGCAAAGGGCAGAGGATGCTGTGGGGTCCGAAGCAGAGGCTGATTCACAGCATCTCACAGCTTGAGGGCCTCTCGGCGAGGATTTCTCTTGTGGATGGCCAATGCCGGTCCAGGAAGGAAAATGTGGCTATCAAAACAAGGGTGATCCTAAACACCACAGCTGTAACATCTCTGGAGCTCTGAAATTATTGTGCAAACTTTGCTACATTGCTTTTCAATTGTAAATGAAGTCAGTGAAACGGGTGCTTTCTGTACCCTAAGTTTTCTTTCGGAAGAAAAAGATAGGAAGATAGGATATAACTGGTTGTGCTACTCAATATACACTGGCCTAGCAAGTGTATGATATGCATTTGTATACCTGATCCTGCTTCTTTTAGTAAAGAGCGTCAAGCAATGAATGTATTACGAAAGCCTCTTAAACCAGTTATCTTTTTTTTTTTTCTTCAATAAAAGGAATTAATTTCTCCTTATCTTTAGATATGTGGAAAGAGAACAGTGGATGAGCAAGGCTGAGAATCAGTGGGGTTTTTCTGGGAAGTCTGAATTGTCACAAATTATCCAAAACTGAAGCTGAGCTGCTGTTTTGTGAGCCATGCTTCAACTCATAATAAGGTTTTTGGGGGCTGTCACTGCGGAGGTATCTCTGTGAGGCAGCTCTTTGGAGGGTTGTGTGGTACCTCAGGGCACTGAGGCAGCATCACCCCTGGTGTTAGTTCATTCTGAACCTGTTCAGACCTTCCTAAATAACCAACAGTTCCGCCAAAAGCTATTGAAGTCCACCAGGACTAACATTGTGTTATTGGAGGTCTGGGCATGGGATATGGACTTGTTTCTAGTTGTTCCTCCATCCAAGCCTTGGCCACTTCTGCTCCCGGGCCAAAGCTGGCACTCGGTTCTTGCCCACAGGGTCACCGTGGTCTTTCTTGTCCATGGTCCTCCATCCAAACACACCACAGAAATATAACCGTGAATACATAACTGTATAATATTATAATATATAACTGTATCCAAACACACACAGAAATATAACTGAGTGCCATGTGTGCCAAGAGGCAGTGAGGAAGCAGCCTGGGTCCAGGATTACTCAACCACAGCCAAAAGAGAGGAGGACGTCCATGAAACCTCCCGAAGAAGATATTCCTAGCTCTACCTAGGGACCTGTGGC
This sequence comes from Anser cygnoides, assembly GCF_040182565.1. Taxonomy (NCBI): domain Eukaryota; kingdom Metazoa; phylum Chordata; class Aves; order Anseriformes; family Anatidae; genus Anser; species Anser cygnoides. The sequence goes on from NC_089873.1 coordinate 190,656,310, forward strand.
TCCTGAACAGAATCGCACGGAGCTGGTTGATGGCAGCAGCTATTTTAAAATTCATGAAACCTTAAAGCATCGCTGGATGATTTCATTTCTGGGAGATAACTAGACAAAATAGCCCAACGGGGGGGGAGATGCTGATGTAGTAGCAGCCATAATAGTGTGTGATGCCACAACGCGTTCCCGCTTCTGAAAACCCACTCATCCTTCTTGTCGGGGGAAATTGCTGTGATTCTGTTCCACAGCGGAGGTGGTGGGAGGAAGGAGGCAGATTCATACTTCCCTCTGATCGTGGAGAAAGGCCAAGCTGAGCCCTGCCATGCTCCTGAAGCGCTTAGGAAGAAGCCACCCCCTGCCCAAACTGCCCCCAGCACCATCCCCAGCTCCAGCTTCCCTCGGTCAGCGGGCACCAGGGCTTGGTGCTGGGCGTATTTTCTGTAGATGTACGAGGTGAACACCTTTAGCAGCTCGCTCAGTGAAACCCCATACTGGGTGCTCAAGTAGGGAATCAAGCTTCATCATTTCCAGCCACAACAGCCACAGTTTCAAAAGTAACCAACACGCAAACACAGTGAGTTTTTTCTTGAAAACGGTTTGTTTTCCCCAACTTCAGGACAGTGAAATGCTGCCTAGGTACCCCAGTTGTTATTTTTTAAATTCCCCTTCAAATGTGTGTCCCGTGCAGTGACTTCGAGCTCACTATGAAGGTATCTGTCCCCGTTAACTGCATGCCCCCACTCCCCTCAAGCCCCCAGGACAGAGTCGTGGACCTGGCAGAGCACTTCTCAGGCTGAAGAAATATTTTCAATGTATTTCAACCACTAACGTCCCTTGTCCAGGCGGTCAGCGTGCTTTGGCACTTCCAGTAATTAACTCAAGAGGTTAGAGCCTAATTTGCAGCCCTGCTTTGGGTCTGCCCGTGTAGGTGTTGGGCTGTGTCCCTCCAGCCCTCCTGTTCCCCTTGTTAGGCACCGCAGGGCCCTTAAAGAGCAGAAGTACAGACCTTACACCTGCATTCATATCGTGCACATGGCCCCCGTAGCGGAGTTAGGTTGGAACAGGGACAGCAGCGAGTGAAACACTTCCACGTTTTCTGCTCAGCGTGGAGCAGAGCTTTATTTTTACCAGCACAACGCACGCACTTCAGAGGCAGATCTGAAGTGCAAAACCCACGTTCTGTGCTTAGACAGCCGGCAAACGTTAATAAAAAATAAATAAATAAATAAATAAATAAAACAACGCTCTGGTAGGGTGGGAGAGCTGACGTAAAACGGGAGGAAAAAGCCTGACCCGTTTCCAACTGGCTACAGAATTGCCCTGGGGAAGATGGAGATGCGATTCCTCATAAACGTAGCTATTTTCTCTAAAGGAACCTACGCATCAGTCCCTCCTATCACACGGCTCCTGAGAAAGCAGCAGCAATCCCACACACATCCCAGCCGCGGATTGCTCAGCACTTTGTCCCACGGTGATGTGCAGCAGAGGCTCAGCCCTCCCCGTTAAGGGCTCCGTGGGACAGACCTCTAAAGCAGCGGGTCAGAAATCAGAGCTCATTGCTAACAGCTCGTCAGCATTCGGGTGGGGACAGGTGCAAGCAAAGCAGCAGTCACTGAAGGAGGAAAGATATAAGCAGTACTCTTACAGGCAGGTCTCTCTTTTCATGTTTAATAAGGCTGTTTTTTTTTTTTTTTTCCCTTCCATATAAAGCTTTCCAACAAGGGCTTTCCAAGCATTTTATAAAGGCAGGTTACATCATCATCATCATCACCATTTTACAAGCAGGAAACTGAGGCCCAAAAAAAAGTCATTTCAGCAGAATAAAACAGCAAATCCCAGCCCAAAACAGAAAAAACAAACAAACAAAAAAGAATCAAAACCTCCTGGCAAAAAGCCCTTTCTCCAACCACATCTATTCAGTTGCTATGCAGCATTATTATTATTTTTTTTTGAAAAATAACCCTACAAGACCAAACAAAAGGGAACAACAAGGAAACTGCAAGCTTCGACATACTTACTTCCATTTTTTTTGGCATTAGTACAAAAATAAAGATTTTTTTTTTTATTTGTTAACTAGCTTACAAAAATAAAGAGTCTATTGGGTCGCCCTGGAGGCTTTACTTGACTTTGGAAGACAAAGCCTGTTTGAAACGTCTCTTTAGATCCTGCATGTTGGGGGATCGGGGCCGAGGGATGATGGATGCCCGCCGCCTGTCCACGCCGCCGGCGTGCTGCAGCTTGCTGACCTCCTTGCAGAGGTACTGGAACACGTCGCAGACACCCTGGGAGTTCTCGCTCGTGGAGATCTCTAAAAACAGGCTGCCCAGGTCGTTGGCCAGCTGCAGTCCCTCTTTGGCCTGCACTTGCCTGGCGTGGAGGAGGTCGGCTTTGTTCCCCACCACGATGATGGGAGTCCTGGCGTCCGGGTGGAGCTGGCGGATGTGCTGATGGAGGGGTCGGACTGCCTGGTAGCTGCCGTAGTCCGTGATCGAGTAGACCACGAGGAAGCCCTCTGCCCACTTCACGCACCTCGACAGTGAGTCCAGCACCTGCACGCGGTCCCCCTGCACCTGCGGCACGACAGAGCCAGAGCTTGACATGGGGCTGTGACAGCACGACGCCTGTGCCACGGGCAGCACCGTTAGACGGGTCCAGAGAGGTCTGAGCTCTGTCCTAGGGGACCGAGCCTGGCTGATTCCCTTTTAGGAAACACAGGCTCAAAAGCTGAGCCCTCAAGCGGCAGAGAACCGATCTAATTTAAGGAAGCGAGGCACAACCCGGGGCATCCCATGCTCAGCTGGACGGCAGCGTGCCCAGCTCCAGGCGGCGAGGCAGAGCCCAGGGCTTTTTATTTCTTAGGAAAAACGGCTGAAAGCTAAACCTACCAGAATCACGAGCTCATGCCCCCGCAGAATTCACGGTTTTTGACCCAAACCTTATTCTGAAGCGAAACCTGCCTCCCGTTTCGCTGCCCGCTGCCGCCAGGATTTGGGGCGGCTCCGGAGCGAGCCGCCGAGATTTTTGCCCCCCCGGTTCCCAGGGCTTTGGGGCGGGGGGCGGCGGGGCCGTACCTGGAGGCATCCCGGCGTGTCCTGGATCTGCACGGCGACGTGCTCCCCATCCAGGCGCACCAGGCGGGAGTAGAGGCTGCCGGTGTTGGGCTCGTAGTCCCCGATGAAGCGCTTGGTCAGGAAGCGCACGATGAGAGCTGGAAGAGAGGGGCTCGTTAGGACGGACGGAGGGACAGAAGGCGACAAGGGGGGACAGGGAGGGGACAGGCGGGGACATCCCGGAGCGGAGCAGCCCCGCACTCACCGCTCTTGCCGACGCCGCGGGCGCCCAGCACGGCCAGCCGCACCTCGCCGCCCGGCGGCCCCGGGGCGCACTCGGCGATGGGCGCCAGCAGGAAGGGCTGCGACATGCTCGGCAGGCGCATGGAGGGGCTCGGCTGGGCTCGGCTCGGCTCAGCCCGGCTCGGCTCGGCCTCAGCCGCCGCCTTTTAAAGGCTCCGGCGGCGGCTCCGTGCGCGGCACCGCCCCGGCTGCAGCGCCCGGCCCCCGGGCGCCTCTCCCCGCCTTCCCCATCCTTCCATCGCCTCCTTCCCCAAAGGCCCCCGCTGCTCTGGGTCAAGCTGTGGGACCCCACGGCACTGGCCCGGGAAGGTTTTGGGGGTTGTGGTTAGGTTTGGGGTGCACCTTCACCCCGCGGGATGTGTCGTCCCCGCAGCCGGGGATGGAGACGGGAAAGAAGGGGAATGATTTGGGATTGGATCTCAGGTCCGTAGCTGCATACATAAAAGAAGGGAAATGATTTGGGGCTGGATCTCAGGTCTGCAGCTGGATACATCCCTCTACAGTTGGTGTAGAAAGCCCAGCTTGCAGGTCAAGCCCCGGCCAGCCCCGAAACCGAAGCGCTCTATCAGCTCCCAGGGTGTGGATTAAGCCCTTCGCTTTTTCGGAGTGGAGGCAACTTGAAAAGGGAAAGGATCGCACAGCCCAGCAGGTAAATTAGCCTCAAGCCTGCTAACAGCTGGGTGCACGCTCCCATCTCTGTGCAAACCGTTGCCTTGGCTCCTGCAAAATCGCCTGTGCGGTGTGCTGCTTCTCCAGCATGTGAGTGTTTACAAGTGAAATAATTCATTTAGGGGATGCTTTGGTTTTATTATTATCTGGGAGATAGCACAAGGAAGCAGGAAACAACATGGAGGTGCCAGCCAGGGAGCAGGCTGGTGCCAAGGGAGATGCTGTAGGCTCCCCGTCGTTCACAGGCACCCTTTGCACACTGGGCACTGAGACTCTCCATCCCCTTCCACAGAATCACACAGAATGTTAAGGATTGGAAGGGACCTTGAAAGATCACCTAGTCCAATCCCTTTCCAGTGGAGCACAGCTCTCAGCTCCATGGGATGACAACAGGTCACGTTTTTCTTTACTTTCTCTTGCCCTCCCTCCTGCTTTCTCCCCAAGTCCAGGTAAAAACCACGCCTGCTCAGCACTTCTTGGGAAACCTCCGGTGACATGAAAAGTCAGGATGAGGGCACTAGAACATCACCAGCTCTGCTCTACCACAGCAAAAGTGTCCCCAGGGTAAGTAACCCTGGCACCAGGGACCACAAGGATGGGCAGAACAGCACCCACTTCCCAGGGGCACAGCCCCACAGCGGGCAGGGACCCACCACCCCCCAAAGTGTGCCCCATCTGAGTTCTCCCCTTGTGTCCCATCAATCCCAGAGTTTTTCTACCCGATAAAGAAGCCACATGGCTCTTTAGCTGGTCACACATGATTCACAGCAGTTGACACCCTCAGTTAAGGCTGTGGAGGAAGTGCTGTGTATTATTTGTGTTACTTTGGTGCCCAAGAGCCCCTACAGGAACATTGAGGCAATTTTTCCCCTCAGAAAGTGATTGCCTCTAAAATCTCTGCACCAACACTCCCTGTCATGCCAGTTTTCCTTTTGTAAACAAGATTTTCTTCCATCGCTAAAAGCTTTTGGTTTCCAAAGGTTCACGCTATTGTCATCCGCTCCCATTGTCATGCGCCGCTTGTCTCTGGCCTTGTACACAAACAGGGGCTATTTTTAAACGTTTCTTTATAAAAGAGCTATCAGACTACATTCAGCGTGCCCTTGAAAGAGCGGCGTTAAAACGAGCCCGTTCCAGGCAGATGACTGCCAGGCGCTGGGAGCTGTGAAAGCAGGGAGCACTGAATGCCACCCCCAAACACCCAGCTCCTCGTCCCTGGGCAGCTGTGGGGCTCACGCTGCCTTCCCGATGCCAGGCACCCCCAAAGGTTGAGCGGTGACGGTCATTTGCACGAACCCAAGCAGGGACCACCATCAAGGAACTCGTTTCAGGGAGCAACGTGAGCACATCGCTCGGTGAAGCAGTTGGGGCTCGGGTTCTTTATGAGAGCCCTTGTTCTGTGGGCCAAGTGCTCCCCAGGATCTATGGGTTCAAATCTGCTCCAAGGAGCTCCTCATCCCTCAGCTGCAGCTCCCAGGTGGAAGCACCACTCTGTACTTCCACCCACCCCACACAGATACTCCATGCCCCAGCAATATGGTCCCTGTAAGGCCTTTGATGCCAGTCCCACTTGAAATCCCAATCATGCAGGACACCCCGGTGCTGCCTGACCCACATCCCTGTTCTAGGCTCTGGGAGCACTCGGTACCCTGGGAGACGTAGGGGGCTTACTTGGGCAGCTACAGCAGGGAGGGCATTGTGAGGGCCTCTGGAGCTCCTTTCTCCACCAAGAAACAAGCAGCAGTGCTCCTCTGCAAGTCTTCACCAATGGTATAGACTCCACGCTGGTTCTGGTATGGAAATCCCAGAGGCTACAACTTGATCCTTATATACGTCTAGGTACTGCATCCACTGAGGTAGATGGACGGCCACAAAATGCAACACGCCAAATATTGTGGGGTTGCTGGTACAACGCTCCCATAAAAGGGGAAGTTTGCAGCAGTACGATGTCCCCTGCGCTGTGGGAGACCCTAAGAGCACTCCTGAACCGTGAGGTACTGCCCATACAAACAAGAAGCCCAGTTTAGTCGTGTCCTTTCTTCCCACAGCAAAAATTATGGGAACCACTGCACCGCGTGGTCTCTGCAGGGACACATGGGACAGCGAGGATCACTTTTGCTGGCAGGTGTAGCCACGCAGCTCTTGGCATGCTCTGGGCCAGCTGGGCCACCCCGACACAGCACCCACCTGGGACACAGGAGACAGCTCAGCCCTCACCTCTGAATTAGGCTCCTGAATGGAGACCAAGCACTGCGTGGAAGTGCAACGGCTTGGGCTAACCCACAAGCACTTCACTCTCTACATGCTGTACAGGGGCAATGTGACCATCAGCTACAACTCACAGGTCTGATGTGTAACATCCCATCAAGAGTAAGTTGAAGGGGAGAACTTGCAACTCCAAACATGAACAAATATGCCTCACCCACCCAGAGAGGGACGCTGAAATCAGAGATCAGTCCCCTCCCCAGCAGTTTGCAACTTATGTACACACCTAAACTTATTTTCTTCTATCAAGGAGGCACTTCAGTTTAGGAGCTAGTTTCACGACAGCCACTTCTTCAACAGCTGCTCAATCCGCAGATCTCCCTCTTTTGTCAGGACTGTGCAAAAACAGGACAGCTAAACACATGCAAAGCAAACTTCTACAGCAGATCCTGAGGTCTGTGAGTACCCAAAGCTGTGCTTCTCCAAACCTGAGATCATCAGGAAAACCACCACTCCACTCACAGCAGCTGAAAGGCAGTCCCTATAAACCCGAGTCAGGCTAAACCTTTGTCAGTTTGTCCTTCTGCCAAACACTGGAAGAAACCTAAAAAGACTCTTGCTACACAAACCCAACCTCGTTTTCAGTCAGTTCTGGGAACCCAGGCCGAGGAAAGCATCCCCTCCCTCCCATCCCAGCCCACGCAGATTCCAAATACGCACTTATGAGCATTTACCACCTGCAGAGTGACCTTGGAAATACAGAGGCTAAGTGGAAAACTTGTAATCCACAGGGTCTCCAGAAGCACAGCTCTTAAACAAGACCTCTGCATACTGCCTGTTCCTATTACCCCTAATTGCTGAAGAAGTTCCCGAAGTTGAAAGCTAGCCACCACCTAATTTGTGCTTGTTAAACTTTTCATCGTGGTGCTAGTTCATCCACTTCAATCTTGACAGGGAAGCACAAAACAAATACAGAAGCAAGGTAACTTCGACAAGCATGCATCAGAGGAGAAATGGATGAAAACTGATGAAAATGTCAGCACCAAAGATCACACCCACAAAAGCCTCCCACTTAACTCCTTCAGATGCGAAGCCTGATGGAAAATGCTTATCCTGCTAGACAAATATTTATTTTAAATTGCTGTTGAAGTTCACAAGCCAAATAAGCTGATAAAGGTCTAAGGTTAGTATACACTTCTGCCTGCTCCAAGAACACCGCACTTGATCATAAGAACCAAGTGCATGAATCAGTAAAAGTTAGGACAGATTCATCAACCTTGCTCTGGGTGATGGTGGTGCACTCCATGCCTAACACACTATGTCAAAACCCAGCACTAACGCCCTTTATCAATCTGCTAAGAGGTAGGAGTTGTTCCACCTCCTGAAAGGCACCTGAAGTGTTAGGTTAAACATGCATCAATCCCTTAATTTCTAAGCAGCCTGTATGCAGCTTGAAACTTCTGCTTAAAACACCTCAGAATTAAGAGAAAAGCAAACCTCAACTCTCCATTTATTACTCCCCCCAAAAATAGTTGTCCTACAATTGAGTATTCAGTAATTTTTGATAATTGACACCTACGAAGTGCTTGAGATCACTAGCTTCTCTGGTATTTTACTCTCTACCTGTGGACGTTAGTTTTACATCATTTACTTGAGGTAGCTACGCAGCGCCTTACATCAGACTTAGGAAGTAAAAGATAATCCAAAACTATAACGAAGCTATGTTTGAGTTCATGCATTTTCAAAGCTAAGCACGTTGCCTTCAGCAGATTCTTCAGCAAGCTTCAAACAGAACTTGAAAAATAGCATTGGTTAGCACACAGTTGGCTGTTCTTCCGCTCAAACACTGGGCAACTAGCACCGGGTTTTTGTGAAGCATTACTGAAGTTAATTGGATGGGAGAAATGCATTAGGACATCCAGACAGACATTTAGATCCAACAGATAGGCAACAAACATACGAAATTCAAGTGCTGAACTATGCCAGCCAATTAAATAAAGAACAAGTGACAAAGGCACTGTTTTGACATAAAAGCTTTGTTACTAAACTACTTTTTCTAAGAATGCTTTTATTGGCCTGGGGATGCTCTAAAAATCCCTTTACACATTACAGTGGTGAAACAGAAGCCCACCCCACAGCCTTTTTTTTAAGAAGTTGTTTTCAAAAACCATTTTCTTCAAGTGACACTGTACAGTTCTTGCTATACACTTTCACTTCGTCGGTGAAATATCCAATGTCCTCTCTTATTACCCCACTAGGTAATTAAAGAAGAATGATTACCATTGAGCATTAGCAAGTTTCAGTGTCCCTAAAATTTATTGTCTATGTAAGTGACCGAACTGAGCAGCAAAAGCTGCCAATGATTTAAATGACCAACTATCACGTAAAGCAAGATAAATAAACTTCAATTAAAAGAAGCTTTCTGAAGAATCTGTTCAATAAAAAATACTTAAAGGAATCAGCCACAATTGCATACACTTGTCCAAAAACAGATCTTTAATTTATCTTTTTTAAATGTTCATTATGCCATGAATTCATAGGGAATTGGCTCCAGCAGCTCTGGATCCTTCCCATTAGTTCTCACGAAGTGCGCTTCCCTTGGTGGAGCAGGCTGTAAACAAAAAAAGAAAGAACTTTTAACACTAAAACTCAGAAGCAGCCTTACACAAAATTAATTTTGACACTTAATACATTGCTATATAAACATTACAGCAATTTCATCTTTCCTTGTCTCTTTAAAATTTGTTTCAAAGATTAGCTGCAAAAAAAAATGATCTGCTAGAAAATTTACTTGTCTTCCACTGCTGAATGAAGAAAACTACGCTTTGTCCGCTGCAATTTCCTAATCTAAGTTAACGAGAAGTGATGTAGCCTGGGGTTCTAGAAGAAACAGCTGTTACTTTCTCTAAAAGTCTAGTTATTCTTTCTTAAAGGGTTTTAACAGAAACTGCCGCAGCTGAATTCCACTAAACCAAAGACATCACTCCTAGAAATCAGCCAAAGCTCCTGCTCCAAATTAGAAACACTCTACAGCGATATCTGAACAGGAAGCATCTGGCCCTTTGTTCACAGCCAAGGACTTCGTTTTCATCCAGGAACAGTGCACAGCTGTTCAGGCACGAAGCATTACAGCTCAGATGCAGACACGCTGCATGCTGTCACTCTACTCTAAATGAAGAAAAAGAAGGAACCTCCTACAAAAAGAACACAAACTAAGTGAGGCTGGTAGCAGACACCTCTAACACAATCTGCAACAGACCTGGATTTTGGATTTTTCAGAGTACTGTAAGCAGTTTCATTAACTTTTTTTTTTTTAACAAATAAGTTCAGTTTGCAGCATAACGTTTTGTTGTTTTGGAAGAGAATAACATTTTAGTCAACTAGTTTGGTTCTGGGTGGTTTACCCCCCCCCCAACTGAATGAATAATGCATGAACTACAATAAAAATACTACCTGGCGTTTCAGTTGAACCCAAATGCCTTTTTCTTTTGCTTCCTTTTTCTTCTTCTCATTCTCCTTCACACGCTGCAGAAAGCTGTCTCTGCTCTTGGAATGTTTAATATGCTCAATACGCACATTAATTCTCTTGGCAAGAATCTTACCCCTAAGAAAAGAAATCAGGTTTTAATCTACTGCACTTGCAAAAAGGCCATTTCAAGGCCAGCGTTATGGCATTTCCATAAGTAACTCCATAAGCTCAATTACAGATCAGTTTTCTTTAAGTGGCAATCACTCAGAATACATTGCTGCAGACGCAAATCAGAGTTAATTTACGTAACTGAAAGCTTATTAATATATAACAATATGCTGACAATTTAGCATTAAATTGCAGGAGAACAAATTATTTTAACCTTAACCTTGTAGCATACAGACAAGTAACTATTACCACTGTACTTCAGTCTTATTTCTGGAAAAAAGTAGTATCTTTTTCTGACTAAATTGTACAAAAAGATGAATACAGCTGCAAAGTAGTATTTTAAAAAGCCTTCAATATAAATGTGAAAGTCAGCTGATAATCCCCATTAGGTAATGTCATTAAGTGCTGCTCAGAAGAATAAAGAACTGTTTCCTCTGACAGGATCCAAGTCAAATGACCATCATTTGCTTGGGTTTTAAAAGGAGATACACTTTACCCACCTTGAATGACCAATCAAGACAAAAAAAATGTCTAATTGGCAAAGTGAAAGGAGGGTGCCATTACAGATCAACTTCCCCCAACACAAAGTTTAGATGCTCAGAACTTCATTACTTACTTAACCTTCTTGTTAACAATAACGCCCACAGCGTGCTGCGTAACATTATATACCCTTCCAGTCTTCCCATGGTAGCACTTGTGGGGCATACCTTGTTGAACAGTACCCATACCCTGTTAAGAGGTAAAATGAGAAGAAGCCTAAACTTTACCTTAAAAACATTCAAGCAATGTCAAGGGCTTTCCATTCAGAAGTTAATTAAAGCACAAATATCACGTTACTCAAGATTGATTTAAAAACACTCCTGTTTTGTTCATACCTTAGAATTTCTAGCCACACATTTTGTATCTGAAGACTACCAAATTCTTCTATGACTATTCTGTTGCTTTCAGCGTCGGTGAAATGATTCGATCACTTTGTTTTTAGCAAGCAATCACAGGGGACAATCATCATCAAGCTCCAGAATGTCAAGAAGTGATAATTCCTGAATGCTACAGCTCTCCAGGAGTTTTAAAAAAAAAATTACACTTCAACCTCTGAGAGTTATGAAAACTCAGCATTTCAAATTGAAATTAAAGGATTCAACAGAGTAGGAAATCTTAGTGAAACATTCAAATTTAATACAGTTTCATGCTGAAAGTATGGCTCATTTTAAATGACAAGTCCTAGAAAATAACGATTAATGGAAAATGATGCTGCATAAGCCATGCAGCACGAACTATGGCTCTTCCAAACAGCAGGTGCAAATCAGGCAAAACAATATCTACTAGAATGACAGGTGGGGTTCCTGTGAGCTAGCAGGCACAATGCAGCAACCCAAGTATTAGATATTGCATATTTCACTCACTTTTTTCAGCTGAGCGCACAGTAACAGAGCACAGCCTAATATGTATCACAAATACAAAGTACGTGACACTGAAGCATTAATATTGGCTCAACAGCTTTGTCGTTCCACTACTGCTCCAAAAGAAGCCGCTACTTGTGTTGACACATACGACACGAATAACAGAAAGACTACCACAAAAAATGGAAAGCGGTAACACTACTTCATTTTTTTGTGTTTTGTTTTTAATTATACTGCATTGTAGAAAGTACCTTGATATCAACTATATCGCCCTTCTTGTAGATGCGCATATAGGTAGCCAGAGGAACAACTCCTGTTGAGAGATGCAAATACGGACACTGTGAAGCTCACAATTTCACACACACACAAAAAAAGGTGGGGAGGAAGGGGAGTAGAAGCGGACCATGCATTTCATAAGATTTGATTTAAAAACTCAAGTTCAAAATTAATTTGAAAAAAAAACATAAATCAAACATCTTTAAAGCAGTAATTACCTCTTCACACCCCAAAATATAGAAAAAACAAACTGAAGAAAACTACGGCTTTAATCTCATTCCTAATGCAGAAGCTGAAAAAGCATTCCAACTATTTACTATGTCACTGTGAATACAGCTGCTATCACTTCTCATCACTAAAAGGCAACAAACCATCCATTTTAACTAAGCATGACTTTTGACGTATCTTCTTCACTTTCAAGCGTTAACAGAAATAGTATTGTTACCATCGTCAAGCACTCAGAAGACTAATAATAACCTGTAAGACTTGCAAGTTTACTTGTGTATCTTTCTTTGGGTTTTGACCTAAGTTGCCAGATATCCTTTGAAGCAAGCTGGTGTATCCATACACTACCTAGGGACTGCTGACATCCAACAGGACAGTAACTTAGTGCAGTTGTTCTCACCATACGATGTACTTACCATGTTTGCGAAACGGCCTTGAGAACATATAACGTGTTCCCCTCCTCTTTCCCTTTGTGTTCGTCATTTTGGCTGATTACTGTAAAAATGAATGAAGACTGTTCAGAACTACTGGTTCACTAAAAAAATTGACTAATGATATTTTCAGGAATTTCAGAAAAAGGAATCCTTTAAGTCTTCAGAATGACACCATTTCCAAACTGCTGGGTAGGACCAAGCAATGTTATTAGACACTGACCGTAAACAAATACTATATTTCTATAGAGCCATCAGATAACTGAGGTTACATGGGATGTTAGCAAATCACCAGCTCCACCTTCTTTCTCCTCAAAGCAATGCCTGCTATGAGAGAGGACCAAGTCACTCGGGGCTTTGCCTGATCAGGTGTTGAAACCCTTCAAGGACGGAGGCAGGATGCTGAACAGCCTCCCTGTGCAGCCTGTTTGGAGGCCTGACTGACCTCATGACAAAAAAAAAACCTTCCATTGTATCTAATTAGAACTTCTCTCTTTTGGACTTATGACAGACATCTTTCCTGTCACATGTCCCTAATTAGGCACCAGGACCCATCTTCTTGATAACAGCTGCTGTTAAGTGTCTCCCAAAACTGCTTCTTGCCCCTGAGTGCCAAAGCCCAGTTCATTCAGCCTCTCCTCACAGAGCTTGCCAAAAAAACAAGACCTCTACTACCAAAATTATCAGATAACTACTCTTAGATGTATCACTATTACACGTGGTGTAACTGACCACGGTCTGGTATTTCTGCTCTGACTGCAATAATGCTTTTTAACATGAACTCGAGCCTCTTACCACAGACGCCCCTCAGCCACGACCCTTCTCACCACGCACTCAGCAGCCCCATGCCGCCAGCCACGTTAGCGAACCCCACGTCCTTCTGGGCCCTGCTACAAGACCTACGCTGGGAAACTACCTCAAACCCTCCCTCTTTTATTCCTTCCTTCTTTCCCTCCCTCTGGAGCCTCCCGGTGCGGTGCGGTGCGGCCCAGCCTTCCAGCCGCCACCCCACGCCGCAGCCTGCAGCCCACAGCCTCTCCACTCCCCCCCTCACCCCCCAACCCCACCGAGGCCGTGCCCACAGCCCCCCACCCCGCTACCGGAGCGCCCCGGCCGCCCCCCGGAGACACCTGCGGGACGATGGGGGGCTCGGCGCGGCACCCCGCGTGCCCACAAAATGGCGGCGCGGCCCGAAAGGAAAGGGGCGGCGCCGCGGCCGCGCTTAACTGCGGGGCCTCGGCGGGGCTGCCCGCGGCGCGCCTGGCGGAAAGAGACAGGCGGGAGAATGGCCGCCCGCCCGCCTGGGGGAGGAAAATGGCGGCGGGGGGGGGGGCCTGAGGGAAATGGGGGCGGGAGGGGCTGAGGGAAAGGGCGGTGCGGGGTGCTGTGGGGTAAATGGGGAGGGGTGTGGGGGGGGGGGGTCAGCGCGCCCTGGGTAGGATTTTTGTGGGAAGAGAAATGTGTTTTTGCGGAGTTACATTGTTTAGAGGGAAGGAATGTGGTATTGAGGTATGCTTGCAGTGATACGAAAGTTTAGCAGGCGACCTGGTAAAATGCAGACAACCAGAATCCTTAGAGCACTTAGGCGGAAATCACTGTGTAAGAAACATTACCACCTCAAAGAGTATAAAAGTCAAAAGAAATGTGACTTATAACAGGCCGGCAACTGAAAGCCACGTATTGTCTGTGAAGCACCGGATAGATGGTGAACCTGGATTACCCAGTCAATGGGGAAATGGGAGGGTCCTGGTCCTCGAGAAAAAAAGTGTATAAACTGTGTTATGGACTAGTAGGTGCACTCCTGCTTGTGGGATGCCCGCCATTGCAATCGTGAATAAATTACTACTTTACTGAGATCCTTGCCTCTGCTTATGTTATTGGGTACAGAGTGTTTCTCACACTTTTGTTAGCTTGAAGTATAACTTATTAACAAATAACTTTTGTTAATTTGAAGCATAGTAGTCAAAAAGGTGTTTCACGACATTAAAGTGTTTTGATTTAGTTTCCAGCACTGTGAGCCTTCTGCTACTCTATGTCAGTCACAGGTGCCAGAATTGAGGTCCTGGGTAAGAAGACCCAGTGGGAGAAGCAAACCAGGATTCAGCAGCCATCAGAAGTAAAGAGGCTGCTCAGGTTTGTTTGTATGTACATATTATTGTTATTAAATGCTATAACGTCTGATTTTTGTGGTGGATGTTTTCACAGAGATAACGCACGGATCCTGAATAAAGAGCCTTTTGTATGGCCACAGGTTGCATCAGCTGTGCAGTGCCTGAAAATGAAGCAGGCTGGTGGGCAGCTTCCCGAGCTGACAGCGTGACTCATTGTGTTTGTGCATCCTCGACATCGGAGCAGACAGGAATCGCAATGGGAAGCGGGTTGTAGGCAGGAGTGAGTCAAAAAGAGCGCCTCCCTCCCTTGGTCTAAACACGCAGGGACAGTTCAAAACTTGTCTCAGCTAGAAGTTTGCCCTACTGCAGGAATTCTTGTTTCGAATGAAAGAAGCACTTATTTAATTTAGGGGAGGGATGATTACTTAAAGCAATATATAAAAACATACTTGATCCTCTGACTAACTTCACAGTTACTCTAAGGTTGTCTTGCAAGGCTTAGGCCTAAGTCCTTTCTATCATCATTTTAAAGCTAGTTTAATATTTATAGATCATAAGAACGGATTTGGAGGATTAAATGTGCTATCAGGTTCTGCCTGCAAAACTAGCTGGCTGACATGTTTTGACAGATAAACACCCTGTCTATACACAAAATCTCTTATATTGTTATATTTAGAAAAAATGTATTCCAGTTCTGTACCATGACAAACGTAGAATTCACAACACCTGATATCTATGCAGTGGAAATCTGTACATTCAGCCTAGGTGGATCTTTTCCAAGCTTGAAGGTAGTTATGAGCCTCAACAGCTCTTAAGTGGAGAAGCACATTGGCAAGAGAGAGATTTCAGGAAGGACATCAAGCAAAGTGAAGACAGGAAGCCGAATCCTAAAAAAATACTATTAAATAAAGGAAGATAGATATTTTCAGTGAGCTGAACTCTCTACTCTTGGCAATGATTTACATAAAGGGTAATTTTTTTTCTCCACATCAAGCAGGAAAGAATGGGGAAGAAAATACACATGTTGAAACTTATTTCAACATACAGAGCAGGTAAGTATAATTCATAAGGGAGCACTAACTGTGAACTTAATTGAACTCTGCCTTATTTGGGGCCAAGTAAGACATTCAGGATTTGCTACTTTTTTTTTTCTCTGCATAAATTGCACAATACGTTTATTTGAAATTTCAATGATGTTCTCATTTGTAAAATTCATCTCGATGAACACATTCCCAGGATCCTTCTTTAACGCAATATTTCAAAGAAACTGCTGTGTTTCAGAATTTGTTACCATAGAGTCATGTACTGGCCATGCTTTCTGGGTCTGATCCAGAAGTCCATCCTATCTACCAACACTCTGCACACAGTTTCACAAAGCTGTTGCCTACTGAGCACTCAAACTGCAGAGCATTTATAAGCTCCTCACAAAATAATAAATAATAATGATAGCTGTCTCCAGCAAATAAAGCTGCACAAGATGCTTGGTGAGTTCTGGTCTGGAATCCAGGGCTAACAGGCAAGCAGATATAGGGGAAATAAAGATCTCTATTCCAGACTGCAGGTGCTCCCCTTACTGCCCTGCCTCATCCCCTCAAAAACTCAGCCTAAACTGTCCTTGTTCAAACTGCAGTTGTAGGATTCTGATTCCAGTTTCTCCTACACTATATAGAAAGAAGCCTGTTACACAGCACCCTCAAGATTGGAGTGAACATGAGTAGCAACACGCAGCGTAGCATGAAGATCTAAAATCCCATGAAGATCTAAAACCCCAGTCCCAGGCTGGTGCTCCACCTGTTATGTACTTTGGAAATATTTCTACGCTGTGGTAGACCCAATTTCCATCCTAGTCTTTCTGGCATGAAGGTGGAACAAATCTGAAAGTTGCTAGGGAGAGAGTGTTGAAAAGCAGGGCCCATTAGAAGTCAGAGGAGTGGGGACTAGATAAACATCACTTTGTTTTTCAGAGTTGAAAACATACCAGAAAAACATTTCCAGTCATTGAGTTCCCATAGTCAGGATTCTGTTATCTTCTCTGGGAAAATCCCATTTTGTTTCTGACACTTCCCTGCAGCATCTGTCTGGACAACAGCTCTTTCTAAATAAATGAGCTATGATGATTCTGCGCATGGGGTTGTCAGGAATTCTTCACTGAATTTCTAATGCGCAGTGGGATCTGTCTTGTTCTTAAGCTCAGAGGACCAAATGATATACACAAAGATCTGGAGTGTGACATTCCATTTATGTTAGGTTATCCAACAGGGGTGTGGAAAGAATTTAAATTAATGAGAGTTTGTAAATTGCTTTGAGGTGAAAAGAAATACATTCCCCTTCAGTAGGGTGTAGGTTTTCCCCTGTGTCTCACATAACACGTTCATTATGTGGGGAAAAAACAACAACAACAAAAAAAAAGCTGATTATGACTGGAGCAAAATTTTAACAGAAATAACTGAGATTAGGTGTCAAATAAAGAGGATTGAAATCTGCAGTTCCTCTCGTGATAACACTGCAAAACCAGGAATCTAAATGGGAAAGTTTAAAACAAGATTATGAAGTTGATTGGTTACCCCATAGCAGGCTCCCATCCATAGAGTACTGCATTTACCCTGTACCATTGATCAAAAAGTTACCATCCGAAGTTATAAGTCAATTCTGAAGTTGATCCTGTTGTTCCACTGTTTGCTCTTTCCAAAATGATCCTCTTACTTTGCAAAGTCATACTTCTGTCCCCTTTCACAGGTCTCTAGCCTCTCAGTGATTCTGGTTCTACCAGCCTGTTTATTTCTGGTAGTTGGTCCAACTCCTCATCCACAAAACCAACTCTGTAAATATTAAAAGT
Source organism: Anser cygnoides (assembly GCF_040182565.1). Lineage (NCBI taxonomy): Eukaryota > Metazoa > Chordata > Aves > Anseriformes > Anatidae > Anser > Anser cygnoides. The sequence continues at coordinate 190,673,444 of NC_089873.1, forward strand.
TGGAGCTTTAAGTGAATAAAATTTGTGTCAGAGCAACCAATCACTTTGCAAGAAGATGACTACAAACTCCTTGAGTGGGCTCACTGTGGCATTGCGTAAGTGCCAGTGCAGGTGCAGTAACTGAGCTGCATCACCAGTAAAGCATTTCATGGAGAGAGGAATGCAGAATGGTGACAGTGCACCTCTGGAACACTGGAAAGGCAAAAAAAATATGCAGAACAAAAATTATGATGGGGTCAGCAGGTCACACATCGGTGAAAGTTTTCTGTATGCTGCTGTTATTTGTACATTAATTGCTACTCCAAAGTGTTACTAGATACAGCTAGACTGATACTGAAGCCAAACAAATGGCTTTTTTCCACCATTATCTCTTGATTGCCACATAAAATCTGAAATACTGAACAAATTCCGTCATTCAGCTGCTTATTTGAATAACATGACATTCTACTTGTATATGTGAGTACTGCATTATTGGCCATTAGGAATCATTAGGAACATACAAGGAGCCTGTCGTGTAACTGAGACCAGCTTCTCACGGGTACCAAACAGTATAATCCATTTATCAAACTTCACATTTATGAAACATCATTTTAAAAGCAATTAGTGTCCTTTTCCTCCCTCACTAATGGAGTGGCTTCTCAGGAAAATGGTTTCATTAATGCTTTTTTTTTTTTCCTCAGACTTTTTGTAAGTGCTACTACTTTTTTGAGGTCACCTGTCTCTGTGTAACCTCCTCTGAGTCCAACCCATCTAACCTGGAACAAACAACTCCTCATATTGTTAGCATCAGATTTGCTATATATATATTTTTTTTTTAGTAAAGGTGATTAGCCACTCATTGGCTAGCAGAGCTGATAATTACAGATCCTTTTAACTCCTCTGTTGTAGAGGAACTGAGCTGCTGTGAGCAGCAAACCTGCATAATGTGGGGATTTTTGTTAGCATCCTGTTTTGATAATATATATATAATACATATATATATTTAAATCTCATTTTTCACAATCCCCCTTATGCCCTTCCCTATCTTCTGGGGAGTTACGGACTACAGTTTAAGAAGTAAGGGGCTTGGTGTTTATTAGGATCATACTGTTATTTTCTGTTCATTTGTTTACAGCTGAACTTTCGTGTACTTTTAGCTGGAAGGTCAATGATGTTTGCCTTGTTTCTTTTTCTGTAATTATTTACACAGAAGAATGATATCCACTTTACACCTTTGTTTTACTAAGCCTCATAATCCAGGCTCTTGGAGCTTCCAAACACACAGCAGGCTCTATGCATTTGCTCCTGTTCCTACACATTGCTCTTGTGTATCAGGGATCAGAACTGTACACAACAGTCCCAGTGACCTTATTTATAGTACGCTGATTAGTTCTGACACATTTCTTCTTATTAAGGAATATGATCACAATTCATGAAATACAAAGGTCAGGGGGTTGATTCTTTTCCTGGCAATAAATGTTTCAGTGATTGTCCTTAACTTGCTAGCTGGGAGCTAGGGGACCCTTTTTTAATCTAACCCTCATGCAATCGCAGGCCTCTTGGTGATTTCGGTGGCACAAAGTCAGTTCTTAAGTAGTGATGATTTTTCTCAGACAAAACTCTTGGTGTCTTTAAAAGAATTTTTGTCTATAACGAATAAACAGGTATGGACAGAATTGACCATTAATCACTTTAAAATAGATTGGCCGAAACAAGTACACTAGGAAAAATTGCAGGCTGGCGTGGGCCAGACTTAGTTTACCTTTTGCTTATCTGATTTCTAGCACGTGACTATTTTATTCACTATAAAGTATAGTTTTAACAGAAGCTCAGCCTGAGCTATATGCCAGGTTGGCCATGCCAATTACTTTTTCAAGGCAAACTAACATTTGGAGGGCAAAGAGATTCAGCTTTACATAGATCTGAATATGAGCTTTGCTGCTGAAATTTAATGCCTGACATGAAGCATTATTACGTTCACCCCCTCTGACAGACAAGAAGGTAGAATCGGTAATGACAGACATGGGGAAGGCTGAGGTACTCAGCAGGTTCTTTACCTCAGTCTTCACTGCCAGTCAGGCTTCCCACGTCTCTCAAGTCCCTGAACCTCCCTCCAGTGGCTGGGGGAGAAAAATGCCTCCCGCTGCGAGCGAAGAGCAGGTTCAAGACCACCTGATGGAACTGAACAGGTACAGGTCTATTGGGCCTGATGCCGTGCATCCCTGGGTCCTGAGGGAACTGGCTGATGGAGCTGCCAAGCCTCTCTCCATCATAGTTGAAGAGGCCTGGCAGTCAGGTGAAGTCCCTGGTGACTGGAAAAAGGGAAACATCACTCCCAGTTTTAAAAAGCATTTTTAAAAGGTCCTTGTGGACAATAGCAATGTGCCCTTACTGCAGCTACATCCAGGGCACTATTCACAAGAGGTTGGCCAGTATGGCAAGGATTTATTTCTCGCCGTTTTGGCACTTGTTAGAGCACATCTGGAGTAATGTTTTCAGTTCTGGGCTCCCCAGAACACAACGTAGACTTACCAGAGCAAGCCCAGCGAAGAGCCACTGAGATGTTCATGGGGCTGAAGCACATAAGAGAAGAAGCTGAAAGAGTTGGGTTTGTCAGAGGAGGAGGCAAAGGGGGGATTTTATCTCTGTTTTCCACTGTCTGGTGGGAGGGTGTAGAGAAGATGGAGCCAGAGACCCTTCAGGGCTGCATGACAGAAGGACAAGAGGCAATGGACACAAGTTAGAACATGGGAAAATCCCGATTCAAAGTAATGAAAACATTGCTAATGTAAAGATGGTCAAAAACTCAACCAGGTTGCTCAGAGAGATGGTGGAATTTACATCCTTGGAGCTATTTAAAACTCGACTGGACATGGTTTTTAGCAAACTGAGCTGGAGCAGCTCTTAGCAGAGGATTGAACTTAAGACCTCAATAGGTACCAGAGACTGTATTAGTCTGTGATTCCGACTTCTCTACATCAGTAAAGTAAAAATGTTGGTGGAATCATTCCCTATTTCATAAGTACTCTACGAAATTACATTGGTATACTGGCATCTGAGGTAGCCATTTTTATTTCTCTTTAATTGTTCTAATCAGAGCCATTAACATAATTGTTTTTGCTTATGAAATGGCAAAGAGTCTCGCTGGAAGGAAAGGGCTTTATAAAATATTGGTAGTTTTATTTCAAGAAAAGGAATGTTTTCTACTTAGCCTTAGCTGAGTTCCAGTAAACACAAATTTAATTTTATTTCAAACTCTACCAAATAAAATTTGCTTTGCTGTATGAGTGCATACAGACAAAGTTGTACATGATTTTAACAGTGCTGCAAAATGCACTTTTTTAATAATGCATGAAGTAACCAGAGTTATTGCAAACTCAAGTACTGAGCAGATTGCAATAGTCTTTCAGCAAACATCGTGTTACTGCACTTGTACGTATCTTCCGGATGCTAAAAGAAAATCCTGTTCTGTCTTCATAGCCTCTTCCTGAAAGAAAAGAAGAATCAAATACAGAAACCACAGGAGTAAAAAGCATGATGTTCTCTGCATGAAGGTGCTTCGCATGTGTTTATAATTCCAATTATATACTCTTCCCTAGGACTTCAGCAGAGTTGGAATTTGTGCTCAACAAGCTTCAGCCTTCACTGAGTGATTTGCTTTTTGCAGGCCAGCCTCCCTTCCAAAATGTGAAATGGTCCTTAGCATTTGCAGTCTTACATAGAACAGTTTTCTAAATCATTAACCTGAAGTCGATTCCACGGTATCACAAGATACAGCTGCTTTAAAACAGTTACATTTTAAAAAAAAATGCATGTGCTTTTATTTTCACCCTGTTTTGAACATGTTCAGTGTTCTGCTCTTGTATCTTTCCATTTTCTAGCTTACTGAGCTAGAAACTTGTTGTTAGAAGCAAAAGGTGATTTTCTCAAGTAATCTTCATCTCCTGACTCCAGGAACTGGCGTTGGAAGGGAGCTATCAAATTATCACAAGGCTTGTGATAACATAATGAGAGTTAGCTACGCTCTGACAACCCCTGTCAATGAGACAACAGCAGCTGCTCTGAACAAATATGTACAGCCAAAAAAGAACAAAATAATGGCGAGTCAAGGAGAAGTGAAACAGGGAATTAGCAAAGGATAAACTTGACCAGGCTGTGACCAACCAAGGATAACCTTGACCAACTTTCCCATATGTAAAATGGGAATCATAGCACATATTTATGGAGCAGGGTTACTGTTAGGGATCAATTAATTAATATTTGTGAAAACTATGGAGTCCTTAATGGAATAAGTAAAATAGTAATGTGAGCAAAATAGTATCTGTGTCCCTCTAAAGCAGCCACAGCTTATCCATGGGAGAGGGACAGTGCAGAAGAAGGGACAAAAAAAGGCCAAGGAAATAGAGGTCAAATGGCAAGAAGTGCTGCAGGGGGAGAAGAGGAACTGAAAGCATGGGGGAAATGGAAGGAGGCAATGAGGTCATTTGGGACAAAGAGGTGATGCCTGGGTTACTGCAGTGTAAAGACACAGGGCACAAACCCATATGAAATTGAGCTTTATTAGTTCTGCTGCACGTGCAATAACCTGTGTACGTTCCTGTTTTCAGTTTGTAGAGAAAAGTAATTATAAGTATAACCAGATGGAAGTATTTAACTGACCATCTGCAAGTACAGAGGGGAACTATGTGTTTTCCAGGGTATAAATCTTTGAAGAGAAGAAATCAAAATCATTCTACTTCTGTATTGCTGACAAAGAGAGCATTGTTTGAGAACTGATTGCAACACGCACTTGAACAATAGCTTCAGATCAGCGGAAGCACAAAATATTGCTAACTGTGACATATGTTTCAATTAAAACAAAAATAATGAACCACCCATTAGTGTCATGAAAAACACAGGCTATTAACAGTAAATGTTCTTTAGCAATTTTATTATCTCCACAAAGCCATATTGAGTATTTTTTCCACTTCTTACAGATCATTTTTTCCACTACGTAGCTGTCTGCCATATGCATGCTGTTTTACATATTCCTCCCCAGCTTCCTTTATATCTCGGTGCTATAGAGAACTGATTAGTGGGGGAGGCTGAAATTATACGAAGACTCCTTACCTGGAGGCTGCCTGTTGTCATATTGTGCGTCAATGTTGTTAGTACATGACAGCTAATCTCGCTTTTGGAGAAATGCTGCAAAGATCACAAAAATACTGTCTTGCTGACTGCAGTGGGAAGCTTTGCTTGGTGCTCTGGTAGGGAGCACACACACCGAAGAAGCATCCTGTACTTCTCACCTCTGGCAATGGATTTTCCAAATTAGTTTTAGCGCACTTAGGAACTGTCATTGACTTCTGAGGTTTTCATTCTATGGAGAAACTGAAGTGAGTTGATAACAATGGTTCCCCTGGTGCCTGTGTCAAGGATCAAATCCATTTAAACTTTTTTTTTAATTCCATAATAGAAAGTTTTTTGATACAATATTAAACAGCCTTATGTCTAGATATACTTGTGGCCCTATTTCTCCAAAGAATTCTGCAGAGGCCTCTGCAGATGTTCAGAACAATGTCAAAAAGCACACGGTTGCTGTTTCCATCCCTAGCTCGCGTACTTTCATATTGAGATCATGGAGACCTGAACTATACACATTTCTCTTGCAGAATATGACGCCATCTTTCAAAAACATTATTGTTGTATAAATGGACTCTTTTTCTAAGAATGACTGCATTACTCTCAGGCAGAATTCCACCTTATTTTAGGATTCTGGAGAATCAAAGCGGGATAACATTTTAGAAATCTACTGTTAATTTCAGCACGAATAAATTCTTTTATTTTACATTTTTGTTGGACACCTCTCTTACTAATGTGTATTTTAACTTCTGTTGGTAGAAATTTGTATTCAGTTTAGTAGTGTATTTTATTTTCTCTTTTATACTTTTAACTTTTTGGATGCTGGTAATCCTTTGTGTAATAAAAGGTTAATTGTTTGCCAGCTATATATATGGCAAGGTGCCCAGTATCAGCTGAGCTGTAAAAAATGCAAGCACCCAAGTATCTTCATCTGTGAACTCTGCAAGAAACAAATATTACTCTCTGCTTAAAAACAAAGCCACACTGATTGAGGAAAGCTTCGATCCTCTGAAATTATCATAAGGTATAAATCATTGTGAGCCAGTTTTACTTTGCCAGAGAACTCTCCTTCACCAGTTTTTTCTGTTTACAAAATTGGCCCAATAATGATTACTTCTCATACCTCTTTGTAAAATATTCCGGGATTTACTGATGAAAAGTGGTAAGGAACAAAATAATATTTGTCTTTAGTGCAAGTATAGTTTTCATAATTTTCCATAGTTTGTACAGTTTTCTGTGATAATTTATTAATACCTTGTTTGTGATTATAACTAAGATTGAATTAATTCTTTTGAAACTATGAATAAAATGTATCACCTCACCTGTTTTAAGTATTTGCCTGGATCCTCCCATATTCACTTAGCCAACCATCACCCCTCTGTCACGGCTCCCACAGAGCATATTCAGCTGCTCTGAAAAGTATTTTATTTCTGAAAATGTACCAACAACATAGTTTACAAAGATTAATCTACTAATCTAGATATTTAACTTTCTGTCGGTGAATACAAGATGATTTGATATGACTTTTAAAATATATTTCCTGTTTGTCTCTGCCGTTCCCAACAAGGATCCAATTTCACTCACATAATGGGTTAAGATTCCAGTTCTGTATAATTTGCATTCAGCTTCAGGTTTTCTTGGACTTGTGACATACAAGTTGAGGAAAAATTCTTTCATGTCTCACTCTACTACCTCGTAGCACAAATCCTGTAACACCTGTTGCCCACAAGGTAAGGTGTATTTCCAGAGCAGGGCTGGTTACTCTACCACGAGGATGGCGGATGACCTTCACTGGGTTATGTGTCAGTAAAAATCCAGACGGTGAAGTCAGATGGTCTTTTTGCAAGGACTAGAACCCCGTGCTATCACGTCTGGATCTAAAATTAAGCTTCCAGAACAAATAAAGAGGTTTATACACAAAGCAGCCTCTTCTGACCTCAAAGCTGACTGCTGTGGGCAAGAGGTTGGACAAGAGACCTCCAGAGGTCCCTTCCAACCTGAATTATCCTATGGTCCTATTAGGTTATGATCTTGTGAGCATACTACACACTGGTCTGACAACAGACACAATACGTCTGCATTAAGACACTGCAGCAATAGTCTGACTGCTCGGTGGTTTGACTGGTTAGCAGACAGGGTGAGCAGATTCATGGGACCAATCCTGTTGTCAGCCAACATGAATAAAAACCTGACGTGCCCCAGACTCGGCAAAACCACCTGCAGTTGCAGATAGACGATACGGGAACAAACATACCTGTATACCATGCCTACTCTTCAATTTTTCAAGCCAACCTACACGCACACGCCCTCGAGTAAGCTGGGCTCCTGCCAAACCATGAAATTATGAAACACGGAGAGGCATGGGGTGAGCAGAAGCAGTTTGTACCTGTCATGTTTTCTCTTTGCTCCTCTGTGTCTGTTGGTGCCTCCCTATTTTTGGATTGTAAACTCTTCAGAGGATTGAACAGATTTTCTCTCCATGTCTTATAGAGGGACTGACGAGGCAAAGGGCTCTGGCCTCTGAGTTGTGTCTCCAGGTGTCATGGTAATTCAAATATTATATAATAACAACAACCACCATGTAGTATGAGAGACTTTAAGGGCAGGGAACTAATTCTATCTGTTCAACTAATACATTTCTGTGAGAAAAGCACCTATTCTTTAGCTGAAACTCTTAGGAGATACTGAAAGCAGCATTTCTCTCAGCAGCATATCCCAACCATTAATGTCATCTACCACTGTTTAAAAAAGTGTGTAATTTCTAATTCTAATTTGTCTGATTTCAGTTTACTAATTTTTTTTTCTTGTTATGCCTCTCACTGTGCAAGATTAAAGATCTCTGTGGTCACCTCCCGGTCTTCTTTTTGATAACACAGGCAGATCGTGTCCTTTAAGTCTCTCCACATAAAGAATTTTCTCTGGCCTCAAACAACCTCTCAGCATTCTTTTGACAACAAGGACACCAGATGCTGGTGCAGTGTTACCACAAAAATCTCACCAATGCCACATGCAGAGACAAAACAACGTCTCTTGCTGCTTGCCACATCCCTGGTTATATAGCCAAAGATTCCACTATTTATCTATACTGTAACATTAGACTAGAAACTGATTTTTGCTGGCTTGGCCCCTGTGAATTCAGTCACTGCTCTCCGTAACACAGCTCATCTCTGCAGGCATGACCTGTTCACTGTATTTTTGAGTAACTCTACTTGTGCCTACATTTGAATGGAATGAATTTACCAAGCAATACAGATCTTACGATAACTCCGACCTTAACTTAATTTTCCATTTAGCCACTCCTTTTCCTCAGAGCACATCAGTTTTGCTTTCCCATAGCTGAAAATCCTAATACATCTATCTGTTTTCCTCAGAATTAAAACGGACCATCCTTGTGCTCTCCTGAGAAGTTTCACCCTTCAGAGCTGCTGCTCAGTGGATGCCACCTTCCAGTTTCCTGAATAACCTGAAGTCTGTTCTCCTAAAGCGCAGGGTCTGCAATCTGTTGCTCTCCTTCCTCAGGATCATGAACGCCACTCCTGGCCACGGCTTTTATCACCAAGCCACTGATTGCCACATCCCCTGGTTCTTCCTTGCTAAAGTGGCAGATCCACCTGTGGTTGGCCCATCCACTATCAATAAATCATCCCTGACGCCCTTCAGAAATCATGACTGCTTGCACTGTGATGTGTTGTGCTTGTAGCAGATGTCAGGTAGGTTGAAATCCCCCCAAAACCCCGGGTCTGTGATCAGAGACTTCCTCAAATCCTTTAAAGAAGTCTTAATTTGCCTAATGAGGTAATCTGTACCAAACTCCCACCACATCACCCCTGCAGAGCTCTGGTTTCCCAGGCTGTAGGCGTTTGTGCACATACCCTTGAGATGGGTGGCCTCTCACACCCTGTTTCATCGTCCCTGAGGTCTCTCTTATTCCCAGCATGCTGCACCATTTTCTTACCACCCGTGACCACCATTTCTTCTCTTCCCCGTGCATCATAGCCTCCCTCCTCTGTTGTCCCCAGCTGAAAGTTCTCCTGTCCAGGCTGGCTGGCCGGTTGGCAAAGATGCCCTTGTCTTACTTTGTCAGGTGGATCTTGTCTCTCCCCAAGGATACAAGATATGGCTGATATTTTCTCTCAGACAGGGTTAGTTACCATCCTGATCTACATGCATGACAGCAACTCTGTAGCCCTTCTGAAAGCTCTTTCTCCTCAAGTATGCACACACACACACAATCCTAGGTCTATCCTACCTAAACCAGTCAAAATAATGGAATATTTAACTTTAAATTCCAATTGTGACAACTAAGTGTTAACATCCAATCATTTCCTCACATTTTAATTGGCAGTGAAAGCGTTTCTGTATTCAGTTCTCTATGGCCTGTACGGTTCCACTCGATGCCACTTAATTGGTTGCAAACTGAATTATCTCCCAGATAACCTTGTAGAATTCTGCAATAGTGCAATCACATTTTGCACTTTTGCTTTGGGGAGACAGCATCCTGTCATACAGTCCTTGTGTCATTTTTTGAACACTTTGCCCTCTCCGGGTTACACAGGATAATCTCTTGTAGCATGCCTAATACTGTAAAAAGTCTTATCACATATGGATCTTGCAGCTTTGTATTTCAATATATGAATTGCTGGATATCTGATGGCTTGATGTGTCTAGCTGGTCAAATATCCTCTCTTGGTCTTTTTGCTCATGGGTGGCCAATCCATTTCTTTTGTTTCTATTTCTCATTCCCTTGATGCTGTCCTCCCCCATTGTTTCTGTGGCAACAGTTTCTGAATGTAGTCATCCAAGAGGTATTCATTTTCTCAAATACTGTACTTATGAAATACACACTTCTGGACCATGTCTATTATATAAAAGAAATGCTTGAGGATATCTCAGGTTGCAATAAATAGCTCAGATATAAGCCTTTTGAAAGACATATTTACGTTTCACATGAAGGAAAACTTAATCTTTATTTCCATTAATTTAGTTGCTACAAAATGTTTACTTCTGAAGACCATGGAATCACAGATATATATTTTAATAGCTATAAATTTAAATTATCTTTTTTTTTTTTTTTTACAGTGATGTCTTTATGATCTAGGCCCTACTAGGCATTTATCATTAATAATAATGCATCCCAATCTGCTATATGTTTCCCATATGTGAAAAAAGACAGGGTGAGACATAGCTAATTTTAGGCCTCCTTAATGCAGATATTAACATCTTGGACTAGTCATCCAGATTTCCATTGTAGTCCTCAGACAAACAGGCACATGTAGAAGATGATTCATCTCGTTCCCAAGCAAACATCTTAAAACAGTTGATATAAATGTCTGTTCTACAGGTCAACTTGATTTTGGAGATGTCTGAGGCTGGGATGGTCAAATCCCAGACTCGGTGAAAGCAAAGAGCTGTTAATCTAGAGGCTGATTAAGAAAAAGGAAAGAAGAGAAAATTTCAAATGTTTGTCCTATGTGCTTGACCCTCCACACCCCTCTTCCCATGAGGGACCCTTTAGTAATGGCTCTGACAAACAACTGCTGCTTGGAAGCCAGAAGTCACTCCAAAGTTACCCTGGCATTAGAGTGATGCAGTTGACAGGAGAGATGAGTTTTCTTAGCTCAATTTTTAATTTGCTTTTGCTGCTTAGCTGGGATTTATGCCTAATTCCATTCTCCCCACCTCCCCAGGCTGCAAGGTAACCGCTTCTTTCCGTGGAAGCAGGTCAGCACCCGCACTAAGGAAGCTGCTTGCTCATCCTCACTCCCCTCAGTTCAATTCTTCCCTGTTTCCTCCCCATGCCGAGTCTGTTCCTCAGCAAATAAGAGCCAATTCAGATGATAAAATGAAACAGAGCCTCACTGATGCAGAATGTGGCTGTAGACTTCACCACCAAAGAACAAAAACAAACACACAGAACCCAAGAGGCAGGCACACTTCACCACCAAAAAATACAAAAAAAAAAAAAAAAAGGAAAAAAAAAAAAAGAAAACCAAACCCAATGGGTGGAAAGGTGACATAGCTCCATAGAAACCTCCCCATACAGCAGAGCAACCCCTAGAATTGCACCCAGCAACCCATAGAACTGAAACCTATGGGCAGATACAAAAAAAAAAATAATAAAAAACGGGTTGAAACACCAAGAAGTGTAGCGCCTGGAGCGCTGCGAGCAGCCGCCAGGAGCCCTCGCGCCCACCCCAAGCCCACCGCCGCCATCTTGGCGGGCGACGGCCCCGGGTGAGGCGCTGGGCTCCACGCCCCCCTTTTTCTCCCCTCTGCGCATGCGTGCCCGGCAGCTCCCGGGAGGGGGCGTGGCCAAGGCGGGGGGCGTGGCCGGCGAGCCGGCTGGGCGGGGCGGGGCGGGGCGGGGCCGCGCGAGCGAGCGTGCGCGCGTGCGTGTGCGGCGCCCGCCGGGAGCCGCGCGCCCTCGGCCGCCGTTGGGGCCGTAGGGGCCGTTGGGGCCGTGCGCGTCCCCGCGCGTCCCCGCGGCTGGCGGGGGGGGCGCGGGCTGCCCGCCCCCCGCAGCCTTCATCCTCCTCCTCCTCCTCCTCCTCTTCTTCCCTCTGCCCGGCCCGGCCCGGCCCGGCTCGGCTCGGCGCTGTGATTGGGCGGAAGATGGCGCTGGGCGGATGGAAATCCTAATGACAGTCTCCAAAATCGCCTCCATCTGTACCATGGTGAGCCGGGGGGAGAACTGGGGCTGGGGCTGGAGCTAGGGTTGGGATTGGGGTTGGGATTGGGGCTGGGGTTGGGGCTTGGGGTTGGGGCTGGGGTTGGGGCTGGGGCTGGGGTTGGGATTGGGGCTTGGGGTTGGGGGGGCTGGGGCTGGGGCTGGGGTTGGGGCTGGGGCTGGGTTTGGGGTTGGGCTGCTTTTGGGGAGCAGCTTGTTCCCCCAAAGCAAGGCAAAGCTGGGATGGGGGAGCCTCAGGCCGCTGCCTCGGGTGGCTTGGTGGCAGGCAGGAGTGCTGAGGGTGCCTTCCTTCCGCTGGTCCCCTCGGTGGCGGTCCCCGTCTCTCAGAGCACTTTGATAATGCTATGGGGCCGAGAGAGGCTGTTGGCAGGCGGGTGCTGCGCTGGGTACCTGGAGGAGTGGTGGCATCCCACACGTTGGGTGTCACTATCTTCATAGCCCTCTTGACAGAAGCAGCCATGCAGAGGTGGAGAGGCTCTCCTGGAGTTCCTTCGTAATGATGGGTGGGGAGCTCAGTAGGTTGACCGATGAGGGAATGCTGAATTTAGGGAAGGAAACATCCCTTAGTCAGTAGAAGTCACTACAAGTCGTGGAAGAGATGTGTCGGCACGTCAGGATTTATCATGCTCTTTTCTAACTCTTCCATGGACAAATCAAAATCCCTGTCCCCAAATCTGTTTCCACAGGGGAGGAGATGGCTAAGGGGAAAAACGCACTCTGTCATCCCATTTGTTAATTTGCTGAATTGGGATTATAATGTATCGTAATGTCAAGCAGTGGGAAATGCTGATGCATGCATAACTGGAAACTGATTTATGATTTTCATAAATCTTATGGCAAAGAGTCTTTAATATCTCCAACAGGCAGTTCGGAGTTGGCCTCTGAGAATTTGGAATGAGTGGCCATAAGCCCGTGGGGTGGGGTTGCTCAGGTGGTTGCTGATCAGCTGGAGTAGTGTTCTTTGCGACATGGGAGATCACTTCTTTTCATTTGGACTCGGAGGGCCAGACTTCCTGAGCTCATGAGCCGTCCACCAAGATCTTCTTGGGACCAAATGTAGGACCAGGAGTTTTCATTCTCTGAAGCAGTTACGTTTCAGGTTAAGACTGTTGAGGAGCCAAAGTGATCCTTGAGCCAGGACAATCTGGTTGTGCTGCAGTTGTAGCTAACTCATTTTTACCTACGGCTGACCACTGGCTGTTGTGTCAGCATAGGTTCAGTGCTGGTCCCCTGATTTAGGTCCAGTATGGGATGCCACTTCTCTGCTTATCACAGTGTGAAAGTTGTAGGTCTGGATCGGCCTGGCAGCTAGTTGCAGGTTATTCTGTATCCGTGGTTATTAGAAATGACATCTCACTGGCATGCAGGTCAATACCTAAACAAGTCTTTCAACTAAGAATTTTATGATTAACTAAAGCGTCTGTACCCGTGAAGCTGAAATTCTGATGTCAATTAGATATTCTGTGTCCTGTCGTAATCATGTGCACTGAGGTGGATAAACTCTGGGCATAAGATTTTTCCTATGCCTTTCTGATGCTTAAGCTTTAATAGTACTGTGAGACTCGGGATAGCTAGAATAGGATGTAAAAGTTTGGCACTAATTTATATAGGATTGTGCTTATAAATATTTCAGTAAAGATAGTGAGAAGAAGCAGTTGATATTTACTTTGGAGTTGTCCAGAATGACTCCTTTAATTTTCAGTCATATAGTAATTGTGCTTAAGCATTAATTTTTCAAAACCAAAAAGGAATATAAATGCTGAGTAATACTTTTTTTTTTTTTTTCCCCTGGCAATTCTTCTTTGTGTCAACCCACCATCTGATACGCTCTCAGCAGCTTTATGAAAATTCTCACAAGGTTTCCCTACCTTTTGCCCATGCTCTCTTAAAAGAATTCTCAGGTTGTTGCTTCCCGTCTTCTGTTTGGATAGTACAAAACCAGTAACAGGTACTTTTTGCCAAGAGACGGTGCTTACACAAACCTAACACATACGTACACCTGCAGTCTGGAGTGATGTTGAAGAAGCTCTTCCATCTCAGTCCCACGTTTTATGGCTTCTTTTTTTTTTGTATCCAAATTAGTTTAACTTCTGCTCACTCACTAATATTTAATGCACTTTATCCTTGTTGTTCAAGCTCTGAATACTGGAAAGTAATAAACCAGGTTTTCCAGCACTGGCAGGTTGTGTGGATACAGTGAAGAGTGATAATGTCCAGGGTTTTTACTCTGTTTGCCACAGTGCCTTCGGAGATGATCTTGCAGGAGCACGCTCTGTCTACAAAGGGGACTTTTTTTCTTCATTAGTTTGTTATCTATACTTCAGTGTTCACATCAATTATGCCAGAGCTCTTCCTGTAGTACTGTTTTCTACTGTTCTACCCCTGTGGGGTTCTCTGGACTTCTCTCTGTATCACAACTCTCGTGTTGTAATAAGTCTTAATTACATGGCTGGAGATTGTGGAAGAGCACTGGAAAACACCTTTGCTCTTGAGTGGTTTAGTCACTGTTCTTGTTGCAAAACGGATGAGGTTATAAGGTGGGCTTTGTTGTTGATTTTGATGTCTTTGCAGTAGAAGTAGAAGCTGGCCTTTTACCCTCATCCCCACATTGAACTGCAATCAAAGTCTTACCTGACTGAATGATACCGGGTTTTTAATACATTTCTGGGAAGTGGTAAAATAACCCATGTTAACTGCAGCAAGATGTGCCCCGAGCTATCCTCACTATAAAGATTCAATCTAGTCCTTCTGACTTTTGCTTTTGCTGTCTAGAGTCCAGCAGGCACTTATCATCGGGTGGAAGGTATCAAGCCTTCTAGTGGCTGAAGTAAGGAGAGGACAGAAGTTACCTTTGTAGTTTAAACGGTGTCGGTCTCAGACATAGAGAAGGAAGTTAGGATAGTAGCAGTACTTGTTTTTCTGTGTTTCTTCTAGAAACTGGTTGATTACGTTAGCATGACCTGAAAAAGCTTAATGAAATTTACAAACTATGCTAATCTGTAAACTGTAGTGCTAGACACGAAAATATTTTGCTTAATGTTTCAGGTATTTGTCTAAACGATCCTTCTCTGTCTGCTAGTTTAACGTTTTATATACAGGGTCAGTGTGCTTGGCCATTGAACGTCTTCAGTTAATTCAGACCCCCAAACTGACATCGAACACATAATTTGTAGTAAATCTGGCTTTTATAATGTCATAGTGTGTTCTGCGTGAGGAGTATGCGCATGTCTTACAGTCTGAATTTTTGTTTTTAGGCTTGTTTTTGAAAGTAGTAAGGCTTGTGGGATCTCACTGAATGCCTGGCTGTTGTCCTTTTCCTGCCTGCCTTCTTATCCCACCTCTTGCCCGTTTCAGTCCCGTTTGACAAGGGAGAAGATGTCTCAGAGATATTTGACTTCTTACACGCATGTGGGGAAAGGCTGCTTAGGGGAACAGCCCCTGTCAGCGCCCTGCTGAGGGAAGGCCGTGGTGCGGCCTTACCTCAGATGTCGTGGTGCAGAGGCTTTATAAAACACTTAATTGCAGCTTATAGTTAACTCTGAGGTAGGTGTACATACACAGGCTTCATTACTGCTCAAGAAGCTATTTGTTTACAATAGGTTTTTCAAGCCTGATTGTGAAATCCTTACTTAATGTAAATTGATGTTTGCCACAGTTTGCAGTCAGCTAGAAATGGCTGTCCCGTACTCACTCCTGTTCCTTTGGTCTGCGCCGTCTCTGCCGAAGCACAAATTATAATATATAATGTCTAATGTAATTGATAATCAGTTTAACAGATTCCACAGAAAAGTGTGAGGGGCACTCATGCTGGAAGAAGCAAGTAGCAGCAAGGAAGGAAGCTCAAAGAGAGGAGGTGATAGGAAGGAAAGCAGAAGGTGAGAGGGCTAAAGTAAAGTAGCGCAGAGGAATTAGCAGCGCCGTGGCGTTCCTTATCCGGCTGTTTGCCTGCTTATGTAGCAGGGCTGGCAAGAAACAACATGAAGAACATGTGCTGCCTCCCAGCCGCTCCGCTGCTCTCTGGCACCGTGGCCTGGACCCGCCTCATCGGCGGGCTGGAGCGCTCAGGCACGGGTTTTGTTGCAGGGCACGTTCAGTTTTGGAGAAATGTGTGTTAGACAGTTAGGTTAAGAGCTTAAACTGCTGCAGGGAGGTTCACTCATCGGTTGGATTTCTAATTGGGAGAGCTTTTCATGATGAATATGACACTAAGAGTCAAGCTGTGGTTGTGGCATTTGTCATCATCATTCTTGCAGATGTAACGTTATTGTACAGTAATAAAAGAGAAGTCTACACATTTGCTCTTTAAAATACTGGGTTTATGGCACTGCTTAATACGCCAATTAATTTGGACAAATTTGACTCTAAATACATAGAAAACAAATGTCAAATACGAGACATGAAGAAAAAAGTACTGAAGTTGTGTAGCTATAAAGCAGTATTTGTCCCAGCACAGAGGATTACTTAGTTTGCATATTACGTAGTTGGATAATTTCAAGTATATAAATGTTTCTTTGTCTTTTTACTTGTATGCAAACATACATTCATTTTGCACATTCTAAGCATGCAGAAACGATAAAATACAAACTTGGACTCTCGTCTTTCCAACAGCAAGAATTTTTATCTGTGTCAGTGGGA
Source organism: Anser cygnoides (assembly GCF_040182565.1). Classification (NCBI taxonomy): domain Eukaryota; kingdom Metazoa; phylum Chordata; class Aves; order Anseriformes; family Anatidae; genus Anser; species Anser cygnoides. The sequence continues at coordinate 190,689,867 of NC_089873.1, forward strand.
CCAGCTGATCCCATTACTACATAAAGCTTGATTATTCAGATTGGTCTTTTAAGTAGTCTTTGTTACTTTTTAAACTAGCAAAACAACAATTAAGACTTAATGAATGTCTTAATTTGCATTAAGCCTTGTAGGAATGATTCTGTTAAAATGTTGTAAAAGGCTTACTGCCCATGAATTGACATTCTTTGTTTTTCTCTTTCAAATCTGTTGAAGGAAGGAGGAAGATGAACGGCCTGTATTGGAGTAACTTTTGTTTTCCTGGCTTAGGAAGTTTCATAGATTAAAATGCTTTTAACAAAGGACATACTTCAAATAAAATCTATCTGATCTTTAAAAAACAAAACAACAAAAAAACAACCCTAGATAACTTTTGTAGTGTATAACCAGAATGAGTTATTAACATAAATGATGTATTAGCATAAATACGTTGAAGTGGTGTATTAACATAAATATTCCAGAACTGGAAAACATTTTTTTTTTAACCATTTTTTGTAAATTCAAGATTTTAAATAAGTACATGAAAATAGGAAATTATGAAAGCAACAATTTTTTTTATTAAACAGGATTTTTTGTGGATTAAAAGAGTGTTTGAAACACACTATAGTGTGCAGTTTATTAAGAAAAGCATTTGAGCAAATGTGTTACTGTATTTTTTCCCCTCTGTTTTTTGGGTGATTAGGGGGTTTTTGTTTGTTTGTTTTCTGGTTGGTTGTTTTTTGTTTTGTTTTGCTTTTACATGGGGGTAATGCTTTTAATTACCTGGTTATTTAGGCGGTGAAAGGTTTCTAAGGTCGCCATCAGATCCTCTTGTAAATACATCTCACAGACTTCCTGTCTTGTCCATTAGTATAATTCAACCTTTAAGTAGAAGTCTATGAAGGTAATAGTGTTGGCCTTTCAGGATCCTGCTTAGTAGGTGTCATAAGAGGTGTTGTATTGATACTAGCAAAAATCCATCTGATCAGAGGAACCTGAAGCAAAATCAACAGATCTCATAAACAGCATTATCTCGGGAATTTTCTGGAATTATACAAGATAAATACGGCTTACTGCGTTGGCAGTGTTTAATTTGTTGTGATATGCTTTCCTTCTGCTTTGAGGGTAACAGTCAAAATCCATATTTAAATGTGGCAGCAACCTGGGAAGAATTGCATCGTTGTGAAGATTCATTCCATGAAAGAGCTGAGCCCAGAGCCCTAATTCTTTGAGTCTCAGCTTCATATATGGGAGTAACTTAGGTTTGACTTAAGTGTTTAAAACAGAAGAAGTATGACTGTCTGTCTGTCTGTCTGCCTGCTGTGAAGGAAAATGTGTTGCGTGTGCTCAGTGAGGCTCAAAAAGACAGGTGTGGTAGACGTAACGAATGGGAAGTGAAGGTAATTTTGTGCTGTGCAATCATCTTCCTTCCCTGTGCAGGGATGTTTTACCATGGGCTCAATTAGACTATTGAGTTAATGCTATTGAGTATGATTAGAGTACGTAGGACTATGTCTCAAATCAATTAGGCAAGGAAAAAACTAAAACTATTTGTAAGTATTTTAAAAGCACGAACTGAAGCTATCCAAATTAGATTATCAAGTCGCGTATTGCTAGAGCGTGTTCTTCTGCAAATAAAATAACTACAAGCATTACTGAAGCCCACTCAGCATATTGCACTTCTTCCTGGGCCAGAAACAATATTGTAAGAGATGTGTTTTCGTTTTGCTTTTTGTCCTGACTTATATAAATACATGGAAAAGTGTGAGTTTACATATTCTAGTAAAATATGACTTGAAGAGTAGAATTTTGTATTTCGTTTGCCACAGAAGATTCGATCAGTCACCATGCATTAATTAGTTTAGGCTGGGAAATTCTGTACACCTGCAATAGTGGCACAGACAAGGAAGCATCTTCTAATATATGGGGGGGGGGGAAATGAAAGCACTATCGAATGAGTATTTATATACTGAAATTTACTTTTACAAATTGTAAGTAAATTAATTTTATACTTGTATGTTATATTCTTGTTGAGGAAAACGTTGTTATTCCTGGTTACTGAATTTCTTACTTACTTGTAATGCCTTTCAGTCACTAGGAAGAATAAAGTTCTGGTCTGTGTTTTTCTTCTCTTTCACTTACCTATAGCTAAGTCGTGCTGGAAAATTTTGGCTTCTATATACACCTATGTAATGTGGTTAGTTATGTCAGTCACCTTTTTTCTTTGTTGTTCCTTGCCTCTTGGGGAAGGTGGAGAGTATTGTAGGGAATGATCTAGCATAGAGCACAAATGAAGGGAGAAAGACATCTTCAGGACTTTGACAACAAATGTAAGTTTTGAGATAAGAAGTTTCTTTTAATAAAAGTTCAGTCATTGGTTTTACTCAGGAAACTTACAACTCAGTAAAGTTACAGAATAAAACTATTACAGCAAACTACTGAGAAGAGGACCCACCATGTTATCAACTGATGTTTATTCTAGAAAGGGATAGATCAGCATCCCCCCTCCCTCCCGTAAGACTAACACCAGTATAATCTTCAAAGCACATTAGGCTGGTTGTGAGTCAATCTTTGTAAGAGAAGAGCTGTCTACTAGGCTGGGTGATAAAAACAAGGTAGGACACATGAAAACTGGTAATGTTTGCCTGCTCACTGACATGTTTGTAGACAGTACTTCAATGCAGGGTAGCTTTTTTTTTTTCTTTTTTCTTTAGGCAAGTGCTGAGTGCCTTCACATTAGTGTTTCAGTGTGCACTTCTGAACTGATTCCTTCAGGCATCTGAATTTTACCATACTTTGGTTTACATCTTGAAGTCATCTTACTGTGCACAAATTAAATTCCTTTTGGTGGAAACTAAATCAAGCAGCATAGTTAAGCCACAGCTGAGTGTTCAGTCACAGAGCCAGTCTAAAACCAATCTGGCAAAAAACATCTGAAACTCAAATTGTGCGTATGTCAGATCATAAACACCCACTGATGTGCTTTACAGATCTGCTGCTGTAAGCTTATCCATATGTTAGCTGTTAGAATTAGTACTGCTGAGACCCACTACTTGTGGCACCACAGAAGTGTGACCTCTGGGGCAGTGAAAGAAGGCAATGATAAAAGTGGAAATACTTAGCAATATTATTGCTTTAGCAAGTTTTTTTTTTTTTAAAAAAAAAGAAAAGAAAGGGAACCCATCTTATATCTGCACTTTAGATTTTTTTTTTTCTTTCTTGTTGAAATGCTCAATGTCATGGATTTTTTTTTTGTCCATTTTAGAACTTTTAGAGAACCTGTATCTGTAAAACGTGAAAATCAGGAGAATTAATTGTGCTTAATTAAAGATACTACACTCTTCCAGCACTAGTTGTATGGGTTGTTCAGTGAGCCCCAAAAAGCAGAGAATCATTTTGGGATCTTCCCGTATCCCAGTTAGGTGGCAGAGGAAAAACTTTTATACTCTGCGTCATACATCATAGACTGAAATCTCCCAAGTCTAGATCCAAGTCTAGATCCAGTAAATCTCTCATGGCTGATGTAAAAACATATGACTCCACTTCTGCTTTAAACCACTGCTGACCTTTTGTCTAAAAGATCATACGATACCATAATATTTGGTGGTGTCACAGTGCTTCTCCGCTACATTCCCAGAGAAGCTGTGGATGCCCCATCCCTGGAGGTGCTCAAGGCCAGGCTGGATGGGGCTTTGGGCAACCTGGTGTGGTGGGAGGTGTCCCTGCCCATGGCAGGGGGTTGGAGCTGGGTGGGCTTTAGGGTCACTTCCAACCCAAGCCATTCTGTGATCCGTATTTGATATATTATCAGCAGGGACTGATAATGTGTACGGTAACGTTAAATGGGAAACCTCTCAGAGTGAGGGATAGTTAGGTAATAGTTCTTACGTGCCAGATGTGAGTATGCATTTCAGCACGCTCCTTCATGCTCCTGCTGCATGCTCTGTCCTCCCCGTCTGCAGCCAGCACACTGTTACTGTGTGGGGAGGAATGACATCCTCTTACAACAGACAAAAAGAGGGGTGTAGAAGGAAGTCTGAGTAGCTTGTGGGTTTTTATATTGGTATCAAACATCCGTGCTGGTTTGTACTGATAAAACATTCATAATCAACCGCATTCAAACAAAAGTAATGTCATGCTCTGAAGCTATGTGAACGTCTAAGCCTCGAATGAAACAGCCTTGAATAATCAGAAAACTGTACTGTTAGTATAGGCCTATCTTAGCATGTTTTACTTACTGACGAGTCAGGATCTTTATTGTGCTAGAAATCTAAATACAGTGGTCAGGTCTGTATGAAACAGAAACATCAAAGTTTATATCATAATATTCTCCCTTCCAAAGATAGAATAAAGTAGCTACTCCACCCTAGCTTTGAAAAGAGAAAGAATTTCCTAAACGCCTTGAATTTATTTTTAATGAAATAGAGGTTTTAACAATAGGATAAAAAGGCCTTCCTTTTTTTTCCCTATTTATTTGTAAATAATATCCACCTTGCCAGAACTCGTGGGTGTATTTCAATAATACTGCAACACCAAATATTCAGAAGCCATGGAGCACTTTAATCTTAGATGAAGGTTTATACAACTTTTCCTCATCGTCAACGTCACCATTTGAGAACAGTTGTGAAATCCTAACTGCTATTTTTAATGCAGTTTTGTGATTTTGATTCAGTTTTATTGTTGTTATGTTCAGGGCCATTTGCTACATATTTTGTGTAAAAACAAACAAATAAAAAGAACTAGTTGGGAAGGAGTTGCATCTGCTTTTAAGATTCTTTATAGTATGTGCTATTTTAGATTCACTTAGGCTTGACTTTAGACTGGAATATCCATGCTTATGTGTTAGTTTATTAGAGGGTGTATATATATGGCAATGTTTTATGCAACAAAGGTTAGATATGTTTGCTTTTCACTAAAAGCATTCAGAGTGAGACCTCTAAAAAGTAAGTTATTTATTCTCTGAATTTTCCAAGCAGAGGTTTTTCTATCTCTAAATAATAATAAAAAAAAATTTAAAATCTCCTTCCTTTGAAATCCACTGTTTATTGCACCAGTTTAGTCTACAGCCATCAGCTGGAACGACAGAGTAATCAGAGTTACTTTCTCTGACTTCTCTCTGAGGATCAAAACCAACAGATTTGTTGGGCAAAGTCTGCAGCATTTCTAATGCACACCAAAGCTAGCTGTACTGTGCTCTTTTAATTTTACAAGTCAAAGTATTTAACAAAACAATTTAAACATTTTATATTTTTCATTTTAAGTGGAATCGTCCAGTCTGTTTGCTTCCTATGAACATCTGCATTTCTTAACTTTGTGTGAGATACATTGCTTGAGTATGAGAATTATGCTTGTTGAGGGGAGCACCATTTGACCTTTTATCATCTACTTTGTAATATTATATTAAAGTGATTGTTATTAAAGAAGCTACTCTGAAACAAATAAATATAGCACACCAACAGTGTAACTGCATAAAAATACACAAAAATGATGTAACTTACTTTGAGATGTTTTTGAACAGAATGCATTTGGAAACACATTATCTAAGGCGTTTTGGATTATGTAGAAATAAATTTCTGGTGGTGAAAGGGTGTTAGGTTCTTTATCATACGCATGTAAATATTATATTGTGGCACAGCTTCTCGCTGGGTGACCTGTCTGCTTTTAAGATCTGAGTGGAATGATTTTGTGGCCAATATAAACATCCTGAGAGTGCAAATCAACAGAGAACGCAAAGGACCGATTTTCCTGCATGCATGAGTACTGTTATCCTGCCTACAAACTTGTATTTGGATTAGGAAACAGACTAATTAAACATGTTTTCTTAATTTGGCATGTATGATTGTTGAGCTGGATCACAAACTCCACTTCTTCTACCCCTCTGGGGTACAAGCAGGAAGGTGTTTCATTCATTTTCTGTGTTTAGTCTCTGATTTATTTTTGTCTTCCTCTCTCCTGATTAGAGGGATTGCTTCAGCATATGTAAATTCAGTAAAATCTAAGTTTTACAATCTGTCATCTGAAGATGCAGGTTTGGTGTAGCAAGGTCTACAGCTGTGACCAGTAATCTCGTGTGTGTGCACACAGGTAAATTGAAGTAAATCAGTGATTGCCTGGGGATAAAAACCTTTGAGCTAACTGTTTAGTATGCATATGTGAGAATCAGGATTGAAATATAATGTGAAATGCATAACTAATGTCTGTGCACGATACAGAACATAGCTTGAACAATGGCTCTTTTCCCCAGATGTGTGCTGTGGTCAGACTCATAATTGTGACTGTGTTTTTGATGTCTCTGATGTGTATGAGCTGCCACTCATAGCTGTAGTTGTTCATTTTACAATTTTCAGATCCAAGTCATTTATCCTTGCGAAAAAAACTCGCTAGATTTTTTTTCTCAAGCAGATGAACTCCCTGTGTACATAGTTGTAACACTAATGTTTTTCTGCTTTTGATTTTTCTAGGGCGCCAATGCCTCAGCTTTGGAGAAAGAGATTGGTCCGGAACAATTTCCAGTTAATGAACACTATTTTGGTTTGGTTAATGTAAGTTTCAGTTCCTAACACGATTGCTTTGAAATGCTGTGACTGGATTTGTTAAATTGCAAGACTGTGACTGAGTCGATAATTAAAACACTGAAAGATACAGCCATTGAATAGACACACTTACTGAAACGTATTTTAATTATTGTATTTGTTGAAATGTGTTACTGAAATAATAGTTGAAATTGGGCTAGTTACTTAATACTTTATTTCATTTTACTTATTGTAAGGTAGTTTTTAAACCACTTGCAGTTACGATGTAGAAGTATTAAAAAAATCTGTTTAGAATATATATCACATAGTTGGTAATTTGCCAATCTAAGAGAATAAATACAGTAAAAGAAAAAATCTGTGAAGCTGTTGAAGGTATCAAGCTTTCACATCTGCTATTTTTATTGAGATGTAAAAAAAATAATACTGAGCCCAAAGGGGGAAGCAAGTGTGGAAAAACACACTGAATTGTTCAATTCATTTACTAGTTTTCAGGAATAATGTAAAATTTAATTTCTGGTGTTACCCATGAAAAGTATATCTTGTTATAAGTTGCATGATTCTGTCTGAAATAAATTATTAATGGCTTTATTTTGGGGGTTTTGGAAAGTATGTACTAAAACCAGGTGGATTTTACATGAGCTAGCATCTTCCTTTTTGTAGTGGAACTAATTACTTGTAGTGCTGTCCTGCTACTACAGCACGTGTCTCTGCCTCTAGGTTCTTAGCACTGACATGGTTTAGGTGTCTAAAATCCCAGCATCCACTGGGCAGTCATTAAATGTTCTTACTGATAAGCTGCCTTAGATGCAGCTTAACTGCCATGACTTAAATTAGTAATTTATTCCTTTCCTGTGGAAGTTGAATTTTCTTCAAAATGACGCATTGCGTTTTATTTTTATTTTTTATGAAAAGATGAAACAGAGGAGTTTAGCTGTTAATACTTACTGTAGGGGGTACACTGTTCCCCGTAAGATTTTGCTCAGCCTGGAGAAGAGGAGGCTCAGGGGGATCTCATCCGTGTCCCTAAATCCCTGAAGGGAGGGTGCAGAGAGGACGGAGCCAGGCTCTGCTCAGTGGTGCCCAGTGCCAGGACAGGAGGCCATGGGCACAGCCGGGCACCCAGGAGGCTCCCTCTGAGCACCAGGCAGCACTTCTGTGCTGGGCGGGTGTCCCTGCTTGAGCAGGGGATTGGACCAGGTTACCTCCAGAGGTCCCTTCCAAACTGAACTGTTTTATGATTCTGTTAGTTCTATAGCTGAGCTTAGACTTTCCTTCAAAGCTGTTCCTTTTCTCAAGTCTGTTTTTCTAATTTCTTATCTCAGTCCAGGGAGGATTTATTATGTCTCTCATATTACACAACGGATTGAACATCGTTGCACTGTTTTCTATATACAAAATCTCTTTGACCTTAATTTATACCTACAGTACTGGTTGATATGAATGCTGCCTCACTGTCCCTTTTCAGATCAGAATGTATGCCCTGTTTTTACTGTAGAAATGCATCTAGAGAGAGTAAAAGAGGTAAAAAAGAAATAATTGAAATCTTGCGATGTCCTCTTAGCAATCTTAAACAGATATCTTAGACACCACCCACCCTTTCTCTCAAGAGTACAGCACTTCTAAAAGTTTGTCCCATGATCTATGGTAGTATGCAAAGGGCTTATGCTGTCTTGGCCATGTCTTAAAATAAAGTGTAAAAGTATTCTATTTTTTTTGGAGGGGAACAATGGCTTAGCTTAAGCCTTTGTCTTCCACCTTGGTTATGTGTCTATATAAAACCCTCTTAAAATGACCCAAGTAGTCAATAAACTAATGCGAGATCAACCTGCAGATGACATATTAGAAATTTCAGTTCTCTAACCATCTAAATTCAGATGTTAAACTGGGTAAGTATATGGTGCTAATATATTTCCACTTTAAACATGTGAAAGACCAGGTGGTTGATGGGGTGTTTGATTCTGTAAGTGAAAGCTCTACATGGAAAATTCAGCCTACAGTTGAAAGAACAATATCATTCACTAAATCAGCAGGAAATATTTTAGATATGTGGTAAGATCAAAATGTTAGTAGCATGAAGTACTGCCATTTGCATCCACTAAACTGAAGATCTTTGCGAACTATCTGTCAGAGGTAGCAACTCCTCTAAAAATGCCTGACATGAGCACTTTATTCAGTTAAATCTGATTGCCCTATTGGGGTCAAACCATAGTGCATTTCAGACTTGCTGCTGATTCCTTCTCACTTTGTGTAGAGCCAAATGCTAAGTACAAAGAAAAATAAAGTTAGCATTCCTAATGTGATCTGGAGAGACTGAACTTATAGGGGTGACACTTAATAGCAGGTCAGAGAAAGCTTTCTTGCCTGATGCGGGATTTTACGTATGAGATTCAGCAAGTATAGATTGCCTGTGTAGACATGGCTCAAATATATAAGCTAAACATTAATGCGGTATATGTATTATGGTATTTACCAAAGCTGTAGTCTCACCATTCCATATGCAAATCTAGCTCATGTTGCTGTTTTTTTTTTTTGTTTGTTTGTTTGTTTTTTGTTTTTTTTTTTTAGGATAATGCCAGGCTTCACCAGGCAAACTGCTGATTTGCAGTCCTTTCATGCCTTTCTCCAACTCTGTCCAACCTTTGTCATACTGCTGAAACATTTCAGCTTCCATAAAATCACAGAAGGGTTGGGGTTGGAAGGGACCTTTGGAGGTCACCTGGTCCAACTCCCTGTTTAAGCAGGAACACTATGACCCAGGACCACGTCCAGGCGGCTTTTGGAGATCCCCAAGGAGGAGACCCCACAGCCTCTCTGGGCAGCCTGTGCCAGGGCTCCGTCACCCGCCCAGCACAGAAGTGCTGCCTGGGGCTCAGAGGGAGCCTCCTGGGTGCCCGGCTGTGCCCATGGCCTCCTGTCCTGGCGCTGGGCACCGCTGAGCAGAGCCTGGCTTCGTCCTCTCTGCACCCTCCCGTCAGGGATTTAGGGACACGGATGAGATCCCCCTGAGCCTCCTCTTCTCCAGGCTGAGCAGCCCCAGCTCTCCCAGCCTCTGCTCACAGCAGAGATGCTCCAGCCCCTTCTCCATCTCCATGGCCCTATGTTGGACTGTCTCCAGTAACTCTGTGTCTCTCCTGTACTGGGGGACCCAGAACTAGACACAGCACTCCAGGTGTGGATTCGCTGCTGCTGGATAAAGGGAAAGATCACCTCCCTTGACCTGTGGACAGCACTTGTCCCAGTGCAGCCAGCACGTTGCTCCTTTGTCAGCTGAGTAAGCTGAAGGGGTAACAGCAAAGATTGTGCAGCTGTCAAAGGAAAGAACAGGACCATGAAGCGAGATTGAGATAGGCTATGAAAATAGCCTTTCTTAGGTATGTACATCTTAAGATGGTCCTCACAGAAACAAGGAGGCAAGTTATAAACCAGTTGAAAATATCAGTTAACTCCCCTGTATGTAGCCTCTGTTAAGTTTCCCTGAAGAGACAGACGGAGGAGTTTCAATGTCCGGTACAAGCTGAAAGTTTAAGATAAGAAATACCATCGTTGTATTTTCTTACATTTTCCTACTGTTACTCTGATGCAAACTGCAAAGGCATTTGTTTTCCTACAGCTCTATTTTGAATAAACCAAGCGAAATACCCTTCTTGTTTTGAATAGCTGGATGGGTGTTCAGTGCTGTGCATTTTCCTATTTCAGAGTGGTGCTGGAGTTCTTACAGTATCACTACAAGGCATACAGCTTACAGTTACAAACTTCTCATTGTAAAAAGCTGTGCAAGCATTGCTCTGTACAAGTATTGTGCATCTGAGGCAACTGGCTTTTGTTAGCTGGAAAGTGAGGAGAGAAGGAAGGTGTCAGTTGACCAGGCTAGCAGGAGAGCTGAGTATGGAAGGAGGAGAATTAGAAAGTGATGTGTAATCTAGAGGTTGAAAAGGCCCAGATTGACATTGTTCAGTCGGTGATGGGATGATGAGAGGACTGCAGCAAGGTCTGTTTTTGGCTGTTTTTGAAGTTAGAGGTGTGTTTTTGTGTTGGAGTTGAAGGTGGGAAGTAAGGTAATAGTGATGGTAAGACCAGCATTTATTTGCTTAACAAAGTTTCCTATTTACTTAGTAGAGAAACCTCCCCGCCTTTTCCCCATTTCCCTATCGGAAGCTTGTATTTAAAAAAGATATATATCAGGTTTTGCAGCTATGGAGATTGATTCTTTACGTAAAAAATAAACATGATCTAATAAAATTGTTGTTTTCAAACTATCTTCTATTGCCTGCTGTCTTTCTGAATTTGGCTGGAGAAAACCGTATGAAATTGATCTGCTTGCTTTTAGTTCCAATCCATAGACATGTAGGTTAACATACATTAATATTGCATTTAATCTCCAGAATTTTGTTCAGTGTTCTCTGTTGCTTCATATTTTGGTTGCCTCTCACTGCATGCTTGTCATTGTAATTAATTTGTAATCAAAGCGTTCCTTCTTAAAATGGGAATGTTATGAAATTTCTAATTTACTACCTTTTCATCTTTTGACATCTGGTGTAGAGGTTTTTAACACTTCTTCCATTTGATTTAACTGGAACTTTTAAAACATTTTAATGTATTTCTTCTGTATATTGTTATTTCTAATTATAAAGTCATAAATAGCTAGCTTATAATATTAAATGATTTGACATAAACTAATGCATGATTTCATCTGTTTCCTATAAGGAAAAAAGCCCTCTTTTCCTCTTAAATTCATTAACCTGTTTGAGTGCAGATTTGGGCCTCAATAGAAGCTAATATAGCTAATATATTCTCCCTGGTCTAAAAAGTAAAATTAACAGGTGTTATTTTGCTCAATTTTTAGTATGGAGATCTTAAGACTTCTTCATGTCTTTTTAAAAAAATACACTTCTTATTCTTTGAGTGAATCTTGGGTATTTAGGAAGCCATCTTTCATTATTTTAAAAGCAAAACGAAACAAAAAACAATTTCCTTGCCAGCTTTCTGATTAAATTGCATAGTGCTCTTGTTTGTCATTGTCTCAATTGGTAGAGGGCAGAAAACAGTTACTTCCCCATTACTCCTAAGATGTAAAAGCTTTTAGTGCTTTTTCTCTGTTGATGGAAGCTGCTCTTAATACCTCTAAATGGACTGTGTTTGCTGTGTAACAGTCTCCCCATCGCAATATAATTTGGTACCCATATATGCTAATATTTTTATATAAAGCATAAAAACATTATTTTCACATTTTACAGGCTGTGCCTGGTAGGTATGTGCTTCAATTTGCAGGTTGAGTGACTGCAGCTGAAAGGTTGGATTGCTTGCTGAGGGCTTTATAAAGAATTTTCTGACACTTTCAGTGTCAGATAATGGGCTTCGCTGCAGGAGGGCAGCATAAAATGAGAGCAACTTTCACCACTGACAATTCATGATGCCTTCGCAGAGGTGACGGGGAGGTTTGTCATGTTGGGGTGAGCTGGCGACAGTGTCAGTGATTGCAAGACTCAAAGGAAGCAGTGCCTATGAGCTGGAAGGAATTTAGGGAAGAGGAACATAGAGAGCATCTTGGCACAAAGGGTGTTATGGATGCTCTTCGAGCTGACTCTGCTTACCCCTCTTCAATTCAGTGGCCTGCCTCTTTCAGACTGCCCATGTCCAAATTGTGTGTCCTTTTCCTTCTAATCTCCATTTGAAACTACCACCTGTGACATAGCTTCAGATCCTTAACAAGCCGTGTTTCAGTGTTTGAAGAAAACTGGAATGCCAATCCTGTCACCTTAAAATGAGAACTGAAAATACAGAAACAGGTTAAAGCAGTTATTTCTGACATTGATCACAAATAATAAGATTTGGAGAATCCAATTTCTGAAGTGTCTGAACAGCTCTCTTAATTTACAGCTGAGTTTCTTCACAGTACAATGTCATGCTGTGCCTGTTCCTCGCTGTTGTGGCTAGATGGATAGATGCAATAGATAGATACTTTTACTGGGCCATGTTTTGGGAGCTGTGAAATTGGTGGTATTTGTTGCACATTTTGACCCAAGTTAATGCAAAATATTATTAACTAATTAAATTTACAGGTAGGACAAAATGATATAGCATGTTCAAATTTACATTTTTTTTGCATTTACTTAGTGTCCTTGTTAATCCTTTGCACAGCAGAAATATGCTTTAACATCTTAAGGTCAAGAAGAAATGACTTACATAAAATTTGCCGTGCTTATGAATTTTCTCATACTTTGGATTTAATTTTACCTCTCTATAGTAATACAATGCAAGCTAATAAATGTCTCTCTTCTTTTATAGTTTGGGAATACATGCTACTGCAATTCAGTTCTTCAGGCACTTTATTTCTGTCGCCCATTTCGAGACAAAGTCTTAGCATATAAGAGTCAACCAAGAAAAAAAGAGAATCTCCTTACATGCTTAGCTGATCTCTTCCACAGTATAGCCACCCAGAAGAAAAAAGTTGGAGTTATACCTCCCAAGAAATTTATAACAAGATTACGAAAAGAAAATGGTAACTTTTTTTTTTCTTTTTCTTGTGTAATAGCAAGTATTATTTGGTTCTGAAGTTGAAATAGTGGAATACCTACATATTTATTAGGGATGAAAAGTGTTCTTGGTGCTGTAGGATAAAGATGAGGTGACCCTAGAATGAGGGTGTAACCCTGGATCTATTTTGAGAGAATCCTCATCTCTTTCTCTTTGTATAGAAGTGAATGTATTGTCAGAGGCTGCTTCTGAACTTGTCTGCTAATATTGCCTAAGAGTTGTAATTTTATAATCCAAATTCACTGCAAAGCTTTTATTTTGTGTTTAAGAGATCATTACTCTTTGAATATAGAATTGAATGCTAAATTGAATGTATGGAGCAGACGTTGAGACATCCCTGCAAGAATCTAGCTTAAAATCCAGTGATTTTTTTATATTCAGTTAGCATTTATACAATACTTGGCTTGACTTGCGTTTTAAAGACTTAGTGCATTTTAAAATAAGTGTTTTTTATCTGATTTGTTTGATGTAATAGATATCCCAAATTTTAAGACATTGCCAGAGATTTTTAGCATTTCTTGTTTCTTATCTGAAGAAAGAAATGTCTTACCTAAGCAGAATAGAAAGCTATCCTTAAGTTCTTCAGTAAGTGTACTTGAGTATGTGTGCTTGTGTTTTTAGGCATTTACAGAAATTATTCATTATTATTTCATTAGCTAGTTAATAAATGTTGACTGACTATGACAAATGAGAAGAATGGTTCAAATGTAAAGCAGAAAGCAAAACACAGGAACCATTATGTTCTTTATAGAAAGTGTTATTTTAAATGCTTAATTATGTCATGATACTGAAATTCTACACAGGAGAAGGAATTGAAAGATCTTCAGAGAGAAAATGTGAAAATTCAGATCTTGTTGGCTTTTTGAGTCCCTTAATGATGAAGCTCTCACCTTTTCTACAGAATTAAATGGCTAAATTGTTGACCAATGATTTCATGGACTTTGTATATACTATTACATGCTTATTGTAAAGTTACACAAATTTGAGCTTTAGAGAAGAGTAGGATTAAGAAAAAATCAGATAGGTATGCAACACCAGTCAAAATTCTGTTCCAGTCAGTATCCAGCTGTACCAGGGAGATGACTGAGAACATAAACTTCATGTATTCTACACTACAATGCTGCTATTCAATCTTTGTTTACTAAGCCTGGATCCAACATACGTATATTAATGACCTTAAAGCTTAACTGTCTGTGAAGCAGCAACTGGCTTGAAGTCAGCTGAAGGTATACTGTTACGTTTACTTAAATTTCTTCTAATCATAAAATGAACAATGTTTTTCTTGTTAATTTACTGGCTGGGCAGATATCCCCAAGAGATCTGTGACGTAACATGGTGAGGAACCTCTGGAGTGTTTTACCTCAAGAGACTTGCAGCTCTTGTTCTGCCTTGACTTACTTGATTAAATAAAGATCTTGTAGGTGGTTAGATTCACAGTGAAACTTTTTCTTCTCAAAAATAGTGTAGGAGTTCATTAAATAGGATACTTGATTCATACTCTTGGCTGCCCTATTGCACTATTTAACCAAGTGATACAGATTAGCATCATATTCTCCCTACTTTCCTAATAACTCAGGATTTTTTTGTGTGTTTGAAGTTTACTCCTGGATGGCATCAATGTGAATGATAGTGAATAATACTAAAGCTTTGATGTAGTCCCTGTATTCATTTCAAAACTTATTCATCACTGAGGATATTTTTCATTCATCTTTCCAGTCCTGAGAACTATTCCTCTCATGAAGGCCAGTCTTTTAGTGTTATCAAAAGCAAATCGCAAGTTTTAGTTAACTGATGTGAGTGCTAAAAAAAAAACAACAAAAAAAAACATGTATGATATTAGCCAATGATATAGCATGGTTGTTAAATTGACAGGAAAATTTCCTTTGAAGAACTCCTGGTCAGAAAGAGAGAAGTAACTGTTAATAAATGTGGTTCAATGCCCTTTAGGTTTTCTTAGTCCCATGAGTGAGGATTTGTAGAAGGAGAGGATGTCTCAATGTGGTATTTCAAGGGGCTACAATAAACTGTTTTCACGGTGGTACCAGTCTGAACGTAAACAAGATAATAGACTTGTAAGAGAGTTTAATCTGTAGCATTGCTATACATTGCAAGTATGTGCCGGTGAAACTGTTTCCCATCAACTGAATTAATTCTATGATTGTTATACGTAGAAACGTTCACAAACCAACGTGAACTGCAAAACACAGTGACTGTGTTTTTATCTGTCCAACAAGTCTGCCAGTAATAAAGTTGCTTCATACACCAATCTCTAGAAGCAATATTTCAGATCTTAAAAGATGATCTGTTTATTACTTGAAGTCCTAATAAAAAGCTTGTTTGCTCTTGCCTTGGTTAGATATTCAGGCTAATGCGACATGGCTCCTACAAACACTGCCTTAAAGAGATCTGCAAAAAACAATGTTGTTTAAGAACTTGAGATACTGCCATTTTAATCTTATTTTCATTGCTATTTCTTACAACAAAGCATTTATGACAGAGCAAAGGTAGACTTAAAACCCTAGAAGTGAAAATCAATAAAGGAATGTTTTGAACATTTATTGTTCATGTTCGTCCTTGATAGAACGTATAAACAATGAAATATTTCCTATCGTAAGTTCCGAGTTCTTTGTGAAAATATCAACATCTAATGGCATTTGAGATGCCCTGTATTATTCAACATGTTGACCTAAGCTTGTCTAAAATAGCTTAGCCCCTGTAAGAGATCCAAACCATTAAAATCTATAAAGTGGCACTATACGTACACCAATGTTTAGTTAGCAGAATAGTGCCCTAGTTTTCTTGCAGAATGGTTGACTTTTTTGGTAACTCTGATCGGCTGAGATATTTATGTGAATGTAGACTGAGTTTCTCTCCATCCCCTGCTGCATTTTTGGCTTAATATGTGAAGTACTGATTTTAGTGTTTACTGTGAAATGATTCAAGACCCGAAACAAAGACTGATTTTGAAGTTTGCATTTTTAAAATCTTTTTTATAGTATAATGCTAACCAATTTATTATTTTTAATCTTTTAGAGCTTTTTGATAACTACATGCAGCAGGATGCACATGAATTCTTAAACTATCTATTAAATACAATTGCGGATATCTTGCAAGAAGAAAGAAAACAAGAGAAGCAAAATGGTCGCCTACCCAATGGCAACATTGATAATGAAAATAACAGCCCACCAGACCCAACCTGGGTTCATGAAATCTTTCAGGGAACATTAACAAACGAAACCAGATGTCTTACATGTGAAACTGTAAGTCTTTATTTACTTAATAAATGAATCATGAAACAAAGTTCTGAAGCATGAAGAATTTATCTCAACAGACTAACAAATCAGTTTCTTTCTAAAGAAAATTTTACATTTGTATGAGCATACTGTGGATGCCAGTTGGCACTGAGACATTAGACTGGGATACTCAAAGAACATAAAATGCAGGAAAAGTAATCGTTTCTTAAATGTCTGTCCAAAGGTATTTTGCTGCTACTCGACCCTGATAAATAAACTCCCTCTTTGAGTGAGCTATACCAAAATTTCTTTGAGAGTAGTTCTACAGTAAGAGAAAGAATATATTTCAGAGAAAAACTTGTAATTGAATTTTACCTTCTTGAGAAAGAGAAAAAGCAGCACAATTTGAAAATTACAGTAATTTTGTCATGGTTTATGCCTTAGATATAGTAAAAAGCTAAATGACTGTATTTTTTGTGTGGCTCTTCATACCTATTTTCCTTAATTACGTAATGCATATATTTCAGCATGACATTGGAAAGGAGGAATTAGTCAGATTAAATCTATATATTTCACATGTATTCTTTTCTGTCTTCTAGAAATCCCACCACTTTTTGATGTCAAAAAAAAAAAAGTTTACTAACGTCATATGTAATGCAACTTCAGACTTCAATAGATCATGATATTTTGAGTAATTTAAGTGCTGATTTCAACAGACAATCTTTTCTGGTACATTTCTCCTCCCTAGTTATTACCTCATGGCAACTGTCAGTCACTTTTCTTTTAGTTCTTAAACGGTGTCATGGTTTTTTTTCTTCTTGAAAGATGAGTTTAGCTTAGTCTAATGACCAATGTCATTACGTTTGCTCGCTGTGGCATAGTGAATAATACCTGTCAGGATTTTGATTTAGGTATGGTCCTTAACACAATTAAAAAATGCTGATATGTTCTTTACCAGCATTATTTTACTAGTTATCAGACCTATCACAATTTTGAGTTTTACTGATATTGTTCAGTTCTATTTATCTGTTAGTTATTGCTGAACAGGATATGTCATGGCTGTTCACAGCTATGCCTCCTTGACTAGTTGAATTTTGAAGAATATCTATCACAGGCCATTTTTTTCTAATACACATTGTTTTTTATATACTAGGGCTTTTGTATTCTATCCCCTAACAATCGGGAAACTATTTTATCAGCTTCTGTCTACTCAGTATATCAGCTTCTAATTAAAACACGGTGACCTGAAAATCAGCACTTAGAAACACATTTACACTTATTAAATAGGTAATAGTACTGTGAATAGTGTCTTATTTTCAAATATAGTAAGTATATATGATTGCTTTAATGTTTATTGAAATTGCTGGTATTTAGAGTGCTTCTGTGCTCAGAAAAATAAAATGTAAGGAGTACTTGAATATAACTCATGTAGCAGATGGCATAAGCTTTACATTGCATTACTTTGCATACTTACACAGCAATAAGGGATGATTTAGTGCTTATTAATGATAAGACAATAAGCTTAGATTTTTTATTATTATTTAAATGTAGAATTTAATGCATTTTTAAATATAAAACACAATCTTTCTTCCAAGTGAGAATAAACATCTATGATGTTCCTAAAAGCCACTATAGCAAGATTTTATTGTATTTTTAATTGTCCTGATTATAGAGCTTCTTTCCAGGACACACTGTCTCATTAGCCCTTCTTTGAACTAAAAAGTTAACGTACTATTTAAAGGTTTATCCTCAGTTTAAATATGGACAGTGGAATATAAGAAACAAGAGATATGATTCTTTAACAAAGATTTGTGTCTTGGGTCAAGCTACACTAGAAACTAAATAAGTTACAAAGCATATTGTAAGTTGTCTTTATATTCTTTTAATGTGATTTCCTGTCGTGATGCATTCCCCCTTCCATGATAGAGATATGAAGTATGATTAAGTGAATTTTACAATTTTATTGTAGCTAATTGATAAAAATGTTCTGAAAGTTCATTGGTTTTGCAGAGTTTTCCTCAAAATTTCAGGAAAGAATATCAGTGAACCATAAAATAATGTAGTTGACAAAGGGGGAAATGGTCTTGGATCAAAAGCATCAGACTGATACTGATAAGGGTTTTCTAGTTCAGCTGGTGGTCTTGCTCTTGTTCTGGTATGATTCACCAACATACAAAATTCTTCTACTTTGGACTGAGGGAAGGCCATAAGGAATAACTCAGTGGTCTCTCTGCAGGAGTTGTATTGAAGACTTAACTATGTCCTACTTTCCCTTTCCTCCCCCACAACAAATCGTGCCCTTTGTTTCAGCTTAATTTAAAAATAGTTTCTGTCTTAGCACACATGGGAGCTTACAGCTGCAAAAGCTTTTTTGTCCACGAGCCGATTCACGTTGCTAGCAAGATACCAAACTGAAAGAAATAGAGATTCCCTGAGTGTTAGCCATCTGGGTTTTGTGTTCTGTGTGGCGTTGGCCATTAGACTACAGATGTGCTGTCTGAGTGGAGATTATGTCCATGATGTGAGAACAATGTACCATGCATTTTCATCAGAATATTGGAACACCCCAGTACATCGTTGTTCAGATACATGTATTGTGTTAGGAGCACTCACAAGGCTTTTTGAATACATCTGGGCTTTACTCTGCAAGTGATGACAATGTCCGTTTCTGGGGTTGGTTTTCTTTCATTCTATAGATGATTGCAATACATAGTTTTGAAAATTTGATCACTTTAGTCTTTTTATTTTTAGGAATTTAGTGATGTTTATTGGTAAATATAATCTGTAGAGAAGAAGAGACCGTGGTTAGAGTGCGAGATTATTTTTTTTTTCAGTAAAACTGTACACATAAATTAACTGTTCAGACACAACTGCATGAAAAATCTTAAAAACGAAGAATAGCATATTCTAAGTTACCAGCCTAGATAGAAAAAACTCACTTAGTTATTCTTTCAATAAAACCTGTAACGGTTCCTCATGATCGGAAGTGCACAATGACCAGCTAACTTGAGAGACGTTCTTGAAGGCAGTATATCAATATTATCACTAAGAATGGAAAAATTCCTTTTGCAAACTTCTGATTTCAGTACCTATTTCCTTTTCAACCAACTATAATACATCCCTTTTTTCTTCCCCACTCGCCTCCCTGCCCTTACAGCTTCTGCTTGTGATAAAGCCACCTATGAACTTTTCATTCTTTCATGGAATTTTCTTTGATTAGACCAAGAGAGGAAGAAATATCTTAATTACATGTCTGAATAACACTGATCACGTGGCACCTTAATTCTAGCTGTCCTCGCTGAAGACTGCAGCAGAGTGTTTTCTAGAACTGATTTTTTTTTCTGAGCCATTCTTAATTCCTAGGCTACAGTGATTTCCACCAGAGTTCTTAGTGTTCCAAACTCAAATTAGTAATTCTGAAAGTGGCTTGCAATGACATCTTTTGAAGAACTGCTGATCTGCATACACCTAAACTGCATTACAACCCTGAAGATGGGAAATGAGCAACGTGCTGAAGATACTGGTTTTTTTCCCCACCCTAAAAATGTCTTGGAAGTTTTCTGCATATATTCTGGAAGTCTAAACATTACACTTAAGCATTTAAATGTTATTGTAGACATATGTACTGGCACAGTGGTATATTTTTTGTGTATGTATACTTGTTCTTGGAAAGATTATCTACAGAATAGTGGGACAAATCTTTCTCCAGTCCTCTCATAGATATTTACAGAAAGTTTTAACTTAATTTCATAAGTGTTTTTTTTTCTTTTGATTTGCCCAATTACATTAATTTTCAGAAATAATTGTCTTGACCAGCTGTATTTTTCTTTTTATTCTCCATGTCTGCTGCCCTTAGGAACTGTGTGCTTCTCATCTCTTGATAATCAGAGAAAAGCTTCAAATTTCTCTTAGGGAACACAAATCTCATATGTTTTAAAGATAAATATTTAGCTCTAGCTGCTTTCAGTCAAGAAATTGCAGCTGGGCACCTTTTCTGAAAGCATTCACTTTTGTATGTAGGAGCCATAAAAGGCAGTAGACGTTCTCACCAGTGATACCAAGTATCTCTAGATACAAAGGGGAAACACTAGCAGATAAAAGTTAAGGTTGCAGTTTGCTGTTTCCTAAATATTTTAATAACATGGTTGATTTTCAATCAGTCTCTTCCCTAACAGAGTGCAACACCCCTGCCCCGCCTTCGCTGTGTTTCTCTTCTGAAGAGCTTGTAGACCTTTATTCCAGTGTTCCTCTTGTGTGATTCATCCCACCACGTTTCCGTGATTATAGTCATAGTCATAGGTCATAGTTTTCTAATTGCACCATGGTTTCCAGCTCCTCTTGCTCGTTTCCCATGCTGTGTGCAGTGGTGTAGATGTTATCCACAGTTATGCCTCTATCAGACTAAATCCCAAGCTCTTGTTTACCAACAAATATGCCATCTGTTGCTCATGAATCTAGACAGAAGGAGTCTTCAAAGCATTTCTGCTCTTTATTAGGAATGCTAGGATAGGCAAATACGTATCTTTCAATAAGAGGAAATCATAGGGGAAGAGAAGAGGTGACAGCATTATATAGGAGAAAAATCCCAGTGATTATATTCTTTTGGAAAGTGTGAGGTGTAGAAGGAACTTGGAATTATTGTTGAGCTAAAATCACAGCATAATCACTGGCACTGTATACTTCCATGGACACATACACATTTCCTTCTTCCTCTTTCTGAACAAAATCAGAAACAGATCTAGCAAATCTCTAACATGCAAAGACATTTCACTTGTAGCAATTTTTTGAAAGCTATTACAAGGGCAATGATGCATTCTGTCAATAGAAAATGATGCTGAAAAGGAGGTAAATTAGCATAACAGGTTTTAACTGTAATCTGCCTGTCTTTTCTTCCTGCAGATAAGCAGCAAAGATGAAGACTTCCTAGACCTTTCAGTTGATGTAGAGCAGAATACTTCAATCACTCATTGTTTAAGGTAGATGCAAAAATCTGAACTTCCATATTTTGTCTGTCTTTTTTTAACTATGAAAGCAGAAAGTAAAACTAAAAGCTCATAGTCATTTTATGTAGCAAATTTTACTTTATGTAAACGTAATAAATAATGTTTCTGTTGTTTTTTTATGTATGTTTATATATATTTTTCAGGTAAGAAACTAGTATCTATATATTTTTTTTTTTTTTATTCAGGGGTTTCAGCAATACAGAAACTCTGTGCAGTGAATACAAATATTATTGTGAAGAATGTCGCAGTAAGCAAGAAGCACATAAAAGGTACATCAGATTCAGGGAAGGAAAAAAAACATATGTATTTCATGAAAATACTCTTGTATTTCCTTTTCTGTGTGTTTGAGGCGTGAGGAGAAAGTTCTGTCTCTCTTAATTGTTCTCACTCTTCTTCCACTTAAGAGTAACTTGGTTACATTCCTCGTGCTTGAATTCATCGAGACTACTTCCATGAGTAACGAGAATCCATGTAAAGTGTTTTGGGAGGCCTATTATTTATTTTAAGAATGACAAAAATAATGGTGTTAAGACCAAAGATAAGATGAAAAGACAAGCTAAATAAACTACTAATAATTAGTTAAAAATTCTGGGTAGTAATGAAAATTTACTGATTTCATGGGACTTCTTAAGCTTGTTTTTCTCTAAATAATTAAATATTTTTTACGATTGCTGCAAGAGACGGTTTGATAGCACTTTTTTTTTACTGATTCAGTCTGAATGATGCTTGTAATAACACTTTTTGCTAACTGAGATTTTGATTAGTTGTGCTAAACATCTGCATGACAGTGCTCCTGAAAAGCATCTGAAGTTCCATGGAAGCCTGTAGTCTATTTAGTGTAAAAACATTTCTTGTCTAATATTTCTTTTAGTCTTGTTTACACCTTTGAAAAAACTTTGATGTTGTGTACTGTGCTGTATTTATTACCTAAGAAAGTATCTGTCTGCTTATGTGGATGAGTTGCAGGGATGGGAACACGGACATGCTCTACTGGTTATACCACTGATTCTGGTTATTTGGTTTACCGCAGATTGAACACATGGCTTTTGGCATATCTCATATGCCAAGTTTGCTTTTACACATTGCATAAGCTTACTAATTGATGTGTATGAGCGGGTTGTGAAGCAAGGTCTGTCCTGTTGTTTTCTGTTGCCTTAGCTTTTTTTCTGTGTGGGAGGCAACGTGATCCCTGACCAATAATAAGATGTGTTGACATAAGCCTGTACTGTAGGCACTGATATATTGGCAAAACACAGCTTTTATTGTTTATATTTTACTCTTCATGTGGCCCTTAAGGTCAGTTTCACTGCAGTCATAATTTTCTTCCTTCTCTATATCATAAAGTTTATCCATGTTAGTGTCTGTTCAACTAGAAAAAGTGATTTTTTGCCAGTGAAAGAGCTCCTGTTGTCTAACACGACTGCATTTTTAAAAGAGGACTTCCATTTTGAAAAAAAAGTAAGCGGAGCAGAAATTATATCCATATCTCAGTAATATATTAAAAAGTAGCTGTCCAGAAAAATAGCTGCTCCTGTCATCTTCCACCCCTTCTCCAGCATTTTTCATTTCCTACTTCCCTTGCAGGCCAAAGAGAAAACTTGAGTCTAGCATGGTTTTTCAGATACTATCAAGTCTTGAGTTTAATGAGAAAAGAAACAGGTGTGTTTTCAAGGATTTTGTCCACAGTCCCTTATCTTTTGGAAAAGGATTATGTTGTACAAACATATTTACTGACATTCCGAAAATATGGTCTTAGTAGACACACCTGAAGCCTTCATTGGGCTGTATTGTTAAGACTTTTGAGCAACCTTTCAGGGCTAAAGGCAGTCTGACAAATTCTGCACAGTGCTAATCTAAGGTAATAAGCTGTGCCAAGAAGCACGGCACTCTAACTTGGTAGCTGTTTTTGTGGCAAATTTATTTTATTTTGTGGGCAAATTTATCGCCCAGAGGGTGGAAGTTTCTGTTTGTTGCCAGGCCAGCTGTGTTTGGCTGATGAGGATTTGTAAGCACTGAATTGAGATCTCAATACCTCAAACTAGGGAAGGGGGCCAGTGAGTCCTCAGTAAAACTAGGTTATCACATCCCAGCTTTGACTTCAGTAAAATGAAGCTGCAACATGTACACAAAATCATTGCACTTAGAGCACAGCATTATCTTATTTTGGCAGCATAAGGTAAGCCGAATAACAGTGTTCTGTTTGGATCCCTTGGCAATGTTAAACGAATGGCTTGATACGAAAACGTGGAGTAATATAAATGTGACAAAGTCGTATTGCCTGTTTTAAAATTCTAGTTTGACTTGGCCAGTTTAATGGGAAGTTCAACTGACACAGGATCTCTGGAACAACTTTGTTGCGATACCTCCAATGTATACCAAGTGGGGTGTAGGATTTGCATTTGGGAACTCAGGAAAGCTCTAGGGAAGTATGTCTTAAAACCGAATTCTGTGCTACGTGGCTGTGTGGTGGTTTGATACTGGTAGGTAGCTAAGTGCCACCACGCCAGTCTCTGATTCCCCCTTTTCAAAAGGACAGGGAGAGAAAATACAATGGAGAGTTTCGTGGGTTGAGTAAGAACAGGGAGATCACTCACCAATTACTGTCACAGGCAAAATAGTAAGGGAGATTAATATTATTTATTGCGTATCACTGGCAGACTAGAGGAGTGAGAACTAAAAGCAAACTAAAAACACCTTCCCCCCATCCACTCTCTTCCACCTCCTCCCCCTGAGTGGTGCAGGGGAACAGGGAATGGGGGCTGCGGTCAGTCCCTGACGCTTCGTCTCCACCGCTCCCTCACGGTCCCTCTCTGCCCCTGCTCCCCGTGGGGTCCCTCCCACGGGATGCCGTCCTTCCCGAACTGAGCCTGGGGGGCTGCCCACAGGCTGCAGCTCTTCAGGAACTGCTCCCACACGGCTCCGTACCACGGGGTCCATCCCCCAGGAGCAAACTGCTCCAGCACGGGTCCCCCACGGGCGGCAGCTCCCCCCAGACCCCCTGCTCCTGCGTGGGCTCCTCTCCACGGGCTGCAGCTCCGGCCCAGGGCCTGCTCCTGCGGGGGCTCTCCATGGGCCGCAGCCTCCTCCAGGCCACATCCACCTGCTCCACCCGGGGCTCCTCCACGGGCTGCAGCGTGGAGATCTGCTCCGTGTGGGACCCGTGGGCCGCAGGGGGACAGCCTGCTCCACCAGGGGCCTCTCCACGGGCCGCAGGGGAACTGCTGCTGCGTGCCTGGAGCACCTCCTGCCCTCCTGCTGCACTCACCTTGGGGGCTGCAGGGCTGCTTCTCTCTCAGCTCTCGCCCCTCACCCAGCTGCTGTAGCACAACAGATTTTTCCCTTTCTTCCATCTGCTCACCCAGAGGCGCAAACGACATCACTTATTGGCTTAGCTGTGGCCAGCAGCGGGTTCCTTTTGGAGCTGGCTGGAGCTGGCTCCTGACGTGGGGCGGCTCCTGGGCTCCTCACAGAGGCCACCTGTGCAGCCCTCCCACTACCAAAACCTTGCCACATAAACCTAATACAGGCCTTTATGTCTAAATTATTATATGGGTTGTTCATGGGTCTTCATTTAGCTACTATTCTAAATAAATTCACAATTCTCTCAATTGCTAAGACCACCTTTGCTTTAGCAACACAGGACAAGTTCTGTATTATTGAGGTGACTGACGATTTTAGCATCTTTTTAATGCATGTAATTTTTTTAAAGACTTCAGTATATACGTTTCATGTTTGTCAATGTCAGCTGAATGATTTGGCTCAGTATTGGAAATACTGTTTTTTTTTGTTTGTTTGTTTTCAGGATGAAAGTAAAAAAGCTACCTATGATTCTAGCTCTCCATTTGAAGAGATTTAAATACATGGATCAGCTGCATCGATACACAAAACTCTCTTATAGAGTAGTTTTTCCTTTAGAGCTTCGTTTATTTAACACCTCAGGAGATGCCACCAATCCTGACAGAATGTATGACCTTGTTGCTGTGGTAGTTCATTGTGGAAGGTAATAATATATTTTATGTAAGCGATTTTTGTGTAAGCTTAACTGTGTTTACAAAAATAAAACAGCCAGTATCACATAACTAATAGCATTTAGAGATCTCTTAAAAGTTTCTTAGCAAGGAAAGCATTGTGAAGAAATGCTACCAATCCTGGTAATACATGGCCTTGTAGCCATGACAGCTCATTGTGGAAAGTGGTAGCAGTATGTTTCATAGGAGTATTTGTATGAGCCTAACTACGTCAAAAGGAAAAAAAATAAAATAAAAAAATACCCCATGTCATATAAGCAATAACATTTAAGGATCATAGGGTAATTTTAAAAAATGGAGGAGAGAAAGCATTTTAGAACAGATGCTGCTTTATAAAGGGTTTTCTTTAGGGTTTTGTGTGTTTCCCACAGACTTTATCAACATTTTCTGAAATATACTCATATGGTGTGAGTTTTGCTGATTACTTTGTTTCCTTGCTTTCAGAATGTGACTGTTAGACTTGTATTTGAATCATAGAATCATTAAGGTTGGAAAAGATCTCCAAGATCATCTGGTCCAACCATACCCCTACTACCAATGTCACCCACTAAACCATGTCCCTAAGCACCACATCCAGCCTTTCCTAAAACACCCCCAGATAGAAGAAAACTTGATTTTGCTGTTTTCCATAGATGTTCTTATGGTTTCAAGTCTTTAAATTAGGGCTGCTGTACAAACTGCTTGTTGACTAAATAAAAGTGCCAAAGTGGAAAAAGATGATTTAACATCTGGAATCATAGAATAATTTACACTGTGAGGTCAACTACCTAAAGCTTAAAGCAGGGCTAACTTTGACATTTGATTAGGTTGCTCAGAGCTGTACCCAGTTCAGTTTTATGACTAGGAATGGGGATTTTTACTGCCTCTTTGGGCAATTTGTTTCAGTCCATCAACGTTCTCACTGTACTTTCTTTCCCCTTTATATCACATCAGAATTTCCCTTTTCACGCTTTGTGACCATTGTCTCTCTTACACCACCTGGTGCTGTAGTTCTCTGACAAATGCAGTAGCCTGCTGCTGGCCTTGCTCCAGTTTATCAGTCTCCCTGTTGCATTAACCAAGCGGTGTCTGGAATTCCATGTCCAATTTTGGGTCCCAGAGTGCGGAGTAGCAGGGAGTATCACTCTAACAGTACAGCCCTACATATGCTCAATCTTGGAAACTTACCCATTCTCAGAGCCATGTCAGGTTAGTTGTGTTTTACTTTGGGTTGTATAATTTGGTACACAAACGTCCCTCATAGATGGCAGCCTTCCCTCCCTGATACAAACACCAAAATTGTATGAATGTCATTAGCAGGTTAAGGCAGTTCCACAACTACTTTAGGTAGTCGTCCGCTTTCAGTTTTAAGATTCAGCTAGTTTGGAAAGTGTATCATTTTCTTACCTGAAATCTGATTAATTAGTAAGACACTTTTACAGGTTTCATTCCTGTCATGGTTGTGGAGAAATTTCTTGTCTGCCACAAACTGAAGAGCTGTGCATTAGAACTGCTTTAGTTTAAATGGGAGACCTTTCCTTGCTGTAAGGATTCTTCAAACTTCTAAATTGCCAGTTTAATTCAGTTTTTGTTTGCAGTCAAGCAAATGAAGAGATTCCTGATTGAGCCTGTAGATGAACAGCAGCTCTACATGTTCTTCTTTATGAAGATCAGAACTGGTGTGGGATCTATCCTGTCCTTATGAAGCATCAGAATAATTTCTTGATTTCACTTCCCTGTCTCTCTTTTATTTCCTTTCATTTATATTTTCATGCCTGTGCTGCTTATTTCTCAGTTTATATATAATCCTTTTTTTTAGCACAGCATTAAATACAGATAAGTGAGACATTGTTATGAAGATGATTTAAGTGGAAGAAAAGAGGAAAAGAAACATCCAAACAGAAATTGTGTTGGTACCCATTTCAATTACCGTTAAATACTGCTTTTCTACAAGAAAAAAACACTTTAATGAAATACGTTTGTACATACATGTGTTACAGTTTGTGTTCTTTTTTTTGATTGTATTTTACAGTGGCCCTAACAGAGGACATTATATTGCAATAGTGAAAAGTCATGATTTTTGGTTGCTTTTTGATGATGATATTGTTGAGGTAAGCTTTGTGTATACTCTGGACTTTTTTCTCATACCAACCAGAGCACTTGCAGCCCTTGTTGTGTGCATGATTATTTAAAGTAAAAAGACTGATACACTAACGAGAAGAGTTATTCAATCCCAATCTAAATGATCAATAACTGTGAACACAGAGCTGCAGCTTACAATTTGACTGTGCAATAATTTTAATTGCATTTCGTTTTGTATATTTCTGAAAAGAAACTTCTTTGTTTATGGCCACTGTCTTTCACCTTTGTTTAGTAAGCTGTTCCTGTGGCCAGAGTATATGGCAAATAAAGGTGCAAATAAATTGGTTTTATTGCAGTTCTTCTCTGAGAGTAAATAATTTCTTGGATGAATGTATTTGTGCATATTTTCTAAGAGGTTATAAATTATTGGAATGGATCAGTCTTGTCATCTGTTTTATAGAATGTCCTGGATTGTTTCAGAAAAAGCTGCAACAAGTGTCAAAGTAGACAAACTGGGGGTTCCCAAGTTTCAGCGTAAAATTTAAAAGTTAGTCCCAGAAACAGGAGTCTTTTGCTTATGGTATTCTTGCTAATATTAGCCATGCTTCCAGGAATTCTTGTTATTCAAACAAACAAACAAAAAAAAAAAATCCCTTCACCAGTTTTCACTTTGTCAACTGTTTCATCAGTTATCTTTTATTCTTCATTGAGAAAAAGAGCAGAAACTGCTCATGTCTATATTTTGTACTGTTACAGGTTTTTTGCTTGTTCTGTCATCTTCCTTTTTCTCCCCTTGTTTACGCTTATGCATGAACAGAAGTATGATTGTGCTGTCCAAGTCCTTTATTAGATTTAATTAAGACAGTACAATGAATAGTTTACATTTTTTCTTACATTATACAAGTACTGTATAATTAAAAAGAAGAAAAATGAGTGAGACATGTATTGGACTTACTGTGTTAATTGGCAGGACAAGTCAAGGGTATTAAGGATTCTTATCTCCAAGCCGCATTATGGATCGTTTTTCACACAGGAAATGACAGACATGGAAATATTCAGGGTTGCTGGGAAAGTAAAAGGATTGCCTCTATGCTTTATCCAGATACACTGTAAATTGAAATGTCCCAATAGGTCAAAAGTTCACTTTCCTCCAAGGAAAAGAGAGGCCACTGTGGTAGATCTCATATCATTTCACAAACATCAGGGACAATCTCTCCAATTCCAAAGCAGTAACACCTGGCAGTAATGTATTTTTTTTCTCTTAGCTCTTCTAAAGAGGAAGAAAATAATCTTCTCGTTCTCACATCTAAAACATCTCATTGCCTTTTAGGCCCATGGTTAGTCAAGTTGGAATGACTTGTTCCTTCCTGAGAGAGGTTTCATTTCAAATAGTGGGGATGCGATTAAATAATGTCTGCCTCAGTGAAGGAAAGTTCATCTTTCCACCTCTTGTTGTTTGTAGCCTAATTATGCTTGGTTTAAAATATAGCAAGAGAGCTTGCTTTTAATTTCAATTTCATTTGTATAAAAAGTGATGACAAGAAAAACAGACTTTACTCATTTCAAAAATGTCTGGTTTTGGCAGACACTTTAAGTCTTTCCCCAGAAATCTTGGCTATAGGAGGCTTTCCAGGCTGGCAGGATCACAGACAAAATTTGTATGAAAAATTAAGAAAAAGTTAGCCTTCATTCTTTGCTTTCTCATTATTCTCATTTGCAGTTGACTGGCTTACACTGCTTAGAGTTAGAAATGATGAGGTTTGCTTAGAGTTAGAAATGATGTTCTTCATTGTGAATTTAAAGTCTTAGTGGGATATTGTTATCTTTAAAGCTTTTCTGTGTGAAATTTGCACAAACAATGCACCTTGGGTTACACTCACAGGTTCACTTAATCCCTAAAATTGCACACACATACATACATAAACATATGTATCCACTGCCATCTGTGCAGTTGACGACAGACTGGAAACATAACAATTTAAGAATTATTGGGCTTTCATTATTATATGTAATATGTGAAAGTTATTTTTGTTTGAGAACATATTTTAGAGTGGAACGTAATGTGATATATATGTTATGCAAGGTATTCATACTTTAAAATTTTGGATTTTTACATACAGAAAATTGATGCACAAGCTATTGAAGAATTCTACGGGTTGACATCAGACATCTCAAAGAACTCTGAGTCTGGTTACATCCTCTTCTATCAGTCTCGGGATTGAGGGGGAACTGTAGCGAAGAGAGATTGTTGTGCCTCACATCTCTATCTTGGAATGGAGCAAGCACTGAAGAAAAGAAAAGCAGGAAGCTCCAGGGGTGGTAGCACAGTTTGCACACAACTAAGCAAAGAGTTTGGGATTTTTAAAACCTTCATATCATTACCATTTTATTTGCTCAGGTATCATGCTGACTACACGTCTCCACTGCATCCCGTAAGCAAAAAAGAGATACCAACCAGTCTTGCAGGAGCTTTCCATTAGGTAATGCTGTTTCTGTGGTCCTAATTCAAAGCCCATTAAGGTCACTGGAGAACCTTACATGGACTTCAGTGGAATTTGAATCAGGTTCTAACTGCACTGCCAGATTGGTGCAATAGGAGCATTAGAAATCTGTATTTTATACAGCATTCACATATAAAAAGTGAAGGACTCTTTGTGAACTTAGTTTCCTGTGCTTAAGTTTGAAAGAATGAGGCTGGGAGGGTTAACTTGTAAGCAAGAAGATATATCTGGGCCCAATTGCCTTCTTGATGGTAGTAGTTTAACTGAAGATATAAACTGGTGTCAGGGAGGCAAGTATGTTTTGCTTCTCTGAAGAAGCTTACGTTATTTATAATGTATGATCGGGAACAATCAGTCAAGATTATGGCTTTTAATCTCCGTATGGGGAAAGGTTTGGTTTGTAATAGTTTATTTTTATTTATAAATTATTGTAACTTAGGATCTTGTGTACTGACTGTCCTTTATTCTAACAAGTATTGAGAATTTTATATATTAATTTGAATTAAAACTATGTTAAAATGTTAAAGAAGAGCCAACATAAATTCTAAAAACAATGTCTACAATGTCTTAAAAAATTAGTAACGTAGGAGAGAGATTTCCTTCTGGAAGAACTGGTATCTAAGTGAGGTACTTTATTTAATTAAACTAGAATATCATCTTTCCATTAATGGGTGAAAAAAGTGAACAAATATTACACAGAAGACTTTTAAGAATGCATATCAAAAGAAAATGTTGGTGCAGTGGTGGTATACCAGTCTTTATAGTTCTTTAATCATTTATTAATGTCTTGTACTCTAAGCAAATTAGAATTATTTGGATCAAAGTAAACTGTTTTCAGAATTTCATACCCTTTCTTAAAAACAGATCCACTTATGTTACCAATAACGTTGGTGACTGTCTCAAAAACCACTCAAGGTCTCAAGTATAAATTTTTCTAAGTAATAAAAAGAAACAAGCTTAAAATTTAGTGAGACTGAAGATACTGCATTCCTTTAAAAGTAGAATGAAGCGTAGGGTTTTTCACTGAAACCAACTGTTTTACCTTGCTTTGGGTTTATGAAACAGCATTAAGAACTAACTCTTGACAAAACACCTGATCCGTAATAAATGTGAACTACTGTGATCTGACATTCTTCCATTTAACAGTACTTTGTCTGACAGTAGCTGAATGTAATTTCTGGAAAGTCAGGGGATATGCATTCCAGATGATGGCAATCAGGTCTTGGATGTCCTTGTCACCCCTCTTCAGCTAGTGATTTTTACATTATTGTAGTTTTCTAAGGTTATTTTATTGATACTGTTACAACTTTTGAAAAGAATGTCTCCTGTCTGCTGCTATAACTGACTATTTACTTACCTGTATCTTTTAGCTCAGGAAATGACTTCACCTATTCACTCAGTTGAACAAATCTTTAACAGGGTCACTAAATAAATTGGGCTATTTAGCAACTGTCATGCTGTAACAAATTGCTTTTGTAAAATGCAAAGTTTCTAAAGCCCTGGTTTGGCTAGAATTCTTTTGTATAAAATTATGTATCATGATTAAACTACCAGCATTGTAAAGTAAAGCTTAAATACTGTGGGAGATGCAGAAAATATGATTGGATTTTTCTTAAGGGATTCAAGTAATTTTAACACCTTTTTTCAGCTTTCAGTGGGAAAAGGGTTAAGGAGTGAGCCGGTTGGTTAATGGTGCATGTTAGAAGGATGAAGTCCTTTGCATACTAAAGGTACAGTATTGTAAAAGAACTGTCATGTTACTTTTTGCTAATGGACATTTTTTTCATTATTTTTCTTTTTTTTTTTTGTGTAGTCAGAATCTGAGACTAGTTGCTAAATACTTTATACCCTAACAAAATTCAAAACGTTTTCATTTTATTCACTGGTTTTACTCCTGCCACATATTTTTATAAGGCGCTGACTTTCATTTTGTATAGGGTTTTTGAGATAGTATTCCAAATTATATATTTCATTTTACTTGTAGTGCAGCTGAAATAATCAGAAGTTCTCAATTAAACTATTATCAGAAACTGCAACTTCATAAAAAAAAAAAAGGAAAGAGGCAGGGAAGTACAAAATATAACTGATTGGTATGTAAAGCATTATAGGATTATTTCTTGGCTGTAGTACAGAGGGGAGTATGGGAAAGTTGTCAGTTGTTGTAAATGGTGGAAATGATTTGCTGTGTAACTATGTAAATGTTAATTGGGACTGCAGTCCCCTATTTTGTATATTGGAGCAAAAAACTTCTATTAAATAAAGTATGTTCTCTAAAGGTAAGTACTGCATCCTCTGCAGAGCCCCAATGGTCAGTCTGCTGTCTTTTGTGCTTTTCTGTGTTTTCAAACCTAAAACGTATCTGGAGCTTCCTGTATTAAGTTAACTGTCCTTAGCCATGGAGGGAGAAGTGTGTTTAAATATGGTGCATTTTATATCTATGTTTGTTGTTACAAAAAATGGTTTGGTGGCAGTAATGTTTTTGATGGTGCACTTACTTCTCTAGAACTAGTTTTTAAGTCGGTTGTTGATCTCTGAGGCAGAGAAGAGGGAGTGTTTTGAAATACCATTCTTTCTTGACTTCCATTTCCTCTAAAAATCTTTATCTTGCTACAAAATGTGCATTCAAGTTACCTAATTGATTTCTTCGATTGCCACTTTGTGGGAGGGGAAACGGAAAGAAAAATATGAGTGCTTACAGTATTAGCATAAGAGAGAGACTGACCAAAGAACTGGAGTCTAGCATCAGAAGAAAAAGGTGCATTACTTCGGTAAAAATCTCTTTTCATTATCTGTGTGTGATTTGGTATCAGGTTAATTTTTCACTTGGAGTATACGCTGCTGTTAGCAATGAATGTATGTACTTTTTACAAACAGATCAAACCCTGCCATATTCCTGGTTGTGACAACCACACCACATCCGTGGTCTTTCACTGTATAGAAATTGTGACTTTAAGGTGTTCAGGTTCATGTATGAATGATTAAGATGAACTCTGTTGTGAGAAGTTAATCATAAATCAGGTTTAGGTGACATTCAGATGTTAGCACATAGAGATATGATGCCATTTCAGATCTACTGCCATACCCTGAGACATCTGCGTAGGACTGGCAGATCTAACACAAGACCTACAAAAGATCTGCGTCCTTCTGGAGCAGCAGCTTAAGGCTGGACTGAACATCCTGGCTTGTTCCCCATGTCTTTGTCTCAGCATTTTCACAAGCACTGTTGCATATATGCCCTCCTTGGTGCATACAAAGATGAAAGTTTCTATCACTTCATTACTTTTCTGAGGCCTCTGGTTACTTTTGTAATTCCCTTATTAAAATGAAAAGAATTTTATGTTCTATTTGGTCCAGTCTCTCAGCTGTGGGTTTAAGATGATCAGTACAGACTTATCATTAAGATTACCCTTGCAGCTTTTAAAAAGAAATTTTGTTATGTGAAATGTTCAATCTTCATTTAACAGAACTTAGCTTTATTTCTTATCTTTTGCACAGAAATTTCCGATTTCCTGTACAAGAAAAATCTTACTACGGGTTAAATCTGTGGGTTTCAGCGTTACACTGCAAATGTTTATGTGACTATTTTTCCAGAAGTTTAAATAATCCAGATGTGGTTTGTTTGCTGTCATGGAGAGGCTTTATAGTCTGAGTTGTTCACTCCCTCCCCCCATGTTTGTCTGGGTTGATCTCAAGATTGTATGTCTTAGAAATTCAGTCTTTGTTTTCCCTCTTGGTAATACTATGTGCACATTTTATGGTTTCTGTCTTGTAAGGCTTCAAAAATCCTCTAACCTCTCACAGTATAATGTGAGATGTATAATACATTTGTCTCTCTACATGCAAGCCTCCAAGTACTCAATTATTGCCAAAATTAATATTCTACATAATCTGTATTCAAGGGCTGTTCATTTTGCAGCAGCATTGCTGATTGATTGTTATAACTGAACTATGCAGGTCAACTACCATGCAAACAAACACTGGCTTCATCTTTTTACTATGGAGATCTCTGAAATCTGTTGTTTCCAATTTTAATTATGGTGAGGCAGAAATAAACTTTGTTTGGCATATGTTCAAAAACATCTGCAAAATTGTCTGCCTTTTTCTTTTTTCTCTTTTAGTGAATTAATTTTCAGGCTAACACTCAAAGATCTGCTATTATGGTCGTTGAGTTCCTTTTGGGGGAGCTTGTGTAAGTGTATTTTGGATACATAAGGAGGATTGTTTGCAGATATCACCAGCTTTGAAATGAACTAAAGGATATCTTCCGGTTTCTTCCCAAAGGTTCAAATGAATTACATTCTTCCTTTCCCTCTAACGGCTTGTGATTGCTGCCTTCACAAGAGATTTTAAGGGTTCAGAAAAGGGCAGAGGTACTGCCTCTCTAGCTCTTTGTATAGAGCTTGTGTTGGCAGCATTAGGGAGCTTTAATTACAGAAGGATCGTCAGTCATGTCCTTGATCTGCGTTCCACAGGTTATGTAATTCAGGAGAGAGAGAATGCAGAGTGGAGATCTTGCAGAGAAAATGGATATGTAACTTTGCAATTATTTACTAAAATACTAGATAGAAAAGCGACATTTCCTAAAAGGTAAAATATTAAATTTAATGAAGATCTCAGGTGCTGGGAGAATTTAGGGTGTATCCAAAACACTCTGCCATACTTCAGGCTTTTGTTGCTTATTAAAGCATCATGCTTATATGTGTGTGTTAAATTTTTTATTTAAGTTTAAATTCAAATTTTTTTAATTGTACACAAATTTGTTAGGTTAATATGACTACGTTACTTAGTGCTCTTCCAGAAAACAATATATGTGTATGTGTCAGTTGAATGGAGTATAATCTTAAAACAGTGATCCAGAAAGCATTTTCAGCTTTTCACTAGGAGTATTTTTCAATTCTGTATTTTCTGTTACTGTTTTTAAGTTAGAAAAAAAATAAAAATAAAAATCTCAAGATCTCCGAGTACTTTACTAGCATGCTATATTATTCAGTGATTCAATATCCATGAATATGGATAAAAGTCTCAGTGCTGTCAAGCGTTGGCTGTTAAGAGTCTGAATGTCATCACGTCATAAAGCTGATGTATCAGCTGCTGAGTGTGATTATTACGTTACTTCAACTCTCACTAAATGTTGCTTTATTGTAAAGGCTGCTTTAATTGTCTGTTATGAGTTGTGCTATTGACATTCAACTCCAGTTACATACTTCCATGTGTGCATGTTTATTTGTGTTTCTAGAAATTGATCATCCTAATGTTATGTCAGTCCTCTCTGTGCATCTTTCATGTCAAGCAAGACTGCAGATACATAGCTGTAGGCAATGCCTGCTAAGTTAGTGAACAGCATTTCAGAGATTAGATCAATACTTAAGATTTTTTTTTGCATTGAGAAGAGATGGAGGTTTTTTGTCTTCTAATCCCTGTGCATCTATGGTGAAGGTTCTCCTCTTCAACAGCAAAAATGCTTTTTTGAAGTCATGGGATTGAACAAATGTAACAACCATGATGTACCCCTTTCTTCCTGTTTTTAAAAACTATGGAAGCAGTCCTTAACAGTGTTACAGAACATGAAATACATCTGAAAACTGAAAGATTTGTTTTACAGAAGATACCTTCAATTTATTTTGAGATTGCTTGAGTTCAGTATGGTGATAGGGCAATATTACATCAGGGATCTATCAGAATGAGCAACAGATCCATTAGGAGATAGATATCAAGATTTCTTTGATACACTACTCTTATTTGGAAATCCCAATTTATTCTAATAGGACAAAAAATTTACTAAGGGATATCTCCGTCCATTATATGACCTACCTGGACTTGTGCAAAGCATTTGACACTGTCCTGCCTGATAGCCTTGTCTCTTAATTGGAGAGAAATGGATTTGATGGATGGATGGATGGTGGATAAGGAATTGGCTGGATAGCCACGCTCAAACTGTTGCTGTCAACAGCTCAACGTCCAGATGGAGATCAGGAACGAGTGGTGTTCTTCGGGGATCAGTATTGTGATTGGCACTGTTTAACATCTTTGTTGGTGACATGGTGTGGTGGTTTTACTCGGGTGGGCAGCCGAGCTCTACCTCAGCCACTCTCTCACTCCCCCTCCTCAGAGGGGGAGAAAAAAAGGGCTCAAGGGTTGAGATAAGGATGGGGAGATCGCTTGACAATTATCGTGATGGGCAAAAGCGACTCAGAGTAGGGAGATCCTAAGATTTCTTGCCTATTACTAACAAGCTAGAGAAGTGAGAAACAAAGGAAAGAAACCAAAAACGCCTTCCCCCCATCCACTCTCTTCCACCTCCTCCACCTGAGCGGCGCAGGGTAATGGGGAATGGGGGCTGTGGTCAGTCCCTGACGCTTCGTCTCCACCGCTCCCTCACAGTCCCTCTCTGCCCCTGCTCCCCGTGGGGTCCCTCCCACGGGATGCCGTCCTTCCCGAACTGAGCCTGGGGGGCTGCCCACAGGCAGCAGCTCTTCCAGAACTGCTCCCACACGGCTCCGTACCACGGGGTCCATCCCCCAGGAGCAAACTGCTCCAGCACGGGTCCCCCACGGGCGGCAGCTCCCCCCAGACCCCCTGCTCCTGCGTGGGCTCCTCTCCACGGGCTGCAGCTCCGGCCCGGGGCCTGCTCCTGCGGGGGCTCTCCATGGGCCGCAGCCTCCTCCAGGCCACATCCACCTGCTCCACCGGGGGCTCCTCCACGGGCTGCAGCGTGGAGATCTGCTCCGTGTGGGACCCGTGGGCTGCAGGGGGACAGCCTGCTCCACCAGGGGCCTCTCCACGGGCCGCAGGGGAACTTGTGCTGCGTGCCTGGAGCACCTCCTGCCCTCCTGCTGCACTGACCCTGTGGGCTGCAGGGCTGGTGCTCACTCCTCGCTCTTTCCCAGCTGCTGTTGAGCAGCAGGTGGGGTTTTTTTTTGTTTTCTTTTTTCCTTTCTTAAATACGCTCTTACATAGGCACAAACAACATTTTTTATAGGCCCGG
The DNA here is from genome assembly GCF_040182565.1 of Anser cygnoides. Lineage (NCBI taxonomy): Eukaryota > Metazoa > Chordata > Aves > Anseriformes > Anatidae > Anser > Anser cygnoides. The sequence continues at coordinate 190,726,721 of NC_089873.1, forward strand.
CTCCGGCCAGCAGCAGGGCCCTTATCTAACATGGGGCAGCTTCTGGATTGTTAGGGTGAGTCCGGAGGAGGTGCATGAGGATGATCAGAGGGCTGGAGCACCTCTCCTGTGGGGACAGGCTGAGGGAGCTGGGGTTGTTCAGCCTGGAGAAGAGAAGGCTCTGGGGAGAGCAGCACCTTACAGCAGCCTTCCAGTACTTAAAGGGGCCTACAGGAAAGCTGGAGAGGGACTCTTTGTCAGGGAGTACAGTGACAGGACAAGGGGGAATGGCTTTAAACAAAAAGACGGTAGGTTTTGACTATATTAGGAAGAAAATCTTGACTATGTGGGTGGTGAGGCCCTGGCACAAGCTGCCCAGAGAAGCTGTGGCTGCCCCATCCCTGGAGGTGCTCAAGGCCAGGCTGGATGGGGCTTTGGGCAACCTGGTCTGGTGGGAGGTGTCCCTGCCCATGGCAGGGGGTTGGAACTGGGTGGGCTTTAAGGTCCCAATTCTATGATTCTGTGATATTTCCAGAGCAGCTACCAAGAGCCTGCAGTGAATACTGGGAGAACAACTGCATTCAGCAGTTCTGTACTTGCTAGGTCTACACAAGGCTTTGAGACTGCCTGTGGCTCCTCTGCATTCCCTTTTTTTGGACAATAGGAACACCACATTGAATATGCAATTTTGATATTCACTCTGTTTTTGGATGTAAGATTCTGGTAAGTTTTTTTTCTGAATTGAAAAGCATTAGTTGTAGGGACCCCAGCCTAAGACCATGAGCTGTTTTCCACATGTATATTGAGACACCAATTAGCCTCTTTCCTTATATTACATACAGAAAAAATCATAATTTGCCTAAGGAGAATTGAGACAAAAATGACTACAGTTTCTAAGCTGTCTATAGTCTTTTTACATTATGGGATTGTGTGCAAGACAACCTTTTCTTTCCCCAAATATATGTTAAAAAAGAACTTCAGCATTTAGAAAAATTACAGTGCATGATAATTTCGTGCTTCAGTGAGTAACAGTAATTGTTAAAGAATATAAAGCAGCAAAACACTGCTTTGGGTTAAATTTGGTAACTTTTAAAAGTAAAACTAACTAGAATATTATAAGCTTATTAATAAGGATTAGAGTGAGATGAAAAAAGTCCTGCACTTGAAATCTGAAAACAATGAGCATCCTGCTAGACTGGGGGGCGTGGGAGGGGGTGTGCAAAGAAGAAAAGAAAAGAAAAGAAAAAAGAGAAGAAAAGAAAAGAAAAAATAAAAGAAAAAAAAAAGAAAAGAAAAGCTCTGCAGGCTGATAGTCTGTATAACACGCTGCCTCCTATCAGCCTGCACTATGAACCTCCAAGTCCAAAAATGGCATCTTCTAATGTTTGTGCTGTATGTCAGATATATTCAAATACATCAGAAGACACAGCTTGCCATTCAATGGAAAACTTTCTTAAAGAACATACCTGTGATAATAGTTACAGCATGTAAATATTTGTCTTTAACTACAGCAATGTCAACTTCAATATTGGAAATACTCTGGAAGGGAATCATGTGAAAAAACAGCTGCCACACGTCCTTAAAAATGAGAAATGTGGCTTTCTGGGGATGCTTGGTGTCATAGGCTCACAGAATGGTTTGGGTTGGAAGGGATCTTAAAGACCATCCCATTCTAACCTGGCCTGGAACAACTCCAGGGATGGGGCATCCACAGCTTCTCTGGGCAACCTGTGCCAGGGCCTCACCACCTTCTGAGTGAAGGATTTCTTCCTCATATCCAGTCTAAATCTGCCCTCTTTTAGTTTAAAGCTGTTACCCTTTGTCCTGTCATTACACCCCCTGACCAAGAGTCCCTCTCCAGCTTTCCTGTAGGCCCCTTTAGGTACTGGAGGGTCACTATAAGGTCTCCCTGGAGCCTTTCGAAGCCATGTTGGCTGTCACCAACCACCTCCTTATTTTCCATGTCCCTTAGCTTAGTTTCCAGGAGGATCTGCTCCATGATCTTGCCTGTCACATAGGTGAGACTGACTCGTCTGTCGTTCTCCAGGTCTTCCTTTTTTCTCATTTTAAAAATGGGGTTTGTTTCCCTTTTTCAAGTCACTGAGAGCGCCAATGTGGAGTCCTGAATAATCCAGTCCTGCTTCGGTGTTTCCCTTCAAGAAAATATGTGTGTTTCAGAGAGCTGGCAAAAATCTTCCGTGGAGGACTCCTGCCTAACACTGCAACGACTTGCGTTTGGCATTGTGCCCAGACACGAAGTGCACATGAAAATTGTATCTCAAAAAAATCCTCGCAGAGTTAGCGGTAAGACTGGGTAAAATGCTACATAAACTGGTTGCTTGCTCTTCCGCTTGTTTGCAACAGGTACAGCAGCTTTTAGGACTGAAGTATAACCTTGTTGGTTTTTATATTCGAGTCATCCTTATTGTGACACGCTCAATTTGGTGGTTTCTAACTGAGGGGCATTTAGCATCTGCTCATGGAGATAATTTCATTAAATCATGATCTGACTCCAATTTCCATCGCTGGCAATGCATGGATAGGAAAGACTTTCTGACATTCTGTGGCTATTTACTTAAGTGCCAAGAGCAGCACGGCATTTTCTGTTTAGTTCCCTCGAGGGCTGGCCAAGATTGCAGGGGTCAGCAGGCAGAGAGACTAGAAAAATCCAATTAATCATTACTTTTAATAGGAGTTATGGATTTTAAATACCTTTGTTGATATGGAACACAGATAGTATACTGTAAAAGCTGCAGAAGCAAGGAGTACTGAAGGCTTGTGCTCTTGAATATTTCAAACCTTTCCAATGCTCCATAAAAGCACACGGACCCTCAAGAAACAACAGCTCTCCCTGTGCATTGTCCTTGAGAAGCCGATTCAATGCAAATAACATTTTCTGGTGAAATGAGAAGCAATGAAGCATTTTCCTCATTCTGCAAACAGGGTCTGCATGAATTTTGAGGATGAAGTTCTTTCTCATTTAAAACTAGCTTGAAGTTATGTGATTAATAATTTAATGAAGTACTTCTCATAGATTACTAAATTTGGTGAATAAAGTTCTAGGTCTACTTATATCAGTGCTGGCTTCCCATTGTTGCTGCTACTTTTTTAATTATAGGACGGGAGATCTGGAGATTAGAAGTCAGCTTTCACATTTGGCACTCCATTTATTTGGCAGATTGGTCTGTTGTGGATGTTTAGATAATTATATGTAAATCCTGACTCTTGCTAATGGCCAACTTGAGGGTTATTTACTACAAATTTGTCAGTTCCTGAATGTTTCTCCTAAAGCGTGAGGAGGAATTGAAAAACATTTTGACACGTTCGTGCCAATGTAAGTTGAATGCAGACATGGAAATGCTTAAACTCTGCAGTGTCTAAGCATGGATGTTTTCAGACTGTTACTTTTATGCCGGCAAGCAGGCTATGTATTTAAAAACAAAAGCTTTTGAAATGCAAGTGCCTCGAGCTAATTGTCTCACTATGAATTCAAATTCTATTTGTCTTCTGAATATTTTTTTGGTATTAACAGAAAAAAAAAAAAAAAAGAAAAAAGGAAAAAAAAGGAGCTACATACTTTCAGTGTCTCTGGAAAGGTCGTAGGTCATTTTAATGTAGGTGTCTAATTCAAATTTGGAAGTGTATCTTTTTACATAGACTTGACAATTTTGGCTCGATTTATTAAAATAATTTTTCAATAGCTTCACATGTGGTAAAGGATCCGTGTCATGGATTGCAATGTAAATGCACAGTTACATGTAACTGAAAAGAAGTTTTCACATAATTAAATCCTAGTCATCTTAAAATCACTGGAGCTAATAATAGCAATGGTCAAAGTTAAAAAATGTTCCGAGTGTGCCATAATAACACAGTGCATTCAAACCTATGTGAGCACAGATTTGTGTTTATGGATGATTAATGCTATTCATACAGAAGCATCAACATCAACAGCAAGAGCTTTCACATACTAAGTGTGGGAGACAAGTTCTATCTTCTTTAAATAGTCTTTTGAAAACATTTTTTATTCCTTTATAAATTCAAATGAACAATTTTTCAAACTAAAACTGTGTTGAAGAATGCAGCCAAACATAGGCATGATTAGTTCATTCACAGCTCACCAATAGTTTGTTCATTACGTATAGAAAGTCAAATCTTCAGAACTGAATTAATAGTACTTGGAGAACTGTGCTGATTGTGTTTTGCTATACAGTTGACCTTTTTTGTTTGTTTGTTTTGGTACACGTACATGGTGTTAGAGAAGAAAAGCCCCCTCACACACACACATGTAACCCCATATAATAAACTAGATTACAAATGATAATAATTTATATATATATACATATAAGTCTGTGAAACTGTATATATCTTTGAAAAATTATTGAAATAAACATTTATGATGATGTTGATTTAATAAAGTGCAATTCTGAGCTACGGAATGGCTGGCCGACTGGAGGGTTTGGTGTTTGGTTTGGTTCTATAAATTGTTTTGGTTGCCAGATGTAAATATTGACCTTTCCTAATGCCTTTCTTGTGCTCTATTCAAAGAGCCCCAAGATTAAAAATGAAATCTAGTGTTTCTGGTGGATTAGGACTAGTAAGCAAAGAGGAATACTGGCCGCTGTAGAATCACAGAATCATTAAGGTTGGAAAAGACCTCCAAGATCATCTGGTCCAACCATCCCCCTGCCACCAATGTCACCCACTAAACCATGTCCCCAAGCACCACGTCCAACCTCTCCTTGAACACCCCCAGGGACGGTGACACCACCACCTCCCTGGGCAACCGATCCCAGTGCCTGACTGCTCTTTCTGAGAAGAAATGTCTCCTCATTTCCAACCTGAACCTCCCCTGGTGCAACTTGAGGCCATTCCCTCTGGTCCTATCACTAGTTACATGCGAGAAGAGGCCGAACCCCAGCTCTCCACACCTTCCTTTCAGGTACTTGCAGAGAGCAATAAGGTCTCCCGAGTCTTCTCTTCTCCAGACACAACAACCCCAGTGCCCTCAGCTGCTCCCCATAGGACTTGTGCTCCAGGCCCCTCACCAGCTTCGTATTCCTGCTCTGCCCCAAGCCTGTAGCATAATATGTGTCCTCAATTTTATACAGGCTGTGACACAAAGGTTAGTGCCACCGCACAGTATTCAAGAACAAGACAAACTGAAACACTACAGTTGTGGAACAGATTTACCAAGGTCATAATTTCAAGCAAAGACAATTGAAAGGTCACCCTGGGCTTTACCTTCAGTTGCTTCCAAGCCACCCAGAGCAGACAGTGTAGGTGATCACGCTAGGACGTGGGCTTGGGTACAGCTCTGGGTGTCTGTGGGAGGGAGGACATTGCACTCTGCTGCAGAATTTAAACACTGCAGTTAAACCAGTCCTGCCAGGGCCACACCACTTACGATATGTGCTAAGTAGTTGATTGTCATCTGGAATTTCACCGATGGCTAATCCTGCATTATGGACTTTTTTGTTTGTTTTAGAGTGCTGTTTTGTGAGCAAAATTAGTTAGGTTTGTGTCAGTGGTATGTGGTTTTAAAAGCAGCTTGGAGAGCTACACAAGCTGCTTGGAGAGAAGAGGGTCTAATTGTGTTGAGACGTTCTCTTTCAGTGTCAAAAATTAAATCTAGCCATTTGCACGGGCAAACAATGGGATTGCAGGAGGGAGTTTTGAAGAAGCTCCAGCTCACTGAGCATGCAGTGGGCCACCTACCAACCAATTGATATTGATTTTTGGCGTCTCATATCTGATCTTTCTCCTTCTGATGAAAGCCTAGTGTAACAGAGACAGCCAACCTCCCAGTGGCCATGGTAAAAACCACCAGTGGAGTATGGTGCATCTGCAGAGGGACATCTCCTGCCTTATTTGTGCGGTTGTGTCCTCAGAGCTACAACCGGGAAGGAATTTTACAGCAGAGAGAGAGCGTGGTCAGAAATCAATGTTTTGTGAAAGCTGAAATGCTTTGTGGGAATGTCATTCACCAATTTCTGGTGAAACAGCTGCAGAGCTAAGAGCACGGTCCGTTTGGTTGCCTGCCAGCTCAGCTGACAGGTTCGTGGGGTGCCCAGATTTTAGGACTCTGGCAGAGCTTTGCTGCGCGAACTCTTCAGTGGCAGGAGATCCCACCCGGTGGAGCCCTTAGTCCACCAGGCTGTTTGTTGGGTAGTCATGAGGGTTTAAGACCATGTAATTATCTTGAGGCCACTGTGGCTGTTTAGGGCGCTCACGTGCTACAGTGGCTTCAGACTAAGGGTATGAATGTTATTGCATATGCATTGGGGGCTGGATTAAGATACCATTTCTGCCCTTTGCATACTTGGCTTTGATAATATTCATTGGGGTTTGTTTGTAGCTTTCTGGGCTTTAAAAAAAGCCAACAGGGAGGGGCAGAGGTGTTCTTTTGTGTCCAATATTTATCAGTCCCTAGAAGGACTGGAAATTTTGGATCTGTGTAAAAGAACCAGGCGTTGGAGCTAACAGAGCAAGATATATGATGGTTATCTTTGGAACAGTCTGGCATGAAAAGAGATGAGCAACATGATGTCACAAGTGGACTTCACAGAGATTTTCTGAAGAAAATAAATGACCTCGGAATAACCCTCTGATTCCCCAGGCTGGAGGAGGATGTTTCCCACTTAACTTTCCTTGTGGCCTCTCGTGTACCATATAGCTATAATTTTCATCCAGCTGCTGCTGTGGGGCACCTCTAAGTGGTACGCGACTTCATTTAAGGTGCTTCTTGCTAGTGTTTCTAACTAGGCTACTTATCTGAACTCGGTACCCTTCTCTTGCTGCCTTTCCAGCCTCCACACCTCTCGTGTTACCTGACAAGCGGTCAGCCTCAACCAGCAGTTTCCTCCCCTCTCTGACTCGTCTCAGCCCCACCTCACTCTCCCCAGCTCTGGCCCCAGTTTCTTAGTGGGTGTGTGTCTCTGGTTTCTTATGACCTGACCCACCTCCCAACTCTACCTGCTTCTCAGGACAGATGTTTTCACCCACATGGTCCCACTCTCTGCTCCTCTTTTTTCCTCAGCCTCGACTCCTGACAACCCCAACTCATCCCACCACCCTGCTCTCTTCTTCTTCTCTCTCCTCTGGTGTTGGTCTGGGGCTGGTTCCCTCAGCTTTCAAGCTGGAAATTACTTGCCCAGGCTCAGCCGCAGGATGCTCTTCTTACAGCTTCAAGACTAAACCCAGCCCCAGCCTCTGGTTTGTGACTCACGATTCCCACTTTTGGTAGCCACGGGTTCACAGACAAGCTGGGCTGGGCAATGTGGGGTGACCCTGCAGGCAGGGCCTGAGCAGCACTGCCTGCCAGAGGGGATGCTGCCGCTCCTGCAAACCCCTCTCCTCCACACTGTTATTATTGTGCTACAAAAATTCACTTGCTGTAGCTCCAAGACTTTCCTTTCCCCTCATCTCTATCTGCATTCTGGCTTGGACAGCAACGTCAGCTTAATCCCCCTAACAAAGTCATGATACCTTCTTCTTCATCTCCATTTATGCATACCGTGAGTGCTCTGCTTAAAAATTAGTCATTTGTAAACCAAATGCATCAGCAAGATGCATCATTATCGTCTTCCAAAGAAAAATTATCCTTGAAACTCACCTGTAAAATGATCCCTAAGTAAGGCCAAGAAATTCAGGGGCATCAGATGTACTGTCTGCTGGCAATAGTATCATCGTTCTCTCAATCTCTAATTTTAAATTTTACCTCTCTCATCTGTTTATACCTCCCAGTGAGTAATTGTTTATCCTTAAATTGTGGTGTGAACCAGGTTATCATCATCTGCTTATGCAGGATGAGCCAAGGAGAGCTGGAGCCCTATAAGCTGTGTAAGGGCAATCATAGCAATCTTTCTACGTGGAGGATGTTAGACATGCATGAAGGAGGCACTCATGACTGTTGAGCTCCTAACTGGTGTTCCATTCCCCATTGCAGCGATGAAAACTACATTTTTTATTTTGTGATGATACCCATTTGATATTATTTCTAATTCCTTCAGTGGTGGTGGTGATTTCCACCCAGTCCCTGGCTCCATGCAGTGTGTTGCCAATTCATTGTTTTGCCTTGCCCAGCAGGAACACAGGAGTGGGCTGGCATGGCCCGAACCTCGATCCAGTCGATCCAGTCGGAGGCACTGGTATTCAGTGGAGGAAGGGCTTTATAAACATTGCGCTAATTCTTTTCAGAATGAAATGAGTCTGTGATAGCAAGTGATGAGGGGAGGTGCAGTTCCAGCACGCTACTAATTGGGTACTAAAAACCCAAGCACAGTTGTTAGCACGGCTCTCTGCAGCGATAATTCCAAGCATGATATCCTTCCCCCGACAAATCCACCTTGATGGGTAAATAAAGTGACATTTGGTTATAATCACCGAAAAGTTACGGCAAAACCCATTCATTTTAAGCCGTTACACGTCTAAGAACAGTCCCTGGCAAAGTCAAGAGGGCTCATTCCAATTACACTGAAACACAAAAATATATCGCTCTCCCCTTTATAAACAGTTACTGAAAATTGCACTTGTTATTTCCCCGCAGCCCATGGCAGCAGCAGCGCTTCCTCGCCTGGACAGCCTCCAGCCCCAGCCTGTGCTGCGTGCACGCCGCGGCTTGTTGGGGAAATCAGCTCCAGAGCTGTAATTTATCACTCCAGCTGGTGCCTGCGCAGCGTAACTGTAGGGCTGTGCTAATTGCCTGGTATTAATTCAAGCAGAGACGGGCACGCCGTGCTTTCTAATTTGTAGGTAGGATGAAGATGTCGGATGTTGGTAGTCGCCATAACAGCCTTTTGTTGTGCTTTGGTGGCTGCTGCGCTGGTCAAAATGGATGTCAGCAGCTTGTAGGAGCTTTTGATATTCAGGTTTTATTTCCTTTCCGTTCCATCTGAGAACAAACGCACAAATGCTGTAAAGGTCCTCCAAGCCAGAAGAGCTCAACGTGCCAAGTTATAGATTTGGAAACTGTAAATGATGGAAACCCAGCCAGCTGGCATTGCTGTCCTTGGTCACAAGTGGGAACAACTGGGAGCTCTGGCAGGGCTGTGGCTGTTCAGCATCCCTGCCCGTGGCTCCCTGCAGGGCTGCAGCCAGACCCGCCCTGGAGAAGTGCAATGTTACCCAGCTTTGCAAGCCTATAACTAGGGGTGAGTGGCTTCCCCTGACGTTTCACAGCACCACAGGATGGATGAGGTTGGAAAGGGACCTCTGGAGGCACCTGGCACACCCCCCTGCACGAGCAGGACCACTGGAGCAGCTTGCCCAGGACCATGTCCAGGCGGCTTGTGAACATCTCCAAGGAGGAAACCCCACGATTTAACTGGGCAAGCTGGGCCAGGGCTCATTTTCTGTACAAACAGCATCCAGATCAGCGAGTACGGTCAGGGTGGCAGGAGGTGTGTAACTCCATGTTTCTCCAGTGACTTCTGAAGCAAACTTGAGCAAGGCACAGGAGTCTCAAAGGGCATCCTGGTTCTCTGTGCCTCATGGCAGGGAGCAGCCCCAAGTTAACATTTCTACTATATTTTTTCTTTAAGTGTCCATAGTTTTCATTTTCAATGAGGTGCTGGGGAATGAAAACTGTATCTGGGAGCTGAAGATGGAAAACTCAGCTCCCTGCCAAGCGTCAGTAACTTTGCCCCAAGTCCCAGGGATGTCTCCTTCGTGTCACTGCCCTCCCACACTCTCCAAATAGTTCAGGTTTTTATTACGGCACTTTCCTCAGTCCAGAGAGGACTGTGCTTTTGTAGGCTGAATCCCACGTTATTTCCATCCAAGTTTGTATTTACAATTTTCTAAAAAACTCCTCCTCGAGTAGCGCTATCAAAACACCCATCAGCGCTCGTTTCTGCTGATTATTTACCGCCCTTCATTGCGTTTACACTGGGTCTTTTCTGAGAAGCTTCCATTAGGGGCCCTTAGAGCTCGGCACGGGGAGGATGGTCACAGGTGGGGCAGGGCTCATTAACCGCAGGGTGTTTTTGTTCCTGGTACGATACAAAAACATTAACCCTGGTACCAGCGATAGGGGCGGTTGTGGCCAATCTGCCCTGCAGTGCTCCCCTGGTGATTAACTCTGAGAAACATCCTTGGTACAAGCAAATATCCTATAATAAATAAATACGACGTTGCCTCTGAGCTGTGGACAGTGTTGTGGAAATAACAGTCAGCATCTGCACCACGTGCAATACCTTGGCCACGGCCTGCACATCTTCAGGTGCTCCTCTAGCCCCTTACCTCACACCTGCTCTGAGGCTAAACGTAGGCACGCATGTCCCAAAATATTACAGCCGTAATCCAAGGAAAATAAAGACCCCAGGAGGCAGTTATTTATTTTTAGGGCTGATGATAAACCCACGGAAGGGATTTTGCATCCATGAATACCTTCCCATTTAATATGAATTATTCAGCCACTCTTCCACAGCTGGCTTGTTTGGAGTAAGCAGTGACTTGGACTTCCAGCCACAAATCTTCGCTGGCCGTGTTTGAGGATCCCTCCTGGCACGACCAACATCCGTGGGGTTACGCCAGTCCCACAGGCACTCAGAGGAGCACCAGCGAGGGACAGACAGACAGACAGACAGACAGACGGTGCCAGTGCTGCAAAGCAGAGGCAGGGACCGGGGCTCCTCGTCGCTCTCCGGGCAGCTGAGGGCTGCGTGCTGCAGTTAGCAGAGCTGACTTTTTCCCCTCTTTAACTCTGACAGATGTAACCCGTTCCTCTGGCAAACACTTGCAGAGGATCAGCGGGTGCTGGGAAGCACCAGGGGAAGGGGGCGGGGGGAAGTTCTGCAGGCAGCGATACGACAGCCTGGCATGTCTCAGGTCCTTGTGGTTAACCAACCTCCTAGTTAATTGACTGATGTTCTACGAATTACCAGAATATAGACATGGATGAATCTGTTGCTCAAGGTGGAAATACTACAGTGATGCCAAGAGAAGGTCTTTGGGCTGATCCAAGCGAGCACTGGTGACACGGATAGCCTTTAACACAGCTGCTAGCCCTGTTCTCCCATGACAGAGCCTCTCTGAAGATCAGTTTGTATTGGGAATGCTAAAAGCTGCTCCCTGCAGCCTTTCCTACTGGCCTGTGTGATGCAGCCGCCTGCTGGGAGGGCAGGACCTGCAGTCCGTGTCCTAGAGCCTCTTCCCTGCTCTCCTGTGCCACCACAAAGCACGTTTTGTTCCTCTGGGAGGAGAGAGGGAAGTGGGGACAGATGCCAGGAGTCTGGATTGCAACTCCTTGGGCACTCATGGGACCTTCCCGTGAGTTATTTCCACTTCACATGAAACGTCCTTATTTCAGGTATATGATGAGAGAGATTAATTAAAGAACGAGAGGTCTGGTGCTGCGGCAGGGAGTGCCCACAGGGGACAGCAGGGGCCATCCACAGGCAGGCACATATTTCTGTGGCCCCCTAAAGCCCCTGTTGCTGCCCTGTGCCTACGTCGCAGCCTCCAAGCTTTCATCTGGAGGAGGGCAAGCATCCTCCCCCCATGGACATGGCAGCAGTAGCATTCCCTTCCTGAGCAGTGGCGAGCATTTCCCCGAAGAAACAGTCAGACCCAGCCCAGATCTGCCAAAGCAGCACGTTTATTTTAAGGCACAGTCAACTAAAAGATTCAGCAGGACCTACAGGAAAGGTTTCAAAACTGTTTTTTTAAAATCTGAGTCTGTAGGAGGGAAGATGAAGGCAAAGACATTACATTGCAATGCTCACAGTAGGCTGTTTGGAGTAGGTCAGGTTCAGCACAAATGTAACTTCATTCCTCCCTCTTCTGCTTGCTGTCCTTAGATGCAGGCCACTTTCCTTTTAGATACAAAGAGTGAAAGATCTGTTTTTCACAGGTCCTACCTCCCTGTACCTCCTGTTGGCCTCAGCAAATGTGACAGGCTCCTGGAGTGCGTGAAAAACTCAGAGCCCTGGTACATACCACACCAAGCCTTACTACGCCCACACCAGATCCGTATGAAGTAAAGGGTTCTTCCAATTCAGCAACAAATTCATGGTTATCCTGGACTCTCCTACTCCTCAGCCAGTTTCAAAGCAATCCAACATCTATATAAACATACATTGCAAATACATATACAGCATTTATACCCTGACCTCCTGGGAGTGGGGGACATTAGCAAGCCAGAGCATTTGCCAGCTCCCTTCCAGCACAAATCCTCTTGCTAAGAGCAGTCCCTGCTCTCCACCAGAAGAACAGCATGCTCCTGCCTGCCTCCCTTTCCTCCCATCACCTCACACAGGATCTTGACCTGCTGGCTGGGATGGCATTAGTACAGCTATAAATACTACAGCAACAGTATTTAGTGCCATGAACCTGTTTCCTGATTAGAGCGGCCACGCCAGCAGTCACACACCTCATCAGCAAGGCCTTCAGCATGTTTTTTCCGTCACTAATGCTGTTAGCTGAGTCACAGAGACCTGGGATCCACGCACCAAAATGCCCCAAGGTGTGCCTTCTTCTTGGTCTTGTACCCACCGCAGATACCCCCTGTCCCCAACCCAAGCAAGGACATCAGTACCAGCAGGCACTGGGACCTTCTTCAGGGGTCTGTAATGTTTGAGATACCAGCTGCTCTGCTCCTGGGCTGAAAACGCAAGTGGAAATTGCATCCCCCCTCCACTAGCTGCATGTGGTATGGGTACATAGTGGGTGCACACTGAAGTCAGCCCCTGCCCACGGCTCAGGACCAGTTTTGGGAGCTGCAGCAGCTCCTTGGAGCATTCCCCACGGGCACCCACCCAAAGCCTCTCTGCAGGAGAGCTGCGAGGCCATCAGGAACACACCTTGTGCCCGCGATCCTAGGGAGAATCTGCATCTTGTTGCTTTTTCTCCTCGACAAATTACATGTAGGTGGAACCAATTATAGGTAATGGGCTTCAGCTTCCTAAACGCAAAGCACAGGAGGCTAAAATGTGCCCCAGATTGACGTCAGCAGGATTTCAAGTGTGTAGCTGAAGGCAGCATCCCTTTGATATCTGTCTATTAGTATGTTTTGCTGATGTCATGGGTAGGGTTTTTTTTTCCCATTCATCTGTTTAGAATTTTTTAAAGCTGCATTTTAACGAATGATTTGCACCAGCAGAAAGAGAATTAGCAAAGAGTGTGTGTGTGTAGGGGGGGTGGGGTGGAGTGGAGTGGCTCTCTTGAAAATATGATGCCACAAAAAAGTATTACTTTGAGGTTGCCAGGTTCAGGAACAAGCCCGGAGTTGCATTTGGAGGTGTGAAGCACATTGCTCTTAGCTGGTGGACTTTAAACTGTGCCTGTGTCTCCCCACCCTCAGGGATACAAGTAATGGTTTTGCTTTCATAAGCACATCTATTCAACAAGAAACTGCTTCTCAGCAGCTTCAGAAGTGCCAGAGCTGGCTCAGAGCTGTGCAGGCAAACCCGCTCTGCTGCAGGCAGCAGGGACCCTCTCTCTCTCCCCCTCACCACACCTCCTTCATCCTTCCCTTGGGGAAGGGAAAACCACACATCAGCTCTCCTGGGTCTCCAGAGCCCTCCTCCTGCCCCCCCTGCCGCCTCCTCCCGCCCCACAGGGGACACCAGCGGTGTGGGAGCACGATCACCCACCGGGGACGTGTGGGAATGGCAGAGCCGTGCCTGCTCCCGTGACATGTGCGAGACGCAGGCTTCCAGCAGCTCTGCTGCGTTACACAGAGAAGCAGGAGCGCCTGTGGCTTCGCCACAAGCAGTTGGAGGATGTGCTCTTATTGTTTGCATGGAAAATGCTGTTAAATCAGACATGGACAGAGATTTATGTATGAGGTGCTGGGCTTATTGAGCACACCCAGTAACCAGCCAGCTTCCTCTTTTGCAGATTTACTTGTGTGGAGACAGACAGAGAAATGCTGGGGGGAACCCAGGACTGGTCCAGGGATGCCTGCTCACAACCACAGCCAATTCCATCTCTGAAAATGCCTTCCTCCAGAGAAGCCCCAGTGCATAACTCAATGAACTCGTTATGGTATGATCTGATGAGAAAGGAAACCCAACAAATAAATTACACAAGCAACTTCAAGTCCTTCCTTAGCTTAAAGCTTTTGTTCCTTCAGGTGGCACCTGAAGCACTGGCTGGCTTACATGGGTTCCCCTCACCTGGCCTGGAGGCAATGCCACCAGCGGCTGATATTGATATGAAATATTACGTAATATATATATACTACATTTATTGATATTGAAATGATACTTAATAATCTCACAGCCCATGTCCGCCTACTGCCAAGCTCCCAAAGCTCGGAGCCAAGGCCACCAGTTCTCACTCAGGAAGACACATCCGTTGTGGCTCTTTGACCAAGCTGCTGCAGAGTTGGGCAATATTCAGGAAGTGAAATCACTTGCAATCTCTGAATTTCCCAGATCTCTTGCCAAATTTGTCTCAGATGTTCCAAAGATTTTTATTTATTTATTAACTGGCATAAGATTAAGGATGTGTACGCTCAGGGAGACTGGCTGACATTTCACAGATACTTTTACCTTCACTGGGGTTAGCACCACACCTACTTTTCTCTGAGGCAATCACCCAAAGCTCAAGGGGAGAGGGTTATGCTTCCTCTTTCCATTTTTACCAACCCAAGGGAATGTTTAAGATTTTTGCTGCAAAGTGAAACAATTTTAGTGGGAGAAACTGGAAAAAAACACTGTCCTGGGCAACCTGCTCTGGTTGTCCCTGCTTGAGAAGAGGGGTTGGACCAGATGGCCTTTAGACATCCCTTCTAACCTCAACCCCTCCGTGACTCTGTGAGAAAGAAGCATCCCCCTTGTAGGTGCAATACTCTTAAAACTGGAGCTGTAGGCTGCTTGCCTAGGAGGAGTTAAGGGTATGCAAGTCTCGGTCCCCGACAGAAAACAAGAAAAGATAAAATTGCCAGGTGAGACACATGTCCTGAACCAACTCATTTCCAACATTGACACAGACAATGTAGGTCAAACTGTAACTTCCTGAACAGCCAGAATTATTATAGCTACTTTGGCACTTGAGCTAAAAGAATGAAAGGCTCAGTCTTCAAAGATATTTCAGTACCTAAGGATACAGATGGTGTGACTGCACACACATCCACGGGAGCAGGACTTTAAGCTTTCACAGACAAGCACCAGGTACCTGTCTGTATCTTTAGATGAGCAAAGGTTTTCAAACCTCTAGTGGTGAACATACATGTTAACAGAAGTGTGACACTCCTAGTGATGTTTTCACTGCACAAGGGAAAATGGAGAAAAAGAATAAAAAGATCGATTTGTTTTCAAAAAAAAAAGACCCCACTCTCATTAGCTGCTGTTAACCTTCGGCCATACACTGCATGTGCTGACAGAATATTCATACCAGTGTTTATGGGTTTGGTGTAAGCAATATTTCTACCTGTGCTGCCTCTTCCAAAAACTTGTGCCCACCAACAAATAAAGTATAATTAGTAATTGGAGCCTTTAATGATGTTATCTGAAGTAAGTTTTCCTAGGGGACGTTTGTGTGAGTGTGTGTGTCAGCCCATTCCTTGTATCATTTCCTTGAAAACTCTAACGAGTACTTCTGCCCCCCTGACAAGGCCACTGCTTGAGGAGCTTGGAAACGAGGAGAGAATTTGAGCACACAAGCAATTAGTTGAAGGTACATCTTGTCCCTTCAAAAGCTGGTCCTATTAAACAGCACTCAGACCATTACGCTCAGCCCTTACAGGAAATACCATAAGAGATCATCTGAGAAAATTTGTTATGCAAAAACACCATGTACTGAAGCCACTCAGGTAGAAGAACACGCGGGTAACCGAGAAGCTAGCAATCATCAGCTTGAAGGCTGTCTGTGCCAATAACTCTTGGCAGCCCCTGTTCCTCTCAATGTCCCCACGCTCCTTCTCAGCACCCCACAACCCCACCATCCCCAGTGTCTCTGCCCACCTCACAGGCCCTATTCACACAGCTCTCTGGCACTACCTGCCCTTGTCCTCTGAATTCAGGCACTTCGCCTAGCCTAATCCCCAGTTCCCAGGGCTGTCCTCTCATCCCCGCAGGATACTCCTAGAGAACTCATGCATTATCCTGAGTCAGCTGGGAGAGTCACGGGGTGGCTGGGGAGAAGCGTGGCTGGCTCAGAGCTCCAGCCCAGCAATGTGGGATGGTGACTCTGGCTGTAAAGGGGGGGCTAGGAGTGGATATGGGGTGGTGAAGCTGTGCACAGAGGTGTTTCTGACCATAGCAGGCTCAGGGAGGAAGGGGATGGGGGCTGGTGACTCCTGAGACCTCCCTGCAAACTGCCTCCCTGCAAGCTGAGGTTTAGAAGCTAGCCAAAGCTGTGCAGCGTTCAAAAGCTGTATGAGTACCCCTAACGTGGAGGTCACATCCAGCAGCCTCAGGGGATGCAAAAGTTTCTCCAGAAGCAGGTTCTGTGAAGCTGGTAATGCTGAAAACTGTGGTAGTTCCCCCTGTTTCATGCTTGGAAATGGGGAGAAGCAATTTGAGCTCAATCTGTTCCAAGAAGTCCACCTGAATCTAATACCTATACTGAAAAAAAAAAAGTCAGCACAGAGTTAAAGCTGGTGAACTGAGACACAAATAAAAGCTTCGTGACAGGAATTGTCTGTACAGTGGGGAAAGGCCCAGCCTTGTCTGCAAAGGACTGTCCTGAGTTGTGGCACATCTCTTCTTAAACAACAAGGAGGGGGATGAAGCAGATTGCACTGCTGCAGATTGGGAATGACATTTTACCTTGTTTCCTTTGGGAAGTTAATAAGAGCACTGTGTTTCGTCTCGCATAAGTAAACAGATACAGAATTGAACCAGCTTTATTTTCTATTTGCTTCTTTCTTGGTCCCATCCAGAAAGCATACCTCAGGCAACTGATAAGAACCACCACAAACCACACCATGTTTGGTGTTCAATGCGGACACGTCTTTCACCCAGCCTCGCTTCGGTTTTCATTGCACATGAAAGCCAGCAGAGGATAAGCCAGCAACGAGCCAGGCAGCAAAAAGATCTGTGGAGCAGGGATCCTGCAGCAGGGGCTGTGGCATAAGAACCTCATTAGTCAGAAGGACAGTCATTCAGGGGTGACTCAGCTGGGGAAAATGTGCTTTTTGATGACTTAATAAAGGGATGCTTAGCTGTGTGGGTTATTTTTTTTGTGTGTGTATTGTGTTGTTTTGTTGTTGTTGCTTTCTTTTTTGTTTTATTTACTTAAATAATTGTTATTACTGACTCATTGCTAGTGGATGTCAAAGATGAAGCGAGCAATATGGCACTAGCTTATCTAGCAGACGTGTGGCTGTCACTTCAGAGCATGTTTTAAGCGCTGCCACCTGTAGTTTAGGCTCTCATTTACACCATCACTGGGATTTTAGTGGCTTTACAATTTTGCAAAGAAGCCACCACTTGAACTGAATTTTCCCATGCTGGTGGTCTGCCTTGAGCTTATTGTTATTAACAGGGTTGTGGTGTTTCAGCTGTTTCCAAGAACTAAATTAGGAGGAAATGTTTTGCAGATGGCTGTTTTGTACATTGCAGGACATAACAGAAGAGGTCCTGGGCTCATAACACCACCACAAATCATCAATGTTTTTGAAATTTATTATCCTCTGATTTCTCATTCCTCATGTTCCCCAGAGATTTCTTAGAAATCAGCATATCTGGGGATATTTTATGCCTGCACTGAGCCTGCTGTGCCCTGCTACGTCCCTGGTGCATTGATCATCCTGCACACTGGCCATCTCAGGGGGACAATGACGCATGCTTCCTCCACAGGTCAATGTCTGAGCAGGACTTCCTCCGCTGCGTGCCACGGAGCAGAGGCCAGAAACCCTCTCAATCCTCCGCTTTTGACATTTCTCCTGCAAGGAGGGAAAGGAAATATCTTTGTTAGCGTGCCTGACAGAAATAAGTTCATCCAAGGATAAAAGGTATGGGGGGAGGAGAAGGAGGGGACTGGGAGACAGACAGACTGGAGACAGCATGGGCAGAAGGGGTCAAGCTTGCTTGGAGGGGATAAGCAGCTGAAGAACAGCCTGTAACCAGCACAGCACACTCCTTTCTTGAAACCTGGAACAGAACCCAGCACTGGCAAGACTTTACATTCCTCTGCAACCAACAACAGCTCTGTCATCAGCTGGTGGAGATGGCATCGGGTTAGCAGTCGGGCAGCGCAAGCACTGGCGCATGGACATCCCCTGTGGTTTCTGCAGCAGCTTGTTGGCCACACATCCATGCAGTTGTCAGCTGCCACATCCCTGCTGAAAGCTCCTGCGAGGCCCCTGGGGTTCAGAGAAGAGGAATTACTGCTGGCACGTGTTCTGGAGAGAGAAGGGGACGAGAGGAGGGGGAAAGGGAGGAGGGTTCATAAAAATCCTGTGAAATGACAGAGAAGACACTGCTGAGAACACTAATAGCATCTGGGAAATACCAGCACCCACACAATCTCCATTCCATTCCTAAGAGAGTAGGAACAATCCTTTTTCATTTTATTCCTTATTTGAGTAAACCAATTCTTTAATCAGTAAATCTGAAAGACTCCAGAAGCGGAGGCCTGTAACAAGTCCCCTGCTGTCACGGCTGACCATCTCTTAATCCTTTCTGTAAATCATTCTTGCTGCATCGTAAAACAACTCAAGTTTTGTTCTTCCTACTCGTACAGGCAGACTCTGTCCTGGACTCCTACTTTTCAGAGCACTCTTCAAATTCTGATTGCTAGCCTCAAATTATTCAAGTTTAAGCCCATTTACCCTTGAGCTTTCCAACGTCAACAATACCTCATGTACTAAACAGAGGGCAACCTCTATACTAATGGGTGATTCCCCAAAGAAGCAACAGCTTGACAGTCCAAGCATGATTGATTTCGACTTTGTTTTCCTACTGCTTGTACTTGTAACACTGAATATTTTTAGAGATATTACTGTACGTTAGGTAGAGTTATTGCAGCAGACTGCACTTCAACAACAGCAGTGCATTGCCAATATTTAAAGTCCAAACTGACTGAGAACCCAGTTATGATTCTACTAATTTTGTTCTTGTTTTGCTTAACCTTAAACCCAAATTATCTCAAAGAGAACAAGAAATACTTGTGAGAGCTGAAAAATTTCAAACTTAAGCTGCATATCAGCAGAGCTTTCTGGAAGACAGATTAGAGAGTAAATTTGTTTTATTGACCATTTAAAATGTAACTAAATAAAGCTATAAGAATGTGCTCTAAGAATAATCTAGCCCTGTCAGAAAGACAGATTAGAACATCTACAGGCCTTCTTTTCAATAAGTTTTTATAATTCTCAAGAAAAGAATCCCAGTTCCTGAGAATAAAAACGGGTCTCTCACGTGCTTGCAGATGCATTTCTTGTGCTGGTCTCATTTTGTGCTCAAGTGGTCTAGAAAGGAGTCTGGGGACCTATGCTAAGGGTAACAGAACAATATTTCCGGCCTCATATACTAGCCTCCTGGCACTTCAAGACAAAAGTACACTTGGTATTACCAAAGAAACACTGCAGAGCAAAATGTAACTCTGGGGAGGCAGATCTGCTAGCCACAGCCACTTGTCTCCCCTCCAAGCCATAGGAAGCCCCATCTCACAAATGCCATCTCTCGCCCCCCCTACAGCTTTCTTGTGCCCACCTGGTCTTAGCCACCCACCCTTGCTCTCAGGAAACATTTTCTGCCTTCCCCGTGTGGTGGCATTTTTCTTCTTCCTCTTCTCTTTCCTCTTCTGTTTGAAGAAGCTTTCATCTTCTTTCTCCCTCGTCCTTCACCTCCTTCAAATCAGTCAGTGTGCATGCGTGTGCACATGTGCCTGTGTCCATGTTCCCATGTCTGTCCACACAGATGACACTGTGCAGTTGTGTCCAAGCCCTTTCATTGCCTCATAGGATCACAGAACAGTTTGGGTTGGGAGGGACCTTAAAGCCCACCCAATTCCAACCCCTGCCATGGGCAGGGACACCTCCCACCAGACCAGGTTGCCCAAAGCCCCATCCAGCCTGGCCTTGAGCACCTCCAGGGATGGGGCATCCACAGCTTCTCTGGGCAGCCTGGGCCAGGGCCTCACCGCCCTCAATTTTCTTTCTTTTAATGGCAGCTCTGCTGGTCTCAGCATCCTTGGTGAGGGAAGGCCACAGCCACCCATGCCACCTCTCTTGGCACCCAGAAACCAGGGCTCTGCTGCCATGGGGAGGCCAACACAGAGATGTCGGAGACAAGTGGTGTCTTGGACGCGGCTTGAAGTCACAGGTGAAATTCCTGATTTTTTTGATGGAGCTGGAGGAGAAGGGGTGGGTGACTGTGGCTCTGAGAGGCAGGAGGGGTGACATTTCTTCAGGCTTCTTCTGAACAGGGGCGGTGGGTATGCCTGAGCACAAGTGTCCCGCACAGGGCACGCCTCAGCAAAGGAGCATAAGGACAGCCGAGGCCCTGCTTTAACTACAGAGTAGGGATAAAGCTGATGAAGGAGATTTAATTAAAGCTGCTGCTTGTATGCTTGTTGACCTCACTCCACGAGCAATCCCTGTGCCTCTGCCAGGGAAGATCAGAGCAGCCAGGGAGCTCCACGAGAGACAGCCTGGCCTGGCAGGGGAGGCGGCAGCCCGCCGAGCAGAGGCACAAGGACCTCACCCTCCATGAGGGCACAAGGCACGGCCCGACGGCTCCACCTGCTGGGCGGCCGCGGCGCCTCCATGCAGACTGCTGCCTCTCCCCCGGGAGGCCTTGAGGGCTCAGGCCTTGGCCCATGGCTTGGATGAGGCGTGCATAAAGCCGGTGCCAGCCTCCGGGATGGTGCCAGCCTCACGGGATGGTGGTGCCAGCCACACGCGCTGGCTCGCCCCGAGGTCCTCCGTGCGCCCCATACCCCGCCTCGCCGGCGCTGGTGCCCCTTGGCAGCGGTCGCGCCCCGGTGCAAAGGGCACCGTCGCTCCCCGGGCGCACGTGGCTGCCAGGCGTCTTCCGACTCCGCGTGTGCTCGCCGGTGCCCGCCACCACGGCTGGGTGACAAATCCGAGCGTGGGGCAGACAGCCAGCGGCTGCCGTGCTGGCCTGCGCCCTCCATGCCAGAGGTGAGCTCTGGCACGTCAGGATGGCGGTGAGGCGGCTGTGTCTTGTGCTGCCCCAGTACGTGCTGCAGATCCATACGGGTCTTGAGACCCCCAGTTACATACAGTCCTGAGAACAGTCCTGTTAAATTTCATCACTAATCCCCACATCCTGTGTTGTCACGTTATATAAAATGGACTCAAACCAGCACAATTCACCAACGCCGCACAGTATGGAGAGAAACTCAATGTGGTGTTGCGGCCATAGCAGTGCCACTGCTTGGCAATAGAAGATGTAGATATGAAAAACCTAGTTCCCATTTGCCATTCAAGTAGATATCACCTTGTCTCTTACCTCAAACCTGAAAATGTTGCTTTGAAAATCAACATCTTTGCTTACAGAATGTGCATAATGTTCCCTTCCATACAGGTGACTCTGAGGATGGTCAGCAATAATGCAGCCAAATGACTCTTCCGTTGTAGATCCCTTGAAGTCAATGTTGTTACCCCAACATAAAATTTAACCCAGGACACTTCCTGCACATTCCCGGGCAGCACTTATCGGAACACGGTGAGATTCTCATCTCCTCTGCTTCAAGTCTTACTGTCTGTATGCAGCACATCTGCACACAGGAAAATTAAACTCACAGCTGTCAAAGCTGTTGCAGATCTCCTTCTCTCTTGCTTGCATCAGGGATGACCATAGCCTGTTGCATCTCACTCCCTCCCATTTCAATTAGAAACACGTACGCATTTTCCTTGGGATTTTATAAAACTTCCATTGCAGGTCTCATGGTAAGTCAGGTCAGTCAGAAGCAGGGACAAACTCGGGACACAGGGAGGGACTGCAGCAGGGTTCACATGTTCTGGATTCTAATCTTGTCCTGCCACACGTATGAGTCACCCTCGTTATTTCCACCAGCAAAATGGTAAGAACAAGGGAGCCCTTTTTTCTGCAGCCTAGTGAGGTCTGCAGAAAACATCATTGGTCGCTGTTGAGGTTCAATCTGAAATTCTGCCACTGAAAACCATTTTGTGAAGAACTGTATTTGCAGGCTCTCCCTTTAAGCTGCAGGCATGTGACCTGCATGCAGGTAGTGTGTGCCACTTCCTTGGGATCAGCACAGCACACTGCTACTCTGCTTCCTAGAGGCAAGTCCCTCTTCCTCTTCTTGCAGCGTGTATAAATGTGCCATTCGAAAAGTTATGAGCTTTTTATTGTCACTTGTGGAGTGAGATATTGAACCATCGAAGTGCTTATTCATTTCTGTTTATCTGATTGTCGTAATGTTTCTAAACTGCCAGTTGAAGGTAAGAGATAAACTCCAGCCAGCCTCAGACTTAAAGGCGCCTTTGACGTAGCTAGGTTTTTTCATTAGAGGATGATATATTATTTATTGACCCACACAGGGTCACCTGGAAATACTTCATGCAGGGAATCAAAAGGGAAGAAGAGTAAATACTGAAATCAAAGGACCTGCAGGACCTCGTTTTGCTGGTGGGACAGTTTTTCTCTGCTTATGTGGGAATGTTGACCCAGCCCTGTGGCTGATGGCTCTGTTCGCACAGCAAAAGAAACTCCTGTGCCCTCTTTCATTCAAAAGGGAGCAAATGTAGTACTGAACAAAACAGGCATCTATATTATTTATTTCTCATAGAATTACCTGTTCCTGTTCGTATGATTTCCCTTTTTCACAACAGCTTGGCAATGATAAGTAGAGATGTAGGGACCAAACCACTGTTCACAGCTACTGGAAGGAGGGAACTGCAGGTATCTCCCTGGGGAGGGAGGGAAGACCAGGCATCGCTGCTGAAGGAGATCAAACAAGAGGGAGACTTGCTGTCCTGTAGATTTCCCAGGGTTGCTATAAAAAAACTAATACGGACGCATCCCTGTGTAATAGCATTCACATTGCAAAATGAAAAAGCTTTTCTGAGGCTCAGGGGAATTGTGTGTGTGCAGGGGGTTCAGAGAGAACAATTTTCTGAACAAATCTTTGATGTTAGCCTTTCAGCATGCAATTTCCATGGAAGATGGGAGAGCCATCCATCTGCTAAAGGGAATATTTACCTCTTCCATTCTGCAGCTCCGTTCACTGTTGCTATGGTCGCGTGTTGTTATAATTGTCTTTTATTAAAGGCAATCTCCTTTTTAAAGACTTTTGTACTAAATGCATCTTGCCAACTTTCTGGTTCATGATGTCTGTTTACCTATTTAGTCTGTCTGATGATGGCATTTTTAAGGCCCCAAGGTATTTGGTTTCCAAGCAGGGATAGAATTAACAGAGAGGTTCCCAGCATTATCATGATTTCCTGAAGTCAAAGGCAAGTTGAAAGTAGTGGGATATGATTTTTTTTTTTGAATAAATATAATGCCCCTTTCTAGAAAAGAAAATGTGTGAAGATTCTGCCCAGCTGAATAAAACTTTTCTACATGCAGGCATGTAGAACGCCCTCAAACAAAATACATGGATCTAACGAGAACAAAAACTGCACAGAAACACACACCAGCCTACAGGTTGCTCTTAAAATGCCTCACAAGGATCCTTTGTACGTGAAGTCCTTTTTCAGGCCACGGCAAAACTCTGTTTTTGGCTTTTTACCAAGCAGAGATCAAATATTAGACTGCAGGAGGTAACAGTGTAACTCAGCCTCTTGAATGTCTTCTGACAGAATTTTGTCTAGCCTGTTTTTTCAAAGGCCTCCAGTTGGCTTACTGTGGTCTAGATATGGATTCTACATTTTCCCTTGAGCCATCAGTACCCAGGGAAAAAAGTCTTGATTTGAAAAGCAGATCGCTTTTTATACCAGGCAGCGTGTTAGCAGTGAAGCCAGTGCATTTGCTACAGGAGCTGCTGGAATAAGTAACATCTCTGTCCCTGTCCCTGGTGCCTGGCCATCCTTCCAAAACCAGGACATCAGGAATGAAGGAAGCGTGCACCAAGATCCCCTCAAAACCTGCAGCTGACTCATGAGCCTGGGAAATGTTCCTGTGTCCCACAGCTTTCACAGGAGCCAGGTTACTTTTGTCCTATTGCTGGTAGAGAGAGAGTATGGTCACTATACTTTTCGTGAGGACCTGCTACTTGCCTGAAGACTCTTGCCATATCACCCTCAACTGTCTTTCTCAAGAGTGTCAAACTGCACATTATTTTGCACAAATTTCACCTTTCTGATTTCAGACCATTTCTACAGCCAGTCCAGGCTGAGCTCCCAGCCTGTTGGACACCAAAGCACCTGCACAAGGGAGAGCTCTTACGGACCCTCCAGCTGGAAGAAGAGCTCGAGGCAGGCTGTAGGCAGGCAGGCTTTGTGAGGCCCCAGGCTCACAGGGCTGAGCACAGCTCCTGAAGCAGCTCCACATCAGCCTTGCCACTGTTGCGTCTCCTTTTCTTGGAAAAGCCCCAGCTTGGACAGGGTCAAAAGCAGCATTTTGGTCAAAAGGGACTGAAAGCGGTGAGCCTCGCCCCGCAGTGAGGCAGTGATGGTGCGAGGGGCTGCTGGTGCACCAGCACATGTGGCTGAGGAAGGCTGTCAGGGGTTTTCGATCCCTTCACATGAGAGTTCTGGGTTCTGTTCAGCTCAGCACGTCCTCGCCTGCGGCAATTCAACAAATGCATTCAGCACGTGTGCTGAGGCTCAGCGTCACACTGCCAGTACCAGCTGTGGCCCCACTGCCCAGACCTCATTGCCAGGGCAATTTGTGCTCCCACCTCATCCCTCTTGCTCAGCCAACAACCAGCAAGTCTCACTCCCCCCCTCATGTCTTTCACCCTGACTGCCCTGGCCCCCACTGCATAATAATTTTTCTCTCCATGATGTTTTATAAGACAAACCTTTGTGGTCCCCGGCTGGGCTTTCCACACCTGCTGCCCTCACCCAAGTCTCATTTTAACAGGGAGCAGCTACACTTGCTTTTACTGAGCTGCTTCGACGTGGTTTGCTTGGCAGCTGCACTCAGAGCAGTGACAGGGGCAGCTCAGGCAACACGGTGATTGCATCTTATCGTTTGTAACAAATAGTGGGACTGCGAAGCCAGCACCAGCGGCCAAACTCAAGCGGTTTTAATGATGATGAGTTTTGTGATCATACATTGCTGCAAGGGTTGCTGACATATAATGGGGTTGCTGACATTTTGTGGGTATTGCAAAGAGTTTTCACTTTCAGGAGAAATGGGAAAGAAAGAAAACAGCACTCAGCTCTGAGGGGCAGACTATTTGAGGCAGGACAAGAACAGTTTTATTTTGCCCAATGCCGGTCACTGATCATCTGTTCCTAAAAATCTGCCTGCCTAGCAGGCGCTGCCTTCGTCAGGTTGGTCATTGTGCATAGGCATTGCAAAGCACAATGGGGATGAGAAAAACAAACGATGGAGATGCAAAGGGGAAATCTCATAGTGAGAAAATTCCTTTTCCTCAGGTTGGAGGCAGGAGAAGAGGTCAAGGGAGTTGTTCCCCTCCTGCATCGCCAGATTCAAGGAGCACTGCCAGTCACTAGACAGGGTAAGAGTGCAGCTCAGTCCAATCCTGTGTTCAGCTGTGTGATTACTTGCAATTAGCAGTCTGCCAATCCAGCAGCTGAAGCATCATGGGGCTTACCCGACCCAGTTCCTAAAGGTACTGAGCTGCTCTCTAAATACTCAGAAGAGCCCTGCTTGTGACTTTCTTTAGTACCTGGGATGGATTTCACCTCCGTGAGGATGTCCAGAAGAGACTGGAACCGGTGTACATTTACCTTACACCCAGTCACAGGGAGCTCCACAGATCTAAACACTGTGCAGCTGTATAAATTCCACACTCTGTAAAAATAAATCTCTTTTTGTTTTTCTTGAAATTGCAGCCTACTTGTTTTGCTTGAGTCACCTTAGTTCTTGTATTGAAAAAGTGACGAGTGGTTTCTTCATCTTCTCTGTTCTGATTGTAATTTATAACCTTCTAACGTGTCCTCCTGCCTGCGTTTTTTGGGCTGAGGTGTCCTCTCTACCTGTTTTTTCCATGCACAGAAGCCTTTCTGTACCTTTGATCACCTTTGTCAGCCTTCCACATATCTTTCTAGCCATAAAGCAATATCCTCTGTCTTCTGCCTGTTAATGCTGTGTAAATGCTAAGTGAGGCCAATGTGTACCATTCATTAAGCCCAAAGGAAATCTTCAGAGGCATGTAAACCCCACATCACAAAGGTGCACACAGTGTATCTCTGTGCATGGGAGTGCAGATTCAGAGCAGACAGTGGAGACCAGTGTGGAAGAAATTATCTGTGGGACTGGAAAGTAAGCAAATCCTCATCCTTGCAGGGACACAGCATCCTGCCACAGCATAAGAAACACGAAATGCTCATTAGGAGCGAGCAACAAGTGACAGCACCTCACACATTTCTCTGACCATGGCAGACTAAGGAGAATGAAGTCTCAAATAGCTATGGGCCCTGAACGCTGGAGAACAGCTGCTGAACCCCTGGAGGGAGACACGTTAAATGTGGGAGAGGGCTGGACACATCCCCAGAGTGACAAACCACATTTCTAGGGCTCCCATGAACCAGACCCTGGAGATGAGCTGTGTCAGGGGGCTGAACCACTCTGCAAACTCCAGATGTGTGCAATGAAATGCAAAGAGCCTGTGCTGGCATTTACAGGTAAATGCAACATTAAGCACCTGCCTTAAATTCCCAGCCCATGACTGTGGTTAGAAAAATGATTCCCAGCTTAAAAGCCAGGCTGTGGGGGCTGTGAAGCAGGTGGGAGAGGCAGCACCCACATCCCCTGTTCAGCACTGCTGCTTCTGTTCCCTGCCATCTCCAGCTCTTGGGCTGCAGGAAGGGATCAAGAGCCCTTTGCACAGCAAAGCAGCCCTGATACCACCTGCTGATATGCAGTGGACTGGATCTACGTCAGGTTTGCAGGCAGGGCTTGTGTGATGCAAGGAGAAATCTCCAGGTATGTGAAGTGGAGCCTGGTCTCACTGCTCATAGGCTGTGGCAGCCTGGATCCTAGTGCAGATTCGTGGTACAATCCCTAGAGGAATGACTGTCAACTTTAATGGCTGACATTGGAACATGCCTTCATAAAACTATAGAAAACTCACACTCTTTTATAACCAAATCATAGCCTTTTTTTATCTCCTACAGCTAGAGAAGACATCTGCTGCTCAGGGTGTCTCTGCAGACACCATACACTTGTAACACCAGAAACCGAGACATAACAACACCTTCCTCTAATGCTTTCCCCAATTTTACCTGCCCAGCTTAGTGGTTACTGCACACCTTGGAGGTGGAGGAGATGCAAGCCCAGTCCCTGCCTGAGCGCACGTCAGCTCACATCTCTGTCTTCCCAGAAGGGCTCATGCCTCTGCATTGGAAAGCGGAGTGCAACAGAGCACTTCTAGGTCCAGCAATAATAACTCCTTCAGTATTTCTCACTGAACAGCTTCTGGATAAAATACCAGAGTGAACTGGACCATCGGACTCCTTCCTTCTGTTTAGTGCACTAACAAGCAAACAACCCTTTTCCTCCTTTTTTTCACTCTGTCCTGGTCCAAGGTCTTTGTCTCAGACCTCTGCACAGAGGAGCAGGGTCAGGCCGAAGGGGAGAAGGTGTGACAGAAGGGCTTACATTCTAGGTAAATGGGAATGAAATGGGAAATGGGAACTCACCAGGAATTCCCCTGCAGCTGGCAGTGACCTGGGCATATCTCGAAGGGCTTCAGTGAGCATGTTTTTGGGAAAGGCTTATTGGGAAAGAGACTTCAGGACTTAAAAAAAAAAAAAAAAAAAAAAAAGGTTCTTGAGCATCTGGAGGGGAAATGGTCACCATCTTAGAGGCATGGTAGGAACTAAGCAGGGGCAGTGTTTCTGGTCCTAGATGACCAGCCTGGCTCCCTTCTGGCACCTGGATGTGCTGCTATTTCCTCTCCAGTTGCTTCTCTTAACATGGCATAAAGATCAGCTAAACTGAAAACCACCACGCACTTGTGTCTCTACACCCTGAATATTGAGGCGTAATGACAAAAGTGTGGGCACTGTTGCCTTGAAGATGTGTTGCTAAGAAGCAAACGAAGAGGCTGAAAGCTGCAAAATACGGGCAGCAAGGGAAAACACAGGCACAGCAAAGGAAGGAAGGAAGAGGCTGTGCTTATAGTTTCCTAAAATCAGATACTGTAAGGTTTAAAACTTGCCGTTCAGGAAGATCCCAAAGCCATTTTTCTTTGAGGGCCTAACACACAGGTGCTGTCATCAATAAATATTTTAATTGCAAAGTAGAAATCAGCAAGTATCTAAAAAACAATTCAATAGTGTCTTCAGCTACTTCTCAGAGACCTTCCTGGCAGGCTAGGGGAGGGCTGTGGGATATGTGAGCAAGGCACTGAGTTTGTCTGAAGCAGCATTACATTTTTTCCCCCATATTCTTTATTATTGGACAATACTTAAGTGGTCAGTGAATAGGGTTTGAAACATCCATTTGATCCTCAGCAAAGAAAAGGATGGAGTCCAGAACATTTTAACCTTTCACATCAAATACCCTAAAAGTGCTCCAAGCTGCATGCAATGACTTCTACATAAGGTATGAGCTTTTATAGCGCTCTTCATATTTAGTGTGCCCTGCAAGCGCCAGCCAGTTAATCTAAATAATACCATAAAGCAAATTAAATTATTTATCTACTCAGAGATAAACCAACAAGCAGAGTTAAAACAGTAATAATCAGTTCTCTCTTGGGCTGTTAATTTAGAAGAGGAAACTGTTACGGAGTTCAACTTATTTCACCAGAATAAAGAAACTTCCTGGTATTTCTGCTAAGGACACATGCAGAACGAGTGGAATGGCTACACTGCACGAATTTGGAAGGCTCGCTTTTTTTTCCCTTCAGTGTTTCACCAGCCTCAGCCCACTGTTTTCAGAAGAGCTGCTTTTTCAAGCTGGTGTAAGCACGTAGAGAGATGGAGTCACAATTCCAGCAGTTGCTTCTTCAGCTATTGCCTTCCTCTGTTCATAAAAGAAGACTTCACGGGGCTGCCTTCCCCCAGCCATGGCTGTCTACAGGAGCTGTGCGTTTCTGCCGTTGCAGCCTTCCAGCCCCTTCCAGCACGTGGGCCAGGCTGGATGCCAGGGCAGGAGGTGTTAGCGGGAGGCCAGAGCTCCCACCGCCTTTCAGACCTGCACCTGGCCTTTGGCAGAGGCTCCCCTAGCTGCGTAAAGGCTTGGAGGATGTAGCCATATAAACTAGTGTAAACACTATATAACAGCTAATCTTCATTGCAGAGGAGGAAGTAAAGGAGCTTTATGAGTGGGAAGGTCACGGAATGTTATCCGCTTCTACTCGGGAGTTTTGTGGTCTGCATTTACGTTTTATCCATTTGCTTTTCTATTGACACTGGCTTGGGGTAGAGGAAACTCATGCAAAGATCAGAGTGCCAGTCGAGATCCTGACAAAGGAAGGAAATGGCCATTGATTGCCTTGGACCCGACTTGGCATTCCTCGCCCTTCTCACTGCCCCGCTGCCTGCTCCAGGTGCCTCCGGAGAGCAGAGCAGAGCCTTGGTCAGTGGGCATCTGCCCTAGCTTGCAGATAATCTGTTGGGAGCATGCTTGGGCGATTTCAGCTGCTAGAACTAGCACAAATATTTCAGACCACTCAGAAGAGAACTGGGCTTGAACTCCAGGAGTGTCTCTGTGTGCCTCTTTTGTGATCCCTAAGCCAAAGGAAAGCTGGAAGGGGTCAGGAAGGAATTCTGTCCCCACCACACTCCCTTCATCTGCCCTGGTGCTCCACCTTTGGGGAGATATTTTAATATAATGGGAGAGTGACAACAGGTACTTCTAATGATTCACATCTCATTATGAATGTTATTCTTTCCAGCAGTCCATCTAACAACATAACACATTTACACAGCAGAATAAATCCATTATATGAGTGTGTGTATACACAGACATGCACAGTTATATATAGAGAATAACCAGCTTATGTAATACAGATGGATTCTTTTGAACACCTATTTTCCAGAAAGTCAGGATGGTGAGCTTTGTAAAACACGGGAAAAATTCCTAGACTTACTCATGATTTTTAAAACATAACAAATAGAAGTTAAGAACAAGGCAAAAATTTATGTGGGATCCACAAGCAACTGTAAATTTATTTCCCTTTGGAAATAAACAATTTCACAGGTAACCACTTGCTTTTAGGCTGTGCACTGATGCGTAACAGAACATAGAAGTTTATGTTGTGACAGTTCAGATCAGATTTGCAGATTCTACTTTCAATCAAGGGTTATAAATTTAGGAGATCTCTAGACTTGTATGTATGAATTGGAGACTGGAATCTGGTCTGGCATATTGGTCCACTGCAGAAGTGGGAGAAATGACAACCCTGCCTGATCCCTCACCCTTGTTTCTATTCTTTGGCTTGAATGTAACAGCAGGGAGTCCTCTGCTAACCCAGGGAAAACCAGGGGCACTCATCCATGGTATCTGCTGAGTGAATTGCCCACCACGAGAAAGGCTTTGCCCCTGCAAAGGTCTCTTCTGGGCTTGGGGCAGATACATGTTCCCACTGGTGTATGCACACGTGTGCACACAGAGCCAGCCAAAGCCTCGGGGACTTTTGCCACCACCCTGTTAATCATTACCGAAGCAGAGCTGTATTCTCTGAGATCTCTGACCTGTTTTGCAGCCCTGAAGGGTTTATGGCAGCCAGCGCAGCCTTGGCCGGTGTTTGGATTGCGTGCTGACAGCCGGCCAGCTGGCCGCGGTTCAGAGCTCGGCGATACGGCGTGCGGTGGGACTGTGCCGCCCGCTTGTACTGCTCGGCCTCGCGGGGACGTGGAGCAACGCCTGCTCTATCAGCCGGGTGGGAGTGGGCCCAGGGGACGTGGGGTGAGGAGGAAGGAGCCGGCCTGGGTGATCGTGAGGTCAGATGGAAGTTACAGGTGCAGGAACTTGAGGAGCGGCCCACGGGCAAGCAATGGGTGGTGCAAAGAGAGCCTCTGGTGCTCCTGTCAGTGGGCTGGTGTAAAAGTGTGGAGCCAAGTTTAACGTGGCACCCAATGGCATGCCCTGCATAAATACCAACAGTAGCTCACATCCACAGTTTGTTCTTCTGCCCCGTCATTGAAATTGACAGTTTTATAGCTGATTTCGAAGAAAAATACGATTCTGGCTGTTCTGAGAACATGGCATCTTGGGCTAAAGTCCTACAAGATTCACACATATAGAAAAGATTTCTCCTAAAGGTCTTGTTTATGTCCACTTTCTTTCGTTGCTCAGGACTCTGAATTCTTTTCTTGAAACCATTAGTGATTTGCTGAAGTCTCGAACTCTGAATTTAAGTAGCCCTATTTCCACTCTCCTGAATTGTAAGTAATTTCAAACTCAGAACTGTTTTGTCAATTGCTTGATTAGCCAGCATTTTGCTGGCTCCTGCATATCCTTTCTAGCTGGTGACTCTCAGCATGGACACCTGCTTCATGATCATGCAGTCCCTCAAATAAGCTCCTCTTTGGAACACATTCCCAAGAGGACATAAATGAAGAAAATGGTTCCTTCTTCTCGTTACAGAAAATCTCACAAAAATCATCTTCTGCATCAAGTCTAAAAAAGAGCATCACCCATGCTAGACAGAAGACATCTCCATGGTGTCCAAAGGAGCGAGCAGAGTTATCTATTTCCAACAGAAGAGAGCCTACAGACACTGGCTGCTCTTCTGAAGACCATGTTCTCTCTACTCTAACTACTGGCAGGATGCTCAAGCCAAGACATTTATTCTTCTACATTTACAAGGCGTTAGGAAATGGAAGGATGTTTATTTCCTACCATCACCCAGTTTCAGCACTTTTGTCGTATCTCCATCCTTGCAGATCTTATGGTCCACCAACTTACGGGCTGCCTACGAAAGGCACTGAGCTCTGCCAGGCACGAGCATGTAGCTGCAGACAGCAAACCCAATATCAACACCAGACAGACCAGTTGGCTAGAGCAGGCAGGTTGGCTTCTGCTCGACTCAATCAAAGCCCTGGAGAAGCTTCCAGAGAGCACCAGGTGTTGCTCAGCATGTGGTCCTGGTGGGCCAGAGCCCACTAAGGGGGCTGGTTTCCAGCAGGAAAGTGTGCTGCAATCGGGATGCTATCTGCTGTAATCCTGCTCTCTTCAAAACATGGCAAGGTGTCACTTTTTCATGAGACCAGGAAAGGGCTCTATTGAATTTCTGCGTGCATGAAACAGCAGTAAAATTTTGCTCCTTCCCTGCTGTCTCACTGGTCTGAATCCCAGCATTTTAACAAAATGACGGTTCTGTGCTGTATGAAATCACTGGGAACTAACCAGTACAAAGAACGCTGTGCACCACTGACAAAAGCCTTTTCATCGCTTACGGCCAGCTGTCTGGGTACATGCTCTGAAAACCTTTGAAATTTTGGGGGCTGAATCACTTGGGTTACATTTATCCATCATCTTCTTTGGTGTTACTCAGGAGTTTGCAGTAAGCAAATTTTACTCATTTGGGATAATGAACGTAATTCATTTGTGCTTCCGCTTCATTTTTACCAAACTACATCACAGGCAGTCATCTTTAAGGTATAAAATATACATGTTCAGCGAGGGCTTATTTTACTGCAGTCAATAATATACGAATGCACCGTGTGCTCAGGAAAGAGCAATGTAGGCAAATTAAGAGCTGTGTCATGAATGCAAGAACAAAGCTCACTGCCAGCATCTCTCTGCTCTGGGGGGTTCTCTGGTGCCTGACAAAAGGCAGCATGTGTCCAGTGGGGTCACACGGGGTATAAAACCTTCACAGTAGCCATATTTGTATCTTGAGGATGGAGCTGTTTCAAGAGTGGAGAGAGGGTTATTAACGAGCACCCAAAGCAGCACAGCCATGCATTTCTGTGGGTTGTCATGATGTGGGGTCTTCCTGAAGTCTGGCCACCCTCCTCCTGGAGGGAAAACGCCCAGTTCACCCCCATGGGATAGAGGTGAAGTCTCTGTGAAAAATACCTGTGAGGAATGTTCCCTTTTTCTGACAGGGGGACTGCTCTGAAAAACAGCAGAACAAAATGGCCAAACTCATCAAACTGGACTAAACAGATAGCTGCGGGCCCTTTGCAAATGTTTTCAAATTCTGCTCTTTAATGAACCAGCCCTGGCAGCTCTGTGAAACCATCACCTGGAATGATGCTTGGTGGGACAACACACTAAACTGGTTCCAGATACTTCAACCATCTGCCTTTAGCTTTCACTAGGACTTGGCACAGAGACCCTCTTGGCATATAGCAAAGCAGAAAATGATCCGCACTGCGCTAAACTTCTGAGGGTGTGGGGAAATGAGATTTTTATCTCCTTTTGTTATAGATCAGTATGGACACAATGATGCCACTGGAAAATTGTATTAGAGGAGGGGATAGCCCAGCGTGCTGCATATTGCTTGACTCTGCCCCCGAGGAAGGAGCAGTGTAGGTGTATCCCCCAGAGCACAACGTGCAGCGATGCTCTCATGTTTCTACCATACGTGCCCAGCTCAGCTATTGTGACCACCGTGGTGTCTGAGGCCAAGATTAAGGAGCAGCCCAGACTGCTCTCTGGGGCTGCCAGACATTACCTGCCTCCTGGGGTGATGGCAACGCTTAAATAAGGCACTTTGAGCAAGCAGCCTAAATGCAGCCCATAGTGTAGCCCATTTAGTGTAGAGAGAGGCGAGTAAGAGTATGGAGGGTATAAGGGGAGAAAGTGGGAGAAATGGTATCAGAGACATGATAATGCCAAGGTAATGCAGGACTGTGAAGAGCAGCAGATGAACAAGAATTAGACGTTGAGATGTGGAAGTCTAGAAATGCGTGAGAGACCGAGGAAAGCAAAGGCAGAAGTTGGTAGCAGTTTTCTTTAAACAGGGATTGGAGACGAGAGCTGAATAGTGCAGAGAAATGAGGAACAGATAGCAGAGTTGCCCATCCTCTGATTTATGGGACTGATATAACTGCTTAGTCACAAAGAGCTTTCATTTTCCAGAACTGCCTGGTCACGGTGCTCGTGCCATGGTTGGCAGGATCCCTCCTGTTCCCCTTGCAGCACACGGAGCCCCATTGGACGTGTCACCCACCCCCACACCACCACCACAGCACCACCCCTCTCGGCCGTGCTCAGGAGATATGCTGTAGGTGTGTGTTATCTGGAATCTGTACCTATTTAAAATAAATACAAAACTCAAACCCTTCTTTCAAATCCAAGAGCAAGCCCTAGAACTGCAGGCTCATCATCTACGGTCACCTTCGGAATGCTGAGGGTCACCCAGGAGGCCACCCAAGCAGGATGATGGGCACTGAGTTTGCACCAGGGTGCACAAAAGGCCATATTTGACCCATTTTCTGTAAACTATCATAGGACAGAGTAAGTGCATTGCCTGTATCCCTCTGAGTGTTGTTAAATAAAGTGTGAACACTGAAAAATTTTTTGTTTGGTAGAACAACATAGCCTGCTGCAGAGGCAAAGCACGTTCACACAATTAAGACGTGCTACTAAGTGACAGCGTTTGATCAATCAATTGACTAATTGCGTAGGACTGCAGCAAGTAGAGATTCTTCCATCCCGAGGTTGCTTGCAATGAAGCAAGGAGAAAGAGGTCACCTAAATGGTGCACGACACAGGCTGGCCACTGCAATCAATCACTTCTGCTGATGGGAAAATACAGGCACTTCTGCAATTTTCAAAATCTCACAGGTGAATAATTATTTTGGATTAGAAGCATGTTGTATTTTTGAGATATTTCCAAACAGTCACTGTTAGTTTATCACCTAATTAAGGTATATTGTAGTGGGTTATTACCAAATATGAAATTTATTACAGTTACTTTGTGGTTATACACAAGGGCTGAATTAGTACTTTATTACTATAGGCAACTGATAACACATCTAATTAAAGTATCTTTGTATCTATCTGTGTTGTTCAGAATTGTTCTGACAAATTTCTTGCTAGCACTGAATAATTGTTCTTATTAGTTACTTCAATGACCTGAAACACAACTGAATTAACAGGTAAAAAAAATGATCGTACCGCCAAACTCCCAAGTATTTTAATTGGTAAATAATAAAATAATACCAATCAGAACATCACAGTTGCTTATCTCATGGAGATTATACAATAAAATAAATACATAGCTGTAAATACATCTTGTTATAGCACGGAATAGTCTGCACGCTTTAAACTACTCATAAGAAATAATTACACTTCTTTATGAAGTCAGATATCAGAAAAAAATAAAAAGTGGTCTGTCCCCCAGCTTCAGGATTATATCATCACATAAAACACAAGCAAATTAAAAAATACAGGTGAGTCAGGTGATATACCAGATAAAACCTCGTGTTCCTGAGTTGCAGGCAATATGTTATCTTGTGTCTTTGCAGAAGAAAAAATAAAATCTGGAATTAACGTCAAAGATGTGGTCTCGTGACACCAAAGGGAGAACAGTTTGATTTTGGTGCTAACCAGAAGTGGGGATTTGAGTTGTGAACACGGGCCAAAATTTTCCAGGCCAAAATTTTTCCAAAGAACAAGAAGTAGCCCAGTGAGTGATCAACATGGTCGCCAGAGTGCTAAAGCTATATAACTTTATTGGAAAAAAAAATGTGGAAGAAAACATATGCACAGAGGACATATAAGGCAGCCCAACCTGGTTTCATTGTAAAGAAAATAAGGGAGAGAGAGGGACTGTGAGAGTCATAGCAGCAGTAACGGGGAAGGTGGGAGCAGAAGGGAAGTTTCATTATTTGCCATCTCACGCTCAGCCTCAGTACTGAATCCAGAGAATCTCACAAAATTCATCAAGACCAGAAATAAAAGCGGCAAAAATATTTCAGCTCAAACTTCCATTTCTGCCGCGTTCTCGAAACAGTCCCACTCAGTCCCTTTTCTCTCCTTTCCCCCTCTTCTCTGTCCTATTTGAGAGCTGGCGAGTGGGAAAGGCAAATGTTGAAGGCCAGTACATGCCACACAAATTCAGCAGGCACAAGGGCTGGCGAAAATTCCCTGCTCCCAGCTTTTATGGCAGGGTGCAATTGGTGGTGTGTGTTTGCTGTTCAAACAAAGGAGCCTTGGAGTTAGAGGAAGGTCTTCCCCAAGAAGCTGCTGACTCCCGAAACCCGGTGTCCTGCTCCTTATCAGGCTTGTTTATTACAGGTTTCATAAATGTTTTATGGCTCCCTGATGACTGCATCGCTGAGCAGGGTGGTGGCAGCTGCCTCCAACTTTGTGCGTTGTTGACAAAAGATCAAAGACCAGATTTACCACCCTGATAAGATTGCATGGATAAGAATCCCGAACTGACTTTTTCCCCGTTTCCTGCACTGACAAGCACATTGCAGAACTTATTGACAGAGCAATTCTGCCACTGGGGACTCAGTCTTGAAAACTTGTTTGGACAACGCTCCTACCGATTTCAGAGTCACAGGGTGGCTGAGAAGGCACCTCAGGAGGCCCCTGGTGCCACCCCTGCCCAAGCAGGGACACTCAGAGCAGGCTGCCCAGGGCCAGTTTTGGGTAGGTTTTGGAGATCCGCAAGGAGGGAGCCTCTCTGGGCAACGCCTCTTCCTCTGGGCTTAGTGAAGAATCCTTGAAATGGGCAGTGAGGTTTGAAACCACTGTTGATTTAGGGCCAGCCATCATCTTGACTGAAATCCTTCCTTCAGAGGCTCCCTGCACAGGGGAGCACGGAGGTGACGTTGGCGGGGTAAGGTCAATGAGAACAGCTGTGGCATTGCCAGATTCACAACTTTTCAAAGCTCAGGTGCACAAGGCCTCCCTCCAGCCATGGCAGAGCACTGGCTTGTCCCCATCTGCGGTCCTGTGGGTCGGGCTCTCCACCTGGTCGTGCCCCACGGCCTGAGCCCCGCGGGGGCAGTGGCTGGGAATGGGAGGCTGCACAGTGGAGGCCAGCAGAGCCTGTCACACACAACATGCCTGATTTTAACAGGTCTGGTTTTCTAACAGCCCACCCCATGGAAAATGTCCTGGGGTTGGAATGAGCGGGGTTTTGAGGTGCTATTTGGGCTGGAGAAGGAAACTTCTCCTGCGGGCATCTCCACCAGACCCTCCAGTTCTACAAGACGAGGGGGGCCACCCAGTGCTGTCAAAAGCACGTCACATGCACTGTAATTTAGGATATTAGATGCATTAGCAAGCTAAAGAAAGCGAATGGTAAGGCAGGGCTACAATGTGTTTCAAACATAACCTGAAGCAGGAAGACTTGATTACTGTTAACATTTTTTGCTGTAAACTGTCTGAGTGCATTGTTAAAAAAAAAAAAATGCTTCTTTTCCTGGCCTGGTAAGAAAACTATTTTTATTTTTTTTTTCAATATCCGTGGACAGAGATTATGAGAGAGCTAAAAATAAGGTATTGTAGAAACACCGTGGTCAGTGATTCTGTGTTTGTTGACTTTTTAAAATAATTCATGACCAGAACATCTGTAATGCAACAGCACAGGGCACGCCTGAGTCCAGAACTTGGTTTTGCAAGAAGCCTGACTGGATTAGCAAGAACATAATATCCCAAAAATAGACTTCAGAGCCACCTGAGCTGCAGAAAAGATGGCCCAAATCCATAGGTTAGCCCACAGCACTTACAGCCAGGCAACAGCTTGCAATAAAGGAAGGTAAAGTGAGATCTAAATTTCCATCCCTGAGTTCTCAGACCCAAACCCTGTAGCAAATTGCAGAAAATCCATTTCTTGACTGCCAGTGATACCTGGTCATAGAGAGAGTGATGGTCCTCTGCTTGGAGGGCAGGGAAAGAGAGCCTGTTAGAAAGACTTGGATTTTCTCGAGCTGCCAAGTGTCAAAGAGTACCTTGCTGGGGGTTGCTGCCTGTTTTGTGAGTTGCATTTTCTTCAGTTTCATTGAAAATCAAAGATCAAAAAAAGTGCAAGTTTAAGCATTTTTCCTCTGTCCTTGATGCCAGAACCTTGCTTCCCTGTAGCTCAAAGGAAGATGCTTTGGTGGAAAAGTAGGGCTCAGTGGCCATAGAAAAGTCCATCAGATGGAGAAGGCTGGGTTTTACACCCTCCTTGTGAAAGTGTGAGCAACTCCACAAAGTGATGGAGAGTACAAAATCAAACCGAGTGACCTGAAGTCCTCAAGGGACTTGTTTTTAAAAAAAACAGCAGATGGAAATCTGACACGCATAATCTGTCATGGTTTTACATGAGCTAATGAGGACAAATAGCCTGTTACACACTTAGGTAATTATTTGGCATCCAATTACTTAATCTGCATGCTTGCTTGCTGCTCTTGGAAA
The DNA here is from genome assembly GCF_040182565.1 of Anser cygnoides. Taxonomy (NCBI): domain Eukaryota; kingdom Metazoa; phylum Chordata; class Aves; order Anseriformes; family Anatidae; genus Anser; species Anser cygnoides. Next base: position 190,764,976 of record NC_089873.1, read on the forward strand.
TAGAGGTAAGACTCTGGAAGGGGTTGGCGATCAGTTATCATCCCTGTGAGATGATGAAGATGTGATCTGCTGATGGGTGCACGGTGCCCCTGGATTTCAATGAGACTTTGTGCTGTGGCTGCTTCTTCCCATTTGCCTGCAGCAGGTCTTGGCCATCACTAGCGATGATAAATGTGCCCTGGCATCCTTGGTCCTGGCCCTCCTCACATAATCACAGAAGGGCTGAGGTTGGAAGACACTTCTGGAGGCCCCTGGTGCCACCCCTGCCCAAGCAGGGACACCCAGAGCAGGTTGCCCAGGACCACATCCAGCTGGCTTTTGGAGATCCCCATGGATGTTTTTGAAGACTTCCACAACCTCTCTGGCCAACCTGTGCCAGTGCTCAGTCAACACCTTGCATGGGGTGTAAAAGCTGCTCCCCAGGGAGCTGCCGGAGCTGCACGAGGAGCAGCAGCTCCAGTTAGGGAAGGGTTTGCAGGGCTGGAGGGCAGGCAGCAGCTCCCTAGCAGGGAAAGCGAGCACAGCCTTTTATAGCAAGCACAGGCAGGTGGACGCGGATCTTTATCTCCTCTGCACTTGTTTCCTAAACATTATCAACTCAGATTACTGTCCACAAATTTCACTCCAAAACTTGAGAGTAATAGGCTTTTACAATGCAGTAAAAAAGATATTAACTGGTTCTGGGATTGACTAGACAACCATTTACACCGCTCTTTTATCAATATTGCCATAATTTGACACTTCTGAATGGAGGAGGATTGTAAAGCGTCTGCAGACCCTGTAAAACATGTTAAATGGAGATTAGTCTTACTGCTTAGTTTAAGCCTAGTAAAAGATAATTAAATTGACTGATGCAGCTGTAAATCTCACTTTTATCAAATCCTGGCTCTCTTTGTCCTTATGATTTTACAGCATCATTAATGTTGTTGTGACAATATCATTAATCTCCTCCTGCTGCTCAGAAAATGAAAGGGAACCAGCAGACACTATATAAATCTGCTCTCCCCTCACCAGCATTATCTTTTCTCGCTTCTTGGTTCCCCCGCAGCCCAGACACATATTTCATTCAGGAGGTGCTTTCAGAAGCTGAAAATTAATTGTAAACACACTGCACTGTTTGTTTTTTTTACTGCTGCTTTTGTGAAAAGGTTTTATTGTCTTTTTTTTATTATTATTATCATCATTTTTGGTGAATCAAAAGGGGATTAGAAATAATTCTTCAGTGCTTCTTTTTCATTTTTTAATTTAACCCTTTGTGTTATCAGTACAACAGGAGACACCATCAGGCCTACAAGCTCCAGAGGTACACCTAAGACACCTCTGGCTTTCACAGTGCCTTTCCTGCACCACATCAGCTGAGTGGTCGTGCAAGGCAACAGAAATGTGGGCTCTCAAAATCGGACTCCAAAAAATGTATGGTTTCAAACTTTAAGACAGCCTTGGCTGGGAAGCAGACAGATTTCAGGTTTCTTTATAGGCCTCTCGGGTCACATTTTCATGGCTTTCTCTGCAACCAGAAGAACTAAAAACGTCATTAAAAAATAAAAACCAAAATAAAACCTCCCAAACAGTGCTCGGGCAAGGCACATGGGGCAACACATCCCTGGGACAGTTCCCAGCGGGCAGTATGGATGGGACAGTGATGGTTCACGGGCAGGTGGTTTAGTTACACAGACTCTGGCCAGCCTTGGCACTGGCTCTCAGGGCCTGAGGAGTCACCGTGGTCCATTTTATGTGCTAGTTTAGGTGGAGCTGGTGCATCTCCCAGGTCCAGGCTCCCCAAGGAGGGAGTTGCTCTGCTGGGCATAGCCATGAGAAGCCTGGCTGGAGATAGACATGGGGTGCTCCAAGTTCCTGTGAGGGAGTGAAGAACCATTAGGATTTTAGGAGGTGGCTGGTAAAAAACAATCATAGAGGAGACCAAAATACCTGTGCTGGTGTTTCATAGCACTCACAGAGCCCTTGGGAAAACCCTGGAGGCACAGAAACCTCTGTGAGTGCCTGGGGGCTATCAGACCACCTCACCAACTGCATTTCTGCTCAGCCCTACCCAAAATTATTCCAGTTTTCTTTCCTCTGTGTGGTTCTTCCCTGCATGACTGCATATGAACTGTGCATCCCGAGTCACACATTCCTAAAACACCTTGTTTCTTCACGTTTCTAAAACAGTTTGTTCTCCGGAAGAGGGTCACTTGCCTTCCCAAGATTTAACTGTGGACACTAGGTCATGCACCTCGGGTCGATCGAGGAACACAGAATCCCATCTCCCAGTTCGTGGTGGACAATATAGTCCCACATCAAATAACAGGGGATTTCAGATAAGTGAAGTCCAGATAACCACGCTGTCTGCCTCCCCCAAGGTCAGCTGGCTCAGCAGGGCTTTATCCACATTGTTTTACCTAAAATATTTACCTGAGACCCAGGGCTAAATCCCTTCAAGATAGATTTCCATTGAGGCACTTCACCTTGGGTGATGTGTCTCACATGACTGAAATTTTGTGGGGTACTTCTGAGAAAAAAAAGCAAAAAAACAACAACCTGAATGCTGATTGAAGCCAGATGGCTTCTCATAACAAGGAATATCAGCAGGCAAACCAAGAGGTTTACAGCTACAACATCCTCACTGGCCATTTTGTTTTACTATCTCTATTTCTGTAGTTAATTCCAGTTTCTAAATCTAACAGGACCAACACATAGCCAGAACTGTACTGGGCTTGGTTAAAGTCAATGGGATAATTGGGTATTTGGCTTGCTGTTGGGAGAGGGAAGAGTTTATATAAAAACATTTTGGAGTTCATAATCCCGTGTTCAAGTTATAGTGAAGCCTAAATATAGTACTTCGATCATCAGCAGCTATAGTTTCGCTCCAGTACGTCTTTAAACTCAGCGGTCTGAAAGTCCAAAAGATAAGAAGCACTTCTCAGCAGTGCAAACAGACACGGAGCATGGGGTTCATGCAGGAAACGCTCCTTCTTTCAAACCGCAGATAACAGGGAGCTCCCCCTCACCTCGGCTCTTTCGGTGGGCACGGTTTGCCCCTCTGCAAAGATCCAGGGCAGCTCCAGCGTCTCTTTTCTGTGCCAGAAAGATAAGCAGCGAGGAGCTGGTCCCTAAGCTCTGCCAAGGGGAGTAATTTATGGCAAGAGCACAGTAAGTGGAATGGTCTGGGATAAAGGTGGAAAGAAACGGATAGTGGTTTTTTGGGGGGGGTATGCTGTGTGCTAGGCTTAGATATATTCTTAAACAGGGGTATGTACAGAGGGGGCTGGAACAGGTGATTTATTTCTAGTTTGTGCCTGTCAGGTAGTGTTCTCCACAGTTACATAGGATTCATTTCCGTAGATGGCTAGCTTTGGTCTTATAAAATAGGGGTGTTTAGCATTAGGCTGAGCTTTCTGAGCAAGTGATGGAGAAAGACAGGCGTCATGTGAAGGCCGCTCATCAGAGGCCAGGTTTAACAACCCCCTGGAGGCACCTAGCCCTGACCACGCAGGGAGGTAGGCCTGGCTTGGACTAGATGCACAACGTAGTGTGGGTCCTGTCCCATGAAGGACCAACCAGGAGGGACAAACCCACATAGGCAGAACACAGGGATGGCCACAAAGGAGCTGTAGACATGGGCTGCTCCCTTCCTTCTGCTGCCAGCTGGGATTTCCTTCCCATGGATGGCCCTTGGCTCGGGACAGGAGATAGGCTCTTCCAAGCCTGGGTCTAGGTGTCCTCACGGGGCTCAGAGCCCCAGCCGCACCCCACGTCCCACTCATGTCACAGGTGCCGTGACCCTGAAAATCCTCCCACCAGGGTCAGCAGGTCCATGTGCGTGAAAGTCCAAGGGCAGGACTTTGCCAAAGTCCTCCCCTTTATGGCGCACAAAGGTCTGCCAGGCGGCTCCAGGCGGGCGGCAAGAGCCGAGCTCATGCAGGGCTCGGCAGAGTGGTGCCTTGTTCAAAACCTGCTTGAAATCAAACACCCAGCCACACCACTGTGTGCTGATGGCACCGACACCTTCTGCCTGGCCATGGCAGTGGCAGAGGTGCTGCCTTGTGTCAGCCGGAGGGACTCCTGTGCAGCATCTGGCCCCAAACTGATGGCTGAGATTATCTGGAAGAGTAAATACCGTAAGGTGCTGCTGCCTCTCTGAGTGCTGTTACTCCTCAATAAAATGTGCACGCTATTTGATTCTAGTTATATTTGGTTCAGGTTGCTCCCTAATGATTAGAGTTTGAAAGAGATGTCAACAATTTTCTCTTTAAATTAACAGTGATAGGCTTTTATAGCAGAGTATAAAGATATCAGCTGGGAAATCTATGGCCATCAATGTCTTTATTTTTTTCCCTTTATCTGTTGATATTGCCCTAATTTGACACTTGCCTGTTGAGGAAGCTTGTAAAGAGGCTGCCGACCCTGCAATGCAAGTTAAATGTAGATTAGTCTTACAGCTCACTTAAAGCCCAGTAAAGTGATAATTAAATCCACTGCTGTGGCTGTAAACCCTTAAGTACCTGGAATTAGCTTTATTCCTGCCTCTGACAATGCAGCTTCGTTGGTGTTTATCCTGTCCCCAGCCTCGAGGCCCATCCAGCCTCGTGGAATGACACAACCTGGCTGCCACGAGCTGGTCCTGAGCCTCAGCACGAAGCTGCTGTCACCGTGCTTATCTCTAAGTTCAAACCAGAGGTGACCATCTGGGTCAAAACCATTCAGCTTATCAGGGAGAAAAGATATCTGTTGGGGCAGGCAGCAACAAATTCTGCCTCAGTGGTGGCGTGGTCTCCAAGGCAGCCCACTTGGGCAGGGTGACAAAAATGGGTTCCTGCAGCCCCATGGGACCCCGTGCTGTGTCAGCCGGCTGCCCTGGCACACAGCCTGGGGAAAGAGGATTTTTGGAAATAGCCTACTTTTCTCTTTGGTGGGTAAAAGGGTCTAAAATACTTCTGAACTGCTTTTACAGATACCTAAAGGAAAGCATCACACCTTAGAAGCCATGCAAAGGAGAACAGGTTTCAGTTTTGGCCATTGTGACTCAGAAGTCAGCTTATGATGAAAAAACACACGGAAACGCATTCAGTGCTCTATGCTAGGCCTTTTCAAGCTTTGTCTGATATCTCGTTTGAATTTCAATCTGTATGCTAATTAAATTTTCAGGGAAGGAGCAGATCACATTTTCTCAGAGCAAGTACTGATTACTTCTGTTATTTTCATATTTCTCTATATATTTTTCTTGGCATTCGTGGCTCCCTCTGATCCATTCAATAGGTGACATTTTGCAGCCTCCATCACCAAAAAGCAGGTGGTACCAAAACCCTCCATCCAGCAGCAGCAACAGAGCCAGGCATCACGGAGCAGAGCAGCCACCCAGCGGAGGTGCCTTCCCGAGTGCTTTGCAATCCAGCAGACTCCAGGACGGGAGGCAGTAAGAGAGATTTAAGCTGCTTAGACAAGGACCAGGATATACACAGCGATGCTTCTATAAATTGTTCAACGCTTCTGAGTTTGCAATGGCACAAAATGAATGCGAGCGTAATGAAGTTAATTAATCCCATGGCAACAAAGGGAACATCGGTGCCAGCCAGAGCCTGCAGACGGCTCTCAGATGCTTTTAAGGGAGCTTTTTCCAGCTGTTTGCCTCCGATTCCCGTTGTGCTGTGTCAGTGGATGGCAAAAGCCGTGCAGGTGGAGCCTCTGCCCCCGGTTTTCCAGGCGGGCCGCTGCTGCCACCGTGCGGGGGCACTGCCCGACCGACGCTGGAGCACCCCGGGGCCGTGCAGCCACCCCGGGCAGGGGTGAGGAAGGAGGAGAGCATCTCCCTGGGGCTGCACCGCCTCCTTTCCTCGCCTTCAGGTCGCTGGTTTGCTCGCCTGGTACCTGGAGAGCGGGAGGAAGGAGGGAGCGCGATGGCTTTGTCTTTCCGATTCCACCCAAATGGGACCCAAGAGGCTTGCAGCATCCCCCAGGGGGACTGAAGGGACTTGTAGCAGCCCCAAAGGGACCGAAGGGGCTTGTAGCAACCCCAAAGGGGATCAAAGGCACTTGCAGCAGCCCCGTGGTTCCCAGCTTCTGCCTCCCACCCTCCCGCACCTGCCTCTTGCTCACCGGTGATCACAAGAGAGAAAAGCCAAGGATGGAAAACGCCCCAAACAGGGACATCCTAATGACGGGGGGGAGCAGAGCAATGCCTGAGTGCTCTCCCAAAGCAACCCAGAGCTAGACACTGGCCTACGCCACTTGCAGACATAATAAATTTAATGCATTAGTCTTCCAGGAACTATCAGTGCATCTCCCCTTTGCTACCTTCAGAGACACTTCTGAAATACTGAGAAACCCACTGAGCCTTCGTTATGAAACTTTAATGGAGGCAGAGTCTGAAAGGATTTCGCTGCAGCACGTACTGCTGCATTTTGGTTAATTTACGGGGCTTCTTTCTCCCCAGCAACTTTCTTTTCAACATCTTCCTTCTCTTGCCCTCCTGAACATTAGTTCTGCTCTTTGTTTTATTTTTCATTTCTTCTTATCTTCCTAGCCAACATTAATTAAGCCTTCTAGCCACTTTTTTTTTTTTCATTTTAGGCTAGGTCTTTTCCATTTTCCCCTTTGGCTTCTGCTTTATATCTTCTAATTTCTGTGGCTTTCTTCTCTGCCTCCTTCTGAGTTTCCATATTTTCTCTATGTAGTGGGTTTACGTGGCAAGGTTTTGGTAGCAGGGGGCCATAGGGGTGGCTTCTGTGAGAAGGATCCAGAAGCTGCCCCATGTTTGGTAAGGGCCCCACTGCTGACCAGAGCTGAGCCAATAAGTGATGTTGATTTGTGCCTCTGTGAGAGTATATTTAAGACAAGGAAAAAAAAGCAGCTGGGAGAGTGAGAGGAGTGAGAAACAGCCCTGCAGGCACCAAGGTCAGTGAAGGAGGAGGGGGAGAGGTGCTCCAGGCGCCGGAGCAGAAGTCCCCTGCGGCCTGTGGCGAGGACCATGGTGAAGCAGGCTGTCCCCCTGCAGCCCATGGAGTACCACGGTGGAGCAGGGTTCCACCCTGCAGCCCGTGGAGGAGACCACGGTGGAGCAGGTGGACCTGCACCGACGGAGGCTGTGGCCTGTGGAGGACCCCTGCCGGAGCAGATCCCGGGCCGGAGCTGCAGCCCGTGGAGAGGAGCCCACGCAGGAGCAGGTGACCTGGCAGGAGCTGCTGCCCGTGGGGGACCCAGGTTGGAGCAGTTCGCTCCTGAGGGATGGACCCCGTGGTACGGACCCATATCTGGAGCAGTTCTTGAAGAGCTGCTGCCTGTGGGCAGCCCACGCCGGATCAGTTCGGCAAGGACTGCATCCCGTGGGAGGGACCCCACAGCACAGGGGATGAGAGTGACCGAGAAGGAGCGGCGGAGAAGAAGCGCCATAGACTGACCATAACCCCCATTCCCCCGTTTCCTTGCGCCGCTCGGGGGGAGGAGGTGGGAGAGGGTGGATGGGGGGAAGGTGCTTTTGGTTTCTTTCCTTTGTTTCTCACTTCTCTAGCTTGTTAGTAATAAGCAATAAATCTTACGATCTACCTATGCTGAGTCTGTTTTGCCCGTCACAATAATTACTGTGCGATCTCCCTGTCCTTATCTCAATCCTTGAGCCCTTTTCATCGCATTTTCTCCCCATTCCTCTTTGAGGAGGGGGAGTGAGAGAGCGGTTGCAGTGGAGCTCGGCCGCCCACCTGAGTAAAACCACCACACTCTGAAAACCAGGTTTGCAATGAATTGAGTGGGTTAAAACGACCAGGTCAAGCCATCCTCTGCCAGATCACTGGAGACCAGCATTCAGCTGTTCAATAAAACACGACTAAACACAGGGTGAAACACAGATTATGGGAAAATCTCTCTGGGCACCTCAGGTGCTGATGACCTGCCTGCTCCACTATGAGCAACACTTTTCATATCACTACTCAGACATGAGACATCTGTCCCTGGTGGACTTTTCTGATGCCTTTTATAACCAAAAGCAAGAAATAGACACTCTGGGACATGATTCATTGACCAATTTTAGATGCCTGTTTGGATGTTAGAAGACTCTATGGGAATATCTAATTTTCTCTGCCTTGAGGGACCTTAGGAAGACCAGCTGGACCTTCGTATGTAGCTGATCTGCCTCAGCCATATAAATCCCTTCTACCACATGAGCTCCTCTCTCCTAACAATAGGTTCTACAGCAGGGTCATTACGCATGAGCAGATCTTTGGTTTTCTGTATTCAAGGACATTACCACATTTTGAGCTCCACCTTTTCCTTTGACAATCCTTTGCCACACCTCTGCAGCACAATGTTGTGGCTTAAGCTGGCAAAAATTTCTTCTTTTAATAAAGGAAATTATTTCTAGACTCAAGCACACCTATTAGATCCTATTCTCGCTACTTTGCATGCTTGTTTCTAAGCATTCCTTTACTACTGTGGTTGATATATTAAGCTATAGTTTTTTCTAGCACCTGCTATCATTTTATCAGGGGTACACGGTATCATAAATTAATCTTCTATGTCATTGTTTAAAAAATAGTAAACTAACCTTCCACTTTATTATCTAAAAAGTAATTACTCTGTTCAACACCCCCACTGCTCATACTCAACCATGCATACAAAATGTCATGTCTCTATTCCTTTCTATCAAGCCAATAAATAAAGATACTGTCCTCTTTCTGGACAAGAGCTTATCTTCCATATATCAACACAATCGAGATCAGTTCACTGATAGCAAACACTTCTCTCAGACATAAATTTTCCCTGACAGCATTTTACAAGGCCAAGAAGTGTTCATATAGTCACACTCTGGACACTGTGCTGATAGATAAAGCTGCTGCAGAGGTGAGGTTGAGTTGTATCAGCTCTGAACAATCTTAGACTAGAAAACTGAATTCACCTGAGCCTCTGTGGGTGCACAACATAATCCCTCCTCTTCCTCGGCCAGTGCAGCTCCTGATTTGAAGCAGCTGCTGCTATTTCAGCCCTGAAACCACTCCACAGTCCTGTCAAAGTCTTTCAGGGCTGCCATGTGTTTCTTGTTGACTCGTTGGAACCAGTGGGACCGGCAAACGCCAGTTAAAGAGAAGGCGTAAAAATTAAAGGAACTGAGAAATGGGTGGAGAGTGTTTGGCTCTTTTTCAGCGGTCTGGTGATTGAAGACAAAATATCAACGTTCCTTCTGATATTTGTTTCCTTGTCAGAAAGACAGCTTGGAAGGGAGAGGCCCCACAACAGAAGGAAGAAAATCTGTCATTGTAGGAAAAAATGGAGGCTCAAACCACAGACAAGATTCCTGAAGCATGGGAACAGATGGATCTAAAAGATATGAAATGTCATCTGAATGCTTCTGATGTTGATTCAGACTGATACCTTGAGGAATAAGTAGCAACAAACTGGTATGACAGACCTTTATTCCATCAACCTATCATTTTCATGATCAAGCACTAACTCTGTCAGACATTTCTTCCTGCTCCCAGACTCCTCTTTGTTCCCAAGCATGCAATCAGGCTGGAGAAATAGAAATTACAGGGGGAAGAGCTTGGAGGAAATTCATGCATGTCATCTGGCTTTTTCATCTACTTGCAGGTGGTCATTTGAACAAGGGGTTCTGGTAGGTGGGCAAGGAAGCTGGCCAAGACAGCAGGATGGGAATCTCCAAGTGCCTCTTTCTTTCCCTTCACTGACAGGAGAACCCAGAGCTTGGACAAATTACTTCAAATGGCTTGTAACCTCTGGGTTAAGGTAGCCAGAATGCTAAACCATAGTGTGTTTGTAAATAGTTTCTTTTAATGAAGAAATAGATTTGGATTTATTTGGTAATGGTGTTCTTATTCATCATGGGGCATATAAAACAATGGGCAAGAAATTCTCAACCCTTAGAGTTTTACCTTGCTTTCCTGCATGTAGGAAGATGGAAAAAAAAAAAAAAGTTTCCCAATGGACTTGCTTTTTCACCTACAAAGCTCCCAGAATTCCAGTATCTTATATATCAACGGCGATTACATCACCTGACAAAATCTTCTATCTGAAAAAGCGTACCTGACAAATTGTGCCTACAAATACTTGCCTTTCTCCATCACAGAAGTGTGACCAGCTCACTTCTGAGGTGGGGTGGTCCTGCCCTGCTCTCTTGTTAACCATTTCTGTCCATAGATTTCAAAAAATTTTTACTTTGGTCTCCAGAGGAGGTTTCTTTCTGCTCAGCCACTGCCCAGGACTGTTTGATACCTCCAGCCTATTTGCACCAAACTCAACAGTTCGTGAAGATTTAGTGGTGGTCATTGAGTGGGAGCCGGAAAGACAAGCTGGTGCACGCAGGGAGGGAGATGGCTGCGCAATTCAGCCCAATCCCTCCCACAAAACAACACCAGCAGCCAAGGTGATCTTCCCATCTTCTGGGTGACTTGACCAGAAGGTCTGGGTGACCTGGTTGCTGCACACCAGCCCCAGCACATGATGCCACTGCCACATGGATGGGCATAGAGGAGGGCTTTAATGTGGGCTGTGAGATGTGGGCAGCTGGGGACGGCCTGGGATCCCTGTGATGGGGCTTCCTCCGGGGACACCAGGCTTTATTAGTGCTCACAGAAAACCCTGGTTAGCTGTTAAATCTTTGCGCATTTATAAATGCCCATGTTATTTCTCCATCTCTTAATGATGGTAATAAACCTTTGAGCAGATCTGGTTTGCACCAGACCCCTGTGTTTGGATTGTCTATAAGAATGATTGCACGGTATGGAAATAGTTCTGTAAGAAGCCATCTAGAAATATACAGCTATAAAACAGCAATTAAAACATAAATGAGCAATCCGGAACCTCCCTCAAGGGATATGTGGTGAAGTCAGACGTCTTTCCCTGCTTCTTAGATTATCCTGAATTATTTAGAAACAAACAAAAAAAAATATGCTGATAATCATAGTCAAGAAAGCTACCAACTGCAGAATATAAAATTGCTAATAATATCCTGAGCTCTGAGATAAGTAACATTGTTAATAAGGCAAAAACATTGGCAGACCTAATTACAAAAAATAAAAATAAAAATAAAATTCCCTTCATATTAAAAAAAGGCAGACTAACCATATGGGTTATGCAGTTTAAACAGGAGCAGAGACAGAGTTCTCTCTTAGCCTGTTCCCTGGGGATACCAGCTCCTTCTGACTCCCTCACGTCAGTCATCTGCAGCAAGGTACCCTTGCTGTGGCCACCTGAGACACGAGGTGATGGTCAGAGGAGGAGGTGTAGCTGGTGAAATGCCTGTTCTCAGCCTGGACCTGGAAAGGAAGAGGCCTTCCCCTCTCCAAGTCTGGTTCAAAAGGACTGCTCTGCCCATCCTCACCTACCCTGGGGCAGTTCTGCCTCTGGGGCTCCTGAGAGAGCAGAGCCCAACTTCTCCTGGGCTTCTGCCCTGTCAGTCCTTGTGCTCTTGTGTGCACCTCGTATTGCTTAGACATGTCTTCGGGCAGAGATGTTTTCAGGAAAAAAAATCTCATTACATGCTAGGAAGACAGCCAAGGTTGAAACATCAAATGCTCAGAAGTTAGGACATGCCAGAATTAAGACTGTCTGAAGAGATGTCTGTCTGTCCCTGGTACGGCAGAGCTGGACCAGAAGTGATCTTCTGGATTTGGGGAAACTGGGCTTGAGAGGGTCCTGTTAGATATCAAAGAGGCTGAAGGCAGGTTAAGAGCCAAAGAGAATTTAAAAATTACCGAAGTATGCATTTTAAGTTAAAATGCATCATTTTCACTTTCTGTATTATGTCTTATGTAGTACATGAGCTTACATCTAGCCGGAAGCATTGAAGGCAGGATGCAAGGAATGCATAATATCCAGTGTTTGACTTTTTACAGGATTTAACGTAGTGGAAAAACACATAACTTCTTTATACCCTTATTTTCTACTTGCAGTTTCATAACTTTTAGAAAGGAAAACTGAATAATTCTGCCTCCTACCCCTCCACCAAATGCCATTATTTCAATTTTTCATGTGCCCATGCCTGTCTGATAAAGTCTTTAATTCCCTCCAAATGTCCAGTTAAGCAAGCAGAACAATTTTTGAGTAAAACCCAGACTTCCCCTTACCATCTCCCAGACACCTGGTCTGGGAAGGGAGGAGGGAGGGCTGCCTGAAGGCAAAGCCTCGAAGAAATGTCACCCTGTGTGACAGGGAAAGATGCGTCAGTGCTGGAGTACTGGGGCTGCCCTTGCTGAGCCCAGGCTCTCCAAATGCCCATTTGCCATTTCACAGACCCCTGGCAGTTTCAATGCTGCTGGGTGCTTTCCAGGGGCACACGCTCTTCTCTGCATCCTCACTTTTTCACCCAGGTCCCATTTCCGAAGGGGGCACATCTGCTGCTCACATTTCATGCATAGAAATTAAACACAATGTTCCTAAAAAAAAAATAAATCCTGTTCAAATTTTTATGTACCTGAAATAAGAGGGCTCCAAAAAAATTAGGAAAAAATCATGCATTTTGACCCCCCATTTTGATTGTTTTCCTTCCAAAATATTTGCTTGGTCTTGAGAGCTATTTAGCTTTTTTATGTTTGCTTCTAAAAAGAAATGTAATGGTCCTCAGAGTACTCTGACAGCATGTTATCTCAGGATGATGTCTCTGCACAGGAGTGAACCCCAGGTGTCAGAGGTTGCCCTGCATGGGGCTGATCGAACAGCTCTGAGAGCAATGGAGTGATTCCCACCTTATATTACAGAAACAGGTCAAGCTTGTCATGTACAAATAACTCCTGACACTAGAAACCTTATCTTCTCAGATCATAGCCTCTAGCTCAAGAAAGTTACAAATCTTTTTCTGCTCCCGTGGTTTCACGCCAGCAGTAAATAACAGGCATGGATGCTCCTTCCATCGCAGAATTTTTGAGATGAAACAATAGTTCAAGTACGAGCTGTCAAAGTTGAAATCATTCCTTATTTTCTTGCTATTTCACAAGATCAAGTAGCACCTTGAGACAGATATCTCCTCATCTTAATCATCTCTCAGCTAATGCACAACTCATCCTCCTTGTACATTTTCCAATGTTCTTGCATACTCTGCTTTAAAAGTCCAGAGGTGTGGATGATGTACGACCAATATTTTTTTGTCTTAGCTTATCGATACTTCAGGCCAAAACGAAGATCTCCAAGATCTTCAAACTGATATTCCAAAATCCACTCCCCGGTTTGCCACCACATTTTAAAACCTGTCATAATTTGGCTGGTGCAGCTGGGTACGGCCCATGGAACAGGAGCTTCCCATCACTGCAGCACAGAACTGGTGAAAATCTCCTTGCCTGCCTTCAGCCAGGGAACCTGCTCTAGGGAACCTGCTTTGGCAGAGGGTTGGACCTGACGATCTCTTGAGGTCCCTTCCAACCCCTGCAATTCTGTGATTCTGTGAAATTCTCAGCCCATACAGGCCAATACTGTCTCAGACAGCAGCCAGAATCAAGAAAAGCCATACTAGGCATTAATAACAGAGCTTTGCCATAAAAGACAAAACCAAACATACTGCAATATGAAAGCACATCAGGTTTCATTATAACAAGAGATTTAAATGGAGATTGGCTTTTTGAACTGCCTTTTTTCAGGCACTTCAAAGGGTTTGCCACTAGATGTAGCAAAAGCTCTCTTAAAAGCTGTCTGCTGTATTTCTCTTAGGAAGGGGGAAACAGACTAAAACTCAACAAGTAAGGTAAGGATAACCTTAAACAGAGAACACTTTTTTTTCTATTAAAGGAAAACCGATTCAAACCAAACCAAAAAAAATAAAAGATGAAACTTCAGTTAACAGAGCCAGGGTGTCCAGGAATACCTATCACCTTGGCTATGAGGCGTAGAGCTCCCACTGGAGCCCTGTGCAGCAGGGGAGCAGGAGCCAGGCCACGAGGGTGGCAGCGGATGCTCCTCGCTGGGACCCTCACCCCTGCCTGCCCACGCAGACCTGGCTCAGCCCAGGCTTGGCTGGTTCACCCTCTTTTCTTCTTAGGCTAGGTTTTCTCAAAAGCAAACTGCATTTGGACATTCAAATAACTTCCTCCATTTTATAGGTTTTCAGTTTGTTGGGATTTCTTTAAAAATCAAGGGGTCAGTAATGGGAGCTGGGTCTGGTTTCTGTTCCGTTAGCTCGTTAGCCGCGGTAGCAAGAAACCATCTTTGCGAAGCCCATGATCTTAGCATGGTTTTCCCACCGTGACGTACCCTACAAGAGCAGATTAACCCGGGCTAGGCACAGCGATCAGGAAACAGATGGCAGGGATACAGGACGGCAGTGCCTGTACTGATGGAGCGCGGCGCATCCGGCTCCTGGGAGCGCTTTGACAAGAACAGAGGCTTCAAGATTTACCAGGGAGGCCAGGACAGCCTGTGCTTAGAAAATCCTAAGGATGTGTCAGTGACATACACAGTCTTGCGAGGGGATCAGACAGACAAAAGTATAACTGGGGTGATTTTCTCCGTCATTTTCACCATTACTCTGATTGCTCATCATTTTTAGGTTGACCTCTGCACATGCAATATGCCGTGCTCTCAGAGTGCCACCACATGAGCTTGAAATTAAGTCAACAGAATGTTATGAACTGTTCAATTTATTTAATTGCATATAGTGGAGAGCTCATCAGATAGCAGGATCTACCATGGATTATATTGCACATCCTCTCACGTAACCCTGGAAATTAATCCAAAAGTTCTTTGCAGGAAGGCAGTCTTCCAGCAGACAGACTACTCGACATCATTGTGTACATGGGAGGCATCCAGCCACTGACTTTTCAAACCTAGGTGAGACCCAGGGCACCCAAGGCATGGTCCAGCTCCAGCCTGAGCCCATGTCCCAGGGAGGACAGGGTGCAGGAGGGACAGACAGACATACCCAGCCTGCAGCCCAGGTGCCAGGTGTCTCCTCCTTCCTACAGGGTAAATTAGATCGTGTCTTCAGTAGGATATAAAACTCAGAACTTTGATGGAAATCAAGAATTGTGTTAATACAAAAGCGAAAACTGCTTTTTTTCTTTTTTTTTTCATTTGTGCCTAAAAATTCCAGCAGTGCTCAGAGAAGCACAAAAGGTATAAAAAGTCTGTTTTTTTCAGGGTTTGATTTTGATCCTAATAGCACATCACAAAAAAATTCTTGCCGCAAGTGCTATGGGAGATCTTAAAAACCTGTTAACCCCTGCAAGCAAATAAAAAAGAAACAAAAAAACCTTTGTGCAATACTGAAATGACAGCAACATCTACGGCTGTTCAGCCCCCATTAAGCAGTGAGCCCTTGCAAGAACGTGGAAGAGCGCGTGGATGATGCTAATAATATGCCATGGAGCTGTTGTTTATATGAATTGCAAATGGCTGGCATTTTGAGCAAAGGGTTTTAGCCACTCAGGGGCAATTTTCACTTACGTAACTCAGCGTCTCTGGTTCCTCTTTCCTCCTACAGCCAGCCTGCGTGTGCTCAGGTTAGCCAGGCGGTGCTGGGTGCTGCCTTGTGCAGATTTTTTCCTGACCCAGCTGTGCCGGAGCTGTGACGTGCTCCTGCTGCTCGCCAGTTCATCTCTGCCACACGTGAAACACTGAGCAGCTCTCGGAGACTCACTTCTGCAGAAGGATGTGTGTGGATTCACCATTTGGTTATTGCCCTTGTTAATGTTAATGGCTCATAAAGGTTCTCCACCTTCCATTCTCCCCATGTAAGTGATGCTCGGGAGGGAGAAGAGAGGAAGTCAAGAAGTAAAATGGCCTCTGGGACAATAAAACAACACCAGTACCATCCCTGGAGTTGAGCTGTGATGCACAATACATAAAAGCAGTGCAGGCACTGAAGACTCAGATTTAACAACATTGTGCTTGCTTAATTGCCTCACACCTGTCCAATATCTGCCTCTTCTCCAGGGCTCCCCCCAAGCAATTTTCTTTTTCTCTCCTATTTCTTCTGGAATTCCTCCCAGCAGATTTTCAGGCTGTTGGAAATGGTGCAGTTTTGATAAAGAGTATTTTTGCAAACCTACAAGTCATAATCCTTAGTATTTATGCAAATAGTTGCACCTTCTCGGACTAGCAGGGGGTGGTGTGCTCATGCTGGAGGTTCAGAAGAACATTGCATCCTCACAGAGTATTTCACCTTCACTATGATACTAGCTTTCAAACAGATTTTCATTATATCCTCCATTCCTCTCTTAAAAAGTCACCTTGTGTTTTCTTTATGTTCCCCATTTGATGCATACTACTCGAGTGTGTTCCTCTAGATAAACTCATTCATTACAATGATGTTAGCTCTCCTGGCTGTGCTGTTTGATCACTTCCATAAACACCGACCGTCAGCTCCAAAACCTGCACAGCAACAAAAAAATAAAAACAATAATAAAAAAAAAATCCTTGTTTGTGTCTTAAATTCATGAACCACTGACCCTTGATTTCCACAGTGAACTTAAGAGGACTGTCATGATGTGTGACCTCCTTGAGATGTGAGGTGGCCACAGGCATGGCTGGTGTGGGTGGCACCTCACCACTTCCCCAGAAGTTTTGGGGACCTCCGGGCAGAGGTTACCTCCTCACTGCCCAGGCTTTGCACCACAGCTCATAGCAGCCTCAGCAAAACTACCAGGTCATGGGCCAGCATCACGAGGAGCAACCACCGGAGCCCATCCCACCAGCACAACAGCCACAGCGGAAGGACCAGAAATCTCTTAAAACTCCATAGTTGACGGGGAGCAAGGACAGGTCTGTGGTTATGTGATGCTGTGCAATGGAGTGAGGTGGGAAGATGTTAGCGTTGGTCCTGCCCAAACGAGTTGAGGAACCAGGAGCAGAGGAGGTGCATTAGCACGATGCTAAGTCATTTTCTGGTATTTCCTGCCTGAAAGAAAACATGACCAGAAGTGAGATATTTATTCGGTCCCTGTTCTCCCAGGCAATTTCCTCAGGCCAAGAGTCAGCACCCACATGAATGTTATTCTTCACAACACTCATTTTGTTCTGGTTGCTACCACAATTTGTATCCTGAAGGCTTTTAAGCACGACCTGTAATACCATTCATTGATATAGCCCTGATATAGTTCCAGCAGTCCCTCTGCACTCAGGACACTGCCATCAATCTGGGGAACCACTACTGGAAAATATCAGCACAGTCATCCCAAGAGAAAAATGGCCACTCAGCTAGTGCATAGAGGATAATGAAGTTTCTTGCCAAGGTCTGCCATGACCATAATGAACTACAATTTGTTCAGGTGAATGTCACATTTTCAACTTGATGGAGGCCCATGGGCCATTTATAACTTTTTAAAAATAAAGTAGAGATTACTAGTCCTTAATGTAAAAGTGCAGAAAGTAAAGGAAATAGTGTCTTAAAATAATAATAATAATAATAATTAAAGACAAACATTCTCAATCAGAATCCCCAGTTTTACAGTGATAGTTTTTGAGGATGGAAAGATATAAAAGTGCCCTTGATGCATGTGTTGGATATACAGCTGCTATGAATGCTGCTTCATTCTTTTGTGTACCTCTCTAGTTCTCCTTTAAACCAACAGACCTAAATGCAGATACATGTAGTTCATTTTCCTAACGTTAAGTAATGATGGCGAGCCAGTGTCTAGAGACATATCGTACAGTCAGTCTGAAGAGTTAATTATGAAAAACCCATTGAGACCATCCAGCCTTTCCCCTTCAGATGGAGGGTTTAGTCCCCTCCAACAATGATCTAATATTGCATATGTCATTATTGACTTTCTATGTCAAGTTAGTTCTGCAGGGACCCATGCTATTAAGCTTAGGGATTAAATTTTATCAGTCAGAAAACCATGTAGTCAAATACTTTATCCATAACATATTTATTTTCTGAAGATTAAAAAGAAATGTGCTGACATGCAGAAAAGATATGTAACAGCAGTGCCTTTTCCTGCCATCAGTGTGAAAGTGCACACAAAATGTGAGGGTTCAGAATAGTTTGGCAATGAAAGAGGATGAGAAAGAGAAGTCAATGGTAATCAGACCTTGCAGTTACTTGCTGAGGTGCATCTTGGCTGTTCTGTTCAACCAGGGGATTTGTCTCCTCCTTCTGACTCTTATTAAGCTACATCATAAGCTTAGAATCATGGAATCATCTAGGTTGGAAAAGACCTTCATGATCATCCAGTCCAACCATCAGCCTGACCTACCAAGTCCCATCACTAAATCATGTCCCTTAGTGTCACATCCACACGTCTCTTAAATATCTCCAGGGATGGGAACTTCCCTGGGCAGCCCGTTCCAATGCTTTAATGAAAAGAGTTGGACCCAAGATGAGGGATTATTTTAGGATCTTATTCTCAAAACTGTATCTTCAAAATTCCTGTGAAGTTGCCAGCTGACCTGCAAACACCTGAAATTTTTCGCCTAACTTTGTGCACCTGGGCTGCCTTGTTACACCCAATGGAGCCAAACAGGCACTACCAAAGGAGACTCTTCCCACTTACCCAAGGACAAAGCCAATCCCTTCTGAAGTGCATGTTTATTTTGGCTAATTTCAGGAATACGTTGGAGTGACTAGCTCGGACTTTGACAGCAGACTTAGGCAGTGGAAGAGGTTGCCCAGAGCAGCTGTGGATGCGCCATCCCTGGAGGTGTTCAAGGCCAGGCTGGATGGGGCTTTGGGCAACCTGATCTGGTGGGAGGTGTCCCTGCCCATGGCAGGGGGGTGGGACTGGGTGGGCTTTAAGGTCCCTTCCAACCCAAACCATTCTGGGATTCTATGACTTCAACTCCGACTTAGGTGAGGTGGCTCTCCAGGTTCCTCCCAGGTGAATTTTGTTCTTGGCAGCACACTAGCCATGGACTGCTTGCTGTACTGCCTTGGTGCCTTCAGGAGCAGGTCAGTCTGGGATACTTAATACCCATTACATGCTCAAGCTCTGTAAGAAACCATAACCTGCTGTGTTTGCTCCTACAGGTGTTAGGCTCTCCATAAAACAAACTGCTGGAGATTTCTCAAGTGGCATAAATCAGGATTTTGAATTCCACACCAATCCTAACAATGACAGTCATGCACTTCGCCAGATTCATTTCACTTACCTTCACCTGTGTGTGACACACACCTCCACAGCTGAGATAACTGCACCGAGCTCCCTGCGTGCAGTGAAATGAGAAATTGTGGATTTTGTGTGTGTTGTGATTAACTTTCTCCTGTGATAGACATCTGAAGGTGATCAGGCAAGTAATCTATTTCATCCCTCTAACTCTGAAGGAAGCCTGAAGCTACACTTCGGATATCTGCACTTAGCAGTGTGTAAACCATATACCATATCCACATATAACATGTGTGTATGTATGTTATTCAGGAGAAATTCACAACAATTTTCTTCAGTTAATAATTCCTGATTAAATCCATGAAAGCTGGAGTTCTGTCAAATCTTACCTTAAATTCTAGGAACCTTTGGCTGATTTTATTTCGAAATGCATTTCCTAGCATATTCACAGAAAAATAATGGCACAGCAAGTGATCAGTAGCATCTGTGACTAATTGCAAACAATCACAACATGAAATTATATTTTCAAGTCTTTAATTAGCTAGAGAATGAGTCCCTTGATTATTTCTGGTATGCTATGTACTGCCTGACCTAGCAGACAGAAGCCACTGTTTTCGTTCAAGGTCATCATAACACGTATTCCTCTACTGATCCCACATACTGCAAAACAAGTTATCTGTTTTTCAGCCTGACTACTAAAAGTCAAAAGACGGGCATAGTAGACAATAACACACCCAATAACATGCAGATTTGGCCTCTCAGCTTTTATTTGACTTCTACCTTTTTCTTCTTGCTGCAAATCTTGAATCTACCTTCTATAAACAAGACATTAGTCACAATTACTGAAAATTACAGACAGCGTAGTGGCTTTCCAGAGCTGGGAAATATCTTACTGTGCTTGCTGTCCCAGCATGTAATTCTCTTAAAACAGTGGCTGCAGGTACAGAAACGTTTAAGAAACAAAACGACCCAGTGGTTTTATCTCCTTCTAGGGACTGGGCTGCTGATGGCTGTGTCTGCCTGACTTCTCCGGATTATACCAGTGCAGGAGGTTTACCCTGGGGTCATTCTGCATCCTGGTGTCCAGCAAATATCCCCAAATCCATTGTGTGTGGGTATGAACTGTAATGAATTTCGGTGACACCAGCTGAAGAGGGGAACCAACCTATATCCTGGAGAAGAGCAGATCAAGTCAGGCTCTGCAGGTGGGTGTCTACTAGTGCTGAGCAGAGCCAAAGAGCCTCCAGTGCCACACGTGAGGAAGATTTAACAGCAGACACCAGAAAGTCATCTCACAAAGATGGAGTAGAAAATTACAGCAGAAATGGTCACACTCAAAACCCAGATCAAGATATGAAATATATTTTGCCACTCTCTCTCCATTGAATGGAAATAACAACTGAGGTCCAATGTAGTGAAAAACACTTCTCAGACTGGAAGAGTTTCAATCCCAGCCTGAGACATGTAGCTTGTCATGCCCAGCCTACAAAGGAACATGAGTGTTCACCGTGATGGCACATTTCCACTCCTTGGCTTTCTCCAGAAAGCTGGACTACCTTGAGCTCATGCCCACCTTCTTTAGGGTTGCAGTCCCCTGGCTTCACTGCAAGTGAATGAGCTTTTTTGTCTCTTGCAAAAGCAACATCAGAAAATGACGCTTAAGATGTGTGCCTTGTTCTGCGGCCAAGCACATCAGGACCTGAGAAAAGGACAAGCACAGAGATCCCGAGTTCAAAGAGAAAAGCCTGATAAGCAGTTTCAGGATGCACCCCTCCTCTCCAGACCAAAACATGACATATTTGGTTGTTATTTTTCCACCATTTTTTCATTCAACTTTACAGGACACATGGCCTTGGTCCATTATACCATATGGCTGCTGCTAAATGTATTAGGAGGCTCATTCATGACTCCAGCAAGGATAAAATGCTAAAAAGAAATATATTCCACTTAGCCTCTGACATGTACATGTTCTACAGCAGCAAGGTATAAAACATTTTCAGATATTAAATCAGATATCCGTCATCTACTATTAGGATCCCAGATGTTATTAATTTACCACTATTAGATGCTGCTAGTACATTCAGTAAGAAATTTTCATTAAAAGCACTATTAGTATGTAAGACACTGTATTAATTATCTGTATTATTATTGAAATCTGTGTAGGATTTTCCGATGTTTTGGCATTTTCAGCTCTTCCCTGCACAACAGAACCAGAAATTTCAGTTTCACTCGGATCTGCGTTCGCCATCTCCTACAGCTTCCCAGAACAATTAGCCCAGCTCTCCCTCAGGTCATCTAGTGATGATACCATCACAACACCCTCACTTGCTCCCAACACGTGTCCCCATGGTGGCTTCTTCTCATGCCCCAAACCTCAAACCACACTGGGATACATCGTGTTGTGCACGCTGCCCAGTGGCCTGCACAGGTGGCCTGTGAAAGCAACGGATCTACAAATACTGAAGTTCTGGACCTCCATGCAAAGATCAATAGCCCAAAGCATATGCAGAAAGGCTGAGAGGCCCAGGATGTTCCTAACGTTCCCCTTGACCTGAAGGACACACGCTTCAGGGCAAGTTTAATGTGATTTCACTGATCAGTCTAAAGCCCCTAAATGGGAGCTAGGAACGTGGAAAGCCCAGGACATCTGGTCTTCTGCAGACCGCAAAGTCCGCGTCCCACTTCATTGTCCAGGACTCAGCAGATATAACAACACTGTGAAAGAGCATCAGATCTGCTCCTGCTGAGTCAGCTCAATCTTAACTAACAGAATAATTATCTGCTTGCGTTTCAAGGCTAAGGGAAAACAGCTTAAAAGAAGATCTGAGCAGCTGTCAGCAATACATCCGTACTTGTATTAAGATGTGAAAATGATATGGACATAGCACTCACTGCTAAGGGAAGGAAACAAGGCTGCAGCTCCACCACAGCCAAGCAGGGGGTACCTGTTCCAGGGTAATGCATAAACCATCAGCAAAACTCAAGAGCCATTAGCAGTATTTGCTGGGGTATTGAAGTATTGCAGACTCAAAGCCCAAAGATTTCAGGGGTTTGATGCAGGTTTTGTTTGTTTGGTTGGTTGTTTTTGTTGTCTTTATTTATTTATTTTTTAAGCTACTATTTTCTTACAAGATTCTTAGGAGAAGACAGTAACCTGCCTTAGGCAGCACACAATATCTGGTGTTTCACAAGCAGCTCTGCATTTCCCCGTAGCCCTGCTTTTCCTACCGCTGGTGACCCCAGGGACAAGTGTACATGTAATACTGCTGGCTCGGAGCTGCTTTTGGTTTCCTAGTCAGGGGCTACAGATGTCTGAACCAAGGTCACCCATTCTTCAGCCACCTTCTCTGACGAGCCCCATCCAGGGAATGGCGGTTACTCTCCTGTTCCATACATCTCTGCAGAAATCTCAGCTCCTGCTGGGACATCCCACAGGCGTCCTTAGGGGAAACCAGAAGGTTTCTAATGAGCTCGTTGCATAATTCTGTATCACATTTACTCTCAAAGTAAAAGGAGTGGATCAGGCAATATTTTGAACTCAGAGGGATGATGTGGCTCTGATCTGGAGGTAACCCACACAAACCTGGAGCATGCACAGGCACTGCAGGTTGGAAGGCTTGAATGGCATCTGGCTCCAGAGAGCAAACATTTTCATCACAAAATCAGCTCGTTACATTTTTTTTTTTAATCTATCAATACTCTCTGATTTCCCAGGTGACCTTGGGCAAGATGGTGCATTAGCAATGCTGCGAAAATGGAAATGATAATGTTCCCCCTTTGCTGCCAGCTTTATCCATTTTACCCTGCGGATCCTGTGGGCATGGTGAGATACCGCAGCACCTGCCCAGGGACAGGCCCACTCTCAGATTGCTTCTTCAGGCATTCCTGTAGCACAGTTATCACAGAATCAGTATTTACTGTTTAAATCCACAAGCAGTGCATTTTCTGTGCATTAGTGTCACTGCAAGACAGTGATTTATTGCCTGAGCGAGGAGATGCTTTCTCCAGGGAAGGAGCTCATTTAACCCTCATCCAAGCCCTGACAGATGGCTCTGGAAGGGAGAGCAGCACTCTGAAGCATTCTGATGCTGGCTTGGGTTGGAAACAGCAGCTCTGCTCAGGGCAGAGTTTCTGTGGTGCTCCATGGCCACACATGTGGTGCTCAGTTCATGGGGTGGCAGCTCTATCAGCCTCCACCAAAGAGAGGTACAGCTCAAGCTGGAGATCTTCTCCAAGAACACGCAGCATTTCCCATACAAGATGCAGTGATGCATTCCTCTTTGTGTTTTCCTGTGTAGGTTTGGGTTTTGGAGAACATAAAGGCCAAGACAAGAGCTGAGACAGTGTCCTCCTTCTCCCAACAGAATCCCATGGTCTCACTAATGAGGCAGGAGACACTCTTGAGGTCATTATTTCCATACACCAGTATTTTTTCAAGTATATTTTAAATTACATGTATTTGGTTGCTTTTCCTTCTGGGGGCTGTTGGCTTTATGGGTACATGTTGTCTTTTCTCCTGAGAGGGAGTGGGAAGACCAATTTGGGTTTGGATACAATCTGGAGATACGAACTGTGAAAGATGCCAGACTTTCATTTTCCTCCCATCACATCTAGGAGCAGAACATGGTGGGGGACACCAGCATCTCCTTTATTTTCCTGGCAAACTTGGGAAGGAGCCATGTTCTCCCATGTCAGGAGCATGAAAATGTTCTCAGTCTTGTCTTGAAAGGAGGTAGAGTAAGGAGTGGTTCACCGCAACACACTGTCCATGTCTTTTATCAAATCTAATGACTCTTTCACACAAGCCAATAGTGAAATACTGTTTTGTTTTGTGTTTTTTTTTTTTTTTTCCACCAGGCAGATTCTAAAGATACCAAAAGACAAGCCTGAAAATATCTGCAACCTAGAATATGAAATAGGGACAATTGGCAGCCCTGAATATAGCTAGCTGGCAACCCATCCAAGATGTTTGCTTTCTAATAATAGATAGCTGGGAGAGGCATATGGAGAAATGGAGCTCAGAGACTCTTATTTCCTATGTATAAATACACTGAAGTCACAGATGTCTCTGCAGCCTCAATCTGCCATGACCAAATGCAAGGAACAGACCCAAAATGAAAGACACCAAAAAAATGTAGCATAGTAAACTCTCCATATTGAAGGGTTTGTTGCCTTTCCAACAGACAGGTGTTAAAAAAGCTCTCCCAAGCAGTCTGAAATAAATGGATTTATCCATTAAAAAATCAGGTTTTCTTTACTTTGTCTTTTTCATTAACTGGTGTGTCAGTGTACATATTGCTAAGGGAAGCCTGCATTTGATCACCTCTCAGCACCCTGAGAACCCCGTCAGCTCTACCAAAAACATTGCTAAGGGGGTTGAAGCCTTGTGAAAACAACTGTTGGGCAAGTCAAATCTGTTTTATATGTGCAAGGTGAAACTCGTATCAGATCCTCGCCCTGCTAACAGGACCTTTGAGTTCTAAAGGAGGGAAATGTAATTTTCTTGCATACCTCATAAACAGAAATAGTTAAAATCCTTGGCATTTACAGTCTCCAGCACTTTTACACACCAGACCAGCTGGTAACCTGTAAGTCTTATGAGATAATGCCTGTGATTGATACTCATAAAATCTGCAAGGGGAGCCTATAAGTCCCAGGAGAGCAATAGACTGTCTACAGCTTTTACTAGTTCTGCTATAGCAGGAGGCTGAGATTGCAGTTGCCAGGAGAGAAATATTTATGGGTCATGAACCTTCAGGCTGTGCCAGGAGAGCCTTCAGCTATTGTCAGCAGCATATATAAACTCTGCTTTTATGTTACTCAGTTGTCCACCCATGGGCAAATTGAATTCCTGCCAGCACTGCCAATATCTTCTGAACAGGTTGTAATTTCTTTTTTGTCATTTCTATGTGATCATCAGGCAGAGTATGACAGATTTATTATTAAAGTCGTATGGGAGGCAAAAAGACTTTGCTTGCTTTTTGTAGGGAAATCAAAGCTTTGTACAATCTGGAAAGCCCCATGAACAAGTGGGAAAAAAAGGGGAAGGTAGTCAAGCTAAGCAAGGACATAATTTTTTACTGAACTAATCTTTTTCAACTTCTTTTGAATTTGTACCTGCAGGGCAAGGAAGGGACTCTCTTTTCTCCAGGTATTTAGTATCCCATCCTTTCTGTTGCTGGGAAGCAAAGAAACCACCCAATGTCCATTATTTCATTATCCCTGCAATAAACAAAAAAGCTTTGATATTCCCAATAGTTTCAAGGAGACAAATGAAATCAGAAAAGTACTTTCTCAAAGAAGACAGAAAAACAGACTTCATACAAAAGGTTTTAAAAATATCTTGTTCCCTTCTGTAAATCTTGCAGCAATTTGTGAAGCATTTTGGGATCATTTGTAACACGCTGCAATAAAAATGGAAGCTATTATGACAGCAGGTGTCATTTGGTGCAGAGGAACATATATAATCAGCCACAAAACACCTTTCTGATGAAAGAAGTCAGTCCTCAATTAAAGAGCAAGTCTAATGCCATCTCTGAGTATGAGAGCAACCGCCATTACAAGTAATGGCACAATTCACATCAATTTGCAAGTGCCTTGAATAGCCTCCTTTCAAAATGTAAGAATATATTTATTAATAAATGTGTCGTGGTACAGCAGTAAGGGAGCTGTGAGAAGAGCTCGGCCATTTTTCCCAGCTATATCTGTTTATCTAATAAAAGCTACTGCCTCTTGCTCCAAACTTTGCCTTTCTGAAACCGTTCCTAGAAGCCATACTTCCTATTTTTATCTAAGGACCAGCAAACACCAAGTAAACCCTCCCCCAAGATTTCTGCTGTTTTTCTGAGGCACTGCAATTTGGCATCTGCTCTGCCTGCTAAAGTGCCAGGATAAAAATCAGGTCTGCCTTGTCCAGAGCCCCAGTCTGACATGTAGAAAATAGCATTTTCACTCCAGCAGCAGCCTCTGCAGATCTGTTGCTGCCTTAGGATGTGTTTTAGGACTCAGCTCTTCCTCCTGCTACTCTCTGCATCCCGCAGTGACTGAGATGTCCCACACGTTCCCTCTCCTTGCCCGCTGCATCTTGGGGTGCAGAAGGTGCCCCTGTCGCTCCCCTCCCTTTCTGCGAGCTGCATTTTGGGGATGCCCATCGCAGCCCTCTCGGACCAACTCCCTGCTTCAATTTTGTGACTGCTCCCTGCCCAATTTTGTGACTGCAAGAAGCGTCTCTGCAGGCAGTCAGCTGCAGGCAGCTACAGAGCCCTGCGCACACGTGAGCAGTCTGTTGCACGCATCCATCACTCAGCAGTACAGGATGGCACAATGGGGATTAAAAACATTTGGACAGCACCCAGACAGAGAATTTTACATATAATGGCAATCTGTTTTTTTTTTTCTTCTTTTTCTTTTAAACTGAGTTTGCCAATAAAATCCTCCTGCAATTCGGCTTTGGGTCATGTGGAATTGCTGCATAAACATTCCCTTCTTCCCCTTGAAGGAAGGACGTGCCTGACTTAACACAAAAAATGGCAATCTTGGAAAACACACGCTTTAACAACCCACACCTCTCTCCAGCCAAGGTTCATTTAAATATATATGTATTTGTGGTATTCTGTACATGCACACACATATATGTAATTTTTGTGAAAAGAAAATAAAACGTTTTCAAATTCTACACCCTCCACTGGGGAAAGAGTTTTTTTTTCTCCTTCTCTTTCTCAGTAACTGGAAACAAGAGAGTACAGGCCCGCCTCCTGAGCAAGATCCGAGCAAGCCAGGTCTCCTTTGCTTCAGACCTGCCACTCACACATAACCCAAGCTGCAAGTTTCCCAGCCGGGGACTCAGAGCCATTGTTTCCACCCACAACCTCAGCCCGCTGCGCAGAAAATCACATGCAGAAAATTCACTTCAGGTCTGTTAAGTGCATGGCCGGCCCCCGAGGTGCAGAAATAATCTCATTTTGCCTTATTCAAGGCTCCTCCACCAGGAAAAAATAACAGGAGGCAGTATCAGTAATCACGAGGGCTGTGGAGAAAACAAGCAGCAGCACAGGAATTGGCAGGCAGGAGCCAAGGAAATCCCTGTTGGGGAGCTGGGAGATGTGATCCTACAGCAGAGCCAGCTTGGCGATAAAAACTCATCTGCACTGAGTGAATGCATCAGAAAGAGCCAGGGAGGACAGGGAGGAGCCCCAGCACCGAGGAGGATGTGCCAAGGAGCCCTTTGCAGAGAGGCCCCGTCTGGAATGGAGGTGACGGGGAGCAGGGGATGGAAATGGCAGCGGGGTCTGCAGCACGGGAGGTCCCATGCCACGCTGGGATATCCTCATCCATTTAGCACATGGAAGTCTGTGAATAGTGACCGGGCAGCCCCTGAAGGGCTGGTTATTAGAGCAGATGCTAGATCAATATTAGGATGAGAAGCTGAAAGGCTCAGCCAGCTCCTCTGCAGTGTGTGCAGGAGGTAAAATCCATAGTACACGTGAAATCAGCAAGGCATCAAATGGAAACCAAGTTGTTGTTACAAAGAAATCCCACATACATTCCTTAATCAGGCTCCTTGGCATGAAGCTGAATCCCAGGTGCTTCTTGGATAGCGCTGGTGAACACCACCCCCACCTTCGACGATATCAGTTACTGATGGGCAGTTTGGTGCTTCGGCTTGCTCCCCAGTATTGCAGGGTAGCTACTGAATGAGCACAGCCACCTGCTTCACCAGTGACTGATACAAGTAATGGAAAAAAACTTTCTAGGGTCATGTCTCCTAACAGGAAAAGAAAACGTATTGATGAAAGGGTGGTGCTAGAACCCACACTCATGCAAAAGCCCATATTTAACAGTAATTTTAAGTGCATCGTCTGTTTACATACCTTTTGGCGCTAACAAGTAAAGTACATTTTCTCCAAGTAACAAATAACATTAAAAACCACAGGTGCTGTGGATTCATTCTGCTCTTTTTCACCCCGCTAGGCTTTACTAGGGCTGTTGTTCAACAGCATAGTAAGTGATACAATAAATCTTGACAGCTAATGCATAAATAAAAAAGCCTTACCCTCTCTGAAAACATGCCTGAACTTTTCTACAAACAGTAGATTAATTTGAGTTGGGTGGGACTTGTGGTGGTCATCTGGTTGAACCAAACTCTTCAGCAGTCTTCTGACTTTTCATCCTATGAGGAGAGGGAGCTCTCTCGTCCTTACACCCGCAAACCCTACATGGAAAGAAAAAAATGCCTCAGGACATGGCAGGTGGTGAGATTTTGCACAGCTCCCAGAAAGGCTGGACAGATCCAAAGAGAATTTCCTCCAAGGGGTGATAGATAAAGAGGCTCCACCTCTGGCACAAGAAGTCATTGCAGGTCTGTCCTGTTCGAATTGCTGGAGTACTTGAGCAAGATTTGCCAATTTTGCAAGGCACAGAGACACAAAAGAAGCAAACCAGCCCAGTCTGGAGGGAGCAAGCCTGTGGGGAGGGCTGAAATTCCTCCAGGTGCTGGAGCCTCTTTAACTGTCCTGCTGCCAAAGGATTTGTGACAAGGAAGAGCCCTTGCTGTTACAGCACCTTCCTCTTTTTTGGTCTGCACTGATAGATTTTCAGAGGACCCTCCATGCCAAGAAGACCTCTGCCTGTTTTGTTACTCAAAGCCTGCAAGGCCTCAAGGCCTAAGTGATAGAAAAAGCAAAAACCTCTTTATTGAATCACCTCCTATGGCTTTGATGGAGAAATATAACACCCCGAGATGAGTTATTGGCCTAATTTTCACCCATGAAATGTGCGCTATTGGTGACAGACTGAGTGTGTTTGAGTGTGGCTGGTTTGTGCTAAGCCCAGAGCCTGGCGCGCTCCACCTTCCCATCTGCGTGTGGTGCACACTCCTCCTGACTGCCGGCTCCCCGCAGAAAAACTCCATCTGATACAGTTTTAATTTACATCTTTATGGTTCCGCTTCTTTAATGAAGCAGTTTGTTGGCTTGAGAGCACTGGTACCATGAATACGAAGCAAAGCTTTGCGACAGCCCCACAGCTCGGGGCAGAGATGCAGGAGCAGCGTGTCCATCACTCCAGTGCTGAGAGCAGGCTGCGGGGGCACGGTCACATTTCAAATAGAGATCACTCGTGGGGGAACTCGGTGATTTCTCCTCATGGAGCTGTGTATTTCTGACACCTGAAAGAGAAAATGGGACTGAATATCTGTGGTGGTTTTACCCGGCTACGCAGGCTGAACTCTGCCACAACCACTTTCTCACACCCTCTCCTCAAAAGAAAAGGGGGAGAAAAAATGATGGGAAGGGCTCAAGGGCTGAGATAAGGACAGGTGGGTCCCTTTTGGAGCAGGTTGGAACTGGGTCTTAACTGACACGGGGTAATGGATACAGTCAACTCACGCATTTGACATAAGTCTTGCTCAGGCCTATGAACCACGGTAGGCCCCGATGTGACCGTTCCTTGAACAGGCCAGCTCATTAAAAACAGAGCACCAAGTGGGTGCTCATGGCCATGACCATGAACAATGCGGGGTACAGCCCTAGAAAAGATGATCATTTAAAACCCCTGATGGGGAAATAACACATTACATCAAAGGTTGAGAGCAATGTGATAAGTTGGACTATGAATCAGTCATTTTATCTTATGAAGAAAGATATTTTATCTTTATTTTAAGTTATTTTTAATGTCTTTCATTTATTTTAAGTAATTTTATCTTTAGAGAAAACCTAATTTGAAGTCTCCTTGCTGAAGCAGTGGGCTGCGCAGCAGTGATCTCCCCCTGAGCAGGGACACACACCTCTGAAGGTTACTCCTGGAGGTCAACAGATCCTTACTAACTATGCTTATTGGTGACTGAAACTTTAATTTTTAAAGGTACCTGATTTATGTTGAGATTTAGCAATGGACTAATCACTGTGACTCTTGTCATCATTATGAATTAATGATATAAATCTACTTACTATAATAAAGCAAATTGCTGCTATATCATTAAAACTATGTAAGTGTTGGATATCTCCTGAAACAGTCTCTGGGCAGCCTGTGCCAGGGCTCCGTCACCCGCCCAGCACAGAAGTGCTGCCTGGTGCTCAGAGGGAGCCTCCTGGGTGCCTGGCTGTGCCCATGGCCTCCTGTCCTGGCACTGGGCACCGCTGAGCAGAGCCTGGCTCCGTCCTCTCTGCACCTCTTCAGGGATTTAGGGACACGGATGAGATCCCCCTGAGCCTCCTCTTCTCCAGGCTGAGCAGCCCCAGCTCTCCCAGCTTCACAGCAGAGATGCTCCAGCCCCTTCTTCATATTGGCAGCTCCATGGCTGTGAACACCTCTAGGTCAGGCTGCATATCAGAGGTATCATGAGAAACAATTTTCCTTCATTTCCTGCCCACCAGAAGAAAAACCTGGGCATAGACAGCGAGGTTTGGGGCTGCTCCCTTCCCTGCACACCTCCTCTTGGCAGCATATCAGCGGACAGGCTGGAGAGCGTCACTGGAACAGCACCAGCTAGGGCTCTACAAGCTGTGGTTTAATATCTTTAATCCCTGGGCACTCAGCCCTGAATTACAGCTTCATCACTGCTGTGCAGCGAAGGAAGAAGACAGTTCTACCTTCTTGTTATTATGCCACTGACAGACAGCTAGGAGTGCCAAGACCCACTCATCACCTTCCCACGATGGAAATATCAGGCTGTGTGAGCTGATGGCACCTCAGGGAGCGGTTCAGCTCCTCCCCCAGATGCTTCCACATTGCATTCAAAACATCAGCAGCCAGTTTGTCCCTGCAGAATCACAAATGGCCATCGGAGCTCATCAGGGGATCCAGCAAGTTGGGAAGGGGTGGGTTACAGCCTAATAAGGGCTGCTCAGAGCTGCCCTTCAGTAACCTTTCAGTGCAGGACAGACAACCCATTTTATTTCAGTACCTGACACTGCCATGGGATGGGCCGAGTTGCGCCTTAGATGCTCTGCTTCCCTGCTGGGAATTGGGAAGGACCCACCTAATGTCAGCTTTTACTTGGTGGGCAAATACCCTGTGCAAACCCACCCCTTTTCTCACCAGCTACGTCCTCTCTTGGCTGCACTCCTGCTTTATTTAAGGTCAGACACCTGGTACACCACTACCTGTAGGCAGAGGTAGAGAGGAGAAAGAGGGAGAAAAACCTCCTCACTGCAGCAGCAGGAGCTAGTTCCTGCTCAGATGAGCACAGATCACCTTGCCTCACTCCAGCAAGCTCTGTGGAAATCTTCTTCTGAGCTGAGATGATGCTTTATCTGGGAAGGCTGTGTTTTTCCCCCAAAGAACCTGGTTCCTGGCATAACGTTGCACATTTGGGACTTCTCTGAAAGGTTTCAGTTTGCTATATATGCTGCATTTGTAATGGTCCGCCATGAGAATTGTATCTGATATATCTCAAATATCTGGGTATGTAATGTATTTTGCAACGATGTAATTAATTGTACCTTCTGGGGCAGGGAACCTAAGCAGCTATTTTAAACTCTAATTTATATTAAAGCAAGTAAAGTTAATTGCCTGTCCGTACCAAATGAAAAAGAAATATGTACTTTGGAAGACCGCCACAGGTCTCCAATCAATATAAATGTAATGTGCTTCTATGCATCTTGGAGTAAAATTGTGTTTTAGTAGTTTATTCAGTATTCTAGGAATTTCTGGACAACACACTGCTAGGAAATCAGGTCACCCACAAATGCCTACTGGAGGGCCAGGAAGGCTGTTCACTGGAATCAATACAGAAACACAGATCACAACCCATAGCAAAGGGTCAACATCTTTCTTGGGTTAAAAAAATAAAAGGCAATATTATGGAAAATAAACATCACATGTTACATATAACTTAATTAAGTAATAATTAATATTATCACATGTATAACCCAGATATGTGCAGAAAAAATATACACTATGTATTAAATTCTCTGTCATTCCTCATGACACTGAGATGTTTTTGTAGGATTAGGAAAAGAATGAAACAATCAACTCTCAGTTGAGTTTGAGATGAGGCCAAATTTAAGACCTTTACAAACATTTTGGGGGACATGGTAGTGACTCTCCTGTCACTTTCACTTTCAGTCACAGAAAACTGTTACCTCTGATTTTGGGTGGTTTCAGGAGAACAGCCAAGTGCTCAAGAGCTGAACTTGTCAAAACCTTTCTTGGCTAGGAAATCTCATGAGTTTTGGCTTCTGACAAGACTTTACTACCCACTGGCTTTAGCTGAAATGAAAATATTCTTAGAAAAGGAGATTTTCCAACATCCCTGTGCTTGTGGGCTCAGCTGAAGCCAGCACATTCAGAGGGAGGCTGAACAGAATTAAGAGAGCAGAGGCTTTTGATTTGGCTCAAAATGTTTTTAATTCAGATACTTGTCACTTTTGAGAAGAAAAAAAAATGTAGTTGTATTATAATAAAACTGTACTATTTGGGAAGCTATGCATGCTGAGGCTGTATAAGACTTCATCATAAGAACTTTTGTAACAGGAATATACAGCAGCAAGTGGGAAGGTGACCTGCGCCTGCCCCAGTACTTTTGGTGGATCTTGGCTTCCGTATGACATCTGGATGCTCAAGCTGCGAAAGTCTTCTTGGATCTACTTATCATGCTCTGCCCTCAAGTGAACACACACAAAACACAACAGCTGAAGGCCAGGAGATATTCTGGGACTTGAACCCTGATTTCCATTCCTGGAGAATCACTTTGCCTGCCCTCCGCTTTAGTGCCTCCTTGTAAAATATAAGCCTTGTTTCTTTAACCAGCCCATGTGGGTAAATGCATCCCATCCAGCACGACGTGTCACATGCTTGCAGATGTTCCACCTTCTCTCACTGCTGGGATGAGACATGTACACAGCCTGGTGCAGATCCTCTAAGCATTAAGCCCACTGCAGATCAAGACAATATCTAGTTGAGTCATGGATATAGACAAACATGCCCAACATCATGCAAGCTGCCTGCACAAAATGACCACTTTTCAAAATTTTCACACAGGTTCATTAATGATTATAGGAGGGAAGAAGCTGTCCCTAATTCTGAATTAGGTTTCTCCACTTCAGCCTTTTGAAATTGCATGGGTGAAACCGGGAGGGGAAAGACTATCCAGCTGAAATCAAATATCACCATTACCCAAGGAACAATCCCTGATTATAGCACTGGTGTCCATAATTAATTAGAATCCATCAAGCTAGTCCATTTCAATATTTCTAATTTTATCATTTGGTAATTAATCTATTTTTGGCGACCTGGTGCTTACTGTAAAAAGAAATTACTCTGTTCTTAAGGCTTGTTAGACAGAGAAGGACCTGAAAAATAGATGAGGAGAGGTGCGTTGTACAGTTATGTTTTAGCAGTCGGGAACACTGCAAAGAAAAACAGGTGTGCAACACAGATAAATCTTTCCCATCAACTGAAATACCTGTTTTTATATTCACGTATTTGAATATGGCTGTAAATTGATGATTCTTAATCTCAGGAATGTTTTTTTCATATCATGAGTTTTCACTTAGGTTCTGTATTGCACAGTATCTATCACAGGAACCTAGCTCCATTTATAGAATTTTGAAGTGGAAAGGTTATGCCAATAGAAATAATAGTTATTATTGGCAGTAAGGGATGGCACTGAAAGCATGAAAAACAGTGTAACAAAAACCCATTCACCTGCCACAATATACAGACAGAAACACAATTGTCCCCAGAAAATTGTTTCATCATCCCTTCAGAAGAAGTGGGCATAAGTCAATCAATTTATTTGGCACTATCTGCACTACTATAGGGTCAACTTGATTGCTTGTCCTGCACAGACCTCCTGGGTTTTCATCTGAACAGATCTGGGGTGGGAGATACGTGCCTTCACACATATGAGTGACGGTGCTTTCAATCTTCTGGACTAATCTGTCATTGTTCCCCAAGGAGCTGTGATGTGTGGCTGTCGTGACAGGACATCCTTCCTGTCTCACAGGAGTGGCAGCAGGACTTACTGGAGGTCTGGAGAAGAACTGAAGTACTCTGAAGCTGTCACAGCAGATCTCAGACCTTACACTCTCTTTGCCGCTCCCTGTGTCTGATCCAGCAGTACCTGCTATCTCAAAGCACAAAAGACGTGGCTAAAATCGCGGCTTATTCCAGTGCCTCTTCTATACACAGCACACCACCTAATCGATCAAGTACCTAAAAGCCCATAAGCAAAACAGCAGCACTTCTGGCTAACACAAACCGTAAGCCTCTTCTGTGATGCCCAAGGTTTTCTCACTGGCTATGGTACCTACAGAACAGATTTGCTTGTCAGTTTTTAAACATTCTCTCTTGTGTTTGCTCTTCACAAGACCAGTTTTCTTCCAAATTTTCATAAATTTCTCTTGGAGTGTGGCAGTTGCCAAGGGCACAAATCGTATCCATAGTTGATAAACAGGGCTTGCTAGCCACCTGTTTAACTTACTCTAGAGAAGATAGGAAAGATGTGGTATAGCCTAGACTGGGCAATACCTACTCCACCCCACTCCACAGTTTCAGCTCAGCCTTGCTGGACCTACACATCCCCGAGAGGCACACTGAGGTCCATTAGCACTGGGATATGTGCACGGGACACACACCTCTTGATGACTGGCCTGTCACTGGAGTTGCACAGAAGGGTTTTGAGCTCACTGTTGCTCAATGGTAAACTTGGGGACTTGACCTGGAGAGGTAGGTAAAGGGCAGACTTTAGAGGACTGACTCTTTCTGCCAGGAACAATTGCAGGTAGGCAGTTTTCATGCAGCCGTCCTGTTTTTGAGACAGAAGGAATTTATCAGGATGATTTCCAAGCTGACCTAAGCTCCAGAGGACATTCTTCAACCTGTTTAATTTACGAGTGTAAGTGAAGCCAAAATGTCCTGATCTATTCTCACTCCCATGAACCATGGGCATCTTAAATCTCGAGAAGCAAAGCTTTCGGTTTGGCAGATCTTTTGTTACCATATATTCTAAATATACCTTTGAACAGGCAGGTTTTCTAAGACAGTCGTCGTCTTCTTTTTCTTCTTCTTTTACTTTTAAGTCTCAGGTTCCTCTTCTATAAAAGCTTTGCACTGAGAAATACAATGAGGAATTCTTCAATGACAGCAAGATGCAGCACTAGGTGCAATGCTATATTCTGGGTAAATGATACCATTCAGAGGACAGGGGAGAGTGTGAATAGCATTGATTTCCAGAACAGCTATTTCAGGGCTTAGCAAAGTTTGGCCAGGTTGCAATACTTCAATGGCTGGTCTGTTAACAGGCTGTGTCCCACTCCAGCAGCCTGCAATATGGCCTGAGTTATAAGCAACTGCATCACCTCCTGCTTGGGGCATAGCATTGCTCTATGCCTGGCCTTGCTGTCTGGGGAAGCTTGGCTTCATGGAGAACATGACAGCGTCTTGTACTACCAATGGGCTAAAATAGGAGCTTCCACGCCACGCTTTACTCTCTATAGTGGCTTACGAAGCAGGTTTTATCATCAAAGCACTTTGTGACCTTCTCCAAGGATATCTGAAATCACCTGAAGTTCAGGGATGAAGGCCTGAATGGTGGCTTAGACCGCCCAAGGGTGAAGCTGTGCAGGGGGAGCAGCTCCTCCACTCAGTGGAGCCAGCCCAAGCAATGAGATGCTCTTCTGGGACCTCAAAAACAAGAGCAGCAACATCATTTACAGAGAATGGTTTATCTAATGGCTTTCATCTCCTTATAGATGGGGTGAGCTACACCCTGGAAGTGCTGCTGCTTTCCTTGGTCTGTAAATGGAGCCCAGAGGAGCAGCTCAGTTGTAAAATCTACATTCTACAGGTTTTAATCATTGAATCCATCTCCTAGCACTAGTTGTGCTATGCCTGCCCATGCAAATAGCCATACAGAAACAGAAAGGTTTGCAGCCACAACCCTTGTATCACTTTTCAGGTTACGTTGTATGAAATCAAAGTAACTAAGTTTTGTGGATAATTTTGAAAGAAAACAGGACATATTGTTTGATCAATTCTACTACTATATAAAATCTATTCCTGTATGGATTTTGAAGTATTTTCTGTTTTACCATCTAACCTTCATTTAAACATGACATTCTAGAATTATTTCTGGTTTTAAAAGTTTTATGGAGATAACTTCCGGCCACTTTACAAGGATAAGTGTGTGAATAAACTGTTGTCTCATTGGAGTGTCTTCTATCCACCTGAATAACTCAATACTGGCAGCATTTCAGAGCACAAATCTTGGCAGAGAAATAGCCTGGCTATATATCCAAAACTAGCACCGAGCATGCTTTCTGTGGCATGCTAACCTTGTGTACTTTGAAAGTGCATGAGTATTTTAAGAAGGTTAAGGTGCTGCTGTCAGTTTGCAAATTATTTCATTTCACCAATTACCGTAGCATCAATGTGACTTTAGATGTCACAAGTCTCAGGAAGTTGCTGCCGAATTAAAAAAGGAAGAGGGATGGATCCATGCTTCTCTGGGCCATGCTAGCCTACAGCATGGGTGTCCATGCCCAGCAGTGCATGGCCCCCTCTGGTGCCTTTCCTCACCAGCTTTGGATTGGGAAACAAAGATGAATGGGCTGTAAAGGATGCACTGCTGATGCTCTCCCTGGCCCTGCGCAGACCTATGGTGACAGCACCCAGCATGTCCAGTCCATCACCCCTTCTCTGCTCTCCTGGCATTCCTCTCTGATGTGCACAAGCCATCGCTCCAGCACAGAACCCTGCCTTGCACATCACCCCCTGGTAATGTTTCACACGCAGCTTTGCTGCCCAGTGCATCCCCTAGTGCTTTCCTTGCATCGCCCTGTCTGCTCACCACAGTTACTGCTGCTTTCCCCTTGCCTGTCCCATAACTGGGCACTCAGCGAAATCAGCAGAAGACTGGGAGAGCAAATGTTGTCTTGTCAAATCTTGAAAGGTCTACTTCCAATCCCAGCTGGTTCTTTTAAGGAGAAACAAACAAACAAACAAAATAAGAGCATGAAAATGCCTTTGCAAAGTTTGAATGTTTAGTTTCTTGACATGATGAATTTACCCAAAAAGGCTGCACCTCAAGCATAAAAGAATCTGTTAAGAAAAAGACTCTGCAAGTAGCTGGGCAGACAGTGAGATATCATGTCTGTGACCATCATCTTCCTTAGGTAATATCCTTGTCAGAGGCAACAGGACTTCTCTGCCCATGTGGGATGCAGAACCAGCCACCGAGCAGGTAAATTCCAATTCATCTCTTCATCCACAAAATAAATCCAGAGTCCATCAATGCTTGTAAAGAAATGAAAGCTGTTTTATAGTCAATGCAGAAGAAGAAAGCCCTTCAAATGCTTACTTTAGCATCCGCAGTTCTTCCTTACACTTCTGTCCCTTTCAATCCCTTTAGCTTTCAACAACAGGAACTAGGAAATAACAGCAACAAATTGGCTCAGCGCTATGTGTGAATTCTTATTTACAAGCTACAGGCAGCAGCATTTCTGTCCCTGGCACCGTGCTAGCTGCAGCAAACCAGTTTGGGATCAGCCCCCAGAACCACCGCTGGGGCACTGCCCCACCACCAGCTCCTCACACCTCGCCCCACTGACGCTCCTCTCTCCTTCGGGCATTGCTGTCGACGTGTCACCATGTCACTGGAGGATCAGGGACTTGCTAAGCACCACTACGAGCTCCTGCTGCCCATGGGGCTCCCCAGGCATCTTCTTTCCTGATTCCTGACCTCCTGATTTTCTCCTCCCCTCCATAAAGGGCTGCTCCTATTGCTGCTCCCATCATGTTTTCTGCTCCGCAGTGCAGGGAAACATTCAGTGCTGCATGAAAGGAGAGCAGATGATAATCAAGGCTGAACATGAGTCTGTGCTCAGGAGCCCAGGCACACAGACAGGAAGGATTCAGAACCCCTGTTCTCCTTCCCCGGGCTGTTGAAGCATTTTGGTGCAACATGGACAGAAGCAACAAGAGCTCTGCACTTGTGTTTTCCCTGTCTTGCCCATCTTACTCGCATGCCTCCAGTTCTTCTGCCTCTCTATTGCATTTAGACATAGCTGGTTATGAATATAACCACAGGAAATTCGGTATTTTGGGTTTTCTTTTTTTGTAACTGGCTGACTTTGCTCCTGTTTTCCCACAGCTCCTGTGCAGAGTGGGAGGGAGGAGATCCCACAAAGTCTGTCGTGTTTTTTCCCCAGATTTTCAGCAATGTATCCAGTGAGGTAACGCATCCAGTCAGGTTTCAAATCTACGTGTTTTGGCAATGTTTTCACTGGATTCATTTGAAATACATAGGGAGATAATGATATCTTTATGATTTCTTTTTTTCAGGGTATTAGATGAATCACACCAAGCCCGATCCAGAATGATGGGGCGGCTTATTTATTTCTTCTTAGACTCCACCACTTGTCCTTGCTGCAGTCCCAAGACATCTGGAGCTGTTGTAATATCACTTCCCAGTGTACTAAAATACAATTTGCCTGTTGCCGTTGCAAGATGCCAAGGACCAGATGAAATGATTTATGTTTTTGCTTGAATCTGGGAAGAGGAGTCCTGGGAGCATAACAACTAGGTATAAGTAACATCCATTCCGGTGTACCTGACAAATGCAAGCCATAAAAACAAACAAACAAACAAAAAATATAACATGCTCCAACAAGCTTCAGATCTTTCATATAAAAGGCTAAAAGCCTCAAAAATGACATTGTGCATGTACACACACATACACACAAAAGAAGAAAGAAGCAATGAATATATATTTTTCTCAGCTTTCTGCAGGAAGAATCTGTTGTAGAATAGCCACTTGTAAAGACTGGGATTGTGCGAAGTATTTGAGGCTGTGTCTACTTAGATTTCAGTTCTGGCACACGAGAGGATATTTTGGGACAAGGATTTTGTTTGCAATGTAAATCAGGCACGTGGTTCTATCTTACCCTAGGAAAGCTTTTCTGTACTTGCTTAAACTAGGCAAACTTGGCAGTGTGACTAAGCTGAGATTCCTGACTTCATTTCGCTTTAGCAGGAAAGTCATTATTAGCACGCAGAAGTCCTAGGGCTAGTCTGTTAGAAATGGTACAGCTCCACAACAAAAAGACAGCCCTGGCCCCGTGATGCACAGATGAGGCACGGGAAGCAGGTTTAGCTGGCAGAGGAGTAGAGGAGACAGCAGGGAGAAACAAACCAGTGCTAGGAGCAGCCACAGCACACCCTCTGGATAACCAGCAACAGCATTTTTGAAAATGTTGCAGCAAGAATGGTTTCAGAGGGGAATCTGAGTGCTAACAGTG
This sequence comes from Anser cygnoides, assembly GCF_040182565.1. Lineage (NCBI taxonomy): Eukaryota > Metazoa > Chordata > Aves > Anseriformes > Anatidae > Anser > Anser cygnoides. Next base: position 190,804,187 of record NC_089873.1, read on the forward strand.
AGGTGACTTTGCTGTTATTCATCTGGAGCTCCTTCACACATGGACGGCATCCAGCAAGTAATCTTCCATAGGTAACTTCACAACTTCTCATACACCCTCTCTTAAGCCAGGGGAGAGTATGAGAAGTTACTTGCTGGAAGATTTTACAAGTGGCTTATCCAAGCCGTCAGATATTTGTGGAACAGAATCAAGAGCTGATGGAGAAAACTCCAGTCTGGCAAGACCAAGGGGTTTTACAGCAATGTGTTTATTTCAAGGAACCTGCAAGTAGTCCAAGCGAGGGTGGATGTTTTAATAAAAGCCAGAGAGAGGTAAAGTCCTCATTTGACCTGCAAAATCTGAATGCTGCTTGTCCATTGTGAGTGGTAAGGCTGAAATGCATTGGATGATGCCACATCCAAGAGGACTCAGGACCACAGCCCAGAATAACCAACAATCGACATGGCTGATATGAAGCCTGGGTTCCAGCCCTGCTTGTGCCTAAATCATGAAGCAATGACATCTACGTGTCTTGAATCCCAAGAGAGCCCTCTTGTCACTATGCATCTCATCAATCTTAGTGAATGTATTTTGAAAATTCACAGTTTCATTTTGACACAAAAGTGAAAGCAGACTTTGGAACTGCAATTTTTTTTTTCATGAGATGGAGTTTTTGTTTTCCAGCCCAGCTGAGCCTTAAGCCACGGTTTGCAGCGTGCAAACCATGCAAATAATTTGGAATAGGAGCACCAAAAGACCAGGACTCATTTTAAGTGTAAATATTGTAAACCAATAAGCACAAAACATATTTTTAACTCACTCCTTTCTCATGAATATGAACTTCATAGAAATTAAAGTACAAATCTTCCCACAAGCTTGAAAGCAAACTGGTTCCCAGTTTCCCCTCACCCATTTAAATTATTCTGAATGCCATAGAAAACATACTCTTTAGAAATAACAGATTATTAAACAGCCTGTTTCACCTGTAAATAAGCATTGAATTTGGTGTGTTAGATATGTTATTCGATTTGAACCTATTAGTCAAGCTCCATTCTGTGACTGTTTACCAGAGAGACTTCAGCTTTTTTTTATATATATTATTTCTTTTGAAATAAATCCCAAATTGTTGTTGATGCCAGGGATATGGAAACTGAACTGCTGTCCAGGCACGTAAGCCTTTTGCTGGGGAGCTGTCCTCAAGCCAAACATAAAACTCTAACATTATTATTCCAATCCAGTGTGAAATACAGCAAAATATGAACACTTCCCCAAGTTTCACTCCTGCTAATGTACATACAAGACAAGGGTCAAATAATAATGTTTAGCTCTGAATATTTATGTCTCGTACTTAGCCTTGTGGTGTTTAGAGGTTTATTGCACCTTTGACTGCTTCTCATTGCCTAAATAGACAACACAGGACCATGTTTTCTTTGTGGCAATTACATTCTGAAATCTCCAAGACAGAACAAACAAGACATAGGTTCACAAAATATTCAAAGAGATTTCCTAGCGTTTTCTGCATTTCAATGGGATATTTTACAAAAATGTATTTCTGATTGCAGAGTTCACTTTCAAGAACCAGAAGCTTTCTGATGTGTGGCAGTCCAACCATCTCTCATGCCTGCAGCCAAAATTGTAGCGAGGTGCTAATGGACTCCAGAAATGTCTCTGATGTTTCTGTTGAGATTCTCCACCTATAGACACTCATCAAATCATCCAGTTCTGTCATGTTTTTCTCTAATTTATTCTCTGAAGACATAGGAACAGCCTTCTGAGCTTCCCCACTAGAAAAATGCCTTTCAGACATTAAAGGTAAATATTCTGTATCATATCTATGAAGATAATGGTTGGAAAATTTCATAAACCCAGCTGGAAAAGGTACACAGCAATAAAATAAACTAGTGAAAATGTGACCTGAACAGTAAAAATTGATTATAAAAGCAATAGCTGATTGCATTTATTATATGGTTATAGTACTGTCAAAACTAAAGGGTGCAACAGCTCTGCAGTCACTGATAACTAATTCATAAGGCACCATCATAAAACACTATGCACTAAAGAAGACGTTGTAAAATCACAACAGTTAGAAAACTCAACGTACTCTAAAATGCTGAGACTGAATGCAAAGATGAATCGAGAGAGAAAGGGCTGTGTTTTAACAGCTGTGCTTTTTCTCTCTGATTCTGATTTAAACGCTGCCTTGTAGGACACAAGTGTCTAGACAGTGGCAGTTAATGTGCATCTGATACAATTAAAGGAAGTAGTAGTGACACGCACAATTTCCCCAGTGTGTCTGGCCATGAATCTTTGGTGACACTGACTAAGGTACGCTAATTATGATTGCAGGGAAAGAAATGAGAGGAGACACCAAGAATATCCACCCTTCCATTAGAAGCGTTACATCTAGATTTTATCACCATCAAGCTCTTCCATGAGCCTTTCTGTCTTTGTGACTCTACAGGACTCATTAAATTTATAAGAAGATTTTCCAAATGGAAAAAAAAAAGCTGCCAGCGTGGGCATGGGAGGCTTTTTTCCCATCTCCATTTGGTAAACTGGCTGTGCTTCTTTGCTTGACTCTTCTCTCCAGGCTGTGTCACAGCTGGAGATGGCAGCTGATCTGGGGAGCTGTTAGCCCAAGGCACTGCAAGGTCCCCATCACCAAATTGGGTTACCCACAAATTCACAAATTAACCTGTTGTAAAGGCTGTAACATATTTAAGCTCGTGCTACCCCCATTATCTTACAGCACTAGACAGAGGAGGAATTACAGCACCACGAGGCTAACGCCACATCTTGGAAACAGGACACGAACGATAAATTACCTGACTTTTACCACCCTGGAGCTCAGTGGCTCTGGTTGCTTGGTCGCTTCATACCAGGATGCACAGCAGGCAGCAGCAAGCTGCAGAGGCAGTGAATAGCAGCCTGTTTCAAACCCTGCCCTGCTTCTACAGCAGCAGAGAGGCATCTCTGGGCTTCTCTCAAGGCAAGGAGGAGTACGCACTGAAGAGATATACCAAGAGATCTCAGTAGTCACAAGCTGGGTAGATGATCTGTCCTTCAGAGAGATGCCAGGTCCACTGACCTGGTTACATAGCAGGAGGTGGTGTAGCCATGTCATCTTCTGTGTCATTTGCTCAGTGGTATTGTCACTTAATAACTTAGGAGGTGAAAAGTCCTTTAAAAGGTTAAAGGAAGCTGTCCCTTGACCATGCAGCTAAAGTCAGGCATTTATACACGTAGTTGAAATTAGCTTTTATTTAATGCACCTCAAGATTTTATCACTGCAAGCAGATAAAGATTTTAGGGCTCAGGGAACCACTAGATGCTCCAGTATGCATTCCCTCATTTGTCACAAGCTCAGATTTTTTCATGGTTCCTCTCACTGTAAAGCATTTTCTTCAGGAAATTATGTGACTCTTTTTTTGCAACCCCTGAGACTGTTTATTGTTTGTTTGTTTTTTTGTTTTTCTTTCAAAAAACATGAATACATAAACTGGGTGCTAAATACGGTGTTCAGTTCCCTTTTGACTCAGCAGTCTTCTGTTTGTACATCTCATGGCCATTTTAGCTGTAACATGAAACTAGGATTTCATATTCTCACTGTGATTCCTAAACTTTTAACAGCAGCACTGTTTTCCTGATGTATAGCATCCATTTGATTGCACTTAAATACATTTTGTGCAGCAAGCCCACCTCATCCAGCAATCCAGACGGCACCATAGGTCTGCTTCCTTATCTCTGTGGGGTTTTCTACAGCCTTTGTGGGAGCTGCAAGTTTTATCCTGGCTTCCAGCTGAGTACTAAAAATATTGAGTAGTACTGAGTCTTGAACAGAACCTTGAAGACTCTCATGAGACATGCTTTAATCTGATGATGATTCGTTATAAAAAGCTTCTAGATTTAAACAAATTCAAGACAATTTAAGGTGTTTCTAGGAAAACTGCTGGAAGAATACATCTTATATTCTACTTATGTCTTGCTTTCAATGAGCAATCCAGAGATGCCTGCTGGAGAGTCTGGCCTTAAATATGTGTGTACCAAAACCAAAATGGACCACGGTGTAATATGTATGGAAATAAAGTAATCAGGAGTGTGAATGGGGTGAGAATAAAACATTTCACACAGGCAACGAGTGCCAATTATCAAACAGCAGCAGTTTGTGCTAGCATGAGGCAAATGCTCCCAGACCACTGCCCACCACAGGCTCCACACTTTGGTGACACAGAAAATGAGTCAAAATCAGTTGGGGTTGTGGAGACAGGGGGTACCAGTGAGGGAGGTGGGGACATTGATTTTGGGTCCCGGTCTGTCCTATGAGAAGAGGACAGAGCTTCAGATCCAGGTGCACAAAGGATGGGTGATGTGGGCAGCACAGCTCTGAGGATGTGACCCCCTTATAGTCAGAGCTGAAAGTGTTTTCTCCCAAATATTTACAAATCTTCCTCTCCCTCCACCTCATTTTTTGAGTCAATATGATTCTTTTTGGTCTCTACCAATTAACTGGCTACTAACCTATTTAAACACACGTCCTTCATAATGTGCAGGGCTACCCTCGCAATCAAAATGACAAGTGGCACATAATAGAAATGCCTCCCAAAATCTAAAGAAACTGCGTCTGCTTCAGTCCCTTCGTTTGCAATATTTATGATCTCAGCAAAAAAAAAAATGGAACCAGATTTGCTTGATGATATATAGCTTGGAATACTGAAATACCCCTTTGCCCTGGCTTCCCAACCAAATAAATCACATCGTTTCATACACCTCCTGTCTGATAATATAAACATGATAATACAGCCTTGGGAACATCTACCAAATCTCATTAAACACTTCTGCTGATAACATAATAACATGTTAAATATTGTCTAGCTGCCACACTGCACTCACAATCAGAGTGCCCCTCTCTTGCCTTTTGTAATTCTGCACTTTGCTTCCATAAAAAGGGAAACCCTGTAACAGTTTTGTTTTGAAATACTGGCTCACCCAGAAGGTTGCATATTTTCAAAACTCAGCTTTTGTCACTCAGGTTTCTGGGACACATCATTCTTTAACCTTGGGCTGCTCTCCTGACAAGGTGAAAACTCATTAACTGCATCTGTATAATTTAAACACACAGCTTTGTTATTATGCTGGCACCAGCCCACAGGGACAACAGGGAACCTGTAGTGATAGCTTGTTCTCGTGGCAGGTATGTCCTCAATAGCTTTCTCTGGGACAGAGGATAATTACCTTCCCAGTATAAGAATCACAGTACCAAAAAAAAACACCACAAAAATGCTTTATGAACCTGTGTAAGGCAAGGCCACCTCCCACAGGACTGTCACATAGAGGGGAACACAAACAGTCCCCAGAGCATAAAAGCCCCTCCCTGTCTCTCCTGGTACCTGCTAGTGACAGCAGCACACGTGGATCTTCCAGCTCTTGTGTCAATCACCTTTCCTCACTCAGCTGTCATTTCAGAGGTGGGTGGCTTTTCAGAACTGCCTGTTCTTAATAAAGACATCAAGAGCAATTTCAATGCTTTGTATCTTTAATAATGTATATCATTGTCCCCTGTTACAGGCAAAGAAACGCTAACATCACTGCAAAGACATTGTGTAAGTGGCAACTGAAATCATACGCCAGGGGAACAGCCCAACCAGTGTGGAGCCACCTTTATCAGTACCATGGTTATGCCAAGCACTTCAGCTTACCTGATCCTTAGTTTCATTTGCTTCATCTGGGCTCCATGAGGTTACCTTCCACCCCTCTCCCAACCTCCCAAAGGTTGTATAAGGCCTCACAGACTCATAGAGCAACAAAATGGTTTGTGTTGGGTTGGAAGGGACCTTAAAGACCACCCAGTTCCAACCCCCTGCCATGGGCAGGGACACCTCCCACTACACCAGGTTGCCCAAAGCCCCATCCAGCCTGGCCTTGAGCACCTCCAGGGATGGGGCATCCACAGCTTCTCTGGGCAACCTGGGCCAGGGCCTCACCACCCTCATAGTCAAGAATTTTTTCCTCATATGAAACCTAAATCTACCCTTTTTTAGTTTAAAGCTGTTACCCTGTGTCCTATCACTATATTTCCTGATAAAGAGTGCCTCCCCAGCTTTTCTGCAGGCCTCCTTTAAGGACTAGAAGGCCACAATGAGGTCTCCCCGGAGCCTTCTCTCCTCTAGGCTGAACAACCCCAACTCCCTCAGCCTGTCTTTGTAGGAGAGGTGCTCCAGCCCTCTGATCATCCTTGTGGCCCTCCTCTGGACTCATTCTAACAGGTCCATGTCCTTCTTGTGCTGGGGTCCCTAGAGCTGAACGCAGGGCTCCGGGTGGGATGTCACAAGAACAGAGCAGAGGTGGAGAGTCACTTCCCTCACCCCACTGGCCATGCTGCTTTTGAAGCAGCCCAGGATATGGGTGGCTTTCTGGGCTACACGTGCACATCGCCAGCTCATTTGCAGTTTTTCATCCACCAGTACCCCCAAGTCCTTCTCCACAGGGCTGCCCTCCATCCACTCATGACCCAGCCTGTACTCGTGTCCCAGGTGCAGGACCTTGCACAGGGTCTTGCTGAACCACATGTTGTCTGCATGGGCCCACCTCCTGAGCTACCAAAGGTCGCTCTGGATGGCATCTCTTCCCTCCAGCGTAGACCACACTGCACAGCTTGATGTCATCAGCAAACTTGCTGAGGGTGCATGGATCCACTGTCCATGCCACCAAAGACGTTAAATAATACCAATCCCAATACAGATCCCTGAGGGACACCATTTTTCACAGGTCTCCACCTGGACATTGAGCTTTGGCCATGACATGGCAAGGATTACTGATTCACATTCAGTTGCAAGACAGGCATTTAGACCTGCTCGCTGCTCCAGTGACCAGACAGACCCAGCACTGGCAGACTTCTGAAGCCACCTGAAACCCACCAGCCTCCAAGAGCTAGGGGTAGCGATATCTGACAGCAAAATCAGGGACGCACCATTTAATTTACAGTAGCCTCAGAGAAGGGGTGGAAGATGCTTAGCATCATAGCCACTAGGTGAACACATTAGCAAATGAAAGCCATTTGAATCTTTATGTCAGACATCCCCACGTGTTTTTATTTCTAGGCTGAACGCTAGGCAGAAACTCTCTACCTTCCAGTTTCAGCGTGGATGATGCCAAAATCTCTTGAGCACAACCCAAGGAAGTCAAAGTGGAAGATACTCATTTCACTAGAGAAAAAAGAGAAAGCTCTCCAGAGTGCAATATGGTCCCCTGTAGAGAGAGAACTGAGCTGTGCTTTGGCATTCACAACAACGGAGAGCCTTCAGCATTTGGCTAGTCCCACAGTCAACCACTTCCCACAACGTTTCAGGTGTCACCTAAAGCTACTTGTCTACCGAAATGAAGATACAGTGACAGTCCAAGAGCTGCAGCAAGAAAGCAAGGAGAGATACAAGAATTAAAGACTTTGTGTCACCAATGTTTTCCCTCCGTAATTAATATTACGGCATGACGTGGTTTTGAAAGGATCAAACTATTTTTTTCATGTTGTTCATCTTCCTCCTCCTTCATCCCCATTCTCATCACTTTCCACCACTGAACAACAGAGGTTTTGCCTGTTCTTGCCCTTGCACCAGAACCCTTTCTTCTCTTTCTTTCAACTGAATCCTTCAGATCAGGAGGTGATCATCTGCTTCTGGGCTGTCCTGAGCTAGGCAAGGATTGCAGCACCTCATGGAACCTCATTTCTCACCACAGTTCCCTACGTCTAAGACTCTGGGTGGGAATGAAGGCATAGTCCTGGCCTACATGTAGAGCATTGCACCAGCTCCAAGGGCAGGACTGCGATGAGCCTGTGGTGCAAACCAGCAGGGAGCTACCCAGGCCTGAAACAAGCCTCCAAGAAGTCAATGACAAAACTCCCACTGACCTGAATTGGGTTTGAATCAGCATTCTGGTGAGACAATTTCAGAGGTAAGTTAAGACTGCACATAAATGATTACTAGTGATTGCCTTGCTGATGAGCAGAAGGGAAAGGCTGTGGCAGGAAGACCAAACAGTCAGCAGCAGTAACAAACTAAACTCCTGCAGGATGATGTACGGGCATCTTCTTATACTTGCCTTTCTGTAACCTCATCCTTGCAAATCTCATTCTTTTATTAACACATGGTTTACACCTACATCACTTCCAAATTTGGCATAATAACTTTGGGTTCACGCAGCAAGCATGTTTCACAGCATAGACAAACCTAACAAAGAGACTGCTTTCAGGTTCCCTCCTATTTCACATTTTTCCAGATCCTTCCACCTCCTTGGGCTAACAAAAGGTATCTCCGTAGTGACTGCAGACATTTTTTGCGATGAAAACTTATGTTTAGGGAAGGATTTAATGCTGGTTATTTGGACATAATTTAGAAACAGCCATTGCTTAGGAAGATGAACAGATCTCTAGGCAGAAAGCACCAGAAAGGCATTTGCTAACTACAGCAAAAAAGAATCACAGAATCCCAGAATTGTCGGGGTTGGAAGGGACCTCGAAAGATCATCGGGTCCAACCCTCCTGCCAAAGCAGGTTCCTTAGAGCAGGCTGCCCAGGTAGGCGTCCAGACGGGCCTTGAATATCTCCAGAGAAGGAGACTCCACGACCTCCCTGGGCAGCCTGTCCCAGTGCTCCGTCACCCTCACCATGAAGAAGTTCTTTCTCATGCTGGTGCGGAACTTCCTGTGATCCATTTCGTGGCCATTGCCCCTTGTCCTGTCCCCACAAACCACTGAAAAGAGGTTGGCCAAATCCCTGTCTCCCACACTTAAGGTAGTTGTGAACATTGATAAGATCCCCTCTCAGTCTTCTCTTCTCAAGGCTGAACAGACCCAGGTCTCTCAGCCTTTCCTCAGAGGGAAGATGCTCCAGGCCCCGTATCATCTTTGTTGCCCTCCGCTGGACTCTTTCCAGGAGAACCCTGTCTTTTTTGCACTGGGAATGAAAAATACTGCTAGACCTACCAGGAAACTAATACTGGAGTCATATTCACCAGACCAAACTGTAGGCACTTCAGGGAGGAGGATGAGAACCTATAGCCTACAGGAGAAGGAAAGAAACCTTCACATCTTAGACTGGGCTAAGCCCTCTCTGAAGGTACCTGCCTCACACCCAGCTCACTGTGGAAGCCTAATTTTGCCCAACACAGCTCTGTTCAGAGCAGACCTGGAAAAAGAGTTTGAGAAATGGGCTGATTTCTCAGGTAACACAAGACTGAGCAGATAAAATCACTGGGATCATTTTTCCTTTTTATCATCTAGTTCGGTGGTGGTAGAAATTGATCATCTTGGCACTTGCTCATGCAAGCCAGCAGGACAGACCCGGGGATGGCAAGTTCATGGTGATGGGGCAGGTCCAAAGTGGAGCTGGGAAATCAATCCACAGGTCAGGGTCAGGCCCTGTGGGGATACCCAGGGTCAGACACAGCCCCGGGATGGCCAGGCAGGGCTTTGGGGATGGGGACAATCTGAGGACAGACTGGGACAGCAGCCCTTGGGGCCCATGGCCAGGCAGGGCAGGGCTGTGGGGACCTGGAGCCCAGCACTGCTGCAGCATCACTGGGGCAGGGTCTGACGGGCCTGAGGCTGAAATGGGACCCTGAGCCCTATGTAGGTGAGGTGAGCCCCATGGGAGGACAGACAGGGTCATTAAGGGCTATTAGTGCCCTCAGGGCCCTGACAGTAGCTTAGCTGTAAATATTCAGGCACTCCGGCTTATCAGATTTCATTAAAACAAATGGGATAAACTCATACTTATTCATAATGTCTCTCACCCTCCTTTTCTACAAATTTTAAAGTCTGTTGCTGTAAGCAGATCCTTGAAAGCAGCTATGAGAACCGCTTGCTTTGAAGAATCCAGCCTGCAGTGCTGTAGGCTACTGCAATTACCTAAACCTTTACCACTGTTGAAAATTACTTCCATTTGTCAGTGTCCCCACCCTGCCCACCCATGTTATTTCATTATCGTTGCCTCGTGTTTTGGAAAATTCCACATAGCTGCATTTGTCGGGGAACACATTTGTTACAGACCAACATGAAATTTAAACAGGATCGTTGCTTCTAGATAGCCTGAATAATATTACATCAGCACTCTTTACTAATTTATTCTTGCTCCCTTGCAACAAGCACGCACGCACTGTGTAAACAGGGTCTCTATCAGAATGAATGATGCAGACTTCAGCTTCTCATTTCTCACGCACAATAGACAGACTCTCACTCCATAAATTGTTCCATTTGTAAATTATCCAGTGGGTTAATAGATCTTAGAGCCTGAAGGGACTTCTGGCATCATCTGGACAGTATTACCTCTTGTATAACCATTGCATGTATAAGCAGCAAAATTTTTTCCAGAGATTTCTGGTGAAGAAGAAATTATTCTCCCTAACTTGTTGAGTTGGGAGATCCTGGGGGGTCACTATGAATGAAATAGAGCCCTTTGCCCTTAAAAATGACATTTAAAGGGAGGTTTTATACATATATAAATCACTAATAGCTAAAGAGAGATTCCATTCATACTAAATGATAGAAGTTATCAAGGTGATTTTAGGCTTCCCTCCACAAAAGCATTTAAGAGTGATTACCTTTAAACTCATGAATTGTCTGATCAGCTTCCTCAAGGACTGCTCCTGGGCTTCCAACAGAGCCTGAATTTAAGCGTTCTGCTAGCTAGGCCATCACAAAAGCTAGCTGAAGACATTTATAAAACAGCCTTAGATGAGCTCTGGTGTGAGCTAAGACTCTAGACTAGCAATAGCTGGGCTGTAGCAAAATGGTTTCAAGGCAAGCCTGGGAACATTACAGCATCTGTGTGTAACACCAACCTGATTTCAGCTTGGCTTCAAGTATGCCAATCACCCACTTAAAAACAGCTTTGGTACTTAACACTCCTACTTGAAAATCTTCATTTTTGCTATCAGTAACCACAAACTGATGCTCATTTCTTCATCATAGGACAGAAATAGCTGATGTTGGTGGCATGTGTCGAGCAAAGACTGCCTTTTAAGTGGTGACTACAGCAGCTGGAGATGTTTGCTCAGCTAAAGCCACCTTCATTCGCCTTCCCTTGAAGATGACAGCATTGTCACAACAGCTGTGTCTTGTCAAAAACTCAACCTCAAAACAACATTAATTGGGATCCATGGGGAGCACCTGATACTTTCAGGAAAACACAAAATTATGTCAGAGCACATCAAAGAAAAGCAAGTTACATGTCAAGAAAATGCCAAAATAATATCAATATAGACAAATAAGAAAATGAAAGATGAAATGTAACAAACATTACCGCCAGCTTGTGAAAATAAATGCGGTGTCCAGGTGACTGCAAAATTGATTGGGAAAAGAACAACAAATTAGCTCATCAGCAAGTTAAATATGAACTAGGAACCTAAATAAAATTAGCAGGACCAAATAAAACAGCTTAAAGGTGGGTCTGTAAACATTACTGAGTCCATACAATAGTAAGCTGGTTTCAGGATCTCTTCAGGTAGATGATTATCCCCTCTTTACTTTAAACATCCTTTATTCCTTGATTTGTTCCATGAGTTTATCCTCATCCCTTATGCTAAAGATTCATTTGTCACGAGGTCTGAATCTATTAATTAAGCCTCTGAAGAGCACCCCTAAGATTCTCATTAATCTTCCTCTCAGTGCAGACTTAAGCCTGAACAAAATGTAGTACTTTTGCAATACTTATGACAAAGCTCCCACCAAAAAAGCAACACTATTTTTCTTTCCCCCTCCCCTAAGGTGGTAGTGAATGGGATACCTCTACTAAATATTGTGGATGGCACTTCTCAAGACTTTGCCAATAAAGGTGATTCCCTGAGCCTCTGTTTTTGCAGTTGTAACTCGAACAAAGAAATTGTACGCGAGATAGAAAACCTGTAGGAAAGTTTGTTACTGGCTATGCAGAAGCTAAAGTGACATCTGCCTGTGACATAGTGAGAAGCAAAAGGAATGGATTGGTAGAGGAAACCAGACAGGACTGAAGACCTAGCACCAGTGCAGAAGCAGTTCAGAGCCTGTACTTAAAACAAGCTCTAGGATTCAGGCCCCACGGATCAAATGCTGCCAGCAGCAGCAGTGCACTGGGGATGCTCCTGGAGGGTGTCTTTTGGTTTAGTTCCTTTGAAAGGAATTCAACTCATGTGCTCCACGATCGCTTTTTGATGTGAATCAAAGCACGCTCAGGGGGCAATTGCAGTCTAAGTGTGTGCTGCAAGAGTGCAGTCTGCTCTGCTGGGCTCAGAAGTGGGGCAGCAAGTTAATCCCTCTGGCACGACATGGGAACTGGCTTACTTGGGCTCTTTGGGAGCTCTAATTTAAGTTCAATACCCCATTGCTAGAAGGAAAGATCTGCCCTTCAAGGGGCTGTTCTGCTGTAGAGAGCTTCTGTTTTGTTCTGAGTGCCAAGGGAGGTGTGTACAACCACGAGCTTCCCCCTTTGATATGTGAACCCCCCCCCCCCCCCCCAAAAGCGATCAGTAATACAGAATAGAAACTCCTCTAGTGGCAGTAGGTCCTACTTACGGCAGACCCTACCCTCCCCTGCCCACATCTGTTTCCTGTTCTCCTGCCGTACGTTTCTATTTCGGCACTGAAGCACACCAAATAATTGTTTTATACATCCATGATCTGGACGCAAAAGGGGCTATAAAATTTAGGCTAGAGCATGGGGAAGGGAAAAAAAAAAAGTACTACTTCTGCTATTTTTTTTTACCCTCTAGATAAGTTACTAGCCAGTCTTAGAAATCAAGATTAACATTAACTTCAGGGAAAAATTATTTTCTCAGAAACATGGTGGAGACTTAGTTTCTTTGTCATTTGTTTGCTTCTATGGGAGTTCTTTTTTCTGGCTTGGGAAAAGCTAACCCCCAGCCAAACTGATGGTGCACAGAGAGACCAAAAAAAAAAAAAGAGATGCAGCAAATTATACATGCGCTGCACTCAGTGCAGACTGGGGACACCGGTATCACTACTGACATATCAGTCTCGTCTCTCTGAAAATCTTCTGCCACAAATTCTCTGTTCCTCGCAGCTGCTGAAGGTGCTGCTCCTGCAGTCCTGATGTGCTGGGCTAGGAGGGGAGCTGCACAGCAGGGATTTCCCCGGAGCCTGCAGCGCTGTATCTATCGCTCCCCCATTCCTGCTCCCTCCCCGAGGTCGGGCATGCCTGCACTCCCTGCACAGCCGTGATGAGCACAGCTGCTGCTGCAGCACAGCACGCCCCGAAATGGCTTTATATCCCTGCTCATCTACCTGCTCCCCGGTATCCTGCACCAGGACAGGTCCCCCCTGCATATGCTCCCCTTCCGACGCATTAATGGGTGGAGAAAACAGGGAATTTACACAGCAGGTTTCCAGCTGCTATTCTCCGAGAGACTGTATTTTCAGGACATGCTTCCGGATTCAAACATCACTCTTCTTCCCTGCCCGATGGCGAACTTGCATGTAGCTTAGCAACACGGCCAAAAAACGAGAAGCCTCAGGCACACAGACAGGTTACTGTGTGGTGACAAGGCACTGTGTGTTGGCCACCCTGCCATGGCTGCGTGCACCCACGTTAAACGCGTGCAACAAAGGACTCACAAGTCTGTGATTTGATTTTGCCACTAAGAAGATGTGCGCTGTTGCTGTACATCAGCTGAGAGGAGGTCATTTCCACTTTCACCCTGCCTGGGCTTTTTTGTTGGTAGATTTGACAGGCACTGTGTAGGCACAGCCTGTGGATGACTGGAAGCATGTTTCTATAATTTTCCACTTCCCTCACGTCTGAAGGACAGCCTGGCAGTGTTTATGTAGACGTGGGGCTGGCAAATGCTGGCTGGCAGAGAGCCTAGGGAAGCACCCGTGGAGTGGGAAGGAAACGTTGGCTGTGATTTAGGGGCTGGGGAGGGGCAGGAGAGGGGGGAGACGGGTACAGAGAGAAAAATTACGCAGGTGCTTCTCAGTGCAGCGGGGACCGCGAGGATTCGCAGGGGCTAGAAGATAATGGCTGATGGTGTGGTTGCATTTCTGAGGGCATTGACTCAATACACCAGGAAAAGCTGTCAGGCAGGACTCTTGGCTCACTCCAAATAAAAGCATAAAAATGGGGGGATGGACACGACATGACAAACCTTGCTTGTCCTCTTTTTTTGTTGTTGTTGTTGTTTTATTTTTCTTTGAAAGCTGGTACAGCAAAATAGGAAATTTAGGAACACACTAAAAGGAAATTTAGGTGATCTTTAAGGTCCCTTCCAACCTGAGCCGTTCAAATTTCAGTGAAGTATCTTGGAGAACAAACTGAATTAACTTTAAGACTAAAGAAGTTCAAATTTATGTTACTGCTACCTTTCTACACCAAAGGCTTTCTACAACTACTCAGTTCAAATCAGTTTATTTCAAAGCTTACAGTATTATCTAGTTAAAGCTCCCATATATTCAGAGCTTGTGCACCATATATATCTATGTAATGCTTTAAGTAATATGAAAATAAATTGTTTCAGCAAGAAAATAACTATGGCAGATATTTGCATGCATTATAAAAATGCTTGGGTCAGGGGAGAGCTCTCCCTTTAGCAAAAACAGACAGATCCAAACAAAAACAAACAGAAATATGCATTACATCTGTATTTATCCTGGTAACCAGCACAAGAGAGTTCAGCAACTCTGCACTGAATGACATCCAGCTCAAGGTTCAGCATTTTGTATTTATTAGCTGTTTGGATGAAAGCATTGGATTTATGTTTTTTTTCCTTCTGTAATGTTTTAAGTGATTCAGACATGCCTTTCACAGCGTAAACAGTCCCGCTTTCTTAAAACTGCTCTTCTTGGACCTTGCTGGCTGGCAGGTCACACGGATTTCAGCAGAAAGTCAAGCTGGCTACATGCAACAGCAGAAACTAAACCAAGCGAAGCCCCATGAGGACAATGGATGGCGAAACACACACCAGAATTTGGTAGATTATTTATATGATCAATGTAAATAGGTTGTTTCTATAGCAGCTCCCAATTCTTCTGTATTTCTGAGATTTAGGTTGATGGGGGCTGGTTGGTTTTGTTGGTGGTTTTTTTTTTTTTTCCTGTCTCCTGGGTTTCTCTCAATGTAAGTTGGAGTTTTCTGTTTGCTTTCCTTCCCCTAACACCAACAAAATCTCAGCAATTGGCAATGGCACTCTGGATGCCTGAAGAAGCAATTTTTCAAATTGAGCCATACACATTTTAATTTCTCTTGGGGTCTTAATAATCACAATATCTTTCAAGCATAAGGTACAAAGCTTCTTTTCAAAAGGAACGCTTCAATTCTTACATGTCTGCCTTATTCCCCTGCTAAAGAGAAGATTCCCAATTCTCCAAGCAACAAAGGCAGAGACAGCTACTTAGTTATCTGAATTTGTAAATCATCTTTGTTTACTATTTATATACCAGGGGCATTGTGTATACAATGCAATGTGCAATATAGATGAAATCAGTCCTCTTTGCAACACAGAGCTTACAGTCATAACTACAGCCTGCAAGAAAAAGAAAGGGGAGGATGCTCTTGATCTCTCCACCTCAGTTTACCGCCTTTAAAACAGTGATTTGGGGGCTCAGAATACTTGGACGTGTATTTACCATAGAAAATAGTGAGAGCTACAGACTTAAATAGCTTGCGATTTTGAAAGACTTCTCCAGAGACCCAGCTTCAATGCTGTATGCAGAAGCCCTAACAAGTAACTTACAAACATGAGCTGTGCGTTGCTGTGAATCCTAAGGGCTCAAAGACACACAAGGCAAATAAAAAAAAATAAAAAAAAAAAAACATTTACAGCAACAAACAATTTATTACTACATAAAACAAACGCACACAAACGAATAAACAAAAACTTGTAGCATGCAGGCCATTCTCATTAGTTTTAGATGTGTGAGTCATGGTCTTGAACATTTGGAGCTGCAGACTTTGCCCTTGTATTTTGTTACTGCTGCCTCTGAGTGGGGCAGCAGTCCCATTGCTGACAGCCTTCTTCATCTTATTTTCCAGTGTGTAAAGAACTGCTATCTTTAAAATCTGTACATTTAAAAGTATGAATCAGCAGAATTCTTACTTTTTTTTTTCTGTTAGAGAATGGCTAAACAATCTACCAACTTAACCTGAAACAACAGGTGACAAACGCTAGATGAACGCTGAACTAGTTGGTTTCTTGTTTATAGGTTCTTGCATCGGGCTCTCACCAGCTGGAGGCTCAGATGTGCCAAGCATAGTTAAAAATTTTATTTGCAAATGTAATTCATTTATGGTGGGAATTACTAGCTTCTTACCTCAGGAATTTTTGCTTACTTGGCTGAACAGAGGAGGAATGTTTTTCACTTTAGGATTTGAATACAGGAAAAGAATTCTAATGTATTTTCTTCATAATCCGCTTGTTCTCCTCACTTCTCTCTTTTTACTTTTTGTACATAACGCTGCATCTCATCAACTGCTGCTTTGGTAACAGGATATAGGTGCACTTTGCTCCAGAACACAGCGGTGCCAGAAGAAGCCACACAGGCACCAGCTGTGTGGAAAAAGGAATTCCAACTTCAGTCAAGCTGTGTAGTGAATCTCCATCTGAAACGTCTACAGAATTGATTAAACACTGAAACAAAAGACTGAAAGCTGCCACCCATGTCCTCAAGTAACAAAAGATCCAAGAGAAAGAAAGAGCAGGTAAGAGTGACCTTCCTAATCACCTAAACCAGAGGTCCCGTCACTGCCTCCTTGCTATTCTAACGCACCTCAAGGATCAGCACTCTCTCTGATTTTGCCCTTCATGTGTGGCAAAAGTTCTCCTTCATCAAGCCACTACAGTCTTAAACTCCTTGAGTTTGAGCTCGGTTGTGAGATCTAGCTGAGCATATCTCATATAGAGCAACGTGTGCCCAGCTAACCAGCAGGTATAGAAGAATCTGCTGCAATGTCATCTCATCCCTCCTCACACTCACTGCCTGTTTGCTGGCTCATCTGTGTGTTGCTGTTTTTTTTTTTCCCCTTCCATCTGTTGTGCCTTCCACTGCCTTCACTGGAAAGATGTACTACATGTTTGTATAGTAATTAGCACAAAATGACACTTGCCAGTGCTGAGGCATTAACGAAGTTAGCAGTAGAGTGATGATAACAAGACCCTGGAACAGTACAATTTTCATCTGAATCGGGTAAATTCATTCACCTAAAGGAAACAAACTTGATACTCCAGCTTTTTATTTATTCAAGATTTTTATTCTTGGCTCATTTATCCATTTCTACCATTAGTGACAGTGCTAAACTTTTTTATTTGCACAGCAACACATCTTCGCTGCACTACTCAGTACAGCACTGACCTCTTGGTAGGTAACAACAGACGGGCCTGCCTTTGCTCTGTGGTGGTGATCAGCACTCTGTGACAACCAGCAATGAGACCAGCCAGAGGACGATCTGAAAAACATGACAGTGATGTCGAAGCGAACGAAACATTTAACCCTGTAATCTCTCTATGGAGAACATAGCAGTGAGCCCACTTCCAGTTGCTCTCTGCAAGAACAATACGTCAGGAAGGGAACTGTGTGTGAAGTCTGGAGGTTTTGGTTCCTTCTCTAGAGACCAAAGGAGTGTCCCTTGTACACTCCACAAGGCGGTATGTCTACACAGACATAGTTATATATGTCCACACAGGTAGTTACCTCAGTAT
Organism: Anser cygnoides; assembly: GCF_040182565.1. Lineage (NCBI taxonomy): Eukaryota > Metazoa > Chordata > Aves > Anseriformes > Anatidae > Anser > Anser cygnoides. The sequence continues at coordinate 190,821,841 of NC_089873.1, forward strand.
AAAGCAACTGGGGAGCCACCTGCGATTGCTCCATCTGTCCCAGCCAAGTCCACGTCATAAGGGCAAGGTGCCAAGTAAGCAAGCTGAATATTTGCAACCCTCTCCTTTTAGCAAAAGGAGCTCAAGACATTGGGATTTTTTGTTCTTTTATACTTATACGTAACATTTACAGAAGGACTTACGGAATTATGGAAGGAATTTCTCCTTCCCTGTGTGTGGAAGTCTTTGATTTCCAGAAGAAGTAACTAATTCTCTTAACTTTGACGTCAATTCTAAAGTGACCTGACTGTTTGGACAAAGACTGAAGGCTGTTGAGGAGAGTACAGCAGCTTCCTAGAACCTGTGTCCAACCCAGTGTTTCACTCAGCATTGGCTGCTGGCACAGCCAAATAAATCCCAGTTACTTACTCCCTCACCAGCTCAGTAATGTCTCCGACAAAAGCCGCATAAACAGGAAAATAGTCATGACTGGTACGCTTAACCTTCCCATCTTGTACAAGCCCATCCAAGACGCAGAATGTCAACAACCATAAAAATAAAAAATACTCATTGACTGCTGGGATGAGTTTCCAGGGCAGCGCTTCACAGGGAACCATCCTGCTCCAAACAGAGTAAAGAGAGGGGATGAAACAAGGTGCATCCAGACTCCAAGGACTGAGTGATTTCCCCCCCTCACAGTGATGTTGTGATATGCATTCAAATTGTTCATATGGAGCTATTGGCACTTTTTGAAGTTCAGATTAAGTACTGACAGCCCCAGGTCAGTGTTATAGAACAAGAGAAACTAGCAGGGTCAGGACCCTCTCCCAAAATCCTGACTGTTTCAATTCATTTTTTGTAGATAGTTATAAAGAAATAGAATGCTCCCGTTGTGAAATGTTGCAGTGCAGACCAGTGATGGCATTTTGCATTTCAATACTTTCTTTCTCACCTATTACACCTTGTTTGTATCACGTTTCCATTGCTTTTCATGTGAACCATGGCTCTAACTTTTTTTTTTTCTGAACTTCTTTCATTCTAACTGTGAAGACAAAAGAGCAGATTGCTCCTTAACAAAATGCACAGGAAATAAAATGTGTTTTCCCTGAGCCACACAGCTTGTTCCACAGAAAAAGAATCTAAATGCTTCTGACATTGTCAATAGGTAATACAAAAGTAAGGAAGCCAAAGAGAAGTAACCTGGGTTACACACTGCTGGCACAGACACAAGTATTACTCTGTGCAAGTGTCCAAAATCCAACAGTAGGGTCAAATCCATATCTGACTGTGGCTTTGCTAAAGTTACTACAGGAGTGCTTTTGTCTCCTCTGCTTTCTTTAATTAGTGTCACAGCCATTACTGAGCTGCAGCAGTACTGACGTTCCAGGAAACAATGTCTGGCTCTTGCTAATGGGAAAACCAGCTGTAAATCTTGCACGGAGAGGTTGGTTTTAATTTGTGCCTATGGGATTCTGATATTGAAATACTGGTCTTAAATATCTGCTCCACAGGGAGATACTGCTGCACGTTAACTCTAAACTTATCAGTTGGTGAGCTGCAATAAGACAAAGAGAGCAAGAACTGATATAATGCAAAGCGACACAGCACTGTGAATGCCGTACCATATGCAGGGGTACCTGTTAAGCACTCTACACCAATATTAGCCCCCTGTTTATAAACATTTTCAAAGCCTGTACCATTCACATTGAGGAAGAGCCAGCTTCAGATAGCCCAGATTTATCACAGATCCCTTCCCACACACACAGAGAGAAAGTTATACGGAACAGCAACACAGCCCACTGGACGGACTTGTGAGGTTACCATCAGTTTTGCCACTAAGTGAATTATTTTCCTTGGCTACAATGATTCATATTGAGACATTCGATTGACTCATCTTCCATGCAGTCCCATATTAAAAAAAAAAAAAAAAAAAAAAAAAAAGAGAGAGACCAAACAAACTTAGGAAAGTTTTCAGAGAAATTTAGATAGTTTCCTTCAGCTTAACATACTGTCTGATTATGCAGCATCCTATCTTTGTTGCAAGTTGACGTGAGGTCATCATGAGCCATTCAAGCTGCCTGCATTTTAGTACATTCACCTACTGCTGCTGGAAATGGCGCAGCAGAACTCAAATGCCCATGGAAATCCACAGTCTAGATCAAAACCTCCATACTGTCATTTAGCAAGTCCCAAAATCCTCCTTGCCGTGGCTCCTTGTACTCCTTGTACTTTTCACAGAGATGGCAGTGAGATGGGTTGCTTTTTTTTTTTTAAGGTACAGTGAGACAGTTTAAGGGCCTGAGCTTTTTTAAAAAGGTTTGGTAAAATAGATGCCATTAAATTTGGGTTTTTAAATAAGCCTGTAACAATTTTTCATATATCAATATGTAAAAATGAATATTTTTCATATTCTATGTAAAAATCGTTTTTACATTAAATTGTAGCAAACATATCTTTAATAAAATGCAAAAGAGCAAGGAAGTCTCAAATGGACTCTCAAATGGAGAGTCCATTCTCCATTTGGAGAAATGGAGAGTTCTCTCTCTCTCCTAAGGAGAGATAGAAGTTCTCCTTTTTCCACGAGATTAATCTTTATATTCATATAACTTCTACCGTAATTTATTTACAATTACTAACATCCTCGTGGCAGCTTCATGAGGCATGGTAATGCTGCTATGTTCATTTTACAAGGAGGAGCCAAAAGACTGTGGTTCATCTCACTAGACTTTAAGCATCCAGAAGTTAGACACTTTGTCTTAAATAGTAACCGAAGCTCTCTCCATCCTGAACAGAAAGAGAAGTAAGCACTTTCAAAGGGTGACTGGTCCTTCCTAAGATAAATGATTTAAAATTACTCTTGCAGATCATCTATGCCTAAGCTGGCTACAGAAGGAAACTTATTTGCTACAGAAGACGACACATTAATTTGTTGAGATAATTCCCACACATGCAGACTTCCATGGATTGAAAAGGAATCATGCAAAAAAAAAAACCACGATTTTGCATTCATCTCAAGAGCTGAGCCCACATCTTAACTGCTGAGACACAAAAAACTGTGTCCAAACACTCAAAACTGGACAAGATAGTAAAATACACATTTGCTAAAAATCTCCTTGGATGGATTTGATGCAATATATATGGAAATTATGAAATAAGTTTAATCTATTATTAATTCTATAACACATCTATTAGAGATGCAGACTAAAGTAGCTTGTCTGAAATTACTTGATAGGTACAGCAATGCATGAAAAGATTATTATATATAAAAATGGTAAAAACAGTGACAAGGCTACAAAAAAAAAAGGTTTAAAAATGCATTCAGTAAGTCATGAAACCCATAGATGGATCATGCAACTGTTTTTTCTTTTGCATCCACTGGGATGGCAAATGAAAATGTAAGGTCAGAAAACAGCCTGGATTTTTGGACGAAAATGTACCAACCAAGTCATTTCACAAATTTAAGAACACATCTGGTTTGTTTGTTAAACACAGTTTTACTTGTTTTTCCATTTACATTCCTTATATTTCCTTAAAATAATCCCCTATCACACATCTTTCCTGGAGCTTCTGCATAAAATGTGGCAGCTTTAAAGTAACACGAGGACAGGAGAAAATGAGCTAGCATCTGAAGAGACTGGAGGGAATGAATCCACAAAAGCACAGTTGGTTTTTAAGTGTTACAGGCATCTTGTAAAATTCCCATCAGTTTGGCTAGTTGCACTGTGGTTTTTCCATAACCATTCTTTTCCAGAAGAAATGAAGTGTGATGCTATGGATTGTGTTCAAAATCAGCTGGTATTGCTGATTTCAGTGGAGTTGTTTGGAGCATAAAGTTAGTGCAGAATTTTGTCCATCTCATACAGTTAAATGAAAGCAGGTGTTTAGAACAGACAGAAAAGGGGTGGCCAAACTGTAAGCCTATTTAAACTAGTATTAAAATTTATTCCACATTTTGGAAACCAACTTGCAGCCAAAATGCTTTGGGTTTAACACAGTGATCTTATTTATTTCATTTTTGTAATGGTTTGACAACATACAAGGCAATCAATCATGAAATTCAGATAAAGATCTGGTTTCTGCTGGGCTTGTCTTTGTATGCTGTGAAAGCATACAGCTGAGAAATCTAGGAGGAAGAACCTTTTCTTTTACAAAACTGGATTTTTTTCAATATTTCTATTCATTTTCAGATCCTTCTAATTAGCCAGCTCATATATCTACTAATTTAAAGAGGAACTGAAATGCTTTAAAATAAATATATGCCAAACACTGTTTAACTCTGGCAATCACAGCTTACATACTGCACAGGCAATGAAATGTCAAAGCACTGAAGAAACAGACCAAAGAAATCAGCCTGTGGAATTGATACACAACAACACTGCAGCAGCTACAGAGCCAAAAAAAAAAAAAAGAGGAAAAAAAAAAAGGAATAGCAGAGTGCTCCTACTATCTAGATGAGTAGTTCCAGGCAACTTGTCAATACACTGGCCATACAATCTCTTGTGCTTGTTTTTACAAGATGGGAAGTCATACAAGAATATTTAGGTCAAATAAATAATATATATCTCATAAATAGTACAAGTCAGTCAGTGGGCTAGTCCTTGGAGGTTTCTCTTTTAGTGGGCAAAATTTGTTTCCTGAAAACGGATGCAAGTGTGTTTTAACCACTTATATCAAGAGTCTATTATGTTGCTGCTTTTTTCTTAGAAATACCAAGAAAAATATACTTAGAGAAAAAAAATATATCGAGGAAACACATTCCAGGCATAAATGAAAATATATGGGGTCAGCCACTGGTTATTAAAGCTCTTTCTCCTGTAAGTAAGGGCTCTTACCAAATTCTACCTAGCTACTGAGTGGTACAAAATTTTCCTCTTCCACTCGTCACAGACACGAATTCATCTGGAAACAAAGACTGAATTTACACTGAGACAAGACATGGCAAATTAGGAATCAAAACGAACACAAAGAGGTTGAACTGTCCAGCAGCTTGAGTCCAATGACTGCTGTGCATTCCAGCTCTAATTGTATACGTACCTATCGTTTCTTTACTTATCGTACCATACGTTTTCATATTCATTATCAGCCACCTACAATCAGGGTAGCAAGGCTCACGCTCTCTAACTCATTGCTTTGCTTAATAACACACTTCCTATATTTCTTGTCTCACTTACTACACCTGTCGTATTTCCAAGCGCCCAATATAAGTAGCAAATAACAGTCATAACTGGGGTGCCTTTCAGACCAGCACATGACTATTGTTTGCCAGATGGTGGATCTAGAACTCCTTGTCCTATGTGTACCCTGCAAACAGATAAAGCCACACCCAAACCATTTTTCAAACCCGTTTAAATTAAATTTCCGTCACTATGTCACCGAGAACTAGCCTGGCCTATGTCAAAAGAAGCTAATATTCCTCAGCATATTTTGCCTCAAATTCCCCCAAGTGGTTCTCTGATACCAAAAGACTTCAGACAACCCTCAAACTACTGCAACATGCCATGAATTTGAGTAGTGCTACAACAAGCAATGGCGATAACAACATCAAGGTCCTTCCACTGGATTCACCACTCAGATATATACTCGATATGGATCTAAGCCATGTCTGTTTCTCAGAGCTGTCCCAGCTTCTATACTCGCTTCTACACTGCTTAGCACACAAGGTAATAATAGAAAACAGGCTGGTCTCAAGCTGACAACAAATATCCACAGAATTACTCGAAAACATATAAGAGGAAGAAATAGTTATGTGAGAATGTCTACAGTTCATGGCTTGGAGCATTTCTACTACAGGAACATTACAGTTGCAAGGACATGAGCAAAGGTATAAATTATTTTTTTTTTTTTTTCATACAATAGCCACCATGCTGGAATTCAGAAACTTCTCATGTTGCAGTTAGTCAGCACTGTACTTTCTTCATCTGGCCACTTAGCTATCTTCTGTCCTGCTTCATTTGCTATAAACCATCGCTGTGCCACAGAGGTTTAGAAAGAAAAAGATGGAAAGAAGAAATGTATCGGTCATTGCATCCATAAATGAGGACAGAGAGTTATTATAGCTTCTTTTCAGGCCACTGCTAGGGTGGTTATTGGCATGTATAGCAGTTCTCCTGGGATCAGCTGAAACCTAATGGGTTATAGCAGCCTTTGTAGCAAGATTGTTAAAAAGAGAGCTCAGGACCTGCCAGGAAAGATATACACCAACCCCACATCAAAGGAAGAGACAAAGATAGAAAAAATGAGGCGAGATTCTTCAGCTCCGTGAATGAGTTTGATACAGAGTGTTAAGCTATCAGTATGGACTAATTTTACACAAAGGCACTGGAACAGCATTGCTGTAGATTCAGAAGTGGTGTTCTCCCCAAGGAAGGCTCCCCAGAGAACCACTTCCGATTGCTTTTGTCCCGCTCATCCCCCCTCCTCTTCAGCCCTGGAAAGAAGTGCTATATTTCAGCTCTTGCCAGAGAGAGACAAATGAGAGAAAAATCCTTCTACCAGGCTTGAAATCCCCAAATGCTTTCAGTGGTTGTGATTTCCCCAGTGAGCAATTTTTAACAGAATGAGCAGATAAAATTACATTGCAAACCATCAGGCTGAAGGATAGAGCCTTCATCATAATCAAGCATCGCTCTCACAACTGTTTCATCTCAGGAATTTCTTGAATATTCATTCCCCTTAATGGCAAGGGACAGAGATCACTGAAGTATTCTAAATACACCCTGCAAGGAAGAGCTGTCTGCGCTTTATTGGAATAGAAACACTGGCTGTATTTACTGGGCATGTATTTACTGTCCAATTAGGGTAAGCCAGTGCAGCCCCATGTTCTCAGGCAGATGATATACAGTTGCACATGTGTACAGCAGCTGTACAGTTGCACTATTTATCCTGTGGCTGTATCAGCCCCAGGTTCCCTACCAGAACTGCTGGATGATTAAATATCAGACACTGATCTCAAATATGTAAAAGTGACACCAAGAAGCTACAGATTTATAGTCATGTAAATGAGATCATGATGAACTACTAGCTCTGCTCATCACCCTTTTCCTGCTGATCCTAAAATCTTCTTTTATATCCTCTTTATTCATATGACTGCTGTGAATAATGATTGCTCTTATAAATCTTCACGGGTTCGGATACTTAATCACACACCTACTGCATTTATGACCAGGGTAGCAGCCCTGTAGACCTGACTTATTAAGGCCAGCTTTCAATTATCAGCTTTGTGGTCGTATGTTTCACCATTCCTCTTTCCTTCACAATTTTGAAATGTCAGATGTATAAAGCGTTTGACATTTAGGGAAACACCAGCATTATAACAACTCCCCAAAGTTATGACCATGCACTAATTTTCAGACAACAGCTGCTAATAAGCATGCAATTTTCAAGCCTTAATTTCAACCCTAATATACATAATTTAAAATCACCAATTTAAAGCATTTTAAAATTTAAATGAGAACTGTTGCTAGTATAAAAAAAAAAGACATATCAGCATGATCACTGAACCAAAAATATGCATAAATGCACAATTAGCATGTGTGCATATAAATTCCACAGTATGAACTGACACTGGTTACAAATAATTGATTTTTGAGATGTGTTCTCTGTGAACTTCAGAAATCTGTTACTTAAAATCATTTTCATTACAGAGACGGGTTATCTTAGCTGAAAATATTTCTATGGATGAATGAGCCATGAAAATTAATCACTTTTATGGTTACAGAAAGAGGTTGTTCTGGGTCACTGTCCAGATAGTAAAATATTAGAAGCCTATGATCTAGTTTATAATTCTTCATAGGTTATAGTTAGCCCTACAGATATTAAAAATCATTTTCTTGCACCTCCTGAAACTGAAATTGCTCAAGAGACTTCTGCAGCTTAAAGTTTAAATGTCAAGCCCAATCATTTGATTAATATTTGCCTGTAAGTTAGAAAACACTTGAATAAATTGTTGATTAGTAGTTGAGATGGACATCCCAAAAGAAAATGCATCAGCGAACCTAGCTCTTAAAATTTCAGTATTTCTGCAAACACATGGAAACTCAGCATGAGTTAATCATTATCGGTATGACTAACAATACAATTACGGTGAAATACTTGAGCCCAGCAGTGTATTCCATGGGTATACAGTTCTTCAGAAAACATCAGTGGATGTTTTGATAGTGCAGGAAGGCCAAAAGTTAATGTCTAGATGAGGCAGAAATTAGCATGTAAACCAAAAACAAATCACAGGACTTACATGCTTGCTGTCCTTAAATGCTTTGCTCCCAAGGACATGAAAAGAAAAATGAATGGCAAGTAATATATCCAATCATTTCCTCATAAAAATTAAAATTTCAGTCATGTTGAACATGTAAAAATGCCTAACTAGGTAAATAAAATTTTACTGGCTTTACTTCTTATGTACGTGACATAGACCAAATAAACATCACTATGAATATACCCACAGTCACTGCATTATTAGTCCTGTGCTAAAGGTATTACTGTGAAGACTTTTCCATGATTCTAAATGAAAAACAAATTATTTCCTTCTCAAGCCCGAAAATTTATTACCAGTATCTTAGTTTGGTTTTTTTGTTTGTTTTTTTTTGTTTGTTTTTTTTACTACTAGGAAAAATTACAAAGCATATTTGCAAAAACGAAAAGAAAACTAGCGACCTTTATTACTTTATTATGCTAAAAAGCAATATAATATTGCCCATTATAAAGCCTTATGGATTATTATAACATTTTTTCAATATTTAACTGTAGTGAAATTTCAGCTCATACATTTGCTGCCCAGAGGGCCAGGATATCTCCTTCTCTGGAGATACTTAAACTGGACATAGCCCAGGGTGACCGACTGTATAACCAGACCTGCTTTGAGCAGAGGTTTGGTCTAGAGACCTGCATGGGGCCCTTCTTGCCAATCCAATTCTTTGACTGATTCCAGAGTTTCTAACCTATTGATTTTCTGACAAATTCCTACCATTACAAGCAAGAGGAGCTAGGAGCCTTGGCTCAGTCCCAGAGTTACAACATCACTGGCATAAGTGAAACCTGGTGGGAACAGTCCTGTGACTAGTGTGGAGGGGCTGGACTATACCGAGCTTGCAGTTGGCGATGACACAGTTGAGAGCCTCTGTGTAAGGATTAAGGGCCAAGCAAATAAAGGGGATGTCACTGTGGGAGTCTACTACAGACCACCCAGACAGGATGATGACACCAACGAATTGTTCTTTAAGGATCTAAGAGATACCTCTAGATCAGCTGCCCTTGTCCTTATGGGGGATTCCAACTTGCCAGACGTTGACTGAGAATATCACAGAGCTGATAGAAACAGATCCAGGAGATTCTTAAAACACCTTGATAACTTCTTGGTGCAGGTACTAAGGGAGCTGACTGGGAAAGGTACCCTCCTAGACATGTTGTTTGTGAACAGAGAAGGCTCAAGGGTGAAGTGGCAATTGATGGCTGTCTTGGCCACAGTGAACATGAAGAAGCTGAGTTTAAAATCTTTGCTGATAGGAGGAAAACTGCCACCAAAACTTCAACCCTCGATATGGGGAGACCAGACTTCAAGCTGCTCAGGGAACTAGTTAGTAAGGTCCCCGGGAACCTGTTTTGAAGACATAGGGGTCCATTATTTCCAGTCACTTTTTAAGTACCACCTCCTTAGAGCACAGCAACAGGCAATTCCAAAATGTAAGAATTCAAATTAGGTGGGGAAGAAGGTTGGCTTGGCTGAGCAGAGATCTTCTACAGCTTAGGTGGACAAAGAAAGTGTATGGTTGCTGGAAGTGTGGGAAGGCTACTTGGGAGAATTACAGGGTTGCTGTTGGCCTTTGCAAAGAAGAACTTGCATGCATCCAAAGCTCAAATAGAGTTGAAGCTGGCCAGTACTGTGGGGTACAACAAAAAGTTTTGTTGTTGTTGGTGGTGTGTTTTGTGTGTGTGTGTGGTTTTTTTTGTTTGTTTGGTTGTTTGTTTTAATGTCTTAACAGCAAAAGAAAGACCAGAGAAAACATTGATCCATTACTTGATGAGGATGCTTACCTCACAAACAGGGACATAGACAAAGCAGAGATGTTTAATGCCTTCTTTGCCTCTGTCTTCAACACCAATGATGGGCTCTGAGACTCCAGGTGCCTTGAGTTGGAGGACCTCAATTGTGGTAACAATAAATTCTCAGCCAACCCTAAACTTGTGCAGGATTTGCTGTTCCACCTGGATGCATATATGGGGCCCGATGGGATTCATCCCAGGGTACTCAGAGAGCTGGCTAATGTTATTGCAACCTCTTTCAATAATTTTTCAATGGTCTTGGGAATCTGGAGAGGTCTCAGTTGACTGGAACCTGGCAAATATTGTTCCGATTTTCAAGAAGAGCAAGAAAGAAGACCCAGTCAGTTTCACTTCAGTGGCTGGTAAAATTATGGAGAAAATTATCCTGGAAATTTTGAAAACCAGCTGAAGAACAATGCTGGAGAGCAGCCCTGCAGAAAGGGATCTGGGGGTTTTGGTCAACAGCAAGCTGAATTTGAGACAGAAGTGTGCCCTGACAGCCAAAAGGGCCAACTATACCCTGGGATGCATCAGGCACAGCACTGCCAGACGGGCAAGGGAATCATAGAATTGTAGAATCATAGAATCACTGAGGTTGGAAAAGACCTTCCAGATCATCTGGTCCAACCATCACCCTACTACCAATGTCACCCACGAAACCATGCCCCGAAGTACCAGGTCCAACCTTTCCTTGAACACCCCCAGGGACGGTGACGCCACCACCTCCCTGGACAACACGTTCCAATGCCTGACTGCTCTTTCTGAGAAGAAATGTCTCCTAATTTCTAACCTAAACCTCTCCTGGCGCAACTTGAGGCCATTCCCTCTAGTCCTATCACTAGTTATCTGTGAGAAGAGGCAGACCCCCAGCTCCCCACACCTTCCTTTCAGGTAGTTGTAGAGAGCAATAAGGACTCCCCTGAGCCTCCTCTTCTCCAGACTAAACAACCCCAGTGCCCTCAGCTGCTCTGCATGGGACTTGTGCTCCAGACCCTTTACACCAGTTTTGTAGCCCTTCACTGAACATGTTCCAGGGCTTCAATGTCCTTCATGTACTGTGGGGCCTAAAACTGAACACAGTACTCAAGGTGCAGCCTCATCAGAGGAAGGGATTGTCCTGCTCTGCTCTGTGCTGGTACAGCCTCACCTCAAGCACTGTGTGCAGTTTTGGGCACCACAGTCTAAGAAAGATATAAAACAGTTAAAAAGTGTCCAAAGGAGGGCTACGAAGATGGTGAAGGGTCTGGAGGGCAAGTATGAGGAGTGGCTGAGCTCCCTTGGTTTGTCCAGCCCAGAGCAGAGCAGGCTGAGGGGAGGCCTCATGGCGGCCTGCAGCTCCCTCACGAGGGGAGCGGAGGGGCAGGCGCTGAGCTCTGCTCCCTGGGGACAGCGACAGGACCCGAGGGAACGGCATGGAGCTGGGACAGGGGAGGGTCAGGCTGGGCGTTAGGGAAAGGTTCTGCACCCAGAGGGTGGTCGGGCACTGGGACAGGCTCCCCAGGGCAGTGGTCATGGCACTGACATTTCCGGAGTTCAAGAAGCATTTGGACAATGTCTCAGACAAATGGCTGGGTTTTGGGTGGTCCTGTGTGGAGCCCGGAGTTGGATTCAGTGTTCCTTGTGGGTCCCTTCCAACTTGGGATATTCTATGATTCTTTGATTAACAAGTCACCAAATGTCTCTGGAGTTGCCTGTGCCATAAGTCTTGGACCATGAAAAATGAAAGATGATTCCATTTAATTACTCTTGATCATAAACTACATTAAGTCATATAACTACTCAGCTGGGTCTAAGAACAAGGAAATGGGCAGTTAGTACATACCAGCTAACATACAGGAACTTGATAAACTACTGCCTCTTGATCATGTTTCTCAGTGCTCATAGAGCATTCAGAACAAGGACTACAGCACAGAAAAGTAACACTAGTTATGAACAGGCAAACAAGACAAAAGAAAATTTAATGTAGAGGAAGAGCATTATTTTTCAGATTAACAAAACATTTGTCCCCAGCTGAATCCTAAAGAGGTATTTCAGGAAAGGAAAAGGTGTGAAAAATGGAAGAAGGCCAGAGCCATGGCCATTAGTGGAATTAGAGCTTTGTAGGCCAGGAGGAATTAATTGTATTTTAAAAGGGGGAATAACAGCATTTAGTTCAGGATTCAAACAGGATGGAGCTATGGTCAGAGCATCAATGAAAAGTACATTAATAGCTTTATTAATTTTTGTTTAACTTCAGAGTGGAAATGAATATTAGATCAGCTAATAGGAAACACAGATTTTCTTTGTCACTGCACCTTTATCTTTGAAAGGGAATGCTGGAAGTAATAAAAAAGTTAAAAGCCCGTGTGTTTGATTATTTGTCACTGGGATCAAGCTCTTCTGTCTAATGTACAGCATCATCAATAACAGTTTTGTTTGTGTATCAATTTGGTCTGTATTAGACAAATGTAGTAAAGTAAAGGCAGTCAGAAGAGCAGGGAGGTTTCTGAAGAAGCTATTTTATTAGATGTCACATTAACTATGTGAAGAGTACAGAAAAGGCTCACTAAATACCTCAATTTTGTAGAAAATAAGAACACTTCTGGAAGCATGATATACAAAAGTAAAGCATAACAAGCATTTCCAGCTACTTACATGGTAGATATGGAAAAAAGTAGCACTCAGCACAAACAAATAAACCTCAGAAATCTTGGAGATTCATAGCATTTTAAGACCAAGAGGTATCTTTGGATCAACAAGTCTGACTTCTGTAAGACTTCTAATACTCCTTAGATTTTAATAAATCAGTCAACATACTTAACAAGTCGCTTGAAAAGGGATGCAGAGAGAGTGGCAGATACGTTTTATGGAAGGCTGCTGCCGAGTGCCAAAGGGAGCACAAGAAAAAGTGCAAAGTGAGTTGCTCAACTATATGTAATCAATAGACAGTGGAGGCTGGCTCCAGAAGCCAGTCAAAAATGATGAACGCTTCTCAATATCAAATGAAATACTCCCTGAGGAGCTTTGGAAGAGACAATAAGCACCTTATATTTGAAGCTTGAGAGGCAGCAATTCAGAAGGGTGCTTCCATTCAGAGTATATCTCAGAGTATAGCTGCAACCTTCTTCTTTCCGGTGGATTCCTCCCAGACTAAATTCTAACTTCATTTGATTACATGGATTAAATTTAAGCATCCCTTTCATAAAGGTATTAATTCTGTGAAAGACATGTTGGATCTGTCAATAATTTCTGAGATAGTTTCCTCTGATACAAAAGAGGAAGTCCAACTTTTCCATTTAATTTATTTGGCTACCTACCAAGCTCACAGTTAAAGCTCTTTCACTGAACATCACCTGTCATACAAAGCAGTCAACAGGCAATAACACTGATGTTTCTGCATAAAGAGTACATCTTGTTGGACAATGCCTCCATCCAATGTCCTAACAACTAACTTTTGCTGTTATGCACTGCAATACATTTCACCTGGATAATTTTTTTAATTACATTTGTGAGTTTACTAACAGTTTCAGTTGTACCATGCTCAGATCATGAATGTGCATAGCTCCCATTTCTTTCTTTAGCAGCCTGATCATCATATAGCTTGTTAAGACACTATGACAACATTGCCTCCAACAATTGCCAGTTCCAACATTCAGATGTGATAAGATAATCTTTAAGCATTGCTACCACAATTTCTACCAATGTACAAGCCTGAACATTTAAATCATCATCTACATATTGCAGGAATATAGGCACTTGCCCTTCTGTCAGAGAAGTTGGTTGTCTCATCTATTATAACTGAACATACTTTTCAGAAATGTTCTCAGAAATATTGCCTATGCTTTTAAGAGTCAGGATGCCCATTATCTCATTTTAAATAACTAAAATTATCAATGTGCCTTGATTCGTTTTCAGCTGTGGGATATTATGTTGCCAGCACACAGAGGAACCAAACATAGCTGCAAGCTGGCCTTTCCACTTAAGCATGTTCAGTCCAATGGTTTGTAGTACAAACTTCTGCTATGATAACATACACCTTTTTTATTACGCTTGTCTTGTTTTCTGTTTTAGAAACCCTGAGAAGTTAGCATGCTAACAATGTTCTCTGTGGTGCTTTGAAGAACTCCAGGTACTTTGTGGTGCCCTGAAGAAGCTCAGTGCATCTCATGCTCATCTCAAGCTTTATTCCTAATTAGCAAATGGAGACTGGCATGAAAGCACTTTTTGTAGATGTAACCAAAAATAGCTGAAAGCTGCACAAAAGCAGAAACAAAGTGCACTGTCCCCAGTTCCAGAATAATCCAGCCACAATAAATCATAAAAAAAAAAGAGAAAAATAAGTCATTTAATGTTACCATATGCAGAAGAAGTAAAAGAAAATCCGTATGTTTTGTTAAAGGAAGCAGGAAAGAGAAACAGTAGCTAGGGAAAAAGCGGGCAATGTATATGCAGGGAAACATGTCCCCAAGTCAGACAATATTGAAGACTGAATACTGAACTATTTACCAGACAGGAAAGAATAGTGCCCTCTGGCAGAGGACTCCTCAGACTAGCCATGGCTATACAGAGAGCAGTTGGCACCCAGGGAAAAAGGGGTAGGTTTCAAACATCTAAATACATCAGAGTATCACGTTCATTTACCTGAAGAGAACAAACTGTGAGAGGAAAATTTTCCTTGCTAAAATTAGCTGTAAAAAAAAAAAAATAATAATAATCAATTGCTATTACTTTGGGGTAACTTTTTTATTCTGGCTTGCACCCATGTACAACTTGTATTTGATAAAGGCATCTTCCAAAAAAGTATTAAGCAGAAATGGAGCCATTACTTGCACTGGATGTGTTGTTCCAGTGCGTAATTATCATGCTATTAAATATGCTTGATTTTGAATCTGAACTTCTCTAACTTTGGCTTCCAGGCGTTACACAGTTTTCTGTTAGATTCAAGAGCCATATAAAATCCGGTGAAAATATGCTGTAACCCAGTCATCTCTCAATCTTCTTTTAGAGAAACTGAAAACGGTAAGTTCTATAAATCCTTCCCTATGAGACAATTTCTCAGGTCTTCGATGTCATACCTGTGACTCATTCCTGAATTAGCTTTTGTTTCCCAGTACCTTTAAAAAAATATGTTAGTCTGAACTGTATCCAGCTTTCAAATACTGATCTCATCAGTGCCCTGTCCAGAGTTAATATCACCTCCCTGTTTCTGTTCATGGTTCTCCCTATGTCACAGCAGCCCTCTTTGTTACAGCCCTGCATGGGTAACTCTCATATATAGCCAACTAGTGCTTTAAGAGATTTTATTAAACTAGGTATTTCCCATCTATTTTAATTAAAATTGGTACTGGTATTATAGTGCCTTGCGGTAAGACAAATGCCTTTCAAAATCTGTTGCACCTATGGAGGAACAAAATATATCTTCCCCTTGTAATAACATCAGGTCTGTTTGACAAGATTTATTTTCCATCAAATTGATATATATTGGCAAGTATTCTTTTATTCTCCATTTTCTTTCTTTCCTTCAAAAATTGACAAAGGACTGATTTGGGCTAAAGGAGTGAACCCAAAGCATCCTCTATATAATCCTTACTTTAGTTATGCTCCTATTGCTTTCAGCTTGTCTAAGTAGTTGAGATAAAATGAGTGAAGACTTCAACATTTGGTCCACCAAAAGGAGAAAAAAATTGTAACAAAATAAAAGCTCAAAGATTCTGAAAGGTCAGTGATAACTGGACAGCTTTGTTGCAGGGGCAGTGTTTGGCTCTTTAGGTTGTCTGAGCATCTAAATGACACTCATGTGACACTGAAGATTAAATCAACGTAAAGCCATCTCCCTGTCAAAATAGAAACTGAATTGGCAATGAGCAAGGAATTAAAAAGAAGTGACAAACTCATTTATGGAACCTCAAGTCACTTCTCACTTCACAGGAGGGAATCTCTAAAGTAATTAAGAGACAGGCCAAAGCTAGGTGGAGAAGCCGGATAAACATTTAAAAATAAAACTTATCCTTCTTTTTATCGCTATCTAAAATCGTTAATGTTCCATAATAGAGAAATTATAGAGGTAAGTTCAGGGATAAGGTAGCTGTATGTACTTTAACACTATGTATAGGTCAGTGTGACAGAATATTTTTTATAACTCTGTACAGTTGCATATAGAATTCTATCTATAAGTTACTTCTCTGCTTTACCAAATATTTGGGTTTCAATGAATTTTACACTTAACAAGTTCACTGTGGGTAGTTAAGAAGATTCTAAATCTTTTTAAAGAAACTTTTAACAAAAGCCTTTCCTAAAATACACACAGGCTATTGTCCTATATCTGTATTTTTCACGCTTCCTTTATTCAACTACCCATTACTATCTGCATGAGTTATCACTAGAACATGAACTTTTCTAATATTTTGATTTAGGTTACTACAAAACTGCTTATAGGGAAAAATCAAAAGTAAAAAGAGTTCCAGGCTGTCATTTGACCTGGTGCACCTTCAGGGTGGTTTTGGCTATACAGACAAGGGTCTAGGAACCTATATAGGAACCTATAAAAAGGCATTAAAAAGACAGAGTATTTAGGAAGAAGCAAGACAAAGGCATGGGACCCTGCTGGATTTTCTGAAGGAAGGTCTGCAAAGTGGTAAGGCTCCAGGTGAAGAATATCTCATGTTACTTAAGGATTTTTTTTTCTCTTTGAACGGGGCTGTTTGATTGCTATGGTCAGCTTTGTACTTACACACTGGGTAAATCAGGATGCATCCCAAAGCCTGATGCTCGCTCCACTCAGACCATGAGGTCACAGGACTGGGTGATGTCTTTCATTCCTCAGCTGTATGAACAGGTTTCCCACCCACAGCACACAGGGTCCTGGAAGCAGACTCACCAGCACATGGTGGGGGGAAAGACCCAGAAGAGCAGTTCCTACCTATCTCCAGCCACAGCTACCTGAAGGGCACCAGTGCACATGGCCAAAATCACACAGATGTCCTGGAGACAGCAGGCCAGAGGCTGCCTGAAGACTGAATAACTTCCAAACCATGCCCTGCGATAGATAAAAGCACTAGACTTCCCATGCCTCGGGATACACCAATGTTATGAAAGCCATTTTGTGTTACCTGAGACAGGCCAGAGCATCTTTGTACATCACCATGGCAGTCAGAGCGTCAGACAGGGATCCTAGCTCATATCCACAGCCAGCACAGCCCGACCTCCGCCTCCTGTTCCAGGACTGGGCTGTTCTGTGCTAGCCTGAGGGTCAGCAAACGTCATCTGCAGGAGCATGCACATGAGAGAGAGACCGAATTCAGGATTAAGACAGTGGTACAAGAGCTCTTTAGCTATGACCCATCACTAATTTTTGCATCTGTTAATCTTCAGGATACAGAAAAAGAGATCCTCCTCTAAATTACAACTGCTCTGTAGTGCTGCAGAGTAAAATCTGTGCCAATGCCATCTGCCCTAATGACTAAGACAGTCCACTGTCTCTCTAAAAAGTGACAACCTGGCAATACAGGATACAAACATTAGCTTGTTTATAATGTGTCCTAATTGGAATGGAAATCATTCACAAATTAACTAAGTGAATAAACACAGCTCTCCAAAGTCCTAAATTAAAATATTTAATTGAAATGCTGGTTTTCCCCATTTGTGAAACAAATGTTAAAGCTGGATGAAGAAAAGCTTTTGCCATTTTTTAATGCAACTGCTCTAAAAGACGGAGTGACGGATGCTGAAACACAACAGACATACTCAGTCTAGATGAAGAGAAAACATTTGTTACACTGTCACATAAGAAATCAACAGATAAATCACAAAGACTGCAATCAGCAGCAAGGTGAAATCCATTTTTAGTCCTTGTTATGAAGAAGGAGGGTCACCAGAAGTAAGGATAAATCATCTTGAGTCACCCAGCAGAGCCTCACAAGCCTTAGCACCATGACAGGGTTAGGCCTGAACCCATTACTCAACGAGGGAGGAGGAATTCTTCTCTGCCGAGTCCAGGTCCAGGCTTTCCAACGTGCTGTAGGTATATGCCAGTGCAAATGAGGACAAAGCATGTTTTCTTAAAAGTGCTCAAGCTCTTCTAGAGATGTTTCAGCCTCCCAACTTACCCCGCTATTTTGGCATGCCCTGGAGGAGATGCCTCTCTCCATTTGCAATATAGGGGCCACTGGGAAGCCATCTTCTGTAGGCAAATGTCTGTGTGTGGTGTCACCAACTGAGTGGCGTGGTTCCTCATCCCTGTGGCCTCAGAGGAATTGCAATTTCCAGCTCAACAACAACCCTTAACAGTGCTGACCTGCACTATTAAATATGTGACAGCCGCATGTCCCTAATGTCCTAGGAGGGTGACAGCCGGCTTCCCTGACCTCCCGTCGGCTCTCTGACGGGTGCTACCTGCTCCTGCCCAGATGCTTTGCACAGTCCCTATATATTTTATACAATATTTTCATTTTCATACTGTTACAACACGCAGGACCACAAAACTTCAGGGAGGTGGAGGTGTCACCGTCCCTGGGGGTGTTCAAGGAGAGGTTGGACGTGGTGGCTGGGGACATGGTTTAGTGGGTGACATTGGTGGTAGGGGGGTGGTTGGACCAGATGATTTTGGAGGGCTTTCCCAACCCTAGCGATTCTGTAATTACACGAACGCGCGGACGCCGCTGAGGGGGCGGTGGGGGCGCGGCGCCCCCTCAGCACCGCCCGCCCCCCTCCCATCCCCACACAGGCGCGCGCGCACGCGGCGGGAAGCACCTGCGCAGGCGCGCGCGCACGAGTCGAGCTCCCCCCCCCCTCCCCTCCGAAAACCGTTGCGCGCTCGCGCAAGGCTTTGGGGGGGGGGGGTTGGGGGGGGCGCGCGCGCACCTGCGCCCTCCCTCGGCCCCCTGCGCCTGAGCCGTGTGAGCGCGGCCGGGCGCCGCTGGCGACCCTCGTCTTCTCCTCCTCCTCCTCCTCCTTCTCCTCCTCCTCCTCCGGGAAAACGCAGGTGACCGGCGCCGGGCTGTGTGGGGAGGGGGGGCCGTCGTGGTGTCAGAGCCGTGCCCCTTCGGTACCTGCGCGGAGTTTTTTGTGAGTTTTGTGAGGATAAATACCAACCCCCCCCCCCCCCCCCCTTCATCCCCGGGCGGGGTTCTCCTCACAGGGGGGTCGGTGAAGGAGCCCCCCCACCCCCGGGGTCGGGCATACAGCCGCCGCTCAGGCTGCTGAATAACGGGTTTACACCCTCTGGCTGCAGCGTTTGGGGTTTGATTGTGTGTTTTTGTTCCTTAAATCTGTGTGTTGTTTTTTTCTAAACCCTTTTATGGGCTCTCAGCGCGCTGTCCTGTGCCTGTTTCCCTCTGCAGGTGAAGGGAATTACCCTGAGGATCCCTCAGGGTGTCGGTCCCTTGGCAGATAATCTCGGGCGGTTTTCAGTGTTTTCTCCCTCTTTTCTCATTTATTTTTAATTGTCACATTTACGTAACAAGTGCCTGCCCGCACGTTATGTTGGTGTCGCCGTCTCTTGGGCGTTGCATGCTCTCGGGGTGCTGTCTCCAGTGCTGTGTGTCTGAACATTAAAAAAAATGTCTTTCCGTTGAAGAAGACAGGGGTTAAAATGAATGAAGATCTGAAGGTTAATTTGAGCTGGCTGCCTCAGGACCATGTAGAAGCCAGCTCTACCGAGAATGCCTCAGCTGCAGGCTCCTCCCTGGTTCCTGTCGTAGACCCAGAGCCAGAGCTCTTGGTAAACCCCTGGGACATTGTCTTGTGCACTTCAGGGACCCTCATCTCCTGCGAAAATGCCATTGTGGTCCTTATCATTTTCCATAACCCCAGTCTCCGCGCCCCCATGTTCCTCCTGATAGGCAGCCTGGCGCTCGCAGATCTCTTAGCGGGAATTGGACTGATCATCAATTTCGTTTTTGCATACCTGCTGCAATCAGAAGCTACGAAACTGGTTACGATTGGACTGATTGTTGCCTCTTTCTCAGCATCTGTCGGCAGCTTGCTGGCTATTACTGTTGATCGTTACCTCTCCCTGTATTACGCTTTGACTTACAATTCAGAGAGGACTGTCACTTTTACCTATGTCATGCTTATATTGCTCTGGGGAGCATCTATCTGTATTGGACTGCTGCCTGTAATGGGCTGGAACTGCCTCAGAGATGAATCCACCTGCAGTGTTATCAGACCGCTCACTAAAAATAACGCAGCTGTCCTTTCGGTCTCTTTCTTGCTTATGTTTGCCCTCATGCTGCAGCTCTACATTCAGATCTGTAAAATCGTGATGCGCCATGCCCATCAGATTGCCTTGCAACACCATTTCCTGGCCACTTCCCACTATGTGACCACCCGAAAAGGAGTGTCTACTTTGGCCATTATTTTGGGGACTTTTGCTGCTTGCTGGATGCCTTTTACACTCTATTCTCTAATAGCAGATTACACCTATCCTTCTATATACACCTATGCCACCCTCCTGCCAGCTACCTACAATTCCATCATCAATCCTGTAATATATGCTTTTAGAAACCAGGAGATCCAGAAAGCACTTTGGCTCATCTGTTGTGGCTGTATTCCTTCCAACCTGTCCCAGAGAGCAAGATCGCCCAGTGATGTCTGACTGGCAGCTAGGAGCACGCTGCTTAACGCGTTACTGTCCAGACATTCTTGCGACACTGTCTTTGGTTTAGATGCATTCATTAAACGGTGTGTGATGGGTTCGTATAAAAACCACAGAATGTGCTGACCTCTTTGTAAACAGCAAACCCCAGAGACCAAAATGAATCAAGCGGTTTAAGAGAGATTTCCAAAATCAAAATAATCAGCGTTCTTACAGATTTATAATGTTGCTCAGGGTCTTTTGTTATGAATATATAACCCAGACTTTGCCACGTTTGCCATAATTTTACATTAAGTTTGCTAATTAAAAGTAGATTGAAACAGCATACCTCATCTGAAATTGTTTATGTGATTGAGTTCAGCCATACTGCATGTTACGGTCCGTTGTCAGGGTATTTTTTTCCCCTCATTTTTTCTTACTAAAGTAGGAGAAAAAAAAAAGAAAACACGTGTCCTGTTACCACAAACCCAAATGTATATCATCAGAATACTCTTCAAAATAATGGCCAATTGTACTGGTTTATATGGTATGTATTATAATAATCTCAGTGCAGCAGATTTGCTCTAAGTGAGGAAGTATTTGTATGGCTTTTATTTTATGTCTCAGCATGAATTAGCTTGATCGTTATTTTTAAAGAGTTACCTGGCCTTTACTGAGTTCTGGCTGGATGTTGAAACAGAAGATATGCTTTGTCTTCCAATTCAAAAGCCAGGCGTCTGTTTTCTCTTAGATGTGGGGCATCAGAGCTCATTATATTATTAATTTTAAAAGAATTCAGTGGGGAGTTTCAAAATTGATGAAACAATATGGCCTCTTTCGGCTGTGCATTTGTAATAGAGGCAACACTTCCAAGTTTCTCGGACAAGTTTGCCTTTTTATAAGGAAATATCAAATAAAATAGCCTACAAATTACTTGCAACATGTATTTAGTTCATTTCTGCATGAAATGGTTCCCCCTAAGTTTGTTATCAAGTCAAAACCATTTGCACTTACTACACTTGGTTTTGCTCTTCTGCTATAATTTATAATACAGAAGTTTATAAATTCTCAGAGCATATCTGGTCCGTAATTGTATGCAACCAGAACTGCAACATGAAACGACGTTTTCTCCTTCTCTGGCAGTTTCATCCATTACAGATTGTGATTCTGCGCACTGTATGCATGTCAGTTCACTTCGTTATAGGACGATAGTTCTGGTCTAAAAAGCTTCCTCTCATGGTTAAATTTAAAACTGCTTCTGACCTTTTACTGAAGCCACATTAGAATGCAATAGGAATACAATGTTGTTTTCTAATTCGAAGACGTGATTGTCAGAGAGGAAACCTTCCTGGGCAATTTCTTCATGAAATTTAAGGCGTACACTACTGTCAGTGCATGGGAGCCCGTGGCACCACTTCCACTGGCGTTCATGGGAGCTCGCTGTGGCCATGCCCTGGCATCAGTAGGAGGTTACACTCCCTTGAATGTCGAAGTCAGTATACTGTGTTGTTGCTTCAGTATCTTCCGTTACAGTTTAAAAAAAAATCTCAAGTGTAAAAATAGCAATATTTACAGTTCAATGAAAAAAATATGCCTGTATAGTATAGATTGTAGAGACAACTGTGTTGCTGGTCTGGATTTTTCCAAATGGAATCTGTCCTTTTCACATGGATGTTTGGGTGACTGTAGCTTTTCGTGGCAAAGTTTCTGTGATGTTAGGATCATATGCTATACACAAAGCTGAATCTCAAATGTGAATGAATTGTCTGTAAATGAGGCTCTGTAGAGGTTTTATGAGCAATAACTAATTTAAGTTGCAATGCTGGGTTCAAATTCCATTATCTACTTGATTCAACCTTCATGATATTTGGCTCTTACTTTGTAATCTGATTAGTTTAATAATTGCATGGCATGGTCTAGTAGAGCTGTGAGCGCGCAGCTCCCTTGGCTTCGCTGCAATTTACAGATGCTCAGCACAGTTAGACTGTGGCCCCTACTCCGCGTAGGATATTGGTGTTCTTTATCTATTTCTGAATGCTAATGAAACTCTAGTCGTTGCCAAGTCCCTATTTTGTTACGGATTTTTGTATAAGAAATAATCACTTCATAAATATCCATGCTCTGTATGCGTGCAGTTTTGCAAGTATGCAAAGTACTGGGAATAAATGGCAGCAAAAGTCATGAACTGAATAATGTAGAGAGGCTGAATAATGTAGAGTGGCACTTTTTAAAATAACAAATGAGATGTGTTGAAGTCATACAAAGTCTAGCCCCCTCTTTTTGTTTTTTCTTATTCTTTTTGCAATTGTTAACCTGTATCAAATTGCCGAGCAGTGTTATGAGGATGAGCAGCTACAACTGTGACCATAATTCAGTCCTGAGGGCAACCATTCTGCTGCTTATGCAGACCTGTTCTCATCTCTGATCACCTCACAGGCACTAGTGTTCTTCTCTCTTCTACCTGGGTGGTAGGCAAGGCAGAAAAAGCACAGAGGGAATAACATCGTCCCCTCTTTCATGCTGGTTCACCCAATGTCCTTGTCATCTTCCTCATTCCACAGGCTGCCCAAGTCCGCAAAGGCTCTCTAGAGTGCCGGGGCAGCCGACCTTATCCGTGTGCCAGAGCAGAGAGATTTGTAATTGGAAGCTCCTCTCCTGAGGAGCAGTCTGAGTCAAACAGAGGAGAGCAGGATTAATTATAGAAGTCACACACGACTGGCTCGTAGGGATGGGATTTGCCCTCATTTGGTGAGTAGCGAGTGTTTTGCCTTTCACCGCAAACAGGTGAGAAGCAGGGTTTTGCCTCCCGAGCTACTGCTGTGACCACTGAGGATGTTGGCTCTTCAGAAATGTTCTTAAATTGCAACTGTGCAGCATAGGTTGGAAAATCCTGGAAGTCAGTGACGTCGATTTGCCCACCGCTGCCAGACCAAGCTTTAGCATGGTTTGCAGTACTGGGGGGATGCTGGATAACGCCCCTGCGAGTGAATTACTGGGAGGAGAGGCTGAGCTGTGGGTACAAAGCCACCTACCTCACTTCCACGAGAAGAAAAGCAGCTGCCTTTCGGGCGTTTCAGACGCTGTGGAGGTAAACATCTCACTGCTCTTACCTCAGAACACATAGGCCTCACCTCTTTATGGTGAGGCGCCAGTATCCATCCACAGTCCTTCTGAAACTGGCAGAAATCCGGGCGGCATGCAGGAATCTGTCATCTTATGGCCCCACTGAACAGCACCTCTGCGTATGGCCGTTGTTGAATTCACAATGCTATGTGCAGTGAAGTATCTTAATCATAGTGACAAAAGATTTTTTAATGAATGAGTAACTCAGTTTAAAGATTTAAAGTTCATTTCAATTTATTGGCATACTTGACCTTAAGTTAAATAACAGGCTCATATCTTGATGGGCAAAATTTACTGTAGTCATTTTTTGTCACCCGTTCAACCTCAAAGCTTAGGGAAAGGTTTATTTTAGTTGTCTTTTTTTAACCGTTTCTCCTAACAGTAAGAATTTCAGCAATAAGAGAAAAATGTTTTTAATATAACAGCAATAAAATCCTCCATGTTGCAGGTACTATAAACAGCTGAGTAAACTCAGAGCAATAGAAAGGAAGCAATATACTCCTTTAGGCAAAAAAATAGTAATTTGCATAAGGACTTTAAGCAGAAGTCTTCCTTTGTTAAGCAGTTGCTATAGGGCTGATGTGGGACATTATTTCTGGTTGGCTTGTGTCACAGAGTTATTGGATAGGATTACTCAGCAATAACTGTTTACCTTAGGTTTTGAATCCTGAATTCATGCTGTTTGCTAGAGAGAGCAATGTACTGCAGTGGGGATTTTTACTCTTCTCAGCGTTGGGCATTTAGTTCTACAGCGGTCTCTCAATAAATTAATTGCGTTTAGCATTTCTGGTTGTTACTTAATACTGAGAATACCCAAATCCGAGATGCCCATCAAGATGGATGTGATAACTGGTGCTAGCCCGTTCTGGAGCCAGCTTGGTTTTTAAAAGAACCAGGTTATGATACCAGTGAAGAACCCCCCTACCAATACCTGGGATATTTGGAAGCGAGCTGAAAAGCCGGCTGCAGTCGCTGTGTCTTCCTAGCACGGGTGCTCCGCGATACAAGCGATTGCATCCATCCTTTGCATTCCTTGGCCAGTCTCGAAATATCCTGGAGTCACTGAAGCCCCGCCATGGTCAGCAGTGAGCCCTGGCTAAGGCCAGCCGCTGTTTCATCCCCAAAGAGTTCCTGTTCTGTTGCCTCATTTTCTTAGGGGTCACGTAGCTTTTAAAAATAAGATAGCTGTGGATTCATTTCTCAAAAGCTCTGAGCGACCTGCAGTATGAGTGAGTGTTGGGATAAAACAGCATCATTAAAAATGAGGCCCCTGACACATAACTGCACGCTCAGTCCTTTTAAATTCAGTGTTCTGTAACATTCAGAATCTTTTTTTCAAAATTCTGGCCCTGACTTTGATGCAGAGAAAATATGTATGGTCTGCTTCTCTATGTACAGTAAAGAAAGAAATCTTGAGTTGGGCAGAGTGGTCACTATTTAAGAAAAGCCAGCTTTTCAGCCACCTCTGGGGTACTGAATGGTTCTCTGTCCTTCAAACAGAAACTAACTCAGGCAAATGTCTTGAAAATCCCAAGTGCCCTCAAGTCAGTGTACAAGCTTTTGCAGCAAAAATCAGGGGACTACCGTGGTTCCGGTACAAAGCAGTTTGACAGAACAGCTCTGTTGTGAGAGGGTACAGGGACAGGATATCTGCACACCAGCGCAGACAGATCGAGTCCTAGGTGTATAGGGATAGCACCAGAAATAGGTGAACAGCGTTTCCTTGAGTCATACTGCTGCGAGAAGTCTGTATCAGGTGCACTCCCACTGAACACAGATCCTGCGTGGCAGGAATGGAAGAACATGTAAAAAAAAGTGCTGCTGGCCGGCTGTCCTGGAGGTGGTGTCAGTGGTGTACTTCTGGGGGCGGGATGGGGAGTTCAGCCGGACTTGTAAAAGGATTAATTAAGGTTAACGTTAAATATCTACATGCAGTTTTATCACATCTGTTTGGGAGAAGGTCTGAGAATCATCTTGATGTTTTACATGGCTGCCGTTTGGAGCAGAACACGTGGCTGCTCCAGCGTATACATTAAATGCAGGAAGGAATCTGTCCTTTACGCATTTATCAAAAGCAGCAAACAGCTACTTGCAGTCAGGACTCTTTGCAACTACAGAACATCTGTTTAATAATACGCAGGAAGCCACCTTAGGAAGAGAGTTTGATAACTTCAGTGATAAGCTTTGAAACACAGAATTTTCAGATAACTTACTGCACGCTGTAAATTAAGTCCTAATAGAGCGGGTCCTTGCATGTAGGAAGAAGCCCTGTAACTTGACTGATATTAGGCAGCAGGGTTACCCAAAAGCATGTGAAATTTGGTGCTTAAAAGTAAGAGGCTGCTGCGGATAAGTGCGTTACTGTAATTGGGAAACACAATTTTAAATAGTATTTGAATTTTCTGATTTTTTTTACATTTTTTGAATGCTGTTACATAAAACAGTGGTTTATCCTCTCTTTCAGTGCCGCATTTAGTTTGGCTTAGTGGTAGTCCAGAGATGTGCAATGCAGTGACAGTAAGACCTCTCAATCTCTGCCTATAAAGAGGACAAACAAAAGGAAGGGTCGTGCTTTATATGTACTAAGTTAAAAATAGTGCAGGGGAGATAACGGAGGCATGCTCATGTCCCCCTGTCGCTCAGTAAAAGAATGATGGGATGCCCAGCAATCTTGAAAGGCTTCTTGAGACCAAGAATTTGCAGATCCTTTTAATGGGCACAGATCTGGGTGTACCTCAAGGATGTCTGCTTTCACGTTAAGTAGATAATGACAGATGAGGGGAAGCAAGTCTTTATGGCCTGGGGAGTCAGCCAAGAGCTTGGTGCTTGAGCTCGGATGGGAAGGATGCTTGAATGAAGGCATCCCCTGTGAGAGGGTTATTTTGAGCTGTGCATTTTGAGCCTCCCATGGCGCGCACGGAGCACCTGAACGATGCCCTGGAGCTGCCGCTGTTGTGGGGCACAGGGCAGCAGTCCCCATGTCCTTGAGGCCGGCGCTGTTGCTGTTGGATGGCGTCCAGAGGACAGAAAGGAGGAAATGCAATCACAAGTGAGGTGTTCCTCCCTTGAAAATACAACCTCGTGTGTTTTATTTGGACTATTACAGTCTGTCATGGTTCCACTTGAAACCAGAGGATTTTTGTGGATAAATATTGAAAATATTAGAGCCAAGAGCTGGTTATCTCACAGTAAGTCATTATATATTCCTTTTTTTTTCTGAGGACCAGCTGGGCCCGTAACTTCACAGTCCCTGTTTCTTCGAAAACAATGTGCCTTTGCACTAAAAATGTCTGCGCTGATGTTTAGTCACAAAATCATTGTGGGTCTTGCAAGCCAGACAAAAAGAAGAAACAGTTGCATATTTCACTGCTATACAGACCTCTTCTGGAAGAGTTCTGAATGTAGGTTAGATGAAACCGTATTACGATTAACTGGTGCCTCGCTGCTGTGATGCAGAGTAATTCTGTGCCGTTGGAAGGATACAGGAAGAGTTTCCAGGGGAGGTTTTGCAAATGGGTTGAGAGTAAATCTTGTATTTTGAAAACAAAGGTCAATTAAACTTGCCAACCCAAATACCTTGAGTTGCCTTTTGAGGGAGTTTTCCTCGCCTCCTCAGACCTTTTATTTTGCATTCTGCATATATAAAGGCAATTTTTACAAATCCTTGCTGATGAGCTGAGTACTTAACTGGACAAGACAGTATTAGGGGTTTCCCCCCAGGTTGAGGGGAGACTTTTCTGTGCCTGGAGTACTTAGAGACATTTGCTGCACATTTAAGGGCTTCGTCAAATTGGTAGTGTAGAGTAATCCAACTGATGGCCACAGGGTTACTCTTTTTTTTTTTTTTTTTTTCCCAGCAGTAAGATGTCTGGCACAGTCCTTTTTGTTTCAAGAACCTGCCTCTTGTTTTCTCCCATAAGCATGGCGCTGCATTCTTAGGTAGAATCTTATATGGGACAGTTTTAATAGATTTCTATGCAGAAGACCCTTTTAAAACAAACAAATAAACAAAAGCATTGAAATAAATTCTTAGCTCTGTGCAAGCTTCACAAATAGATTTCTTAACTGAGAACATTTAGAGAATGTCTGTTAACCCCATAATTTTACAGTTTGTTGTAACTCTCTCAAATATATCAGCAGCACTTTATCTCATTGAACACCTTTGAGCATTGGCTTTACCCTGGAAATGTTCCTGATTCACTTTCAGGGGAAAAAAAAGTGACTGAACGGTTACCATTTTCTTTATAATGGTGAAATTTTTTTTTTCCTCGAACCATTTGATCCCAAACATATGATGTCCTGTGATGTCTGAGCCCAGACCTGGTCCTGGTTTTCAAGGAAAAACCAAGTCAATGCTAACTGTACGTGCTGAAGACTCTGTGCTACAAAGATCTACCTTAGAAAATGGAGGGGCCTTCCACTTTTAAGGAACAGACTCCAGCAAACTAGGTTTTTGTTGGTGGTGGTGGTGGTGTTTGTTTGTTAAATAACACCAGGCAGCACTTCTGTGCTGGGCGGGTGACGGAGCCCTGGCACAGGCTGCCCAGAGAGGCTGTGGGGTCTCCTCCTTGGGGATCTCCAAAAGCCGCCTGGACGTGGTCCTGGGCAGCCTGCTCTGGGTGTCCCTGCTTGGGCAGGGGTGGCACCAGGGGCCCCCAGGGGGCCCTGCCAGCCTCAGCCAGCCTGTGTGGTTGTGTGTGAATTCTTGTGTCTTTAATTTGGACATGTCCCACTGCAGGCTTTGGGATTGCAGGTATGTTCTGTGTGGCCGCATCTGGGACAGAATACAAGAGGGATATTTACCACTAACATGAGCCTGTAGAGCAGTTAGATGTTCCTGCTTACCCGTTTCCTGTTTTTTCTCCCTCTGTCTTTCACAGATGCTTTGGAAACAGCACAGATCACGAGTCTAACATGCCACACAGTCACATGGCACAGGTGCACATTTTGCACTGACTGATGCTAACCTGCGGGACATTGCAGTAACTAAAAATTCTTACACATTTATTTTTAAAGGATACACCAAATACACATTTTTCACAGGGGCATTCCAGGAAAGGCACTACACAACCACAGGGGCTGAGGCTGGCAGGGAGCCCTGGAGGCCCCTGGTGCCACCCCTGCCCAAGCAGGGACACCCAGAGCAGGCTGCCCAGGACCACGTCCAGGCAGCTTTTGGAGATCCCCAAGAAGGAGACCCCACAGCCTCTCTGGGCAGCCTGTGCCAGGGCTCCGTCACCTGCCCAGCACAGAAGTGCTGCCTGGGGCTCAGAGGGAGCCTCCTGGGTGCCCGGCTGTGCCCACGGCCTCCTGTCCTGGCACTGGGCACCGCTGAGCAGAGCCTGGCTCCGTCCTCTCTGCACCCTCCCTTCAGGGATTTAGGGACATGGATGAGATCCCCCTGAGCCTCCTCCAGGCTGAGCAGCCCCAGCTCTCCAAGCCTCTGCTCATAGGATTCATAAGAGCTGGAGCCAAGGTGTGGAGCTCTTAATGCATTCGTTACTTTTGGTCCTCAGAGAAGTTTCTTCTCACTGCAGCATTTGCTAAGATGAAACCCAGCAAAATAATAGGGAATTCAGCTCCCTCTGCTTTCAGGGAAGGGGTATTTTGTAGTGTACAAATGAAAACAGCATGAGCTGGCCCTCTGAAAACAGATACCCATGTCCCTTTATGTCCTGTGGAGCTCAGGGAGTTGTGTTCCATCCATGGGCTTTTGCTTTGCTGCTCGTTGGTTCCTCTCTGACAACGTCCTCCCTCCATACATGAGCAAAGCTCAGTCCACCTCGTGGTGCCTCTGCCCCAGGGGGCCCACAAGAAAAGAGCACGGGGTGAGGATTTCTAGCAGTGCTAATCACAGGCTGGTTTTGGAGGCAAGCTCTGCTCTCAGCAGAGACCTTTCTGAAGACAAGATATAAATTAGCCTTCTTCAGTGACGTTTCAACCACATTCCACCTCTTTTCTTTTGCATTTGCCACTCTCTGGAAGCGGAGGCTGCCCTTACCTGCGAGGAGGGGAGTAGCTCGCTGTTGGGAATTAGCGTGCTCCAGCATGCAGATTGTTACCCAGCAGCTGTCCCAGAGCAGAGGGGCTGAACGTGTGTTAGTCTGCTCCTGAACTCAGGCTGATCCCACAAGTATAGGAGTGTACAGGAGCAAGATGTGCTTTTCCAGAGTTTGGAAATAGCTTCAAAAATGCAGAATGGGTATTGCAGCTCAAGAGGCAGGTAAATGGGTTACGTATACAGCAAAATATTCGTGCAATCCCTAGGGCTGCTTGCCTGTGCTCAAATGTGTTTTCCATTGGAGCTGATAGCAGCCCCTTGCATATAGCGAGGAGGAGAATATGGGCTCTTCTAGGAGGTGGGCACCCTTCTTTTGTCATTATTTCTAGAAGTAGCCACGTCAGCCATCTATCCAATTTCTATGCCTACATCTTTTTACTCCAAGGCTAAAATCTACAGTCACGTTGTACATTGGTCTCAGCTTCATTGTCACAGCCAAAACCTACAAAAGTTGATTGTAAATGTGTTTACAAATAAAAAGAAATCTCGTAGAATAAAATGTTATAACTGTGCCTCTGAGAAAAAAAAAAAAAAAGCTTTAAAACTCAGTATTTAACTCCAGGCCATGAAATTTAGAATACCCTGGTAGAAGCGCTCATAATTTTCTACACATACTAACTAGACCCCTACTTCCTTTCTGTTGCCAAATGCAATTAAAAATAACCTCTGGTTTACCATGCTCATCCATGAATTTTTCAGAGAGAGCTGTTCCTAGGAAACACTGTGCAGTGCACGTGAACTCCTGATACTACTGACTGCAGTGTGGTTCCGTATGGAATTCCGCAAGCTTTAGCAAAAGCAGCTGCACGGTGATAGGTTGCACTCCCCACATCCCATTAGGAGCCAAGCGGCTTTAAACCAGTAATTTGAATTCTGCATGTTGTGCTTTTTGTCTGAGAACCAATTACTGGTTTCGTAAATAGGGGCCTGTGGTTATTTCTTATACTGTTTAGGTCTTTTCATTTAACTGTGGTTGAAGTTTGAACCATAGCTTGCCAGTATATCAAGTAATTTTAAAGGGAAGCGAAACATCTTTGCCTCAGTTTCCCTTAGGATTAAAGCTTTGGATTGCAACTACAGAGCTTCTTGTTGTATACAAGATAGTCATTTAATGCACTTTATTTAAAAAAGGCACAAACTATTTTGTTTATAAAATGTTACAATTGCACTATGCTGTAAGAATCGGTTAATAAACTGTACAGTTTTGTAGTCAACATTGTAAGTGTTTAGTCATAAATGATTGAAACAATTACATGTTTCAATTAAATGTTAATTTTATATGTGGTATATGTAACTATAAATAAATTTTCCTTTATAAGAAAAGAATGGTTGTCTATGTCATTGAATTTCACATTCTATTTCAAATAACAAAACAGTGTTCTTGCTAAAAAATATAAAAATTAAATATGTTCTAGAGCAAAAGATGGCAGTAGCTAATAACTAAAACTTGGGGGATTAAATTCAGATGTGTAAATATCAGCTGAACTTCTGTAATTCCACTAACACCGCAGAAGGAAATACCAGGCGCTATGGTTTGCTACAAAAAGTCTGAAAGAATAGCTAACAGGAATTCTTGAATGTAGACTTGTAAATGAAAGCCAGAGTGTCCTTCTAAGTCTACCTTTTTTTATCCAAATTAATTTACTTCTACTGCACTTCTTTTCTAGTCCACTGCCATTTATTTTCATTGTATATGCTCAACTTTGGTGAAAAAAAATCAGCTGCCGTGTGCAAAAGGATCTGCAGTGGATCTTGCTAAATGGATGTCAGTACTTAAATACTAAGTTTGATTAGTGATCATTAACTGGGAGAAGAGTAGAAAGAAATCGTTAACTTGGATTCCTTCTCTTTTTAGTTAAAATTGGTCCTGATCTTCCTGTTAAGTAACTGCGAATCAGATACGTGATCAGACTTCTGTTTCCACTCTGACTCTTACAGGCACGCCAAAAGAAAAGGGTGAACTGTCTCATTTTCCAAATTAAATTTATATATACAAGTGATATGAATTATTTTCTTGAATACCTAACTTGTTTTCCAGGCACATGAATTGATGGAAAGAGCTACATCTCTAACTTTAAAGCTGACTAGTCCTTATCGTAGTCAATGAAAACATGGCTTCTGAACCTGCCTAGTGGTTGGCAGATTACCAGGTAAGTGATGGAGTGAGGCTGCTTCCCTTGTACGAGGCAGGGCTGCAGTGCTACACCTCAGCGCTCTCCTCTGCCTCCACATCTGGAGAAGACCCTGGTGATGTTCACTTCTACCAGACAAAGCTGTCCTCTCCACCTCACATCACACACGGGCACTAACTGCTTTCTCTAGAGAGGAAGAAATCAGTATGATGGAGTGGAGCAGGGGACAAACAGGGTCATGCCCAAGTTGTCTTTCTGCAGTTAAAGTACAGTCAAAAATACTACAACACGATGGTAATCAGGATGTATTTAACAAATGGTTTTAACTTAACATGAACCGTAAGTACACGATAGAGACCCTTAGGATCTACCAGCCATTCGGTCTGCTAAACTGAAAATTGAATAAAAATCAATGGGGAAAAAAAGAAGGAGGAGGAGAAAGAAATGTTTTACCTAACAGAAAAGCCATGACATGTCATCAAGCATGTTCCAATAGATACGAAAATCTATATACAGTAGAGTGGAGGTACCACACCCATTGACGTCCAATGTATTCCGTAAGGGTAAAAGCTCAGTTCATGAAAATTTTGTCCTGCTTTGCACATTTTCTCTCTCGTTGCTGACAGAGACAACAGGAAGAAGGAAAAGGCTGAGATTCAACATGCAAGTATCAAACAAATGCTCTGTAATAATGACTGTTTATTCAAACTCAGCACCCTTGTAAGAGAAGAGAAGCCATAATATTTCAATGAGGTTTAACATTAGGAGAGGTAATGCTGTAAAGATGAATTCTACTTCCAATTAAAGGAGCAGCTAAAATGTTGAATTGCTGGCAGGCAGCTCAGAGATTCTTCCAAGATCCCCAATAAGGTATACAAAATAAATGTATTTTTCCTCTCAAAAAAAGATTGAAAGGACATCAAAAAGAGTGTGAGATTAGATGAGAGGTTAAGAAGGCTGTTAGAAACAAAATATGCAAAATGGAGACCTCTGACTCGTTAAATGGATAGCCATAATAAGGCAAATCCTAAAAGACTTTGAAGAGCAGCCTGCCAAAGCATAAAGAAACCTCTGATAAAAACTGTCACAAGCAGGAAGCTTGCCCAGACAATCTGTGGATACAGTAAGGACGGTCACGAAAAAGCTGTGGAGGAAAGTAAAATGAATTATTTGCATTGTTGTTTTGTGGTGTTTTTTTTGTTTTGTTTTGTTTTTTAAAGGGATTTAGGAATCCACATACTGGATACTTTCTTTGCAGAGGGAAGAGGCTGAGGAGTCGTCTGCTGGGGTGGCACGAAAATGGTTGCGCCATTGCTGAGGCCTGACTTGAGGTTTAGCTAAATGAATGGCATGTGAGAAGAAACACTGGCTGAGACACAAGAAGGTGCTCAACGTGACGGATAAAGGTGTAGGAAGGTTAGGTAACATGACAGAGGAGGGCTGGATTTCCTGTGTTGTTAGGGGAAGTTCCATGGGAAGCAGCCAGACTTTGCAGGTGATTCAAGGGCAGTACTGGGGACTTTTTGGTACTGGAGCCTCACAGCACAGCACTACCTCAGTGACCACCTCAGTAGTAGTACTGTAGAAAGCCAAGATTACCTAGGTAACAATACCAAAATAATAATAGGCATATAGATGTATCAAAACAGGATCCAATGGGAAAAAGGTAATTAGGGTCAGGCTGTCTGGGAGGAAGCTGGGGTGGAGAATGGGGTGAGACAAAGGAGTGGTGGAAAAGATGGCGAAGCAAGAAAATGGACAAAAAAAAAATCACATCACATCGCCAGGGCTGTCTGAGGGTCTCTTTGGGCAGCCCTGTGCTTTGTCAGTATCTTAAAGCAGGACAACAAACCCAACTTGTTCTGACCACAACACGTGCGTTTAACTTGTCTCTGCAGTCAGGAGGGCCAGGAACGAGCAGCGTGTTTGCCCTGGCTGGCAGGGGAGCAGCAGGGATGGATGGATCTGTCTTGGCATCAGTGCGTTGGTGCCTCTTCCAAACCTGACAGCACTGGCATCATCCTAGCGGCTTCCTAGCAGTCTCAAATGGAAATGTCATTAGGAGGGCAAAGTGGCTGACCAAATCAATAAATCAAATAGTATAAAGCTGCCAAATCTTAATGGTGCTCAGCCAGACCTGTAAAGGGATCCCTATTAAAATGGTGGAAGTATTCATGGTATTACAGAACTGGTGGATATCCTGGCTGCATTTTTACAGATAACGTCCTCCTCCTCACAAAGTGATCCAGCAGCGTCACAGGCTAAGGAAACAGAGTGTTATTAAGAGGGTTTTGGATTAACCAGGAACTGAAGGCATTGGCAATGCTTAGACCACCCAGTAGCCACGACTTTGTGCCCCCTTTCCAAATGGATAGCATTTTGTGCACTCCGGTTGGATAGCAGATACTTTTGTCAGCTGTCTGCAATTAAGCAGAGGGAAACAGATGAACTTTTAGTAATGGATAAGCAACAGAAAACTTCTGTGGCCAATAGTAAACAGCATATTTACAGGGATAAAATAATTGAAAGCTATCTATCAGGCACATCAAATAATTGCCGTGCTGTAGTGAGCAAAATAAAGTTCCAATGGGTTCGGTAGGGGAGATGAAAGACTACAGCCCACTGTTAGCCTTTGGGTCAAGGAGACTCAGCTGTAGCATTGCAGATGCCTGTACCTCTTCTTACATCCTTCTCGGAAGTGCCTGTAGGTCACATCAGAGACGAGTTGCTGGGTTAGGTGGACATTTGGACTAAGTAGAGCATATCTTCCCTTCTTACTGAACTGTCAATTATCTCACTAAATTATCTCACGAAGTTGTTATGAATGGCAGGAGACCAGAGAGCGTCTACAACCTCACCACTGTCGCATAGCCAGAATCTTTGATGTCTATTCAAAGTGCAGGGCCCGTGCAGTTAATGGGTATTTTACCCTCATCACTGAAAATTGCATAGAAATAGCATTGATCTGGTATAAATGACAAAGACAATTCCATTTGCAGATACTCAGGCTTAAAAAAAACCTCCAACTCGTATATACCTTTTAAAGGTATTTTGAAAGGATCCAGGATTGTATTATATAGATCTAAGTTTCTTTCTAGAATTGCTTTTAAAGACAGCAGCCCTCGCCCCGCCCCTTGTTTTTTATTGAAAATATGGTCCTCCTAAATGCTTCCTGGATTTGTTACTTTTTGCATTCCTCTGACCTGGGATGTGAGTGGAGCAAACCCAGTGCTGTAGAGCATGTAACAACCAACACTTGGTTATTACACACAGGTCAGCTCTGACCTGAGCATCTTCAGCTTCCTAATTTTACTGGGCTTTTATTCTTTCATACCTGCCTAAGTGTTTCATTCCTTTATTTTGTGCTAATTGTAAAGATTGCCTTTCAACTCAGGGGATCATCCTTTATCTAACAAAGGTGATTTTACTGTACCAGGACACTGACTTTCACATCAGAGACATGGTAGAACTGGTTTCATCTGTATTTTTTTATCATGATGTATGAGGTCTAAATGATGCTTGTCGGAGAGCCCAAATAAGTATGTTTTTAAGATGCAGTAAGTTTGCCATCATCATCATTTTGAGCTGTCAAGCTCAAAAGCGTCCTCTTATGATTTCCAGGACAAGGATCATCACACTCCTAATCATTCATCTGACAGCAGGGGGGATGCAGAAAGATGCAGAGGATTTGGCAAATTAGGGTAGGAGAGCCCTTCCTGCTCTCCTGCCTGCTCTCCCTGGACTCTCTGCTCTTGAGAGGGGAACAAGGGCAAGCTCCCACCGACCAAGGGGCAGGAAAGGCTGCTGGAGAGGAGGAACAGGTCTGCACACCCTTCAGGCCCACCACTGCCTCGGTTTTCTCTGCAGATGCAGTTGAGTTCACTGCTTGGCAAGGTAGCATGTGCTACGCCGCGCCAGGGCCACGCAGCAGCAGCAGCTCATCTCTCCCTTGATGCTTTGGCTGCTTCCGCAGCCTGGTTTCTTGCTGAAATGGACTCCAGGATTTATTGTCAGTGCTGGCTTCCCAATCCCTTCAGCCAGCTTTCAGTGAGAAGTAATAAAGCAGATGTTTTTTGTTGTGGTGGTTGATGATTGTTTTTTAGTTTTAATTAAGCAACGTATTTTCAGTCCCTGGGGTGCTGAGGCTGGTTTTGTGGTTTGTTTTGTTGTTTTTTTTTTTCCTTTTAGGAAGAAGTCACAGAAAAATGTCATGACTCCTTAGCGCTCAGTCCGTTTCATTCATCAGGCTCTTTCCAGCCACTCTAAGTCTGCCTTCAGTCCAGCCACAGCGTTACCAAAATACAGTCACCCTTGCCAACAGCTGCTCCTGGCTAAGGCCACCACATTTTTCACAGGATAGCTTGGGCTGGCCCAGCACCCTTCCGTGCATTCGCTAAATTCGGTCTTTTCTGCTAGCAGATGAGGAGCCCAGAGAGTGGTCCCAGGGTGCTGATTACTGCTGGAACAGGTCCTGGGCAGAGGGGCTGATCTTTGCCGTGTGATATCAACTAGTGAGCGGGTGCAGGAATAGCCCCTGGCCTGTCTGGGGTATATTCAGTGCTCAAGCTCCTGTGGTGCATCTCCTAGAGGGAAAAGCCACCCGGGTAGATGGGCACATGTCCTAAAGCTGGCTTGTCCCATGGACACAGCCGCAGCAGCTGTTTGATCTCCAGCTCATGTCAACTCAGTGTCTTCTTTGCATTTTACACTTAATTTCTCTTACCAGGGAATGCTGTATTCCTCTCCAGAGATGAGACAAAGCATTCATCAGAGCACAGTAGTTTCCCCTGTTCTGTTTAGCATTTTTCTGCTTGTGCTTGATTCTATTATTCTGTTTTAATGAGCACTCATTACAGTACACATCTGTCTCCAGAGATCTGAGCAGCGGAATCTCCATCTTTTCCTCTGCTGTACAAAGCGATGCGACACTTTATTTTAGTCAAGTTAAAAACAGAACAAAATGCTGCACTCTTTCCCTTTCAATCATCTCACCTTCAGCAGTGATTTGCAAAATGACTGTTGCTTTTTCCTCTGCTTAGAAGTTATTTTTTACACCATTTAAATGACAGCTTAATCGTATGATAAAGGACTTCCCCAAGCGCAGGTCTTTTCCGTGTGTCAAAATATCTGTGGATTCCATATTTAACATCCGACAGAGCTGTGCTGCGGCAGTAGGTGAAGCTTCCCTGATATTATATCGCTGTGGAGAGCACTTCCTTCTGGAAAGCTGTTCTGAGATAAAAGTCAGCGGGGCGCTGATCCCCACAGTGGAAACCAGCAGGAAAAATCCTGAACAGCAGCAAAGTACCTCGAAGGATGTCAGCATACATGGAAAGGTAAGGCCGTGTGCAGAATAATTCAGGCCATTTATGATAAAGTGTTGTTTTTTAAAGATCAAGAAGCTTTGGCAAACACGTGTAAAGCACTTCACAGCAGATGGCAACATGAACAGAAAGAGGTCGTGTCAAGCACGCAGGAAATACAAATACCTACTGCTCTTCCTGCTCGCCTGCCCCAGTGCTTGCTGTGAGAAGGTGGCAGGTAAGACTAGCTCTGCGTTTGTGGGATGAATGCCTAAGAGAAATAGCACAGTGAGTTTAACATCTTTTTAAAAGCGTTGAACAATTTCCACTCCTGCAAAAGATAGTTGTATGAAAACTTGACGACTCAAAGTTACCACGTTGAGCTTACAGGCTGGTGTCAACCTTCTGGTGAGGCAGAAGCTCATGTCAGTGTGAAAAAGAGCCAGTAACATGGAGGGCTTCCAGCGACAGGCTGTGGGGAAGATGCCTCATGGGTTCTGTGGGGCTTTGGTTTCCTGGCACCACCTTCTGTCGTGTGCTGTGGATGTGCCTCCAGACACAACCAGTGAAAATCCAACTGGAGACACAGCAACTGGTAGCTGGTGCATCAGGTTACAGCCTGTAAGAAGCATATGGCTTACCTGACCCCTTAGCTTGCAGAAAATTACAGAAAGCCTCATGTCCAGTAGGGTTTTGCCTGGTGCTTGCTAACAGATGAAGAATGGCTTCATTTTGTTCCTGGTGAAGACAGCCCAAGAGGTGTTTTGGAACCAGCATCAACTGGTTCAGCTGCAGCAGAGCTGATGTTTCCTGCAGAAAGGTCACAGGCCATTTACAGTTTTCTGAGTCAAAACCAAACCTTAAAACTCCACCTAAAAATCACCTAGCATCTGTGTAGAGAGCCCTGTGCCTGCCCCTGGGTCGCAGCAGCTAACTGTGTGAATCAGAACTAGAAACAAAATCCTGCCCAGGAGAGCTTACGGGTTTGCTGCTGATGGTAAAACCAGAAGCTTGATCTCAGGCTGGTTGTGGCTCAGAGCAATTTCACTGCTGTTCACAGAGCAAGTAAGTAGAAGAGCAGGACTGTACCCAAGCGTGCACATGATCATGGCTAGACTTCTAGGATGTGGTGTTTCAGAAATAAAGGGGGTAATGAGCCACGTATAATTTGAGAGCCTGTCCTCTCTTTGGTGAACGCTGTAAAAGGCTTCAGGAAACAACCTCCGGCTCTGCTTTCCCTCTGGTTCTCCATCAGGAGCAGCAGAGGTCAAGGTAGCTTGCGAGGTACGCCGATGACATTTGAGGTGCCTGTGAGCTGGGACGATGGGGTGCCAGCGGGGTGGCAGCCAGCCCGGACCAGCCTGGGGGAAGGATCTGAGCTTGCTGCCTGTGCGTCCAGCTGGAGGGAGGGCGTACAGGGGGTGAGAGGGGGCACAGTCCCCTAGGTGCCAGCCGCCCAAGACAACACCTTCCCAGTGTACAATATCAAGTTTAGCAGCAGAGAGGAGCTGAGGGGAGGCTTTTGCATTTTTGTGAAATGTATAGATCTCTGTGCGTTATCCAACAAAGTGTTTATAACACCCGAA
Source organism: Anser cygnoides (assembly GCF_040182565.1). Classification (NCBI taxonomy): domain Eukaryota; kingdom Metazoa; phylum Chordata; class Aves; order Anseriformes; family Anatidae; genus Anser; species Anser cygnoides. Next base: position 190,860,615 of record NC_089873.1, read on the forward strand.
TTCTGATCAGGCTGATCAAATCAACATCACATTGTGCTGCCTTTTTGTGTCAAGCGTTCATTTTAGAAACACACAGCCATATGGGAGGTGTGTGATTTTATTTATTTTTTCCTTATACCTGGTCAGTATTTTCCTTGTTTTACAACTTGTGACCATTGCTTCTTGTCCTGCTGCCATGCACTTCTGAGAAGTTTGTCTCTCCTGAGTAATAAAGCAATTAGATCTCCCCTTACCCCTATCTTCTTCAGGCTGAACAAACTCAGTCCTCTTAGGCTCTTCTCATACGTCCTCCAGGCCTCTCACCATCTCAGCAGCACTCTGCCGGCCCCTTTCTTGCTGGTGAAGACCTCTCTTACATGGCAGCACGGGACTGGACACAGTACTCCTGATGTGTTTTCATACCTGCTAAGTAGAGGAGAACTGTCATTGCTGGCTCTGCTCTCACTAATGCCAACATGAGGTTTCTGTCAGTTCATTCCTTCAGCTTACCAAGATCCCTATCAAGTGATAGGATGCAAGGAAATGGTCTCAAGTTGCACCAGGGGAGGTTTAGATTGGGCATTAGGAAGAATTTCTTCCTGTAGAGGTTGGTCAAGTGTTGGATCAGGCTGCCCAGGGAAGTGGTGAAGTCCCCAGCCCTGGAGGTATTTAAGATGTGTGTGGATGTGGCACCAAGGGATGTGGTTTAGTGGTGGGACTTAGTAAGTCAGGTTGATGGTTGGACTTGATGATCTTAAAGGTCTTTTCCAACTGATTTTAAAAGAAAAAAAAAACACTCATGAACAGCAGCCCTGCCCTCCAGTGTACCCGCTCTTCCTCCCAACTCGGTGTCATCTGTGAACTTACATGGATCCTGTCCCACCATTCAGGTCTGATGAAAATGTTAGGCAGCACTGGCCCAGGTGTCAGCCTCTGCAGAACAGCTCTCATCATCAGCCACCAGCTGCACTCCAAATCTGGTGACCCTTCTGCTTTCTCCTTCAGACTGCAAGTCCACCCATCCTCATACCTCCCACTAGTATCGCCTGGAAGCCTTGCCAAGGACAAGGTGGACAGCCCCACGGCTCTCCCTTCTGCACAGGGCCACGCATTCCTCCAGGGGCCCATCCGTCAGTGCTAAATGACAGACACGCTTTGGGAGTACCCCAAAACATTTTTTCATAAGTCTTGAATGAGAGGTGCCATGAGTGGGAGCTGGGAGGTGATTTTGCCTTTTTCCTCCCCCCCCCCCCATACAGCTGAGGTGACAGTGAGCACTCAACACTGCCACCCAGTCTGTTCTCATGCTTGTGAAAGTAAATTTTTACATCAGGAGTCTGAAAAATAATGTTTATGGACACTGGGAGGATGAAGAACACAAATTATTTTTCTTAGTCAAGGAAAGCTAAAAAGTGGCATGAGTATAGCATATTAGAAATAACATCTGGAGAAACTTGGGGGTCTGAGAAGCCCATGAATCAATTGGAAAATGATGTAAGATGAGCTCGTGGATGGAAGCAGAAGCCTTGTAGGTCCACTGCAACACACGGGTAGGTGAGCATCGGGTGACAGTCCCCAGGAAATGGGGGTTCCCGTAGCTGCTGATGGGATGGCTTCAGCCATGGGACTCAGTACAGGAATAAATGGGTGTAAAATAAAAAGAGCCTATAAAATGGCCTCCACAGGTTGAATACTGGAACTTTTTCTCCAACCTCTTGGAATCAGCTGCCTTAAACAGTCACAAATGACTTCACTGGGTAAATTTTGGGAGAGGGCAGGGAAAGGATGGGTATCTAGCCATTTGTTTCACTTTTCACAAGATGCCATTTGAAATCGCAAGTATTTCCCCCATTATTTGTAATACTGAGTACACATAAAAGGTAACAAACATTTTAAAACTTTGAACTGGGGTATTACAGAAAGATTTCCCATGGGGCACGAGCGTTGGAAATAAAACTATTTCAAATTACACCGAGGTCTCCCTTGTCCTATGATGTGTTTATGCCCTATCAGAGGCAGAAGTGGTATTTTCAAAAATAAGTTAACACTTGACTGTCTCCCCAGCAGATGGACCAGAACAGGTAGAAAGATACCATTAAAAGTGTATCCTTTGAGAAACCAAGTGGCTCACAGCCGTTCAGCTCCAGCCCAACCCGTAGGCATACTTGAAGTCCTCAGGGCCAGATCATCTAAATCAGTCAATGCAAGATGCTGTGTCTGCAGGACACTTGGCACAACATACCCTGGTCCTCACCTTAGAACTGTAGATAACCTATAGGTAATGCAAATTTTTAAAAATTATCAATCAACCATGATTTACTAGTCCACTTGAAATCGTTTAGGGGTATCAGTCTATTTGGTTCAGACTGACCCATAACTTCTTTAACATCTGGCTTTCTTATTCACAGTGCCAGACTGGAAAAGGTCGGAGTACACGTAATTGAGATAAAGGTGCCCTGTCCTTCTGGGACAGAGGCACAGGGAGAAGCGTGTACAATTTCTGGATGAAGTGTGGCTTTCCATCTCCAGCACTACCAAAATGGCATCCTCAGAAACACTGAGGGCAGAGGGGAAAAAAAGACAAGAAAAACAAAAGCACCACCAACTAAAATCCCACTCCTGCTAGTACTGATGAACAAGTACTGATGTTTGTGAAAAAAAAAATTTCTATGGCAGCCAGTGTTTTGCTAAACTATTATATGTTCCCTAATACTATTTTCCATGTGATCTCCAGCACCTCTGGCATTTTATCTTTAAATATAATGCTGAAATAATAAAATAACGTGAGCCCACAGTTTATAGAAATTCCCCCCTGCTCCAGTTTGACAGTGCACAAAAACGCCCAAGTGAGTGAAGGAGCAGCCTGCTTTTCAGTGCCCCAGGTGACTGTGTAAAACCCTTGCTGGGAGCCCTGTTCACAAACTACTTTTGCATCTGATTTTAGGGTTTTGTCCTGTTGAAAAATGTCTTTGAAAGCTTTGGGCCTGCAACAATTTCTTCTGACTTATGTTTTACATGCATTCTTCTACATTTTCACACTCAAAAACACCCAATGGAGATCCCCACGTAAGCCACCTGGGCTGCTCACCGCAGGCCCACCACCATCCCACCCAGCCAAGACCTGCTCATGCAGCAGCTGCTGTTTCCATCAGCCTGAGAAGAACACATTTTCCCGGTTGATTTGCAGTCAGTCATTGGAGACCCCAAGCGCTGACTCCCAAATTACACATTCGCCCACCTTGAAACACCGCAGAAGTTGCCCTGCTCCCACCCCCAGCAGCTGGCCTGTGGCAGGACAAGGTCTGCTGGAGAGCTTCATCTCTTCAGCAGCTCAGCGTGGGCACAAGCCTTGTCATGGGGAGAGTATGGGCTACAAGCCATGCCAGACTTCACCTTCAAGAAAACATTCTTTCCTGACTTGACGTGTACAAAAACACACGCAAAACCAGCGTACAAGGTTTTGCACCTTGCCGTTCAATCCTGGACCTGCTAGGTCTGCTGGCTGCCCCCAGCCACACGTACTCACCAAAGCTCCAACCTCCTCGTCACACATGCTGTCTGGCCTCCCTGTCATTACACCTAATTAGAAGGCTCTCTTCTTTGCTTGGCTTTCACTCTACTGCTAGTTTGAGTTTCAGAGGTAAGTCTCAGGCCTTGGTGCACCCCATCTACCACAAGCGTGCAGCACGGAGAACCAAGCTGAGTGATGGTGGCAGCAGCTGTGGCACAGCCAGAGCCAACAACTGAAGGAACACCCAGGAAGTCTACAGGATGGTTAAAAATTAACAAAAAAGGAAAAATACCGAACATGTCACCTGTAAAGATGCGGGCCTGGGCTACCAAAGGCCAGCTCAGACCAGCACCGTAACTGGGTGGCACGCAGAGGCTCACCCTCCTGATGAGATACGGCACAGCTGGGGGCATTCAGTGGTTTCTGCCTCCTGACACCACTCACCAGCAGCAATATTTGCTCTTGCAACGCACAAGCTACTACTTCAGCTTATTAGCTTCTCTGTGTGAGGCTGAGGCTCAGATCTGATGCACGCTGGCTTTCTGGCACGAGCGGACGCTCAGTGCTCAGCTGTCCTCTCCTCTGCTTCCCCACCGTGATCGCTGCTCTGGGTCCAGTCCACGCGCATTGAGCAAACCAAATCCCTGAACCTCTCTCCAGACTAAAGCAGTAAGAATTTGATAGCAGTTGTGCCGGCTGCCTCCTTTGTTCACAGCCGTGTGTGTACGTGAAATAACACTTGCCAGAGGATGCGGCTCTTAAATAATCATCTCCTCTTCACTTAGTGCAGCAGTTCTGTTTCCACGCTCCTTTCTTATCAGATTTTGCCAGTAGAAAAAGACAAAAGAAAAACATCAACTATTACTACATATGTGTGTAAGGATCCATCCTATAAACTCCAGTCATTAAGACAGAAGAACTCCTTTGACCATAACAGTCCTTTAGGGCAATGTCAACTGCAGTCCTATTCGTAAACCTTGCAACATCAAATAGCCTCAGCCACTTTTTTTTTTTTAAGCTTTGTTGAGTATTTGCATCAGCAGCATCATAACAAATCATCTGCATTTAGAGACTGCTCTGCAGTGCCATGCCCCTTACCTGCACGTTATTAATACAGCAGCTGTTGGGTTCTCAAATGAAGATGATTACCAGCACTTCCATCATATATGAAGCAAATCAGATTTTTCAGAAATATTTAGCTTTTTGGTTGATGGTAAGAGCATTTCAGGTCTTTACGATCATAGTACAGACTATGTTGTAACATTTCAGGTTACTACTGAATTCACTTCTGTTCATTTCTGTTCTTACGACATGTTTTCATGACCAAAACTTCAAGTTTTCAGTGGTTATAAATGAAGCAACAGCTGTAGGAAAAGGTGACACTTTACCGAAATTGACATACCTGGAAAAAAAAAAAAAAGTTTTGATGTGCATAAGGCTGTTTTCGTGTCCATTCTTAATTTTGACCAGAATTATTAAAACTACTGGTGGGTAAGGGCCATGCAGCACATTGCTGGGGATGTTCCAAATACTTGTTTTATGGTAGGCATGCGTACAAGTGCTTATGCAGTGCCCAGCACTGTGCAGCCTCTCTCAACAGAGAAAACAGATTCACTAAATTACCCTAGGAAAAAAAAAAAAAAAAAAAGAATTCACTAGAAGCTAATGAAAATGCAGCAAGGTGAGTGCACTCCTGACAGCGTCAGATCCTAAGAAAGATTTCTTTGCTGGGAAGATAATGCGAAGAGAATGATGAAAAGAAGTCTGTTTGCTGCATTTTTGCCACCTGTTCACAGGAGGTTTGTTGGGTTTTTTTTTGGTTTAGTTCACTTCAAGAAACTGCAGTCATCTGGCAGAGCTGAAACGCAAATACAAATTAAAATGTCAGCCCCAGAACTTGTTTTGGCTGGATATCTGCAGAGATAGGATGATATGATAATTGTACAATTCAGACTCTAGGCGCTTCAATAGAATTATCTGCGGGCAAAATGAAATAAATTGCCTTGAAAGAAATCATTCATTGCAATAACTAATTAAATGGGCTGCATCTTCAAAAAAAGAAAAGAAAAATAAAGGTATCAGAATCCATTCCCTGTTCTTTAAAACATCAATCTGTTTAATGGAATTTGCTGTATCAGAAGCTTTCTTTCCTCTTTTATTTGCCTAGATAGGGCACAACCAAAGAAATCAAAGGACTTCCCCACAGCAGCATGAGAAATGGAGAAACAAGGAATGCCAAGGAGATGCAGCCTTTAAATGCCACAGTGGAGAACAGAAGAAGTAGCCTGCCTGCACAAGTGTCTGCTGGACGTGCAGAAGCTGCATTACAGATGGTTATGGACCAAGCTGGCTCAACACTGATTTCTATTCTCCAAGAGATTCTGCAGGGAAAACCTTAGTCCAGCAAAGTCATCATTTTGAGTAATCCTCTTGCAAATCATTGTAGGGACTCTGAAAAAATGTGATTTTTTCAAGCTGTTAAATCAGGCTGCCTGAAGAACCTTCCAAAATGTCATCCCACACCCAGCACTGCCATCCCAAGGGCGCCTGTGGTCACCTTCCCTCCGGACTGACACCTGGAGAAGGGGCTTTGCCTCTGGTCCCCAGGACCTGTCCCAGCAGTAGGAGGGCTCTGGATGCCACTCCAAGGCATGGAAATGATTTGCTTACAAGGCACAGGCACCTCTGCCCATTTCCCTCACATACTTTGCCTACTTTTTTCCAGCTCATGCTTGTCCTTTGGGTTGCTGTTTGCACCAGGTATCTCCACTTTGGTACCAGCAGTCCTTGTGTCAGCCCTTCAAGCTCCCCAGACCCATTCCCAGCTGCAGCCCCCTGCCCAACCATCCCCATCCCCTCTCTGCAGCCAGCCCTACTTCTCCCATCGCACCACACACCTTTTCTCCTCCCACCACCTTCTTCTGTCCTCTGGCACCTGCTGCTTCTTCTTGCATCTCCCTAAGTCCATCAGACTTCAGACAGACCTGAGTTGTGCAAAGCCGATTAAAACCAGACGAGGAAAAAAATGATGTCAAGAGCCCAAATAAAGTTCCTTGTGGCACTAATGACTGCATTTATTATACAGAAGGATGGAGAGCAGCTGATGGGGGGGGAAAAAGGGGGAAATAGCGCAGCTGAGACTTGCAGAACAGGGTGCAGGGACCCAGCCAATGTGCTGGCGTGCCACGTTCACCGCGTGCTGCTCCCGTGCCTCACCACAAACTGCACAGCACGCAGTTTTATGTACCTCCTGTGGGTGTTCAGTCAATTTTAATCGTGTTTCGTGTTGTGACAAGCTCTTGGAAAGAGACATTGTTCTGATGGAAATGTTTTCTTTCGTTGTCACCTTTCCCTTCTATTCAAGATCAAAGCAGATTGTAGAGAAATAGAGCCTGGAGAACAGAACTGGGGAAGCAGGTTGCTATGGGGCTCTCGCCAGCCCGGAGGAATGAACAACGCAACCAAGACAGAGCAATTCCTTTCCCAGACACGGTGCTGGCTGGTGCTGTGGTTACTCCCTGGACAGATCCAGACCAGAAGGAGGCTGTACGGGGAGACACGCCGCATGCTGTACGCGTGCACTGACAGCACGGAGCTTGCTGAGATGACTTGTTTCAATCTGAGTCCACTCCCTGCCTTGTGTCCTTGCAGCATACAATTAATATGGCAAATCTCTCTGCTCATGGGTGGGCTTTTAAATATGAAATTGCCCGGCCTCCTGTTCAGGTAACATAGCTGCCTGCCAATTATCCCTCAAATTCAGGCTAGACTGCAGGGTTCATCTTTTTTTTTTCTGTGGTTATATGGCTCTTGGCATCGCAAGATTCTGGCCATAACCTCAAATGCTAATAAAATGGAAATGTCTGCAACCCTTTTATTGTTCTGAAAGAACAAAAACCCCATCTGGAAACTGCAGACCTATCAAGTTTATTAAGAAAGGCAAAACTGATCCTTTTTATGTTATTAGCACTATTGGCTTGTAATCTCTTGATGCAGTTTAGACATTACAGAGTTTCAGATTTAATATTCTGCCCAGAGGATGATATAAAAGCCACTATTGATTTTCATTCCCTGTAAGCAGGCTTCATCTCTATGTAAATTAAAGATTCTATAACATATTTCACATTATAGATTAGTTGTCATTCAAGCACTGATCTATTCTTACACCAGCAGGCTGACAGCTGATAGCTTCCAGACAATAACACACCTAATGAAATCTGGTTCGACCTTTGAGCATTAACACCTGTGGTTTTGGATATATCATCAGGTTTCCTGAGGAAAATTTTGGGTGAATTTTATATATATATTTTTTCTTTTATGAAAGAATGAGTGGTGTACTTAGTGGTGCTGCAAAAAGCATCAGTCACCTTCGTTATTTTAGGGGAAGAGTGATTGCCATTTTTCACTGGAGGGGGACAGCAGAAGGTGCCAACATCTTCCATCTACCAACTATTCACATCCTTCCAGCATTTGGAGAAGTTCCAGGATAGCGAGAGAAAGAGAAGCAGCAATATAAATGTGCTAGGATCCTTCACACAAAGCAAATCCAAAATCCCAGCTGGCTTCTCCCCTAACAGCGTGCAGTCAGGAACACGGGCGCTGCGAACAGCTCTGACAGCACTCGGTGAGGGTGTTCCCTACAGGCTCTTCCCTTGGAGACCAGGAGACATTTGCTTTCTCCTCCTCGTAATGGTGGTGGAGACAGTGACAGGACCCACAGCTGGCATTAGGAGGTCTCTGAGCATGGCAAAATCCACGGCACTTCTCCCAAGCCAGGCTGCAGAGGGACCACCGAGGTCATCTGGGTTGGGCATTTTAGGCTCCGCTATGGCCATCAAAGGTCTGATGATGAAACCTGCTGCACAAATGCAGTCTGCACAACTAATTAGTCTGGTGACTTTTATTACTTTATAGACTGAACATAGATGCTCAGCTTCTCTAGGGCTCGAGCACACATCTGAACGAAGCTGAAAGCACTCACCAGCACAAAGCTGCTGCAGTCAACACCTCTCCCAGCTTTTTGGAGGCGTGCTCTTCACGGCGTGCCCATTGGTACCACTCGGTTACTGACACAGGACCAGTTAAAATCATCTGCAGAGGGCCATTCCCGGGGTCTTTACCCTCTTAGAGCCACCCTGCTAGTAGAGCAGACCACGTCCCAGGAGCTGTTTCTCTTGTTGCAGAACGTGGGTCAGTCGGGTGCCTCCGGGGAAAGAAGTCAGAAACATTTTAGTGAGACAATCAGCAGTTTTAAAGACCCTGAAACCTTACCAATTTACACAGGAATATTTACTCTGTGGCTGTGTAGTAGAATTAAATACAGGCATTAAGAGTTTGGGGAACAGTGAACAGCGTGAATCTCCGTATCTTCATCTCTTGGCTGGGGTCTCATACAGCTGAATCTTAATTAGAATAAACTCCGAGGCTTGCCCCTTTTGTCCACTGGAGGTCAGCAGCCTTCTACAGAAATACCGCTCCTCTTGTCTGGTGTAAAGGCTTGCAGGGGACAGAAACATCACAGCAGCACCCAATTCTCCTGACAGCAGATTTTTAAGGCTTCTGGTACAATGAGATGAAGACAGAAGCCTAGTGTGGGTCCATCACTCTCAAGGGAAGATCTCTGCTCGCACTTCCCTTCTCCGTCAAGCTAAGTCTTTAATAACATCGCACAAAGAAGTGAATGAACCTCAGATTTACCATTTTCCCAGGTGCTGGGCAGGCTCCAGCAGGGCAGAGGCTGCCAGGGTCCTCTCCCAGCTCCAGTGGGAGTCAAACCCCTCGCTCCCCTCCCAGGTCCGGCAGCGTCTCACTGAGCGGGGAACTCCTAGCGGGTGACACTGTGCTCAGGTATTTCCTGCTTACTTCATTATCTGGCCTCGTATTTGAATCAAACTCAAAAATGCAATGGCCGGATGAAAGGTTTTCACTATCTCGTTAATCCTACTTGGCTCGTTTTCTAGGATTAGCACCGGGGAAGCTGCCTGGTCAGGCAGCCACGCGAGCTGCCTAGGAGAGCTCTGCTGCACCACATGGCTTTCAGAAGCACGACAGCAATGCTTCTTCACCTTACGAGGCACAGGGTGTGAAGATGCAGGTTTCTGCCTCTCCCAGACTTAGAAATATACGATGGTGAGGAATGACGGTATTAGTGGACAAGAGTGAACGTGTATTGGAAGTGTAGACAGCTGCGACACGGAGCTGTTTGGCAGTCATGCACTTACCACAGCCACCTCCTGGGCACTGTCCATACCAATATTTTGGCTCACAAGTGCTTCTGAAGCAAATCTCCTGCTTCATCCCACTCGCCATCCCTTAATCCACGTGATGGAGCAGTGCATGAATTCAACTCCTTCCAGCTGAAGCTAAGCCTCAGACATGCTCCCTCTGGGTTTTGTTCACAGAACCAGACTAAAACCAGGATGAAGCAGAACTCCTGAAATGTCCGTAGTGCCGACCAGTGCTCCCTGCTCGAATTTACAGACACGCTTTCTGAGGTTCATGTAACACGGACACGGTCTGACCTGCTAGTTGACATCATGGCTGTTTAAGCAGCAGTTTCACCTATTTCCAGTAGTGTGCTTGTCATCCATAAATCTCAAAACAATTTGAGTAAGAGGAAAGTAATGTTATCAAGGACTCTCTTTACCTGTCTGTCTAAATTGGGCACCAAAGAGAAAATGGGAGGCATTAAGTGTGATTAGGTGTGACAGTGTCCCCAGTACCACGTATCTGAAGAGATGGAACCCCCAAAATCCACATTACTGTCTTTAACTTCTGTTCTAAGAAATGAATGGTGCCCTGATATCTTTGGTTCTGTTCTGCCAAGAAGTCAGATGTCCTAAGGGGTCAGCTTTGCTCTTACCTTCTCACCACTTCTCCATTATTTCCATTGCACTTACTCTCCTTGAGCCTACGTTTTTTTTTCACTTCTTATCTCCTGGGCAGCCTTGGGATCCCCGGCAGCATTCAGCAAACAGATAGGTGGGAATAAATGGCTGCAGCCCAACAAAACAGAAGCGATACCTGCAGCAGACTGGTAATTACAGCAATTGTGCAAAGCTCACAACTGGAAGCCTTAAAATTGAGCTGTGCTTTGGAAGTACATTTTACCCACATATTCCTTAAATATCCTACCACCCCGATTTTCCGTGCTTTACTTTGTGAGCAGAAAACATTCCTGGTTCACTACACTCCTTTTAATAATTCCTGTATTCATGAATTTTAAAAAAGATCTATTTACTATTTAAATGTCATCTTAATCTATTCACCCTAATCGGATAGCAAGGCCAGCCGCGTGTCAGTGCTGTTTGTACTCTCGCATCTCATATGATCAATGAAAGAAATAAAAGCTGAAGCACACAGATGGCTGGATTGAAAGGAAAGGTCATTCCATACTGGAACTGATGAGGTGAAGAGAATAAAATATGTAAGGTGACCTTCAGGGAGAAGGTTAAAACTTAGCCTCACCATCCAGAGGGCATTTCTGTATGGAGATAAAATAAAACAAATACAACGTGTCATCAATTATTCACTGAAATATCTTCACCTATTCTTTAGCACAGGAAAGATCTTGGCCTTTCTCGTCTTCCCCATCTCAGTCCTAAAATCTCTATTTTCCTACCTGCCATTTAAGAGAAAAAAGAATGCCATGAAATTATGGTGTTATTGTCCCCATTTAACTGAGGCATCCTGTACTTAAATGTTTTTTCTTAGATGCTACAGTAAGAGAAAAGCTAGACAACCCTCCGTGCCTCTCATCTCAAATAACCGTAGCTGTTAGCAGCTGCCTCCCAATTTGGTATATTTTAACAAGATTTAGAAATCCCTAAAGTGAGGATTTATTATCTCTTTCAGCAAAGAATGAAGTAAATCTATCATGCCATATAAATAATTCATATAAATTCTAGAAACATATCAAGGAATATAGGTCAGGAGGGGCGCCAGCGGAGAGGGATGGAATGCCCTTTACTTGGAGCATGTGGTAGACCTAAATTCAGTTTTCTAGACAGATTATGTCAACTTAAAGAATGAAGATGGCTCTTAAATCATTTAAAAAGCAAAGGGTGACTTGACAGTCGCTAGGGGTTTTGAAGAGAATACAGAGGATGAGATAAAATATAACTATTTTTTTCAGATAAGAATTTGTCTTATGTAAGTTAGGTGGGTACAAAGAAGGCGATCTTGGATATCTTTGTAAGAAGGGTTTGTGATATGTCACAATGGTGATTTTCAACAGTGAAAGAAAATCAGTGATCCATCACTGAGAGAAGCAATGAGCCAACCGGCAGGAGCCATAGATTTTAAGTAAACTCCAAATGCTCCCAGGAACCACTGACATTTATAAATAATGGAAACCTCAGTATATGTCAGTATTTCAAATTGGGAACTAAAGCATAGCGCTTCACACTTGTATTGGGTTTATGTGGAGAGGTTTTGGTAGTGGGGGGCTGCAGGGGTGGCCTCTGTGAGAAGAATCCAGAAGCTGCCCACGTCAGATAAAGGCCAGCTCTGCTAGCAAGAGCAGAGCCATGAGCGACGGTTGCACCTGTGTGAGAGCCCATTTAAGAAAGGGGGAAAAAAACCTGCTGTGCTACAGCAGCTGGGAGAGAGGGGTGAGAGCTGAGAGAGAAGCAGCCCTGCAGCCCCCAAGGTGAGTGCAGCAGGAGGGCAGGAGGTGCTCCAGGCACGCAGCACAAGTTCCCCTGCGGCCCGTGGAGAGGCCCCTGGTGGAGCAGGCTGTCCCCCTGCAGCCCACGGGTCCCACACGGAGCAGATCTCCACGCTGCAGCCCGTGGAGGAGCCCCCGGTGGAGCAGGTGGATGTGGCCTGGAGGAGGCTGCGGCCCATGGAGAGCCCCCGCAGGAGCAGGCCCCGGGCCGGAGCTGCCGCCCGTGGAGAGGAGCCCACGCAGGAGCAGGGGTCTGGGGGGAGCTGCCGCCCGTGGGGGACCCGTGCTGGAGCAGTTTGCTCCTGGGGCATGGACCCCGTGGTACGGAGCCGTGTGGGAGCAGTTCTGGAAGAGCTGCGGCCTGTGGGCAGCCCCCCCAGGCTCAGTTCGGGAAGGACGGCATCCCGTGGGAGGGACCCCATGGGGAGCAGGGGCAGAGAGGGACCGTGAGGGAGCGGTGGAGACGAAGCGTCAGGGACTGACCACAGCCCCCATTCCCCATTCCCCAGCAGGGCTCAGGGGGAGGAGGTAGAATAGGGTGGATGGGGGGCAGGTGGTTTTGGTTTTGTTTTAAGTTCTCACTGCGCCAGTCTGCCAGTGGGGTCCCTATATGAATCTCCTTTACACTGAGTCTGTCTTGCCCATGACAGTAATTGGCAAGGTGTCCTTATCTCAGCCCTTGAGCCCTTTTCCAACATATTTTCTCTCCCTCTTCTTTTGAGGGGGAATGAGAGAGGGGCTGTAGTGGGGCTCTGCTGCCCATCAGTGTGAAACCACCACCCTTCGGCAGCCAGTTGAAGAACATGAAACACACAAAAGAAAATTCTTCTTGCCTAAATACAGAAGTAACATCCACGACATCTGGAAATCAGAAGCAGTTCAGCACACTGCTTGAAAGCAACCTAAGAAAAAGTTTTAGGAAGTATGCTAGATAGCAAGAATCTATTCAAGGGAAAGAAACCACGGCCACCCAACCAAACTGAAAGTCCTGCTGAAGCAGTCGATGAAATATCTTTGATAACACACAATCTATTGAAAGAACACCAGAAGGAAGAAAATAGAAGGGTGCAGAGGGGCAGGCTGCTGATGAAAATCAGCAGTGGGCTAATAACTTCAGAAAAGCAAAGGTAATTCTACAAGGGTTGGTGACTGCATCCAATTTAAGGGTAAAAAGCAAGAGATGCAGACAATTCAGCAAGTCAGATAAAGGTAACTGATAAGGGACTAGAAAGTTTTTACTGGAAAATTTACCAGAGAAATAAAACATTAGCAGCAGAATTACTCTGAAAACTGAATGAAGAATTAATCAGAGTTGGCTGATTAAGGCATCACAGCTTTCATGAAAATTGGAGAAAACCTAGCTAGGTGAGTTCTGCCATATCCGTCAGTACACTCTGTAGGGCTCCTGCTTGCTAGAGTTGCTCTCAAAGACAGGTGGGACAGATGCCCCACTATTAATTGGCTTTAGGGTAAGTTTGCCAGATTCCCAGCCCTCTTCCTTCCCTTAACCTGCATCGCATTGGCATGAGCGATCGCTGAGCAGTAAGGCAGATGTGCTGTCTCTGAATCACTCAGCGTTTTCTCTCAGCAACACACTCATACCACGCAAAAATGAAGACAAGCTGCTAAGACCTCTAAGGAACAGTTGCCCTCAGCCCTAATCCCCAAAGTACTTTGCATGTGACCTCCTCCCCAGGAGCGAAGCACAGAAGTACCTCCTGCTCCAGCTAATCAGATAAGAACTTCTTTATTTATCCGCAACATTAAGGATTAATCTCCACAGAGACTACTATATTTAGCTAAGAATCTTAAAGGCTACTTGTTTTCTTACGGCACTGAAGAAAAAGCCCAGCTCGGCACAAACATATGAGACTGCTTTCCCCACATACGAGCACACACCCGTGTCACCCGGACAAGAACGCAGTATGGCTCCAGAGAAATCTGAAGATATTGGATAGCACATGAAAAAAATCACTCTGTGCCTCCAGCTACTGCTAGAGAAGGCAAATACGAAATTCCTTCTCCCTGTTCTGCACTTAACATTTTTCTTTCTAGTGTTCCCATTCTTTCTATTCCCCTCTTCAAAGAAAGATGATGTTTGACTGGAAACCTACAGCAAGTCCTTCCAAGTACCCACGCTTCCTTGAATGTCCAAGAGAACTGAACTCGTCATTGAACAACCTTCCCAAGGCACTCCTCGTTATTTTGTGGCTGATGCCAGGGCCTGAGGGCTTCCAGCAGGGATCATCATTGATTTCCATTCCCCATACATCACCAAGCACATCGATAATGCTTCAGTACATGAGCACAAAGCTGCCACAAGATCCTGCAGAAACTCCTTGTACATACGTGTGTGTACGGCCCTAAGTACTGGTACCAGAAACCCCTCAAACTCGCTCAGAATTAATGAGGCAGGCTGGCTGCCCTCCAGAGGGCAAGAAACTTTCCCCAAAGCAGACTACGCAAGGTTGAAGCTCTGTTTGTACAGTTTTCAGAGTAATCTTTGGATAGCTTTCAGACACAGGACTTACATTGAATTTCCATTAGTATCAGGTTTATACCCCCTTCAGTGTACACTGATATTTTAAAGTAACACATTTGCTGCATTCTTTAGGTGTGTTGTTTGAAGTGGAAGGGAACGCCTCTTTAGTATTAAAAACAATGCCCAGCACGTGACGAGGCAGCACCTGAAAAATGCATCACAAGAACCGATTTTCCAACAAGGACTCACTTCCTTTCCTTCTGAATCCATTCACACACCACAAACTTAGATCAGTTTTGAACTTGTTCTGAAACCGCGTGCACCTCTCTTACAATAAAGATTTTCTCCTCCTCCATTCAGTTCATCTTGGTACTGAGAAATCTGAAATACCGAAAATCCAACTGGTCTGTCAGGTTAGCTGCATGGAAATACCCTTTAATATTCAAAAAGACAACCATAAAAGCTGTAGAGAACAGTATGCCGAGTGATGTTGTCAGCGCAATCATCAGTCCAACTGATAAATGAGTATTTACAGTGTTTAAATGATGGAATCAGCTGGCTTTACCAAAGTAGCCTTTGAACAAGAGTTGCAAGTCCATATATTCAGTTTGTATTTAGAATTGGTGTCTTTGCTCTCAGTTACCTGAATTAAGTTCAAATCAGGAAAAAAAAAACATGCACTAAAGGGACTGGAATTCTCAGTTCTGAGTAAAAATGAATTCATTTTTCCAGGGAACAACTAAGTTTAAAATGCACAAATAAATTTGTTTAACATGCAATTAGGCTACTAGATTACAAAACTGTTTTATGTGAGTTATTCCCAGCATGATGGAAAAGCTTATCCTGTTACCATATGAGGCTTCAACTCTATTTAAAAAATTAATTACAAATGTTCTGTGGTAGGCAAACATGGGCTTGCATTTTACAGTAGTGTGCTTGGTATCATTAATCGACACAGACTCTTCCTTATAAAAATGGTGGGGGGAAAGGGGCTTGCTAATACCATTGATACGTTCTGCCCTGCTCTGAGAGCCAAGGTGCTGCTTAATGTTTCCCTAAAATAAAATTAACCTATCTGTAGGGAAATTAATACCTGTATACACCAGCCAAGAATCTTCACTCATAGTTTTAATCCAGGTTGCAAAAAAAAAAAAGAAAAAGTGGATTATGAAAAAACATTAGTTAGGCACAGCAGTGCCTTAATGCAGTCTGTTTTTGCGGACTCTGGCCTATGTCCCAATAAAACTGTGGCTCCTGGGATCACAGACAGCATTTGGAAGTGTTCTATTTTCATTTATGTTATTCAACAAAAAGGGATAAAGATTAGTAGTAAAATCTTAGTAATCTAAGGAAAGAAAGACAGGCTCAAAAGTGAGATTTTATTCATATTTGTTACTTATTCACAACCTTTATCATACTTTGGTATGATAAAACTGATAAAAACAGCCTAGAATGGTTAGTTTACATCACTAAATTCACATTTTTATTAATTAATGCTGAAAGGAAAATGACAACATAGCAGGTTCAGAAAAACAGGTTGGCTAATCAGACTGAAAAATCTACACCACCTTAACTGGTCACAACTGGTTGCTTGTTTAATGTTTATTATTTAAAAACAACAAATTACAAAATTTCAGATACACCCAGCCTCTGTGCTCATAAAATAAATCTTCTGTCATATCAAATTTCAGTAGAATGGAAAGAATTTTCTGCTGATATATTTCAACACGTATTAAAAGAATACTGAGAGTACTCTCCCCACCTGTACAGCAGCGTAACACTGCAGTCTGAGTCGCGCTTCGATCCGACTCATCTGGAGAACCATTTTGCAAGCCACCGTGCAAGTGCGTCGTTATGATCGGAACAAACCATCCCTCGTGCATTAGTGAAAGCCATCATCAAGCTACGGCCTCTGTGGACACGCAGACCTCAGACTCCAGTGCACAAAATAAAGCAAAAGTCAGCTTTGTATTTAAGGCAAAGACGAGAACAGATCTAGCAAACTGAGATGAGTACCTTCAGCTGCCACTGATTAGCAGGAACTGTAGTTGCAGATTGCATTATGCAGAGATTGGTTGTACTTTATAAGATAAATCTTTAACACCGACATTGAGGCAGCACGTTGCCACCCTACCATATAAACAACCATCACAAATTGAAAAAAAAATAGATGCAGATTAAACAGCAATGAAATCGCCAGCAGCTTGCATGCAAACATTTTGTTAGGCTGTTACATTCTCAGGACTAAAAACTGTTAATTGTGTAAACAGAGGTTAGATAATGATCTTCCATTTCATTTTGTTTGTTTTCATTTCATATACTTTTTTTCTTTGTTATTTTTAAGAACAGACAGGGCCTCACAGAACAAAGGAGTTTTACCAAATGTTTAGACCTGGAATTACACCGACTTCTGTTACAAAGATTAAAATTAACCTGCTAACGAAAGATATTTCTCCTCTTATTAATACATTTTTAAAAGCCTCATTAGGCAAAGCAGCAGCCCTACTCCCAGTCCAAAAGAAAAAAAGAACATTTTAATACTGTACTGAGAAAAAAATATGAATTACTTTTAAAGAAAACAGACAGCCAAAGCAGACTATGTCAGCCACTGTTCCAAGGGAAAGAGAAAAAGAATGCACACAGACAGCACAGTACCTAAACAGCCATTAAAACTGCTTTATCTGCCAATAACTGTTACATAAATGCAATGTACTAGGAAAGAAATACATTCAAAGTAATGGTAGTTTTGAGTAAATGTGCTACAGGAAACCGAAAACAATCTGTCATGACTATACACACACAAATCAACAAACAAAACTTATTTACAAATATTTGTACCTACAAGCATAAGGACCAAGTTTAATACTTGTGAAATGTATCTGATTGCTAGATGTAGACTGGCAGAGTTCCATTCTTCAGCAATATCAGCATAACATTTCTACACTGCAACCACCACGTGGCTTCAATCAGGTCTATCCTGAAATTTTTGTGTCTAGTTGATCCGTATCATAAAACTGAAAAGCTGTACAGGTGTTTTAACCCTCTTTTGTGATACAGACACACATTCACCACCTACCTGAGGCTTCCCAGCATTCTACCCAACAAGCAGGCAGCAACCTAGGGCTATTGCTGTTACAAATTTGTCCAGTCTGCTCATAACATGTTAATTTTGGATCACGTGGATTCATTCTTCAAAGCATGCATTTCATCATCTGCTACATTTTTAATATTAAAAAAGGTTGAGTTATATAAAATTAAATCTGTATGCAAAAAAAATAAGCCCAGATGTGCTTAAAAATAGACTAAGTAGGTATTTAGTTACTGTCTGCTGCATTTTAACATGGGCATAATTAGCATCTAACAAAAAGCTAAAAGATGTGTATTTATGGAACTCAACACTTCACCCAGTCATACAGTTAACTGTCCTCAAAAGCTAACAAGCAGACCAATTCACAAGTACCCAACTTGTTTACATAATTGAAAGAGTAAGATGCAAAGTCAAAAAAATATATTTTATCCCTTAAGATCAGGAAAGTAAAATAAAATGCTGGTTCTGTAACAGTGCAACAACTGCAGCGTATTTTGCACGCAGCACATGATTTGCTACATTTAGTGGCACTTAAGTATTATGCGGTAAATACTGAAAGTAAGACAAGTTTCTGATCTGCATAAGCATAATCACATTATTACCAGAGTTGCTAAGCTACAGCATTCTGAATAATACCAATTCAATTTTAGCACTTCAATCACTAGCCTTAATACATGTCAACATCCTGCTTTACATCGTGCTAAGAAAGCAATCACTGAAGCCAAGTATTTTGTGAACTTGCCAGTGTGCTTAGAGCAGGTTCAATCTGACCAATCATTCTCATCAAATTCTGAATCGTCGTCAGAATCGCTGTATTCCACAGCGATGCGTCTTGAAAGGATGGTTGCTACATCATTTCCCACAGGTTCTCGCTTTGCTTCTTGCTCGCGTTGTTCTTGCACTTTTTTCAGCTGAATTCCTGTGGAGACAAATACGCCCAAATTAACTTTTCAGATTTTTTTTTTTAATTTCACGTTGTTATTGGTGAGTTCTGTGTTCTAGCAGTATATTCAGGAAGAAAAACAAAAGAACCATTGAATTAGAGTTTTCCCAAGCAAAGAAGAGAGAGAAAAAAAGGCAGATTGGAATCCATGCTCAGAGTCTAAGTGCTTCTAGACTTCTAAAATTGCCAACAATATGTTAAAAGTGAATATTCAAGACTGAATATCCTTTATATCCAACACATATCCTTTTGATCTGAAGATGACACTTCTCACAAGTGTTGGAAATACCATTAAGAACTACAGCTCTGTAGTATAATCCAAGTGGGGAATAGCCATTAGTCATGGATTAAAAATCACTAGGCTGAAACCTGGTGTTGGATAACTCAGTTCTGAACAGAACTGAAAATCCGTGTACTTCTAATGGAAGTTCTACATGATAAACGTAAATGCCATTTTCATTTTATTATGTCCACACAAATACTAGAATGTTTTTAACAAAGCTGCAGATCTTGGAACATGAGGTTTTAGAAACAGATCAAGGTTGACAAATGTTAGAATATGTGTGTGGTACCTGTTGTGGTCAACTAGTTCTCTTAACTAAATTTGGCCTAACTAGGAAGAGAAGCCTTGAGCTCAGATTACTGGAAAATGCAGTGCTTTCATTGAAAAAAAGAAATAGCTAAGACTCAGCATTCTCTTACCCATTCGGATGGCAGCAAGAAGATCACTTCGCGCATCACTTATTGGCGGCTGTGCAGCGTCATGGCGTTTTGCCTCAGCAGCCGGAGGAGCATGCATGGGGGAGGAAGAGAGGGATGAAGCTGCAGCAGGAGGGCCTGGAGGGGGGGGAGGTGGGCCAGGAGGAGGAGGAGCAGTGACAACAAGCCCACTAGGAGGAGGAGGATGAGTAGCTGCATATGTAGAGCCCGTCACCAGTCCGGGATGGGAAGGTGGCACAGGAAGCTGAAGGGGACTCACAAACGCCGTTTGTGCTGAAGGGATCATTGGGGGGGGAGGAGGAGGGGGAGGCCCTGTAGGATTGTAATAATCCACCATCTGAGCTGGAACCATCCTATATAAAACAAAATAAAAATCTTTAATGTGTCAGAAGTTAGGATTTACAGAATCATCACCCCTTAAACTGCTCTCATCCAGCCTTAACTCAAACCAAAAATTTGAGAGGAATTTCAACTGGTGTGTTACATATGTAAATGATCACAGGCATGTAAATTATCAAATATCGATAATATCGAAATTTAAAGCAGAAGTAGTAGTAAAGAGCAACCTCTGTTTCAGTAGTCCACAAAAAAAACAGAATTATCTTATTACTCCTGCCTAGTTAACTATACATCTATATTTGTTTCTAAACGTCTACTCTATAAAAATATTATATACAGTGCCTATGATTAGGAAGGGACCAAGAAAATTGTATACTATGCATACCACTTCCATAAAATACAACCTTGGAACAAACATTAAGAGATAATAAGAGATGGGCATGGAGGAAAATGGAAAGTAGGAATGGAAACATTTACCCGAGAGTCTATCATGCATCTCATGTGCTTCTTTAGTCAAGTTTATCAATTTAAGTATCATTCAATTAAATTGGTAAATTTGATTGATAATTTAAAGAAGCAGGGAAGAGAACAGGGAAGAGCTAATTTATTTGTTAAAATGTCATTAACAGAGTTAAACAGAAAAAAAAGGAGAATTAGTATAAGAGTTATAAAGTAGGTAAAGAACTAGATACAGGAGATGAAGTAAAGTTAATGACATTCAGCAATAGATGTCAATGTCTGACAGCAGTGATACACTGCCAGTGGTCATGTACCTGGGGACTAACCACAAGTATTTTTGCTAAAACTGGAAATAACAGAGAAAATGCATGTTGGAGCAGTCACTCATAGCATTACTGAGTCATCTACAGCATGATATTGTCATTAATCAGGCAAATGCTATTCCAGGATGCATCAAGTGAGGTTGAAAAAGCTTGGCTGGCTTAGCTCAAAGTGACACAGACGAAAACAAATACAACTTCGCTGGGGTTGTGACCTGAAATTGCAAGTTACTTGAGCAAAAGGACAGAAGAAAAAATAGGTACAGACTGGTTAGAAAATAAATGGTTTCTTGCCATCAGAGAACCAGTACCCTGGAGCAAGCCTTTTTTCAAAATGTTTTCAGGGAAAATATTTACAAAGGAGTTTGATAAGTGCATAAACTGAATTACGAAGACGTCTGTGGCAGTAGGGAACTTGATTCTGTGTCTGAAGGGATCCCTTCCAGTTCCAGCATAAGCTCCTTTAAAATCATTTCAGTGATGCAGCACAAAAATGGTCATATTAATCACATTCAGCAATACCTTTTCCTATACCTTTCCTGGAGTTTAAAATATTCAAATTATGTTGTGACTACTTTTTACTATAAAGGAAAATTATGTCCCTTTTTAAATTATACTAGGGACCCTCTAATATGTTACAAATATATTGATTTCAACACATTCAATATACAGCTAATTATTTCTGCTTTTCCCATTTCCTCACTCAAATTCAATTCATACATACAAATTGCATCAAACTTGTTCTGTTCTCCCCAGTGAAATAACTAAGGTACTTGGGGTTTTTTTTGTGCATGCCATTTGATATTGATGGTTATGACAAACATGCATCTGTCTAGCTCTGTCAACAATTCATTGGAGTAAATCAGGAGTTTTACCCATATTCTGCTGGTACCACAGGTACTGAGCTATGCTGGCCATCTGAAGGCTGGGGTGGAGGTGGAGGTGGTTGCTGAGGTCTGTTTAAAGTAGCATGTCGTGCTGTGGTAGAAGGTGGTCTGTATTCATGCTCATGGCTTTGGGATACTCCCATGTACTGTGGACCATCTCCTGCTCCATATGAAGGCATTGCTATCTGCTGATGGAGGGAATGATTCGGAGTGGCAGGATAAGAATAATCTGTAACATCAGATGCATGGGACCTAAAATTAAAGTAAATGGATGTAGAAGAACAGATTATGTAAGTGTAATGGCATTATCTAAACAGCTCACAAGAAAACCTAAAAATATAAGCAGAATTATTTTCTCTTGCAGCAGGACTCCCTGATTGTCAAGCACCATTCCCATCTAAGTCCATTGGAAAGCACAAGAACAAATGCAACAAAAAAATCATGGTTCAGCTTAACATGACTTGAAAATAAATTAGTCTGACATGTCAGCATAAAAGGACTAAAACTTAATGCTTTAAATATTTCAGCGTACTAACCACATGCACAATGCTCCCTTATAGTGGAGACTTTAAAAACACAAGAAAAGAAGTTATCCAGGTTTTACAATTCTTTAGTAGTCACGATGAAGCACGTTGTTTTGGTCGACGATTTTGACGGTCCATTGTTTGAAGTGATAATGCTTATCAGATTGGTCTTAATACATTAACAGCAGCAGCAGAAAAAGGAAAGCAATAATTGCAAGCACTCACAATTATGCAGAAGAATATACTTTACCAAAGCAGAGAAAACTAATTTCAAAAGTTAGAAAATGCTTTTTGTTTGCACAAATAATTTTGTTGCAAAGGCTTAGAGAAACTGGGAAACGTAAATATTAGTTGAGCAGAGAGTTCATAAAGATACAAAGTCTAGGATGCTCTGTCAAATAAGCCCAAGAGAGGGAGCAAAAGGATCTCTTCGTCCCATTACTGCACAGAGCTGTATTGTATTAGTAACAAACAATCGTGCAGCCTGGCTTTTAGTGAACACAGTAAACTGATGCACTTATCTGTAAGACTGGAAGCAAGGTAAGCAACAAAAAGCCAGGGCTTTGAGTAAAACAAAATGACAAACCCTTTGGGCATTTTGTCCTCTTTCATGCTTCCTGCCTGCTCCATTTTCTTTGCGTCACTCATGAACTCAATGCCCATTTTCCTTCTCTCCCACTCTTCTTTTCTTGTTCTTACTTTTCTCACATTAATTTGCTGGTTTCTGTTTGGATTCAGCTTGTGTTTCTCTCTCTAAAGTACAATAAGTATAACAAATACATTATAAATCGCCGCAGTCTGGACACTTGGACATCAACCTTTAACGTGCAAGTTTTACAATTACCAAGCTAGGAGAAATAAGCCTTTTTTAATATTAAAAAACAACATAGGGAAATACAAATAAGGTCCTAAAGAAGCGTTACACACTGCTCACACAGTAGCTGAAAACCTCTCTGAAATCAGTATTTCTGTATGCATCATGCTTTTCATAGCTTAGTTCCCACAACTGAGCCTACCCCAAGATACAACAGAAAGCCTTCTCTCCACCTCAGTACTAGTCACAAAATTAACCTTTCATGCACGTAAAATAGATTTCAGGATTTAACCACTGACACTTGTTTCACTGAAATTTAAAGTTCTCCACTTTATAAGCCCTTGAAGTTTTACAAGCACCAGATATCCATCATACCATAAAATCTATACCCAACGTAACGATGCATCTTTACAACTGTTGCTGTTAAAATCCTACAGATCGCAACTATTACGGCTATCTGCAAATAGTCAAATGCATTTTGACATTGTTGGGAGATTAGAAAAACAAATAATTCCAATGCAACTATTTAAACTCGGGAACCCTGGAAGCACAGTGTTAAGCCCAAAAAGAGACTTTAAATCTGTGAAAAACAGAGCTCAGAGATAATAAAAATCCACATCTTGCATTTCACAGGGGAACATCAATGTCATCTTTTCAGATCAACCTATGGAAAGCACAGTCTTAATGAAATATCACAGACCAACAACCAGAAGACAACATTTTGCATTAGAAACTTTAAAAAAAATGGTGGTTACAAGATTTTAGAGAGAGTGGAGTCTGAACACATTGAAACACCAGCAGAAATTGTCTTTACAATTTTTGTTTTGGTTGGAATATTATTCATCTTCACAAAGATGAAAACATGAGGTTTACAGAGATCTGAGGAGGTTTGTTTTTGTTTTGTTTTTTATATTCTTTAGCTCAGCTGGACAGCAGACTTAAGACATTAGCGCATACTTTTGCGGTGGTGGTTGTTTTCTCATCCTAGCATTCAACAATTTAAACATAAATTGTCCAAGTTTTCCACTAGGTTCCGTTCATTCCTAACGCTACTGCTAGCAATTAACCTTGACAAACAGAGAAATAAAATGTCAGAAAATCCTTTAGCGAGAGCAGCTTCAGTGAACAAACTCAGACTTCTGTACACGTCAGGAGAAGTTAACTCCCACTGAGCTCAAAGGGAAACTCGCACAATGCAGATGAATTCTGCTGCTTCTCTCTAAGCAGAGATTTTTCCTCAGAGAAATATCGCAAGCAGTAATGTTGCATCTGGTTTTGTAGCTTGCCTTATAGACAAACAGAACGTGGATAAAGCTGAATAGCCTATTCCCCCGTTAAAGCTTTCTATTAAAGGCAAGAGTATGCCTGATTGGACTGATGGCAGAAAAATATTTACTAAACTATCAGCAGCGTAACATGTGATAAAGTAGTCATGAAGAAAGAGGCATTGACGTTATCTTGTGGAAGCCAATTTAAATGCTTTTGCAACTACAGCTAGTCAAGATCAAATATAAAACATAAGACAAACACTTATTTCGTTCCAGTGCACGGCAAATTATGACAACAAAACGCTCATCTGATGCTGAGGAAGAAAAAAAATCATTAATTACAGAATTTATGTTATTTATGCTTTAAAATAATTTGAGAAGAACTTTAAAAAGCAGAATGTACGTTTTGTCTAGTCTAACTGTTCCCAGCCTGTAAAAACACCTAATTCTACTCAGTACTTCTGAACATACAACTGTGGCATAACAAGCAGCTTTGTTGTAAACAGACCTAGTATCTGGGGACAGGGATCCCTCGGAAGATGCTCCATGGTACACACTTTGAGACAACCTGTTGTCAGGTCTAAGCTCTTTGTCATACGCCATCATATTCCACTCCTGGCGTCTGTTTCTGGCTTTTCTAACCTTTTTCACCTCACGGGTGGTGCCATCTATACGCTTTTGCTCCTGATGTTCAAACACAAGAAATAAAGCATGCAAAGAGAGAAAAAAGGAAAGGAAAAAAGCAGGTTAAAATGCAGTTAGAGCGCATGAAAATAAGACCAGATTTACAGATGAAGCCAAGTCTTCATAAAATGACTGAAAATGAGATTATCTCCCTAAATTATGAACCTCATTAGTAGCAATACTGCTCTGCTTTGCCCTTCTTCTGTAGGATGCACATGCCAGTGTGATACTGACCTACTGTTTTTCCCAGTACAGACAGGAATGTGACTGATTTTAAAAGCCAGAAGTTTAACTTCTTCTGACATCATATGACAATTGTTTATTACGGTCCTGAATCACCTATAATTTCCTTCTGCAAGTAGCTCATGTTAAGTATGCTCAGGGTTATTTTGGTTATTTTTTAGGGTCACAATCACCTGAGGCCCTGGGTAGGTAAAGAAAAATTAGAAACACTTTCCTATGTTACATGCTATGATTCTACGGGAATTATTTTTTAATTTTAACATGCTTTCCCTTCGTAGATCTGGTAAACTACCAAAACTCCTCCTAGTTTTTCCCTCATCCTTGTTTCTGATTATTATATAGAAAAATGAATTGCAGTCATCCTCTCTGCAACGTGTCAGTAATATTCAGGCCAGTGGTATATTACAGCTTGATAGCTTCATGACAAATCAGTCTGTTTAGTTTTTGATCTTTTTCTATATTATTTCAGGCCCAGTCAAGGTCAGTGGTCATCTATCAGCTCTCCTAACAGTGGGACTCAATGCTTTCACACCTCTGCAATGTCCCCTTCACCTACCTCTAAGCTTCTCAGTTTGAATATAAGATCATACAGGTGCTTCAGCTGGAAAACAAGGAAGTTTGAACAATCCAAACAAACGTATTTATGTGCTGCTTCTTTTCTCAAGATCTAAAAAGAAACAACCCAGTGCCCTTGTAAACCAGCTCTAGATCCCACATCTTACAATATTAATTAATAAGTTAAAGATTCTTCATCAATTTATAATCTGGCATTAACCTTTCAGCTGCTAGAAGAAGATTCTCAGGAAATAATTATATTGATATTCTGATAATGCAATCATACTCAATTTCATTTAGATAGGAGTTCAGAAAAATGCTGATATGGAAGCATACATTGAGTCTCTACCTCCAAAGTAAGGGATGATAGCTGGAAAGCCAAACAGTCCCATCAAAAAAAGAAGAAAAAAAGGTATCTCACAGATGATCATAGGTACTTCTCCAGCTGTCAAACAGCACCAATTAAATAATTCTGAAATAATTTATTTGGCATTATACAATTAATAAATTACCAAATAATTGCTTGCCATTGTTTTGGACCTCTGGCTTGTTTGTGCACATCTATGTCCTGGACCTGCTGAACCATATTTGCTAGCATTAAGAATGACAGAGAAAAAACTTCTGAAGTTCAACATCTAAATGTTCCTGACAACACTTGCTCATTCCTGGTCCCTGGAAGGGAGATTTCTGACCTGATTTATGTCTGTAAAGATCATTACCTTGGTTATTTTTTTCCTGCCTATTAATTCTTTTTCCTTCCCAAACTTTTTAGCATCAATCCATTACTTTTCAGATTACACAACATTACCTTCTCCTTCAATACCATTTTTTCATGTCACAATTTCCCAATACAGGAATCAGAGCACAAGGGAGGCAGATTCAGTCATGCTTTATTTTAAATATATGAAGTTTTTTCTAATCCCCATGTCTGAATATATGCTTACTAAATGCTTTACATCTGTCTTTCTCATTTATCACTGCAAAATTTAATTTGCAATCTTTTATCCTGGTTCATTTATTTAGAATTTGTTACCAATTCATAACATCGGAGAAGTAAAAGCAAACCTCTAGGTTAATTGAAAACTTGCCTTTTTTTTTTTCCTCTCCTCACAGAATAGTAACTCCATCCTCTGAGGGCCACTACTATGTATTTCTTTTAAGTTTCTGATGTAAATATCAGCCTTTTGAACCACACAAAATGCTCCTTGGAAGATAATCATTTTGATACAAATCAGGAATGCTTACATGACTGCTTACACATGATTACGCTTTTTAAAAAGGAGCAAACTATTAAGAGATCACTATGTACATATTTACCTTTTTCATAAAATTGAGTGCATAAGTAAATAAATACTTAGTCTTGTACATACAAAGTAGTTTGATTTTACTGGCTCAGACTTCAGTTGGACAGGTTGTTCCAAACAAGCATCTGTAGGTATGCTAACGAATGAATGAATATGCTGGAACCCTTTTTACTCAAACTGCACTAAACCCTACTTGTATTGATTTTTAGATTACTATATAAAGACATTTATTTTCATTAAAACGTTTAATTTCTTCCCAAACAGTGGGGCAGGCCAATTATTAGCAGCAGACAAAACCCATATACACCTCTAGTAGAGCAGCTTTATGTTGTTCCAGGAAAAGGAACATATATGTTCTTACATGTTGGGGAAGTACTTTTGTGACTGGAACAATGGTGACAGCTCTAGTTTTAACACACAGAGCAATGATGGAGTTCTAGGGGAGCTGAAGCCTTTAAAATAACTATAGTTTTGGTTTTTTAGGAAAGTTAAGCATTATTAAGAGTTACTCCCTTTTAACTGAATGTAGTAGAAGCTTTGGTAGACAAATGGATGCTGTAGGTTAAGCCAAAAAGCAGGTACAAGATTTATCTGTTGGCAGGAAGTGATTTCAGCCACACAGCAAATGTATTAGTGCCCTCAAACATGGTTAAGTTAACTTTAAGTTTCATATTTGCATCAAGAGTTAGCAAATGACATTTCAAGCGTTGTTATAAAGAATGACCACTGGTAACTGAAAGTAGCTTCATCAAGTATTTTCATTACTTACGTAACAAAAAAAAAAGAATGGAAGCATGAGCCTAGTGTATTTTCCTGACTTCAGAAATTTACAAGATCCTACCAAACTCAAGTTATCAAGAATTTTTGAATTGCAAGCATATAAACCCTCAAATTTAAAGATTTCTAATTATTTAAATAACTAATCACTCCTCATGAAAATATGGGGAACAATAAAAAGCAAGGTAGAACAACTCACCTTTGGTTAACTAGCAATTAATAACTGGTCTGCAGTCATTCAGTTCTGAGTATTACTGCTAGCTACAAGTCAAAACTAACCTCACTGAACTCCTACTCACTGACCTACTGAAAGCTTGAAAGTAAAAAACCCGGACAGTATAACACAGATATTCAACTTCAAAAGAATTAAAATTACAGTTTCCTTTGGAGAAAACATTTATGTGAAAGAGTCAAATCAAAGTCTGTTAGAATTCTCCACAGTTAAACGAGAAATGTGTATTTCAAGGCAGAAAAATGAAATGCCTCATAAACCTGCCACAGTAACTCAAGCATTTAAGACAAATTACCAAAATAATATTGGAAAACAAATCCTCTTGTGCGATGTCTACTCTCAGCCTTCACTGACTACATGAAAAGATGAGGCTAAAAAACAGCTATATTTGGTCAGCTGAAAAGGACAGCACTTGGATGCCTAGTTTATAATACGCTAACCTATACATATCGATTTCTTTTGCACACAGTTTTTCAACAGCTTTTATACTTTGTGCTTCTGTAAAATATAGATTGCTTGCAGAAGTCTCAGTTAGTAGATCAAAAATGTAACTTCAACCGTAAAAATGCTAGTAGATACCCTGGATTCATTCCCAGCCACTGCTATTGTAGGGCCAAGAGCAAAAGAAAATGTTAGTCTTAATCAACCTGTGAAACTGACAGCGCCTGAGACACATCTCACTCAAACCCTGCAGCTCCACAAAGGTTCAGATAACAATATGCTTATTTGCACACCAACTTCCGGAAAACTGATTTCTACCTGTTAAAGTCACACCTATTTATGCAAATTTAAATGTGTGTTGCTTTCTTCTTCGCTGGTCTTGTTATACATGTAAAAAAATCCAAACAGCACTTCAGGCAGAACTTACAGCCATATATCACAAAAACACCTTGATAATCCTGTAATTGAACACATTTTGCATCTTGGTTGTAGACTGTGATACAGCAATTAAAATCTACCAAAAATATACCATGGGTGGAAGGTGAGATCTATAATGTAAAGTAGTCTGGAAGCAAGTCTATAAAGGGTTCTGTAAAAATCTCCCTAAAGCTATCAAAACGTTTTCAAATGAAATTAGCTAAAAGCTTAAAAAACACTATTGTAATTTTCCCCTTTTTAATTTCAAATCAGATTGAAAAAATTAGCAGTTAATAGTTTCTTTTTATCCCGTTCTCCAGTGACAAGCTCTAAATTTGAAGGGGAAAAAAGGCTGGGAGGAAAAAAAAATCAGAGGTTCTAATTACCCCTATGTATTTTTTTTTCCACAAAGAAATACTGAATTAAATTTAAAAACAACTGAACTGGAAAACAAAAGCTGCTGTAATTGTTTCCCATCTTTCAATCAACTCTACAGCTTATCATACTGAGGATCGAGTAGGATTATAACCCTGCATATATTTTTGTTTACAATTATACACATAACCAAGTGAATGTTTTCCAATACTACGCTTCAGACAGTATCTTGTACTGAAAATGTTTACTTAGCTTTTTCAACTATATTTAATACTTTAATGCTGAGATATCTGTCAAAACAATAAACATTTTTGACTCATACTCTTAACAGGAAGATCTGATTTATTTTTTTCCAAAACTTTTAGAATCACAAATTCACCAACTGTTTTAGTTAAAGCAAGTCTTCATCTACAATGTGTGTGCGCTTATATATGTCCTGAAAACTAAGTAACTTCCTTCTATTTCCTCTGAACAGTCTTTCCACCTTGTTTAGATTCCTCTCAATTCAAATCCCTTATCTCCCACTGAACCCATCTAGAAGGGCACCTGCTGCTGGATAAGATAGGCAGTCATTGCTTCATCAAACTTTCCTTCTTCACTTTTTTTTTTTAGAATTATCTTCAAAAGTCTTATTATGGCTCTCAGATTTGATCAAAAAATTGACAGCAAAGAAGCTGCAGAAGTAGCAACTTCTTCATTCAAAACTAAAAACCATTAAAAGAAGAAATCTTGATTGCTTCAAACTGCACATTTTGGATCAAACTGCTGAAAAGAATCCAGGACTGAAGACATCTGTCTATGAAAAAGCCTTTTTGTTGTTTTCAAATTTTTAGGAAGTGAACGATATTATGACTAAAATGTCTTCTCTCATTGCTAAACCAGAGAATTTTGCTGTGTATTAACATCTTCCTAACTTGTGATGTGTAGAAAAGTGAAGAGTCACTATAATGGAATTTAAAAAAATGAATATACACTTCTGAATAAGCCCATGTTTTGCTAGAGCAGTTGCTGCTGCTGGATAAAGAACTAAGAACATAAAACTGTAATTCTAATTCCTTCCCCCCACCGCCTAAATCACAGGGTCTTTTTTTGTGAAGCACAACAGGGCTACTTCACTGAGTATTAATAAGCAGATACTGGCAAAGAATTAAAGGAAGTATGTTGGAAGATAACTATAGTTCTCCTAGCATTCAATTTGCCAACTTAAAACAGACATGAGCTATAAAAACTGAACCAACTCAGAGTCCACAGCCACGTATTACAGTGGAACAGTCCTTCCACACACACAAACTACACCCTATCAATTTTATACCTGGACAAGTGTACACAGAATTTTAATGTGTTTTTTTCTATTATGTTTCTGCTTTTACCTTTTGTCTCCTCTTTTCTTTTCGCTTATCTTCAGTATCTTGTAACATTTTTTCTTTCCAGAGATCAAAAAAATAGGAAGGATCGGTATAGAACTTCAATCCGTCTTTCTTATCATCCCTGGAAATGCAGAACAAAAGCTAAGAAAATATCAAGCAGCATTTTTAAACTAGCAAAACTTACCTTCAAAGATCATCCAAACTGATTTTTTTTTTTTTTTTTTGCATCATGAAATGGCAGCATGCCAAGTGCACAAAGTGCCACTCTTTGTAATTACAGCTTGCAATTGGCTTGATTCATGCCAAGAATTTCAGGGAAAAGAGCTGGAATCCACAGCGTTTCAGGAGGCATGCTCCCAGGCAGGAGCTGACTGCTGGAGTGAACTACCCTGGCGTTACAAGAACATCCGTGCCAAAACAGGATGCACAGGGGACAGAGTAGCATACGTTATGAATGGAAATCAACTGACTCAAAAGAAACAGAAATGGGATATTTGGCTCAAAATCCAGACAGGTTTTTGGAACCAAATTTAGGAACAAGGTAAGTCTGAGTACCTTCACCCTTATGACAGGAAGCACATATTTTTACTCTAAATTTGGAAAAGGACTAGGAAAGGAGTGGCAACTGAAGTTCTGCCACAGTTCTGCCAAACTGTTCCAGTAGGATTTGAGACAAAGCTCATTTGGGGTTGGTAGCTCCAAACGGCAGCAGGAGCCATGGTCACACAGACTAAGAGGTCACAGAAAGGGTATGCTATCAAATCCTAATTTGAGGTGGCCCAGAAATATGGAAACTTCTGACATCCTACCTGCTTGAAAAGGAATAGGTGTAGGGGGGATTCAACACGACAGAGCAACTGGCATGGCCTAAACAGCATGTAACAGTGAGGCCAGTCTAGCTTCCTAAACTGGTGCACTGCAGAGCCTGTAAATTTTGGCCAAGGCAAATAAAAATATTTTAAATTCAGTAAGTGTAAGACTTACTAAGAAATAAAAGTCAAGTAAGTTTCACTAACACATCCCTAATATAAAAGGGATAACACAATAAAGCTCGCTGACAATATCATCCAGATACATATTGGACCGTAACTGTACAGAACACTTGATTGATAAACAACTCACTGGGTGACTATAAGCAATAGAACAATTGTCCATAGCAGTGGAAAACAGTGTACTTCAGATGTAAGTCTAACAATCTTACTTTCCAAGTAAAAACTGTAAAAAAAAAATACACTGCAAGTGTTCTACAACATTCCTAAAAAAAATCAAGTTAACTGCAGATTGAGTACCTGCTTTATTACAGACAACTCACCAATCTGGTGATCCAGTACTTTTCAAATGTTAAAGGACACAGTAAAACCACGGTGCCTACAACGCTTCAGACAGATGATACTGATTTCATGAACAACTATAAACTTAAAGGAAACAGGAAGTGAAATAAATCCTGCTTGCTGACTTCTTCACTAGTCTGTAAGCAGGAGAAAGAAAGGTAGAGGGGGTGTGCATGCACGTATGTCTATGTTGGGAGGGAAGAGAAGGCAAAAGCTAAAAATCCAAATTTCTAGATAAATAAACAAAAGAAATCCTTGTTTACTGTATTATTAATTTTCTTTTAACTTTTGAATTGATGAATGGCACTTGCTCTCTGATCCCATGATGCCATGTAACATTGCTATGCAGAAACGCAGTAATTTTTGTCAGGTACAACCTATGACTTTCAGTGTGGTAACAGCAATTTTTGTTTTCACGAACACAGAAGTCCTCAACAACATATCTCAATAACCAACATATATTTTCTCTTTGGCTGTAATTGTTCTCTATATAAAAAGCAGAAGAATGGAAGCACTGAATGTTTGCATACCTATAAGGCGAAAGAATATTCAGAGGAGGCGGTTTGTCACTCTGATTGTAAATATCAGCCACTGGGTTAGGAATGCTGTTCTTTGACACTACCTGCTGATCTTGAATCGTTGAACTTTTGAAAGCTTTTTTCATGTTGATATCCTGTAACGATACTGTTACAAACAAAAATACATTTATCACATCTGAAATTAAGTGAAAATTCATTTTAAAATATCTATAAAAATAATAGCATCTATAATAATAATAGTATCTATAATAATAATAATAATAGCTATTTAAAATATCTGTAGCTAACTATAGAAGAAAAACAAAGTTTTGGTTTTACTTTCAGGGACAATCATGATATTTAAGTACAAAGGCATATAAGAATTGCCATAATAAATTTGCATCCCTCTTGGTCCAGAATTTCACTTAAAATAACAGGAACATGATTTGTTTGTCTTGGAAGTTGTGACAGGAATCCTGTCACACACAGCTGTGCAATAATTTCCCCTTTTAACAAGTTTAACCTGGATTTCTAGTAGTAGAAAGACTGGCTTCAACCATGGAACAAAGTTTGATATTCTTCTTTCACAGCATGTTTTATAACTATATCTGGTATCCACCCATATTCAATCTCATCCTATGGTTACTAAATTATGGCCTCTGCAATTCCTGTGGAAGAGTTCCATATCTTTTACGATCTTTCAATTCCCAATCTTTCCATATAATTGATCATCCTTCAGTCTAAAGTCTTCTTCACCTCTCTACAGAGAGGAATAGATATCTTCTTCATACAGACCAATAATATACTTTTATTCCATCTTTTCTGGTGCACAATTCTGGGGAAAATAATACAAGCCTTTTCCTTGTTTTGTTCAGATGAAAGATGTAAGCTGCTGTCACTTTTGGATAGACTTTCTTTCATTCTTACTATATATTTCTTCTTTCTTTCTCTTTTCTTACTACATATTTCTTCTTTCGTTCTTACTATATATTTCATTCTTACTATATATTTCCCTGAGATGGAGTGTCCAACACTAAAAAGTTCCAGATAATGCCAATCACAACTTAAAAGTGATCATACGCTCTCCATGTTATCTTCTATTCTTAGGCAACCCAAAATACTGATGGATTGGTGGGTTTTTTTGTTTTGACTACAGTCAAACAGAGAACTGAAGTCTTCACTGACTTGTCTACAATGACACTATTTCTTGAATTGATTGTATATAATACATACATAAATATATTTGTACATATAGCTTGTTAACATGAAAGATGCTTTGCATTAAGTATAAACTGATGACAGTTTAATGTAAAATCTGACGACAATCTCAGTCCATTCACTATTTTCCCCTTCCAACAGACTCTTAATAACTTCAAACTCTGGAAACAAACATGAAGATGTTAGAAAAAGTAAACAAAAGCGCACAAACGAGGAAAAAAAGACAACTCAAATGAGGATAGCATTTCCAAAAGTCATGTACTTGAAAGTCACGAAAACTGACATCATCCATCTCAGCATGGAATAAGTTCACTCTACAAATATCATCTACTTTGCTCGTATTACCACAACATGCCTCAAAATCTAAGCTGAAAAGTGACTCCGTAAGCTTAGCTTATGTTCCACATAGCTCACGACCTCTCTAGACAAAGAGAGGTGCTAGTGTCAACTGTGATACTCTGCCAGTTAACTATTTTTAAAACAGAAAAAAACGTCCATCTCGTAATGGTTTCTAGTCACCAGCTAGCTAGAAATGGAAGGCTAAATATACTATTAAATTTTAATAGTACCATTTAATATTGGCATGAATAGCAATACTAAATATAATACATAAACTCTATAAATAGTTGTATTAAATATACTATAAGTAGTATTAACTACCAAGTAAGAATTAAACTATTGTCCTGAAGTAACATATGTCAGGAATTTTAATTTTTCTGGAAGAAAGAAGTAATGATTTGTCCAGGACATACATGGAATGGCTGGCTCAGACAGGTAAACTAAGCATGTCAGGAAACATGCACATTACAGCTTTTAGGCCTAGACAGAGAAATATGTTCTACTTACCTCAATGAAGTAAGTGCTTTCAAACAATGAAATTATATTACTTAAATTCTTCATTTTTGGTCTATTTATGATGTAAGTGATGAAACACGTAAGCAAGCAAGGACACAACAGCAGAAAATACTGTTTCTAGTAACTAGAACCCCCTAGAGAATTTCAGCTGGTCAGTGCAAACATGCAATGACCCATTTTGGAAAGGAGTGTTATTAAGATCTTAGGTAACTGTAGTCAGCGATCCTGAACAGACACTAATAATTAGTTTGTCACTACTCTATCTTGAAATAAATAGGTCTTACTGTCTCAAGCATTTTCCAATTTACCGATTTATTTCCAGTATGATTATTCACTTATGATTTATTACATTCACAGACTAAAAGTCCTCCCTGTGAAAAAGGCAGGTTAATGGCTCCATTACTACAGGGGCTCTTCAAGTAATGCTAAGTCAAAAATGAAGACAGCTATACAACTGAAGAATTCCCTCCCCCTTCCACGCCCCCGCTAACATGATTTTTCCCAGCTTGTCTTACTAAGAAAAGATGAAATATCAGTTCAGGATTACTTTGAAAAGAGAGAGATTGTTGTGTAATTAAATACCGTGGACTTGTCAACATCACTTCTGGCTCAATGCTTTCATGCAATTACCTACCCTCTTCTACTGTTGAATCCAGCTGGGTAACTTTGACAGCAAGGCGATCAATTCTGTCTTGAAGGGAATTTGCTCTGATGTAGAAGCTGTTAGCCTCATTAAACAATTCACCAAATATGTCTTCAGCATGTTTGCCTGTGTAAGAAAATAGACAGGAAAATCCCTTTGCTAGAGACTTACAAAACACAAGACAAATGGCTTTAATATCCTGCAATTATAATAAAACAGTATGTGTAGGATTATGACAGCGTAGTTCTTTAGTTCAGCAAAGTTTGAGACAATAGATTTGAACAAAATCTCAAAATATACCCTAATTGCTACCTGAAGCCTGTTCTCCTGGACACCCTGGTTGGCCATCTTAAAGAATGAAGCAAACGTACAAGCCCCACACACAGGGAGACTGCCAACATTCATACAACTGATAATTAAAACCTGCCTCCAGAATGAAAAGGAAGAGCCTAAGTTATTGCTGTCTATAAAAGCTGCTGAAGTAAATTCGGAGAACTAAGATCTAGCAATCCACAGTTATTAAGATTTATTTAATTACAGGCATGAGCACAAGCCAACATCAAAATGAAGGCAAAGTGAAACAACTAGAAGAGGTTCCTCATGCAAGAGGGCCCACTTACCTCGACATATGCTCACCCTACACATTGCTCTGTCACTGAATTCATTTGTGAGACTGAGGTAAGACTGCCCACCGTACTACCACCTTTTTAAATTAGACTTGTAACAATACAAACAAGCAGAAAAACTACCCTAAGTTACAAGTATACATCTTGCAACTTAAGAGCTGGGTTTGGTACTGTAAGATTTCATTTAAAAACCATCGAGTGCATCTCAACATACAGGCAACCTAACTAAAAAGCCACCACCAAAGGACTATGTAGTCTGTCCTTTTAAGGCTTCCTCCACCCACAGAAATAGTTGAGTGGAAATGTAGTCACGATGTTACCTCACCAAATCCCTGCTCTCAAAAGGTTTTAACGTCAACTAACAGAAGTGCCTCTTTCTAGCACTTCCACTGATAATCTTCATACAGCTGTATGTTTGATTGCTCACAAAAATAAATTTCCGAGCATTGTGAGATATGTCTCGAGGTCACAATTTCCAAAAAAATTGAAACCATAATACCTCTATTCAAGTTCTGCAGTGATTACATGGAATGTCATCTTGCCACATCAGCTTATAAAATCTCTAGTAGAGACATGACACCATCTAAATTGATTACAATTGATTTTCACATACTGCACAAAAAGGTGGGCACTAACACTTTGAACGTGCTGCCCCAAAGCTTTCTTTTGTCTGCAATCAAAACACTCAGTGCTGTAACAGAAAAGAAATCAAACAATGACGCTGGCTTGTCTGAAGTCCAGAAACCCAACTGTGTTTATTACTTTGGCTACCTCCATCTCACAGATTTGAGTCCTAAAAGTGCAGCATTCCTTTCCATTCCTTGCTCCAGAGCACACATACACTGAAGAACATATTCAAGTTAATGGAAAGATTTACAGGTTTAAAGAACTATAATTTTTCTCACCATGAACATACATTTCCACCAACAGAAGGTGACCCACGTCATTCAGGTGTCAGTTCTAAAGGACACCAGAAGGGAGATGACACCAGGGCTGCCCCCAGGTGAGCTGGTGCTGCGCTAATGCTCTCCTTGGGGTCCGAGGGAAGGACTAGAGTCCCACAGAGCTAGCTGGCACTTTGTAAGCTGGAATTCACCCAGGATACGTCCATTTCATCACAACATGGAGCAGAAAACAGTGATTCCATCCACCCATTTGTAACCAGGTTAATTAACATTAGCAGAGCACTCTCCTCTTTTTTTTTTTTTTTAATAAGGAAAAGTAGTAGGCTGTTACTGACCAGGCCTTGATAATCACCCAACTCCTCACAGGACCTAGATCATCGTAACCAATGCCAAAATAACCAGCTTCATAACTCCATCCAATTTAGCAGCGAAGAAGTCACACAAAGCAGGACACGGTGTACTCAGGCCTGTGTGCAAAACAGCCAAATTCTGAGCCAACAGCCTGACGAAAATACTAGGAAACAACTGGGTGGGCACTGCTCCTTCCATGAAAGAAAATGTTTTTCAGCTCCCCACAGATGACACGTCTTCCCTTTATATGTTGTACGATCAGACTTGCACATGGCTCAGAGAAAGGAGCTCTGTACTGGCTATGGTTTTTGTCCATCTAGAAACAAGACTTCAGCCTCAGAGGTAGTATGTGAATCAATGGAGAAGCCAAAGATTAAAAAAAAAAAAAACATGAAATATTTAAAGACTCACAGAAAGGAAAGAAGCCAAGAAGTGATAATGTAACTTGAAAGAAGTATGTTAATGTACAGGCTGAAATCTAATTTAAAAGTACTCAATACAGGGTAATATTTACTCTTCAAAGGTAATCTGATGTAATTATTTCTTCCCCATGTATACACATAAGCTCAAGTCGGTAACAAAACCATGGTGCAACAGATCCTGTTGTAGAGTCTAGCTTTTTTCATTGACTAGTGCCCTGCTGCCTTCAGACACATCTCCACTGCCAAAAGTTAGGGACTATTGGCATAGGCTGTTTCTTCAAAGCCTTCACTCTGTGCATTTACCAGGTAAAGCAAACATAATGCTTAAAAATACAGGCTGCAAATGCTCCCAGTCCTCCCACACAGTAGATTCTTTCCCCCAAGAGGAGGTGACTCCCCTAGGCAAGCTTTTGCCTTACATAAAAATGCAGAGTTTCATGCAGAACTCCGCTCACTCTGCCTGTGCTCCAAGCCAGCTGGCTGCAAACAAACCCAAATCTGAAGACATAAAAAAAAGCTCCACTGAGAGCACATTCCCTTTGGATGGGAACTTATTCATGTCTCCTGAAAAGAGCAGAAGCAAGCCAAATTTGTACACAACAGCACAGATCTGCCAGCTTTTTAAATCCACGGCAGACTCAGTACAACGCTAAAACACAGCGTGGCTGCAAGACGGACCTGTACTCACTCCCTCGATTCTACAAGCTGTGGGAACACCAACAAGCTCTGATACCATCAACAGCACATACTACCTTAGCTCAAGTACCATGTTTTTCTGCAATCATTTCCTTCCTCCCAGTTGGCTTGAAACACAGGCAAAACAAGTGCTGTCCGCTAAAAGACCTCTGCAAATATAACAGATTTTACTGTTAGACCATGGATAAGCCTGGTTGTAGACTTCACTCATTAAAAAAACATTCATCTGTTAAAAAAAATGACGCATCACTATCTGCATAGATCTTTAACTTGACGTGAATAAAGTGCATTAGGGTTGTCTGAAGAGACTTCTGATAACCTGAGAAATCTGCTAAATGAAAACACCATGACATGAATTGTTTCTCGGCAAGTTCCTCAGCAGTAGTCATAAGAGGATCTGAAAACACAAATTAACATTAACTAATTAATATTAGCCCCAAGACCAGATCTAGAGAAGTGAAAGTTAGACATTTCTAGCAAGATTTAACAAGCCAGAGAAGTGAAAAGTACTACCCACACTCTGGCCATCATTGTGTAGCACCAAAACAAGGTCAGATATCCTTGAACGTCATCAGGAGGCATCAGCCTTTCTTCTCAATTTTCTGAAGCTTAAGGATGTTGATACTGAGAAACTGCCTAATAAAATGGTAAGTGAAACTCAGTGACAGTAAATGCAAATGCACTTTAACTATAAATAACTTTAGACTCTATATCAGCAGCTACTGCTCAAAAAAGATCTGACAATTACTTAAAAGACTTTTCTGAAAGTGTCATCTCAAAGTTTAGCAGGGAAAAAAAGGTTTTATAAACTTTTAGGGAACTTCTGATAAAAAGTCACTGTGACACTCTTTGGACTATGATGGGACTCCACATTTAAAAAAAAAAATCTAACTTCAATATCCAAGGCAGAAATAACCACCATCAAAATTACAAAAAGGTTTCTAATCCAAAAAAAGTGTTAACAGATCAGGACATTCCAACTTCTAGATATCACTAGTAGGACGCAATAATGATTTATAAAATCACAGCTAATACAGAAGTATGTGGGAGGTAATCACTTTCCATTATTTTTTGTAGGTATCAGAAAGAAATGGAACAATTTCTATTGTGGGACATTTTGCCATAGGTCACTGTGCGTGAAAGAAGTACAGTCCTATTTGAGCACATCTAAACAATCCCACAGGGTTTACAAATGCTTGTTACATAGGATGATTCAAATAGACCTCCAGCTTAGAAAAATCCCTAATCATTGACTACTGGGAAGTGGAACATGATGTGTTTCTTGTACTCTTTCCCTAATCATAGGCTATTTGCTATCATCACAAACTGAACACCGGGCTAGTGGGACCCACAGTCTAACCATGGGGACTTTCTAATGCTCTTAAACCGTTTATATTTACAAAGTAAAAAGCTGATGAAGTGATCATTTCTTTTCTAGGACCAGAATTATCGACACAAACAACAGCTGCTGACTGTTAAACACTCTCTGAAGAAGTCTGTCTTCTCATTAAGAAGTATTATTCTTCTTGCACGCACTCCAGACATGCTTCTAAAATTGCTAGCTGTAGGGTCAACTGATAGGTGTACTGTGTAGGCTCTTCTCTGTAGAGATAATGCTAACAGTAGTCTGCAGGTTTGTTATGGCGAATTCTATTCTTTTGATGTATGTTTTTTATTTTGTTCATATTAATCGTTCACACACAAAGAAAAGCCTTAAGAAATAACACTTGAAATAAACTGAAAGTTCAGTCGAATGTCATTTAATGACAAGAAGCAGAAGACTTGGCTGCCTTCATCTCATACAACTGAAGGCCAAGAACAACTCAAGTGCTAGCTTTGTTTCCTGCATCAATTTCTTACACTTTAAAAACAAATCACTAGTTTACTATCCATAGTTGTTTTTTTTCCCTTAAAAAAAATCTTAAGAATCTTAGAGAGGGTCTGCTTGTACAAAACTAAAAATACATGACAGCATAAAAGCAATGAAGTAGCATTATATTATTGTCAGTAACAGTGTCCTGTATCATAGTTTTGCTATTTAAAACAAGCTATCTGGGAGCCTTTCATTTATTCAGTTTTCCCATCAGCAATCAAATGCTTGCAGGAGGATACAGATACTTACTTAAGCTGCTTAGCTGGCGGATGATAGCAGCCAGGGTACTATTCGTTACACATTCCAGTTCACTAGTTATTCCCTCTGGCAGAGCTCCTCGGCAGAGATGCCTTGGTTCGATATTCCTTTTCACCAAAGGCATGGCTCAACCTGGAATTTACACAAATAAAGACAGTGTAGTTACAACAGTGGAAATACAAGCTAGGAATTTAAACAGCACACATCCAGCGTTTTTCTGCAAAACATACTTCATCTTTCTTCTTTTAAAGCACTTGCTTCAGTATTCCTGTCGTAAGACATTGTACCATTTCTACCGAGACACTGGAGTCATGTACTCAAGCCAGAACATGACGAGAGATAAGCAAGTACACTCAGAGGATGCAGTCCACATAAATCACATGCACCAAACCCAAGGCAAGCATACTATTTATTGCATACAGAGACCTGTGTCACAGCGTACAAATGCTTAGTAGAATCACTGGACTTCAGAGCACATTTGCATTTATTCAATACTGGCAGTTCCCCCAGGACTCACAGGAAAGGATGCTGTCTGGAGCGAGCCGGGTCACTGCCTTGGCACAGAGCATTTGCCCAGCAGGCCACAGACTGACCATCCACGCTTTACAGCCCCGTAACTGCGTCAGATGCTGACCAAACCTTGCTCTGACAGGTTTTCAATCAAAATGATAAACTCATCTGACAGATAAGGGCATTGCACCTATGCAGAAATACACCGGGTGAGATTAAGAAAGAAGTTGTAACGTGATGAGAAAGACAGTTTTCCATCGGTGTTGTTGAACGACAGTCTCAGGTAAGAGCATGTATTTACCAGATTTTGGACACAAGCCAGATGAGGGAAGACATTTATCTGAGAAAACAAAGGCTGTTAGAACTGGCCTTCTTGGAAAACCAGAGAATAACTAGGATAGAGAAAATAGAATAGAAAAGCTCAGTTGGAAGTGATTTGCAAAGATCACCAAGGCCAACTGCCTGACCTCTTCAGGGCTAACCAAAGTTAAAGCGTATTGTTGAGGGCCTTGCCCAAATGTCTCTTGAACACTGACACGCACAGGGCCTCCCAGCCTGCGCCTGTGCCTGGCACTGCTCCGTCCCATGTGCAGCACCCCACGTTTTTCATATTCAACATATTCAACAAAGGGAAGAGCATCACAAAAGGGCATAATAAACACTCCTGTAGAAAACAGCTTTGACAGCAAGGATGCCCCACTGGAACAGAATTCTTCCACAGGTAAAAGGAGAGCATATAAAAAAAACTTAGTGCCATTTTAAACAAAACTGCTTAACACAATTATGAGTCAACTTGATTAGCCTTCTCCAGTACTGACAATTCGATGCCCATGAACTATTTATGAATTACATTCCATTTAAAGACCATGCGGCACTAAAATATTCTGGAGTGACAAATTCCTAATACTATCAAGGGCACAAGTTCATGTGGAAGAGACTTAACTAACATTTCTTTTTTATTACACTAAAGCAATTAAAATGGGCTTCCAATTTCTATAATTACAATCATATTAGTAAATTAAAAAAGACCTTTTTGCTTTTCAGATGTGGTATAGCAATTTTAGTAATGACTTTTTCCCCCCAAAGGTTTAAAATATTTTCTTCTCAAGGACACTTATAAAAAGCTGACAAATCTTAATTAGTAAAAAGCAAATTATTTGAACTATAAGATGACTTCATAACAGCCCAGAGAGAAATAGGCTCATGACTTCCAAGCAGCAGCCTTGAATTATATTTTATATTTAATATAAAATGGTTTATTTGAATATGGCATAATTTAAAGCCAATTGAGCCTGCTAATTTTTAAACAATATAACAAAGGCAATAGAGGAACCATTTTTATTCTATTAGACCATCAAAATGCTTGTTTGTTTTCTGTTTTTGTATTCCTCTACAAAGATATTTAGAAGTATTACTTAATATCCAATGCAGTTTGCTGAATTTGAGCAAAATAGGTACAAACTGGAAATTCATAATTATTAAGGAGTATCTTAGGAATGCAGCATTGCAATTACGGGGGAAATACAAGCCCTTTCTGAAATATTGATGGGTGACTTACCATCACAAAGTGTTTTTTCCTTGGAACCAGTTTTCATGTGCAACTCATCACTAAAACACACTAGTGAAGAAGGCAACCGTGATACTGTAGCATCGTGGGTTGTTGCCTTTTTTTTTTTTTTTTTAAGGGGGAAGGGGGTCACAATCGTGGGTTTGTTTTGTTTTTCAACAGTTATTGGAAATTTGTTTTTCTCTATTTACTATACATGTTCATACTTTTTTTTTTTTAAAACTGATCTTACTTATATAAAAAGACCAAAAACCAGCAGAATAAAACCTGGTTTCCTGTGGTTTTCTTTCTGGCCCTGAGCCAGCCCCCTCTCACCTTCTGCAGTTACCAAGCTTCTTCCCACCAGCCGTGCAAGGTGCTGGGGCCAGCCAGAAGCTGGGTGCATGCCCCCTCTGAGGAGCACACTTCTAGCTTCAGTTCTGCAGAACCATTCCCCAGACAACGACAACCTGCACAGAGGTCGGATGGACTTTCAGAGATAAGACACTTGCTTTAGCTGTATGATCTACTGTGGATTCTGGCTTGCCTGTAATTCCTGTTTACAGGTAACTAAATTAAATCTCTGTATCCAAAACAAACATCAGCCAGATTATTCTCTCCTAATTGAAGTATTAGGAGTCATTAGGCAGGCTAAGATGCTGTATTTTCCAAGGAAATCTCAGGGAATTAAAAGCGGCCTCCCTGGGTTTGTGGTGTGCAGTGAATACGGTTATGGTAACGGTGGCTCACTGAGTTCCATGTTCTTCTCTGTGCTTTTTCAGGCCACTCTTCAGCCTCAGCTTATCACCAGCAGTGATACAGGGGAGGAAGAAAAAGACGGGTGGACATCATGTAACATCTCCCTACATCCACACATGCTTTCTGTGTACTGGCATGTTGGATGTAGACAAGAGATGACATCTCACTGCACCCAACTCCAACTGGAGCAGAAACAGATGCTGCTCTCCAAACCCTACAGACATCAACAAGAGCATGGTTAACTCGATTTCCATGCACATTTGGAAAGGGCAGCACATCAGAAACTGGAATTAGCTTAGATCAGCCCATTAAAATTCACTTTAGGTATGTTCCCTCAATATTCTCACTTCCTTTTTCCTTCCCCCCCCTTCCCCCATAATAATGTGCTTAACTGCCTCATGCTTTCAAATTAGAAGGCACTTATCTGGCAGTTGCTGCTTTACAAGAGAGCGGGGTACATACAGATAGAAACAACCAAGGAATTGGTGCTTTTCTTCCTGTGCTTTTCCTGCTCTTCCAAAGCATCGTCCCAGGTCACCTCAGACTGACTTCCTGCGGCCAGCAGCTGCTAAACTGCATGCAAGGAGCTTGACATTGCCTTGGCGAGGCAGATTTAAAAATCGAGTAGGAAGCAGATGTACAGTAACAAAGATGAAAGAAGACAAACACAATGTACAATCTTTCTAAACAACCGCAGAGCAGGACTATTATAAGAGGCAAGCGGGGTTTTCAAGTATTTGAACTGGCAAAAACTCAAACCAACAGCTGCTCCTAGAACCTGCCTTTGCCCTTCCACGTCCCCCACAGGCACTGTCATTTACACTAAAAACATCCCACCAACATGAGAAGTATGTGACTGGATTTCGTGATTCTTACGATATTAAAGTTCTTTATATAATCACTAACTCTGTCAAATGAACTCCAATTTATTATACAGTCCCTCTCCGTGTGAATGTTCCCTTATTTCATTTTCCTCAAAGACACTGTTCAATTCCTTTTTTTCAAAGCTCTTGAAAGGAGATTACTTCTTATACTCACTAGCAGAATATAACAAAGCTGAACCTATTTGCCACAAAAAAAAGCTTCCCATATATTCATCCCAATTTTTCTCTGGATACATTCTATTATTGTCAGGAAGCATTAGAGCTTTTCACTGATGAATCTCACAGCCCTCTATAAAAAAAGAGAAACTACCACAATTCACTTTCTATGGCAAAGAAAGAGATGGCTTGAATATGCAGCTCACTGGAACCGGTGGAGTGGATGGGATTCCATTCAAAATTAAACACCTACGTTTGTATTACACACACAGGAGCTCAGCGTCTATGTCTCTCATGAGAGTTCAGAAGCCTAGAGAACTAAATTACTGCATCTATTGATGCATAGGTACAAGCACAATAAGGAGAGCTCGCATTCCTCGAGCATAACCTCTGCTATGCAGCCACCTAAATTTAGGTGTCTGAATGTAAAACTGAATGAATTCCACCTCTCAAAACAGAAATGCCGTAGGTTTCCCTGCCCCTAGTCCCACAATCCAATTACACTGCCTCCTACTTAAATCACATTGCCTCTATTGCGTAGGGTACTTTAACTTTTCAAATGTCTGCAGGCAGCTACATGTTGCAATACTTGACGTCCTACCACCCAACCGAAAACCCTAGATTTCCATCTTTGCATTGCACCCGATTTGGTAATACTGTCCATTTTCCTAGTCATGTTTACAGTTCTAGATGCTTTGCATATGTTAAATGAGAGAAGAAGGGAAAGC
This sequence comes from Anser cygnoides, assembly GCF_040182565.1. Lineage (NCBI taxonomy): Eukaryota > Metazoa > Chordata > Aves > Anseriformes > Anatidae > Anser > Anser cygnoides. The sequence goes on from NC_089873.1 coordinate 190,905,291, forward strand.
AGGAAGATGAATGAACCCAGAGCGCTGTTTTTGCTGTCCTTCTCCATATTAACAGAGCTCTTACTGTAATAGCTGTTGCAGTAAACTATTTCTGAAGTTTTATAAACATAGAGGGTGTTGTTTTGTTGCCTTTTTTTTTTTTTTTAATTTGGCTGGCGTTTTGTCTGCACTGAGCTCTTCAGAGCATATCTTATGGTTCAATGATATTATGAAGGAAAAAAATATTCAGTAATGACAAGAGAATGGACAGAGAAGGAGACAGTTTGGTTTTGTTTACTTACAACCTATTTTATGGGCCTAGGTTTTCTTAGACTACCCCCTGCATATCCAAAAATCCTATGAAAGTGTAACAAAATTGTTGAGTCAGTAGTTACCTGTGCTAACACCATGGGCCAGCAACACAAAGTTTAGTCAGTCATTAGAAGGTGAACACATCAATTGAGAAGTTTCCTCTACTTAAAGCATTGGGAGTGAAAAAAGTGTAAGTGGATCTCCACAGCACCGAACATTTCAGTTTGCAATTACCTAGATTTTACACTAACATTAACTCTAAACAAACATACACAAGATGACATTCATTAATGTAGGGGAAAAAAGGTTTTGAGAATGATTTAACCTGAAATTGAATAGTTATTTTTTCCATTAAATTAAGGATTATAACATAAAAGTTGTTTTAAACTATTAAAAACAACTTTGAAGACAAGTTAGAAATCTGCCTTATATTCTCTCAAGTTTGATGGATGATTTTTTTCTTTTCTTAGTTTCCTAAAACCCCGTCTTTGCATTACCTGTTGATCGTGGGTCAAGAAGATATTTATCTCCCAAGATGTAGTAGCAGCAAAGGTCCCAATAACTTCCACTTAAGTACTTGGTTTGTTCAGCCCAGAGCAGAGCAGGCTGAGGGGAGGCCTCATGGCGGCCTGCAGCTCCCTCACGAGGGGAGCGGAGGGGCAGGCGCTGAGCTCTGCTCTCTGGGGACAGCGACAGGACCCGAGGGAACGGCATGGAGCTGGGACAGGGGAGGGTCAGGCTGGGGGTTAGGGAAAGGTTCTGCACCCAGAGGGTGGTCGGGCACTGGGACAGGCTCCCCAGGGCAGTGGTCATGGCACCGAGCCCGCTGGAGTTCAAAAAGCATTTGGACAGTGCTCTCAGACACATGGTTTGGTTTTTGGGTGGTCCTGTGTGGAGCCAGGAGTTGGACTCAATGACCCTTGTGGGTCCCTTCCAGCTCAGGATATTCCATGACTTTGTGATTGTGTCTACAGTCTGCCACCTATTAAGCATGCCACTATGAACAAGACCGAGGGATATTATTGCTTTACATTCTTTCTTCCCAACAGAAATAAATCATTTGCGAGATACAATCCTAACACTAACTTTTCTGCAAATCATTTTTCCCCAGCAGTTTCCAAGGAGATAAAAATTGTGACAATATGAAGTACAGACAAATTATGATGATGTTTCATCTTTTGCTCCAAAATAAAGGATCACATTCATCTCATACAATTAAGTGGCTTTGCCATTGTTAGAGGAAGAAATAAAAGATACTTCATGCTCTGCTAATGAAGCAAGCATACAGACAATCGGCAGTGTAACTGAGGTTACCGCTTTTATCTTCCTTTCTGGAGAACAGCACTATTTTTCTTTTTAGGTCTAACTAGAGCATTATCTGTGGAATATCATTTTTTCCTGTACTAAGTTTTCTCATTGTAAAATCCATTGATTTGGATGATATTCCTCAGATAGTTTTATCCTTCCCTCACCCCCTACGTTTTTCCTCTGAAAGCCACCTGAGATACTTGTTTGGTAGTCAACTTCTTCTGATTCACCTTCTACTAGCATAGTACAAAAAACTACTTTAAGTGAGTAGTTTCAGACTTTAAAATTTCGTTTTCAAGTAACCTTCTTGAAACTAATGTCAGATTCACATTCTTTAAACTATTTTCCATAAAAAGAAACATGAAACAATGGAAGAAAAACAATGTTGTCCCAGTGAAATTTTTATATTTTTAAATAAGATTTCTCATTCATTAACATAACTCAATCTTCCTTGTTACCTGCTACTGAGATATCTATTTTGGGAAAGATTTGCACCCCTGAAATTTAATGAAGGTTCACAGACAGCACAATACAATAGCTTGCTATACTGAGTTCAATCACTCTGGCCACATAGGTTCCACCTACTCCTTTCTACTCGTCCTGTATCAGGAAACAGAAGATCCAGGACACCTTCACACATGACCAGTCTCTCATTGCTAAGATCATAAGCTGTCCTTTCTCTAACCAAAATCTGTTTCATTAAGCCAAAATGCTGCTCACGCTCTCTCTCAAATTAAGGAAGGCTAGAGGATACTAAAGAAATCAAAGTAAACTGGGAGGCATCCACCAGTGGTATACCTGTTGCTGGGAAAAAAAAATAAAGGTTAAAAAATAGAATAAGACACTAAAAGTATGAAACAAAACACAGGAAAAACATAAAAAAGTTTTGCTGAATGCAAACAAATAGATAAATTTAAATCTGGTTTAACAGGACACTGTTTAAGGGTAAAAGGTGCCCCGCTGCAACACTGTAGCACAGTGAACAGTAAAAAAAAAAAAAAGGTTGAATTGTGCCTGCATGAGTGCAAATCCAGACTAACCACCACAAGGTGTATTTTATTGTTCAGTCTAAACAATAATTTCTCATCTCCTTTCCATATCCCTGTGGATAATTAACCACACACGCAATGACGACAACTGACATTGTTGCTCTCCCCTGAATGCACGGTGACCAGCGTAAAGTACCAACAGAAGATGTGACACATTAGTGGTGTTCTTAGCGTGATGGCTGCTCATCCTGCACACAGTCCTCTCCAGATGGCTCGGGGTGAGAGGGATGGTGGTCTGGGGAAGAAGGAATATTCCATACTGTTCTGAACATCTGTTCAGCTTCCTTTATACATTAAGAAAACCTTACTGCCCCCGTCCGTTTTACTCTTCCAACTTAATGCTACTATGCTAACACCAACTACAGTGTAAATGTTACAAGTGTGCACAAGAAAAATGGCTTTTCAAGTCACATAAGAGCATTTGCTTGGGTTTTGCTATCTTAAAAATGGACTTGTTTCAATAAAGCAAGTACTTAGGCTGCACTGAAAACATTTTTCTTTCATATGACCTTTCTTGAAATCTGTATCATACTCCAAGAATTTATCATCCCTTGTCCTATTCAAACAAACAGAACTGAACTGAGTCACCATTTGTTTTTCTTTATTTCTGTTTGACTTTACTGAAAATACACACAGTATGCATTTGCTGAAGCTTGTTTAAATTTTATTCAATAGTTTTGTACAGCAACTCAAAAATATTTTCCTTGTGCATTCTCAGAAATAGTGGCAGCTCTTCATTTTTTAAGCAGAGGTGAAAGAACTAAATACAAAGATACTTTACTGCACGCACTAGTGTACCTCTCAAAGAAGCCTTTAAACATACCATCTCTTGTAAAGAAGCACTCAGCCAGAACAAGGAAAAGGAACTCAGCACTGAGTTAAGAAAGCAGAAACGCTTTGTCCTAGGGCACAACAAAGACTTGGATCGAAAATCTCCTCCCTTCCCGCCCCCCCCCCCCCGGCTTCTGTATCATCCCAGCATATGCAAACCATACGTCGGCTAGATTTTTTCAGCTCTTGCTACTTTGAAAACCCAATGATTACACATACGAAAACGTGCAAGTACTGAAAGAACACTGATTGGAAAAATGGCATCTTGTAAAATCTTATTTTCACCTTTATGACATTCAGCGAGGAGTAAAAGCTGTATGAGGTCAAAAGCAGCACAATCACAAAGCAGTGGAGAGCTAGTTATACAGCCAAGCTAATTAGGTCAGGAACAGACATCCAATACCATGTCAAAATTCTTTCCAGATGTCATCTCTGTACTCAAACTTGATGAGATCCATAGAGTTAACAGCGTAGATAAAGTCACACAGTTCACCCTCACTACAGGGAAACTCAACAGCCCAGGTATCCGGAAAAGTGTCTACGTGTCATACCACCCAGCAGAAGCATTCCCGTGAAATAGCTAAGAAATCTACCCTTAAAGTAAATCATGGTTCAAACACTTTGCAATACACTTAAAACACTACTGATTCCTACCTACCCGGTACCTGTTAATTTTTCTAGCTGCTCTTACCTCTTCTCTTCACTGCTTCTCTTACTCTTCTCTTTACAGGGCAGTAAAATCTAACACCAACAAGAACACCACCATTATTTCACAAATGTTATTCAGCTAACAGTCAAGCATACCAGGACATTTCCTTCCCACCTAGAGGAGGTGTGTCTGCATGTTTCATGATCTGACAGGACTTCAGACCAAAAGCATCATTAAAAACACAGATTCCCTCTTCATCAATCTGACGATTAAAAAAGTAGAGTGGCTTATCACTTTCCAATTTACTATAAACTACCAAGAGACTACTGTAACTTCAATTCTTTCAATAAGGTCTCTCAAATGATGACCTTTTAAATCTTAGGCAACCAAAACACAGCTAAAGCAAGCATACCTGTACATATTCTTCTAGCAGTTTATTTTGAATTATGGAAATTACTTTTTTTCTGTATTACAGAAATTTAATAGTTTGGTAATACGAGAACATCAGCAACATCATTACTGTAAGGTATTGCAGGCTACTTTAGACAATTTGATGCTGGACCAACTTCTGTAAGAGAATACTAAATAAACTGCAATACTAAAAATGCTTTTTCTTCACATTTAAACTACAGTAACGCAGATATCACTCTTGGAGCCTGTTTAGAACACACTTGTACCAACCCTCCTCCTTCACAAACACTAACTGTTATCAGAAGCTAATTCCTTGATTAAAGAAAATGTAAATTGCAGATAGGCCTTGCTGACTTACCCTGATCCCATTTAACAGAGCCTTACTGGATTTAAAGTGCTTGAAATACCTGTCTGGGTCACAGCCCATGTGACAAAGGCATAACATTAAGACCTTCAGGATCCAGTCCGCAGTGAGCACATGGAGTTCAAATCCTCAAATCACCTTAAGCTAAACCAGAAGCAAATTCAGTAATTTGGTTCTCAGGACTCCAATTAACCCTAAATTGCAGGGGAAAGTACAAAAGCGATGAAGGATCCACTCCATGTCCAATAACACCCATTTTACAGCAATACAGTGTTCCCTATTTCCTTTAGAATCTAATATTTATTTACTATTAGAATCCTTTCAGAACCACATTTTTCCAAAAAAAAAAAGTCTGTTGTTCTAAAACTTTCCCCTCTGCAGTTAATCTAAAATATCATGGGGAAGTGCTAAGTTCTCATAGTTATTTTTCATGTAAGACCAAAACTCTAACGTGTATATATACCCGGACACGTATTTATTTATTGTATATATACACATACACAGTGTGCACATATATATTTGATATATATGCACATGCATGCATGCATTACATGTAGATATATATTTATTATACACATGACACTCTGGGATGATGGAAGAATGCAATGACATAGGTCAAACTGGAAAGAAAACCCATTTTGTACCCTGACAATTCAGCATTAATCTTTGCCTCAGCTCCTGGTGTGCCTCCCGGAGTCCCAGTTCTCATCAGGCAGGACAGACTTTCCCACTGGGAAGCAACTCTAACAATGTTCAGGCCACCACCGTACATCACAATGCCTAAAAAACCTCGCGGTCAAGCAACTGCAGCACCCACCTGAAAACCAAGGCCTTTGAGACAGCAGCACGAACTTCCTGGCACATGTCTCCAGCACAACACAACCCATGAAGATTTACGTTAACATAACATAAACCAGCAATCTTTAAATTCCTCAAGGCAGAGCTTCCCACCTACTCCCATCAAGGGATTTCAGCACTGAACTCTGGACTTCCTTAATTTTCCCAATTATGACACTACTACCAATATTCCCCTTTCCCTACGTAAGCGCCCCTTCCAAGTTTCTGGTAAGTCTATGTGGGGGAAAAAAAGTTTATTTTGGGTTCATTTTAAGGGAAAAAGTGGGAAAATATTTTGTGACTACATCCTGTTATTAACAGCTGAGTCTAAGTAAAGCAACATAAAAACTCCCAGCTACTTTCATCCCGAGCCAAGCATGCCATCTGTTCCCACAAAGCACGCCAGTCACCAGAAGATGGACTACAGCGTATCACAAAGCCTTAGGTGATCAAGATCTGGTGCATAAGTCAAGAAAGATGCCACGAGTGTCAGAAATACATCAAAAGACAGTAGGGAAAACAAGCACACAACCCACGAAACACGAAGCAGTCTTAACTAAGCACCAGCATTACTGCAGCCAGGTATTCTGCAGCTCTGTATGGTTATTTTGCTTCCGTGCCTAAGGAGGGCTGACCGCTGAGCAGAGGCTTGCCTGGATACTTTTCACATCTCTCCTACATGTTATCTGCCCGAGTTCGGTGACTTGAGCACTCACGATGCAATTTCTCTCTCTGAGGTACCCTCCTTCTGTGTTTTCCACATGGTTACCATCTTCAAGCTAACCACAAAAACCATTCATCTTTGAAACAAGAAAATAGCAACTCATAATTTTCCAGTTCATAAATTAAAATAGTAATACTTACAGATGGCACCGCACACAGTTATTAGAACCACAAAAAAATCCATATACATCTATAATTGAATTATAATCAACTAACAGGCGGTGTCCAGCAGAGATCAGAACGGATCATACCTCTTTCCTGCCTCATCACTACTGATGACATGTTCCAAAAATTAAGTTACCTGTACAGATACCAATTCACATCTTTCACCATGAACAGTATACTAAGAGAAAAACCTGTAGCATAATCAAAAAAAAAAAGAATGTGATACATCTACTATTTAATTAGTATATGAAGCACATTAATACACAAAGATCAAAAGCAGCTACACCTCCCCAGATATAAAACTTTACTTCCCCTTGGTGTCTCTACTTCTTTTGTCACACATTTTCCCTTTTACTAGCATCCCATATACATATGTCAATGTTCTGCTCTGCATTAGCTTCCTAATAATTCAATCTATAAACCTTGTCTCAGTTTTGGAGGGGGGGGGGGTTGGGTTGTTTTCTTTTTAAAATAAAGCCTAAAATGAACATCAGGCATTAGAAAAAATAACATGCTTTGATACAGCAATACTGGCTTACAAAATCTTATTTGTAGCACTTAAGAGATTTCCTCACTACACATACAGTAACTCCCATTGTGAGACAAATAAGCTACTATAAAACCATCATGAGTCTCAGACCAAATACAGCAGTTAGCCTTCTGTAAGAATCCCTTTTCAAGGCTCGGAAGGCTGAAAAGCTGTGTTCCATGAAATCTGGCAGTGTACCAACACATCTCCATGGTGCTGGCAGGGTAGAAGCGCTCCAGAAACCAGCTTCAAGGAAAAAAAATTCTTAGCATATATAATCTATCACTTAGAAGAAGCTTAAGTGACTTCTTCCAGTTAGTTACTGGGGATAGAGATTACCAATAACACTAAATCATTTTTAAAGTTATCTTTGTTCGAGTATTTCAAATGGGTGCATTTAGATATATTTTGTGGAACTTATTTTGAATACATGGGTGCAATCTTCTTTGTTTATATAATTATCACACCCCTCACACACACATCCCCCCACCCCTCACACACTCCCACTCCTCACAGTTTTGAAGACACAAACTTTGGTTTTTGTGAGTCTACAAAATTTCAGAACCTAACACCGAGCATTTGGAAGCATCATACCGACTGACAGCTCTCTCTAACTGTTCCCAGCTAGCTCTCCAAGTATCAAGGCCCATTAGATTCTCATCTCCTAGAGAGAACCCTACAGTTTTAGGCTCACCAAAAATAGTTGATATACTACACAGCTGCATCAACATACACTGGACCATGGTGCTAAAATTATTAAAATTTGAGAGGTCTGGTTAAGAAGTTTATACTTACTAAAAGAACGCTCCTTTCGACTAAAAGCTTGCAGTCTGATTCTTTCCAACCCCCCACTTCTGAGCTAAGATACTACTGGGCGTGCATCTCTCCATATTATCGCGTTATTCACTGTTTGATCCTGTCTTGGATTTGCGGCAGTTAGCAAGCTCCTTCAGGAGTACATCCCTTCCAGAGACAGCTATCTGACGCTGTTAACAATGCGATGATTGCTTTTCCTCACCTCTTTCTTTTTCTGAAACAGTATATAGGTTGGGTCTCTGCTCCCTTGTTCTCTCCCAAGTGACTGCAGAGGGGGAAATGCTGTCCCAATGTTCTCTCACTAGAGTCATAGTTAAAGCTTCTTTCTGAAATGTAAATTCAACTTGCATTATTACACACTCAGAGTCCCCAGATCTCCAATATGATCCAAACCAAAGTGACATAGTAATGCACCCTGAAAGACTATTCACTACCTAAAGGTCAAAAAAGAACTTTCATTTGGTTTTCCTTTCCTGGGGACAAGGTAAATAGGAAAGGGAAAATACTGGTTGAAAAGATAAAAATCCCATCATCTGAAGGCTGAAAACCTGTCACATAATGATTTTGAAATATGGCTCCCTCCAATTTTTGTGAATAAAGGCTCCACAGGAAAGGAGGGAATAAAGACATTCTATTCTATGCAAGATTCATGGCTTTATCTACCCTCCCTTTCCCTACAACTTACTCGGCCACCAAACGCTGGGGGAAGGACCTCGTCTTACCCACTAGCTGGCACTCATCTTGCCAGCAGCAAGCCACAAACCAAAGCCTTGGCAATAAGGCCAGCGAAAAAACAGTGAAGAAGAAATGGACTGCCCCCATCTGACAAGGCTGCCACTGCAAACTAGCTTCAGAAAGCCTGCTACAGTAAGGTTACGTGGTACCTGTGTTACTGCACTATCCGTACACCCAGACACTAAATTTCCTCTCCAAACTTGACAAAGGCAAGCAGCATCTCAGCTACACAGCTGGGAGACAAAGCTATTTGATGATGCTTACAAGCACACAAAGCCCGTGTAAGGATCGGAAATTGGACCTAGATCACACTGATTCTTAGCAATGAAGCTTTAACCACAAGATGAGTTGTGTTTCCTTCTCAGAAGCAAAACCCAGCTATTGCCTTAGGACCCACTCCACTTACAGCTGTGCTTTTTAAGACAGCTGCAAGCCAACTACTCCTTGCTTTAATTAAATGGATTCCTCTTCCCATTCCATTCCAACATTCCTCCCATTGAAGCTGCTGCTCCTGGCTGAGCTGCTTTCAGGGCTGGAATCAGTCACATGTGAGCAGAAACATAATCCGGAGGAAAGAAGTCAAAGCAGTTTATGGAGTTACTGTCCTTATGGCTGAGGCCACGTAAGTGACAGTGAGAGCACTCAATCTGCTTCAGAACGAAGGGAAAAACAACGGTGAATCAAACTAAACTCATTTCATACTGAAACAAAATAGAGGCCTTCAAAAGGTCAGTTACAGCATTGAACTGCACGGGTGAATAGCAAGCTAAACAAACATGATTACTTAAAACATTGTAACTAGACCTGAAAGATGTATTGGTCTGGGAGATTAATAAGTGTTTTCCACAAGAAAGAAACACTGTCAATATTGTCATAGAAAGAGGATTGAAGTCTTGTCCATCTTATTGGTAGAAAAACAGAATTATGATAAAGAGTTCAGAGTTGTTGTAATTTTCTGTCACCCCCTGCTGTCACATTTACCAAAATCACCTAGGAGTCCCAGTAAACTCTGAGGCCAATAAAATCTTTTCAGACAGATGAAAACAGGCATTTTGTATATATTTATTCTCCAGAGTCACAGAAGCATCTGTCATGTTGTAAGGACTGTATTACGTGACATTTCTCCTGTACACATTACAAATGCTATGTCTCTTGTTAGCTAAATGAGAAATTCATACCTGCATCATTTCTATCTTTTTCATAGAAAGATGCTTTTGGTAAACGTTAATGTGGTATATATTGGTTTCAATTGTTTATTTACAAGAAAAACAGCATGTATCTGTAAAAATTTAAGACAAAATTAATTTAAAAGGCATTAAATTTTCTTTTAGTGTGTGTCCTTCCCCCCCTCCCCAATAAACAGACAGTACTCTGAAAGAGAAGGGTGGGTAGAAACTCAGCAGAAACTGCTGCCTTCTTTTCAGGAACAGCATGTCTCCGGTCAGATGAAAGACAGCATTACATCTTGAGAAAAGCAGTTGCTCTTCACTCCTGCTCAAGTCTGATGGCTTTTTTTTTTAAAAAAAAAAAAAAACTTTCAAATGTGTGGGGTTGAATCTACAATAAACGATTAAAAAAAAATCAGAGGAACCTACTCACTGTGTTTTGAAATACCAGTCTAGAAAGCCTCAATTCCTCCAAGTCACAGCAAACACAACACTTCTTAACATAACTTGTTTCCCACCACTTTGTCATCAAATACCTTAGAGTAGTATATATATGTTAAACTGATTACATCATTCATATTTCATACTTTGAGAGAACTTCCATCTATCACAATCCAACAAACACCTGAAGAAAATCCAATCACTTTTACACTAACGGCTAATAAGACGCCTTGCCCACATTTTAGAGCACTAGTCCAACTTTTTCTTCCTTGATAGGAACCCTACTGACAGGGCTCTCTTCTCCTTCCAGGTCCTTCTAGGACCACTGCCTTCCTACTCTCCACTCCAGCTTCCAACACAGCAAAGAAGGCTACTGTGTCCTTCATGCACCCCACAGCCCTTGGGCAGCAGAGTTCACTAGCTTGGTCTCTGCTCTGCACTCCTTACTTTTGGCAATGCCACGTCTCACTGCTCCTTCGGCAGCTGCCATCTGGTCCAACAGGAGTTGGAGCCACTCGTATCTAACAGGAGAGGTACGAATTAATGCTTCCTACTAGCATCAATGTTAAATCGTTTGTTTAAACTATAAACATTAATATGGATTTTTTTAAACCATTCTAACACATAGCTGAGGCAGCTACATGAAAATGCTGTGTAGCTGCAATCAGATGTTTAAGGGTAGTTCTGTAAATACCTAACAAGCTGCACAATAAAAAAAAAAGTTTTCCAAGCTTGTTTTATTCACAAGAAAAGGCAGATGACTGCAACAAGCATTGATAAAACATCCTTTAATTTCATTTCTGAAGTTAAAGAGGAAAGAGCAACCATCTAGACTCCTGACAATCACTGCAGGCTCTTGTGAAAAGCAGATTGAAATTACTCTTAAATGGCTGTTTCCAATAACATTTTGATTACTTTTCCCCTCTCCCACACCACAACGTTTAGTCCTAAAGTTGCCGTGAGTTTGCCTCCACATATTTTGCATATTGGACAAAAATATTATTAATATTGATCTATCATGAAACTGTTTTGAAGAAAAGAGGTCTCCTAGAATCAGATGTCCATTCTTAACACCAGTAAGTAGATTTTGAACCCAAACACACTAAAGTGAAACAATAAAACAAAAATTCTGCAGTTTTAATGTCTATGACATTGTTTCTCTTTAACAACCACATCCTGAAGTAACAGTAGAACTCTACAGCATGCTTACTAGAAGGTTGTCCTTCACAACTTTTTCCCTTCCAATAGCTAACTACTCCATTTTACTCAAGATATTTAGTCATTTCCATTAAAATTGCAACACCAAACTAAGTTTCTGATTGTTTTATGCTGATCAGCTGATACAGATTTTTGCTTGGGCACTACACTACAGATTGCCTCTATCCACCCTTACGAAAAAGGTTTAAAAAAAATTGTATTCATTGTAGTGCCTAATAAGTTCTACCCTTAATATCTCAAAGCATCTGAAAATTAGGTATGGCTTCATTACTCAATACTGCAAGCCGTGAAACAAAATAATTAAATCCTTTTAAACATACATTAAGATTTCATACTACGTTAATTTTTCATTGAACAAATCATTAGCACTTGAATGGCAATCCAAGCTTTATGAAAAAAGATAAAGTTGAACATAGAAATGTTACTGTCTGAGCTTCATACAGTTTTCATCTCAGTTCAGGAATGTTTAATCTCCACACATACAATACATCCCATCCCTTTTCTCAGCTGACCTAGACAGAAAGTCTCCAGTGGATGCAAAGATACCCAAAGGCTCTCCTTCTTTTACGTAGTGATCAAAGGTATATCTTGTCACAAGACTTGTGCTGAAAGTCTTCCCTTAAGTAAAATGCATGCCTTTTAAAAACAAAAAAAAAATCCCTAAGACGATGCAACACAAGGTTGTTTTTTTTTTATACCAGGTCAGAGATAATCATCATCAGTTCCCAACATCATCATGCATCGTTGCCCACTTCCCCCAAAGTGAGCTCTCATCTAAAAACATCTTGTCCATGTTTCGAACCTCTGTGCAGACTCCCGCCTTTTCCCCCCAAGGCTACATTGTTATCCAAACATATTATTTAAAAGAAGGCTAAGTGAACAGTTCTAAGAGCAGAAGTCAGATGCAAGGTCCCCCCTCATCAGACAGCAGCCAGGTCCTCTTCCTTCCCTTCAAACAATGTATTCCCAAGTTCACAGCCTCAAAAGCTAAGAAGCACGTCTCCATCCCAGCGCTGCTGTTGCTGTTAGCCTGGTGAATACGACATTCTCTTGGAAAATGCAACTGTTAGTTTAAATCCCACTGAGCCGGTGAGACCCCACAATCCAAGAAGAGCGGACTTCGTGATGATAGCCCTAAGCAGCTGGCTACTGAGCAAGATGAGTACTCCTCTTGCCACCTCTCTGATGAGGCACCATGAGGCAGTGTCATGATTGTCAGCACCCAGTCTAAGACCGCTTGAGAACCACACCAAACCGAGCAGAACTTGCGCAACTGCATTGCAGACCAGAGTTTTTGTGGACTGGTAAGTTAATGCTAGCTAGGCACAAAGGCTTTGACACCCTTTTGATTCAGAAAGTGTCATTTAAGTAATTTAAGATCACATGGACCTTCCACACCCCCACCACCGAGTTATGTAATGAACCAATCGATACTTACATCGCTATTCAACTGCTCTTTAAATAGTCAATGAAATCTACAGAGACTACAAGCTGCATGTATGGAAAAAAAATCGAGCCACTAGAGACTAATCTACACGCAGTTCAAGAAGCAATTTAACTGCATCAGTTAAATTTAGAAACTGATTCAGTTAATCACTGCACAGACAACCAAGATTTAAACCTCATCTTCAAGCAGATCCCTAAACACTAGCTGTGTAATTCAGAAGGGAAATCACTATGATGCCAATCACATAAAAAGTTCAAAGAAGAGGTCTATAACTGCATTTATTTGCCCTACAGAAGTGGCACTGAACTGCCCACATACAGTCATAATACAGAATGTGTTCAAACCACTATCTTGAGAAGTACGGGCATACTCTCACTGCGCAGATGCCAGCTTTAGCAAATTATTCCTTGTGTACTACCATCAAATCCATTTTGACAGGCTGCAGTTTAAAAATATAAAGTCCCTCAACTCCAAGCATCAGTCAGGTCTAAAGCAAATAAATGAGCACTGAATAGAACTCTAACCCAATTTCAACAAGAGTTAAGCCCAACTACTGAGTCTCTTAAAATCAAAATCAGACAGAAAACAGCAAAGCTCACGGACAACGCATGCACCTCTTAATTAACATCAGAATCTGTGATCAGACTTCTCATGTTTTAGGTCATTTCTACCTAAAAACAGTTCCACCTCATTTTGGCTTTACCGCTTGGAATACAAGGATTCTGGGATACTTGGTCCTCTCTCAAACAGCTTTTTTTCCCCTCCCTGCTCCACAGGACACCATCTGGGAAACATGGTCCTACCTCTCCCTCCATACACTGCTACATTATTAGAGGCCTTCAGCATTTTGCTGGCTGAGTAGCCTAAAATCTTCCTCCTACTCTCCAGAAGCCTATTCCTCTCCTCTGCACAACCTACCTCACCCTCATTCTCTCCTGTTCTGAGAAGCTTATTCCTTCTGGGAAAATGCTAACTGTAGTCTTATGAAGATCTGGAGGTAGCTTTGCTTAAGACTTCGTTGTAAATCAAGAACACAAGTTACTAAATCATTCTATAATTAACCAGCCATGAAGAACACAGGTTATGTGATTGAGAAGTTCAAGAGTAGAGACAGAATTCTTCACAAATAAATTTGGTTTAACCTTGACAAAAAAATCTAATGTGCTCTCACGATAGAAGCATTTCTAAAGACTGGAACAGTCTTATCCACAGGGCAATCATATACAAAATTTTAACATCTGGCTTCAAAAACATTTAATTGAATACAAAACATTTGTATTTGCCATACTAACTATAAACACTTATTTCTTAGAATTACTTGTATGTGATGACAAAGGAGTTCTTCAGCTGGTCTAATGAACTGACATTTGAGGCTGGTAAGCACCACAATCCTTTTTCCAAGCCCTACATTTTATATTTCCTTCCTGGCTACACGCTCTTTAACTCTAAGGGACTCACTTTTGTAGTGTACCATTGCAGCATTACAATGGAAGTTTAAAAAAAAAGCCTGTGTGCGCTACTTACAGAGGATGGCATGTTAAGGAATCAGTACCTTTGACAAACATTTAACAGTTGTATTTCATTTTGAGTAACTTGACAACTGTTGGGGGTGTTTATATTACCTAAGCACACTAGAAAATCCAGAGAAGCAAGAAGAGACAAGGCACAATTACAATCCAAGTGACAGTAAGAATGACTTGATTTAAAATGAAAACACCTTACTATATATGCAAAATAGGCCAATTAAGACATTTTAAAAAATGATGAATTAAAAGTGAAATCCTTGGAAGCTGAAAATAACTACATTTGTTTAGAAATCAGTCATTACTTTGACTACAGGCTTGTCATTTATTGACCAGGAGGAGCTGCCAACTGTATGTTCTATTAGAACATTTGTGATGCATGGACGATCAGTGTTCAACAAAGAATTAGAATTTATTATGTTTACTATAATTAGCTTTTAGTATTCTTCTGTTCCTTTCTGTTTAAACTATTTCCTTCAAAGTGATGTTTAATTGTTAAAAAACATTTCTTTGTTGTTAAAAGGGTGATTATTTTCAAGTGTGTTCAACATAGTCTTTAAATACCATTCAGCTATACTAAACACCAGACTATTGAACTGTAGATCCATTTCATTTAAACTCTACATGAAAATCACGCTTTACCTGCACAAGGTATTTTGTAATACTACACTGAGTATGAACAGCAAATCTCAAAATAATTCATAAAGTTTTATGAATAAACATGACTTAGGTAGAAAAAAATCCTAAGCCTAGGTTCCTATTCCTTTAACAACCAATCTTTAATCTCTCAAAAACAAGCAAATGTGCTTCCATGCAGCCTGAAATACATCCAAAGTGAGTGTTGCAACAATCTAAGGTTGTAGTGTTAAAAAAAATGCAAAATATTGGAAATTATTGGGACAGCGTCATCTTTTTTAATCTCATACGCAGTAGAAGTGTGTAAAACAAGCTCCTAGAGAGATTAAATCTGGGGGCCAGATACTGGAGAGATTAGGGGCCTTAAAGACAGCTACTGGAGTGACCATATGTAAGGACTAACTACAGGAAAGACCTGTGCTCACACAATTTGGTGCAGGTCTGGAGGAAAGTGGTCTCTCCTACAAGCAGTTAATACTATCTTCAACCTCCCCTTCCCCACAGAAGAACACTAAAGCTCTCTTCCAGGTTATCCCCCTGCTTAAAAGGTTTCTCTGCCTCCCACTGCAGAAGTGGTCAAGCTGCAGTCCCTTAAAAAAAAATTAGCTTTACTTATGCTAAAAAAATTGCCTGAACTTTGGTGCTAAAGAAGGACTTCTGCCAATCAGCATGCATCAATCTTGCATCACACGATGAAGAAAGTGCTCCATAGCTGTTTTTATACTCTCTCACCAACACAAGAGGTACTCCCCATCTAGAAGTCTGTGGGATATGTACGTCCCAGCCAAGATAGTTTGGGGATGGAGGGGTTTTTCCACAGAAAGCTAGTTTAATATCAATAAATTTAGGTAATTTGTTATGTGCTATGCTTTTTGAGGCAAGCAGTCAAACATAACTTCATCAGATTTGGGTTAAATTCCTATGACGACACATCAGCAAAGCACAGAATATACAGGGCAAAAGTAATTAGCAGATGCAAATTTTAAATCTGATATTTCATTAATATCCACAAACACAACAAATGTATTTCTGTTTTCTACACAACCAGATTAGCATTTAAATTATACCAGTCTCCTGGGCTAGCAGTGTTTGACATTTGTTTCTCGGCCTAATACAGCATATTTTCGACATGAGAGAAATAAGCCTCCTTTCCAATCTTGATTCAAAAACCTTCTGGACAGTTTCCAGACTTCCTCATTGGTCTTCATCTTTAGGACTTATCACAGTTCCAAAGCTTGTGTAATACATTCCTACATGACAACGTTCAGTAAGAGCTCAGTTGAACAACTTACCATTTAAAAAAGTAAGTAGAGAATATCCTTTCTGTTTATACGTTTGAAAAGACAGCTGTTCCGTAACTTGGTAGCACACTCAGGTGGCTTTATCTGCAAAGAGAAAGACAAAACCAAAGTAATTTTAACTTCGTTTTTCAGTATCAGAATGACAAACTAAAGATAAGCATTAAAAAAAATCACTGGATCATTGATCCATTAAACTATTAAAAACCATGCATGAGTTTCTAGACACACTTTTAACTACTTTGAGCTAAACAATAACACCATGCTAGAGCCTAATTATATTTTTTTAAAGGTCAGAAGACTGCTTGTGTTATTTTATAATCAATGCCTCTGTTTTTAACGGGAAGTATCTACAGAGAAAACACGATGTGCCCATTTAAAGACTACAGGGATAGGAAAATGGAAGATAATGGCCTACAGTAAAGCATAATAAAAACACCAGGTTTAAGTCCCACCGAGATACTTCACCCTAGATTAAATATTACTAAACACATACTCACTAAAACAAACCACCTAAAAATGTAACGAGAAGCTCTTACAAAAATTAGGCCTTGTTTCCATGGAAGTATCACAGATCCTAGCTCCAAGAGAATAATTCACCACCCCTCCCTAAGCTTCCTTCATCCTCAAAACATCAGAGCTTTAACACCATGGTGCCCCCACTTCAATTCCAGTAAGTGGTTGGTGGTGCAGTGGACAGGTATTCCAGACAGCATTGCCCCCTAGTTAGCTCGCTACCAGCATCTTCCAGTTGGCCAAGATCTTGGTCCTCATTTAAGTGTTGACATGCTTACAGAAGGAACTGCTCTGAAGCTACACGTTATAAAAGGCTCACATGTATTAGTTCATTCATACCCAGAGGTCTCTATCTTATCACCAGGATGTGTGCTCTACACAGCGAAGAGGTGCCTTCCAAATGCAGCTCTGCAAACCTGACTAAAATCATGTCAGACAGGATCCTATTAACATAAGTGATTTCAGTCAAGAGTGATGCTTTCAGTTATACCTCTGGTTCAAGAAATAGCAGATCTGCTTTAGAACAGTTATTGCCAGACTGAAAAAAAAATACTACAAAACAGATGTCACGGAGCATTAGCTAAGTACAAAGTGACTGGAACTTTTTATAAAGAACTCAAACCCTCTAGTAACCATGCCCAACAGGATGGCTGAGGACATATTCACGTGTCACATTAGCCTGGGCAGCACAAGTACCTACAAAGGTGCCGGTTCCCCACAGTAGCTACTCACTGCAATCCACCACTTCATCGGTTATGTACACAAGTCTGCAGGGCTGCACTACATAAATAGGATCACTGAATCCATCCCGAGAGGAACAAACTCTCCACTCAGGTCAGCAATATGCACAACTTACATAGGGACGGGGAAGATGCCAAGAATTACCACATGAACAGTGAGGATGAGAATTTTGTTCATTTTTCATGGTGAAATGAGATTAACTATCCTTACATATATTCAAAGGGTCAGTATAAATCCTTTGCATGGTTAAATAAAGATATCACGACATCACCAGTGTCAAGAAGCTTTGTGTCTTGTCAATGGGCACTTTTCTGATTTTTATTTAACAAAAACTAAAAAATTAAACTAAAAACCCAGCCCAAGGCGGAGAACACAAGAGGGGAATAAGAGAAGAAACACTGGACTTTCTCGTTATATCTTCTATACTTAAGACACAACTATGATTACAAATATATTGCACATGCATGCAATGTGACATAAAGGAAAAGACATCTCAGTACACCCTTAACAGTCCAGCAATGTCCATCTACTGGCACAACTGAATGTACACACTCCCTTATGAATGGATTATTTCTTTTCCATAAAATCTTCAAGAAAGAAACCCCAACAAAAGTCATTTTCAAAAAAAATCATGCTCATTACGTAGTATATCAGCAACTCCTCTGCCAAGTGCCCCATTTGATTTATTGTCACTAACTAAGTTACAGAAAGTACTGAACAATTTCGACAGGATAAGACTTTAGAGTTACAGACTGCGTAACACACTGAGTTTTGATTACAAATGTATATAAAGCTGAATATTGTTTAAAACCAATGCTCTAAAACTTTTTAAACACAACTCCTAGTATGTAAGCAATTTAAAGAACAAGCTATATGCCATACAGGGGATTACCTCAGAAATCCACAAAAAAAAAGGATTTAATGCAAGACATAACTTTTATACAGATTGAGGATTAAAAGTATCCAAACAGTGGGTCATCATCAAAATGGTAAAACATGGATTTTATGTTAAAGTCTGCTTTGTAGGATGGGGGGAAGGTTTTTAAAACACGGTTTCACATATGGACATCCATAGCTCGAGTTTGAATTCAAACAGCAGCTGCTTTCCTATTACACCACGGAAGCATTTAAGATCTTCAGTACTGATTTGCCTTGGTAGCTTCCTGCGTGCATTCAATCTTAAAAGCATGTGACTAAAATCCTACAAACTACTGAATCTCTACAGCAGTCATTTGGAAAACCCAGAGAGTTTCTGGGGTCTTTGAAGAGCAGAACCATACACCAAGAAGTGAGTAGGTGCCATTTGATCTGAAGTACTTCCACGGTGGGATGGTTTGTGTTTTTTTTTTTCCTGCAAAAGAGCCATAAAAAGTAATTACTCCAAACCAGGGGGTTTCCTGGGGGTCCATCCTCAGCAGTTTGCTTGAGATTGATAAAGATAACTAGAAAGTGTCTTATCTTTAGACTAGGTCTAAAGATCCCAGTCTCAAACTCAGGCATATCACAGGTGCAGCACAAAGGAAGACACAGCAGCTCGTGTTTGCCAAGTGGTCTTTAACTGACGATTCACTTGCTGTTGTCTAGTCTGAATTCTGAACCTACAAAGACATCCAGAGATAGACTCAGTTGAAGAATACGCTGTTATTGGACTTAGAGAGTGATCTGCCTTCTGAGCTCTCCAAGGACAACTTTTTTCTCTGTATCTTTCTGAGAACTGCCTTGGTGGCAGTGGGAGCACTGGATGCTGTGACAAATTCCTTCCAAACGAGTTTAAGCTCTTGAAGTTTGCCTTTAAAGCAGGTAACAAAGCAAAAATATTCAACCTGTTCTGGAATAACCAGTGTCACTTCCATCCATTGTCACTCATTGGAATATGGTAAAAAAATATTCCCTGCCTGACGATATTTGACAGAGGAGATCTGTCTGAGCCAGAAGCTAATGAAATTGTGAACACCTGGTGGAATTTATCTGCCATTAAACACTTGATCTTCAGAGACTGCACCACCTGCAGAGGACAGCCTGCTAAGACTATGGGGCAGCCAGTATCAGCACTGGTTTGTCAGACATCCTGGGCAGGTAAGAAGCATCCTAGCACTGAGCAGCCCCCAGATCTCACCTCCTTGGCACCTCAGTGACAAGAGGGTTGCCCAGGACAGTGCTCTTCCTTAGCAGTCAGAACTGATCCTCTGCTGCAAACGAAGCCAAGTCCAAAGAGAATGCTACACCACAAATATCATAGAATCATAGAATCATAGAATATCCTGAGTTGGAAGGGACCCTTAAGGATCACCAAGTCCAACTCTTGATACCGCACAGGTCTACCCAAAAGTTCAGACCATGTGACTAAGTGCACAGTCCAATCTCTTCTTAAATTCAGACAGGCTCGGTGCAGTGACCACTTCCCTGGGGAGCCTGTTCCAGTGTGCAACCACCCTCTCTGTGAAGAACCCCCTCCTGACGTCAAGCCTAAATTTCCCCTGCCTCAGCTTAACCCCGTTCCCGCGGGTCCTGTCACTGGTGTTAATGGAGAAAAGGTCTCCTGCCTCTCGACACCCCCTTACGAGGAAGTTGTAGACTGTGATGAGGTCTCCCCTCAGCCTCCTCTTCTCCAGGCTGAACAGGCCCAGTGACCTCAGCCGTTCCTCGTACGTCTTCCCCTCCAGGCCTTTCACCATCTTCGTAGCCCTCCTCAGTACATATGACTGCCTTCTAGGCCTCTTACTAGACCAGTACCAAACACAACAGGCACTTGCAACTATTTCACTCTCTCATCTTCAATCTGAAAAGATTCACCAAACACTGTCAAAGAAATATGCCTAATACCTCTGAGAAGGAAAAAAAAAAAAAAAAGCTGGGATGTCAAGATGATGTCAAACACCTAAAAGTGCTTCCTGGCAGCATTTACTGTCTCTAGACCTTCATCAGTAACAATCCTAACCTCACGGCACTCTTCCATCTTATTAGTCTGCTCCTTTTCACAGCACTCTTCTCCAGAGACGTGCAGTACATACCTCTACAGAAAGGGAAGGAGCTCCCTCCTAGCTCCAGCCCCAGTGCCCTGAGATGCCCCCCTAGCACTCTGTTCAGGAGTGCTGCTGGCTTTACATCACATTGGAGATCCACTTCAGTAACACTACTGCTTCTAATGGACCTTCCCCAGAGGACAGAGGCTCTGCGTTTTTAGTTGTTGCCTGCCCACCCAACAGGGGCTTTATATAGCATAGTTCTGTCAGTTAAAACTTAAGAACATGCTTCTTAAAATAAAACAATCCATTAAATTCTGCTTTCCGGAGCAACCTCATTTCTTGTGGTTAGCAGACACTGCAGCAAAGCATGAACATCCAGGCAGGTGCTATGTATATTTAAGTACCCCAGGGAAAAGGAAAACCTGTGGGATCATTAAAGAGATTAGCCCAAGGCTAGGTGGGAACGATGGAGATACGAGCCTTCAAGTTAAATGCTCCACTAAAAAAGAGCAGTGGATATGGTAAAGGGGATAAATGAAGTCTGGAAGGCTTCAGAATGCCGAAGAAAAGAGGCAAACAGAACTGACGTGATTTTTTTTAAAAAAGGGAAAATATCAGATCTATGAAGCAGCGCAACAGGGAAGGAGGCAGCAGCAAGACTGCCCTTAATGGTATCCTAGTGCTGCCACAGAAGACAGCCAGCTTTGTTCTGTGGAATCAGAGCTATGCAGATGCTCACAGGCCAGATCAGGAAAGCAGCTGCTCTCCCTGGCACACCCCTTGCAGGAACAAGACATTTCCACTTCTGGATTTAGCTGAAAGTAACCACTCGCATCACTCCACAGCTAACTCCCTACAGTTCTGAAGTGTAAAAGAAATGGAAAAGAAAAGCACTGCAGTTCAACAATGATCAGAGAACAGGAGGCACACCCCTCACCCTAGCAGAAAAGCTGCTTTGTGGCATAGACCTGTGGCTCATGGAAATATTTCCCCTTCACTGTGATGCTGTTCTCAGAGGACACATCCTTTATTTGAACACCTGGCAGAGATAAGAAGCCTGTCTATCTGTAAACTGATCTCCCATCGCTTATCAACAGTCTTCTCTCATATGTACATACTTTGGTATGCATGAGATATATGTATCACTGCAGTTTAGTTCTCACCAGTTATCATGGTTTTAGATATCTATAGATATACCTATAGATAGCTATAAAAATAAGTGTACACACATCTATATATATACACAAAGTCTTTATAGTGCAACTAAACTGCAATAATCAGTGACGAGTAATTTCCCAGATTCTTCATTTACTCATTTTATATGCTAATGAAAATGACTTACAACAGTGGGCTGCTGTAGCATCAGCGACTCTGCTCGGGTTTGAAGCAAGCACTGGGCTGTCTGCTGTGCATTCCCTTCCTCTGTTTCATTCATGGCATAGCATCTAGCAACCTACGTCTAGGTGAAAACTGAGATTTACTTTTAGAAGATATATAGAAACTTCTGATAGCTAATTACATCCCCAAGCAGCATAAGAACATCTAAACAGCAACTAACACCTATTCTATCTGCTCAACAACTCCCAACTACTCCAAACACTTCGTTTTTATTCAGGAACAAGGAATGAAAGAAGACTACATTACAGCAAATGCCAGAATGAGCTAAACCGACTTTTTAGTCCAGTGCCCTGCTTTCAGTCAGAGGGGTCAGACCTACAGAATAAACTGAAAGAGACTCCAGGCAGAAGCTGGACTCTTCTCTCCTAAATTAAATGCCATCCTAATATTTAAGAGGAATGACTTACATTTACAAAAAGGAAAATAAAATATTTCTGAAACTCAAAAGGTACGAGACGAACATCAGGCTATCTTCATTTTTTTTTTCCTTCAATTATACAAAGATTTAAGGGCTAGATACATGCCACATAAAAATCCAATATATAGACAAGAGTTGCTTTAAGAAAAAAAGCATTGACTGCATTGGATTAATTAATTTTGTATCCAAAATAAAATTCTAGTTGCCTGACAACACACCAAACACTCAAAAGGCACCACAGAACAGCCTGTAGCTTTTTATTTTAGAGCACAGTAATCCAGCATATCTTGATATAAAACTTACCATCAAAAGACACCATGGTAATCATTTTGCTTTATTCCCGTTCCCATACAGTTCTTATAACTCCTTTAAAAACATTAGGATGTAAACACAAAAACTATTCATTGGCTGAAGTATCTACACATACTTTATACGTGCATTTATCATTAAAATAGGTATACCACTGAAAAAATCAGAAAAGTCAGCATGCTTTCAAAAAAAAAAAGGGAAATTCTACAGTCTGCAGGTGCTTGAAAACTCTTCATGAACAAAGTAACCTCTTCAAACTCTCATTCTACAACTATAGTAATTATTTACATTATTTAGAACCAATGTCAGTAGAACATACTGGAAAACATCTGTGAAGAGAAATTTGAAAAAATGAAACCCACCTAAGTTTCAAAAAGTGTTTTGATTTGGTTTTAAACAGACTTAGGTATCATACTTGCAAATCACTGAAGAACCACCATTTATAAAGTTGTAACTCAATGGAATTAAATGGTTAGTGACACAGTGACCTATGAGGTTCAATTAAGGGAATTACTGTGTAAAAAATGAGGATGAGAAGGGAGAAAGAATAATGACAGCATTTTTAACAGATGAAGTTTGAAATTAAAATAAAGGGAATAATTTAATTATTCCCTTTTACACCACAGCTAGGGAGCTACCCTTGAAAGATTACCATACCTTACTATTAACTACACGGTTCAAGCTCATCCCAATTTCTCAAGGGGTTTTGTGTGTGTTTTTTTTTTAAACCTTTCTTTTTTTTAGAAGGCCAGAGGCACCATTTTTGTTTGTTTTGGTCCTTTTTTACTATTAATATTTCTACTTACAGGCAAGTTACTCGAGCATTTCTGCACAGATCTATGACCTCCTTAGTCTCATTCAGTGTAGAGAGCAGTTCAGGAAGATCGAACAAATCACAGAGAAGCACTTGAGATAGAGCCCACTTCTTTTGGAAAAAAAAAGTTTAAGTAGCTTAAAACCATCATGTCTGCTGTTACTAGATTTTTATGGTTTTAATTAAAGTCTTTTAAAGAAAAGGAAATTTAAAACCACTTCTGCTTTACAATGTTTAAGGAAGGAAAAGCAGTTCATGAACTTCATTATCCTAATCATTTAACCCATCTAGGCTGTCTACTGCTTTACCATAAGCCTCAACACCAACCAACGAGGAGATTAAGTTGGCCTGTGCCCTGTTTCATCAGTCCAGTAAGTTTTACTGTTCAGATTGTTTCGGTATTATTTTCATAGATACGGTCAGTATTTTCTATTTGGAGGGCACGTCTGCTTGGGAGAAGCAAACAGATGCTCCAAATGCAGCATCTTACAATTTCCATGAAGACAGTTTGAAACAATGAGAAACACCAGATCTGATCACCAAATCTAATATTCCAAAAGAACACCTGAATTTCTTAGCATGTACGATACTGTATGTGTATGTATACTCTAGATCTCCCTTAGCAGTTCATATTAATGTAACTGCAGGTATGCTACACTATTCTCACTCAGTCTCTTGCCTATGTCCTCCCTTCAGTCTTCCATAAAAATCGTAAAAGCAGCCATTCCAGTGATGTTTTCAATGATCCCACTGCCTTCCTCTACCGAAGCTTTGGAAAATGACAGATAATATAGACTGTACAGCTGCATTTAACTTGTGAAGACAACATGTAAGATGCGAAATACCTTGACTTTCGGAAAAAAAATTAAGTTTGAAGTGACAACTGCTTGCTGCAAGGCAGTGACCTTCCGGAAATCCACATTAATTTGTTCAGGCAAAGAGCAAAAGCTACTCTCTACCACTCAGCAGACAGGAGTGGAGGCATAGATGGGAAAGGAAGGGAACCACATGCCTGCCCAGGCGGCAGCAGACAGGTCTGAAGCAGGCGTGCAGCTCATGCTTGAAAACGGAAGCTATCGAGTCTTCTGGATACACTGCCCGGCCTGCTCCAGGAAGGGAAAAAAGGGAAAGGACTGCAGGGAATCTGGCACAGCTTCAAATCCACGTCTTCCCATAGGAACATGCAGTGCTCTGGGGCTGCAGCTCCACATCCCGGAGGACAGGGACGGAGCAGCACAGCTGTGACACACATGGCTTCCTCCTTCCCTTCCTGCTTAACAGCTGCTTGGGGCTGGCGCAAGAGCAGTAGAGGAACAAACTACTACAGAAAAGGGAGAGTCAGTTGAAAGTTTGAGAAGTGCTGGTATTAAAGTGCATTGAGCTTCTGCTCACAAACACAGGCACGTGCATGCTGGATCTGGGGAAGCTAGCATGTA
The DNA here is from genome assembly GCF_040182565.1 of Anser cygnoides. Classification (NCBI taxonomy): domain Eukaryota; kingdom Metazoa; phylum Chordata; class Aves; order Anseriformes; family Anatidae; genus Anser; species Anser cygnoides. Next base: position 190,930,326 of record NC_089873.1, read on the forward strand.
AAGGCACAGCAGATTGAGAAATCGATGCTTTCTCAGATCTTTGCTCTTCCACCATGTGATCTGGATGTGAAATGCTCACGTAGCTCTTCACAGGTAAAGTCTGTGAGCAAAATTCAGTGTGGTGCTATCAGCACCACCATCACCTGAGCTGACCACTGGTGTTATCACAAGTTACAAAGTTTCTGGCAAACTCTGCACCAAGTACCAGGAACCAAAGCAGGTCATCCCAGAAGGTACAGAATCCTTTCCTTAATTATCTTTTGCAGAAACCAAGTGTCCCCTGATCTCACAGGACACTTTTTTTTTTTTCATCAGTATAGATGCATACTGGCTTTTTTATTCTAGATGTTTTGTTACAGATTTTCCATAGGAATCCCACTTAAAAAGAAAGTGTCACACAGGGAAGACCCCAGCCAAGCTGGCAGAACTGCAGGTACTAAATAGTCAGTGCTAACTTTGTTATCTTTATATGTTTGGGACATCTATACCAATGGAAATGTAAGATTGGCCTCTACATGTGGCTTCTACCTGTGCTTTACTAGCCAGCCAACTTTACTCCTCGTGTCTTTTGACCTAAAGACAACTTCCACAAAGAGATTTAGCCACGCTGCTGGCATGCATGGGAGAAAACCAAAGGCAGCAAAACCTTCCACCCAGCTCACTTTGAAGAATTGCAACAGCACAGAGCTGCCCTGTCCTCCAGAAAGGCTTCTGTCTAGGAGTAGGGTATTATCAGGTTCACATGTAAGTACCTAAAAGGTCTGCACCAGGACTACTACTTTAAAAGGACATCTCGCCACTTTAAAGTAGACAAGCTACTGTTAGGACAGCCAACAGCCCCACGTTTAAGTCCTTCAAAACAAGCCCAAAATAAAGAAACCAGAACTAAGTAGGCAGCTGTGGAGGGGGGGGGAGCCTTCCCAACAGCCAGAGCAACCACCACCAGAACCCAGAGCAACCCTCACCCTGCTGGGCTCCCCAAGAGACTGAGGTTTAAGACTTCACAACTTGGATCAAGACAACTTTCTAGATACCATATCTTGCTGCTACAGAACTCGTGATGTCCTCCCCTAAAGCATAAAACAAAAACCAAAAATTGAATAAAATGCCCACCACCCATGATCCACCACTGGAATCTCGTACCAGATGCACTTCTGAAGACATAAGAAGCCAAATAAAAGGGATTAGGCAGAATTCAAACAGAAGCATGCAAGACCACACAAAAGGCATGCTTTTGGATTTCATGCCCCTTTGCAACTTGGCTGCCTCCTCCTGCACAAGATGAGACTGATTTAATGGCTGGAAGTGATGATATGCTATCAGCCCCAAGCACAAACAGCTCTAGCACAATTTATTTGTCCATTAGGAACAAAAGCTATTAAAAATAGATCAAGAGTGGGTGAAAACTATTACTAGTGCAGTTGATTGATATATGAAGGCTCTTCTTGGCTACAAAAAGTCTCTTTGGCAAAGACTGCGCATTAATAAGGGAGAGATCTTCACTTTCTCCTAACCCTCTATGGTATCAGTAACTGTTCCTGGAGAAAACTGCTGTTATTCCCAATCTTACACAAAACGGTTAACTAACACATTTTGGGGGGGGGGGGGGGGGGGGAATAGGATACCTGCAATTACTTCATCCGTGTGGACCAACTGTTCAATTATTCACATTTTTTCCTTTTCAAAAATCACCAAAAGTTGTTTCAAGCATACAGAAAATAACACTCCAGCTTCACACTTTGGCTAAGTTTATTCTCCTTTCAACACCCTGTAAAATTAGATTTAGATTGGTAAGATCTGCATGCTTTGAACAAGGGAAGTTCAACGCTTCGTTGCCTTTTTGCTCACTTCAGCAAGTGTACAAAGTTGTATTTTATAGAACACTAGTAGTATCACGCAAATTAATTAACCCACAATAGAATTTAATTATTTCTACAGTCTTATCTTTCCTACAACAACATTTATTAATGCTTTGTTCAAAGTGGATTTAGAAGACTCAAAAACGCGTTTCTAACAAAAGATAACTTGTCCTTCAAGGTCTGCATTTCAATCAAGTTTTAGTGTCAAGGTTTTCTACATATATCTCTGTTCTAAAATATCAGGAGGTTGAACATCATAAAGCGAATATAATCACTTTCAATAAGTCTCAATTAATTTCACTGCTTTTCTTCCTGCAGGTTCAACACCCCCATTTCCTACCCTCACAGTTAAATCTCCCCAGTGCTTCCCCGTACTTAAACATTGTTTCTCCATTCTTATCCTACCCCTGACATTTAATGAATGTGAGCTAACTTCTTTGGATATCTGGGACTGCTACACGCTGTATTTATTCACCTGCAAAACAGAATAAAGTTATCTTTGACCAACAAATCAAAGCTGTTCATTGTTTAGACTGTCACCCCTTCGGCACACAAAGCTTACTTCAATGTATTTTTCTGATGCTTCATATTTAAAGGCTTTAAGAGCCATAGATCTAGCCAAGACAAGGGAGCACAGGGACGCCCAAACTACAAATTTACAGCCATATGTTTTTAAGGTAGCTTCTTAATTACATTTGTAAATCGACAGCTTCTTTGTTTGTATCCGAACTTCAACATTAAGTTTTAGCTTTGACAAATTACAAGAATTGACTTTTTGTAAAAGGCTGACTCTGTGCTTCTCTGGAGCCCAGTAACTGGGCTGAGGAGAACTGCTGCCAGGCTGTGATTAACACTCAGCAGCTTAAGGTCTAACTGTGCTCCCTGCTCCAACCCCGACAGGCAGCTGTAATGACGCGCCATTACGCTTAAGCTTCCAAAAACCATTTAACATTCGATTCTGCTGAGAACACGGTTTTACTACATTTTGAAAATAGAGTCGCTTTTTCCTCTTTTAGAAACCCATGATGATGCCAGACATATGCTTGTTTTCCAAACAACAACTGTTTAAAAGAGAGAATACTCCTTCTGATGTTCCTGCCAAAAACAACATTCTGTGGTTGGAAGAAATGTGATAGTAGGCAGTTCACTCGGCAGAGGAAAGAAGGGCTTACGTTTGGCAAGGCATTTGAAGTCTTGCATCTACATTCCCCCATCTTAAGTTTCTTTTGGGATGACTGCAGCAGGGGAGGGAGGACTTTCTTGTTTGTTTGGTGTTTCTTGTGTGTGATTCTTTGTTTGTTTTTTAAACACATCTCCAAGCATTTCACTCTTTAAAAAAAGCATCTGTGGGTTGTGGGTTTTTACCAGAAATGGCATAAAGCAGAAGTTTACCACAACACATTTCTTCCTTGCAGGGAATAGTAGGGTATAAAAGAAAGTCTGAGAGGGAAGTAAAAGAAGAATTCAGAAGAAACGCATAGGAGTGAATCTACAGCATGAGGAAGCGGAACAGAAAATCCAGATGAGGAAGTACCACACAACCCAGTGGTAACGGCTTTATCTTACGATGTAGGGCAGGGAGAGGAAATGATTGTATTTGGGGTTTTCAGCTGCTGCTACCACAGAAGGAAAAATAAAATAAAAACCAATACCACCTCACTATCTGCCCTTCAGAAGCATTTTCTCCACTGCTGCTGAAACAGTGTCTAATTGAGAGACAGCAAAGGTAACACAAGTGTGCAACTTGAACCAGGTACTTCAGAGAGACACTTCGGGGCATTCCAGAAAGCCATGATATTAAGACAACATTTCAAGCTGCTACAGTATTTTACTTCATCCTTCATTAATGCTCTAGAAGTAAATCGCTCACATAAATGGTAACTGAACCAATTCACTAGGCAATGTAAGAAAATCTTTTTGAAGCATCTTCTAAGACACATGAAGTTTGAAACTCTCTCCAGTCACGGAATTTTAATTAATATTTCCCAGCAGCTTTTGCAAATAGAGTTGTAAATCCCCTTGTACAGGACCTTGCCATCCCTCTGTAAGGTACAGAGATTCCTGAAGGCTGCTGACCTGGTCCCAGCAGCCAGCCAGGCAGACAGCAGTTCAGCCACACGGGACCCTGAGAAATACCACCTTCTACACAACAACAAGCAGAAGCCCCAGGAGCTTTTAAAGACCATCAGAGTTATTAGGATGGCAATCAGAACAACGCTATTGCAAAATGTGTACCTTCTCCAGGAGTTTGAAGCGCAGCATACAGCTGAATGGCAAATATTCTAGAAAAAACATCAGAATTCCAACGATCTTCCAGCAGTATTTCGGATGCGGCTATGTCAGCCTAATAAAAATCCTGAAGATAAAAATACCCAACTGCTTATTAGTCTGCCAACATGGAAGTTTTTCCTGTCATTCGCAGGGAAAATCCAGCAGAGAAACTCAGCGGCGAGGCACGAGGGTCTGTGTTCACAGCATTAGTAGCTTAGATGTAACCCAGTATTCCCCTAATCTGATCTACGCACTCGTGTGGAGTTGCCCAGCCCAAATCACAGAATGATTTAATTTTCAAGACAGATTTCCTACAAGAGCATGAGCAGCGTTTGATGACAGAGGCAAAGACTGTAATAGCTACATTTCTGCTCAGGGCTGGACAGCTATACCCTAGTGCATTCTCAGACTCTCCTCTTGAAGGCATTTGTACCTCCTCGCTTCAGCATTTTGGTATTTCATGCTTGCCACACACCAGCTCGCTATAAATACGATGCAATGCTGCAACGGGGATGTGCAAGACCTTTAGGATCTGCAGAATGAAGAGCTTCAAGAGAAACAAGCTGGCTGAGCTGAAAACAACAGGATCCCTACCATCAAGAACAAAATGAAGCTGCTAAGAGAAATGCTAGTCCCTGCTGCTTTCTGTAAAAAGAAGGGTGGACAGAAAGCAGGAGGCTTTCCGCATACCTCCAGGTCTCTTTGGCCAGCATAACCTGGTAAATACTCTACTCCTACAACAAAGCTGGATAACCTGGAACCGATGCTAAACCACTTGATACATTTGTAGCAAGAAAACCTGTTAAAATATAAGTTAGGATTAATTGCAGCCCCATGCCAGCCCTTAAACTGGCACACGTTGACTGGAAGGGATTTCAGTATTCAAGCTGTGTGCAAACAAAGTAATACACGAGTGCCTTCAAATTCGGCACAGAAGTTAAAACAATCAAGTGTAGGTTTCATTTGAAGTGGTGTTATCTCCTCCACGTTTGCATCTGTTCAAGCATTCAGAGCAGCAGCCAACCTTTAAATGAAAGGCAGTACTTTCCCAGGAAATCATTCTGCAATAAACCCATGCTGCTAGGAGTTCCAGAGAATTTCAGCATTTGCTAGGAAGCTCAACAGTAAGCTCAAACTGCTAGAAGAAAAAAAAACTAAGAAGCCAAATTTTCACTAAAGCTCCTGTTTTAATTCAGAAGTTCCAACTCCTCATTCGCATGTAATGATGCAGAAGAACTTTTCAATCTGTTTCCAAACAGATTGAAGAAAACAATCTGTTTGAAGCTGCAGAAGAAAACAAGCTTCCAGACCTCCTCTTGTACCACACTAGTCTCCACCACTGCCTACAGCTCTGCTAGGAAAACATCAGGTTCATGGTAAATGAACAGTTTTGCTTGGCACCATGAAATAGTGACTTTTTCCACTACAGGTTTTTAAAACAAAAAACGAGAGACCAATTCCAACATTTGCTGGAATATTGTTAACATTTTGATATTCTACATCCATCACCAATCAAATATACAAATCCTCCAGCCCTTACTTGTTACTAGCAGTAGTTGCCACTACGGATTTCCACAAGAACCCTGGGATACAACAGCTAAAGAACTGAAGTCTCCGGCTATGAGGAAAGTACATGTCAAGATACCATACAATTTTCCAAGTCACAGATTACAGAAACTAATCTGTTCATACCTTTACCAAGCTTCCTGTTTACTTTTTTAAATTAAGGGAGTTATGGATACAAAGGTTATATACTGCCCACTTGCTTAACCAGGCCTCTCTGCTCAGCTGCACAACAGCAATCCAAACTGTCCTCACCTTACAGGACATAAGAAGCACAAGACAGAAAAGAAGGTTTAGCCTTTTCTGACCTTGAAAGAAGGCGTTGCAACAGGAACAGAAGCTCTGGGCTACAAGAAAAAGCTACTGGAAAAGGAAGAGTGAGCAACGGCTGCATACAGCACCTATGACTGCAGGCATTAAACTACAGACACTCACGAGGGGGTACTCAGACTCACGCAGGCCGTTACCATCAGCAACACCAGAATTAATTTCACCCACGGATTCATCTTGAAGCCCATCCCCTACTAACAGCCCCTCTACAGCAAGTGACAGGCAACCTCCTAACCAGTCAATGGAAGAAAGTCCTGATGGCCACTGCTTATGTGACGTTCTCCACCTACAAACATGGCAGAGCCCAGAAATTCCCAACTTCTGCTCAATGTCCTTTACACACAGCCTTAATTAACGTTGTCCTCTTTGCATAAGCAACTAGACTCGCACAAAAGATTTTCATGAGATTATACAAGCTTGGCAGTCTTCACTGCTCTTCAGTTTGCCATGACATACAGAAAATAACTTGACTACCTATACTAGGCCTTTAAATAAATACGACCTTCTCTTTGTATACAGCACATGAAAGACAGTAGGAATGAGAGTGTTTAAGAAAACCGTATTTTCTTCCATTGGCCAAGTACATCCTGTATAGCCAGTGCCTAGAGCAGGACTCCTGTCAAGTACAATCACACCACAACACCCAGTTCCACCGCCGAGGCCAGGCAACCACAACGCAGGGGCTGCTGCTGAAGACAAGCACGCCACTAACATTGCCAATGTCAAAGAGAAATTTCTAACACATCCCAGCTCAGAAACGTGTGACTTTCAAGCTCTCCTATCATCACACATGCTGCACATGCTATCTCGTAAACAGCCTCTGAAACGCATGTCCTCTGCGGCCTCCACAACATTATTACATCCTACCTGTCATGTTAGATATCCACTGGGGGCATACTTATGTCATCAGTGACCTCTGCCTTCATAATCTACCAGCACAATAAGATCATTAAACATGCTTCACAAACCATGAAGAAAACATGACAGTTTAATCCATAATACTACTGGATGTTAACAGCCAATTAATTACCCAGCAACCCAAAGGACAGGAAGCTAAAGCAGCACGTAGAAAGGTAGGAGCAGAAGAAAGAAGCTAAAGCGCTCCAAGAAAACAGCATTACCCCAATTCCCAGCAAGCAGACAAAAGCATTCCCATGAACCACCTCTAACACATTAACAGCAGGACAGTACTGTGTTAGGTATCAAGAAACGTGCCCCAAAAAGATTAGGACTTCTGCCCGGGCAAACCCAACAGGAAGAGTACATGCAGCACCCTCTGAAGCATGATCACCCAAACAGACCACCTCAAGCCAACAAGATGCAGAAGCCCCTGCACCTTCCTAGCACAGCCCCGGTCCAAATAGCACCCTGTTTTAATACGCAACAGTTCAGCAAGCAGCATTAGGATATATAGAATACAGCTACGTGTGCTCATAGACAAGAACCTGAAAGCTGGACAATGCCTTAGAAAGAACAGAGGAACAACTTTCAAGAAAAAAAGTCGAAGAAAAAAAAAGATATAAAAGGCTGGATGACAGCAGAAAAGTTTTCAGCATTCTTCACCTAACAGAAAATATAACAGGCTTACATAAAATTTCAAATCTCTGAAGAATTACAATCACTAGAAACACTTGCTACAAATTTGAAGGTATGTTTTATCTCTCAATTTAATATAGCTCATGCATTAAACAGCATTTTCACTACTTACACTATAAACTTTCCTTCCTGATTTTAAAGTTCTATAAGCAAGCAACATAAGGCTTACAGAGAACTTGAAAAATCACCATATTACACACAAAACTCTAAACCAAATGCATATTCAGACACCCAAAAAGCACCCCAAAAGTATATTAACACTAGTTACAACAGTCAAACAAGCTTTAAATATGCTTTTGCAACAGCATGGGAAGAAACAACTACTGCATATGCCTCCAAGAAAACTTGTCTCGTTTGAACTTCATGGGGATAAATATCTTCATCAACATGAATTTATCTGTGCATACTGCTGTGTAAATAAACAACATTTGATAGAGTTTTACCACAACTACTTATTATATAGTTTCTACATCGGGATAACCTCAACAACAGGGATGTGCAATAAAAGGTTGTGCCAAAGCAACAGTGAAATAGCATCTTCATTTTTGGAACTAGAAAGAAAAGTCAGGCTGTGCACCACATTTGAAAACCAGTTTGTTTGTTTTCCAGGACAAGAAAAAAAATGAGTTGGAGTCAGCCTAAAATGCTGTTTCTGACAGATTAATGGAAGTTGGCCTTAGCATAGATTACTCCTATTTGTATCAATTTTGATGAGTGTAAAACATGAACTCAGGACAGATTCAAATTACCATTGATATCTATACATACATTATGTCATTTACCAGCATTTTAAAGGCTGCATCATATTCTGAAAATGATTGTAAAACCTAACTATCTACAGAATGCAAGATTAATTCAAAAACTAAGGCCAAAATATTTGTATGCTGGCCATGTCCAAGACATTTATTTTAGTTATGTTACTGCGTTCACTAATTCCTAGCCAATTCTGTAACTCAGCACTCAACAGTCCTTGTGCCAGCTCTTTCCAGTACTTCCAACAACAACAACAAAAACACTCTTGCAAGGAGATTCGAAACTATGAATGATTAGAAAAAAAAACTTTAAATATAACACATTTGTTAGCATGCAAGTGATGGGAAAACATTTCGCTCCTTTTTTGTTTTAAACACAAATCAGTCAAAACCAACACAAGCATTAATCAAGTTCAACCTGAGTAACACTCAGCTTTTCTGCTTTTCAAATATATCCTTTAAAATACAAGAGGTAGTTAACTCAGAGTTAAAGCATACCTTCTCAAGAGGCATGAGTAACGACAACTCAAAAATAAAACGAATTTAGCATGAAGATGTTCCACACTTAATACAAACACCCATTGCCCCCCATCTTGACCCCTATGGACATGTTTGGCTATCAAAACCCTAACAGAACAAATTGATGACATTTGTAATCAACAGGTAGGAAGGCGCTCCAAAATCTTGAAGAGGAGTAATTAAAATTCTGCTTAAAAAAAATAAAATAAATACAACAATTGACTATGGGCACAGAAAACACCATCTGTATAATTGCAGATAATTTAATTGGAAAACTGATGTGCCGAGTGTTTAAGAGTCCCTGTAAACCCCTAACACTAAAACCCCTAAAACTAGATTTGTTTTCAAAAGAACAACACATCTAATACATGCTTATCATACTAACAAGCCTTCAACAAAACTTCTCCGGCACTGTCACCTGAAAAAAATAAAGAAATCAAGCAAGACAAGCTCCTATTTCACTGCTTAAGTAACCACAAAAACTTCCATTTTAATCTTCAGCTGTTTCTACACACAAATTTCTTCATTTCTTCCCAAATGTTTTGTTCCCCTTTTGGCAGAGGAAAGAGAAATGACATCTATCTAGCAGCTAAAAATATTTCAGTGACTCGAGTTTCTAAGAGAAGGATGAAAAAAACACACTGCCTCTCCAGTTAAAAAAACGCTCCAATGCAACATTTCAATAGCTTTTACAACAGACTGGCTTCTGAACAGCTGGATCTAAAGTAAGTGTGAAGGAAAGCACTCACAGGTTAAAGTTGAGCAAATAAACTTGGTGTAACTTCACGTTATTTTCATCATTATCTCTAAACACAGGCTAGGTTCTCAGGAGAAAATGTGCGGTGTAGCAGTTCTGCTACAGAGCTAAGGTTCAAGGTGCCTTTATTTGATTCTTAGCTAAGCCACTGATTTTCCTACATGACAAATTCTGTTTATGAGACTTTCATATGGAGGAGAAATTAATACCCTCTCCCTCTTTCCATTTCTGCTCTTTTAAGAGACTACGTTGTTACTTTCGAGCAGTTGCTACCTGTGACCCCTGGCACCCCTTGCAGAAGGAAGCCTCTGAATGCAGAGTGCAGTTGCAGATAAGGCTGGAAGGCACCTAGCTGCAGTGTGGTCCTCTCAACATCTCCATACACTGGACGGCTTCAAAACTAGAGAACTAAGACATGAGCCAGATGAAGACAATGTCTCCCCGTCAATACTGTAAACCAAGTCTTAGCAATGAAGTCCATAAAGTCCAAAACTTTTAACTGGTGCCACATAGCTATTATGTGAGATACAAATAGAACTTTGAATAAAAAAAAAAAAAAGACAAACAGTGCTGTGTTATCCAATCTATTTCAGATTTGGGTTCAGTTCCAAGACCACACCATACAAACTAAACTCCCACCAGCAACCAGAGACAGGTCTGCAAGAACAGCCCTAACTGAAACAAATTTCTTGCTCATTCCTCACTATAAGCAGTCACGAGAGATTTGGAAGGTGGTACTAAACGAAGGCTTGAAAGAACAAAGATCTAACTGCATATGTTTATCTTTTTACAAGACGATCATTTCTCTCGTTCCTATTCCATTCACTTCGATTTACACCAAGACTGAAGGGTCCATGCAGGAAGTTTAATCAAGAAATGAAGACTTTCAAAGGCAGTAGAGCTACCCAGCATCCAGATAACATATTAAATGACTTAACTACCATTAGCTTTTCTGGAATTCTTCTCTGAAATATCTGCTCTGGTTTGCTTGTTAGAAATCCTGTCCTGCTAGTCGCTTTATAGAAGTACTATTAGTTCACAGTTTCTGTCATCTATCACACGATGACTTTCTTCCACTTTCCTTCACAGAGGAATAATGCCCACAGACACTTCTCATTTCATATAAATACGCGGTGTGCACCTTCTCATCTGTATATACCTGAGCTAAAGCAGTCACACACCAGAGAGCAACCAGTCTGCAAGAAGTTTGTATCAGTGCTCCGAAAATGAGGTACGGTGTACAGACAGAACATATACCGAAAAACAAAGCAGGTCCATGCTGCTATTGAGAGTAGGATGTGTTGAACCATATAAACCAAACACGCAGCCTCAATACCTCACTCCTGATATGAAAGCATGCTTTTTTAAAGGACAAGCAATTCTATTTCCGACACATAAAGTCATTTTACTACTTCCATGGACAAATTGAAAAATTAGCAAAGACCACGTAATTTCAGTAACTATTGAGTATAATCAAGACTATTGTTTCCGTATCTGTTTAAAAAGTGTTTTCTATTTGTTCTTTATTTGCAGAAAATAGCTGTGGAAAAGGAGAAGAAAAAGGACTGGTTCAATTATTACTTCATGTACAACAAAACCTCTCCATTCACTGCTTAATAACTACATTCATATTTCCACTAGCCATAAAAACACCAAAAAAGCCCTTCAGCAAGCAGTAAGAAGAGCTTACTTTGCACAACTTGCCCCCGGAATTCTGCTGGAAATAAATCTAGCTTCCACATTGCTTAAGGAGCACACGGTCTGGTCCTGGTGTCGAACTGAAAAGCTGCACACAGAACATCCTTCCTTCAGGACCAGCTGAAAGCTACATTCATAGAGCAGAAATGACTTATTGCCTTCATCACAGTGTAGATGGGTCCTTCCATATATACACGAGTATTTCTTTCTAATGGGAACTTAAATACAGAAGTAAGCTATAACTGAACGTAACCTAAAAAAGCTCAGTTCCACAGCTCAAATATAGGGTTCAGTCCTTTGAATCTTGAAGTTTGCAAGCACTGTAACTTGTAACTTTATATTTACATGTTAACAACTCGGGTACTAGTCTATATAGTTATTCTATGTTATGTTGATCTCCATATATCAGAAACTGCACATCTCTGCATCCAAACTACAAATCGCAGCATGGGTGAGCATGCTGGAGAATAAGAACTGTAACGTTATTCCGTTACTTCATTCCCTTCTTCAAGCACACACTATTCACTACTACGGAAAACACTGTACCAGGCAGAGTCAAAACAACAGTCTGCCTCATATAAACATAATACTTTTTGATTCCCCACGTAAACCTTGAAAAATAAAATAAAAAAGGCCAGACTGGCGTGACACGCGAAGCAAAACAACGTCCTCCTCCTCAATTTAAAGTCTCTGGAAGTTCCTGGCTGCTTTCACAATTTGCTCCCATCTTTTTCTAATAGGAAGACTTCCCCTCTTGCTCCCCCCAGCTTACAAAAGCAGCACAAAGAACCGCACCAAGACAGCTTTCCTCTGTCCCTGCACGAACAGGGCGCAAGAACTAAACCATTTGTGAAGTATTTTCTGTCAGGGAACTCGCAACTGCTCTCAATACCCATCACTCGGGCACCGGCCCCACTTCACGGATTGTTGGAGAGAATGAAAATCGGTACCAACGCTGTTAGACACCCACAGGAATTAGCACACTGTGTTGGAAACGAGAAGGAAAAACATTTCCTAACCTTTTTTTAGCCAGCGCCAGGCACTCAGCAGCGACAAACCGCGGTCCTCACGCTCCTGCAGCCGCTCCTCCGAGCTTCTCCTCGCCGGCACTTGGGGCAAACACCTCACGGGAATTCATCTGCGCGAGTAGACAAGGGGGGAAAAAAATAAAAATAAAGCGCTTTTTAGAACTTCTGACTAGCCGAGGGCTCCCGATGGTTATCCCCCAGGACTCTGAGGACCCCCGGGGGCAGAGGAGCCCCCCACCCCCCTCGGATTTGGGGGGCTCAGACCGAAGCCACCCCCCCCCGCCAGGACGGGGACGGGACCGGGGCCCCCCCAGCGCCCGTCAGGCGGTAGCGGCCGGGGGGGGGAGGGAGGGGGGCCGGCCCCGCACCCACCTGGCGCCGCCGCAACCGCCGCCGCGCGAGCCCCTGCGCGGGCCGTGCCGCCGCTGCCTCGCCCCCCCCCCCAAAGCCCCGCCCCCTCGCCCGCTGGCCCCGCCCCCTCACCTCCCTCCTTCGGCCCCCCGTGAGTGGCGTGCGCGTCGCCCAATGGGAACGCAGGGAGGGAGGGGTTGGAGCTGTCAATCAGGGCTAGTACCTCGGGGGGCGATGGCGCTGAGGGGCTTCCCGCCTCCACCCGCCCCCCCCCCCCAGCCTTCCCTCAGGGGGGGGGCTGAGGGACGGGGCCGCACCTCACGGGGCTGAGGCCGCGCTGCCTCCCCTGGTGCCCGCAGCCGTTCTCCCCGGCCCGCCCCGCTGACCCAGTTCCTAGCGAATCCCAACCCCAAACGGCTCCGTGCCCACCCCGGGCTGAGGTTGAGGGGGGGGTTTGGGGCCTGCCCGGTGCCACCGGGGGCCCGGCGCTTTGTGAGAGCCGCAGCTGTCCCCGCACAACGTCCCCCCTCGCCGGGTTTCGGCCTTCCGCGCAGCTTTTGTTGCTCGCTGCAAAGCCTTTAGAGGAGACTGAGGCCGATTTTATCATCTGAATGACATTTGGGGGGGTGGGGGACGGGGAACAATCGCCACGCGAACTTTAATGGCCCGGGGCACTTGGGTAAATAATCAGGGCTGAAAGGAGAGGTGACTGAGGGCAGCCTGAAGGCAGGCATTTCGGGCAGCTGAAAGTTTGCTGAACTCCAGTGGTGCTTCAGCAGAGACAGGGCTCACATGCACCTCCTCACAAAAAGCAGTACTCGGTATTGCTGTTAATTACAGAAAAATGATTTGTGTTTAAGGCACTGACACCCGTCGTGGTATGAGGCAGCAGCTGAGGACCACTGGTGTAATCACAGGAGGTTAGACAGCAAAAATATATTAATCTGAGCGGCTTTCTTCTGCTTTGAAGTGCAGATGGTGACTGCTTTAAGATCACTAGCAAAGCAAACAGAAAAGGAGTCACCGAGTAACACAACCCTAAAAGAAGGAAGTGGCAGTCTTTTCATCCAGCGTAACGGCTCGCTAGGACAAAAATTGTAAGGGGATAATAGCCTCCAACTCTTCAGAGAACTCATTCTATTAAAAAGGAGACTATTTTCCCTAAAACACATGCAACAAGAAAGAGGAAACTTCAGAGACTGTAAAATAAAACATGCTAAATGACCTTGCCGTGTTAAAATACCGCTGCATTAATACTCGTTCAGTGATGCTTTCTTCATATGGAAAATGGGATCTTGAGGCTGGAAAAAATATTAATTTCACAGACCTGTCGCTACCATAATTTTTTTCTGCTCCATCAATAGAAGCAAGTATCCTGTGTGATGCAAGATATTAACGAACATTTATTTTGTTCCACCTGCTTTCCAGTCTCTTGGATTCCTTCTCAGCTTTCATTTTTCTCCACTGTATTCATGACATTTCAGCACCAATAGCTATTTTTAATACCTAAATCTTGTAAAAATGGAACTCAGGCACAGCTTTATTACTGCAATTTTGACCTTGCCTTAGAATTTGCATATAAGGCAAATCTGCCAAACCATTTGCATTTAATCTGTACTAAGTTTTCATTAAGACACATACACACAGGAAAAAAAAAAAAAAGTGGTTAAATTATCTGCAAGTAATAATTTAATAAGCTTTTGTCCTAACCATTAATATTTTCAAGTAAAATTATGCTTCAGAAAAGCCCTCTGAAGCCAGAACCTTCAGGTTTGGATTGACACACCAAGAGACGTTCAGGATTGATCTTTCTGCTATTAATTTCACTTGAAGGTAGAATCAGGCTTCAGAGGGTAATGAAAAGGCAGTGTTATTGGAGACTGAAGTCAAAATGAGTTACTGGAAGCGAGCATGAAATGTTCTTAGCATTTGCTCACAGACTTAGATCAAATTTTTAAGGACCTCCTTTTCTTGAATAGTTGGTTTCACACAACAATATATCATGGAATCACAGAATGGTTTGGGTTGGAAGGGACCTTAAAGCCCACCCAGTTCCAACCCCCTGCCATGGGCAGGGACACCTCCCACTAGACCAGGTTGCTCAAAGCCCCATCCAGCCTGGCCTTGAAAGCGTAAGACAAAACAATCTTTTGAAAGTCTGTTACATTGCTTGTTGCTTCCTGCTGAAGAGCATGTTTCATGATTTGGAAATCTTTTTGTCTTTCAGGAAACACAGAATTGCTGAGTAATGTTAAAATAAATAGTGTTACGCAAATGATTTACAATACCACTGATAATCATTACAGCATCTCTGATTAATAATGGAACATTGATGGGTCCCTGAAGAGTTCCTTGCTGAATCAGCTTTTGCAATAAATTGCTTTCCCTCCAGCCACAGCCTCACCCTATAGAAAGGGCCTCCAAGTCCTGAATGAGGTAATTGATTTAGGACAGCTATAGGATACATGCAATGCACAACAGAAGATGCTTCATGAATTACTACATCTCTGTTAATGGAGTTTATTTTCCATTAACGCAAACTGTTTAGCCTTGAGAAATCTGTGTAAGTATTTCTCATGGTATTTGTATATTCAAATTTCATTATTGATATTTTCATACTATTCATTTTTTTTTCAGGAATATTTTCCTGAGGTACTAGTAACTATTTTACTTTTTGTTTTGTTTTGATTTTTTTTTCCTTTTAATACACCAAGATCGCTGGAATACTGAAAAACTAACATAGTCTATGAAAACACAGTGCAAGTGGATCCTCAAAGGAAACATTCAATATAAGTTCAAAGAGGCCCTCTGTGTAATCAATCTCCTAAAAAAAAATGTAGAAAAACAAGAACAAAAGGAAAGCTAATAACTTTTCAAGACAGCTACTTTCATCAACTAATCAAGAGTTGTAATTCTGCCAATTAATAGTAAGGTCCATTAACTGTAAGTCATAAAAACTATTTGCTATGCAAAATACTCATTTTTCTTTGCTGGGTCTGACACTTTGGTTCAGCAGTGGATTAGGATACCCTGTGAAGCAGGGATCAGTGATGTATAGCAGGAGTGGACATAGTCTCTTAATAGTTTTACGGCATTGTCAGTTAACAAGCTCCCTTTTTAAAAACAAGCACACAAAAGACACAGTTCCAAGTTCATTGGAGATTTAAAAAATGAAATACAGAAAGCTGTAACTAGGAATAGACTGTTGATTTAGGAGCTGTACTATGCAAGGCACATTTGGGACTAACAGGATAAAATTACAAAACAAAAACTATGGGCTTAATATCCAGTCTGAAATAGGAGAAGGGAAGGGAAGCTCACAAAGAAAGGTGGGACTCTGAGAACCGGACTATGTGAGAAGTTTCAAAGTGTGCTGTACAGAGCACTTCTCCAACAGCTAAGAATGAGCTACATTTTATTTATTCTGTCTGGATTCACTGTCAAGGTATGCTATTTACAGTCTTTTACTAAACTAATTATAATGAAGGTATAGTATCAAAGGGGAAAAAATCTACTTGTTAGAAATAGGCTCTCCCAGATAACAAATGAAAGGGTAAGGAACAGCAACATGTTGCTCAGTGTTCAGAGGATTTATGCAGCTGAGTTCTGGGAAGCCTATAGCTGTTTTTTCACTCTACTGAGCCCACAACAAGTCATGGATATTGAAAGATTTATGATAACTGTGATTGCTCCCATACTGATGTCCAATAGATATCGGTAGCCTCACTCCGTCTGATTTGTCTGTCTTTCTTGTAGTATCATGAGTAAGGTCTACCATTTCAGACTGCAATCATCCACTTCCCACTGGCTTTCAGCAACAGTTTATCATCTAACTCGCATATATGCCTTTAGAAATCTCTCTTCTAGTCCACAGAAGCACACAAATGACTCAGGGAATCAGTCAGTGTTATACTCCTCTAACATCTTCCACTTTAGCAAAGTGAGGGGGACGGTTAGACACAGCCAGAGCATGCAGATAGGCCATCTGACCATCGTGTGCCTTTGGCCTGTATTTGAAACTTTGTCATTTTTCTCAGATGTGGAGATATTTGGTATGATGCATGGACGATATAAGGAACCAACCCCCACAAAAGCAAGTTTCAAAGTACCCTCCCTTACTTTCCATACAAATTCTGTAGCAACTCTGTCCACACGTGCAGAGAACTATCTCATATTATCAGAAGGTTTCCATTTCTCTCTCTTTCATTTTTTCTCTTCCATGCTCAAGGGTTTAGAGTTGGTAGGACTGATGAAATTATCAGGCAAGTGACTCAGAACCTACAGTACTGCCTTGTTCTGTGGGTCAGAACAAGAGCCATAGAAAGATGCAGATGGGAACTACACAGGTCAAAAATACCTTGTTTTTTTTCCAGCAAAACTTCAGACGCAGACCCACCCTTGTTCAAGATCTTGGAATGTCACAGCAGTGTCCTACCTCTTCAGACATTAGCTGCAGTCTAGGGTATAAGATCGGCTAAGGGAAGGATAATGAAGGAGATGGCTGTGATGAAAAGGTTAGTTAAGTTAAATGATTTTCCATCACTTATTCAACTATAAAAATCATAGTGGGTGCCAATAGAGTATATGGTCATGGAATTGTTAGTAGGCACATTACATAGCAAACAAATATGGAGAGTACAGTCAAAAGTGAATAAAATGTAAAAAATGTGAAAGATTAAATACAATACCAGTCTTTCAACCACAGAAGTATGCTTAACTCCTTGGAAAAAAACTGTCGTGGTAACACCTCAATTACTGACCTCATAGAAATCAAATTCTAAACATGCTCAGCCATTTAAAAGTCCATTCTTAGATTACAGACTTCATGGCAAGGACCAAATGTGAGTGTAAGTTTGCACAACGCTAGCACAAAACACTACTGAACCTCTCCCTAGCCCAATATATGAGGGCTCTTAGGAGTCCTAAGACAAGTGCACTGTTATATTCTGGTATATGACAGGGAACGACAAAAGGCTGCAGGCAGCGAGCGCTTCTCCCAGTGTCTTGCTAAGGGGCACATTTTCCATTTGGGATGCCTTCTCCAACTCCTCTTTCTGAGTGGACTTGATATCTGGGTCGCAGAGTGGAAGAAACTGATATGTAAATAATTGAAGTATGGAGGTAAAAGTAGGGGAACACCAGAAGAAAATCAAATGCATGAATCTCAAATAGTTTGGACAAGGTGGGACAGATTTTTATTTAGACCACCTTTCAAAAATATATATAAATTAACTGCAAATAGAAAACTTCACACTAAAATTAAATGGGGATATTAGTGATATAGACTTAGAAAACGGGGCAAAAATGACATCAAGATATCTTTTAATCCACCCTCCTGTGACAAGGCTAGATAAACAAAAGAGACCAAACTTTGGACTAATGTATGTGTGGTTGTTTTAAAGATTTTAATCTAACAAGAAGATTTCACAATTTTCTCCTGCATTCTTGCCTAGTGTTTATGGTAAGAAAGTTTTTACTAATGTCTAACGTAATTTTTCCATGATGTAATTTTAGCACGTTCTTTTCTTGTGCTATCAACAATGGGCTTGGACAACAGATTACAACCTTTTATTGTCTGAAGGCTTCTCATGTCTCTCCAGTCATTCATTCAGTGAATTAAGCCCCTAGCTCTTTCTGTGTCCTGCCTCACAGGACATGTTTTCTAATTCTCTGGTCATTTTCCTTTCTTTCTTTTGGATTGCCTCCACATTTGCTGCAGTTCACTGCACAGAACTAGACACGCAGCACTCAATACCAATGCCGCATGTTTGCTTTTCCTGTAATAGTATGACACTGTTGATACATATTCAACTTGTGAGTCACTGTAACCTCAACATCTTTTTCAGCAAAACTTCTGCCTGGTCAGATGTTTTCCATCTTGTGTTAATGCACTCAATTTTTCCAGATTAAGTGCAGACCTTGCATTCTCCTTTTTGAAGTTCATCCTACTTTTTTGGACCAGCTGCCCCATTTGTAGAGACTGTTTTGATTGCTACTCCACCAGGTTTGTGCCATCTGTAAATGTGATAAGCATTCTTTCTATTGCATCATCCAGGTCATTGAAGGAAATATGAAACATTACCAAACTCAGGACACATCCCTGGAGAACCTCAGCCAACAGTTTTCCATTGTCACAGCGAACCTTTGATAACCATTCCATGATTATTGCTTTCCAAACAGTCTTCTCCAGCTTCTTAAAAGGCTGGAGAAGGAAATTCAGCCAGGTTTTCTCCACGTTGTTTATAGCAATGTAAAAAAATTCTATTTATACCAACATTTTCAAGGGAACCGAAGTTAAACATTTCCTTAATATTCATGGTTATGTTAATGACTATTACTTATCTCTTGTATCTAGTACACATACAACACATTCATACAAGAGACACAAAATGATGTTTCAGAATTGTCAGTGAAAGCCGGGCATTTGGACACCAGTAGGCAAAAGCAGGATTTTCACTCACATAAGGTTAGATTCACTCACAATCACTTAGATTTTGAACATGCAGTATTTAATTTGTATCTGAGTGTTTGCTCACATGGCTGAGGGTCCATGTCACTTCTACTCATACTGGAAAGCCCCCTTCCATCTCTAATAATGCAAATTATCACTTCCCTAGGCTTCCCTAGTATCCCACAGTAAAGTATCAGGCAATATTGCATTCCTAGAAAATATTAACCTGACTGTCAGCAATAAGTTAGTCGACATTACAAAATTTTGCCTGGACTTTATCAAGAGTATGATGTTATCACTGCAAAGACTGATCAGTGATATCTGATAGATTGGAACAATTAGCAGTCATCAGGACATTTCGATATTCACGCTGCTCCTCTCAAAGAGATGTATTGCTCTAGGCATATTTTTCCACCATAAGCCCTTCAAAGGTTTTGTTCTTTGGCAGCTCCAGATATGATACACTGAAGTCATCTTTTGAGCAGCCCTCTGGTGAAAGAAGATGGCTTGAATAAGGCAGAGCTGAATGAAAACCAAAATTAAAAGCAAAGCTATTTCCTGCTTCAGAAGTAACAGTGACGGTATTGTGATTAAAAAAAAAAAAAAAAAAACTAGATATTAATTTTGAAAAATAATCTGAGTGAAAGTTAGATCTTCATCAAAGTATTAAAATGGTTGAAATGCTGTCAGTTTGAAAGATCAGCTTTCAAAAAATAAATAGAGATGAGATGGGTGTTTGAAAACCAGCTAACTTCTTTACAAGGCAAAGCTTTATGCATAATTAATATGTCACTGGAGGATTTTTCAGCAAATAAATATAAAACTAAACTGTTTAATTACCAAGACAGTTTCAACAATTTATTACTTCTTCCAATAGAATGGACTTGCCCAATGGTGTGGAATGTTACTGAAATTAGCTGAATTAGCTGAGATGCAGCTGATAGTCTAAAATGTAGAGCTTGGAAACAGGAAAGAAAAGCTTATTTTCACAAGGAAGCATGCTTTTAATTTTGGAAACAACAATTTTTTCCTTTGTAATGAAGTTTGAAAGTGTTACATTTCTTGGATTTTTTTTATGAAGCTTGTTCTTTAATTGGCCTTAAATGCATAGCTTTGGCATTTAAATTCTATAGCTTTTATTCTGCTTTTCAGCTGAAACTAATATAATTTAGTGTTTTACATTAGAAAGTGAGGAAAGTCATGCTCTTCTTCAAAGCACAATGGTGCATTTCATTATGCAGAGTTGAAATGAATTCACTGTGTTAGGTCTCTGCTTTGCACGTTATATCTCAAGCCTTCTGTTGTCTCCAATTACCCATGCATTTTTGTGTACCCACAAAGCAAGAGGCATGAATCTCTTCAGATATCAGTCAAGAGTTCAGTCCTGCTGACAGCAAAGTTCTCTTGCCCTTGTATTGTAGGGCTTTTGGCTAATCTATGTGTGGATTTAGAAGTTCCACCTGTACCTCCTGGTTCAATGAGCTCAGTTACTTGAAGGACTAAACCTTATATCACAAGAGCATGAAAAGCAGCATTTTCTATGGGTATTAACTCTGCCTGAAAGGTGCACGTCTGCCTACAGTCTTCAGGGGCGATGCCTGCAGTCTCTGTTCTCACACACAATTCATTTACAATTGCCCCAATACACAAGCAAATCTTATCCATGTGCACGCAAACTGGAATAAGCAGGAGGCATTGCACTGCACTCTGAGTACTCAGTGTGTCAAAGGGAACAGGAGCACAAACTCCCAACAGTAATTAAGCCTTGCTGAGAAATTGAGCATATGTCATACACAATAGCCTGTCTCTTCTATTTCCCTCCCTTCACTCCCTCCCCCCCGGGTAGAGATAAATTTAAAAAAAAAATAAATAAAAAAAAAAAAGGAATGAAGGGAAGATTTTTGGTAAATCTTAACAGCAGCTTTTCAGCTGCAGGAAAATCTGTTGTTTGGATAACAGCATTAGAGGAGGATTTCTTAACTGATACAGGAGAGAAAGAAAAGCAGCCACAGCAAGACAGAACAAAAACCTGTCAGAATAAAGAAATCTCAGTGAACCCACAGAAAGGGTTATTGAGAAGCTCTGTGAGAGAAAGAGAGACAGAGCCCTTACGAAATTTAGATGCTCAGGAAGGCAAGGCGGAAGGGAGAAATAGAGGCTATTTGCTCATTGGGTTTTAGTTGGAATCAGAGACTGTTGTCTTCCCTACCATACATCAAACTGAGCTCTGGAACTCCGGAATAAAAACAGTTCAATACAGACTGTCTGCAGTTACATCTTTTTGATTTTGTTTTTTCAACCAATACCTCGCTGGAAACCTTATCTCCCCCCTCCCCACCCCTCACCACTAAAAAAGGCAGTTTAGAAACAACTGTGATTACGTAGCATATTTTCCCTATTATAAGGCACTTAAAGTATAAGAAAAAGCCATCTGCTGTAACTTGGCTGCCCTTTTCATTTTAGGTTAATCCACATTTCTGGCTTTTTCATCATCATTCCCAATTAAATACTTCTCCAAAACAAATGTAGATGGTTTTACAATTTTTATTTAAACATTCTTATTCAATTCCAGTCCTTTTGGCAAGGTATCTGACAAAATCATCATACTGTATATGAAATAACGCTGTGTAAATTTTCTCAGATTTTCCACTTTTAGATTGATCTCTGGGGAAAAGGACTGCAAAATCCCAGGTGACTAACAGTCCTGGCTTTGTGCTGGATGCTGTAATAAAATGGCATCATAGCATACCTTGAGTTTTAAATGCTTCCTTGTACGGAGTTCTTGTGTGGCTCTCTGTTCACTTCCACTTTACATTTCTAGGAAGCTACTAGAAGAAGCTGCTGTATTCTGCTTTATACAGTGACAGAACTGCACCATGTCCTATCTCTTGGGAACACATTTGATTTTTATTCTGCCTATTTCCATCTATTGTGCTTTAATCTAATACGAAAGTATCTGTGTGGAGAGCAGAATGATAGGAAACACTTGCCCTGGAGTTCTAACGCTGTGTCTCCTATTTCAGTCTTCTTAATGAATAACAAAACAAAACAACAAGCTGACAAGTCTGAGCTTCTTTTAGATATCACAGCAGGCACATGGAATATCTTCTTCCAGGCATACTGATCACTTTTACCACATTTATAGTACTCTAATAAATGCTTCTTGGAGCAGCTCCAGGCAATTGTAATTAATTCTCAGTGGGATGCTCATAGTGGTCACCCTGGATCAGAAAGGTCAGGACTTTGTGCCTTTACAACATCAGTAAAAATTAAATACCCACTTTCCCCAAAGGTCATCACAAGCTGAATACACAAAACAATCAATCTCAATCAGTTTCCTGCTTCCCACTGTTTCTCATTATTTCTGTAGTTATCCTAAAAACTAAAAGTAAACACATAAACAAATCAAAGCAGAAGCCGTTTTCAGAGTGTTGATTTAATCCTCCATCCTATGCCAACAACTGATGAATATATAAACAGGAAAAGTGAGATAGCCCCTGCAAACACGTGAAGAGCCATTCACCTACAGCAACTCCGGCTTTAATTAATCTCCCTGCCTTCTTAGAGTGGCTAAAAGAGGAAAATCCAGGCTGGCGAACATCTGTTGCACAGTGCACACAGCAATAATTCAAGGTACGAGCCTATGCAACCTGAAGGAAAACACTCCTGCCTGCTAACGACGAAGCCCGCTCCCTGCCGACCGCTCAGCACCATGGACAGGGCACGGAGGGAGGCGATGGGGTGGGAGCGCCGCCTGGCACGCCGGGCACCTCGCGCTCTCGGCGGGGTACGCGCCCAGGACGCCCCGGTGGCTGGGGCGGAGGCACTATTCCAGTGAAAGCTCTCCGAGCCCTATCGCCGCTGCCCGGGCCGGGGTGGCCGCGCTGCTTCCCCTCCTCCCCGCTGCCAACCCGGGCTCGCCGGCCGCCTTGCAGCCAGCCGTGAAGGGCAGCAGGCTTTATGACACGTCTTTATTTACTGCGTACGTTTTATGGCCAAGCCTCGGTTTTATTTTCCATAGCTTATCATGCCCTTTGAAAAGGTCAATGCGAAATTGTTTGTGGGGTTTCTTTTTTTTTTTTTCTTTTTTCTTTTTTTTTTTTTTTACTTTAATGCTGCATATCTGGCAGCCTGGCAGTTCTGCAAAGGGGGAAGAAAGAGGAATGAGACCTCAACATGAGGGAAGCATAAATTAAAAAAAGGGAGATAAATGTAGGTGTATGCACCCAGCCAAGAGAAAAAACCTCAGCCAAAAGTCACACAGAAAATAAAACCTGTTCTGGACCATTCAAACCAAGCAGTTACTCAAAACTACTGTCTTTCTGAGGGGGAGAACATCAGTCTTTTTTTTTGCTCAGTTACACTCATGTAACTGAGCAAAATTCAGATGCCTCTCTCAATATCATTGTTTTCTTTTTCCAGGTTTAAATCAGTGCTGAAGAAGTCGAGCTTGAACCTGGTGATTTTATACAGATTTTTATTTTTTACCACATTTTTTTTCCCTGCTTTCTTCACTGTATTTTTCCTTTAATTGACAAATAATAGTTTCTTTCACTAGCTTGGTGGAAATCCTAATCATGGTATCACTCTTTTGAGGAACCATTAATTTTGCATGTAAATGTCAAGTTCTGTTGTTCAGCATGGGAAATGTCAGCCTCAGGACCAAGCCAGTCACCAGACTGGCTTAAACAAATACAAGAAACAGTCTCCAAAGACTATCAGACACTGGATATCATTACACTGTTAACTTTCCTTGGGACACTCTCCATCTCTGATCATAGGCCTTTCACAAGCCCGTCCAATGTCTTCATCTCAGCCTCACACTCCTTATATCAATCTCTGCCTCGTTCTTCCCTACACTATCCTCACTTCATTTTTATGTTTAGTCATTGTGCATCCACATTAAACCAGCCAAGGAACAGACAATGTTAAAGCATCTTTGTCTTCTCCTTACTGCTTCACTTCCTTCAAAAAAACAGACAGCCATACTAAGATGAAAGCCATCATATTCTACGTGAAGTTTTCAGAGTCTGACTCATCATATTTTACCTACCTTGACTGCAACTCACTGGGCAGTCAAACTTTGAACAGTAGAATCTCAGCATATCTTTGGCTGATGTTGAAGTACAAATGAGAAGAAATTATCTGTCTTCAACTTGTACATAAGATAATTTCATTTTCTATCAAATAGTGGTCTTGGAAGAGACGTAGACAGATGATGGACTCAGTCTGGTGTTTATTATATGAAATGTCACAACTCTTATGATGCAATCCTCCCATTCTGTTCTATTTATTGTTTCCCATCACATAATTAAATTATGAACTCTGAAAAGTAAAGCCATCCTCCATTTCAGTACTGTTCAACATCTAGCCCACTTGATCCCTGATCCCTCATTGAATCTCTGGTAATACCACAATATGAATAGTAATGGAGCTGCATCTACCTGCTCGCTAGCCCCAAGACTCCAAGCTAGCCTAATGCAGGGGATCTTATATACCCGATAACACAAAAGCCAAAGTGACAGATCACAACCAGAAATGTTGTTTTGAGCATAAAGGATTGAGCTGGTTATAATCATTTGAAGAATTTTACATGTGCACAAATATAAATCACAGCACTCCATTCAGTTGGGCAATTACATTCTGACATAGTAAATTCTTTCTAAAATTTCTAACAATAATACTATTTTTCACTTCCACTTCCAAACTTTGTGCTTTGTTGCTTTGCACCACTAAATAGCTGATGTATTTCTCTTCTGAGGTGATCAGTTTCCTTCTATGGAAATTCAGATATACACAGAGCTGCACTATATTCTTTATGTAGACATCAGGGAACTCTATAAAGCCCTTTCTTCATACTGAATTATGTATAAATGCACAATTTTCTTACTCTAAATAAAATGCATTAATGACATTTAGCAACTGAGCTCTTTAGGAAGCCTTTATGAAAGCCAAAATAGTAAACATTGGCTCCTAAATCATATTTATCCCATGATGTCATCAAATCCAAAAGCAGACAGGAAAGAGAGAAGTTACCCTAATCTCCTCTTAATGCACCTTTCAAAATCTCCACACAATTTGGATGGTTCTGAATATAAAATAGCAATGTCATTTGCAAGTGGCTGTTTATTATTTATTATACATGGCTCTATAACTGTGCATTCCTTTATAATACATGAAGGGAGCTTTCAATTAGTGAAAAGAGGAGGATTTGGCCCTTTAGAGAGCCACGCTTGAAAACACTTGAAAAATGTATCCGAACTACAGTTTCTGAAGACCTGCACCACTATTAATAGCTGCGGTTCAGGATTTGTTCCTTAGAGAGAGCAATTCCCCCTGACTGCAGTAAAGTTTTTGTGTCCAAATGAAAATGACATATTGGAGCATGCCATGCTGATGACAGTGTAGGTCATTTCCTTTACTCAAATAAATAAATAAATAAACAAAAAATCCACTTGCTGGTAAACTTATACAAGTCCCAGTGGTCTCTTTTAAGTCAGCTTCCAAAGTGAGAACAAATGCAACATCTTTTCAAAACAACGTCATAGTCTTGAAATTATATATAACACCTGATAGCATCAGTTGCGTGGCTATCTTTGGAAGCTTCTCTGGTTTAGCAACAAACTAAAAAAAATAAGCAAACACATACTCAGATCTGCATCGTTGCTTGGAAACAATCAGTTCAGGAATGGCATTATCCTGTTAGTCTAAAGAAGGCCAAAATTTTAATAGACTTCATGCAATTCAGATGCAAACTCTTTCTCTCAAATCAAATTTTACTATACATATATAACAGTTTTCCTCTTTTTTTTTTTCCTTCCTCCCTACAAAAGGGCACACATAAATGCCTCATGGCATCGCAGCAGTGAATAATGATGTGCTAAATCTTTATTGATTTGCTTGGCATTCTCATAGACTCCCCACTCCCAAAACATATGCATTGAATTATACAGTCATGTTTGCAATATAAAAAACACATTACATTGAAAAGAGAAGATTGAAGAGCTTAAAGGACTGCTGATGGAATACAGAGGCCCAAATTACTCAAGCAGGGCTTAGCACAGGAGCACATCTGGGAACACAGGAGGAATGCTCACATCAAATGATTTTAGGCAACTCAATTAGTTAGCATGTCTGATTAGACTTCCATTGGGAAGGGCAAAACAGCAGCATCTCCCAAAGTTGAGCCAAAGCAGAAGCCTAACCATGTTCTATTCTTTCTCCATTGACTACAGAAGGAGCCTAGTGAGCTAAAAAGATCACTGAAGTAGAGTAGAGGCCTGAGGCCTGCTTTGATTTATTTTCATCTGTCTCAGGATTCAGTTCACACTGGGACTGCTGCAGCATAGGGAAGTTTCACGCACTGCTGCGGAGACAGCCTGGAGAGTGCTGGGGCACAACTTGGTGCCTCAGCTCTGAGATATAGATAGTTCTAATGATAACTCTGGGGGTGTTGGTTGATGGTCACCTGAACACGAGCTGGCAGTGTGCCCAGCTGTCCAAGAAGGCCAACGCCATCCTGGCTTGTGTCAGGAACAATGTAGCCAGCAGGAGCAGGGAGGTGACTGTCCCCCTGTACTCTGCTCTGGTGAGGCAGCACCTTGAGTATTGTGTTCAGTTTGGGGCCCCTCAGCACAAGAAGGACATCGAGGCCCTGAAGCATGTCCAGAGAAGGGCTACGAAGCTGGTGAAGGGCCTGGAGCACAAGTCCTGTGAGGAGTGGCTGAGGGAACTGGGGTTGTTTAGTCTGGAGAAGAGGAGGCTCAGGGGAGACCTTATTGCTCTCTGCAACTGCCTGAAAGGAAGGAGTGGGGAGCTGGGGGTTGGCCTCTTCTCACAGGTAACTAGTGATAGGACTAGAGGGAATGGCCTCAAGTTTCTCTAGGGGAGGTTCAGGTTGGAAACGAGGAGACATTTCTTCTCAGAAAGAGCAGTCAGTACTTTTTTAAAAGTACTTAAATACACACTTAAATCTATCTTTACTCAAAGGAGTTCTCCTTTACACACTGAACTCCCATCCTCTTCAGTGGAGCAGAAACTTGTGTGAAATGTAACGTACACTTAAGTGCTTTCCTGGTGAGGAGAATGCAGCATGAATCATGGTCATGGTTGCTAGCTTAAATCCTGCCAAGAGTGATAGTCATCTAAACTTATGGTATCAGTGTGAAATTAACTTATTGGCCCTCTGCAGTTCCTTCTGAAAAGATACCAGGATCAGAGTCACTACAAACAGCCCTGACTCATTTCATATGTGGACAGCAGAAAGGCCAAGGACTGAAAAAGCCTTACAAACAGACCTGCCTTTTCTCTCCAGGACCATTCCCTTCAAGGCAGGGTTGACACACATGAGGCAGGAATAATGCAGAGACACCTACTGATGTTGCTTGGTCCATTCTCTCTGGTCGTCAAGTAAGTAAGCACTTTTAATAAGTACAATATTCATATTAAAAGGATGAATTGTAAAAGTACAAATGGGAGATGATTCTCAAAAGAGATTTTTATAGCCAGAAGAAAGTTTCATGCCAACTGCTTAAAAAGGCTTTGAAAGTTTTCCAAGAAAGCACAACACAGGCCCAGATTACTCCTACTGCTTTAGCTTTATAATTGCCTTCCTTTTCAACACTTATTTTTGTCTTCAGAAGAGTGCTCCACCCAACCCCCCACCCCATCCCCAAAGTCCCTCCTCACTGCCAGCATCCTTTAGAAAGGGCTGAATAGAGCTTCCCTTCCACCCCACAGATATGGCTAGGCTGTGCCACAGGTCACCACGGGCAGAAGCACAAGGTGCACGTATCCAGCTGTGCCTGAAAACAGTTCCAACTTTTCCAGCACAAAGTATGAACAATGAAGTCCAGCTCCTCAGTGCAGCACAGCTGAATGCCAACTCCTGAAACCTGGAGTGATCCCACAGCACTTGGCCATTTCTGCTTTGCCAACACAGCTCTCGCAAAGCGCAACCTATTCTGTCACCCACGTACCTGCATTACCAGCTAACAAGAGAAAAAACTTGTGTTCCAGCCAGCCCTTCAAACTGTGGTGTTTTAATGAGACAGGTTTCTGCAAGTAACTTGAATTAAAGATCA
Source organism: Anser cygnoides (assembly GCF_040182565.1). Lineage (NCBI taxonomy): Eukaryota > Metazoa > Chordata > Aves > Anseriformes > Anatidae > Anser > Anser cygnoides. Next base: position 190,958,584 of record NC_089873.1, read on the forward strand.
GATCTGAAACTCTAGCAGAAGTTGCTAGAGCTTACCAGAAGCCTTTTTTTTTTTTTCAGTGCTGAAGATCCGATGAATTTTTAAATGCTGTATTTGGTTCAGAATATTTCTAACCACATTTGCTGCCATTCCTGTACACTTTGCAGGAAGCGAGTCTGACCTCAGCTCTTTGAGACAGTCCTAGAGACCTTTACTTCTTTATTAACAATTCTGCTGGTGTGCTAGACCTCCTGGGCATTTCTATTTCCACTTTGAGAGCTCTAATGGCCTTTAGTACCTCTGCTGTCCTCACTCCCACATCCAAACACAGAGAAATTTTTGAGCTAGCTGCTTCAGAAATGCAAATCAATGGATGAAAATATAATAACCTTTTCTCATTTGCGTTCCTTAACTACTTTGTCTGTTAGAAAAATCTTTTTTTTTCCTCACCTTTTATACACCTCTAGCATTTGAATGATTAGTCAACTTCTCTTTTCTTCCTCTTTGCGTCTTTTATAAATTGCTAACACATTTTCATCTTAGAATTATTGCGTGGTTTCTTCAGTACCTGACCTCCAGATTCTTTCTTGTTAATATGCTACTCTTAGCTTGCCGTTATCGTATACATATATGTGGTGTGCAACTTATTTGTGCACCTAACTGGGCAGCAGATTGTGGCAGAAAGTTCATGTCCACATGCTGAGGAGTTAACAGCTTGGGAAGGACCTACTTGTCACAAAGTTCGATGAAGCTGAGGATGAAGGATGAGATACATGTGCTGCGATGCTGCAACATTTCACATACCCCAACTTGTAGCCCCATAGCCCTGTAAATACAGCATTGCTGCTGCTCATAGTGATCCAAGGGCTTTCTAATGAGTTTGCAAAGTCTGAGGACTGAGGTTCGTCAGGCTTATTTTGTCTGAACTTGTTTTCACCTGCCTAGAGCTTTTTTTTAGCCTGTTTATCTGTATCTGCAATTTTTCTAATGACCAGGCAGGTGTGCCTAATTAGTTTTATTTTTGCTTATATTTGCATGGTATAACCATCATGTTTCCATTGACAGTAGCAACAAATAGCTATTTCACGCAGAACAAAATATTCATGACTCACATAATGAAATTGTGTAGAGGAATGCAGGCTGGGCATGATAGCAGAGGCCTTGAAAGCTGGAACACAGGATACAGTGTGTGGGCATGGGATGATAAGAAAAAGGTCACAGGCTGACATGGTAGAGTCCAGAGCTACAAACAACTCATCAATGGTCAGTTAAAAAAATGAAGAGCAGGGAGCTGGACAAAGCACGTTTTAGCGGTAGCAAACAGTGAAAAGACAAATATTTAACATAAATAAAAGGTACTGTCTACAGTAAAGTTGGTTGTAATGTAGCCTGGCAAACCAAGGTGTGAACCAAAAGGACAAACATACAGAAATGACCCAAAGTGGCTCCAACTGTGAGGGGGAAAAAACCATCAGCATAGCAAGGGACTCAGGAGGGACAACTCCCCCACTGAAGCTACCTTAGCACCCAGAAGGGCAGTGCAAAACACTGGAAAATGGACTATCTACTAGGACTGGATAGAACAATTTTAGCTGTATTATCATTATTATTCAAATATTTTCTACAGCAGCATTCTGCACATCATTTTTTCCTTTTCTGCAATAATAATAGTTCTTTGATTGGATCATTTGGATTTGAGTTATGCAAACAACAAATTCTTAGTTCCACATATGAAACACGTTTCCTTTTTACCCATAACAAGATTTTGAGCTTAACACATGCAATAAATCCATGATGCTTCGGGGGCTCAGGCAATTTTAGATCTCTCTCTCTGCCAGCAGCTATGCACACCAGACACCTGAAGGCACTAACATTATCACCGTTCTCCAAGAGCAAAGTGAGTAAGAGAGGGAAAGAAATGCTCAGCAGTCACAGAGCACCCATTACAGCCACTCAGCCGGAGTAGCACCTTCACTGAGGCCCTACATAACCACTCTAGTATAAATTGCTAACTCCTGCAAGAAACATTATTCTTCCACGTGACTCTGCGGTGCAAGTAGATTATTCCCACTGACTCCTACCGGTCTGTGCTGTGTGTTTTAATGTATTCTTCCTGCTTTTAAAAGATTTGTGTAGGACAGGATGAGGTTCTGAAAAAAAACACAAGATAACCCCCACCGTCTTTGTTTCTGCACAGCAGCAAAATGACTGTATGCTCTGTCAAAACAGTCTTCAGCCAAGCATCACAGAGCAGAAGACACCCCCAGCTGACATTGGACATGCAGGATCCATTACAACAGTTCCTTGCCCGCAGAGGCAGAGTCAGTTCCTGACTGCGCTAGCTTTATAGCTTGCAGAAAGCCATTTAAAGCAGGTGCACCCCCAAGAAATGAAGGCAGTGACCTGGAGCTTCAAAGGGATTTGAGCATCTAGACAGAAGTACAGGCTGAATAAAACTACCCCACACTCCTCAGGCTACTCCTCCCTGTAATACTAACCAGATTACTTGGAGTTTCTTTTTCCCTGATTATTTAAGTACTTACAACATTTGCTTAGAAATTTCCAAATCTTAGCTGAAATGGATGCATTTGGGAAACAAAATTCCAGCATCTCCTTCTGTAGTCACCTAGATAATCAACTGGATTTCCAAAGCTTCTACCTGCAAGTTTCACTCAATAGCAGGAGCTTCAGTGGGAATTCAGTGCCTCTGAAAGTCCAGCAATATAAAAATGTCAGGCTACAGACAAATCGGAGAGGATAATGGCAAATGAAATGACAGAATGTCTCTGAGAGATACAGTACCCTCTGGAGAAAAGGATGCCAAATTAGTCTGCCGCATATTTTTTCAGGTTGCTTTTGGAAAAATGTAATTACTAACAAGTTTTTTTTTTTTAAAAAGTTTTTATTGGCAGATTAGCACCTAAATCCTTTGCAGAAGAAGAGAATTAAAGGGGAATTTGAATGAGGGAAGGACAGTCACCGGGGTCAAGGAGCCATCCTCTACACACAGTATATAGCCTTTATGATGTGCATGCATTTTAGTTGTGTTTCCCATTTTTCTCTCTGCCCTCTAATTTAAGGTTGTGTGTTCAAATAGTAAACATCTCACAGCTGCAGAAAGGAAGTTGCAGACAGCCTACAATTTACTGCCAAACATGATTCTGAAGAGGTTTGCAATTTGTGATAATGGTATTGTTTCTTCAATTCTTTCCTTGTAGATCATCCTTCATTACACACAATGCTTTACAAAGCCTTCCGTGTTTAGCAGCATTAGCCCCTCAAGCAAGAGATTACAGTAAGAATATTTAAAATTTTATTACTGCAGTTATTTTTTAAGTCCCTAGCGGCAGTAAGCACAAGGTAGGAGTGGGTAGTGCCAGGAAAAGTCATTTTTGTTTGTATCAGGCAACAAATAAGCCACACATGTCTAATAAAATTTGACATAATAAACCCTCAGTGCAATTAGACCTGAGATTAGTAATTTTATAATTCAGCTGTTCAGCAGTGACTCAAACCTGTTGTATGCCATCTTTCAAGTGGCTATATAAATAGCTTTAGCAAACAAAAAGGAGATCTGTAATTTATTGTTTCAAAATGTACTTTTCCATTCCAGATCTCAGAGCTTTTTCCTGATCAAACTGTCTGAAGATGATTTGGATTAAATGGATGGGCTTTACCCAAAGCAGTCTAAGGCTCAGCTGAGAGCATGTAATCTGTGTCAGCACTGAATGAGCTTGGAAACTGTACCCTCGCACAACAACAGGCCATTTCTCCACTAGAGGATTTGCACTTTATTGCTTTCTCAGGCAAATACACATCACCTCTTCCCTCTACGGAGAGATGGCGATATGCAAAGACGATCACGGCACACAACCTTGCAGGCAGGATTCAAAGCAGACGTGTTTGCTGTTTCTTGGGACTACAGGCTGAGATCTGCTTCTAATAATGATGTTGGTCCAATCCACATAGGATTCTGATTTGCCAAATCCAAGGGTGGGGTTCTTTTAATTTATTGTGATTTGTGATATTGGTCTTGCTGAGTTTTTCTATCAATGACTCCTTCCAGAAACATTGTTTTAAGTCCTGAAAGGCCTCCTGAGGAAGGGGGAGCACTCAGCTCTGCTGCGAAGTTGTTATTCACAGACAATATGCAATTGTTCAGGACCTGTGACATTGTATTTGGCTCCCAGATTATTCCTGTCCTTCTGGATTGCATCAGTACCCAACATGTAAACAAGAGTGTTACATTCAAATAGTTAAGTTTTTCCTCTTCTGTGCTCCTTCTTTCTTTTCCCTAGCCAGGATACATCTTTTCTGTAGAGAAATAATATTCAGTGACTCATCATTTTCTTGTGCTATGAAAATATACTGTGTTTTACCCTAAAATATGATTTTATCCTTTGGGTTTATAAATAGACTCTATAACGTAACCCAAAATCTACTGTCTTTTGTCCCATGTCTGTCTTCTCCTTTTAGTATCAGGGGAAAGAGGAAGTCATGCAGGCTGTACCTCTCATCTGACTTCATGGAGAACTCTGATCCAGACTGGTAGATACTGGACTGCACTCTCCAACACCACCTTTGCTCATCCGATAAAAAAATTTTCTAAGTCTGGTAATATATATCAAAAGGAACAGGGCTCCTGATAGGCCGCCATGGTAGAATCTGCTTCAGCTGGTAAAACAGAAATAGGAGTATGAATTATTTACTTTTTCTTTTGTACCAATTAATAGCACAACTTAATTGAACAGCAGACCAACAGAGACTTGTGATTTGCTAATTTCTTTATCAGAATGAACTTAGACTTGGCAGTCAGGTTGCTGGATATGACATTTGTAAATTTGTGTTTAATTTTCGAGAACAAGTTTGGGAAGATGTTATAAAGCTAATTTGATGACTAACTTAAATACAGAGATGATATAATTAAAGATAGCTCATAGTTAACTGATATTATAAAATTATTCAATGCTTATGTGGATAGATCATTGTATGCAGTTTTAACTAAAAATACCTATTAGATAGTTAGATTTGGAAAAAGTTGTGTTTTCAGTGCAATTCATTAGCTCAAACTGTTTTTCAAAATGCATTGTCATCTTGTTCTGCCAGGCTGACAAATTCAAGAGCACAAAGGAGAGAAGCCAGTACAAGACTGTGATTTGCAAGAATCCTTTAAAAATCTAGTAGCAGAAAATACTTTTTTAGCTTTATAATTTCTTCTCAAATAAAGCAGTAGCCTCTGTCAGTAATTTTTGTGTGATTGGTCAGGAGTAAATCTAGCGAAGTGTTACCCATGCAATAATTCATGGCAATGTAACAGAAGCAAGAAGCTTTCCCTCTGTGATTTTTTTTTTTCCTTTTTAGTATTCATATTTACATCTCAAAGTCATTTCATAAATGCAATATGCTTTGTTGTACTTCTAACATATCCTAAAATAGAACTTTTTCTTTGGTTTCTTCAGGATATGGTGTCCGTATTTTTCACGGTTTTGTGGCAACATGTATCAGGCACTTGTGGGCAGTAAGGTCTGTTTTGGCAGGCTTTATGTTCTGGCTATTGCCAATCCTTCCTCGGTTAGGAAAGAGCTGCATAACAGTAGGGAAATGCAGAAGGCATCACGAAACCTGCATGAACCAAAACCAAAAACAAATGGTTTCAGAATTATCCCTGTCCTCACTTTCACCTTTGTGTGACTGGCTACATGCAGGCTCCTTCTGGTGACCAGCGAGCAGGAATTTCCACCTCCCATGTGAATAGAGATTGCAGCTCTCAGACGAAACAATAGGTATCAAGGAAACACAGCCTGACCCTCAGATCATGCAAGCTTCTGAAGTCGGGCTGCACTTTAGCTAGGTTTCAGAAGACCTTGTTTCACAAGGCTCCTGTCTTGTGGGAGCATGACTCAGGGCATGGGGTGATGTGATTAGACTGTGATACTTCAGGTTTGCTACTAATGATAGGAGACATTTCAGCTGCTTATTCCTAGGAGGAGAAAAAAAGCTGGGAAAGAGACTTCTGCTTGCTGAAGACAGTTTTCCACCAGCACTCAGTGTTAAGAGATAGCAAGCCTAAGAATAGCTCTTAGCAGATATTTTGTCAGTCCTTAGGGATCCAGTCATCTCTCTGGGTGAAGGCTCCCTCACATCTGCCATCTACTTTATCAAGTCTTTGTGATACCTGCAGATTAGCACCTCTGCCTCACCTTGCCAGCCTCATCTAAGCCCGCCTCAAAAATCAACACAGACACTGCAGGTAGGACAAAGCCCCATTTACCCAGCAAGATAAAGGTCAGGGTTTTGTTAGAAGGTTGCAAACTAAGTTACCAGCAAAGCATAAATACAGTTTTTAATCTCAGCCCTACAACACAATGTGTCTCTATTTGCTTAGACTCTTGTACCTAGGACTCTCTTTGCCACTCTCAGAAGAAATGGCTGAAGGCCTTGAGTACCATCCCACCATCCAGGTGCCATCCCCTCCCATCCAGAAACAGAGACCTCTTCCCCTGCACAGATCTGCTTTATGGACCTTAGAAATGAAGTCAGAGATGCAAAGGCAAATGCTGAGCATTTAGGTGTTAGACTGGAAATGAAAACCAGTTCACAGAATCACAGAATCACAGAATAGTCCAAGTTGGAAGAGACCTCCAAGATCACCGAGTCCAACCTCTGACCTAACACTAACAAGTCTAAACCATATCACTAAGCTCTACATCCAAACGTCTTTTAAAGACCTCCAGGGATGGTGACTCAACCACCTCCCTGGGCAGCCTATTCCAATGCCCAACAACCCTTTAAATACCTACGGACCATTTCTCCTCTGGTCTCTGGACAAGGTAACATAACACATTGCTGTTCTATACTTTACTTGTAATAGATCGCAGAAAAAAATGCTGTGCAGCTCACGTGAATTGCTGAATATTTGGAACTCATATATCCATTTAAATATTGCCTTATTTTATTTCTCCTCCCTTCCAGCAAATGTCACAACCAGCAGAGCAGAGCTTCTGAAGGTCTTGTTTTTCCCGATAGCATGAAGCAGACCAAATAGTATCAATGGGCTGTGGCCAGAAAGCATTACCAGGGAGGAAAATTAACCCAGTTGAATAAACGTGGGCCAGCTTTGGCTAACACCTCAGGGTGAAATCTCTAGGTCACTTGGGCTGAAAATGACAGTAGGGAATGGGTCAGGCATGCAGGGCCCAGCTCCCCCGGTTTTCCAGGCTCAGAAGTCAATCTTCACAGGCTAAGCAAGCATCAAATGTTTTTCTGCTGCCCCAGTGGGTTGAACTGACTCTAGAATGGAACAGATAAGCACTGAAGCCTGCAGAGAAGGATGGAGACGATGACCCTTGTGGAGGACAGGGCAGTGGAGATGAGGCAGAAGTGGAGCAGGGAGTTGTTGCAGTGGCAGCAAGCTATTGCTGCAGCTCAGTTGTACCACCCAACTGCGCCCAGTTCTCTCCGCAGTCATCAGAGAGAAATAGTCATGTTTTGAAAAGGCTGGTTTTAAAAGACAGAATGAATTTCCTGACTGACACCTCCATGGTAAATGTGTATGGATTTCCTCAGATAACATACAGCTCAGAAAATTGCAGGGTTTGAGTGCCTGTGTAAGTTTCACTACTTTGATTTGCATAGGTCGGCTAATGGCTGTGAAATTCCCTCCCCACTCTTAGTCTGAACAGTACATCAGCAGTTTGAAAGCATTCATATGTTTACTCCTATGCTAGAAAAAGGAAGAAGCTTCACGGGCTATGTGGTGTATTATACTCCTTGATGCAGCTAGAGGGAAAGACTGTTCCATCAGCACGGCTGTAACACTAGGTGAATAAATACATAAAACAGCTTCTGCAGTGTAACCCAGCTTTGAGCACCAGAAAGAGTCAGGTCCTAATTCTGCAAAGATATTATCAGCTGCTACTGCAGCACCTATTGTTTCTCTTCATAAGCTCCCTCCTGTATCTTTGCCTCTTTTACTACACCAGTTTCAGGCCACTGAGAAAGCCTTCAGTTTCCAAATCACACTCAAGCTACTGTAACCCCTGGATGCACTTGAAAGCAGCAGAATCTGATTTATTTTTGCTCTATTATCTCAAGTTTCCTCCCCTGACCTCTTGAAGAGATACCATTCAAACACTGTGAAAAGAAACTCTGACTTGCTCATTATATAAACTTTCAAACAAAAGGCATGAATAATTAGCTCGCCCAATTTTGTGTGCTAGCAGAGCCCTTATTAACAGACAGCAACCCTAGAAAGACATTTTTCTTTAGCCAAAGCAAAACCACAGTGCTCTGACACTCTAACGGTGAGAGAAAACTTTGACAGTGTTGATCTACTGCACTTTCATAGATGACATAACGCTGTTAATTAATGGACTCCAGGCAGTCTTCTTGGTCTGCCTTTGTCTGCAAGAACATTTAAATACAAACTTTTCTATCACTGACCTAAACTGCCTTTTAGGGGCCAATTCTGCATTGCATTTGCTGTGGAGACAAACACCCTGCACATACACAGAGTGAAATAGCTGTGCAGCAAAACAGCATCATCTGGGGTCAGAGGGAGTTCACTCAGCACTTGGTATTCCTATCTGTTAGTGATGGGAGTATCTCACACGTAGGACGTTGTACCCAGTTGCACAAAGTGAAGCTAAAGCTTAGACAGAGCTGGGGATGGTCACTTGGCTCTTAAACAACTGCTGTTACAGCTGAACAAGAGCCTGACATGGCCGTTGTTCAGCCACTGTGAAACCTGTGGCCTGCTCCTCATAATGGCGATACCCTAGTGACTGGCCTGTGTGGCCGTCGTAGGTAGTGAACGGCATCTCCCGGTGTTTCTCTGGGGACATAGAGAAATTTGCATCTTTATGACTGTCCCCATACAAACAACATTAAGAGAAGCTGGCACAATCTGCAGGAGACAAGGGGTGGTTATTACGCAGATCACAGCCACAGTTTTGGGCTGTTGAAAGGCTCAAACAGCTTCATTTAGAAGAATGTCCTCTCCCAGGGGAAATGAGGAGAACAAGGGCAAAGAAAACCATCCCAGAGATCTCAGCTCACCTGGAAGGGCTCCAGTGACCTTGCACAGACTCTCCATGGTGTCTTCAGAGGGTTTGAAGACTGTCTTTGGTTCCGGTCTTGCATCACTGCAGACATAGCCAGACTTGTTCACTGTATTCTGTGTGAAAGTCGTGGGTTGAGTTGAAAACACAGCTGGGCTCAGGTGTGTGCTATGACACAGCTAAACAAGGGAACATTTGGGTGTTCCCCTGCAAGGATCTGTCTGTGAGCAACCTGCCTGTTCTGCCCTTATAGTCAAGGCAGTCTCTGGTTCTTGTGGACAGCTTTACGCCTCTTAAAGCAGACACTTATTTTCTACACTACTGTTTTAATTTGTATCCCAAATGAGATTTTGAAGTGATTCTTCTGATCATCTTCATTAGGCTTTCCATGGATACTGAGAACATTCCTCCATACATTGACCTCTGTATTTTAGGGTGGGGTCTTCAAGCAACCAACCAACCATCACATTTCAAAACTTGATAAAACACTGCTTCACTCCCAGAAGGAGGTATGTTTTGTTTTCCTGAACAATAGCCCTCACGTCTGATCGATGAAGTCTGATCATGCCAATGAAGGAGAACCTGGACCAGATTTGGCAGTGGCAGACAAGGTGAGGATGGATTTAAGCCCCTGTGAACTCCATGATTATCAAGCAAGTGTTGAGCTGTTTCCTCACGGACATGAGATGAAGTCCTGGGTCACTGGGGCCCCAGTCCAGCTGACAGACTATTGAGCAGCTCCCATGATTCCTTAACTGGGCCAAGGGCACAGCTGGAAAGGAGAATTCGATCCAAACACTGCAGCTTGGTGAAAAAATATTGACTTCACATTCCCTTTTGTTTGTGGGTAGAAGTTTGTCAACTCCCGTATTTTTTTTATTTTTTTATTTTTTCAGAAAAGAGAGAGTCTCAGTGGATATTCACCTGGAAATTAGAATGAAAATATTTTTGTGAAAAGAAATGCAATATCTTTGGGTGAAAAAAATCTGTGAAAATTAATCTTCATCTAATAAGATCAATGTCAAAAGGCAATGCATGTTGGATTTCAGATTTCTTTTATCTGCGTGAGTTTGGATGGGTCCTTCTTCTCACCCTGTGCCAGAGCTGATGCAACGGCTCCACATGTGTGCTCTACCTGCACCTGCGGTGGCAGTCACCCTCATTTCTTCCATCAAAATTATTCAGTTTCTTTGAAAAAAAAAAAAAGCACTGCTTGAGTGAAGCAGGCTCAGCCATCTTTCACTGAAGCACACTGCTCTGGGCTGGTCCTCTCCAGGGTTTGGACCAGCAATTCCATCATGGCCATGTGCCTATGAAAATGATATATTGCTGAGAAAGAAACATGGCACTGGTGTCAGCTCCCAGACAGATTTGTCCACAGCCCACATCTTGTTGGCTTTTCAGTAAGCCCCTTGCACAGATCCACATGTTGTCATTGCTCATCTATTCTGCCTGTAAGCACTTTAGGATGGGGAGCAACTCTTCATTTGATATTTGTACAGCGCTTAACACAATGAAGTTTGGAATATCTTGGTTTTGTTTCAGAAGGGACCATAGAAAGAAATACAAAACAAAACAAACAAACAAACAAAGGCAAAAAGAAATACAAGAGAAAAGGAAGATGGTATTGCTTCCATCTGATGCAACTTCTTATCCCATGACACCACAATGAGTTTGTTTTGCTGAATTTAAAGAAATGTGAATTTTCTCATCTGATCATGGAAATGGAACACAAATGTGAAGTCAGTATGATTTAAAGATTTGCAACCTGATCCAGTCAGGTCATGGAGTGCTAAGACTTTTCTAGTCATCTAAATCAAGGAATTGTGTGAGCTGTGGGACCAATAAATCCCGATTTCCTGTGTCCATCTGCATAAAGTCTCTGCTGACCAGCAAGGGGAAACTCATTATTTTTTTCCTTCCAGAAAGGAAGGAAACTTACTCTAACCACTAGAGACCACTTCATCTCTGATTTCTGAGATAGTGTGGGAGGGGCAGGATTTGTGATCTGCAAAACGACCCCAAGAGCTCCCCAGAGGAGCCACGGGAAGCCAGTGCACTGACCAGTGCTCTGGCCTCAGCATTATGGGATTACCTTCAAGGAAGTCTGGAAATGCTGTTTACATTGTGGGATTTTTTTCCTTCTATCACTTTATCTTGCTTAGAGGAACCATTGTCTCTTTGGAAAAGCAATCGCGCTTTTGTAAAGAGTCTAATGTAAAAAAGTTCTGACCTACGCAGATGTTTACTAGAGGGACAGAGTGATCCTACGACTTCTAGTAGGCTGCTCACACAGCCACTTTCTCTAATGAGATCTTCTTGCAGAAGGAAGGGAGACAGATCAATACTGAAAAAGTGGTGCAAAAGTCTAATGAGATACTGAAAAAAAGAGCTGCCTTAGCAAGGAGAGTTTGAAGCTCTAGAGAACAAGTGTTCACAACTCTGGCATCTGGTCATAATGGGAAGGCAAGTCCAAGCTAATTGCTAATTTGCTCCCAGAATGATGTAGAAACTTCATAGGAACTAGAGACAGTCCTGCAGCGAGATTTGAAGAGCAATCTGATGAAACGAACAGAGCAACAGCCCTGTCTGCAAAGGAGATGAGTGTCCTGGTAAGCTGTTTCTCTTTGAGGGACACTGAAGAATCCTGTCATTTTTTGGCAAAATACAGTTACAGCTCCTATTGCCTTGTCCTGCTTTGAGAAAAAGCCATAGGATACTGCCAGTCACTCTCCTGTGGCTCCAGAAGACCCATCTGATGTCCTGCCTGAAAAATGTTTGTTCCTGGGCCCTTCCTGGAGCTGCCCTGTTCCTGCTCTTGCAGAAGGAATGGAGATGGATCAATACAGGAAAATGGTGCAAAAGTCTCCTGTGACTGACAAGTTAATGAATACTGAACTATTTACCTTTCCCGACAGGCGAAGTGGTGACAGCCAAAGAGCCTGAGGAATACTTCCAGCTGATGGCTCTCTCAGGAGAGATTAGCCTTGTCTCGCTCTTACCTCAGGGAAAGAGAAAGCTGAGGCCACACAGTCACTGCTAGTTATTTCCATCTGCCTTGCCACCCCAGTCTGCCTCCTTTGCTCTTTTCCTTCATTGTTCCTTTTTAAGGTGTAACAGATGAATTGTGAAGTTCTGTCGGTGACATCGTGGTGTCTCTGGACTGCTGTCACTTCCGTTAAGTCTCACAGGAGCTGCAGGACTGCATGGAGCCCCTCAAAGAAATCTCTGAGGTAGTCTCCATTACCCTGAGCAAACTTGCTAGCAGCTATGGCACAACAATCCCTGCCTCTTGCTTTGGTGTGACACCTTGGGGTGGCAACAGGGGGACACCAAGCCCAAGGGAGATGTTCTCCACCTTTTCCTCCCAGTCCTACCTTCAAGGGCTTTCCTGCTCCCTTCCCTCTCTCTGAAGGCCATCCAGGAGACTCTATCCTGACAGGAGACTTCTTGCTCCATACCTGCCCACTGACCTTCTCTGGCAGCTCTTGATTCCCCGTCGCCCTTCTCCCACCTCCTCAAGGCCTGTCAGCCCCGAACCCCTGCCCAGCCGAGGTGCTGAGGAGTTTCCTCTGTGTCCTGTCAGCAGACCACCCTCCGCCCTGTCCCCCCCCACAGCGCCGAGGCCCATCCCCTTCGTGGGCATGGCTCGGGAGCCACGGCCTGGTAGGACAAGGCCTGGGAGGTCGTGCACATGGCGCCGAGCGGAGCAGACAACAGCAAGCTCAGGCGAGCTTCTTGTGGCTGTATGACACCAGCACCGGGGTTGTCTCTGGGTGCAGGGGGAGGAGATGTCTCCGTGCCGTGTAGGACACCTCAGCCTCTTCTCAGGCTGCTGCAGACACCTCTGAGCTTTGCCTGGTTTGGGCCTTTTCCAGTTTCCAGAAGTCTTGGCAAAAACAGTGTCTGAAGCTGGGGAGATTGGCGTGCGCAGGAAGAAAAGGGAGTTGATGTAATTCTGCTCCTTAACCTCCCGCAGCAAGACTTGGGAGAGAAAAAAAAAAAAAAAAAAAAAAGGTGTAATGGAGAAGAGGAGGAGGTGGGAAATCACTCAGCACTGTAATGAAGACTTTCTCGAAATGTCTCACACCTTGTCCCTGAATTCAGATCTGTTCCAGAAATGAGCACCGAGGAGTACAGGGCTGTTTTTTGAGACAGCTGTGGGTGATAATGCCAGATTCCCTCACTGGTACATATTTTTCAGATGATCTTTTTTTTTCCCCTTCTTTTGATGAAGTTCAAGAAACACGATTTCAAAAGGCATAAATAAGTACTTCAGATATTGGGAAAAAATGTTCCTTCTTGGAGGAAGGCTAGACAAACCTCACTCATGCTTCTGTGGTGCTATAGGAAACCGACTTTACAAAGAAGAGTATTTAAAACAACCTGAAATTCAGGTACAACAGCCCTTCCCAGACCCACCGACCACCTCCTGCTGTGACAAACCCGGCTCCAGCCCTGGGGCTGCAGGCAGGCAGAGTTTTCATTTCGCAGGAGCCAGGTCGGGACGGACAGACAGACACACATATACACGGCCACACAGCGTGCCCTGGATTCGGTGGCCGCTTGGCAGAGCCCGTTCCCAGCTCCCTGGAGAGCCCTTTTCTCTGCCCCAGGCTGCCTGTGCTCAGGCAGCATCCTTAATAAGCGAGAGCAAACGGAGCGGGACCGAAGGCAGGATTGCACACCCTATGCTTTCCTTCAGCCATTGCTACTCTCCTGTAGCATCTCAGCCCCTATGGCCTTCATTTTGGGCAGCACTACCTGCGTCCTCACCTGCGGGCTGTCCGCAGACTTGTGCCCCTGGCCTGAAAATAAATGAAGTGGCATGGAGGAGAATAAAGGGATCTCCTGGAAAAAAAAAAAAAAAAAAAACACACAGAAGAGGCTTCTCACAATAAGTCCTCATGGGTGTCGAAAGGTAGACCAAAAAATACACAGGTGTGCTTCCAGTGGAAACATCACCACGGAAAGGACATCAGGGCTTCCGCCTCCTGACACAAGGACACATTCCTGAACTCTTCCCCTTCTTGCTTTCTTTGCCAGACCTCTGCAACCTCAGTCAGCCAGCTTTCCGCCCAAACACTGGCACCCACTGGCCAGGACAGGGCTACGGGCCCCCAGAAAATCCACAGGGAATCATCTCCCTCTTATGGTGTGATCCCGTACTACACGTGCGTGCTCATTTCAAAGCTCTCCAACGTCTGCTGCTCCAGCAGGGCTTGGTAATGCCAAGCGGAGGTGGAAGGTCACCTGTACTGGGGAGCAGGCAAGAGGACAGGAGGAAAACGTGAACTCTACTCCCTGTGCCTGTTGAGGACTAGCATCAGTGAGGCAGAGCTCCCAGCTAGTCCTTTTCTCCCCAAATCCAACAGAAGTCCTTTCCCCTAAAGCTGTGCTCACTGTGCTGGTGCATGTGGTCACTCCTCAGGGTGTTTCCTCATCCTGGAACAGGATGCTAGGGATGTGGGTGGAATAGGGCCCATAGGACAGGTGAACCTTGGAGTTAACCTTCCAGGAATCAACACCAATGCTGGATGAGTTTCCTTCATTGTTTTCTCTAAACTCTTACAAATTCTGTACATGTCAGAAGATTCACTCGGTCTTGTAGAGATTGCTTATGGCAAGAGAGGCTGCGGCTGGTGGAGCAGTGAGAGTAAGAGCTGGGCAGGTCAGATGCCATGGACCATCAATCACAGACGATGATCTCTGTGGTCCCAGCTCTACCCCCTCATGATCACTGGGTCTCATAGGTCTCCACCTGATCTCTGCTCAGGGAAAGAACTGTCAACAAGGCTTGCCAAAATAATCCTTAGACCTGCAGGAAAAGTGCAGAAGACCAGGTCAATGCTCGCCTGCTGGGGCACACCTGTGTCACCGCATGGTGACAACCTCACAAGTGCTCGGGTGCCACCTTTATGCTGTTTGTGCTGAGTTAACGTCAGGGTGCCCAAACTGGAGGAGCGCAGTGCTCCGATGCACACTGGGGACATGCGCTGTGCTACTCGTGGTGGGGATACCCTCGCTCCCCACCTCCCAGCTACATCCCTGCCCCACCAACAGGGCAGCTAATTAGGTACACTAACAGCCATACCCTTGTCCTGGGACCCGGGGTTTGCTTCTGTGTCCAAACGCTGCTGCTGGCTGGTGCCCAGCTTCCCAGGCTGCTCCCAAGCCCCATCCTCATCAGTGAATTTTGCACCTAGACCACCTCGAGCTGCACTTCCCAGCAGGATATCTCAGCATCAGTGAGGTCTTTTATTTACAAGCTTTCCCTGAATATTTCCTTTTTAAAAATAAATAAATAAAAAGCCAGCAATTCTTATGTAATGACATGACTTCATGGGCTAAAACTTTTGGAAAAGCAGCCTGCCTCCTGGCTCCCCGCTGACACGGAGGATGGGTTGGAAGCAAATCGCTTTAAAACTGCTCAGATATCTTCCCTCTAGTGCTTCCAGGAGAAACTGCATATGATTAGCTGCGCTTGTTACGGCTGGCGTGCAAGCCCCGCACCAGCCCTGCAGCTTTTTATGTGAAATCCCTGATCTCCAAGACACATTAATTACCAGAAAAACAAGGCAGAAAGCGGCAGATAGCTATTTTTAAATTCCGGAGCCTCATTTGCAAGGAGTTCTCAAGGCTCCCGGTTCTGCTCGATAAAACAACAGTGCTCATTGCCGTGTGCTTTCCGCAGGACGAAGGCTCATTCCCACCTTCTGCTCGCTGTCTGCCCTTTGGGTGAAGTTTAAACCCGACCTCTCACTTAGCTTCTCACCTACTTGGTTTAACAAGGTGCAGCTCTGATCACATTCAAATTATAGGGAAAAAAAAAGACCCTGAGAAATTATTTGCTATTCTGGTTTAACAATCCCCGAGTAATGTTGTCTGGGGATGTGAGGGCTGAAAATAAAGCACAAAGATGTTTTGGAACTGAATTGATAGTCATGGTCCAGCTCAGAGGCTGCACTTGCAAGCAGGGGTGGCAGTGTCTTACTGAAATTGTAATTTAACGCGGAAAATACAGAAAGAAACGCTCAGGAGGGAGCAAGAAGGATGCTCGCTGTTGGGAAGCAGCGGTGGAAAGGGAGAGAGAGGAAAAATATTTGTGAAGAGATTCACGAAGATCACCAAGCATTTAGTTCAGGCTCAATATTCTGCCCATGCTCCCCTTCCATGGGTACCACTGGAGGTCCCTGTCCCAGTGGGAAGGAACGTGTGGACCTTTGAGATTTCTTTGTGGGGAGGACGAGGATTCCTCCAAAATGGGCTCTGATCATGGTGGATGAAGGGCAGCTCACGGCAAACTGTGACTTGTCTGCCGACGGCTGCCTGGTCCCTGCTGGGGTGGCTCTGGGTACTCACCCCAGCTCACGTGGCGTTGTTGCTGGTCACCGACTGGCTGACATTTAATTTGAGATACATTACAAGCGGTACGACTGAATGAACAGTTTGAAATTCATAGAGTCGTAAATTGGAAGGCCAGAGGGGGCTATTACCATCATCTGGCCTGACCTCCCGTACAACCCTGCCGGAAAATCGCAGCCAGCAATTCCTGCGTCCCAGCCAGCAATTTGTGGCTGAGCGGGAGCGAACCTTTGAGAAAGACACTCTGTCTTGTTTAAAGCCCCGGTGTGACAGAGAGCTCGTATATCCTGGCTGAGATCTCTTAAAGGCTAATTACCCTCTCAAAATTCATACCTTATTCTCGCTCTGGGTTTCCTCCCCTCCCCGCCACCCTTTGGTTACAGGACTCGCAGACCTCCCTCGCAAAAGGCGAAGTGAGTATTTCAGTGTAACTGGTGGTGTCTGGCTGGCGTTGGCTGTTTGTTGAATAGTCACGAGTAATCCTGAGCCAACATCTCGAATGGGACCGTCTGCAGGTTTTGGAAATACAGAAATATTCGCAATATTCTTCAAGCACAGTTTGATACAAATGGTTTGCTGAGTCCTCTTCCAAAAGCAGGGTGGTATGGAGGCAATAGGTGCTTATTCCCCCAGTAAGGAAATACAGGGAAAAGAGAAGGAGAGGGAAATGAGTAACTGGTTTGTCCTGGGGATGATTAAGGAGAAAATTGGAGGCAGTCTGCAAAGACCCACCAGGAAATGTGGCCTGAAAAGGAAGAAAAAAATAAATAAAATTCACATTTTAGGAAACGCGAGTGCTTCTGGAGCACTGGCACTAAGAAAGATAAAGACGGGATTTGAAACGGAGGCACCAAGTGGAGGCAAGCCTGTGCCGGGCTGCAGGACTGGGAAAAGAGCAGGGAAGGAGCTTTCAGCCACAGCACCCCAAGCAGCTGGGTGAAGGAGGCTGAGCCCTGGCACAGGCTGCCCAGAGAGGCTGTGGGGTCTCCTCCTTGGGGATCTCCAAAAGCCGCCTGGACGTGGTCCTGGGCAGCCTGCTCTGGGTGTCCCTGCTTGGGCAGGGGTGGCACCAGGGGCCTCCAGGGGACCCTGCCAGCCTGAACCGGCAGCTCTGTGATCCTGTCCACATCCACCCAGGCATCGCAGAGCAGCAGCACTAGAGCAGGCCATTGCAGGCCTGGCGCGTTTCTTCGCGTTCACACCGGCGCAAATCCCGACCTCCCATTCCCATGGCAACCCTCGTGGTGCCGTGGCGGATGGAGGCAGAGCCTCGGCCCCTCGGAGCGCGCGAGGCAGCCGAGTTCAGGTTGCTGGGGGAACCATAACTTTTTAATCATGCTGCATTAATGGTTTTATTACTCTGAATATTTATAAAGGTCGGTTTATTCAGATCCACCGAGAGAGAGATTCACCACCGCTCTGGGCACCTCTGCACGGTGCGGTGCTGTGGGGACTAAATGAGGTGCAGAATTGCTGCAGTGCGTACGGGCAAAATAGCAAGCAAAGGCTAAGCAAACAGACACACAAAGTGTCCAAAGGAGGATGCTCCCACAGTGGTAGATCAGTGCTTGGCACAACATATAGCATTTCAGTGGATTTGGACTGAAAAGGCAGCTGTGAAGAGCACTAGGAGAGTGCGTTACATAAATGGGAGCTACAGACATCTCAACAACTAAAGGGAATGACAACCAAAGGGGAAAAAGTACTCGATGAGCTATTTTCTGTAAGGAATGAGGAAGAAATGCAACAAAGGCGAGAAGTTCCCTGCCTTCCAGGGCCTTTATGCAAGCTTGTTATTCCCAATCCAGTCCTGTACAACCCTGCTCAAAAACCTGTTTGAAAAGCTTTCAGAAAAACATTGATGCTATTTTTTTTGTTTGAATCAGCCGAGAAGAATGTACTTACCAAAACACTTGGAAAGTCACAAAAATGACCTAAAGAAACACTTGGAGGTTGTCCTGGGCTCAGGGCTCGGACTTGTTCCTTTGGGTTTAGCTTCTGCTCTTTAACATCCCCCCCACCTCCACACCGTACACTTGTTCCCCACTTTTATTTGAGATATATTTGGGGCTCTCGCTGAGCTGCTGAGCCTCTACATCCAGCTGGGCTGGAGGCTGCGGGGACACCAGGGCCAGGTGTCTCCTCCCCAGGGTCTGGAGAGGTTCGGGCAGGGGCTGCTGCTGGAGGCGACGTGCAGCCCACGGGGTTGAGCCATTTGGCCGGCCCCGCTGGGTCTCACAAACAGATGAGCTCATTGCCCAGGAAAAGTTCCTTCCGAAAGCAGTAGGAAAAACAAAAATGGTCAGCTTTGTGCCACGGCCTCTGGAAAATTTCTTCCAGTCACGGCGAGAGCCTGCTCCCAGACAAGTCGAGCATCCCGCTGCGCCAGGCACGTCTCTGACAGTGGTGTGCCACCACAAAAACTAATCCCACAGTTTCCTACATGCAACATCCACCAGTGGCTGCTGGGTCTTTGAGAGGGCTGTGGGCACCCAGGATCACCAGATCCTTGTCAGGGGCCGAGAAGAGCCAGGTTGTTCACTCCAAGGAAATAAACTCTGGGGAGAAGACTACGGAACAGCCAGTGCCGGAGGGCAGCACGCAGCTGGGAGCTGTGGGGGCCGAGTCACGGGGAGAATCCTGGCCGGGCTGTGGGCCGGAGAGGGACCATGGCCGAGTGTCGACGGACAGCTGGGTCCGAGGGGCTTTTTTTCTGGGGAAAAGCCCAGAAATCACCCATGGGACATCACAGCTGCAGGCACAGGACTTTGCACGTCACCCAGCCTCTGAGCCCAGGAGACTTTGTGCCACGTAGGAGCGGGTCACGCTTGGTCAGACCAAGAGACCAAATATCCATGGGAAGAGGTTAAGGACAGGATGAACCCACTGCAGCACCTCCCCAGCTCGTCCTGCCTGTCTCTGAGGATCTGGAGGACCTCCTAAGCCACAGTGAATGCCTTTAAATTGTTTTCCTTTCAGGACTTTTTCCTGCAGCTTTTCAAAGGCTCCTCTCCTCTCCTCCAGGCTGAGCAGCCCCGGCTCTCCCAGCCTCTGCTCACAGCAGAGATGCTCCAGCCCCTTCTCCATCTCCATGGCCCTGTGCTGGACTCTCTCCAGTATCCCTGCGTAGCTCCTCAAACTCTACGCAGTTGAAGAGCCAAGTAGGCCCACTGGCATGAGATGGTTTAGGGGATTTGAAATAATGTAATTCCTTAAAGCTTACTAGTGTCACAGGGCAGGTTGTCATATCTGCCTGTTGACACAGAGTCCAACAACCAGCACCTGCCTACGCCGGCATCTCTCCCCCAGACTCCAGGCACACCAGACTCCAGGCACACCTTATTGCAGAGCCCTTTGCACTGCCACCATCAATGCTGCGATACCTTTCGGTGCCTTTTTCCTCACCACGCAGCTTCTAAGCACACGAGATATTTTCACACCCGGCTTTGAAGAGCTTCAGGTCTGCGACTGGGTGACTCAGCTGTCGGTGCTATTTGCTTTGGGTTCGCAACCAGACTGGGCAATCACAGCCCCGAACAGCTGTGTAGGTACTGGGTTTCCTTGTCGTGCTGTTGTGCAGTTTGCATGCGGCATTGTCTGTAAATGAGCACTTTGTGCACCCAGGTGCTCGTCTAAAGGCTTCCCAAAGCATAACGCCACGGGCTGTCACCCCTTTTTCTTCTGGCTGCTCGCCTGCACCCCTCATGGCACGTCCTCATATCACCATCACACGGCACGCTCTCCCCGGAGTGCTCCCCGAGATGACAGCTTGCGAAGTGTTGCTGCAGGATTTGGGTCACGGCCAGAGCGTAACGTGGTATTTTCCCTTTAATGAAAGTCTCTCGCACAGCTTTTTCCTTTCAGGAGGAGAACGGCATCTCACGGAGCCATTTGTACTGCTTTAATGATACTCAGGGCATCTATCACAGGGGAGGGTTCTGCCTGAGCTCCTTGTTTACCTCGAGTCCATTTATTTATAATATCCTTTCCTCCAGTTCTTGAATCCTTCACCTGCATGAACATCTCCTTTAGATCATCTTTATTGAATGCAGTTAAGTGTAGCTCATGGGGTTATTGAATTACAGGCATGAACTTACCAAAATGAGATAAATCACTAACGCGTTAGCCCTTCTCTATTAAACACATTTCACCCCGAGGCATTTTTCCATACAGCAGACACCATATATCAAGCGCCTGAATACCCAAAGTAGCTAATGGGGCTTCTTCCAGGGAGAAGGCAGGCAACGGGAGCGCAGCAGCTGTCTCCGAAGGATGGCTAAAATATTCATTAGAAATAACATCCCCGGTGTGAGGCTCGAGCCGCAGAAGCTTGGGATGGGTTTGAGGCACATTCGTTCACATCGGGCTCTTTAATGGCACAGGGGCTTTAACGGGGAAGTGAGGGGGACGTGCAAAGCAAGATGGTGGGTTAAATAGAAGAGTTTTTCTGTCTTGCTGTTTCAGGAAGCAAACCCAGGCCTGCAGCAGCAGCACGAGCACTGACCTGTAGCAGACGGTGCGGGATGAGAGGTGCCACCACCAGCAGCGTGCCTTGTCCTTGCTGTGGGATGCGCCATGTCTCCAGCAGGGCCCCTTCTTGTCCTGACACACACCAGCCCGTCCCAGCTCCGTTAGGGGCTGGTGGCTCCTGGGGACACGCACGCCCTTGTAAACACCCCACAGGAGATGGCAGGGTGACAAAAGGGGACCCCGAGCAGAGCACCCCTGTCATGGAGAAACCCCCGTCCCCACCCCACCCCCCTGATGGGGATGGGAGCCTTTCCCCGCGCCCTGCCGTGCAGAAATACTTTCCTTTCCTGGAAAGCAAACAGGGCAGCAAACTGCAGAGTGGCTGCTTCTTGCCTTTACCCCCAGACCATCCGCAATGCCCCATCTCCGGGGCACTGAAGAGGGGATGGCACGAAAAGCCCAGGGGATCCCAGGAGGGAGCAGGGGGGCACTGCTGGCTGCTCAGGAAGGGAGAAAGCTGTGCAGCACTGCGCCAGCCAAAACAACACCCCGAGTTACACCTCGGTGGCCAGTCCGGGTGCCAAGCCCCGCAGGCTGGATTTTTATTCCCAAATATCAGCCTCAGAACAAGCACCAGGAAGCGGTGATGCCATCTGGGGATGCGCAGGGGACTCGGCTGCGTGCTCAACCCCTGGCACGGGGATGCTCAGCCCCGACCCCTGCAGCATCCTCACCTGTGGGGGCAGAGCCACGGCAGCACTTGCACCCCTGTGCCCCAAAACCTAACCCAGCCCAAGCGATGGCGAGAGGACAGCCTCCGGCAACACCACATTTTACAGCAGGGACGGGTTTGGCTCCAGAGCATCTCCAGAGCCATGGATTGCCTTTTTCTCTAGCTTACTTCTTGTTCTTGTTTTCCTATTAGCTTCCCTTACCACGGCTTCACCTTTGGTATTTTCACAGTCAACATCATTTCAACATATTTCCTTCCCTGCCTTCTGTTTTGATGAGTCTTGGTAGGTTTTTTGTTTGGTTGGTTTTGCTTTTGTGGATATATATTTTTTTCCTATTGCATCACCCTGTCTGAGTTCAAACCCCATGGGAGTGGGGGGCGGTGACTGTTTATTTGGGAGATCTCGATCTCACATCTGCTAACATCTGGATCCGGAGAAGCACACGATTGCCAGGACAGCACCGTGGAGTGAAGGTTTGATGAGATCTGACCGAGCAGCTGCTTATCGGCCCCAGGCTGCGGACGTGGCCCCGCATCCGTCCGCCCGAGACTTGGGAGGCGCGGGCTGCTCTTCGACAAATGTCACCGGCTCTCCCAGCTGAGCCCCAGAGGCAGTATTCAAACTTGCAGGTATTTAAAAACAGACGGTTTTGTCCAGCATGCAAATGTAATGCACAGACAACCCTACGTACCTGCGTTGGTGCAGGTGGCAGAACGCACAGGAGGAGCTTGCGAAGGGATTTCCAGGTTCCCAGGCTGCAGCATCAACACCTCCATCCACAGACGGCACAGCGATGCTGCCGGCACCCACATGAGAAGTTATCCCCGAGGGGCCTTTCTCCAGGGCTTGCTGGGTGCCTCAGTATCGTGGCCGGGACCCAGAGGAGCACGTGGCTGAAACAAGTGGGAAGCACGAGTATTTGTTCTCTTTTCTTCCTTACCCAGTGGTAACTCGACTCTAATCTCAGCGCTCACGTTGGCAAGTCCCTGCGTTACGTCCCTTCCCGCGTATCCCTGCTGCTCCTGGAGGCGTGGGGTTGTGCCCCAAGATGCGCCGTGCTGCCTAAATGAGTGCACTGCACCTGGCTCAGGGGCGTGCAGCCCACGCAGGTAGGGCCAGAAATACGAAAGGCCAATTAAACTCAGCGTGAGGGCCGAGGAAACACACCTGGTCACGACAGGACCCCAGGCAGTCCTCGGGAGACAGCTCCCTTCTGCCACCGTTGAAGACAACGGCCAGACCCACGTCACTTTAAATCCTCGGGAAGAACTTACCACGAGCCCTGGTGGAAGAGGCAGCAGCTTTTCTGTTTGGCTTTCGAAGGATAAGCGCCCTTCTCTCTGCCTTCACGCTGCTGGAGCGCAGTTTGTACGTCCTGCCATTCGGATGTCTGCCACCTTACTTCAGGAAGTTCTTTACTCATAGCTGTGACAAGCAAATGACGCTGAATTAAGCTCATCTACCTCGGTCTCGAGGCGCGCCGGCTATGAAACTGTCTCGGCAGCGGCATCCTGGAGCACTGTGGCTGCTCAGCCTCGGAGAGGACGCTGAGATGGTTACACCACATAGCAAGGACTGCTCTGCTCGGAGGCGTGACTAACACAGCACGTAGGAAGCACCACGTTACTCAGTCCTTCCACAGAAAACTTGCTCAACTTACAACAGCAACAACACTTTGTCCGAATGGCGAGCCTGCATTTAAAGCTTTGTGCAATGCTACCGAGGACAAGGTAGCTGATGAGAAACTTGGGCTGCTAACGGCCCTCAGCAAAGGAATATGAAGGAACTTGCTCTTTCTTGTCCTTCTGGAGCATTAAATGAAGCACTACGCACCGAAAGAAAAAAGGAGAGACAAGAGGGGTTTGCTCGCTCGACTCCTGCCCGGGCCTGCTGCCCCAGTCATGGGAGAAACTTGCTGTTTCCACACAAATCACCCCAAACCCGCAGCACGCTCAGCTCAGCCACGGGCTTCACAATGAAGGGAAACGCAAACTGAAAGAAAATATAACCTGGATGTCAGCCTGGCACCCGGCAGGGCGCTGCCCCAGGCCATTCAGTGAGTGTGTCGGGTGCTTTTCTACTCATATACACACAGAGAAAAGGGCAAAGGGTCTCTCACTCCCTTCCTCAGCCGCTCCTCCCACTTCCATTAGCACTGAAACCTGCTTGAAAAGGGGTCATTGCAAAGGATATTTTCTATTTTGTATTAAAGCAGGTGGGTCCTTCAGAGGTACAATAAATACAGACTGCCGTGACCTCTACTGTAACAAAAAGCTAGGCTTGCTTCGAGTGCCAAGGTGAAAGTGCAAGAGCGTGTTTATCCTAATCATCAAATCAAGCCTGTATCCCCCTCTCAGAATAAGCCTACCCTAGCAAGTAATTTGGCCTTTAATCAAAGCACGGACCAGCTCCTCGACTGCAGGTATCTGAAATACGCTCAGATCGGCCAAGAGAATTGTTGAGGAAAAAAATGAGAAGTTCTTGAACCTAGCAACAAATGCTCAGCTGCGCGAGGAAAGACCCGTGCCTTGCTGCTAGCTCCCTCACACGAGTTCACAACTTTCCCACTAAAATGTTCTCAAAGGCGCATTCTTCTTCCTCACCTTCCCATAGCCCCCATATAAAAAGCAAAGCATAAAAGGGACGGGAGGATTCGGGTTTTGTTTGGTTTTTAAATAGCTCGGGAAAATAATGTAGAGCCTTGCCTTCAGTATTCCTAAAGACGGTGATAAGAAACGTATCTGATGCAAATGATCAAATACAACCACCATGACCACGACAAGATCAGCCTTAGCAGCAGTAGGAATACACCCCGTCTTCAAGGTATCAGAGGCTGCACCAAGTATTGAAAACCTTTTCTTTACACAACTCTAGGGAAACATCACGTCCATCCTGCAGAATGACCAGCTGGCTCAGGCACGAGAACAGGTCAGATATAAAGACCTGATTTCCCTGTAGGGCTGCAGCTTGATGAAGCAATCTACAACGTCCACTAAAACGGAGTAAAATGAATGAAGCAACTGCAAATGGAGTAGCAGGCTATTTAGAACTAAATGCACGGAATAATCTGGTTTTACTAGGATCAGTTGATACGCTGCATCTTCATCTCAAACACCTTTTTAATAGGAAAATTAAATTCAAGTGCAAACAAATGCCAAGGGTTCTTTGTCAGTTGGCAGCATTTCCCTTCAGAAAAATGAAATTAAAGTTCACCTGCTATTTTTAAACAAAGCACGAGAGGTATCACAGCATACTGGTATCAAGTAAGATTTGCATGAATAATATTAACTCTCATGCATTAATATGAATATGCAGAAATAAGAAAGAAAAAAAAATAGGCCAACAGGACTTTAATAAAAGCAAAAATTGTACAAACGTTACTCTTGTTACCACTTCAGTATCTGGTAACAGTCCAGAGACCAAACATGCAAGTTCAAAGTCTACATGAAAATTCTGGGAAGGAGGAAAAAAGGCTTTTGTTTGGGGACAGTAAGGAGGGAACAAAACCCAAAAAGAAGCGTAAGGCACTCCCCACCTCTGTATTTATTTCTGCAGCTTGGGAAAGTCAGATTTGACTATCCTAAGGCCATTATGAACAGAATACCGCACCATCACTAAAGGTATATTCCCCCTTTTTAAGCAGGCTACTTTGCACTCTATTTTTCTTTAGTTTCGAGTCTCCTGACTATTGAAACCCCTTGGCCTTCAGTTAATTTCATCTACACCTCTTCACTTGAAACGTATCCTTGGTTTGCATTCGTTTGTTCTTTTGCCCCCACCTCACCAGCACCTCGGTGCACTTTAATGGATCGTACTACTTTATATTCACCCCACATGAAACACTTGCAGAACAAAATCCTGCATATATTGCAGAAGATATTGATGTAATAAAATCACAGTGTGGTGTTAGACACCGAGATAAGAATGAGTTACAGAAACCTTAGAAAAAACACTTAAGCAAGAAAGTCTCTAGATTTTGTAGATGAAAATGAGCTCATCTATAAAACGTACCTAGCAATAAACCCATGCCCAGTGTATTTCCATCTGATCAACTAGATGTACACAACATAATATAATGATGTTTTACAATAGCATATTTTTTTTCTATTTAAAAAAATGCTTCTTAGTAGAGTTAATGGAAGCCTGCCCACTTGCAATAAAAATTCTTGTTAAATATTGTTTCTCAAAACGCAACCCAGTACGACAGGGAGCGAGGCGCTGTCGATAAAAAGGAATACAGGCAAAGCTCATATGCAGATTTATGAAAAATAAATTTATTACATAACACCTTGTTTTAACAATGTTTGATTTTTTTTTTATTCAGAATACTTGCGTCATTCATGTAAAATAGTTTGATACAGTACATTGTATGTAAGTTTTTCCTCATAAATTCTAAGGCTCTCCTAACACCTTGATCCTCTGCTGTAAGAATGGCACCCCTAAACAACGTGCGAACGTTTAAAAAAAAATAATTAACTGAATGAAAGTTAAAATTCACTACACCAAGCTGGTTCTCAAAAAATCATGACGAAATATCTGAATGGATGCCGCACCTTTTTAGGAAATATCACTCATGCTTTTTTAATCCCAAAGCATGCTCACAAATCATTAACACCAACAGGAAAAAAATAAAACACTGTCTATGACAATCATTTTTGCTTGTTTGCTGAACCAAACATGTTTATATCAATGACAACATACTTATTTTACTATCAAATAGCAGCTTTAATACCAGTCAAGTCATAGATTTAAAAACAAAAGCAAAAACTTATGTCGGAAATTAATCTTTGGGACATTTGAAATCTCTGGAAAAAATGCAAACGTTTTCATGTTCTTAAAAAAATCTCATTGTAGCAATTGTGTTGGTCGTAAAACATTGATCTATGTGAAAATGAACCAACCCACAAAAGTCACTAAAAATAAATGTATATCAAAATCGTCTCAGTTGGAGTCACGGATATTTTGCTTTTTTTTGCCATGTTAACACATACTGTATGCTTCAAGTACCAGTCCGAAGATGTTGTGTACTATTGGTCAGAGAAAGTTGTTACATCAAGAGAATTCACCACATACGACAACAAAAATGCTTGCCCCTAGCACATTTCACAGTTTCAACTGCTACAGACTGTCACTGAAAAAAAATGCATCGGTCAGTCTGAACCATGTCAAGTAAACTATGGAAGTAGCATATCCACAACACAAACTGTGCTAGCACTTTCTTTTCAAGTCTAACCCCAAAACAGGTACAATTTGGGAGCCACTACTCCGCTCTGTGAAAGGTGGGGGAACGTGGCGATCAGGCGCGTTGAAGGTGTGGTTGTACAGTACATTCCGGTGGCCCCAGCCGGGTTCCAGGCAGGCAGCCGCGCAGCCAGGCCTGCAGCGTTAGCAGCAGTGCATTGACATTGTTCGGACGCAGCTCAGTACCGATGTGTCTGGTGCGAGTACTGTGGAGGCTGCTGGGAGGTAGTTGAGTATCCCATGCTGCTCTGTGGCTGTGATGTGCTTGGTCCGGGGTTGGGGTAGGCAGCATGGGGGTTGGAACGCTGCAAAGGGGTAAAAGCAGAGGAAAGGTAATCCTTCGTAACAGGTATGCTGCAGGACAGCTTGGCCTACCGGCTTATTTCTTCAAGAGGTACTAAATACACACAGTCCCGAAGCACCTAGGATCCCAGGAGTCTTTTCACTTACCCTGATTACAGCATGGGCAGACGTGGGCATCAGAAACACCAGATTAGGAAGTAACAGTCACCACCATTTAGTAATCCACCCTTAATTACCTCCTGGGAATCTAAAACCATCATAGTTCAAACCTCCACTTAGCCCTCCAGATAGCTACGGTACACCTGCACGATACAAAAACCTACTGCCTGTCACGTCAGTGGTCTTCTCCACTTGCTCCCTTCCCCAGCCAAGAAGATATTTTGGGGCTGAAGCTCAGACCCATAGATCTTATTACTGATGAGCCACTCAGCATTATTCAGATTTTTGGATACAAAGGATATGCTTACCGCCCCTTTCGTCTGACGTGAGGTTAAAGGCTGAGAAAGCTGTAATTGTTTAGGCTGAGGTGCTATCTAGCAGCCTTACAACTACTTGAAGGAGAATTAAAGATGACAGCCAACCTCTTCTCAATGGAACAAGGTATTTCACAGGCAAACGGCCAGAGATTGGGGCTTGGGAGCTTCAAGTTGGACACTGGGGAAAACACATTCACTAGGAGGCCAGCACAGTACTACACAACCTTGTCCAGACAGGCTGCATAGCCTGTGTCTGTGGAAGTTTTCAACTCTCAAATAAAGCCATGGCTGACCTGATTTAGCATTATCAACAGTTCTGCTTCAAGTCAGGGATTGGACTAGACGGTCTCCAGAGGCCCCTTTCAACTAGTATTTCTATGAATATTTATCAAGTGAGGCATTCGTCATTGCAAGAAGCTCTAAGCAAGCCAGCAACTAATTCAATTTTAACCTAGAAGTTAGTTATTTACACATGAAATGTAAAGGAAAAGGACTGCATGTGGGATTTTCAGTGCCAGCATATGACCACTTAGTCGCATTTAACATATTACGCAACTTCATTCAATTACTGTGCTGTTTCACATTAATATTAATGTTTACACACACAAAAACTGCAGCTTTTTGAAACTGCTGTGCAACTTCTGAAGTCTTGATATCACAAGATGAAGGAGGATTGTTAGCAAAAGCAGCTCTCACTGGGAAACGTCTCCACAGTGAATATTCCAGGACTAGAGTGTAGCTACCAAGACACGTCTATACTAAACGAAGGTTGAACAATGTTCTGAAAAAGTAAAATATTAAAATAACTTTAACAATTTCATAAACTGGAACATAAAATAACAGCTCTTTGTTTTTGTTTTGCTGTTGTGGTTGTTTGTTTTTTTTCCTGCCATTCAGCATTTAGAACAGAAACTAAAATCGAAAGCCAAACTCTACTTGAGAACATATGCTCACAGGACTGAGCTAATTCTCTCGGGGTGCGGAGTGTAAAGAGGAAGAAATGGCTAGACCAGCACTTATTGCCAGCAGGAACAAATCAGCACCGCTGTGCTTCACCATTAACACAGTGACTAAACTTGTGTGACATCTGCCTTCGCTCTTTCAAGATGGACTGTCACTCCTCAATTGTCTTTTTGCTCAAGTGTGACTCTGGTACACAGGAAACTGGAAAAGATCACAAGTATAACCATTTAAAATGGGACCATTCGTGTGAGGTGTAAACAATTTCTGCATCTCTACTCTACAACAGATTTTATAAGATGGGGACTAATTAAAGAAGTCACATACTTTCGTGAAACTTAGTGCAACAGATGGCTTTTGTTTAAGACGAGACATGAATATCCACTACTCTTTATATACCATTCAGTGCCCAGAGGGCTATCACGAGCAAAACCTCGGAGTAGAGGATTGCTCCAGTTCATTTAGTCACATCAGCCTCAGAAGTGACACGTTGCGAAGTTAAAGGAGAAGGCAATGAAGCCTGTATGCTATATGCCTACTATTTTTATGTATAGCAGAAGAAAGTACAAGGTCAATTTGCCCTGCAGGGGACTTCTGAGTGGATGGAGAAACTGCCTTAGTGTGTCTTGCCCAGGAGATGGCAATCCTTCTTCACAAGCATGGGGAATTTGAGCAAATTAAATGAAGAACAAAGGAACAGGTGTTTGATTAAAACAGAGGGCTGTATTGTAATGTTTGTTTGCTGTCTCCTCAAATTGCAGGATCAGAAGCAGAAAATTTGAGGAATTTTTTCAGGGAGACCCGAAACCACCAATAGGCAGCTTTTAACTGCTTTTGTTCCAATGACAGCAAGTTCAGTTTGCTTGCTGTATTTTTCAGATGCCTTGATCAAAGCAAAACCCACCCATTTCCTTCATGTAAGATTTCCTTCATGCAAAAGGAGGGGTGGGAGGACGAGGAACACAGATTTGTTTATTTATTTTTAAACAGCCAT
This sequence comes from Anser cygnoides, assembly GCF_040182565.1. Classification (NCBI taxonomy): domain Eukaryota; kingdom Metazoa; phylum Chordata; class Aves; order Anseriformes; family Anatidae; genus Anser; species Anser cygnoides. Next base: position 190,988,165 of record NC_089873.1, read on the forward strand.
GCTATAAACAGATAAATGCTATTTCTACCTCCTAAAGAAACAGGAAAAACAATTAGTCAGAAGCAGTCAAGTTACTAGTAAGAGTTCCTGAGATAAGAAATAGCAGTTATCACTACCTCAAGGCAAAAGTATTCTGAAATTATGTTTGTTCGATGGCTGACCCCATCTGGGATGGCTATCAGAGACTACAGAAGTTTGGATGAGCATGAACTCAAAACAAAACAACTTTAATTCCTGCCAAGGCAATTCAAGTCTTCTGACTTCTCAACCAGCAAACCTCAGCTCTTGCTCACAAAAGTGGAAGCCTAAGTTTGTTCAAACTGCCAAGCTACAGCAGCCAAATGAGGTGAAGAATGTGTAAATAAGGCAAGAAAATGGGGCTCCCTGACACAATGCATGCAACCTCTGCATCAAACTCCCCAGATGCTTGACTCAACAAGACAGGAAGATTAAGAGGGTTACCGCTGCATATGCTGACTTAAAAACAAGTGCTGAGAAGTAGCAGAGACAGACAGACCAGTGATGGACTTTGCAGCTTGACGAATTGAAAGATGAATCTCCTGTAAGGGAGTGTTCTGTGATGCGTAAATCCAGCTAAAAGACATTCTATGTTTACATTTAGAAGCACCCAACACTGCTGCACAACAGGCTGATCCCAGTTTCAAACAGTTCTCAACATCTACATCATTCAAGGAGAACGTGAAAACTGATAAGCTATTGGTGTCTTGGGGTAAAATGTGCAAAGGAAGACACGAAGGGACCATAGAAAGGGTCTCACAATAAAGCTCCTGAGAATGACCCTGTTTCGCATTTCTAGGTACTTGTAAGTTTTGCACAATGCTGGAAGTAGATACATTTCTTTAAGCTAGGGTAATGGCCCCAGGCAGCCTTTGAGAAGATCTGGTACTCTCTCAAGAACAAAGTCTGAACTATGAGATTCCAATACCCACTGGTATTTACGGAGAACAGCCTATCAAACTGTGAAAAGAGAGTTGACTACAACAATTTTATTAAGTGTTCTTTAACTCTCCCTAAGTTTTGCTGTGGTGTGTAAGCACAGCTAAGTGGGTTCCAAACTGTTATTCTTCTCTCCTAAAAAAAAAAATTAACCAGCTTTTCTCATCTTTAACTGAGAACACTGCCAGTAATTTTCTACTTTCCCATCTTTCAATTCCATCCAAGACACTCTTTCAATTGGCGTTCTACACCATGCATGCTACGTGAATCAGTACTGAATAATCCCTGCCTGCTAACACTTCCACAAATATGCCTCCTCTTGAAGTCTTTTACTCCCCAGGCTTCCAAGATCTGCCATCTCTCTGACTGCTCCTATGTACATTATTCAAAAACGTCTTCCTCGCTCCTCTTTTGTAATTCCCCAGACTGCATTAACTAAAGGCTCTGTCTTTCTCTCTTCTTTCCCTTTTTTTAGTCTCCAAGAACAATTGCATCCAATCCCATAAATTCAGGTATCATTCCCTGGGATGACTCAGATATTATTCTACTCTGGACTCTTCTGATTTGCTAATGTTTGACCACAAGCTCAAATGCAGGAAGGCTATGACAAAGTTTTCTTTTCTTTCTCTCCTTTTCTCTCCTTTTCTCTCCTTTTCTCTCCTTTCCTCTCCTCTCCTCTCCTCTCCTCTCCTCTCCTCTCCTCTCCTCTCCTCTCCTCTCCTCTCCTCTCCTCTCCTCTCCTCTCCTCTCCTCTCCTCTCCTCTCCTCTCCTCTCCTCTCCTCTCCTCTCCTCTATACTCCTCCTCTTCTTCACTCACTGATTACCACCACCTCCCCGTCTCCTCAAATTTGTAACACTTGGCTTACTCAACCTGGAACCTTGCTTGGTCTTCAGTTACATCAGCTCTGTCATCCAAAACTCTCTTTTCCCATCCATTTGCCCACCTAAGGCTCTTGTTCAGACTCTTGCTTCACAGCTTGTTTATTGTAATATCCTTTGCTGCCTACCACTGCAGGGCTGTTCAAATCAGAAACGGTATTTTTAGGTCAAAGAAAGCAGCACAACAGGTTCCTGGACCATAATCAGCACTGTCTAATATGAAGGCAGTTCTCAGTAGCTGTAATAATCTCTGATCCTAATTTCCTGACTGCTAACTTAAAAAGCAATGGCGTATCGATTGACAAGCAGGCCGTCAACTAAATGCAGTTGTAGTAATCTGGAGGTTGCAAAAAATACCATTTACAGGATTATTTTTTTAGCTTAAAGAATTCTGTTGCAAACATGAGAATCAAGCACAGGATATAAGAAAAAAGAACAAATACCTGATAGTCTGAGGTCATAATAAGTCCACCTGAGGTAGTGGTAGGAGGAACAACTCTCACTTTTTTCAGTGGGGGTCCCTGTGTGTGACTGTTGTCTTGGTTTCCTGGATGACCAGTTCCGTTAGTATGGTTATTGCCCTGCTGCTGCTGCTGGTTCTTCTCAATTGTTTAAACACAAAGAAAAATTTCAACTCAAAAGGAGTACATGAAAAGACATGAAAACAGGAAATAGTGTGAAAGCCAGTGAAGCACGATGATACCGTTCTTCCAGTACTTACTTTATCTCCTTTATCATCTGGTTCTTCTTCTGTTAAAAATTCTCGTTTTGGGTAAGGGATTTGACAACCTGCAAAAACACTGCCCCCCAAAAAAGTCTATTTATCACTGTATTAGAACAGAGAGGTTAGACCTATTAAGATTCATACTCCACCCATGCTAGTTTCAAGTTGCCTGAGTCAGAGACTAATATCTGTAACTAACGGAAAAGTTTTCCCTGTCTTACTCCCATCGTAATACTAAACTTAGTAAACCTGCTCACGTACGTTTAAAATTTTACATCACCTTTGATAAACTCATCTAAATTCTGAAGAGTTTTCACTGTTTCTGGTAACTGGTGACTGGAAAAGCACACCACTGAGGTAGCATGAGGTATCTGCAAGGGCACAAAGTGCTGTCTTGAGCTATAGCGTAATTCACTGCCTCAGAACTAACTCAAAATAGTCCTGTGAACTCCACTGACTATTAACAAAATCACCTGTAAGAATGCATAAAAATATCTAGAAATTTTATCTGTCAATTCATATCTAACGGAACGTGAATTTGCTACTGCTAGAGCAAGCTAAAATTTCTCTGCCTTTAATCTGTGAAATATACTTATAATAAAGTCTCTGTACACCTGTTAGCATTATTCATTGTGCATCCACATTAAATGGCAACCTAAATATGAAGAAAAAAGTCAAACACTGACCTAAAACCAGTTTCTGCAAAAGCAGATCATTCGCATTACAACACTAAACTACAGAGACAGGTCAGGAGCTGTTATAAATAATTCAGTAGATTTTAGTGGAATAATGTCATTTTTAATTAACTGCTTATAAATATACATACCACGTTTTGTAAATTCTTCCCCAAATAATGGTAGAGAATGATACACAGTATCGCTTTGCTAAAAAGGAGCACAATAATGCTCCCTGGTTAGCCTTGGGGGTGTGTGTGTTGTTCATTAAAAATGAAGTCATTCATTGTCCCTAAATTTTCTTCCTTTTGTAATCTCCCTGATTACACAAAAAAAGAGCGTCTAGAGGAAATGTGTTTAAGTTGTTAAGGATGACAGCACAGAGACACAGAGCTGACTCCCCACCACCGCTGAATTTACAACAAAGGCTAAGACAGAAAAATGTAAACTAATTAGAGAGTGTCATTTGGCATTCTGGAGCAGAGAAGTGGACCTGAGGGCACTTAGCAGTTGTCTACAAAGATCTGTAGCATGCCTAATCAACCTGTCAGTGAATAACAAGATTAGTGCTGTGACTAATAGGATCAAAGTTCTATAAAGCAAGAGACTAATAAGAATTCTACTTAATTTTAAAAACCTTAAACAACGTTCTAGTGGTTATAGCTCTCTTTGGTTGTTAGACAGTAAGTATTCAGCTCAATATTCACAAACATTCATAGCAGAGAGCAGACAGAAAGCATGCATTTCTAAAGCATCTCTGGATGTACTGATAGGTTAATAAACTGACCACTTACTCGGATGTGGGAAGCGGATCTTCTAAGAAATAGGGATCCTGCATAGCCTGTTCTGAGGTAATTCTCTTTATTGGATCCATAGTAAGCAATTTCTGAAGCTAAACAAAATTAAAGATGAAAAGCTCTGCATCATCAAAACCATTTACAGAATCTTCACGGCATTATTTGTGAAAGACAAACTGACACAGATGTGTCTGAAGTCAAAATCCTAACCATTAACAGCAGTAACCACATTCTTCTCTCTTGTTAAAATAGTAACTCCATTTCCCACTGAAGAACAACCTATTTTTACTTTTAAAGCCTAATGTGCTTGGTTAGTTCCAATCACAAATGTTCTAAATCATTCAAATATCCATGACATACCATCAGTTTTAAAGGTCTGTTCACTTCGCACATACTCTACCTGGTTTCTTCAACTACACCACACTTAACGGGAAGCTACATCATATAACCATTTAAATTAAAATACTGCTTAGCAACTGGAAAACAAAAGTCATGCCATACTGAATATTGCTCTTTACTTAATATTGCCATATTAGGACATCTCCCTTGTCATCCATAGTATTTTTTAAATGCCACATAAAGTCACTCTTCAGAAATCTCTATGCTGTAAAAGAAAGTGGCAATCAGCACATTCAAAAAACCCACTGGGCCAGATAGCTTATCACCCACTCCTGCATGTATTTATCTATTCACACAAACATGGGCTTGCAGACACATCGGTTTGCTACATGCTGCTCAAAAGAGCAGTCATGCAAAATCTTCAATTTTAGTTGATTTTTTTTGTATGACATGATGCAAAAAAACCTCTAGAGAAATTTAATAAGCTGCCTCCTCCATGAGCACATCAGGCCTAAGCTCTGGGGCAGCTTCACTATCAGTTTAAGAGAGTGGAACTTAGCCTTTGTCTTTGTAAAAACTGATGACTCAGTTTTTATCAACTACGTGAAAAAATATTTTCAAAATGTTGGTTTAAGACAATGAAGACAACCACAAACTATGAATATGCAGAAGACAAAGCACAGTATAATATTATAGAAAACAGTTGAACTGAGTTAAACTAAAAATCCAGCAAAACCTTACCCTTTGAGTTAGCATTTCTCACTCTCATTGGGAAGTGGTAGTAGAGGGCTAAGAAGCACATGTGGTACTTGCCTTAAGCCTAACTTTTTAAAATGACATACGTTTCAGTGACAGAGAGCAGCACAAAAATCCTGAGGTAATATGCATGAATGAAAAGTTAGTAAAAAATCTGACCTAACCAAAGCAAACTGAAAAATTTACATGGAAAGAGTTACAAACAGCTACTCAGATACACAGCCTTTGAGAAATGCTTAGGACACATAGCCAGAAACTCACTCACTAACTTAAAATACCAGCAACAGACATGAAGTCTAAATTCAGCACAACATTAGAGACTGAAAGGTAGCTTTAAGAACAACCACTGTACTGGTTTGCTGATTTACTCTCATTTTGCAACTACATGAACATTTTCAGAAGCTGACTGGACTTAACACATCTGTCACTGTGACACTGCAACAGTGATTCTCAATAATTTAAATAAAAAACATATTAGAAAAGTCATGCTCTGTGTGTGTGTGTTAAGGTTTTTCTCTGGTTTAGGAATTGCACACCAGAGAGATTTTTAACTCCAGTACTGAAATAGCAGTAATGCATTCTAAAATTGTCTATTACTCAAAAGGATGGTATACATGCATATATTTCTCCCCATCCACCCAGTCATTTTGTGGAATACAGTTGTGCTGGACATGAAGGGTATATGGGCACAATGAGCTGATCTTCAGATAATAACTGGAAAATAAAAATACAAATTCTTTGTTTTACCATGGAACGCAGCATCCAAGGCAAAACTACAGCATGATGTATTGTCAAAAACAATGATCTTTAAAAGAAATGCTACACTTTAAACCTACAACATTTTGTTGCACAGATCTAACCAGATGTACAAAAATTACATATGCAAACAATTTATTTCACATTTGCTCTTCATAATTTCATGGGAAAAAAATCACATTTTTGTAAAGATCTGGTGTCACAATGTATGTGTCGGTGCTGGTCATTTCCTCTCACTAGCTATAAGTGAGCATACAAAACCACGATACAGACAGCTAGAGTTAGAAACTACACTTCCTCCCGTCAGCCTTCAGTTGTAATGATATGGTTAAGAATATAATAAATACATATGAGTACCATCAATCCAGCTTTGTTTTTCACATAATTGACAGGGAGTCACAATAGGTATTTTCAACTCTGAGTCTGCATGCAGTCTTTGCAGAATGTCAGTTTGAGGGAACCAGAATTGTTCTCTCAAACAGCTCAAAAGCAATCCCATGAGCCAGAGAAAAGGGAAAGAAAAGAAAAAAAAAGAATTGCCAACACACTGAAAAAACATCACAAGCATAAAAAACATTGCAAAATTCTGGCACTGTATCTAGCAATTGGGTTATAAAGCCCTTCATCACATACTGACAAGATGTGAACAAACCTGGTCATAATCAGCAACAGAAAGCAGAAACCACAAAGAAAGGCTAAAGATTGTGCAACCGTTGTTATCACATGGGAGAGATCGAAACTATTTTGTCCCCTTGTTCAGGTGCCAGCAAAGTAGTGAATCTTTCACTCAGTATTACAAATATTTTATAATAAGAACTGGTCAACTAAAAGACCACCTGACTGAACAACATAATAAAAATGCAGTATGCTTTACACAACTTTGTGATGACATACTATGAGCAATAGGACAATCACTGCAGTTTATATGGACCACTGTAATCAAATCTATGATAAAGTATCACAAAATTAGCCAGGAACAACAGCTGGGTGCCTATTTTCTAGGGCACAAACATTTAAGTAGGAAAAAATAAACTAGGAAAAGATAAAGAGTGGAAAAAAGCTGAAAGCAGGAAGGAGACAAAGTTGTCTCATGTAACACCACTTCTGCATGTGACGAGGGATCATGTGCATTTAAGTCAGTAAAGAAAGAAAAACTCTAGTTTTTGTTGGGAAATAAAAACACTCAGTTCTTGGTAACCACAACAATCTATGCATTTACCAGTCCTGGAATTATCAGTCTGGAGCATTTTACAATTGTATGTGGATGCAAGAAAAATACGATTTTATCTGTCCCGATCCAGAGAGAAACATGGTTGCGAGACAGCTTGTGAAACAGTAAGACCTTAGAGAATGTCTACAGGAACCGGTGCCAAGAAATTCACTGGATTACCTCAGGCTCTGATGGAGGGATGTAATTCATTCGCCTGCAGTTCAGCTTAGCCTCGATGAGAGTGTAAACCTAAGATACCTTCCAGTTTTGACAGCCACTGAACAGCTGTGAGATGTTACCTCAGAAAGACCAGGCTTTTTTAATGGGATCTGATTTCCAGGGTATTATTCCAACAGACAGCAGACAGCAGAAAACTTAGAGGATCCTATTAATTAACTATAAACTTCACAGTACTTTGCTTACAATCCGTATCTACGGGAAGTACAAAAGAACATGCAGATGTCTATGCTACTATACTCCACTTTTTAGTTTGAGTGACACTGGCATCATCCAAATTGCATGAAGCTACCTCTCAGCATCAGTTTTGCTGAGGGGAGAGTGGTTGACCTAACAGTTAAGCAGCGTGTTCAGTCATGGTCCCATGCTCAAATTCACTTTATGGTCCTCATTTAGTACTACAGTACAACCAAACAGAGGGGTGGTGTTGCAAGAAGCCACTATACTTCCATGTTCCCAGTGCCTGTGTTTGAGGGGCAGGTGGGAGAGAGAGAGAGGAAAGTGTGGGGTTTTTTTTGTTCATAGATGAGTGCATCAATCAAAATGAGCGGGTGTTTTAAGACTGAGTAGTAAGTTTCAGTCTAAAGGCTATCCAACCTGTATCAACAGCTCAATTTAGTAACAAAGCTGACAGAGAGTATTAGACACCATGAAACACGAGGGGTCTGAAGGGCTCCATTTTAGGGCCAGTTCTCTTCCATGTTTTCATAAATGACTTGGACACAGGACTTGAAGGTATACTAAGTAAGTTTGTGGATGACACTGAATTGGGAGGAGCTGCTGACTCCATCGAGAGTAGAGAGGCTTTGCAGAGAGATCTTGACAAATTAAAGAGCTGCACAATCACCAACAGCATGAAGTTTAACAAGAAAAAGTGCCAGATTCTGCACCTGGGAAGGGGCAACCCTGGATATTTATACAGAATGGGGGGATGAGAGGCTGGAGAGCAGCCTTAGAGAAAGGGATATGAGGGTTCTGGTCAATGGCAAGTTGAATATGAGCCAGCAGTGTGCCCTGGCAACCTGAAGGGCCAGCCTGAGGTGCACCAGGCACAGCACTGCCTGCTGGTCAAGGGAAGGGGCTGTCCCGATCTGCTCTGGGCTGTGTGGCCTCATCTCAAGCACTGTGTGCAGTTTTGGGTACCACAATATAAGAAGGACATAAAATTATTAGAGAGCACCCAAAGGAGGGCTACAAAGATTGTGAACGGTCTGGAGAGGAAGATGTATGAGGAGCAGCTGCGGTCACTTGGTTGTTCAGCCCAGAGCAGAGCAGGCTGAGCGGAGGCCTCATGGCGGCCTGCAGCTCCCTCACGAGGGGAGCGGAGGGGCAGGCGCTGAGCTCTGCTCTCTGGGGACAGCGACAGGACCCGAGGGAACGGCATGGAGCTGGGACAGGGGAGGGTCAGGCTGGGGGTTAGGGAAAGGTTCTGCACCCAGAGGGTGGTCGGGCACTGGGACGGGCTCCCCAGGGCAGTGGTTGGTCACGGCACTGACATTTCCAGAGTTCAAGAAGTGCTTGGACAATGCTCTCAGATATAGGGTCTGATTTTGGAGTGGTCCTGTGTGGAGCCAGGAGTTGGACTTGATGATCTTTGTGAGTCCCTTACAACTCAGGATATTCTACGAGACCCCATAATATCCAGCTGTACAGAGGCCACAGCCCAGCCTGCCACTAAGAACATTCCAGCTTCCTGCTCCAAACTGAAAAGAGCAGAGGGAGGCTGCCATGGGATTTTAGCCTAACACCTCTGTGGAAAACAACAGCATTCCTTGATTTTGTATTTTACTGTCACCAGTGCTTCTTGGTATAAACGCAAACATACTGAATAAAAATATATTCAAACCATTATCACCCTGTTGTGATACTGCAGGGAGAAAACATTGTAAGAAGCGTTTTAAGCTATTCTCACATGATTATTTTGTGCCCAATTTTGTAGTTCTATTGAAAGTCATGTCTAAACTAGCAAGACTGGGAGAGAAATTTCAGGTTAATTTGGCCATAGTACTCACAGTTCTTAAGAGAACTTAGTTCATTCAGAGAAAGTATTTTTATGGACTACCAAGATCTACAGCAAAACCTGAACTACTCAGTGAATTTTCCTGAGCTTGGTGGTAAAACCTCCACCACAGACTGGAGAGTGGTGTAACTACTTCAAGGTTAGTTTAAAAAATTGAGCTTTTTAAACTAAGTAGTCTCACCCCTGAGATCAAAAAGCTTCTGTTGTTCTTCCCTCACTTTAGTCCAAAATAGTACAGTTACTTTACCATTCTATATTTGAAACATTTATTCTGAGTTGGAAACATCACGATAGGCAAGATGTTCATTCACAGAAACCAGATAGATTTAAATTCTTTCTTCTCCACATATAAGGTTTGTTTCAAGAACTTGAATCTCTTTAAAACGTAGAAGAAAAGGCCCAATATAGTAATTCCTAAAACACCATTACACAGGCACTTCCACGGCTGATTTTAACTAGAGTCTTAATAAAAAGAAGTTTTATGTTTTGGGGATAACTATTGTAAGAATACTACGAAGTTTTCGTAAGAAAAATTAATGTACCAGGAAGACATATAGGAATTTTCTAAACAAAACGTTCAAGTCTCACGTACAATGTTGTTGGTGCTTTTTTGTCTGGTTGGTGGGTTTTTGTTCATTTTGTCATGTTTTCAAAAGTGCACAAGAGATAAGCTTAATAATTAATACGTAAAAATTAATGAGTTGAAGAACACTAAAATCAAAAACAAGCTATTAAAAGCATGCAAATGAGTAAAATAGCTACGAGTTGCAGCAATACTGCAAATATAACTACAAACTTAATATGATTTAAAGACTGAAAACTTCTAACATGCCTGATACAGAAACTAATCCAATGAATGACTCAGAATGAGGATTTAGATGTTTTCTTTCTCTTTTTTTTTTTAATGAATGCAGGAACTTACCAAGTGGAACGCCTTACTATCTGGTTTAACTTTATGTTTTTCCATATATTTGATAAGGCTGCAGTTGGTATACCTAGAGAAGGAAAAAAAATGTGAAATTTGTAATATGCAAAGCACTGATACTGCAAAGCTTTCTTTGTACTCATGAAACATAAGAACAGGATAGTCATCTTTGCTAATCCACTAAGCAGTGGAAAAAATGCAACTACCAAGACCAGAAGACTGATTAAAAATCATTCAGATACTACAGAAATGCATGTTTCCCCTTACATAGTTGTATAATACATATCACATCCACAGAGAAAGCACACTTTTAACCCACATACAGACAGCAAACTATCATTTGGATTTAAATTGCCTTTTAGCCATTTCACTACTGTATCAGTCTGGACAGTTTCATTCGATGCATTTCTAATGGCAGCACACATGGAGATAAATCTTAACAATATCCTACAACGCACAGATCATCATACGAACATCCATAAGCTTGCCTTTTTTTTTTTGGCGTAGAAGCTCAGGAATAAGGTTTCTAAATGGTTTCTTACAAAAATCTTGCAGATGCAAGACACATACATAACACTAAAGTCTCCAATCCCTCAGCTTGATCAGCAGGGAAGCAAAAAGACAACAGTGGTAGGCTCTTAAATGCAGGTATTAGACTCTGGCAATGTGGCAGCAAAACTGTACCATATTCTTTCTTTCATAAGCTACCCTAGACACCAAGACACAATTTTACTCGGTTTGTTGGAAGCACTATAAGGTTATTACATTGCTTTTATGTAGCTCTTGAAGACGAATCATTTCCAGTACCACAGATTTGGAAACAGCTGTGAAAAACTGTGCTTAGCAATCTTAAGAGCTGTCTGGGGTCTTACTGGCATCACTGATTTCACACCTGCCACCCTCCCCTTTGGAGTCCATGTCTGGCTACTTTTATATGATTCACACCAACTCAATAGTCCAAGTTCACTGTTACAAAGCAACTTACTTTCTCTTTCTTCACAATTAAAGTCTTAAACATTTCATAGTACTTGCCTAGTATCTATGTAGAAAACAGCCTCAGCAACAATAAATGTAGAGTAGGAGGGAAGTATAATAGACTTCCTTAAGAAAGCTCATCTCAACACAGACTTACGTGTTTCTTCGGAAATCTTTCATTAAAGTTGAATGTTCGGGCATCTTTTTTATGTCTTCCCAATCTTTATCTGCAAAAATCAGTATTTATTAATATTTTTTCTTTTTCCAAAGTACAACACAGGCTTTGAAAGTATCATTGCGACCCTTATTTTTTTTCATTCATCTTCTCAAACCTTGCAGCAACTTATTTCTTTGTATTCCGTGTCTCGTATTACTTTATCACCTCTTCACAATCAGTCTTCCCAACACCTAAGAGATTCCAGTTGTGTGATTAACTCACTAACTCTAAAAAGCAACTGCCAACTACAGTGAAGATCCCAAATACCCAAAGGACGACACAGAAGGAAAATATGTCAGCCAGTAGGCTTGCAGCCTTCAGAATTGTTACCTAACTTATTCAGGAGCAACAGAGCTCTCTAGTAAACACTCTCATTTTAAGGTATGTTTCCTTCTGATAGCACTGTGTTTTCTTACAGGAAAATGCACAGTGTTACTGTATAAATCTGTGCCAATCTCAACCTAAAAGAAATACTGTTTGCCAATAAACGGTTAAGACAAAGTAATATTGGCACGCTCAAATTAAAGAATATTTCATCCTAACTTCCCTGTGTAGTCAAAGCCTGGAGTGTATTTAAAAATAAAACATGAAACTCACTACCAGCACATTCTGGCCTCAAATGTATTATGCTCTGTGGACAAGATTCTGTGGACAAGTAGTTTGATTCAAGACAAACCTTTACTAAGACATATTACAACTGGAAACACTGGGAGCTCAAAAATATTAAAACGAATAAATAAATCCATATATGTTCACTTCTTTCCCAGTTGTTCTATTTCTTTCCCTATCCCTTATAAATAGTTGAAAATTTCAAATATGGCAAGTGTCAATTAAAGAGCAAAAGAATGCTGAAGTTAATTGAAAATTATTATTTCTTGGTAAGAAACAGACTTTCCAAATCAAGTGCAGACCGTAAGATAGCCCTATTTAAACCTATCAGAAAACAATGAGAGTATTATCTATTTACGTAAGCTACACAAAAACAATATAAAGTCCAAATGAAGAAAGGAAAGCATAAGAAAGTAATAAAATCCCAGGCTAAAAGTAGAAAAAGAAAGTACTGCTTAAAGAAGCTACATTAAGGGGGATTTTCATGAAAATAAAAATATTTAATATGCAAATACAACACTTCAGCAATCTCATACAGCAGTATGGAAGCAATGAACTACATAACAGGGAAAAAGAAAGTCAAATGGAAATGTAAGAGCAAATTTAAGAACAAAATTATAGAATCACATAGAAATAAAGACCACAAACTTTGTGTGATGAGAAGGAAAAAGTCCACCAGAACAGTAAAGGAAAAAATTATTAATACTGAATAGACAACAGGGAACACAAGCAGTTTGGAGAAAGATGACTACAAGCAAAAAATAAGCCCTCTGTTATTCGGACTTCCGCAATCATGTAAACACTGGAAAACAAATAATTAAATGAAAAGATGCAAGATAGCCTGTAGAAAAAAAGATATGACCAACACTGAGGGGAAAATGCCACAGGAGATAACCACACTGTAGTTTATTTTGGCTCATGAGACCAGTTCTTTGTTCTGGTTTGGAGGACAGATTTTTTCTCCGTACATTAACCTTTCTACCAGGAGGAAACAAAAAATAAAAAACCCCATCCCCTACTTTCATATATCATGTTTAATTTAGCATGAGTTAAACTTCTGCATAATATTCACCAAATGTATACATTTTTCTTGGTTTCATACAGTCACTTTACAAATATTTGTAAAAAAAAAAAAAAGCAATAATGAAGAAATGCAGAAATATTCCTTATGATTTTTAATCACCCACCATTAAACATGATCATTAAAAATTATAAAATATTGATACATTTATAAGCAAAGATAACCTTATCATTAATAATAGGAAAAAATCTAATAAGAGCAGTAGATTCTCGATGACTTGTGACAAAGATTGTGTTTGAGCAGCTTTGTTGCTTCGGTCAGCTGCCACCTTCATATGCAAAGAAAGCAATACAGATATCTTTCTTTGAACAGCAGTGATAAAAAAAATACAATATGTACCTGCAGGAAATCCCATTACATTGAATATTCTGTCCAGCTGGTCGTGGTGATAAGGATTACTAGTTTTGATATCCTCTTGTCGACAATGGAATATTGGCTCTGATGTTAGCAGCTCTGCAAATATACACCCTATGGCCCAAATATCTTTAGAAAAGGAGAACAGAAATAAAAATCAAATGAATCTTTCCAAAACCATCTTGGTGAGGTAAGATTTAGTTCTTAAGTTATCAGAGATAAGGTCACTGCATTGCAAATTTCAAGTTTCTGTTGTACTAGTGGCAACACTTCTTGGACTTTCCCTGTTATCTACAGATAGAGGTCCCTAACTCAGTAACAACACAAGGTTAACAACACAATATTAAACATACAGGTTTTGTGGGTTGTTTGTTTTTTCCCTGCTTGGTTTTGTGTTTTATTCTGGTGTTTTTAAGTGCAGTCACCACTGCTGTAAAACATTAATTTGATGAAAAATAAGAAAAAAAGGAGACAACTAGGTAAACTATTTGGGTAACTGTCCACAAAACACAAATGAAGAACAGCTAACCAACACCTTGCCCATTCATGGTCAGGCTGCTCCCACCAAAAATTTGCTCTCTGATCAGCCCCTGGGTTTAATAAATAGTAAAAGATCCCTAAAAAATGCAAGTTGAAAAGCAGTGATATTGCAATAAGCAAAATGCTATCTATAAAACTTTGCAGAAAAAGAGTAGGAAGAAAATTGTTCCATTCCCAAGCACCTTATTCCCCGCCACCACCCTTTTTTAAAAATAACATTTGTTTAAATATATATATCTATAGGTTTTTCTCTGTGGATAGCCTTCCCCCAGCCCTTGTTTTTTATCATTATTATTTTTAAAACTAAAATACTTTCAGGTGTAACCATTGTGTCCCAATCTGTAAAATAAGAAAGCCTAATTTTTCTGATTTTTTCCCATTTTTTTCCAGTATTTACAAATGCAATTTTTAACTTATGTAAAGTAAAGCCACGCCGAACCTTGAATGAACAAGAAAAGGTCATGAACAAGGACAAAAGCAAATGATGCAGAAAGCATAACCCCATTACTCAGTGTTTGCATACAGTCAGTTTTTATCAATGCCAAAAGAAATTATGTACTAAAGGCCATGACCATCCATGCAGTTTTACATGCTGCAAGCAGAAGGAAATGCAATTACAACAAAAAAGCAGTTTAAAGAAACATATAAAAACATATTTAATAAAAGAAATGCAGCATTAACAGAAGAGTTGCTGAAAATACATTCAAGTCAAAGATTAAAATCTCTGACAAAAACACTGATATGATTTTAAGAAAACAAGGGTGAAGTCTGAGGAAAGAAGTTCAGGTTACAGAAATAACAACATATATGCCAACATACAGTCTCCATGTTTGTGTAAAATAAGCAAAGCGCTGCAGGGGAAATTGTTTCCCCAGAAACATTTGTCAAGCTTTAATGTATCTTTTAAAAAAGAATATTCTAGAGAGGAAACACTTCCCAGTCCTCTTCCCTACAATCTCTCACTCCCATAGCGAAGCCTCTCACATCCACTAAGGTGGACGTCTCTCCAGTCCTCCAGCTACAGCACAGGACTGCTCCTGCCTTCGGAGGTGCTTGACCACCAAACTGGTCAGGACAGAGACTGGCAAAGGGAAGGCAGCCACGCCATGCCGAGGTTGATAAAATTCGGACTGGTGAGTAGGAATTAAGAGGTAAGGAGTAGGCAGCACTAAGCTGATGTAACTAATGCCATCCTCACAAAGTCTGCTTTCTGTGAGGATGAAGGTTTTCTGGATGTGCCTAGTGCAGCACCACAGCCTAGGCTGGTGCATGATGCTGACGATGTCTCATTACCTCAAGAAACTCTGATTCACACTTGTGCTTAGAAATAGACACAGAGAGGTCAAAACACAGAGGCTTGAATGAAGCAGGACTTATTACTGGCAAATTACATCTTGGGACTGTTTCTACTGATGGCAAACACACACCAAATAGCAAGCTTAAAATTTCTAATTTCTCAGAAGCAAATTCAGCATTGTCTTCGCATTTACAAAAAGTGTAGACTATAAAATAAAATGTCAGGCTGCATTAAACTTCACTGTTACAGACTAGTTTCAGTGCAGCCAACAGTTTCCATTCTGTACTCTCACAAGTTTATTTCATGCATTTATGAAACTAGGTAAAAACATCTGCAACAAAATTAATGCACTATGCATCATCGTATGGATTTTACCAAGAGTTTGAAGCTGCATCCATAGCGTGTATTACCTCTAACAGCATTTACAAAAATCTGATGTGGAAGCCATATCAAATTATACTGCATTGCAGGGCATTTGGAGCCAAAAACCAGAAATATTTCATTCCTATATTCTAGCCTGAGATCACAGTAAACTGAACAATTTGACAAAGGTAGGTGTTTCCTCAAGAAATCAGTAATGTACCATTAACTCAGCTACTGTCCTTTGTACTATTTAACAATGCTTCAACATGTGGGTGCATTCTGAATGTAGTAGGTTATCCTCCGTGTTACTTACCAATAGCTTTGGTATAATGCCTTGCTCCAAGAAGCAACTCTGGAGCTCGATACCAGAACGTTACAACTACTGGATCCAAGTCTGCTAAAGGCTTCAGAGGTGAATTAAATAATCGGGCAAAGCCCATATCAGCTGCAAAATTCAAAGAGAGGCGTTTTAAAATTTTAGGAAAATTACCACATTTCTTTTTAAATGAACTGATTGAGTTCACTTGTTACTGCTACCATCACTGTGCTAAACAAAACACAAACACAGACTGCAGCAGATAGGAATTCTGTGAGCAGATTTCATTTTTGTAAAGCTTTTGTAGAAGTTACTGGATATCACCACCTATAAAGTATATCATTATAAATCATTACTAACATGAGCCATTTAGAACGAAGAATTAACCATTGTTCTGAAAAAGCGCATCAACTCACTTCTCTCAGGACACTGGTAAATCCCGACTCATTTTACCTGATGTTCTCGAGTAAAATATTCCATTATTACCACATGGTCTTTCAAGAAGCAGCGTTTTAGATGTGAACAAAATGTGAGTTCTGCAAAGGTTAGAATGATTTATAATACATACATGTACGCCACAAAAGCTACCTCCTCGTGAAGTTAGCTGTAGCAAGATTTCCCTCACAAAAAAAGCAACTAAGCCTACGGCACCTGCCTCCCTACTCACTTTCTGTCAAGATGTTATTTCCAGCACCAAGATACCAGTACCAGATACCATTTAGGCTACGATTTTAAAATTCTGTTTGGGCGATCGTATCATTAAAAATTGCTTTTTAGACTTGCTAATATACAACTTCCTAGAAAGCTCTCTAAACTGGCAATATAAGTGATACAGGAAAAAATGGGCAGAGACTAAAATTTGCAGCTTCTCCCACCAGATCAGTTTCCCTACCCACCACTCCCCAAATCCCAAGAAACAGGGACTCTGTGGTGCAGGGATACGCACGTGCTGAGGAAAACTAAAATGAGATGAGCAGCCATTCTGAGGGCAAAGAAACTACATGCTATAGCTCACTGTTTGAGGGAAAATTGCGGTGTAAGTATGGGTCTCTTGACTAAACAATATGAAATATTTTTTTCATATGCACTCCTATTTATGATTGTTTTAATGCATTTAAAAATAGAAACATTTTACAGTTTTCTACATTATCAATTACTCAAGATATGATCAAGTCACTAGTACTTATGAAAAATAAGGAAAATTGTTTGCAGAAAGTGAATTTATGACTCAAAATGACACAAAAAGCTTATAAAATTATTTTAAGTTAAATACCAGTTATGTATTTTTTAGATAAATTAGTTACACTGGAAAAGTGGAAGCCCTTGGTACGGGTGTAACTTCTGCATTCTTTTCCTGCTGTGGTAATATCTTAAGAAAATAAGAAAAAAAATCTACATTTTGATAACACACTTAGAAATACAGGGTTCCCCTCCCTCTTCCCCCCGGGAATGGATGGCTCAGAGGACTGGTGGCACGATACAGAATCCTTCACCTGTCCATTAACAGTCTGACTAAATTTAGTTGTGCTCTAAGTTATTCCCAAATTAATTCAAGACTATCCATTAAGAAATAAATGGGTGGTCTATGTGCAATTACTAGCAAATAGTTGTGTACAGCAAACATCACCACCACAGTTGAAACTGCATGTGCCCAGAGGATGACCTACGTTCTCAATTTTGGAAGCAACTGCTCCATGAAGAATATGGCAATAGGAAGAAGTTGTCACTTCTGCAGTCCGTGCTGTCCCTGTCGTGTACATAGAAGACCTCAACCTCTGCTGTCGACCTTAAACCTTGGAAGGGCATTAAAATCTTTCAGGGTAGGGCGTGCAGAAGTGTTCAAGCCTGGCCTGTCTATTCCCTGGATCTCAAAAGGGGAGGGAAGCACTAGAGCGGCACTGAGCACTCCAAGAAAAATCCTACCCCTAGCCTTTATACTAGTGATTAACGATATAGTTCAGATGAACAAAACAGTAAGAGTACAGAGCAACAATGCAGAAGAGTAATCTCATGAAGGAAAGCCAGAGGGAAGTGAAAAAGATGGACTATCCTTAAAAAAAAAGCCTTCCACACAGGGCTGCATTACTGTAACAAGTGTGAGTAGGCTGTGCATTAGCAGCCTGCTATCAGAGCACCGCCACGCTAATGCACAGCCTGGTATAGCTTATTACTGTTAGGCTACAGTTAATTTTTAGTTATTTGTTTACTTTAATTTAAAACACTTGAAATTCTACAAATTATCCTCTCTCACTCTGAACAGTATCTCCCACCAGCAAACATTACAGCAGTGGGGGAAGTGTTGGGCCATTACTACCCTGTTACAGCCCGATCTGAGCATTTAGTGGTAGTTCTCACTAAACATTTTATCTGAATTGCTGTGTTTTCTGGACTTTAGGATCCCTTGTGCTTATATACAAGGGACCTGCCTACCCTTTCAAGAACATTTTGCAGGCTAAATGCCACCTTTGACTGCTACAAAATTTAAGGTTTGTCATAGCGTATAGTTCCCTATTTAGATTTTAGAAGTAGCAGCAAAATAATGTCATGACATTACAGGGCTAAATGGAGGAAATTTTAAAATCCCATTTCTTTCTCCTCCTCTCCCCCTAGCTAGCTCTCATCCTTATCCCCACATCAACATCCCCCGCCCCACACAAACACCCCGTTAAACAAAATATAACATTTTCCACTTTTGATTGGTGAGGCTACAGCATTTCATCGTCAGAACTGGTGGAGGGATCTAATATGAAGAAGCCAGTCACTCAGAAAACAGCATTTAGACAATGTCTCCAGCACATACTAGTATGACAGTAACTACTTTAGGGGGTACAACCGCACCTCCAGAACATTCTAACTTAAATGCTACACTGGGACTTATCAAAGATATAAACATACCAATTTTTACTCTTCCTCGCTCAGGACCTTCACCCATAACTAAAATATTAGCAGGTTTCTGTGGAAAAAAAAATAAATATACAATACATATACCACGATAAACCTAAACATTAGTCTCTGAAAAGTTAGTTAAGCTTTGTTTTTGCCAGTTTTAAACCAAATTTGATTCGATAAAAATGACAAGTTTCTCTGTCATGGTAAAGCTGTGCAAGGACCCAGACACAGGCTCTCCCTGACTGCTTCTTCTTCACGTTTCCTCCCAGCACGTCTGTGCCCCAGCACCGTGCTCCCTCAGCTGCCACCCTGCTGCCTGTCCTTACCCTGCAGAGCAGGCAGTCACCAGCCTCCCCGATTTCTACCAAAATCCTCCTGGGTGCCCTGGGCAGGAGGAAGCCCGGTGGCTGCTCACCGCCCCTTCGCCCCAGAGGCCTGGCGCGGCCCTACAGCGTGCTAGGCCCAGCGTCACCAGGCACGTTGCAGGCACATTCATGAAGAAAACACGTTACCATATAGTTTTATGGGAGACAAAAGTCATCTAAATTATTCCTAATTAAAAGTGTATACCAATTCAGACAGCTGCAAAACAGGAAAGCATTCCCTACACGTTATCTTCCTCTCCATTATTTTGACAGCAAAATAAGGATTATCCCCTTTCTTTTACTAGGGATGTGAGTTAAAGGATTGTGCTAGAGTACACTGCTTAGAAACATAACCACTCAATCTTTAATCCATCCCCCCATCCTTTATTTTCTGTCTAGCAGTTAAATTCTTAGAGCCCAGTCTCCACATCTGCAGTCAGAGGATTCCTCACATGCTAACACACTGTACGTAAATCAAGCCTGCACTGCTTACTTTGAGGAAAGAAGTCAGGAAATTCACTATCAGAGCTGAAAATTTATACCAGATTTTTTAAAATATCCACTCGTACTGTAATTCTTGGACAAAACGGGGGGTCTTAATCAGTTGTCAATTATAAGAGTTGTAATAAGGCTGAGTTACAGCTGTGGCTTTGCTTTCCCAGTTTAAGTAGACCTGAAGAAAAAAAGTAGTCCAGGAAGATAGTTTAGGCTACCTGAAAATTAAAATAATAAACCCGAGCATCTCTTTTAGAGAACAAAAATGTGATTTACCAAACACATACTCTAGGAAATTCTCGAGTATTATTAAATCTGTTAAGCTTTGGTAGAAGCATATTCAAAGAGTTTTATGACCACAGTTTAACACTGATCTAGTAGTAATTCATATTGTACAAAACAAGATGAAAAATAATAATGCAGCAAAAAAAAAAATGCTTGAGAAACTGAATTACTACAGCTTATGAAAAGCTCCAGCATGGATTTCTGAAACTACAATCCACGTACAAAAGACGTAAAAGGAATCTGGATGCTGCGTCTCTTCTCTGAGCACAGGTTAAAGAGGAAGCAAGTGTTACAGCTTGACTGTTCATAGAGGTAAGACGTGACCTGTTGTCTTTCCAAAAACAGTATCAACTCAACAGACCAGACTTGTGCTGTATTAGCTCAGTGATGTGCAGAAGAACTTGTGTCCCACACCACCAACTCCACCCCCACCTTTCTTCTTTTTAACTTGCATCAAATTTTGATCGTTTTTGACAAGTTCCAGAAATAAGCAAGCCTCACAAACCTTCAAATTCAGAGGTAATGCTGAAGTTTAAAGCAATTTAAACTGCTATTTAAACTGCTATGTAAAAAAAACAATTTCACCACATAAGCCATTCTATTTCTATGCATTAATAAGTGCAAATGTGCATATCTTTCATGAAAGCTGCTTCGGTGTATCTGGGATGTTAATAAGCCACGTGCCTAATTAATATTTTTTTCTTGGTAGAATTAATGATTGGTTACACAGGCACTAAATTTTTTTTCAGATAAGTAATACACTGGATCTGAAGTATAGTTTTTCCTCCTGCATTTTCACAAGTTGGTAACTCTCATTACAAAAAATGCTTATAACATCCTCTTCATGCTTTTACCTTAAAATAATTTTACTACTTGGCTTGTGATAGGAGCCATATTCACACACAGACTCCATTATGACAAACGACTAACCAGCACAGCTCTGGTTAACAATTCCTGCCCCAAAGATCCCCTGCCCTAAGTTCAAAGTAGGTACAGAGGAGAAGAGAAAGCACAAAGAGATGAGACAGCACTGGTTAGCAAAATAGGTAACAACAGCTTGATTCATGCTCTTTTTTTTTTTTCCTCTCAAGATTTACAGAAAAAGTTTTAAACCACAGACAATTTAGAAATCCGTGTAGGAGTCTTCTGAAGCCACAAGTTACAAAAAAACTCAACCGTCAATCTTGAACAACGATTCATAGCAGTTCACCTCCTTCTAGAGTCAAAAGCCCTTCACTGAAAAAGCACTGTTTGAAAAAGAAGATTCTTACTGCAGACAATATTTGTCACACGTACCACATCACTGTAAAGAGAGACAGCATCACATGTGAAGTCAAAGATTAAAATAATTAAATTTAAAATAAAGAGTACTTATTTTGAAGGTGCTCATTCCTGCAGTCATGGAACAACACAGAACAACATCATTAGTTGAAAGCATTTTCCAAACAAGCCTGTTAATTGACATTTAAATTCCATAGGGGAATATCTACCAGAAAGCAGTACTAGGACAGTACTGGCATTCCTAAAACACACAATTTGAGGACTCCCCAAAACTATTTGAGCCCACTAACAAAGTGAAAACACGGATCAGGGATTCTTGTTGTACAGCTTTGACTCAAATCCACCATCTGGAGAAAAAAACAACACCCAAAAAGACAGATTGGGAGAAACTGAATACATATTAGAAATTTCTATTTATTTGCAAAGGAAAATAAGCAATCATTAGAGACAGAAGGGAGAAATCTGGACAAACTTTGGTTTAATTTATTAAAATTTCATTTCATTTTAATTATCCAGAGAAAATGAAAATTTAAAGTGCTTATTCAAATCATTTGGGCTAAGCAAGTGAAGAAAAATCTTTCAGCAATTTTTTTATCTTGTGTTCTGAAAACAAATTATTTTAAAACAGCAATCTTTTCTATAACTGCTAATAAACAACTTCTAAAAGTCACTTCTTTTTGTTCTAGTTTATTTAGTTTTGCCCTCAAGTAAAACACTTTGCTCATGCCAGACAAATGCAAACAAGAAAGTTGTTGAGATCCTAAACAAAATGTGAAGAGCCATGCAGCAATGTACAGCCAAATACTTCACAAAGACTAACAAACAACTTTCTGATACTATTACAGAGTTTAAAAAAAAAAAAAGTAAATGAAAAAATGCCTCCCCATTCAAACCTCCTACCCTCAGCAGCAAGGGAATAATTCATTCTTGTGGATGAATGGCCTTGTGACCATGGCATAGCACTAAATCTTGTCTTGTCCTAAATCTCGCTTTGTAGGACTTCTTGCCTGACTTCTAGACAAATCCTATTCTTGTGCATTTAACCACTATTACCACTGAAGAGAAAACAAAGACTCCCACTGAAATAATTTCATGTACTTCTGTTTTTTATCTGTATTTGTGAAGAGCATAGAAATCCTAAGAAACAGGGTAACTTCGTACAGAGGAGCTAAAGCAAATAGAGGATATACTGACAGGATAAAAGATCTACAAAGAACTTCAGGCAGAACCTCTTCTACCTGCCTCACCTAAGACCTGATCCCATCACCTGTTCACCCAGATCCTAAAGTGTTTGGTGATAAAGGATGCGCAGTCTTCCCAGGAAATCTACCTTCCTTCACTCTTCTCCATAGCAGTGGTTTTCATCAGCATCTAATGCAACAAATAACATCGCATCCATTGCCTCACGTCTTACACATACATCAAGAGAAGGCGAAGACAACCATCCCTTTGACTTGAACAAATTCTTACATCTTTGAAGATCTACGCCTTTTTTCAGTCCCAATATACAGATGAAAAGAACTCTCTTCTGCTCAGGGTTTCCTAGTAGGCTATTTTTTTCTAGATTCTTACTGCTTCCCCCTAGCTGCTCTGCATTAGGGCCACCGGTTTGTTTGAACTGGAGTGCTCCAAATTACACAGTGCTCCTGTTGAGGCTTTGCTAATGCTAAATACATCGGAGAGATAATTTTACATGCCTGGCATAGCATCTTCCCCTGCATATGATCCCAGTAGAGTATATAGATTTGCCTGTGTACGGTGATAGATTCATTATGAGGTTATGAGCCATGTATTTTCTTCACATCTTTTCTGCATTTATTTATTTTCAAACATTCCCCCATTTGAACAAACATCACACTCAAACATTGCTTCTGAACATACACTGAAAGTGTTTGTGTTCATTCAGGAGGAAAACTTGGGCTTAAAAACTTATTCCGTTTTATATTTTGTACATAAAAATGCAAACAACATGAAAATTATACCAATCTGTCTTGATGAGATGGAATCGCAGATCAAAAAAGACATCATTCCATCATTCTCATTGCTCACAGCAAGTTACTCATAAGAGCAGGTGATTACTTGTTCCACGTCCATATGCTAGGTGATTGGAAATCACAGGGCATTTTTTTTGTGCTCCAGTCAAAGCATTCGGTCAGTTCCTCCTTTCACTGAGTTTCACTCATCAAAGCAGTGAGGAGGAAAACAAGAGAATGTTTGGAAAGCTTAGCCACTGTGGTGCTTTGTGACTATTTTTGACACGAAACCAGGCCTGTAGAAACTATTACTCCGCATATTGTTGGCTATTGGGCTGTTTATTAACTAGTTTGTTTTAAAGGTTAAACATATTTATCAGCTAATAACCCAAATTCCTTTGATTTAACTATGGTATTATAATGTAGAAGGAACTTTTTTTTGCTTGCCAATTATTAAATATTTGCAGTAGTCCAACGTGTATTTACAAAAAGAACAGACTGACCCTCTTTGTATTGCCGTTTTAATGCACCTTTCAATAAGGTGTATCCTAACTAGTATCCTAACTAGTTTTCCTTTGGACTATCCCATATCTAAGAGTTTGGTTACTAAAACACCACTCAGTAGAAGGCTCACAGTGATGGGGTGACTCAAACCAGTGACTTCTGCTGACCTCTAGCATCTGTGCATCATCAGTGGCCGCGCCACCGGCTTCCAGAACTGACATTTCTGCTTGTGATGAGCCAAGATAATTGAAAAAGTGTAACACTTCTCATTTGAAACGACAATTTTATTCAAGAATAATATTAAGTACTGTGTTTTTATCCCTGAATTTTTGCAATCAGTTTCAACAATGATATTATTAAGATTTAGGATTACTATTCAGACTTCAAAATATTATATTAAACTGTATAGGAAGAGATTCAAATGTACGACCCCATAATTGTAGGAAACTTCAGCTTCTTCCGCTGTATGTGAGAAAGTGCTCAAGAAGCACAAAAGTTAAAAATGAAGTTTGTAAATCAATGGCATGGAAAGAAATAAAAAGGATTTTGAAAGACAACTGCAAGGGCTTCCCAGTGTCAAGTTGTAACCTTCTGGGAAGAGTAGTTTTTGTGACAGAGGCAAAAATCTAAAATACTAATGTGATTTAGCACTTCACAGGTTCTGTGACAAGAAAAGCTGTGCAGCAAAAACCTAGGAGCCTTCAGACGTCCTGGCAAAATTCACACCCTCCTGTCATGGTCTGTGACCCACAGAATATTCACACTTCTTAGGCTACATTTGCTTGTGAACAACTTGGTTGTTCTTCAAGTCATCATAACATACACCAAAACATTTTCCCATTAATGTGGGATGTTCGCATTGGTATCACATTCTCTGCAATTATAACTAATTTTTTTGAACATTTTATGCTTAAAGAAAATAATTCAATTAAATTTCCATTTTGAACAAAACTGACTAATGCAATGCTAAGTAGTGCTCAAGCACAATGTAAATGCCAGTACGAACATATTCAGCTGATAGTATCAGCAATTTTCTCAAGTTCATTTCCTTCCTTGAATTAAAAGATGTGCATTTACAAATAAAGAATTAATTTTCCTCACATGTTAACTGATCTGCATCTTTAAAATAAATTATCATCAAAAGACCACTACAAACAATGTAATATTCAATTGAAAACAATGGCTTCACATGTATTAAAT
The DNA here is from genome assembly GCF_040182565.1 of Anser cygnoides. Lineage (NCBI taxonomy): Eukaryota > Metazoa > Chordata > Aves > Anseriformes > Anatidae > Anser > Anser cygnoides. The sequence continues at coordinate 191,013,184 of NC_089873.1, forward strand.
CTAACTATTAAAGTCTTCTTAATTAAAAACACAAGTTCTGAAAAGCACTGGAAAATTTAAAATCTATTTAAATTTAATACATCCTATTGATTATATTTTTATAAAAAAAGATCAGAGGGTTTTTTGTTCATTTAAGACAAGAAAACATTCAAGCATCTAAAAATTCTCATTTAAACCAGGAACTGTTAAAATTGCCATTAACGGCCAAACAAAAAAAAAAAGCAGGCATGATCAAAAATTTTCGAAGTACAGAAAGTATTGGACAGGATAAAAGATACATGGATGCTATATCTATGCCAGGGAAGCCTTCTGCTAGGTACCATCAGCATATTTTATCTCGCTTGCAGCCTGATGAAAGCTGCTGGCTTCACTATTACATTTTTATGCTCTGAACACACTCCAAGAATTGCTTTCAGTTACTGGCACTCAAGTACTGAAAACTTGGGGCAATGTAACTTATTAAAACCTGTGCATAGTCTAATACAAAGGCTTTTCTATCATTTTGATTGGAACTGAATTACTGTTGAAAGAAATTACACTTCTCAGGCAAACCCTCCCAGCTTTTGTACAAATGTACAACAGGACAAGTTGGAAGGTGCAACTTTCTGTACTAACCCCCCAAGGAAGAAAAGGGGGATACCATAAGCAAAAAAAAATATATATATATATATGTATTATATATCTATATATATATATTTCTGCATCTTCTTTGTAGGAAACTCTACTAACATGTTAAACAGGGTTAACAAATCACTCAAATGTGTAATAACAAACTAAACCAAACAGTCTTGCACAAATACATTTCCTGTGTATTTTGCTGTGAGTGATTACCCTACCAATAGGTCAGGATGACTGGTTGCTGTGGACACATTGGAAACAGGAGCTTTGTTCAACACCAAAATCAGACTTCTGGCCATCTCACAAAGCCATCAAAGCCATTAAAATCCAGGCTAGTAACAAAAGAACAACTTAAAAGCTATAGACAAGAAAGAAATCTAGTTTATGTATTTGCATCCCAAGAATTTCACCTAATTCAAACACAACTTTTTCTAATGAAAACACTGAAACAGATTCAAACTACTTGTACAAATCCTCATGTATGCATATGTATACACATACATACAGATATAAAAATGATGTGGATATGATATTATATGTGTATATATGAATGATATCCCTCAATATAACACCTATCTAATTCTCAAAACATCATTTTACTTCAGTTATTTATCTATTTCAATGCTCTGGACTTCAAAACAAAACATACACAAAAACTATTTCTAAACTTCAAAAAAGTAGCAGTAAAAGTATTTTACCAAATCCAAATTTGACAGAATAGCATATTAAAGAATGGTAGTTCTGCACATGGTCATCCTGCTTTCTGAAAACCGCAGAAATTCAAGACAGAACAACATAGTAACTACTCCTGTTAGGAAGGTATTTTCTTCGAATACTGCAAAGATCTTCAGCTATTGAAAACAAGAAAGCAGAACATTTTCTAACGTTTCAATAAAATGTAGCTGTGAAATATAGAAAGCTTCCACATCTTCGTGTTTATTATGACAACAGCCCAGAATTAAATATTGAGGAAATGGACTGCAAGTGGAAAAAGAACACTACAGTCATCTGACCACCTTCCTACACATCCAAACAGCTGCATCTTTCTGCTGCTTCCTCCCCTCACTCCCATGTCATGTATTAGATGGCAGAAGGAAGCACAGGTTTTAACGATCATCCCTTTTGCAAAAAACTTATTTCCTCCTCTGAAGGATTTATGAAGGCAGTATAAATGGACTCTGAGACTGCTGCAATAACTACTACTAAATGTGGTTATGATTGAAAATGCCAAGTTCTCTACGTACGAAGAGATGGGATCCCTCATCTGTCTGACAATCTTGGGTAGCTGACCGAAGATGTTCAGAATACTGTATTTTTAAACGCTGAGTCGTGAAAGTTGCATAGTGGAGAACCATTAACAGAAACCTCAAGTCTTTTGCATAATTTAAACCATGAAGACAACTTTTACAAGGAGCTCCTACATCTTCACAAGTAAGGTATTTGGGTGAAGCTTGTCAAACCTTTTAATAGTCTAACTCTCCTCTCATGGTGAAAAGTAACAAAACTAATATATGATTACATGGAACAAAAAACCCTCCAAAACACTTTTCTGTATTCCTAGAAGAAGAAAAAAAGCTTAAAATTTATTCTATACACTTATAAAAACATTCATCACAAAAATCCTTGACATTTTCTGTTTAAAGAGCAAAGATACGAAGCCTTTGTTAAAAGCCTTCACTGAAAAAAAAAAAAAGTTATCTTTCACAGTTTTCATATTTTAGCTCACCATTCCCTAACTCATCACTACATCTTTCAGTCCGGAGCATCTCAACAAGTGGAGGTGCTCTACGATGGGTGCAGCTCCTGAAACCCAAGTCCTCGGCATCTGAGCCTTAGACCCTTCTCCCACTTTTCTAACTGCACATATTCCAGCTTCATCCCCTATCTTGCTTTCCCACAGCCAGAATCCTCTAGTTCCCTTCTCACTTGCCATCTGCTTTGATGACCAAGTAGATTGAACAAGAAAAAAGGCATGTGGTATAAACGAGCAGGGAACCACTGTCTTTAGAAGAAGACAAGGCAAACTGAAATGGTCCTAGGATAGCTGTCAATACATTCCTCCCAGAATGCACATCTTCCTCTATTTGACCTCTGTTTTTCATAAAGTTTCTAAGAACTTGATTGTTTTGATATCATATCTTATCAAATTTCTCAGAAATTTGATAATTTCTCAGAAATTTGATAGATAGAAAAGTTACATGCGGATTTAGCAAAACCAGTATGCCCATGTAAGCTTTGCTTCCTTAAGAAACTAACCTAAAGCCACACAATACTGGGAGACAAACACAAAGGTTTGTTATTGTGGAGCACACAACACCATTTACATTTTTTTGGCTATTTCTCTAGGTACTAGAGTAGCAATGCTGTCATTTCTCCTAGAAAAAGCTCTCAAGTGCCACCTCGTTTTCATTTTTAGAAAACAGTACTCAATAAGCAGAAAAATCAATGTGTTTCTGGTACTCTTACTATGTTCCACTGAACAAGGACACACTTCTAAAGCCAAAAAAATGAGATTTAATTCTTTATGAAAGACATTGAAAAGGCCTTCTTCAATTTAACGCTCTGTGAGGTGAAGATGTAAATGGTTTAAAGAACATTCCTGAAACATTCCAACCTGCACTGAAGGGCTCTAGGGGAAGCAGGAGAGAACAAAAGCAGTATTTGGTTATGCAAGTATTGAAGTTAATTTCCAACCCTCAGATTTAAGTAAGCAGCCTTATTTCATGATTTTGAAATTTTTGGACAGAGTTAGTTTTCTTCGTAGACACTTTTGTGATGCTGTCTTGGATTTTTGATTAAAACAGCGGTGATAACAAAGGGGTGGCTTGGTAGTTACAGAGCAACTCTCTCACAGAGCCAAGGACTGTTCAGCTCCTGGTGCTGCCCTGCCAGTGAGGTACCTGGGGGTGCACAGGGAGCTGGGAGGGGACACAGCCAGGAGCTGGCCCAGACTGGCCAAAGGGATGCCCCATTATCATTTGGTGTCACACTCAGCAATAACAGCTGGGGTAAAGGAGGAGGAAGGCGGGGATGCTGGGTGTGATGGCGTTTGTCTTCCCAAGAAACCACTACACACATGAGCCCTGCTTTCCTGGACGTGGCTGAGCACCTGCCTGCCGACGGGAAGTAGGGAATGGATTCCTTGGTTTGCTTTTGCTTCACCTGCTGATCTGTCTGTATCTCAACCCGGGAGTTCTCACTCATTAACCTTTCCAATTCTCTTCCGCATCCCACCTGGGGAGAGCAAGCAAGCAGCTGTGTGATGCTCAGCTGCCTGCCAGAGCTAAACCACAACATGTTTTCCTTCCATTCCTTTTTGCTAGGTTAATTACCTCTCCTAATACTTTCTACATTGCTCTACCTTGATCTTCAGTTTAAGTTTTGGGCAGACTGGGTTTACCGTATTTTCAAAACATGAGAACTTCATGTAGTCAAAAAGTGTTGCCAGCTGTAAATTACAAGGTTGTTGGACTGAGCTATTATCATTTCAGAGGACTAATTATTTTTATAATTATTTACAGAAAAGAAATTCTGAGCTAAAAAGTTAGTGGAATCTAATTTTAGGTTCCAATAAACAAAACAACTGATACACAAAACAAACTGATACAGTTGGATTCTTTCGAAACACCTGAAAAAGATACTGAAAGGCTAAAAAAATTACTCATCTTTATAATGCTCTGATAAGGTTGGACTTGACCAGGAAGTCAATATGGCTTGGAATAAAAGCAGTAGTAGGGGAGATGGATATGGAAAGTGTTCTGGAAATTGTGAGATTTCTGACCTTCCCTTGCACTCCTGTTTTTATCTGAATCAACTTTACAAACACGCTTTTTACTTGCGATCAGATAAATCTCTACCAAAAGTCTCCCTATTCAATACTTCATCTTAATAGGAATCTAACACCATTTCATGATAAAAGATTATCAAAAATGTTTAGGATTGGCATCCCATTTTTGCTGAACACTGGTTGCTTGGATAAAAAAATATTTTCAGGTTTATCTGTTGATCTGACATATGATCAATAGGGGGGTTTTACTCCCTCCTTTTACAATCCTCACCTAAAACTTAAGTGACCTTGAACTTGGTTGTAAGATTTGAAGTTAAAGATGATCAACCTGTAAAAAGCTATGAAAGGCTACATTCAATTGCTCAAATGTAGGTGTTCTATGAATTAAATATATATATATTCACTATCTGTAAAGCTGCCCAATTTGCAAAATCACCAGGAACGAAAACCAAATACCACTAGAAAAATAGAGTGGATACTGTATTTTCATTTATCTTTTCAATTTTTTCAATGTTAACTACCTTTAGCACAATAGGAATAGCCCACCCAAGAGAAAGTGACATAGTGCTAATCCAAGGGAAGTCCAAAAATATGAATATCAGTAACATTAATCTGTATAGAACTGGCAATTTTTTTAAATCTCTCTAAGAACAGATACTTGGGTTTTGAGATACTGTGGTTATGGAAGCCTTTCATAACCAAAGTTGGTTCAAATATAGAAGTGAAAAGCCACATGAGGACAAGTTTGTTTTTATTTTTTATCCCCAGCAAGCAGCTGGAGATAGTAAGTAGCACTTACTATTACAGAATCATACAATATCCAAGTATCCAAACTGGAAGGGACCCAAAAGGATCATCGAGTCCAAAGACATCCACCCCCCCCCCAAAAAAAAAAACAAAACATATGTCTGAGAGCATTGTCCAAACGCTTCTTGAACTCGGGCAGGCTCTGTGCCATGACCACTGCCCTGCGGAGTCTGTTCCAGTGCCCGACCACCCTCTGGGTGCAAATTTTTTTCCTGATATCCAGCCTAAATTTTCCTAATGTTTAACATATTGAACTAGCATCCTAAAGGACCTGCCAGTAAATTCCAGGCTAAAGTCTAGAGTAAGTAGAGCTTCTCCCAAATACCAATTCCTGCGTTTTAATACAAATTGACATTCCTACAGAAATATCATCTTCCATTTTATGGCCACACAGCTATCCACCTTTGGATACATAATCTTTTTTCCTCAGGAAAAGAAAATTAAACTATGACCTCCCTTTCTTACCCTGCTGCGTTCAAGATAAGCAGCAAAAGTTTTCTTTTGATGTAAAACTTACTTTTGCCTTTCATCGCCCTTTCTTCACAGTGATTCTTATTCTGTATGAGCCTTTTAATCTTTCATGTTTTTTCTTACTCACACCTCTCCCTCCTCATCCCTCTCCCTCCCCTCCAGGTTCTCTTCTATTGATTTATCATGAGCTAGACTTCAGAATTTGAAAAAACAATAACTTTTCAAAGCAGATCAGTGAAGATGTAACACATTGACAGAATGCCCGAGGTTGGGGGGCACCTCTGGAAATCTTCTACAAGCTGGTTGCAGGTGCACTCTGACCTAATCATCCAAGTCATTAATGAAGATGTTAAACAGTATTGAGCCTCGGGATTCTCCACTAGCAACTGGTGTCCAGCTCAACTTTGTGACACCGATCACAACCCTCTAAGCCCATCAGCTCAACCAGTTTCCAATTCACTGTTCCAATTCCCTAGTCTGTACTTCACTAAGCTTGTCTACAAGGATATTATGGGATGCAGCACTGAAAGCCTTACTAAAGTCGAGATAAACAACATTCACTGCTCTTTCCCCATTCATCTGGCTAGGCATTTTGTCACAGAAAGCTTTCAGGTTGGTTAAGCGTGATTTCACCTTCATAAATCCACGAAGACTACTCCCAATCACCATCACATCTTTCATTATGTTTCAAAATGGCTTCAAAGAGGATTGATCTATCACCTTCCCAGGGATCAAGGTGAGAGCAACTGGCATATTGTTTCCCAGTTCTTCTTTTTAGCCTTTCTTGAAGACTGGAGTGACATTTGCTTTTTTCCACCCTCAGGAACCTCCCCTGATTGCTGTGACCTTTTCAAAGACTGGCCTTGCCATGACTTGATTATATGAAGCTAATGATTTTGTATATGTCTGTAAGCTTTTCTATGGTGAACTGAAGGACCTGAGAAGTATGCTTTTTACTTTTCTGATCGGCAGGCTGGTAGCATTGCAGCAATACCGTGCATTTCTGTCTTCAGATCTGAACTTGTACATAGTTGACAGCAATTACTAAATCAAGAGTTTGACCTAACACGCCACTGGCAACAACAATGCCCACGAAGAAAGCAAGCCAAATGGATTTTAATTAGCAGAGCTGCTCTGTAAAAAGGGAAAGATCATCAAGGCGCTTTTCTTTTCACAGAGTCACTGACGTGAGCATGGAATACTTATTTCTGTAGTCTTCTCTGATAATTTCCACACTTTATTTAGTCAATGTTTTGAAGTTTTAAGCTTCAGAAAGGTAGGCAAGGAAGTAGTTATGACCGCTGTAAATAAACCCATTAAGAAGCACGAGATAACACTGTTTTAACTATAGAATATCCACAATTATAGTCAGTTACAATTCACAGCAAAGCCTAAGTTATTATAACCAAAGCAACAAAAAAAGTTCTGCTAGACACATTGTTCTTCCTCCACCTCAGGAACATACATAGGTAATGAAAAGTGCAGCTCAGAATCTAAAACCTTCGAAAAGGCAACAGCTGACACCAGAGTTATGATTGTTCCCCTCCTCCCCCCTAAAGCAAGTCACCAGTAAGTCATTAAAATGCCATTTAGAAAATAATGCCTATTATCCGGTTATACATTTAAAGAGGGTCAAAGACCACCCTGCCTGTAAAAGCTGTTAACTTCTTTCTAGTAATGGGCATGGTTTCCATCTTTTTTTTTTTTTGTGCAAATGACCACAGTTCTGTGAGCACTAGAGCAGGACTGAAGGGCATTCCTGTATTTCTGAAGCAGCACTTGAATACTGATGAGGGAGACATCCTTTGATTCAAGGGCTCTAATGTGGAAAATGGTAAATTGGCATGGTAAAAGTTCTGTATAAGTATCTGCCTTAGGCTAAGTTAAATAAGTGATTCACAGCCAGAGCCTGGAAAGTGACTAAGATGTTGCCTACAAAAAAAAAAACAAACACGCTGGCAGTGGCTTCTCCTCACTTATTGTTGAGAGCACATCTTGAACATTGCTGCTGATCCCCAACCTGGCAGCAGGTATTCTTGGGAGGAGTCCAGCTCTCAGGAAGCTAGCTTCCAACCAGCACCGTATTAGAAGTTTGCCCACCTGAAAGCTTATTACACAAACAACATTCATCCCACAACAGCAGCTGAGCTGAGCAGCATGCTAGGAATGCATTAAAGAGGCTGTGCGAGAGCTCGTTTGCAGATGGTCACAGACACTGCAACACAATCCCAGCTTAACTGGGACACGAATGTTATTGACAAAGGCTGACAGAGACTGTCAGTGCTTTGGCAAGAGGCAGGAGGAGAGGAATGGGGAGCAGAGGCCCAGCACTCTGCTACCCACAGCCACACCTGGCTTGCCAAGTGGCAATTCATCTGTTCAGCACCTACTCACACCATGCAGAAAGCAACAGGCCAGGGAATCCAGTCCGAAGCACAAAAGGTGCTTCATGGAGTACTGCAGCTGAGACACTATTAAGGAAGAGCTATAGAAATTCCTGGGTTTGGTTGTGGGTTGTTGGTTTTTTTTTGCATTTTTTAAAGCACTGCTGCACCAGGTAAGCACATTAAAAACTCACAGTGAAAAATCAACTTAATTCCCAGCCTAATCCTACTGTCACCACACAAAACCAACGGAGGAGTGCTCATCTCTTGGCTGAGATCCTGTTTGGACAGCCCTACCACGCACTAACGCTAAATTGCGATGCATTTCTCAATGTCAACAGGCACAGCATAAAAGTTGCTGTAACATGTAAAGGGACCTCTACTTTGAGCCCAGCACTTGAAGTCTTCCAAGCACACTGCAAAGACCATCCTTCTCTTTCCTCCCGCTGCTGAGGATGCAGATTGATGAAAACAGATCTATGGCCAGTTTTCTGCTTATGCTTATTTTTAGCGTGGAATAAGCTCTTCGAGTACAGGAAGAAGTCCAATAGCTGGATATAATGAAACAGAACAAAGACTAGGAAACGTAGTCAGCAAAACGCAGTATGTTTCAAGCATTCTTGATAACTAAATTCACAATATTATTAAAACTGTAATTGATGCACTTTGTGGTAATTACATGAAGTGTTCTTATTTCCTTCCTGCTACAGGCAGAGCATGAATAAACAATCTGCTTCCAATTGCTCGCAGTCATGGAATTAAAAAAAGCTGAAGAATATGCAAGTCAAATAAGAAATTTTAAAAGGAATGACATTTATTGGTTGAGAAATTTTACGGGTATGTTTCAAAGGCATGAAAAAAGCTAACTACTTCAGCATAGCACTATTCAAAGATAATATAATCAACATATCCCTCGCTGATAGAAATGGTGGATTGGCTTTCATATAAATGGTGAAAGAGCAGTAACTTAACTTTTTTTGCTGTTTCTTCTAAGGTTTGCAAGTGTTTGCTTTGTAAAAGACAAACTGGGACCAGAAATGAAAAATAATTGCCTTCCAGCAGTTGTTGCTGTTTCATACACAATATACTCACTTGGTACAAATCTTATGAATTATGTTGCTTCAATTCCCATTATGAAGACATTTCGCAGTCCAAGTTAATGTGGTTTTAACAATCGTAGAATCATTAAGGTTGGAAAAGACCTCCAAGATCATCTGCTCCAATCATCACCCTACCACCAATGTCACCCACTAAACCATGTCCCTAAGCACCACGTCCAACCTCTCCTTGAACACCCCCAGGGACGGTGACTCCACCACCTCCCTGGGCAACCCATCCCAATGCCTGACTGCTCTTTGAGAAGAAATGTCTCCTAATTGTTGAAGAGTAGCGCTCTTAGTTCAATTCTTTGTTTTAATTGTTGAAGAGTAGGGGCATGACGTTTCCATTTGCATTTTTTCCATTTTCCATGACATCGCCCAAATGCCAGGACTTTTCAACTATGATGGAGAGAGATTTGGCAACTCCATCAGCCAGTTCCCTCAGGACCCTGGGATTCATATCATCAGGTCCCACAGACTTGTACCTGTTTAGATTCATCAGGTGGTCTCGAACCTGCTCTTCACTTACAGTGGGTGGGACTTTGATCCCCCAGTCTCCATCTATGGGTTCAGGGAAATGAAAGACTTGGGAAGCCCATCAACCAGTGCAGACGGAGGCAAAGAAGTTGCTGAGTACCTCAGCCTTCTCCATGTCTGCCGTTACCAAGTACTCAGATATAGAAACTCACTCCTAATATAAGAAATTAGCCACCTATAATCGCTTACACACTACTATTTTCACCCCTCAGTCTATTTTCACAAATGTTAAAGGTGCATGGTGGCCCTCGGGGACTCCTCCTGTCACCCCAGCGCAGCAGCCCGAAGGGAGCTGGGTCCTCTCTTGTGCTCTTCCTCGAGGCTCTGTGCAGAAGGGATGCCACCTCTGGCACGAGGGCTGGGGGACGGGAAAGAAGCACTCACACAACCCCTGAGAATCGGCAACAGAGTTCTTTATTGCCGGGACATCTTGCAGGTGAGCCTGCGGGATGTCCGTGGTGTTTGGCGGCTCCAAGCTAATGCTTGGGATGGAGCCTGAGCGACGAGTAGGGAGCTCGCCGGGCACTCCTGCGACGCTGTTGGTGCGCCCTGATGGCAGGTAGCAAAGACATGCCGGGGTAGTCCCAGGTCTGATCTGGCCGAGGTGGATCCACTTCCATTGCTTCCTCCACATCTTCTGGTGGATTCAGCTCCATGGGCTCCACAGTGTTTGGCACAAGGATAAGCCAGTCCTTGCCTGGGACTGCCCAAACGGGATGCCTCCCGTCCGGAATGTTTTCAGGCCAGGGTGCTGCACCAGGGGCTCGTCCAGTTCCACCCCTAGGTCCCATGCCACTGCCCGGTTGATTTTCACACATGGGTTCGATGCTGCCATCTGTTTTACAGCCATGGATGGGTCCCATGCTGTGTTCCGGATTATGGGCACGCTTCTGCTCCCCGCGGCCGTCTGCCTGATGCTCCTGCCTTCGCTCCACACCGCCACTGTGCCACTGGCTAGGCCCAGGCCCCCTGCCGCTGTATGCCTGAGGGGGCGGCCTGTTCCCCGCATTGTTGCGGTGCCAGTGGTACCGCCTGTGTGTGTCTGCGGGCTGCGCGCCAGAGGTCCTTCGGGCACTGGTGTCTCTTGTGCCCCAGGCACGATCCCTCTGCCCATGACACACCTCTTATTAAGTGCACTCCTGCTCGGTGCTTCCTTGGACTGCATTGCTGCCCTCACACCGAGGAGCCCTGCCGCTCGCCTTGCTGCTTCGGCTCTTCTTCCTGCCGCACAAGCCGGCTGTCAGAGTGCCTGGAAGCTCAGCGAGTGGTGGGCCACCTGTAGGGGTCCTGTTTTATAGGGCCCGCAGCAAAGGCGGGGCAGTGGTGGCCACTGTGACCTCAGCAAGCCTCTGTGATGGCGTGGCCCACGCGTGGCCAGAGGCGGCTGTGTTGGGAGCGGCCTGGAAGATGCCCTCACGTGGAAGAAGGAGGAGGGCTCGGGGGCTGAGGGCCCCTTTTCTGGGGCTGGCTCCCCCGGGCCATTTGGCTTGCCAGAGAGAAAGGCTGCCCCTTGACCACAAGGACTGCCCTGCACCTCCCATCCTGTGACCTGGGTTTATCTTTAACACTGTTTTTTAGGTAATTTCATTCTATTCTTTACAGAAAAGAACAGAAGCAAGGTGCATCTTTAGCCCTAATTCCCACGTGCACTTTGTGCTCTGAGTGAAGCATTTCTTCCTCACATCACATCTAATCTAAATCTCCCCTCAGTTTGTTCAAAGCCATTATTCCTTGTTCCATCACTACACTCCCTTATAGAGTCCCTCTCCAGCTTTCTTTTAGGCCACTTTTACGGGTTAGGTTAGGTGGCAAAACTGCAGGACCTTGCAAATTCCAGGCTTATCTACCTTGTTCCACATGCCAGCTTCCAGCCTCTGATCAGTGTAACATAGAATCACAGAACCATTAAGGTTGGAAAACACCTCCAAGATCATCTGGTCCAACCACCCCCCTACCACCAATGTCACCCACTAAACCATGTCCCCAAGCACCACGTCCAACCTTCCCTTGAACACCCCCAGGGACGGTGACTCCACCACCTCCCTGGGCAACCCGTCCCAGTGCCTGACTGCTCTTTCTGAGAAGAAATGTCTCCTCATTTCCAACCTGAACCTCCCCTGGCACAATTTGAGGCCATTCCCTCTAGTCCCAACACCTCACGAAGGCCCCCTTTCCTCTCCTGGGACATTTATTCCTGGCAGGAGGCGTAGGTCCCGCATCCCGAGGCCCAACCGCACCCTGACGTTTCCATTTCCCCTCGCTTTTACCCTCAGCCCCCTCACGATGGAGGGCAGGGGCCTCCCTCCCTGCAGGCCACGACCATGCAGCCTTGTCCATGACCAGGCAGCAAGCCGAGCGAGCTGCACTTGCAGGCAACACGCCAGGAGGAAGGAACAGGTGCCTGCGTTGCTGTCGCCCATGTGAGGCCCAGCCCAGTCTGTGTAACTATTTTCGCAGGTGGTAGCCGCAGGTCCCACACCAGGTAAAGGCGTCCCAGCACCTCCGGCAATGGGGAGCCCCTTGCACCGGCCACACCTCACTTCTGGCGCTGCCAGCCTGCAGCTGGAGCACGTGGAGACCTCTGCTCACGTCTGGGGAGGTTGGAAATGGCCAGCATTAACTCGGGAAGCTCCACAAGTGCCAGCTTTGCTGCCCTGCTCTGCAGAGCAGAGGGGTTTGGATAAGCTTTGATGAAGCATCCAAATTCTCTTTTAATTTCAGCCTTTTCTCCCTTTCGGCTCCACACCAACCTGACAAGACACGCAGCAGGGGGAATGGAAAAGAAAGCCTGAGTGTGCCTAGTGAAGAGAAACCTTACACCTTTACATATGCTGAAATGATTTTTGCCCTGGTGTTGAGCCCTTCTGTGAAACATCCATCCATGCCTGAAAACGCTCCCTAGAAAATATATGGTGACAGATTCATGTTTAACCCGAAAAAAAATTAAAAGAAACCCCACCTAGTCTTTCTCTCACAGTTAAACAGGTTTTGTTTTTCTTGCAAGTACAGCCCCTAGGGATGGGGATGGACCCCCATCTTCCCTTGACACTCTGTCATTGGTTTCTTCTGGTTAGACCCATGTGGAAAGGGAAGGAGGTAATAAAAATTTGCTTCATGTCCTGGTGCAAGGTGGGACTGTGCCAAAACACACAGTAAATCAAGGAGTGCCCCAGCCCGGCCATCACAAGACAGAGCGAAGGCCGGGGGGCAATGGCCTTTGGTGGTTACTGGATGTGGATTCGTCAGGCACGTGGGAGAAGCATTTAGCCTTTGGGTCCCCTCTGTGCCTACCAGGCTCATCCATACCTGTGCTAAACACTTCGCCAGCTTGCAAGTAAAGCCTGTTCATCCAGAAGTACCCTAAAACCACATGGTCATCTCACAGGCAAGGCCACAGCTTTCAGATGGTCTTTCTGACCTCTTTTAATCCTTGCTAGACATACGAGCATCTTTCTTGTGGCTCAGATAAGAATTAGGCTTCGGATCGGTTACCCATAGGCCTACCGCTGACATACAACCTGCTGCCAGGGCAAAGACCACAGCAGAGGAAAGAAGGGATGAATGCAGAGGGTTTCCTGCCCGCCGGCCAGCCCTTGTCTACATACGTGTGCCAGCAGAGTGCTGGCCAGCGCAAATCTGGAAAGCACCATGAGCCACGTAGATGTGGTGCCACCTAACCCCAAGCACGTGCAAGGGGGAGAAGGGCACAGGCCATGCTCAGGGACACCCCTGCAGACCTCGGAGACATTTTGGGGAAAGAGCTGGGCTCCCAGCAGGCAGTCAGGCTGACAGCTCACTGTTCCCTTTCTTTGCAAAGGGAGATGTGCAAGCGCCCAAAATCCCACCCGTGCACCAAAACTGATCTGAGTCCGCTTTATACAGTAATCACCTTGCAATGCACAACAAAAGAGGAAAGCCTCGTTCCTGCACAAGCAGAAGGCAATCCTTCCAGATTTAATGCAGCAGCCACCTGTAATGACACACACAGTTCATCACAGATGCAGGTAGCAGGGCCCTCATTCTTGTGAATATAATGCCCGCAGCAACACAACACAGCGACGTTTTTAGAGCAAACAGTTTTAGTTTCATCACCCTCTTATTTTTTAATCATTTTTAATCTGTTTTTTAGCATTCTACTTCTTACCCGTTTTGCTTCAAAACAAGACAAAAAGTATTTGGCAGCTAATAGTGCTGTTTTTAATGACTTGAAAAATAACGAAGGAACATTAAGCAGTTCCCACGTCTTCCTGAGCATTGGTATTTTTAAAGATGAGATTGATCAGAGAGGCTGTGAACTCTAATGAAGATTGATTGGCTCGGCACTGTAATGCCAGCACAGAGGCTGGTTCAGCTCAGATCCCAGCCTCTGCCTTTTATCTGCTATGCACTCAAATGGCCAAAGCCTCTTGCTGAAGCAAGACCCTAAAAATCCTGCTTTTCTTATAAAGGTCCAGGGATGGGGAGTTTGTCTTTGGATCAGCTCATTGTTTCTGCCAAGGCTTTGCTGCAGGCAGGGCACAAAAAAATCCTCTCCCCTGGGCTCCTCTCGCATCTGAGCTATCCCAGCTTGAGACCGTGCTGTGCCTGCATTGCAAGGGGAGCCTGGACCAGAGGGCCTGAAAAGTCTACGAGGGAAGCCCAAGGATGGGCTGAAACGCAGGATGCTGAGAGTAGCCAACAGCCCCAGCTCAGCTGCAGGCAACTCGGTGGAACATTGACGCCCAGCCTTGGTGTCGAAAGGGCTTTTCCACCTGCCAAGGAGGGCTCTATGGAAAAATGCTCTCCAGATCTTGAATACCAGATGAGTTGTGAATACCAGCCGAGTCCTTTTATTGTCAAACGTATTTAAATGCTCTAACACTCAGTGCCCCGAGCGCAGCACCAGCAGAGGAGAGCACGCAGTCCCTCCTTCTGTCCCACAGGACAGAGCCTGCCTGCCCCACCATCTCACCACACAGGCTCTGCAGTGCCCACTAATTAAGGCAACGATGATATAGCCATAGCTGCCTGCCTAATTAAGCCACAGCAGAGAACTCTTCAGCTACTCCACTCCTTCATTTTGCCTTAGTACCTTGTTGTCACAACGGTAGCACTTTATAAACAAGCAAGGTAGGCACAGATCAGTGTGCCTTTTATTCGTGCCATCATCATCTTTCATTTTGGAGCCTCATATTTATTTGTGCTCTGCTTTTCTAACTCCTGCTTTTTTTCTTCCCTGACTGGTTTAAGAGTGCATAAAGTGAGATTTAATGCACCTGAAACATTACAATTAGCCCCATCATGCTAATAACTTAAAGGAAACAAATAAATATTAGCAACTGTCGCACTTGGGAAATTCCCCTGTGCTGCAGGAAGAAGGCCTGCTGGTCAGGGAACATGGATTTTTTTTCCTGAATCCATCCACGCAGGATTCAAGGACAGGACAAAACACTAGTAAGTCAGCAAGCAGCATGCAGTAAATAATGAGGGAGCTGGAGAGGTCTGAGGCTCTGTTCTGGCTGCTTCCAGATATAAATTTTGTTGAGCCACGCGTCTCAGCATCACTGTGACACTGGCTCTGGGACGTGAGGGAAACCCAGGCAGGTGGCACATGTTGGAAAAGCCGTCCAGGACTCGAGAAGTTTTGTACATTACTTTCAATTCGGAGGCCAAAATCAGCTCCTCTCCCCCTCCACAAGAAGCCCTACTGCTGGAGACCTACGTTTCCGTGCCTCGGAGCTGCCAGCAAGCCCAGCCCCGGGCTGGGATGGGGACGGGAGAGCAGTGCCCTTGCGCTGTACCAGGTGATGTCCTGAGCGCAGGGGATGCTGTGCTCCAAAAGCTGTGCTCCTGTCAGCAGGGTTTGCTGGTAGAAGCTGCATCAAAGCACTTTGCTGTCGGAGTTTTGCTGATACACCTATGCTGGCAAAGCGCATTTCCTGATGTAGGGATGCTCTCTGGCCTCAGGCTTGTTTGTGAAGGAAGGAGAGGGGAGAGCCCGACAGATAAAAGCTTCCCACGAGGCAGCAGGAGGGAGAAGGCAACCCATTACCTTTCTGCTCCTTTGTTTGCCTGAATCATCTCCAACCCTCCGTGTACTACAGCGCACGAGCTTCCCCCAGCGCGCAGGGGAGCTCATCATGTACGTAGCACGCTCTGTGCGACCAAGAATTTGCAGGGCCAGGGTCCTGGTTAAGTGACGGAGGGAAACTGGAGAAGAGAAGGTGGCCCCTGCTGAAGACTCACCCCTGGGCTGATGACTCCACTGCTTCTCATGCTTTGGCCCACGCGGAGCTGCAGCCCTGGCATCCCTTCAGGTCACCTCAGCACATCCCTGCAGAGCGCCACGCGCTGCTGGGATCATTAAGTTTCACTACCTGTCTCGTTGATGCTATCAAGAAGAGTTTCTCTATGCTTTCTTCTATTCCTGGTTACAAAAATCACAAAGATCTTCACCTTCAAAACTTTGCCTACCCTAATGCTGGCTTTGTTAAGGCATCTTAAACACTACAAAGTAGCACTTCAGTGGAGGCCAATTACTTCTCCAAGAAAAGAGCTTTCTTAACCTTTAAAAAATTCCTTATCCTATGAGACAGACGTATCAAAGAACTGATTTTTCTGCCAAAGTACTATATTCTTTAGCTCCCTTTCGCCCCCAAACATCACCGCTCACATAGCTAGCATATGAAAACAAAGTAAGCATGTTAACCCTATGTCAACGTGCGTGTTCACATAAAAATACACATCATTTGAATAATAATCTGTCCAGTCACCCAGTCCGGAGTTGAAATTGGTGACAACACAGAACAGCAATACTCCTGAAAGCTAATATTACAGGCATCCTGGAACAGATACCCACATCTCAGTACAAGCATTAACTTGGGTTGCTTTGCATTGGAATATATACATTGTAGGGAAATCTCAGCTTGCAAACTCAACCGTGCACCAAGATGCCCATCTTGCTAAGACAAAATACTAAGAACTTACTCAAGCTATCCCCAGGGACCCTGAAAAAATTAAGAAAGTACCTGACATGCAATTCTCTCTCTTCTGCTGCACTGAATACGTGCCTTCTAAATTCAGCAAATTTTCCACTAGTCAAAGAGCTCAAACTGAACATTTTCAAACTGACAATCCCCACAGTCTCCCTGAATAAGGCAGCACATGCAGCCCCTGCACAGCTTTGATATGCTTTCTCACCAACGTGGCTTGACAAGCTTCCAGTGGGATGACCTCTCAGTCTCTACCTCAAGCTTTTGCTTTCTCCTCGGATTATCAGAAGATAGCCAATTGTGATGGTGGTTTTTTGCTGGTAAAAAAAAGCTGCTTGCTGGACTGAGACCACCAACTCATTTCACATAGGTCAGAAAATGAGATGGTAATTGTTTTTGGCTGTTGCCAACAAACTATTTCAGCTACAGACCTAGATGTGAAAGGCTCTGTAATAAATTACCAATCTCCTGAGCCATCCAGTTAACATGCATTAGTTTTTTCACTCAATTATACTCATACTTTAAATGCTTAAGCTCATAAATTTTCTGAAGCTGTAGGAAGTAAAATACCAGAAAATTCAGATTCTTGATGACAGGTCATTTGTTTTCTGTATGCCTCAAAAATATACTGAAGAGTACGGTTGTAGGCATGTAATTAGAGTAAGACATCACATTTTGGTTTAAAACCAAGTGTCTAAGCAGTAACATACTATGTACTTGTATTTTACATTTTGCTCCACTATTTCTCAAGTCATGACAAAGCCACCACAAGCTTTTTGACTTTTTCTTAGTGCTGAGTCTTTTGTTCGATTTCTAAAACCAGGAGCAAGTTAGAAGCAATATCCATACAATTGTTGCAATAAAACAAAGCTTCCTTTTATTCCAGTTCTGAAAGTGTTATTATTTTTCAAAGACAAATGTTTTACCATCAGTTTAAACAGAGACTGGCACTCTGTAAAAGCATTTATTAGGCATGAAAATAGAAGACAAATAACTAGTCATTGACTACATTTCAAGGAACACTATTAAAGATATTTCAAAGAAAAAGCGATTCTTAAAGAGCAGTAAGGAAGACAGATTTATTACACCAAGCATAGAATAGCACTGGTAATACCGACTTATGGGAATGACAGGTCAGACTAACGATACTCTCAAGTACTAATGAAATTTCATTAATTAGAAGTATTGTATATAATATAGTATATTGAAAAAAAAATGCTATCAGAGTAAGAGCTCTGAACAACTGGGTCAAGAAAGCTACCTGATTTTAAGATGACAGAACATTGTCATATGCAAAAAAAAGCTGTGGGTATATTTCAGAGGCAAATATCTGAGAATTGGTTAGATTTCCCAATTTTAAACATTCAACAGAATTTGTTGGTTAAGAAACAGTAGCTCAAGTTCAATTTTTTTTTTGCTTACACTGTAGTTAGGATAAACATGAGTTTATTTGCAGAAGCCTTCAGAAGTTGTCATGGCTATTTCTGCTAAATTATATATACTATGAGAACATAATGGCCTTGAAAAGTTACCTTCTTAAGTAAAACTGATAGTTTTAGGCATTATTCTTTCACTTTTTATTTCAGCAGCTCTTTCAGCCAATCATCCTTTCTCACACCTACACACATGCAATATTTATTTCTGAGGCCTGCAGTCATACCACCAGAGGCATATTCTGTACTTCAACATGCCTGATATTTAAATGAACACATTCAAAAATAGTTTCAGAAAAATCAAAAAAGTAAACCAGCCATCTGATACACTTCCCTTCCATTAAGCATATTTGATCATAGCAGGCTTTTAAAACTTGCTCTCCTAGACAGGGCTGGCTGACCACTGTAAAAACAGCGTTTTTATTTTTAAAACAATGGTCACTTGCCCTTAGCACAAAGGTTTTGGTTTCCCAGGGGTTCAAATAATAATAATAATAATCCCTGCCCTCAGTCATCCCAGTGCTAAAACCCACTGCAGATCAACTTACCAAATCCCTGTGCAACACCCAGTTAGCATGCAGGTAGTGAATACCATCTAGGATCTGATATAACAGTGACTTCACCATTCCCCGAGGTAACTGAACTGGTTTCTTGTTTGCTTTAGAAGCCCTGTGAAACTTGATTATATGCTGTAAAGGGGAAAAAGAAATCAAAATGAAGAAAATGTTTGCTTTTTTTTTTAAACTACAGCATTACACTAAAATATTGCCAGCAGTTCCTTACGTACATGTCTTAGCTTTTGCAAACTTTCATCGTTCATTTTCCCAATTAGAAACATGTATCTTAAGTACTAGAAAATTAATACTATGAGGTAAAATGAACACTATCCCAGGGGAATCTCTCAAAAATTAGCTTGTCAAAGCAAATTCCCTTGCAGATCACTGATCTCTAAGGGTTTAGAGGTTCTGGGGGATATATTCGTTTGAGGCTGCTGTCTTGTACATCACAGCACAGAATTAAAAGGAAATTACCCAAATCCTATATCATTTTGCTTTTAGGTTTTCTCCTACTGCCATGACACCAACATTGCAGCTCTAATGCCAGATGAATTCATGGAAACTATGTTAGGAGTTTTAAATTAAACAAGGGATGAACCTAGGCTTCCATTTACCGTACCCTTAAGCATCACACCAAAGAGAAGCTGTTGACAGAGCAAAGCTACAAGCCTGTCCATCTTAACATCAGCCTCTAAGCCACAGAAAAAAACTTTCACAATTTTGACTGTATACACAAGCAATATCGTCTAGTAGTAGCAAGGAAGAGTCCAAGAAAATATTTCCCTCTAGCACTCAAATCCCAGGTGCCACTAGCACTTATGCCATAGCAAAAGTTGTGTCAGTAATGGTAACCGTTTCCGGGTTTCTGAGAGAGAGAGCTTCTAGAAGAAGCCTTTGGACACATTCACGCTCTTGTGATGGTTTACACTCATGTGATGATTTAAACAGCCCTGCCCACCTTGCCCAGACAAAACCTGGCAGTGCACTCCTACCACAACATCGTCCTACTGAGGAAGGTCCTCTCCATTTCCTACACTCCCAGGAAGTTTCATGTTCCAGCTGCCCGTTAGGTACCTGACCACTCAACCTCCTTGGAAGCTGCCATCCCACAGGCAATTCTTAGCCTCACGTAGTGCCCACAAAGATGTGAAAAAGGAAAGCTGCACATATGGAAATATAGATGGCTCTCCCAGACCTTTCTATTCCTGCTCTAAGGCACTGGGCCCTTTCCCCAGCCTTGCTAGGGAGCTGCTGCAGTGGTGGTGCTCAGCACCAGAGAACTGAGCCCACAACCAGCTCTCCCAGGCACTGACACAGCACAACCATGCTGCCTGCATCACTCTCAGCCAGCTACAGGTAGCTACAGCCAAGTACAGCTACAACCAGAAACAGGTACAGCTGAGCAGCTCCCACATTTACACACAAGTGTGCATGCCAACGAAGATGAAAAGTGGGGGCTGTTCTTAAGTTACTGATATATAAGCCAGTGTTTCATTAACAGGAGTGCTTCTACAGAGATTTTGGCCAAGTATGAAGCAATGCAGAAATTTCAAAATGCAAGCAATGACATATCACTACTAGGCATATCATCCTAACACAAGAGCCTTGCAGCATATTTTGGAATTAAAAAATAATTCATGTGATCCTAATCTTCTCTAACTTAACATATAAATATGGGAGGGAACAGTGAGAAGAATAACATGTTTGGTTTTTCTGCACTTGAAAAACCAAACCACTTCCTCAAAATTTTATTTATTTTTCTAAATCAACCTTTAGAAAATGTCAACATTTCAGCTGCGTGATAACTTTGTTCCAATTTTATTTTGGGAATAAAAACTCAACATAACTAGTAAGAACATCCAAGACATTTAACTTAACTCAAACCAAATACCTGAATGAATCCCAACTTCAAGTAATAGAATTTTCAAAAGAAACTAGTTTTAATTTGATTCGTACACCTTAACTGTCTGTCCAACCTCTATGCAGAGGAGAAACCAACTCATGGTTTGTAATGCATGAGTCTTACACAAACACATACCTCAAGAACTCCATTTCATTTCAAATTGCCTCTGTTGTACCCTTTAATCTGAATCATCTTAATATCTTTCAAAGTTAATATTCTACTGTTTGTTCCACTGAAAGTAATGCTCAGAAGGAGTATCAAATTTAATTCTGATAAACACAAACACCTTTCTTTTTCAGGAAAGTAGAGGTTACATGGGATTTTGCATTCTTTACAATGCTGCTTTAATTTTTTAAGCATTTTAAATGGATGTTGAGGTTACAAATACGAAAGTTAACAGAGGAAAAGGGTACATATCTTAAAACAAATTTACTTGGCCTCCAACATGTTTATAGTTTAAAGCTGTATCTTGTAATTAGGAATGAACAGCCTTCCTCACAAATACATGAAATTTCAGAAAGTGAGTTGAAAAACAAGTTCTTTCCACTGGAACACATGAATGAAATTTCAATTATATTCAGTGGCATTACACTCACTTCATTTATTCACTGATGACATGCAGTGTAAGCAAAGTTCCAGACTACCCTATTCAGCCAATATGTTTGCAATTTTTCAAAGGCAATCCACCTGCATAACCAATTACATTCTCCCCACACGCTTTATTTTAGCTGTAGTGAAGGGTTATATCCGCATTTAACTAGATTTTTAGCTACCAAGTGCTGAATGCAGATTTTATCTTCTGTAAGAGGTCACAGGTTAACTGCGTTGTGTGCTTGCCTAACATTTTCCATTGCTTTTCCTTCAGTACTGAAAGAGTTTCAAAAAAAAAACATTCTGGATGAAAAACTATACTGTCTTTCCTGACCTTGTCTCTTTTCTGTAAATAAAACTATGCCTGTTATCGACAAATAATTCACCTTACCCAGAGGTCATGCTCAGCGTAGTCAAAGAGAAGCCACACCTTCCTGTCAGCATGAGAAAGAAACACTTTTTGCAGAGAAATGACATTTGGATGCTTGAGCTCCCGCAGCAACTGCAAAATAAAGAAAGTCCACAATTATATCCACACATCCAGAGCTGTGGAAGAGCTGAAAGATGAATACTTTAATAGTATTTGCTACATATTATACAATACAAATACGCTAAGTTGAAATTTGCAAGACACAAAAGACAGCATTTTTTTTAAATGACAGACCCAGTCACTGGTTTTAAAACCAAAGCTGAAAGCAAGTCATAACCCCCTTAGGGCATTCACTTCCCATTTATTTCCTAAAAGTTTAAGGCTCAATAAACCTCGCTATTTGCAGGATCGAGACAACTCCATAAACAGCCAGCTGTGGCATCTGCCCTTTCCTACAGGCTCTAATCTCTGATAAAGCCATTTTGGGGCACCAATTTTCTCCTGGCTCCCAATTATCTTGGAAAACCTGCATTTTGGATGCAGTCATTCAAGGCTCAATTGGATGACTCATGTAGAACGTGTCAATGCGGTCAGCTAAATGAAGATGTGCTTCTTCAGACAGAGCCAGCTGCTCTGAAAGGTCAACGGCACCAAGTGAAGAAGGTCCCAGCTCCCTCCCACAACGTACACCAGTTCTGGCACTTCCAGAAGCCGTCGGTGAAACAGCTCAGCACTTCAGGAGAAAACTAACCCAGACACACAAAGGCGATAATTTGCTGCTGAGTTCCTGTGCTGCAGTGACTCACGGCACTACCAGCAGACCCGGCAGCAGCAGAGGGACACAACACAGCTCCGAGCAAGAACTTTTCTGCACCAGCGAGCCATTAAATCAGCTCAGCAGCCTCAGAAACCGTAGATTTAATCATCACCAAAAGGAAAACGTAACGGGCATCGCACAAGAACTGAATGCAGACTGAACAAGTATTCGAGCTCTCCTGTTCATCTCACAATTTCACTGTACTGACACGGTTGCTAAAAAAAGAGAATAGTTTGCTGAGATACTTCTAAAGGCTTTTTTCAAGAGTGGATACCCACAACTACAAGAACTGTTTGCCAGCTCGGGGACGGCAAATGGAACGGTTAGGTCTACCAGAAGTTACGACGTTTTTAACAAAAGCAATGGCTAGCTTTTTTTAAAAAAAGCCAAGGACAATTCAAACTAGTATTTGAATATAAAATAGAAAAGTAGTATGTTGAGATTGAATCTAATATAAGATACAGAACTATCCTGTTGCACAGAGGGAACAAGATAACAAGTTCCTTTCCACTGATACCTTAGTCACACATGCTAACATTTTAGCTGCTACCGAGATAGTAAAAATATGTAGTTTGCATATGCTCGTGTCCTCCTTTTCCATTTCATCTGAGGCAGATTCCCACTCCTACTCACTGACCAGAGGCTTCAGCGTGGTATTTCTTGAGCAAGTAAGAGTACTGAGTTCCACGCAGATTTATCTCAAGTATGAGATAAAACAAAGAGAATGGAGATGAGGAAACATCAGAGATCAGTACAGAAGGCAATAGTTTCAGCATGTTTAACTTTTTATCTTAAGATTTTTTTTTAATTATGTAGAGGAATTTCAAGGCATGATCCGAAAGAACAAGTGTAGAATTCTGTAAATACCTGCAATTCCTACCATGGATGAGTATAAAAATAAACTAGAAATACTATTTGCCGTTTTTTGTTAACTGCAGGTGGGAGGCATTGGTGGTGGGTTTACCCCGGCTAGCAGCTAAGCCCCAGAAGAGTGGGGGAAAAATGAAGAAGAGTACAAGTGAGAAAACGTTTTGGGTTAAGACAGATCAATAAGTGAAGGAATGATGAAAAGTAAAGCAAAAGCAACCACTCACAACCTCCCCTAAACAGACTGATGTGCAGACAGTCTCCCAGCAATGGCCATCTCCCTCATATCCCTTGTTCCTCAGTTTTTACTGCTGAGCAGGATGTTACAGGGCATAAAATATCCCTGCCTGTCAGTCTGGCTCAGCTGTCCCTGGTGTGTCCCCTCCCAGCCTCTTGCCCACCCTCAGCCTACTCACTGCAGGGGCAAAACAAAAAAAGCAAGCCTTGATGCTATGCAAGTGCAGTCAACACCGTGGTGTGTTACCAAACACTATTTTAGTCACAAATCCAAAACATACCACCGCACTGGCTGCTAGGAAGACATTAACTCCATCTCAGGCAGACTTAGTGCAGCAGAGACCAAAGGCAGAAGCCAGCCTCTTAGCAGGGGACGATGTTATAAAATCATAGAATCGTTTAGGTTAGAAAAGACCTCTAAGATCATCAAGTCCACTCCCTAGAGCCAAAAGGACTGCTTGTAGATTCAGTATAAATTCACAGTGCTAGCTCAAATCTACGTCAAACATTCCGTGACAGTGCAGCAACTATGTGTCCCAAACCAAAATTTTAGCGTATTTTCTGTGCTTTGATGACACACCTGTACCAGCACTCCAATTCCTTTATACCCAGATACAGACTGCTCCTCACCTCAGTAAAAGAGGAAGACAATAGTCATGGCTCCAGAAAATAAGTGTAGCCCCCCTTTCACCCTTTTCTGTCCCATTTCAAGACCACCCTACTCCTTGTTCCCTGTGTAGCAGGTATTTCCCACTTTAAAAACCCAATTTCCTCACATCAAACCAAATGTGATATGATGGTTCCTTTTGCAGCCCAGTGTTTTAAGTGTTCTGGCCTTTGTTACTGCCACTGGTATCAGCTGTTTGTTATGATTCATGCATCTGTGTCCTCAGTTTATCATTTCTGCTGTTTTTTTACCTTTGTCTTTTATGCTGAATAGCTGTAAGCTACACATTCTTCAAGCCTGCTTTAAAAACTGATGTGTTTGGTCAAAGCTAAACGGCCACACGCATCCCAGTGAAGAGGATGGCTAATATACATCAGCAAAACCATCGGAATAAGGAAATGATTGCTGCAATGATGACAGATGATCCCTGAGTCACTGTCTTGGAAAGGCTGAAACGCTCCAGGACAGAGGCAACACGGAGCAATAAACACAAATGCTGTCTGCAGGACAGAAAGAGCTCATGCAGATAACATCATGTGGGCTGTAAACAACACTTCCAGCAACCTCACCCTCCAAACACAGGCCTCTCCAGCCCACATGCCACGTGCCTTTCCTACCAGATGACTCTCCTCGTGTCCAGCAGCTGACAGAGCTCGCTGAAGAAAAAGCAGACTGCAAGAAACGGCACGCCACCAGAGAGGTGCCTGCTCATGACAAAGGCCGCTTCTTGGCCTAGTGACTCTGGTACCTTCTTCTCTACCCTAGTTCGGTTCTACAGAACACAAGGAGAAAGAAAAATTGTCCACCTGGCCCTCAGCAAATTACTGTCCTTTTCATCTGCGTTTCACATGATGATTCGAGATAATTTCCACAGACAAAAAGGTTTCCTTTGAATTCGGTAGGGAGACCTAGTTCACCTTCGAGAAATACAGATATACAACTGATGATGCTGCTGATACATCTGGTTTGACCTGAGCGTCAAACCCCACGTTGCTCCCATCTAGGCTTTCCCATGTTTTCATAAACATTGCTCAAGACACAGCAAAGGAACCAGCATCCCTACATGCCCAGGGCTTGGGCCTGCACTACGATTCCTCTCTCCCCCTTTCCAAATGCAGAAATACTCATTCCACACCCATGGGGCAGCTGAGGGGCAATAACTGGAAGTGCCCTGAAAACACATTAAATTGTTGAACTGCTTCATGGACAAGGGCAAACACAGGTAAGATGGGACATTATTAGATAATCAATGGTTGCATTAACACAACCTGGCAAGCTACCACACTATCATCGCAAACCTCTTCTTGCTCAGGGACACTACGGTAACTACCTTCTATCAAATACGAGCTGAACTCAGCACGAGTCTCCATGACCGTGGAGACCTCCTTCCACTGGTGACATTCACACATTTGCAGCACAGCTCGCCATCACTACAGACACCTCTCATGAGGCAGGAGACTGTACTGAATGAGTGCGTTCTTTCCAGAAGTGAGAATTTCTAGCTTTACTGCCAATGCCATTCCACCTCCACTTGTGATGCTTGCTACTATACGTGGTAAATTGCTCAGTGTTGCAATACTGCCATGGCTACTTGAATAAACAAGTACAGGTTCTCTCAAGGCCCTTCTCAGGGCTTGAGGTAGGTTGAGATAAGGTTAGATAAGGTCACTCCTTGCACTCACTGCCTTCCTGTAAGAGCTACACACCACTTTTCCCCTAAAGCAGAGGGCAGTGAGAAAGCTGGCTAGACATAAAGCAGCATGCAAATATCAATCGAAACATTCAGTTAAGCAAAAATCACTACGGTGTCATCTTGCCAGTTTGATGGCATAAATTGAAAATCCAATCATCTCATGCCTCAAAAAGGCTCAGTCCCACCAACTGACCGAGCACCAAGCAAATTGTACATTTGTAGTCACGCCACAACTTCAGATGTAAACAGACGAAAAGGGGCTGGAAGAAAAAGCAGACTGCGAGTCACTGAGAAAGACAGGTAATTTTCAGACCAGGATAGCACTAAAATTTTGTCATTCTGTACCAGATAAAAAAAAGCGGAACAACTGCTAGAATAGATGAGTACAAGCTTACTAAGAAATCACCTGAAATACTACACACAATTCCAGCCAATTCAGGGAAGATGAATTCCAACTACAACAGGGCAAAGGAAGCCCAAGCCTACAGGCTCTGTTCTCCTGCCTACAGCAGGACAGGAGACAAACAACCAAAATCTTTATAGCCTGCAAAAAAGAAAGACAGAGAAAAAAGAACTCTCAAAAAAAAAAAAAAAAAACACTAAGAGCAGCTATTCTAACAGACAGTACTATCACAGGTATATATGAATCTGAAGTCATGAATAATTTTGGCTTAATAATATTTGCAGACTGGAATGAGACCATCTCCCTACAGATTTTTTTTCCTTACAAGCCTAAGTTCTACTCTGCTAAATATCTGAAGGTGTACTTGCCTTGTCTGAAGGAGTAAAATATGACAACTCCAGAAGTATTATCTAATTCTATATTCCTTAAGTAAATCTTCTTAAAAGTTTACATTGTTATTCCTAGTTTCCTATCAAAAACATGCCTTTACTCAAGTATTTTAAAGTTTCAATTCCAACTCTAAAAACAAATTAATTACACAGGTTAAATCCCACACTGGCTTAGCTGCTATCCATTAGATTCCAGATCTTATTTTCAATGTAAATACAATTTTCATTTTATACTCCCATAAGTCAGATATTCCACGGTACTAAAAAAGAACAAAAAAAAACGCTGAAAAAACATGCTGTTTTCCTTTCAAAATTGTTCAAATGAAAGCTTACAAAGGCAATGTAACAGAAAAAGTCATAATGCTGCTCACTCTGATTTTATTATGAAGCTGACAATACATTTTTCAAACTCCAGTTCTTCAGACTTACAACTGTGAAATTGTTGATTTATTTTATCCTTTTGTTTTTCGTTTTTCAGATCCTAAATTTTCAAGTCCTAAAAAGAAGCCTGACAACACAAAATGTCAAGAGAAAAAACGCACAACTCTAATTTGACTTTTGTGGTTTCCAAAAGAAGTGAGTCTTACATGATCGCACAGACGTCAGTATTTATTAGGATCTCAAGTTCAAGCATATTCAAATTATTAGGAGTTACTGAGATGTTCCTGAAGGCTCTCTGAACGTAAGGAGGTGGATGAAGAATCCTGCTGACATGAGCACTGTCAAGCTCTGCAGATTTTGATGTTCACAGAAACTATTACAATTCCTAAGGAATACAATTTCTCTCATTTATTCAATATTTTCATCCCACTTTAACAGAACTAAACCTACTACTACCCTCCCTTTATACAAAATGTTTCAAGAATGCTGTTTGCATATATACCATACTACTATTAAAGCATTTGAGAGTTGTTAGTCTGGTCACACGGAGTCACATTTAATGTCTGTACTCCTCAGTACCTTGCTGCTTCTCACCACATGGAAGGCTCGCCAAGAAAACCAGTACTTCTCTTCTAACACGAGGACTGTACTCACCTAAATAATTTCTGTATTTTGTCTTGCAGGAAAGTGCTTCCATTGCTAATGTGGAAGGAACAGGACAGCCACCCATACATAACATGAGGAACCTGCACCCACAAATTGTTCCTCATTGCATGTCACAAAACCACAGCAGAGGCCATCTCACTGCAGCATGGGTCCTTGCTCTGAACATGATCTACTCAGAGCAGGCCTGGGTCACACGTTGTCAGCACTCAGACAAGAAATGTGAGGTACAGCATCTCTTCCACCCACTGGGACAATCGCTTGGTCCTTTCCCAGGGGAAGATGATTAGGAGGGTGAATCCTGGAGTCATTAGGTTTCAGCTTCTGCCTCGTGGGGTCCCTCCAATCACTGTGTGCTGCTTCACAGACCTTGGTCTAGCTCAGACTGACTCTAGAAAAAGCCCCTAAGCCCTTCTTCCATCCCCACACTGGCAGAGGGGAAGAGGCCTGAGGTATGCAGCACCACGTTCCTTGTCACCCAGGAGGCCAGTTGTGTGAGGAGGACCAACCCGTGCAGCAGCCTCCACTGAGGTCAACTCTGTGAAGGCCACTAACTAAATGGCTCCTGGGCTCCCTTCTCACCCACCTGGGGCACAGGACATCTGCTTTATCTGTCTGTTTTACTTCTCTGCCGCCTTCCAACACAGGAGCTGAAGGACAGGGTGACCAAGCAGCAGTGGACACGAGCAGGACGGCTGCAGAGGGTCTGTTTTTCAGGTAAGGGCTGTACTGGGCCCTGAGCCTCCTGCCTTGGGGAAAGAAAACAGCTTTCCTTTTGTCAACACTCCCATGTGAACAACAATTTGCAAGCTCCCATTCTACCCAAACCGCCCCTGCACGTTCCTACCACTTCCCGTGAGTCACTTTGAGCCACAGCACAACTCAAGGATGGTTCAATTCGGCTTGCTCACACAACAGAAAACTAACAACACTTAATTTTCCACTGGGTCCAGATGAAGGAACTTATCCTGCAGCCACATTACTAATAGATCCAACACTACGAGTACCACCTTTTGTGATAACAGCCTGCATTTGTTTTAACACAACACCACAAAATCCCAAGAACACTCAAATGCCTCCAAGGCAGACCTAAAGAATGGAAACAAAGAAGCCAGCTAGTTATTGTTCTGTAATTTTCTGTCCCAGATCCATCAGTCTCGAGGCTGTTCTGACTTGTAAAAGCTGGCTGTGGTGATCTAAGGACAACAGGCAGTCAGGAAAGAGCACAGCACCCTCCATCCCAGCTCTGCTTTGTCCCATTCAGCACTCCTATCACTGAAAATGTCTGCCACTAAACAAATATTCTCTTCAGACCCCAGTCATAAACCAGTATTATCATATAAAAATACTACGTGGTGTTTTTACATGCTAACAACCGTTTTGGGAGTACTTCCATCAACCAGACCATGAGGTAAAAAAGCAAAACAAGTCCTGCAAAAAGATTAAAAAACTCACACCTCACAAACAAAGAAAGTGTAGGCAACTGAAGTATTTGCCAACCTGCTAAAATGGAATTAAAAATGCTGACCAACAAAAAATAAATAGTAAATGTCAAAGCTCTCGAACACACTTCACTGGTAACAGGTTATGTGTTTGGACAGTGCATAATGTCCTGTGAATATCCTAAGTGATCTTTTGTCCCAAATGGGTCACGTACCTCCGTAAGAGAAGTGTTAGAAAGTAATTTGATTTGTGGATGAAAGGCTCCACACGAGCCAGCAGTGCGTGCCTGCAGCCCAGAAGGCCAGCTGCGTCCTGGGCTGCACCAACAGAGGGGTGGGCAGCGGGTGGAGGGAGGGGATTGTGCCCCTCTGCTCTGCCCTTGTGAGGCCCCACCTGCAGTGCTGCGTCCAGGGCTGGGGCCCCCAGCACAGGAAGGACGTGGGGCTGTTAGAGCGGGTCCAGAGGAGGGCCATCTGCACATAAACAGTCTGACACCGGGTCTTGAGGAAAGCTGGTGTCAGTTACCACAGAGGAGATCCAGAACAGCTGAACAAAGCCCAGAATGGATGGAGAGCAGCCCTGAGGAGAAAAGCCTGGGGGTGTTCGTACATGAAAAGCTCAACATGAGCTGGCAATGTGCGCTTGCAGCCCAGAAAGCCACCTGTACCCTGGGCTGCACCAAAAGCAGCATGGCCAGCGGGGTGAGGGAGGGGATTCTCCCCCTCTGCTCTGCTCTTGTGAGGCCCCACCTGGAGCCCTGCGTTCAGCTCTGGGGCCCCCAGCACAAGAAGGGCATGGAAGTAAGTATAAGAGCGAGTCCAGAGGAGGGCTACAAAGATGATCAGACGGCTGGAGCCCCTCTCCTATGAGGACAGGCTGAGAGAGCTGGGGATGTTCAGCGTGAAGAAGAGACGGCTCCGGGGAGACCTTGTTGCAACCTTTCAGTTCTTAAAGGGGACTTATAAAAAAGATGAAGAAGGGTTCTTTACTCAGGTAGATAACAATACAACAAAGGAGAGGTCTTAAACTAAAAGGGAATAGATTTACACTAGACATTAGGAGGAGATTGGTATGGTGAGCATGCAGCTTTTAGTGCCCGCTTAATTCTTGAAAGTGAAGGCACGTATCATAGAAAAGGTATCAAGAAGCCCAGGCAGCATGCACTTCTACAGAGAACAAGAGCAGACAAACATTCGGCTAAAAGTCTCTGGGTGAGGCAGGATTCACAAATGCTTAATATGGTGGATGAACGGGGGAAGATAAGGAAGGCTATGGAACTACTACTACCTTAACATTAAAGGTACTCAATTAGCATAATCAGAAAAAAAAATCTAACAACTAGTTTAAGTAAAAGCATTAAAAAACCCTCTTATTTAAACAGAATAAGTAATGAGCCAGGTTCGTGAACATAAAGGTCTAAATTCTCAGGCTGCAGCCAGTACTAAATTGCAAGAGCTTTATATACCTGTAGAGGTTGAGCTCATCCCATAACCAAGCCAGCCATTTCACCTCATGTCACTGCTCTGGTTCACAGCTCTTTTCACTGCTGTAGCTCAATTATTTTATTTTTCTGAAAATTTGACACTGTCACTTATCAGCCTCTGAAAAGTAGGTCAGGGGCATTTTTAAAGATATAGGTTACTCAACATTCCTGAACTGCAGATAGTCATCATAAAACAAGACAAGATTGTATAGCTGTAAAAACAAGAGTTTCACTTTGATTTTTATCAAACTGCATTCTTGCCAGAAAATCTGGCTAAAACACAAGAACTTCAGCTCTCCTGAGAAACTGAAAGCAATACATCTCACACAATGCAAGTCATCTACCTCTTCTCAATATCACCACACATGTAAAAAAAAAAAAAGCCTCATCAGGACGGTCTAGACCACATTGTTACGAAGTCTGGTATCCAGTCTTGAATTTTAAGTATTACCACACAAATTTATTATATTTATTAATTAAATGTACAGATTATATTTTACGGTACAACACTGCTGATTAACTCAGTAGCATTTTCATATATACACTACTCATATAATCAATATAAACAATATAGGTATTTCTCTTGGCTAATTGGCTCATCTCTATATGAAGTTCCTGATTTTCTTTACAATATTAATTCACGGGAATGGAAAAAATACATATATTTAGTGGAATTAAAACAAGAGGAACAATGAATTTTGGGAGAAATATTCTTTCTTACCATCAGAAAACAGCATCACAAGAACAGTAAGGAAAAAAATCAAACACTAAAATCCATGGTTAATAATTTAACTGCAGGAGAACTCAGCCACATCAGCAGCTGAAGCCTGGAAGCAAAACTGGAAGCAAAGCCAAGAGCAGCAGCTCAAGAAACGCTGTTGCAGTCTACTTCGATTTTCTCTCTCTACACCTGCTTTTGGGCTCCACTCCACTCTCAGCCCACCTTCGCTGTGCCTTTGGTGCTTTCAGAACATTGCCCTTCTTTTACGTGTACCGCTCTCCCACCCCGGGCTGTGAGTTGTACTGCTGTTCTCTTCAGAGGGTGCAATGCTACAGCTGCAGCAGCTCAGAGCAGGGAGGAAGCTTCCCTGCTTCTTGGCCCTCTTTTATCACTACGGGGGACCCTCCTGCCCTAGAGGAAGGATTACACAGCAGTCCTCAAGCTATGCAAAGAGGCCAAGTCGTTTCTGACTGTCAGCCAAATTAGTAATTCTCTTTTAATAGATACAAATTGAGTGAGGATCTTTCCCAGAGCAAAGAGAGACACCTCCCTAACAAGCTTCTCCTGCCAGCTTCAAGTAGAATAAACTCTTTTAAACTCTTCAGGGAAATCACTGCAAAAAATACAAATAAAATGTTCTTGCGAATCCCTCTGAAATGGTAGCTGACACTTTCCAAAAGCATTCACCCTGAGGAAGTCACAATATTTGGAAAGTTACTGCCAAAATGGCTGGGATATTCCAAATTTAAGGCCCTGTTTTCAGCTCCTTCAGTTCCATGTGGATGTCTATCTAGCATGGCAAAAAGGCTCAGCTTTCAAACACTGCTAAATTACCTTCTCCTGAAGAATATTGTTTCATTTCATTTTTTCACCTCGCTCATTTCAGGGACTAAATTGTTTGAAATCAAAGCCAACTTGAATTCAACAGTGTCTGAAATCCTGATACGCTCTTCAATCAAAAATGAAATTGCAGTAGATCTACTAGTTTTAAATCCTTCAAGACTATGGGTTTGAAACACTTACTCAAACACATGAGTTATGGTTATTTCCTTTCCTAATTCATCAATTTCAGTTGAAACATTTCAAGATAAATAAACCCAAGCACCACCACAAAATAAGAATATACAGCAGTTAACCAGAACCTTCTACATACTGGCTTTACCCATCGAGTTTCAGTTTCTGTGCAAACTTGTCACAAACCACAGCTACTTATTCATGTTTTTCTAACAACATGAAATATAAAAATATAAACCTGAATAATCTAGGAAAACTTATGACTAATATTCATGGGTATATTACAGCCCATGAGGCAATGATGATGCCTGTTTGATTCGAAATCTTCATTTAAATAGAACCCAACACATTTTAATCATTGAGCCGGTAAGAATTAACCTCTTTAGGAAAATAACTGAAGCACTAATGCAAAAGTCAGATTAAGTAATTTAAACCACTGACTCTAATCATGTTTTTAAACTGCTGCATTTAATCTGTGCTGAGGCAGGCAGTAAATTCTAACTTAAAACCAGTCATTTTAGATAGCAAGCGTAACAGGTGCAAAATCTTCCATGCCATTTGTACTTGTTTTATAGCTCCATAATGAAAATACAGCACCCATAGTAGAGTAACATGATTCAGCCAACAAAAACAGCATGCACTCAAATCAACACTTTTAATAAATCTGTTTGCTAGTAGAAAGAACTTATGTTACTTACTGCTATTTCTCTGCATGCAGACATAGAAATTCCAGTACCTTCTATTTGCTTTAAAGCATAATCTTTATCATCTTTCCTGTGAAAGAAGAAAAGAAGTTTTTTTAAAAAAGTTGCACCGTGAATTTAAAGTGAGCTCTTCATTACCATTCAGCAAACAGTTTCTAATTCATATTCTTCACCTTATTTTCTTTCAACTGTTTACTGATTTAATGCCTGGATACAAGCTGAGCACTAAGCCATAAGCTAACCACACCACCTTGCTAAAGCTAAACACATTCTCACTACTTAAAAATAGTGATTTTGACTTTTTAAAAAGTTACAATCAATCATGTTAGATGTTATAATCAATTTCTTCCATTCCTTTCTTGTGTTACTAAGAAGAAAACAGCACAAACATTTAGTATATACTAGAATAAAGTTTCTCAAAGTCTAGCTAGGGCTACATCTCCCATAAATGCGGAACTCGGATAAGGCAAAAAACTTACCCATATTTTAACAAGCTCTTCAATAACACAAAAGCACTGTCATAGTAGCACCTTTTCTTTCCTCTAGATCACAGAAAATGTCCTAAAATTGTGGTTCTACCAAACTAACCAAACCACCAAGATGAATAACAAGGTACTCATGCAAACCTAAGTATCTAGAGAAATGTTTGTCAGCTTCAATAACATGTAACACTTAAAACCAAAAACCTCTTTTACTTTAACCTGCTTACACCTTGCATTCATTTATTTAAAATGCAAGCCTGTTAGTTATTCTGGCTTCCAGTAGCAAACTCAAGAAGAGACACTAAACCCTTCCTCTTTGCCATCCTCAAAGAGCTCTAACTTAAGAAGCACGGTGCTTGTCCTTCTGGTTTTTGGGCAGGCATCCACAGCATTCCTGAAGGACACAGCACTTAACAGCACTGCCTTCAATACTTGGAGCACACATACAGACCCAAATGTTTGGGATATATAAGAACCCATATTAATTTTTAAGGAATCCTGCTTCCAGCTTCATAGCTGCAAGGAAAATCCCTGCAAAAACAGAGAACACAAACACCCAAAAGAAAAAAAAAGCCCCAGAGTTAAGCATTTAAAGCACATGCACTTGTTTACTCCAGCTCTCTCTAAACACTTGTAAGGCTTTGAATTGCGACATGAAACGCTCTCCCCTATTCATCACTACATATTTAATCCCTCAAATTATCAGGTCCCGTCCAAGAGATTTTTCGTGGGGTTCAAAGACAACCCACTGCTAGCAATAACTGTTCCAAACAGAAGAGAGGAAGAAGTAGGAGATTAACGGGCAAAATACAAACACAGCTAATGGGGAGGAAAAGTGGAATGAAGCTGCGAGTGGGCGAGAGCAGATTTCGGTAAGAGGGCAATTACATGGAATCAGCAAGATAAAATCGGGGTGAGGGGGGGAATACAAGATCTGAAACGAACAGGGAAAAAAAGAGTAAGGAGGATGAAGACAGAAGACATTAAAAAGCTTCCATTTAATAAAAATAAAACTTAAAAAGTCTTGATACGGAAAAGAAATAGAGCCAATAAAAAAAACTAGCTGCATGAAGCCTGAGAACAAGAAGTTGTTATTAAGCACATGATTGAACTGTACCTAATGATGACACTGTTGTAGGGATCAAAAGCATACATGGACTCGTAGTTACACGCATTTATGGTAGATTGGTGATTTACAGACCACGAGCAGCTACTGAACATAACAACCTCAACCTGCTCTCCAGCACAGAGACGCTGTGGTGGTGGAAGGTAAAACAATTTTTTAGCTGGAAAAATTTCCCTGTCCTTTTCGATCTCCCTTCGCTGGCAACAGCTCACAACAGTTATCAGATACAAATATGAAGCAAAACGGGTTGGACAAGAGGTTATTCTCATTGCCCTATTTGTTTATACACTCAGGTTTCGAGGTATTTGAGATCCCCACGCCATGGGAAGTGCTGCCACGCCACTGCTACTAGTACAAGCACTACCAGAGTCAAAACGTGGAGCAAAACTGGTGTGACTAGAGGTTACTCAGTGACCTGCTTGCTTGCCTGTTTTGATTTTGTGGGGTTTGAAGAACTCAGTACAGAAAGAAGTGCTGTCATAGGACTGGTATCATTACGAGCATTTCAGGTAACAGTGACTACAGTTAAGGCTGCCTCCCATTTACGATCGTAAAATTCTATTTTTAGCCGATACAATTTTTGCCAAATTAGAAGTTTGGATTCAAATTTTCCATAGCAGATGGCAGACTTTCTCTGGGAATTCTTAGTAAAAAAATACTTCAGCTGTTTCCTAGAACAAAACTGGAAGAAAACACTCATTTGTGCATGTTGAGTCTTTTACAACCATCACTTCAACACTGAAATTTGACAGGGGGGTTAAGAACGAACCACTTTTCTCCTTACAAGAGGATCCTCACACTGGATGAAAAAAGTCTGTGAGGAAAATTAATTCCTCACATGGAAAGGCAGCTACAGATCTGAGA
This sequence comes from Anser cygnoides, assembly GCF_040182565.1. NCBI lineage: Eukaryota > Metazoa > Chordata > Aves > Anseriformes > Anatidae > Anser > Anser cygnoides. The sequence goes on from NC_089873.1 coordinate 191,048,667, forward strand.
TCCAGAGATGCTGCGTCCAGCCATGCTCTACCCTGACAGCCACCCGTGGCTGCCTGGAGTTCACCACTTGCTAATTTGCTCTTCCCACGTGCCAGGTTGCTGCGCTCCTGTACTCACAGCAAGCAGTCTCTGCCCTGCTCTCCACCTACTCAACCGTTGTAGAGGAAACATAACCATGGGATTAAAAAAAGGAACTGAAGTTTAGGGGTAAGGCACGTTTTAATCACTGCACTCTCCTCCAGAACCTGAAAAAATAACGAAAGACGTAGGACTTGAGTTCTCTAGATGATGCACGTGTAGTTGAGCTACAAAACAACCAACCAACCCTTAATCCTCTAACGTGGTATACGCTGAGACCAGCGACCTGCTATGGTTACCCATTGCACCATCAGTATCAGCTATTCCATTCATCCAAGGACAAACCCCCAAATTCTGTTAAAGCAAGCTAAGTTTTATTTACATAAACTTACTATAATTCCTTGGAGCCATGGGAATTGGGGGAATAGTTTTTCAACGGAGGGATGAGAATTTACAAAAGTCAAAGGAAAGGTCAAAGCGATAAACCTTATTTTAGACAACTTCCAAAATATATTGACCATAGTCTGTTTTTATCATAACACAGCCCGAAAGGCCTCTCTGTGGTGTTGGCTATGGACAATTGCATTCTTTGAAAATCAAGATACGTTCAGAGTGACAAGGCAGGAAACAGAAAAAAATATATATATATTTATAAACATCTTCCAGAGCTAACTAAACTACAGCATAGGCTATTTAACAGCTTGCATTTTAAGGGCCCAGGAAGACTTGAATTATAATTAAACTGTGAATTTCTTCTTTTTAACAGAAAGATCCTGTTGGGAAAACCTGTCCACTTCCTCAGCTGCCTAATAATAAGATGCTAAGTAACTTTGGCAGATGCTCTACCTACCAGCGTGCACAGAAAGGCTGGTGAAGCTGTAAAACAGCAGAATGAAGAAAAGAAGCCTGAAAATCAATGGTCATTAATCCAAGTTTGCGTTACGGTTTGAAAACTCAAATACGAAATTAACTGGTAAAAACTTAGGAACAATTTTTCTTTAAAAACAAGGAAATGTAAAACCTGACAAACATCTGAGGGAAACAGCTTCTACCGCCTTAAAGCTACCACAGGGAACGATAAATGCAGCATCTATTCTGTAGAAAACTAATGAACCTGTTAATTCTTTATGGTTCTTATTCCCTAAAGAATATGAAAATCCCAATAATTAAAAGACAAGCATGCTAACAAAACACGATTTTTTTTTTAATTCTACCATTGAGAATTCCATTAACATCACTAGTAATAGAAGTGAAACACCCTGAGTAAGTCCAGCTGTCATAGCACTGTTAGAGTGATTCAGCCTCAGCAGCATTAATCCAAAATTCTCTGAATGCCTTAAATACAGCACCTTGAACTTCACTAGGTGAACATGAATTTGCGCTACAAAACATCTTAGCTTTGACCAACTCACCCAGGTGAACACCAAGTGACACTGACCCCTAAACAGCACAACCATCCTCGCTGTTAACAGCAAAATACAGACAGGAGCTTTCATATTTGCTAGGAAGAAAGGCAAGAAATATTTAATGCTCCACTACCTACTGGAACCTCAAAAAAGGATGTGGATAAGTGAGGGATTTTATTATACCTATAAACATCAGAATTTCATAATAATAAGAAAAGATAACATGGAATTAAACTGTAGTATTCAAGTTAGGGGAGGAGGAGAAGAAATATTTACTCTGTTTAGTTTCGTAAAAGTTATGGCCTTACTGCATTCGTAGATTTGAGATGGGATGAAGAACTTAGCCAAACACACAGCCGTAGGTCAAAAGATGAAAATGAACCACGTATAATAGAGAACTAACGTTCACGACACTTTTTTGGCATTTTCACTTTGTGGAATCATTCCCTGCTTCTTCCCCCAAGTCACAGCAGTGGTGGTGGGCTTTGTTATTGTTTTCACTTGATTTGAAAATCAGCCTAGCATGTATGACATCCAGTGAAGAAGTAACATGGATTAAATCCTTGAAGCTGAAAGATTTACACATTTATACTAAACACCAGAAGAACTGCTGTATACACAAAAAAGGCACCAAAATAATGCCATGCTTTCTAGAAAGCCCAGAAAGACACAGGTACTGGTCTGCCCTTTCAAATGATTACTTGGAAAGAACAGAATTAACTTTTTCCCCCTTCCAATGCCACATTTACGGCACCGAGTAGCCTTGCCATTTTACCTACTGGAATTCAATGACTTGGACTTCGACTCCACAAACTTACCGGTGTGCTTTGAGCTTACACACAGAACCAGGGACCAAACAAAAGCCTTTCACCCCTCAGGGAAGTCGACTTACGTCCCCAAAGACCACTGCGCACTGACAAGGTCAGGGCGTTCTAGAAATAGACTTACTCGAGCACATCCAAGGCAAACAGCCTCAGTAACTCAGGACCAAAGTAGTAAGTCTGCTCAGATTTATGATCCAACTGACTGAAACAAGTTCAGGAGAACGTACAAAGCTCGACGGGTATAAGCATGCAGAACAAGCGTCTACTCTTTAGGCAGTGTTAGACACAACAGGTCCGTAAGGACACAGGCCAACAATCAAGTAATGCAGATGATGGGCATCAGCAGGACATAAGCCATATAGAAAAATATTAGTATTATGTGCTTGGTACAAAGCAAGTGGTACAAAGTTTGGGAAACTACATCATGGGCACCTGACTTGCCAGAAAGCACGTTCTGAGTCCAAACTTTTGTCAAAAGTAATTAGTGCATACAGCTAGGCTGATTGATGATCCTGTACCTTCAGAGAAACTTGAGAAAAATCTTGATTCTCTAAAAAATAAAAAGCCTGAACTAACGGTGATGCAATGATAACCACTTCACCTAGCCGTAATCCCATTTTCACAAAACCTATTGCATTTCATACATTTAAGTGTTTTAAAATTACATTATAGCAAGAACTGAAAGCTCACAGCGAAGGTTCACACAACAGCCTGATGCGAGTCAGGGGTTTGCTGCTGGAGGAATCCCACCTTCAGCCCCACGCGTGCACTCCTGTCCTTCGTGCTGGAGCCAGGATTCAGCTGGAGATGGGCTTATTCAGAGTGTGGCAAACTGTTTACAGGTATTATTTTGTATGTTTTCCGCCCCATTAGAGCTGAAAGGCACCGCTGAATGCTCAGATGAGCAATGAGGTTGTCTAAGGGAAGAGAGCAAGCAAACACAGCGGAGGCAGAGCTGCTTCATCCACAGGCAGGATGAGCGTGGTACGTCTTCTAACCCCTACGTGCCTTCCAAGGCAGCAGGAGGCAGTGCATTCACCCCCGCAGAAAGCCACAGCTGGGCGCTATACCTACTGCAGAAACAGTTCTGTTTAGTTGCAAAAGTTCAACATTGCTAAAGTAGACTTCAAAATTGGGCAACAAAATCAACTGCAACTTTATCATTCACTTCGAGCTGTCTGAGGGTCACTTTAAAGTGATTTTACTTTTACTGATTCTCTCTACATATATCATTCCAAAATGAAAGTATTCTAAAAAGACTTAATTTTCTAAGGGACACTTTTTTCCTGCTCTTGAAACAACAAAAAAACAAATTAAAAACATTTCAATTATATTACCTAAAACAAGTTGGATAAAGCAAGACCAGAAGATAAATATTAGGTTAAATTACGGGTTCTTCATTTGACTTAATTTAAAAACATTTTGAAAAATAGTCTTAATAGCACATACTAAACTTACAGAAAACAAGTCAACGCTATCTTCTGCATTACAAACTTTCAGCCACACAGCCAAAGCCTGGCTGTGTTGGGAAGTTCAGATTTATTCAAGCCCAGAGTATTTAAATGTACTTTCAGCCAGCTTAAAGTTTATCCCATCGTAGGTTCTTGCTTGCTCCTGGCACAGAAAATATCTGTCAAAAATCAGATAAACAGATTCTGTTATGAAAGCCTCTTACATGTTAATAAATGATAAAGGATAATAATGCAAACCAATCAAAAAAGCTACTTTGCAAAGGATTTCAGCTCAAAAGAGTAGCTGACAACTTTTCATGGCTCCTCTACAAAGTTTCCTGCTGATGACTTTCCAGGTACAGGTAAAGAGAATAAAGAATGGTTCCTACTCGTTCATCTGCAGACGAGGATAAATTCAGTTCACAAGACATTAAGATTTGATATTTACTTGTGCTCACCACTAAAAGCAGCACCTCACACCCATTCTAACGGGGTGGCTGCCAGCATCATCAGTACCTGCTCTACAGATTCACCTGGCTTGGTTCCTCCACCAAGTTCACTTCTGGTCTAGACCTACAAGACCACAGCACCCGCACAGCCTCTCTCTTCTACGATGTACTTCCAGGGGCATGTCTTCATTTTCCTTGGTGTTGCTGGTTCAGGGGCTCTCAAATGCCACAGGTATGTAAGTACCACCAGGAAGACCAGCTACATCTTGGCTGGCTTCAGAGCTATGACACTCCACAAAATAAAGTCAGTTCAACACAAAAAAGGATCACATCCCTTATTGCCTGAGGTTCTTTTTCCTTTGTTCATAGTTGTTCTTATAACACAGTGGAAACGCAGACCCCCACATTTTAATTTCACCATAGCACAATTGTTCTAGATATCCGATGGATCAGGAACACGTTATTAGAAAATCACCACTACGTGCTCGCCCGAGTCTTTACTTCCAAAACGTCTGCTAGAGATAACGCCAAAGACAGTTGGACGGACCTTCCATACAATCCAGAGCAACTGCTCCGTAATCAGTATATTTACTCCAAGTTTCAATCAGTGTGCTATATGAACACACTAAGGTTTGAAGAGTTAGAAAGTGTTTGGATAAACATACTGTTACCTTTAAATACATTTCAAAGCTCAGAAACTAGGGACAGAAATATCATATTTAAATCTTAATTTTACTGTTTTTTCCTTTCCCTAATTTTTGATTCAGAGAGTCAACATGCATATATTGCTATCTTAATGCTAGACATAGATTGTCTATAATTTCTAGTTTAATTAAATTTTAAGGACTAAATGAAAAATCACTTAAATTTAAATACTAAAGAACCTAGCAAAGTGAAAAATTAAAGATGTGTTTCTATGGTAATGTTTCAAAACCCTGCCTTTTTTTTTTTCTTTAAGAAACATCCATGATTCACAATAAATGCAAACAGGTAAAACAGCATATTCAAAGGTATGGAGAAAAAAGTCGATCTGCGCATTCCTTTCTTTTTGGTATCAGCCTTCCACCCCAGAAACACACATTTTATCCTGAAAAAAGTCTATCAGTGTGACTCAGTCTTGCACATACTTTACTATGCAATTTTTATATGGAGCGTGCTTGAAGAAAAAGACAAAGAAACCTTGACAAAAGAATAAAGAATACAAGGAACACAGCTTGTGACTGAAGCACATTTCAGGGACTCACAACTAAATTTGCAGCATGTCATGTGAAAATAAAAAGCCATATTACTCACCAAAACGTTAGCACAAAGAAAACATTGCAGGGTAAGATGCTCTAGCAGCAGTAAATTTCTCAAGTGGAGGTCTAACTCAGGCATCTGCACTTCTTCCAGCACCAAAATACTTCCAGCACGTGGCACAACTGATATGCCAGAACAGCATCATCATTTTTATCAGAGAGAAAGGCCTATGCAGAGACTATTTTCTATTTCAAAACAAATCCCCCAGTAATCAGACCTTTTTGTGGATAAAGAAAAGGTCACTGCCCACAGCTGGAGGAAAACCCATCCACAGCAAGCCAATAAATCACACTTCGGAGAGACAGCTAATACCGTGTGGTGAATGGCAATTACTAATTCACTTCGTTCCTTTTGTTCTTTGCATTCTTTTAAATTAAAAACTGTTGCCACAACATGTAGTTTGGCAAGAAGTTCAAAGCAGAGGAGTAGATTCAAGGATACGCTACACGTGGGGCTCTTCCGACCCAAGAATTTGCTGCTGTCAAAAGAAAAGCCTTGCCTTGACATCCCTCCCTTCCTGCTCCTAGCCACAAAATCCCTCCCTTAGGACAGCTCTAGTCTGTGCCACACTCCTCCAAGCGGATTCATCCCCTGCAACCAGCAACAAGCTATCTTTATTCCCTGGAATAACAAATTCTGTTTGTCTACAGTAGTAGGGTATGACAAGTACCCAAACCAGCAACAAAGTACGTGGTAAGAGCAAAAGACAAGGAGGGGATGGATGAGGAGAGGCAGAGATGGCACAGAAGAGCAAGTTACCTCTCTCCCTACTTTCCTCTTTCTCAAATGGGTTAAACCACAGTGAGCACAGGTGGCTAACATGCAAAAAACGAGGCAAAAAACCACTACAAACCACAGCCTTCCACCTACCCCTGCAATCAGCTCCAGCACAGAGTACCTGAAGAGGCCACAGTGCCGGGGATCCAGTTGAGGACCTTCTCCTCCTTTCTTCCACAAAATTACCATTTCTCAGCCAGCCTAAAATCTAAGTTTTAAGAGAGCACAATTACAAGTCAACAGAAGCAACTATGACAAGACTAGTTACCAGCTGCAGCACTTGGAGAAATCCTACACCGAAGGGCAAGCAACAACACCTCGCTCCTGACTAAAAACTCCGTGCTGCTTTATAAAAACACGCAGCAGCTTCAACTCTACTTTTACGTAAAGCAATACACGAGGTACCAATCTATTCTTTTTAAAGGAAAATATTGCTGGACTTCATTTACCCTTTCTTCTCTCTGACCGCTCTGAAGTCACCTCGATATGTTTGGCACTCGAGAAAGCCGAAGTTGCTGCCTACACTACCGAAAATAGGATTTACAGTAACCGTGACATTTTGTTCTCCGTTCCACTGCCAATAAGTCCTGTGACTCTCTGCTTTTTAACAATTACTTGCACCGCGCTGGCACTTCCACAAAACTGTCATTACAAACCCCAAAAAACCTCTTAAGGAATAATAAAATCAGAGGCCAGTGCTGTGCGAGTCAAGAACCGTTTTCACACGTACATCACTTCACACCAGCAAGTCATTTATTACTGGCTCTCACCATCACAAAGTCCTTCCCCAAGCCTCCACAACCAGCCCCTCCTTTTACCATCCCAAACAGCCATCACCAGCCAAGCTGTCACCCAGCTATTCACAACAAGGGATTTCCAAACAAACTTCTGAGCAGCTCAGTTTCTAAGAGATGCTACTAACAGCCCCGTTAATTCCTAAACTTCAACTGGTTTCTCTATCCAGAGAAGGTGCTTATCGTTAGTTTTTGGAAGTTTAGTTTTAGTTAGCCTTGGGAATCTTCCTGGATTTCTAAAAGGTGTTTAATAAGGTCCCTTTCCATCAACTGCATTGCCTTCGCCTGTCCTTCTCTAAAGCTGTCATCTCCTCACCTCAGAACCTTTCACATCTCTGCTGCTGCTCCACCTTGCCAGCAAGTATTTTCCACTATTGCACTGGTTCCTTTTAAAAAGATGTCACCATTGCCCTTTTCCAGTTTTCTATGGCTCAAGTTAAAACACTAAGCTGTACTTCCCAGCTAATTATCTGCTTATTTCATTTCTGAGCTCCTTCACGCGTGTGAACGTGCCTCATCTTGACTTGTGACTGCTCATTTCAGTTTGTTCAAGCAGCCCCTTCTCCAAACACTGCCATTCGAGGTCTGGTGCATTCCTTACCTTAACTTCAAGTTCTTCCATAAAGCACTGACAAAAACAAAGCTCGTTTCCTGCTGTCATTTGACCATCTCAAAACACTCCTCTTACAGCTCAGTGACCCGCCGGTCCTACAGACTGTATCATGCTACAGATGTATCAGAAAATGGGAGGAGAAAATGGGAGAAGAAGGCCATGCCCTTCGAGTAGCTTTTCAAGACTGGGATTTGGGCTCGTGTGTGGCTTTGAGGGGTTATGGGACAGGGGAGGGGGGCTGCCAGATGGCTATTGCGCTATGTTTTTATACTTAGCCTACCATTACCTTCATTCTTCTCAATATTAATCATGTACAGAAGATGTATTTTTTCAGAATGTATTCTTACTCCCAAGGGCTCCCTTTATTCTATTTGGCCATGCCAGGTACTTTAATTGCTGGTACAACATCTTCATGAGCAATAAACGCCCACTGAGAGCCCAGTAAGCTTCAAAAACTGTCCCTAGGCAGCCTGCAACATTTCACCTCTTCAGCTCTTTCAGCTTTAAGGAGCTGTATCTTCCCATCACCACCCCCTTTCCAATAAAGAAATACACCAAGTTAAGTGGCACTTCAGCGGCTTTCTTAACCTCGTTTAGATTCAGCATCCTTCCAGGAGCAAAATACAAAACACGTTTGTCACGGCCCTCAGTGGCAATAGCTTGAACCCGCTCTCCCATCATACTGCAGGCCAAGTCATGAGTTGGTTCTCCTGCTGCGTGCCCCCTGACCGGCTGTTTCATTACTCACGGGCCCGAAGTTTGTCTTGGTATTTCTCTCCACCTGCCTAAACTAAATTAGGGTAACAAGCCGTTCGTGACTATTTCCTGCTTTGCAGCCACTCTGGTCTCACACAGGCCAAAGGAAACGCAGACCACATGCTATTCCCCCCCCCCTTACACGTGCCTGGGATGCTACCCATATAGGTTTCAGTGTTGCAATAGGTCCTTTTTTGTTTCTGAGTTGAGTATTTGGTTATCTGACACTCATCTGGCAGTTGTAAAAACTCACCTGGAAGCTTATAAAGACCTGAATGAACATAAGAGCAAATGGCAGCTATAGCACATTTCCTCATGAGGGGTTGTTTTGTTCAACCCTGCTTAAACAGGGCTGACATTCACTCAAAAAGCGAAGAGTTTGGAACACCAAACAGCTGAAATACAAAAAGTTAGATAAGACTCAAGTTACACATTTGCAGCCTTGCTGTCCTGAAGCCCCGGCAGGCAGAGCTGGCTCCATTTGCTCTTCCCATGCTCCGTACCTTGCACAGTAGTTCCGTGAGAACAACGCAGGTCACAAAACCTGATTTTCCGAGGCTTCACTGGGGGATTATCCAGTGTCCGTAATTGCAAGTACACCTGCAGCAAGGACCCTCCCTCACAGGACAAGGTTGTGGCTTTCCCAGGGAACACATCCAGGCCAGAAACACAAGGGGGAATCAGGGGATTTACTGCAATTCAGAGCCTTTTGTATGCTGAGCTCTCAGTTGCACATGTTATTCAAACACACAGTAATGAATTGAGGCTTTTTTTTTTACTGCAATTCTCAAGTGTCCTTTATTCAAATGTCAACATCTTGTACACAAGGTGTTACAAGCACACAGAATGGAGCACTCCCAGAAAAACAGGCAGATTGTGCCAGTGACCTTTAGCTGTGTTCTTCCATCTCCGCAGAACACGCGTGTTTTTTTCCAAGCCTGACTTGAATTTTGGATGTTTAGGCTATCAGCTGTACTCGAAAAAAAATCACTGTGTTCTCTTGAACATTTTGTCCTTTAGAGAACATCTCTGCAGCTTTAATCCTGATTTGGAGATCTTCTCCTGCAAATTCTGAGTTAAGCACAACACGCCTTGCCATGCCACCACCTAACAGCGAGGGTGGTTACAAGGCAGCTGAATGCAAACTGTTGCCTGAACGGCAGCCTCTCTTTGTGCAAGTATTACTTAAAAAATAGTGCTTTGACATCCTGATCTTCATATGTTCGAGTCTTTCACTAGGATACATAAAGCAGATGCAACAGGGCACATCAGCAGAATTCTCCAGGTGTTAGGTTGCCCGTCCAGTACCTTTCCTATACCAACTGCTATGGAGCTCAGATTTGTTTCTGCACAAAATTAATATGTATTTATTAAATAGGAAGCCTACGATACACAAAAGTTAGTAATAGGTTCAGACGTGGCTTAGCACCTTGCAAAAAAAGCGCAGCTATGAATCAAGCTGCTCTGTAATCCCAAGCGTGCCATTACGGGGGCTTGACAAGGTCTCAGAAACCATTTGTTGAGCCTCTGTGGAGAGGAGAGCGAGCAGCAGGCTAGCCAGCCACAACACAGCCCCTTCGGAAAGGCTTTCAGCCTGTAAGGAGCAGAAACACACAGCACCGCTCGCCCAGCATGGCAAGAAAAGGTGAGGGTGGCAGGGGGACAGGGCTGCGGGTTAGAGCACGGTGGGATGAAGCCTGCAACTGAAACCTTTCTCCCATCCGTTCACGCGAAATGGGCTTCTCTACTCCACACCCAAGACTGCTTTACAGCGGAAGGGAACCAGAAAGGAATAAAGGCTTTTATTCGCAGCAGAGACAAGGATCTTCATGCTCCTGCCTCAGCCTCATTACCTTATTTAAACAAACTTAGATAAATTGTCTGCATTGAACCTTAAAGAGCATTTCCACGACTTAATTTAACAGAGGAAAGTGAACTGATTCACACCATCTACATAAAATCAGAGCCCACAGCTTGGAGTATTTTATAACATCACCAAGCTGCTCCCTTACTATTTCCAACAGCCAATTACATATCGACTTCACACAATCTTCCTAAGATCGCTTCGTTTCAAAATGAGGGTTCTGAATGAGGCTGACGTACCAGGACCCTCTGTGTGGTCGGGCTTGATGTTGGTTTGAGAGCTGTATTTTCTGCAGAGCGGTTATCGCAGGCACCAGCGACCACAAGCTGTACTGGTTAAAAAAAGCAAAGTAACGCAGCCGGATATTCATCCACTCTAGGTCGGTCTTTTAGAACCCGCCCTGGCCAGCAAAGCTCCTGCAGAGGCAAGAAAGGCTCACCGCAGTCCCCCTTAAAAGGAAGGCAGGCCCTTAACTGTTATTAAACTCGATCAGTATCAGGAAACGCTTTCTCAAGGCCTGCTTTCAGCCTGTTCGCTACAGAAGTGCTGCTGCTCGGTGAATTACCTGCGCTGTGCTTACTTACAACGCACTTGCTTTGTTCCTGGGGTTTTCCATACCTCCTACTGGGCCTCCCAGGACCCAGATTCCTGACCCACCTCTCCCTCCCCATTCACTCCCTGAGGGAGAACCTGAGATGTTGCTCTACGGGTAACTGATTGGAGACTTTCCTAGGGGCTGAAGTCTCATTTTTATTCCTGTCTTACAGCCTCCGTATTAGAGCTCCTCAGATTTTGGGTAATAAAAGAAATATAAAACAACTGAGATCCTTTATTTTTTTAAACTTTAAGAGTCTTAAAACATGACACTCAAAGAGCAAGAGCTAGAGCGAGCACACCCCCTTGTCATTTCACCAAGAGCATCCTCCTGCAGTGACATGCTCCTCCTCCATAACCAGCACCCTCCACAACTGTCTTCTATTCCCTCCTAAGAAGCCAAGCGCAGCAGTACGTGGCCACGTTATTTACACTTTGCATTATTCTTACTTCTAATCCAGGAAAAAGCAGATACAAATCTGAAAAATTAAGGAGCCCGAGACATCGCGCGGCACAGCACGCGCGTCTCATTATGCAGATAGTTTAATTAGGAGCTTTCTAACTACTGTGGTGACGGATCCAGGAGAGACTCGGGGCACACGCTCTAACAAGGTACCGCGGACACGTCGCAGCGGCACCAGCAGCCCGCGGCTCCCCCAGCTGCCACCCTACTGCTCGCGGAGGCAGCAGCCGGGCGCTAGCGTGCCGACTGCGGCTCTCAGCGCAGGGAGCTGCAACCGGCACGCAGCGGCGCACGGCTACAGCAACGAACAAAAAGCGATGCCCATCGAGCAGAAGACGTGTTGTTTGGCAGGTTATACCAAAAACTAGGGGGTACGAACTTCACGGCGTGACTCCTGTAGAGGCTCAATGTGGGGATGAGCGAGGAGCTCTAAGCCTAGACCCGTTGCTACGCTTCTTCTAAGTACAATTTTCTCACTGGCCCAACGACCTCCACTTGTTGCACTCCCAAACTCCTCCTTCCTCTTGCTAAAAATCAGTTGTGATAATAACTCAGTCAATACATACCAGTAAATACAACCTGGAACATGCTTAAACTCAGCTGGTGTCAACCTTACGAAGGGCCAAGACTTTCTGAAAGCAAAATCCCTCAAGCAAACAAAGGCTCTCAACTCCTCTGCATTTTCCCTTTGACAACAGGTTCCACAGTTCATCTATGTTGTGTTAAAATATTTTTTTTTCCTACTGTTCAGAAAAAAATGGTTCAAATTCTATCAAACAAGATGAGCACCACCACCTCTTACCCAAACTGTTCGTTATTTTATATGACTTAAACATGTTCTTTTTTTTTTTCCCCCTACATACAAAGGTAAGGCTCTTTTGAAGACTGGCAATATTCGTGCAATATCCTTTTCCCGGTAGGTCAGTTACCGCATGCCATAAAAAAGGTGAAGCAAACCAGTAGTTTACTGGATACCCCCTAGTATTTCCCACCCTGTTTCTTACACAACTCACGCAGACCCTCTCAGGCGAAAAAAAAAAAGGTGGAAAAAAGCGGGTAAGAATGTGATTGTCTCAGAGGTGCACGGAAGAGCCCACTACGTATGCGTATTTTCATAGTTCCAATTCCAACGTGTTAGTACACCCAAATGAGATCACCTACATCATGGGGGATGTAGATGATTTCCCCGTGACGGGGGAGAGCCCTCCATCTACAGCAATACTTCCAACAGAGAACCAGAAGAGCTGAAATGAAATTTAGCTTTAAAAGTCTCCAGCTGTGCTCCTGTTCGGGACCTCCATCAAACAGAAGCCGGAGAGCACCAGCTCACTTGCCGTGGGTTCCCCACCCGGAGCATCACCCACGCGCGTCTCTCCCAGAGAGGAAGACCAGCTTCCAATAACGCACTGGGGGATGCCACTCCAGTTTGAGATCTTCAATTATATCATCTTCTTGCTGTTGTAATTAAAGAGCTAGACACTGCCTAAGAGTGACATTCGATAGCTTCTTACTCTCATCCAAACCACAGCCGATAAACAGGAAAAGTGAATATTTGGCAATGCTTCAAATCGCCACCGAGACAGGCATCCCTGCGTGACGGCACAGACTTCAGACTGTAGCTGCGCGCTGAAAACTGAAGGGGAAGCAAATAAAAATACAGTGCAAGATCAATCCCACTCAAACGAGACACCACTTCGGTATTAGCACGCTACCACCGGCGCAGAAAGCGCAGGCTGAGAGCGCAGCAAAGTGCCCGCCTCGGGTGCTGGAGCACGGAGGAAGCCCACGCTCCCACTGCAAGCCCTCTAGCGTCCCACCGCTTCAGTGCGCCGAAGCAAATACCTGGGAGTCAATTCCTGATGAACTCTGAAGGAGTCTGATCCAGTCAATTAAAGAAACAAACCCCTTTACGTCTCTGTGACGGTCCAACAAGCTTTAAAAATGCTGGCATATTTTTCTATTCCTGCCTAAGACAAACAGGTAGCTTTATAACCTGGGTTGAGCAACATTTCCGAGCGCCCAGGCGGCACACAAAGCAGATTTTTACGCAGGAACTGGAATTCTCTAGGCAATAAAAAGTGAACTAACTGTCCTAGTGCCACCAGCAACAAGAGGATCGCCTTCTTGATCCCAAGTCTGATGCCTTCTCTTGTACCCTGCTGCTCTAACACACTCAGCTCGGAGCCTGCTGCAGGTCCTGCGCTGATGGGAGAGGCAGCACCGCTCACCACACAGCCAGGAAGGTTCTCTTCAGCCACAGAGACTACAAACTTCACAACAAAAGGAATTGAAGTGAGAACCGGAGAGCCACACGCAGTTTTGCCATGGGCAGCGCACCGCGCGGTGCTGAGCTGTAACTCTTCGATTGGTGCTCACCGACCTGAGGGCCGGCAGGTTCAGGTTTGGGCACCGAACACCCGAGAAACACCCGCGGAACCGTGCCTGGCGATTCCCTTTTGGACGTTCTCAACACAAGCAGCCCGGCCCAAAGCCCTGCTTCGTGGCAAGGGGCGCGGCGCGGCTGCAGCAGCCGTCGGGCCGGAGCGGGGCTGAAAGCCAGGCTATGCCCTCGTCGGGTCACCCAAGGCCAGGCGGCCTCTCTGCTCCTTTTAAAAACCTTCTCACCACCTGAAGACAAGGTGGCTGCCTGCCTGCCCCCCAGAAGGCCCCCCCTGAAGTTCTGAGGGCATCCAGTTACCTCCCTAGGGCTAGGACACGTAGCTCCTAGCTAGTTTTGAACCGCCACGCTCCACCTCAGAGGCGGCTGCAAAGGCAATCAACAAGCGGCGAAGACGCTGCAGCGCTGAAGGCGCCAGCTCCTACGACCTGTGAGCTGCGTTTTCATCACCAGGAGCTTCTGAACACAGATTCACACAAGCTGTGCTATTAAAACACAGCTCTTCTCTGTAATTGTTCTAATCATGAGACATCCGCACGTAGAGCACATCACTTAAGAAGGAGCAGCCTCAGTAATCCCAACAAAACATTTGCAGTCCTGCAGTACGCCTCCTTCAAAGCACCCTAAAACACGTGACGCATTTTAATAGACATTGAACTTGCGTTATTTTAAATAAATTTGAGAATTATACAATGCAGTTTAAGGCAAATGCATATCTTTATAGGAAAAAAACACGCACGTTCAAGCAAAAGACAGCAAACAGCTTAAGGCATGAAGAAAGTTGGAGCTGCACGAGCTCAACCAAATGAGGTGGTTATTTTTTCCTCCAGCAGCATGAAACACTTGGGGGACATTCAGACAGCGTCATCTGGCAGATAACACCACACAAGCACTGCACTCCACCTTTCACACACCCGCCGCTGTAAGATGCACGTTATCACGGTGTCAGGAAATTGACTTGCTGGTCTCTATTTGCTTTTGCAATTTCTCTCTTTTTGATAAGGGAATCAGAATGGAATCTTTTACCTCAAGCCTAATCGCAGCCACACAATTTAGCATCACCCATGTGCAGCTAGACCGTAAGCTATAAAAACACCCGCTGATATTTACACCTTAAATGTTTTAGGGATTGTCTGAAGGTGTATTTGAGAAAGAGTTTGCAGATATCTGGCAGGGAAATGAGAAGTGCCAGGGAAAGGGACAGGGAAGGAAGCACTAAGGGAACAATAAGGCAAAAAAAAAGGAGACGACAATTGCAGCTCAGCAGTTTTCTGCTAAACCGGTATTAAACACCGTACCTTGACTCCCCCACCCTCCTGAAGAGAGAGGACCTAAAAAATCACACGCACTTGGAGAACAGAAAATTCTGCTTCATATCCCCCTCTGACTAATTCTCCTTTTCAAGCACACGATTCCATTTTCTGTAATTTCTGGAAATAACACTACCCCCAGCAACTCTGACCGCGCTCTCCCTAACATCACCAAGCAGACTGACAATTTCGTCGAATGAAATAAATCAGAAACCAGACGAGTTCGGAATGACTCCCGCAAACAGCCTGCAGGATCCAGAGGCAAAACGTGCGAGCAGTGGTGGTTAGCTGACTCATAGCAGCAGGCAAAATTCACGCCGAAATAACTGCGCTACGATTAATACCAGCGCGGGCAAGGCTGATGAGATCAGCTGCAGCCGGTCCCGCTGCAAACCTTCTGCAGACAACGGCTCCAGCACTGCTAAGCGAAAGCTTCAGAGAAGCCGATCCCATTTCCAACATAAAGTTAAAGCAGGCTGCAGGCAGTCATTTATCAAATGTGGAAATAACGCCCAGACTTTTCAAATGAGTGTTGTTTCAATGACAACGCACAGAGCACTGCTGTGACCAGGCTCATGGGAATAATGGATGGATGCAGCCGAGAATTTAGGACCTGTTAGCAAAGCCCTTGCCTCCCCGGTTTCTTTTGCTTCCCACTCCCTATTGTTCTGGTGCTGGTGCCATGTCAGGGATTAGTGAGAGCCAGCTGACAGTTCGCCCTATCTTTCTTTAAAGGATTTCTACAGGGAAATTTGTTTGCTGGAGTGTGTGCTAAAAAGCATCGCGAATAATGATCCCTGAATGCATCCGAGAGCCCTGCAAGGAGCAGCAGCCTGCAGCTCCAGCAGCAGCCTGCAAGAACACCTAAAATGGTGCCTACAAGTGATAACCCAGACAGGAAAGCCCCGTAAAAGAAAAAAGGAGCGGCTCCCCGCTCTACAAAGCCCGGCCGAGCGCTTTGAGCGCTGCTTGCTCCCCCAGAGCCCAGCGCCGCTTGGGGCGAGGGCTTCTCTCGAGCCGGGGATGCGACCCACAAAAAGCCGTCGGCACTCGGAGGGGACGGGACGAGAAGAGCCGGGTTGGGAGGGACCGAAAGGACCCCGGAGGGGCCACGGGGAGAGAAACCGGGAGGGGAGGGCACGGAATTGGGGGGGAGGGGGGGGGGGCGGCTCCTCACTCACCCGTCCTTGCGCTTGGCTTTGTAGACGTGCCCGTAGGTGCCCCTGCCCACCTTGCAGCCCTCGTACTCGAAGAGGTCCTCCACCCGCTCCCGCTCGCCGGTCAGCTTCACCTTGAAGTCATAGTCCATCTTCGGCGCCCCCCCCCCCCCCCCAACACCGGGCAGCCGCCGCCGCCGCCCCCCCCCGCAGGCAGCCGCGCACCCCCCGCCCACCCAGCAGCAGGACGAGGACGAGGAGTAGGAAGACGACGGAAAGGAGGAGGAGGAGGAGGAGGAGGAGGAGGAGGAGGAGGAGGAAGGCCCCGGGCCGCCCCCCGCCTCCCTCCCCAGCCCCGCTCCGCGGCCGCCCCCCGCCCGCCCGGCGGCACACCAGCCGGTCTCTCCCCCGGCGGAATACGGCCGCCGCGCCTGACGGCACTGTCGCAAAGCGACGTCGCAAAACCGCCGCGGAGCCGCCACCGCCTCCTCCTCCTCCTCGCCCGCTCGCCGGCCGCGTGGAAGGCGGCGGGTGGAGGGCGGGGCCCCGCCTCCTCGCCCGGCCCAGCATGCCTTGCGGCGCGGGGGCATGCTGGGAGGTGTAGTGCGGTGGGAGGGGTGGGCGCGGCGCGGCGCGGGGCATGACGGGAGTGGTAGTCCCGGCGGCGGGGCCGCGGGGCGCGCTGGGAAGTGTAGTCCTCAGCCGGCCTGGGGGCGCAGGGGGAAAATGAAGGGAGCTCAGCAAGAAAAGAGGGCAGAGGCCGCCTTTTCTGCAAATGTTTTTTTTTTTTTTTTTCATCAGCTTTTCCTGCCATGTGGGTTACATGCCACCCACAGCTAATATATACGTGTATTTTCTGCTGCATCGCTCCGTTTGCACTTGTATTGCTGGCAATGCTCCATCAGTTCGGGTGAATAGTCCCCCAGTCATAGGAGATTTGAAACATGAAGTACAACTTCAACTTTCTAACGAGAAGAAATCAATGTTGACACCTCAAGACCAACTTTTAGTTCAGCTTCATGGAAAACTGCAAACTTTTTGTGCTTTACTTTAAAAATCTATCCAAATATGATTTCAATAAAAAATGTTTACTTTGGGGCCCCATTCTTACAAAGAAAGAGACGACCAGGCCATGATCTGCTCTTCTTCACTTTCAGGTCCCCACAAAGGCTCTTTTCATCAATTGAATTTCTTATCTCTCATTTTGTCTCCTTGCCTTTTGTGCAATCTCAGAAGTCAATCTGAAAACACACATTTAACATGTCCTGCTGAATCTGGTTCTTCGGAGCTTTCATTTTTCTCTTTTTTTCTTCCCACCTTCATGGCTTGCTTTATAACATCCTTCTGTTCCAGGTCTTTTTGTTTCTAATGTTTCCTGCACACACGCTTTAGACATTTTTTCTTTGAAATCACACCTGTAAAACAAATCAGGGTTCCCCATAGCAAAACAACCTAGTACTGTGTTAGTGTTGATCATGTGCAGAGGGGCAGAGATAGTTACCAAAGCGAGCAGTGTCCTGACAGCAGTCAAGGCGGATTCACACCATAAACGTCTCTGAATGCAGGGAATTGTGTTTCAAGTGAAAGGCCTGGTTTGTCTGGGGACTGCCTGGGCTGCAGGAATGAGCAGATGCTGCTGAGTGTTGAGGTAACTGCACCGGATAAAGAGGGTTCTGTGCCCAAGCTGGAGCAGCAGTGCTGGAAGCAGAGCTGGTTTTGTTCTGTGCACGTTTACACGGCCACGATGCAGGTGCTAGAATCCGAATTTGTGAAGCAAAGTTTATGGTTAGGGGAACGAACAAAAAGCTACTTGCTCTGTGTTTTGCACTGTTAACAAATAGAGAAAAAACATATAAAAGTAAATCTTTAACTTTCTTGCTTTCTCAACATCTATTTTTAAGTGACTAATACACAATACTCAGTCACATCCCCATGCCATTAGAATGTTCACTTGCTCCATTTACCAATTTGCCAAATTTGAGCATAATCTTGCTTTTCAGGGCAATTTTTCATTTCAGAGTAGCTACCTGCTAATAGTTTATCCCTTTTTCCCTGAAGGGATATTTTCTGTAGCAGTGTGACTAAGGTGTTCCCGGCTTGGTACTGAGTGAAAGAGGGCCAGTCCTGATAAATGCTGTACATCTTCCTCTTCTGCTTAGATCAGTGAAAGCTGAAAGCAGAAGAATAATGTTGGTGGTGTTGTTTCCTTTTTTGTTGTCATTGTTTTTTTTTTTTTCCTTTTCTGTGTGTAAAGAAAAACAACCGTACTTGCACAGTGTGAACACCTTCTGGAAACCTTGCACTTGCTAATGCGCAGATCTGTTAGCTGAATACTGACAGCATTTAAGAACGCAGTTTACTTGAAGCTAAAGTGCTGCTTCTGCAAACAGTTTGGTATGTAAAGTTAAGTATTCTGCATTTTGCACTTAACTATAACATTGATTTGACTAGCAAAGTGTCCTAGATTCTGGCAGGAGTGCAAGTTACCAACAACCATCTGCCCATTCTTTGGATCCAGGTCCGGTATAGCAGAGAGTTATGTTAGAAAGTGGTGGGACATCAGTTCGCCAGACGCGTGACCATCTTCAGTAACTCTCTGTCTGGCTGCTTTATGCTCCTGAAGAAGTCAGAGAATCAGTTCTAAAGAATCTTGACAGATCTTCAAAATTCTGCCTAGATTACTTTTGTTATTGAAAAGAGGCCTACTGTAGGAAAACAAACCCTAATATTGAATATTATTTGACTATTTTATATTATTTCAACAAACTGAATCATAGAAAGGGATCTCTGGAAGTTAGCTAATTCAATATTTTTCTTAAATCAGGGTTACTATTAAATTCAGGTTGCTTGGGGCTTTGTCTTGAAAACCTCTGTGGAGGGAGATTCCACAGCCTCTCTGGACCTGACTGTCCTCAGGGTGAAAATTCTTGTCCTTATACCTACCCTAAACATCCCTTCTTTCAAACTTACGGCAACAGTCTCTCCTCCCGCTGTGCACTTGGGCAAAAAGCCTGGCCCTGTCTTCTTTGCCAGTGCTGGCAGGCTGCCCCTTCTCCCAGCTGAACAAGCCCTGGTGCCCACGGCCGCTCGCATGGACGTGCTCCAGCCCGTGACCGTCTTGGTGCTCGCTGCTGAGTTCCCTCCAGCTTACCAATAATTTTCAGTATTGATATTGTTCTACTGAAGACCCCCAACCCGGGCACTCTATTATTAAGTTCTGTATTAAAAGATTCTGCCCTACTTACATATGTAATAAAATCTAATAAAGTTACTTTCTAAAGAAATTAAATGACTGAAGAATCAAATTAAAGCAGACTTTCAGAGCTTATTTTGAAAAATTTAGTAATTGCCTGAGGTTTGCTGCCCTCTAAAGGCTACCTTTATTATTATTGCAGAGGAAGTATTTTATTGTGGAAAGTATCCCTACAGTGCAATAATATTCAAGGAAAGATCTACTATTGTTATTTTTGTGCTAACTATGTGGCATAAAATAAACAAATACTGTACGTAGTTATATTGTACTGTTGTGAAGCATGAATATAAAATGAACAGAGAATTCTGCACCATAGGGAAGGTCAGTAGAAAAAGTCGAAAAAGGACTATTTCAGTAGAAGCTTTAAGTAAGGAAATACAAGTTTACTTATCTATTTTCCTAAAATATATTATAACCTTCTTCTGGATGAGCAGTCCATATATGGGCTTGACACCTGTGAAGATTTTGTGTTTGACTGTGATTACTAAACATCATACTATGGGAGAAAAAGATTTTAATAACAAAAGAAAATTTTGGTAAGTAACTGGCTTTTTTTTTTTTTTTTCCCAAGAGAGCCAGGCATTACTTTGTATACAAGGCAGGTACTCTGGCTTTTATTACCAGAGTAAAATTGGTGCTCAGGAAAGACTATTTTAATTATACCAGGCAAGGGAAATCATAGTATAATGTGGTAATCGCTAATTATTCCTGGTGTGGCAAGGAACCTGAATAACAACAAGGGTTCCATTTCTTGAATACACGCAACATAAAGGAGTGGCCCCACACATAGCCTCGGTGCTAAAAATTTTCCCCCCACGCACTGTCAATTTGTCTGGTGGAAATCAGTTACTGACATAAAAGACGGGTAAACTAACAAGAAAACTAAGTGTAGCATGTCTGTAAACTCTTTTCTCAACCAGAATAAACAAATCCTGGAGTTTGTTGTTAAAATGGGGAGCAGAGGTTATCTTCCTGGACACCAGACCCCCGCTCTTCCTCTCACCTCACGCATTACAGAGGGGTTGGTTTTACATCAAGACCAGTGGCATAACAAATATCCACACTTCGTGTATTTCTGAAAGGAAATTTGAACAAAAGCATCAGCAGTTTGGATATCCTAGGAATGAGTTACGGTATCCCTGTGAAATCCTCTCATTTTGCTAGTAGTTCATGCAAGTTGTGAAACGCTCCTGTCAGTGTCTGTCCCGTGTAGAAGCGATCTGCAGAAGCAACTCAGAAGGGAAAGTTTGTGTACGCTATCAGCACATGTGGGATTTGTAAAAGGGTTTGGAACTTGGGTGAAAAATTTACACGGCTCTGTACTTCGAAAGGGGGAGAATGTGGAGAATGGCAGAGTAGGGGGAGAAATAAAGAAAATAAAGAAAATAAAGAAGTGAGAAAAAAAATCTTTATTGAAAACGTGTAAAGGGATATGCTTGAGGGGGGAAGACGCTATACAGGACCAGGCGAAGCTCGTGAGGAGCTGCAGCACTCAGAGCAACCGCCACCATTCGCCTTCCCCTCAGGCCTCTCCTCACAGCCCCTCCCCACCCCCCACGGCCGCCCCGCGCGCGCCCCGTCCGTTGGCCCCAACGGCCGTGGCACGCGCCCCCACCGGCCGGGCCGCGCGCGCATGCGCGGGGCGGCGCTGGGCGGAGGGGGGCCGGGCCGGTGCCGCTCGGAACCTGCGCGTCGCGGCTGCCGGCAGCCGCCCGGACCGCAATCGGGGCTGGAGCGCGCCGCCCGCACACCGACGGGTCGGTTGGGGGGGGGAGTTTTATTTTTTTTTTCCCCTGTTTTTGAGCATTTTTTCCTCATTTTCTTTCCCGGCCGGGAGCGGGGCCGGGCTGTGAGGGCTGCCCGGCCGCAGGCAGCCCCGGCACCCCCCTGGCCGGGCCCTGCTTGGCAGCGCTGAAGGGAGGCGGCCGGCCCGGCCCGGCCCGGCGGCCGTTAGCGGCGGTTGGTGGCGGTGGCGGCGGTTGGGGCCCGGCCGCGGGAGCGGGGGGGGGGGGCGGGGGGGTTGGAGCGCGGGGGGGGAGGGGGCGCAGCGGCAGGGCCCGCGGCCTACCGCGCCCCGCCGCCATTGGCCGGCGGCCGGCAGGCGGCCTGCTGATTGGCCGCGGGAGGTGTCAATCACCGCGTGCGGTGCCTCCCCTCCCCCAGGCGGCCTGGCCGGGGGTCGCCGCCCGCCGCCCCCCTGCGGCACCGACCGGGGGGGGGGGGGGGGGGGTGTCGGGGGCCGCTCGGTGCCTCACGGCGCTGCCGCTTTGTCTGTGTGTCCGTCCGTCCGTCCTTCCCCCGGCCTCACGCAGGGGCTGGTGGGTCCTCTCTCTCTTTCTCTCTTGTTTTTTTTTTTTTTTTTGTTCCAATTCGGTGAGATCATCTCGCCCGGAGGCTGAAGTGTGACAGAAATGCTAAGTAGTGCCGCCGGTTCCCTCGTCTAAACGCGCTTGTCGTCTTGCTTGCAGCCGGTAGCCTTTCGGGAAATGGATGCCCGAGGGAGGTGGGGACAGGAACCCGCGGAAGGGGGCCAAAACCTGAAAGCCTAAGGTATATGTAGCTTAGATAAAAACGAACGTGCATCTTAGTGAGTGTGCTGAAGTAGCTTTCAGTTAAGGAGTATAAGAGTTAGTCTCAGGCTAAAAATTCTACCAAATGTAAACTGTTGCAGTGTGACACCTGTTTCTTTGCGATGCAAGAGTAATTCTGAGTCATTAAGGCCTTTCAATTTCACATTTTTACACCTTATCACTGAGAACCCTTCAGCTCTTCAGTACTCTTAAGTATCTTGAGTGCCAGAGCAGTTCATTTTGGTGCTCTTGATACCCTTCAAATTTCAATACCCTAAAATATTTCAAGGGCCAAAGCACTTCGTTTTGATGTTTGATAATAATAACTATGGGTAGTAGCTGCCATGCAAACAGATGGGACAACTGAACACTTCACACTTCTTATCGTTTCTAAGTGACTCATTTAAAGAGTGTGACTAATCACCCTACCATACAGTTGTCAACAAAACAGTATTTTTTTTTCTACCACCCACAAAAACCGAGGAAGAGGTTTCCAGGCTTTGTATGGATGCAAAATGAAAAGTGAAGAATCTGTTTTGAGCAACAGGTGGAATGCAGATTGAGGGAGACGGCATGCGATGGACTTTTCATCTCTAGAACTTATTTGAGAGTTTTTCTGTGCAGCACATGGTGATACATCCAGGAAGTCAGTTAACTTATGGTCGTGGTAGGGCGAACAGTAGCACTTACTGTCAGGCTTTCATCTAAATAACAGCTTTAAATGAATTTTATCTGTCCTCTTCCCCTTTTCTGTTTATCTCAAGTTGTAAGTCATCAAGAGCAGAGGCGCTTTCTTTAATATTCAGTGCAGTATGGGCTGGGCATTTTCATGACAACAGCCAAGTGTTGGTGCCATCAGGATGATGATAACGCCATAACCTTTGCTGAGTGGAGGGAGGAGACAATTGCGTTTGCTTTGAGGAAACCACGGTAATAAGAGCTGGCTGAGAAACTGGTGTTTCACACTGAGAGAGGAGAAGTGACCTGATTTGAATGTAGCCATGAACAGAAGCCAGCGATTACTTAGCTTGTGAGGTTAAGCAAAGAGAGAGATAGTAAGTTAACAGCCCCCACAAATATTATCAAAATAGAAAAGGTCTTCAAAGGGAGGTACTCAGATTTATCTTTAAGTGAGTTAAGGAGCTAGGAGAGAAGCATTACGTACTTTGGAGTGCAGTATTGGATGCAGGAGAGACCTGAATGACAAGTCTGGTTGGGAAGGGATGTTCGCAAGCGCAGTTACCTGCGGTGGGGGGAAAAGTAGCATGTGGGATGGAAAATGAGGAGACGAAGGATGCATCAGAATGGATCTGCAGGAGAACATAAGCAAGGTATATTAAATGTATGCCGGTGTCTGCTCGTGGCAAATACATTTCCTGATTCTTTGTATCTGTTGGCAGCATTGGTAAAGATTTACTCTGTATTGAATGTATGTCTGATAGTTAGTTGGTTTGGTCTGTTTGTTGGCTCGTGAGCTTTCCTGGGAAGACTAATTACTGAGTGGGAGTGTGCTGAGAATGCTGTGCTGTGTTTCCCCATTTAATGCTTGGAGGGAGTTGGATATGTTGGTCAACTGACACCTCCCCCCCAAAAAACAAACAAACAAGGATGTAACCAGTAACTTCCTCTCCGCAGTAAACGGAATGGTGCTATCTGGTGAGTCTTTTGGCCAGGTGACCTCTTTAGGAGTGATCTGCTCTGTCGGTTGTCTACCTCAGCAGGTGTTACAGGTGACTTTGTAAAAATGTGAGGTTGTGTTGAAAGGATGAGGCTTTGCTCTCTCTTCTTTTAAACTGAATACTGAAGAACAGGTATTCTTTAGGTATTTCTTGATTGGCCTAGAATTGAGTCATAAGCAGAGAGAGCAGGTAGTAGCACAGCAATCGAGAGGGATGATGCCTCTGCCTGCTCACGGGAGGCCTTCTGAGGGCATGGCCCCACTGGTTCAGTGTTGGTAAAGTGAAGGATTTCTGTGGGTAAGCATAGCCTTCGTTCTCCTACACCAGTTTTCTGGAGACGTGTATTCCTTTGTTAGCTAATCCTCGGATTAAAGATGGCAAGGTACAAGTAATGTCACAATGTCAAAAGAATAATTTCCATCAAAAATCTATCCGTAGGCTTTGTGCTAAGGGAGTGGTGGTACCGACTGAGATAATGCTGTAGTCTCACGAGCTTATCAGTAAACATTTCAAGTGGAAGATAGTCTTCTCAAAAGCAGTAACCGTGGTCATCGGAAGTTGCACTGAGTAATTACAGAACAGTGTTTTCAGTGATATTTTAGCCTCTAAAGTACTACACACTGCTGTTGTATTTCCCTCAGGAGAGGGAAACAGATTGTTACCCTTTAATTTCCTATAATATCCTTACTTAGCTAAAATAAATTTGTCTCTGCTATTGTATTTTAAAGTTGGTGTACCAACAGGTGTGTCTTTTCGATAGGGAAAAGGGACTTCTAGCTGTCTTTGTGCAAGTTAGATGCAAAATACTTGCGCGATAAACTACACCAGTGAACTGACTTGGCAAATAACATAGTTTGATTCATCTTAATCATCTTTAGCTATTTATTAATAAACTAACTTAATTGAAAACGCTGGGAACTTCTACAAGTAAATTAGGTAAATTCCTACCTCAATTATTGTGCAGTCTAACCTTCCGATCTCGTTCAGGACAACCTGGCATTCCCATTATGGATCGCTCTCGGCACCGTGCAGGGAACGGCAATGAGCAGGCGTCTTCACGAGAGCACAGTTACGGTGAAGATGAGAGACAACGACAGCGGGAGCGCCTCAGCAGGGAGGAAGCCTATTACCAGTTCATCAATGAGCTCAACGAAGAAGACTACAGGCTGATGAGAGACCGCAACCTGCTCGGCACTCCTGGTAAGATGGGGATGCCCTCAGCAGAGAAGCTGTCATGTGAAGTAATGCTGCTGTTGGCAGGCACCGCACCTGGTTGTACAACTTCACTAGCCTGACAGCTGCTGTTTTCCTAGAAAGGGGGAAAAATCTTACATTTCTGTTTAAAATTAATGATAGCCAATAAAAGTTAACTTAAATAGATACCAAAGCTGGAAGAAAAATAGATCTTTCTCAAGCGCTACACCTCTGTATATTGGTGATATCCAAACCCAAATAATTAACTTCTGCTGAACTAAAGTAGCTGTTCATCTGTGCAGTTTTTTGGGCTTCTGAGTCGCTGGAAGCCAGCGTGCTCTTGACAACACATTCAGGATGCACACACCTCCCCTCCGTGGTACTTGCTTCCTCTGTTATCTGTTTACCTGTATTCCAATTTCACGCTGGTGCTCTGTTTTTAAATTTAATTAATTTTACCTAGTTTCTGAAGATTTTTCTTCAAGATAGAAAACACTGTTACTTCTTCATGGCTGTGTTGAGCCAATAAGTGTCTTATCTAACAGCATTATCAAAATGTAAATTTTTTTCAGGGGAAATAACCGCAGAAGAGTTGCAGCAACGTTTGGAGGGGGCTAAGGAGCGTCTGGCATCGCAGGCTGACCTGGAAAACAGAGAAGGTGAAGGTAGAGCTGTTGGAGGTAAACAGACTTTGTTTGTATGTTTATGTAGTCCGTGATGCATAAATACTGTTCTATACAGATATTTAGGAGAAATGCTGACCAATTTCAGTACCGGCCATTTCATGTCTTCTTACCCATTTTGCCTCAGCAAAATGTTCTTCAATTAAGAGAGATTTTGTAATGATGGAAAATGAACTTAGAATCAATTCTCGTGAAATATTTCCACGTGAGCCACAGATTGCTTTCTCCTCTTCTTCTGGTTTGCCTTTGGTAGGAAATCTAAGAGCACAGAAATAATTTTCACTTTTAATTCTTAAAAGGTTTTATTGTATGTTAGGGGAGTTAGAACAGAAAAGAAGTTAACAGGAGAACTGTTAACCTCTGTGCTGATTTTTGTTCTGTTTCTGTTTGTTTTAACAGTGAGGTTGGTATTATGTATGCTGTCTTCACTTCCCAGCAATATAGGCTTAATCATTCGGCCAATTTCAGTCAGATTTAAGAAGAAGAAATAGCCAGCTCAGGGGAAAAAGATACAGCGAAGTAGTAACCATTTTACATATGGTGTATTTTCAGCAGAATGATATTAGCCATAGAAGGGTGGCTGTCCTGCTAGTATAACGTTGCTGAAGTCAGGGCTCAGTAAGCATAGAAGATTTCGAATGTGTCATTGTGCGCTGAGCGCGCAGTTGTATGAACGTTTGCAATTCTTTGTTTCTCTCAGATTCTGACGTTCTCGGAGAAAACTCAAATGGAGATTCTTTGCTGGAATGGCTGAACACGTTTCGTCGCACAGGCAACGCCACTCGCAGTGGACAGAGTGGGAACCAAACCTGGAGAGCTGTGAGTCGAACAAATCCAAACAGTGGGGAATTTAGATTTAGTCTTGAAATCAACATAAATCATGAGCACAACAGTTTTGAAACTGCTGGTGAAGAGTACGTGGGTATAGATAGCAGCAGGATGTATTTAGAAAGAAGACATCAAAGAGCTGTCAGTCCCGTAACCACACGAACGAGGAGCAGGACCGCGAGAGAGGCCAACAGCGAGACTTCAGGCACTGCGAGGACCAGGTCTTTAAGAAGTTCTGTGGCGCAGAGCTCTGAAGCAGCCTCGCACCCAGTCTCAGGGAGGCTCAGGAGTAGAACGAGGGAGTTGGCAGGCCTTCACCAAACAAGTGCTACACGTAATAATTCTACAGCTGCTGGCGAGCAGAGAGAGATGCCAGAAAGAGGTACTTCTGCAGGAGTCACAAGAGGCAGATCTAGAACTAATGTTCGGATGAATTCAAACCAAAGACTGGAAATTCTGCGGTTGAGGTCTACTCTGAGTAGTCGGAGCCGCTCTCCACTGCAAAGGCAAGGTGACGCTGCTCGTTCTGAGGAACACGGGCAGAGACAGGATAGAAATACGCAGCCAGCCACCAGAACCAGAAGACAAACAGCACAGCTTTCTACGCAGCCTGCCGAAGAACAAGCAAGAGGTGCTGCTCAGACTCCTCAGGTTTCCAGTGCAGCCCCATCCTCGGGAATAACTTCAGAGGAGGAGGAGTCTAGTAGGCCGGTAGCTGCTGTTAGAAGGCATCCAACGATCACACTAGATCTTCAGGTGAGAAGAATTCGGCCTGGAGAAAACAGAGACCGGGACAGTATTGCTAGTAGAACTCGTTCTAGAGTAGGAATGGCAGAAAACACAGTTACCTTTGAAAGTGACAGTGGGGGATTTCGGCGCACGATATCGCGATCAGAACGTGCGGGTATTCGAACCTACGTTAGCACTATACGGATACCTCTTCGCCGGATTTCAGAAACCGGGCTTGGTGAACCTTCATCGGTGGCCCTTCGATCGATCCTTAGACAGATTATGACCGGTTTTGGAGAACTGAGTTCTTTAATGGAAACTGAATCTAACTCAGAAATGCAAAGAGGCGGCCATCACTTAGCAGATGTACACGCAGAGCAGAATAACTCCAGTTCAGCCAACAATAGCAGTGATCCAAGTGAGTTTTCTTCTAGGAATGGGCACGCGGCAGAAGGTGGCAGTGAAACAAACGGACAGAGTGATGACGTTCAACACTATGGCCGCAGTAATGAAAATCAAGAAAGCAGACAGTCTCAAGATGCTAACAACCTAGTGGAAAATGGAACGCTGCCCATTCTTCGTCTCGCCCACTTCTTCCTGCTGAATGAAGATGACGAAGATGAGCGTTTAAGAGGTTTAACCAAAGAGCAGATTGACAATCTTTCCACCCGGAATTATGGGGATATTCACACTGAAGACGAAATAAGTAAAACGTGTAGTGTTTGCATTAACGAATACGTAACAGGAAATAAGCTAAGGCAGTTACCTTGCATGCATGAGTTTCATATTCATTGTATTGATCGCTGGCTTTCTGAAAACTCCACTTGCCCGATTTGTCGGCAGCCTGTTTTGGGGTCTAATGCCACAGACAACGGCTAAAATGATTTATACTGCTCAGTATTCAAGGGTTTATTTCTGCTCTATTTATGATGAGCCAGATCAAATGAGTTGACTTGCATAGGGGTCCATTTGTGTGGGGAGTTTTGTTAGGTTTCTTTAAAAATAATAGGAAACTTGTCTAAATCTAGCAATGTAAATACTATTTTTCTCCAAGTGCAGATCTAGGAGTACACATAGAACCAAATGATATCGGTAAAGTTTATATTTTTTTAGGTAATTTTGTTATGCTAAGCACTTTTGTAAATACGGAAATGCAATAGTTAATCAGTCCTGCTTAATGTATGTTTTTTTTTAACAGTGTAATGGACTCACTTTATTTAGATGACAAATTGTTTCACACAGACCTACCACTGTGTTGAAAAATTAGAGTCTAAATAGCCATCCATTAGCTTTTTGTTCTAAGAACAATTTCTTTTACAGAGAGTCTCTTGCTGGATATGTTTGCTAAAGATATTTAAGTTACTTGAAGTGCTCATTTTAATATACAATATATTTTTTTTAACATTGAAATATCCTTTCCAAAAACTTGCCAATTTGGTTCTATTTAAAATTTTTATGGCAATTTTTGCATGTGGTTTTACACAATGCTTAACGCTGACAAGTTCATATTCAAAAGTGGAGGGGTTAGTGACATTATAAAATGTACATAATTAAATGCTGTCTTTGACAATCGCCGTCTTTTCCGTACAGACAGCAGTCAAATCAGTGGCAATTCCAAGAGGGTGTGTCTTACTCAACGTGATATTTGCTCAAGGAATAAATGAGCACTGAGGATGTCATTTTACTCTTCCAAATTACTCAATATTCATGTTTTTTTTTTGACTGCCTTAGTTTAAAGAGGGAAATAATTCCTTAACCATTATATTGTCTACGATATGCATGTTTTGTGCATCCTACTCAGAAAAACAAAACAAAGGCTTGAAGTGTTTTTGTACAGAATTTTAAGGTACATATATTACTAGTCCTCCTAAAACATGTCTGAGGACCAAATGGCAAAAGACACTAAAAAGGACAAAATAAGCTTCCCTTAAAGTTCCCAGATTACTGTATAATTAGATATTAAACTTTATACCAATAACTTATAAAGAAATAAAGTTGCAAAGTAAATAATTGAGGCTTTGTGTGAATTACTCTTGAGCCGTATCCAGTAGATTGATAACAAGACTCAGTCCATAACAAGGCGATGGACTGCCTTGACAAGACACATTTCAGTTACAACATCCGGTCATGACAACATTGAAGGGAAATGGTACAATCCTGTCTTAAGCTATGTCCTTTTCAGTTTTGCACGTGAAAAGCTTGTGTTAGAAGTCCCACAGATTGGAGGTGCTTTTCTATTCCTAAAAGTAGTTCTAAGAAATTTCTTAGATTTAAGTGAGCTTAAGGATATTGGTAAGATCTCTTCTGATGTGATTTGGACTGCTAATTTTTACTAACGTTAACACCTTTCTTGAGAGCCTCCTTAGCAATGTTAAAAAGTGAGGAAACTGAAATGTTATTATCAGAACTACCTTTTTTTTTTTCCTGTTACTCCTGCTACGGACAGTGTCTAAATGCATGGATGCCTTCTGCTACTTCGTTTTCTCTCTATGGTTTTCTTTTATATTTGATAGCTCCCTCACTCAAGTCCCACGTTTGTAGAAACCTGACTTCGACTTGCTGTTGCCTTGCTGATTGGTTCTTTCAAAGTCATTTTGAAGTTAAATCCCTTACTGTGGGGAATATATATATATAGCTTTTTTTTTTTTTTAACTAACTAGTTGGAATTCTGCTTACCTGCTCACTAATGCCCTAAAGGTTAGAGGGAGGATGCTCATGGCTTCTTTCATTAAGATGAGATTTTAGTGTGTAATGTTAAGAGCAAGATTTCTGATAGAGTTCAAGACAGGGTACCTGTAACTGAGCTTCAGGGGTGGAATATTCAAAAGTACGGTTAGTTTTCCTTAGAAATCATGGGCTACTGGATAGGAAGGATGAAGTCTTCCGTGCTATATTGCTGTCTTGCCGCACATGAGCTGTCTAGTATTTACCCTTGACCTCATTTGAATGGGTGTCATTTGCTCATCACCTTCCTTCCCCAGCCAATTGTGTGGATAGGACCAAATAAAGCCTCAGCGGTTCAGTTTGGTATTGGCTTCTGTTGCTGGTGTTTCTGTGACGTTCCTTCACTTCTCCACTCCCACCCCCAAATACTATTTTACCGTCTCAGTGGTTTGTGGGTTCCTTGATCCAAGCCATCTGTGTCTTTAAGGGCTTGCTTCGTTAGTTTATTTTCCATGCAATTCCTAGCAGTTTTCAAACCCATCTGTGTTCTTGATCCCTGCAGCTTCCCATTGCAGAGTTAGAGTTTCTTTTGTGAGAAGTTCTTTTGTTTTATACCTTTAACTATTCCTAGGTCTTGTATTTTAAGATGCAACATGACCATAAATAACATCTCCCCATTTGTTTTGCTAGTTGGAATTTTATAAATGTCTGCTTTATCCCCTTCTCCACTGTTATTTATTTTTAACTTAGGAGTCCTAATTCATCTCTTTCTACACAGAAGCTATTCTTTATTTGTAACCATTCCTATTGCTCTTTAGTAATGGGAGGACTAGTACTCGTGCAGTGTTCAAGATGTGGATGCAGTAAGCGTTATATGGTGATCCAATAACACCTTTTATCCCCTCTGTGGCCTTCTGAATAATTCCTAATATTCTGGTTTTGATGTTGATAGCTGCTCAACCCTGAGCCGGTATTTTAACAAGTTGTGCAAAAAGATTTCACAATTTCTTACCTGAATGCTGATTGCTAACTCTTGAGCTGATTGTTGCATGCTGATTTTACGTACTACAGTGTGCTGTTTCGTTTTTTTTTCCCCTTGGATTATTTTGTATTTTGTGCAAGTCAGATTTCCTCTACCCTTTCTCATCCTGGGCACCATACCTTTTGTGATTTGTCTTTGCTTTTAGTACCACAGTAGTTCTGTACCATTTGCAGATTTTATCACTTGTTCTTTGTTTCCTTTTCTGGTCCTGTATGCATGTGCTAACTATCACAGGTATTTCTACTAGCAGTGCCTTCTAGTTCAAAGATTAACCATTTATTTCTAGCTCTTTAATCAGTAAACTTTTTTAATGAAAGAGTAGAAGTAAATGATATGAAGAATTTTGGACAATAAATATGTAATTGTCCTTAAGGTGCTACCTGTTGAGGAGAACTTGAAATCCAAGTAAAGCATCCTCAGAGTGAAGCTCTGTTATATTATTACATCCTGTTAGGTATCCCTGATTTCCAGCCAGTGAGGTGATCCAATAGCATGTTTTATCCTTTCTTCTGCCTTGCAAG
This sequence comes from Anser cygnoides, assembly GCF_040182565.1. NCBI lineage: Eukaryota > Metazoa > Chordata > Aves > Anseriformes > Anatidae > Anser > Anser cygnoides. Next base: position 191,080,063 of record NC_089873.1, read on the forward strand.
GGGCTGAGGAGAGGAAAAATACTAGCTTAGTTTTCATATCTCATGTAAAGGTGCAATAGCCTTTGCCTCTATCTTTTTTCACAGGATTGGATGTTTAAATACAACTTTATAATGTTACCGTATGTCATTAAAAGGGGGAAAAAAAATGATATGCAAATTAGGACAGTGACATGTCACTTGGACTATTCAAGTTTGTGTATAAAGGTATCAAAGTACAGTTGTGCATCACATTCATTTTCAAGAGCAACATCCAGCTTGTGTTGCGGTCTGCTATCACCAGGTCAGGCACTAAAGCGAGAGCATATAAAGAACACCAGGACCACTAATTTAGCTGTTAGTAGCTTTGTCATGTTTGCAACATCAGTCAATTTTTGAGTAACTTCAAACATTTAAAATTGCAAAGTGGCCCATGATAGGTTTATTTTCAAAGAGCTTTTGTTTACAGGTATATTAAAGGTGCAGATGTCTGGAAAAGGGATCGAATACAAGTGTTTGAAATCCAGTTTGTTACCTAGAGTGCAGAAAATCGACATTTCCTGTTATCTAACTTTTCCAACGTTATCCGAAATGTGGCTTTGAAAACTTCAATTCTTACACAGTATTGGGTTTTGGGATCCAGTATCTGTACCTGAATTTTATTTAGTCCTTTTCTACAAAAACAAAGTGAACCCAAATGTTCAAATTCTGGAATCCCACAGGTTTTTGTTTTGTTTTTCTTTCCTTCCTCCCTCATAAATTGTCAAGCTTCTATCTCACTAAGACACAAATGATCCGACAATCCACTGTGTTCCTTTCCTCTTAAAATTCAGCATATTCAATAATTTGCTCTGGACATTTTAATTTAGTTGACTTACACATCCCAGCTAGAAGCTTTTTCTGGCAGCATCCATTAAGCACACTTTTCTCCCTGTTTGAAGTAACGCTTCAGCTGCTGCGGAACTGTATTTGTCGCCCTTGCTGAGCTCCACTTCAGGAAGGTTCTTTGTGCTTGTTGAACGTGGTGTGGCACGGCATTGCATTTGCTCCTGGCATCCTCCATCCTTCCCTAGAGGCAGCAGGAGCTGGACACTTCCCAGCCCTGTTCCTGTGTCACAGCAGCTAGTCTTCTCAAGGTTGTGCAATCTTAACAGTACTCAGTACAGGAAGCCTCAAAAATTCATATTCTCCTGTATTTATTGTCTTTGTATGTCTAATATGGAAGGTGTGATGCGTATGCACTAATGGCTCCACAGGCTCACTTTTCTTGCAGCATTTCCAGCATCAGCTGGTGTGAGTGATTGCCCTGCTGGATGGATTCTGCACTTCTCAGGCTTGCGATTTAGAGAACGTGTGATGATTTGGTGACCTGTCCAATTCCTGCCTGTCAATTACTGCAAGGTTAGCTCTTTTTGCTATAAAAATGTCCACTGGAAAGTACGTGCAGCCACACACTACGTGTTTACCTGGCTGGTAATACAAAGCTGCCAGCCCAGAGAGGGCTCTTCGGTGCTGAGGTGTGCTAGGAGGTGGCCAGGCTTGGATCCAACTCTTCACCCTGCTCAAGTAAAAGGGATGCGGTTGGATGGTGAGAAACTTGTGGCAATAAGGAACAGGTGAGAGTGGAGCTAAAAGCCCTCCCTGAGGCAGGGGGGTCACTGTTAGCAGCTGCGAGCCCAAGTTTGTGCGCGGCATCTGCCCCTGGGCTAGGTGCAGGGCAGCTGCAGGACGGTGCTGTTGGGTGGGATGCTCTCAGGAGAATCCTGGAGGCTTCTGTTGAAGTAACGAGCAACGGGATGTTCAGGGACTGCACACCCTGAGCATGTACACTTGTGTGTAGTGGCCCCAGGAGTAAAAGCAGGGAGTTGTTCCATCTGTGGGGTGGATGGGGTGGTCAGAGAAGCTAGTGCTGGGCCCGGTTGTCTTGGCTGGCTCTCAGATTGTTTCATAATCTCTCGTGTAGAAATCCAGTGCAACAGGAGCACCTGGCTTCAGTTCAAACTCAGATTTTAAAACACCTGAAAAAGTAATTGCATGGTCTCCAGTTGCTGCCAAGTAAATGGCCACGTGGGGCAACTCCCAGTTTTATTTTACGTAGTCCCCTTTGATCTGGAAGAGCTAGAACCTGCCCTTGCTGCAGGAAGCTGGATTCATCATCTGTTCAGCTAGTTCTCTGCTACCCGGAGTTCCTGTACAAAAGAAAGCACAAACATAATATAGATGGACTTTTTTCTAGTGGCTTTCTTCCAGCAAGTTTGGGGATAGCGGCAGCAGTGGGAGCATGTGCCCTGGTGCCCACAGGTCCTCGCAGTTCCCACTGGCAAGCAGGTGGTGTCTGTGCCTCTCGCCCATGGTACCACAACTTCACTGTCAGCGGGATTAGAGCAGGGGGAGGGCGATACATCCCTGCACAGCAGGGTTGCTGTTCAGTTTGCTGAGCGGGCAGCTCGTGTGGTAACAGCGCAAAACGAAGCAGCGCTTCTTGGCAGTCACAGTGGGAGACGTGGCAGCATGGGGGTGTCAGCTCCAAACTGCGGGGAGAGTGGGAAACTCCGGCCTTGCAGACAGGTGCCTACCTATTCTGAGTGACAATAATCCTCTTTTGCTATGCGCTGACAACGCTTATTCGTCAAGTCATAAGCTGACAACAGAGCTATGTTTGCACCTTTTGTGTCTGTCGTAGTAGTCAAAGAGATTGTGTCCAGTTCTCTGAAATGGGTGGCCAGAGATCTTTGCAGCCTGCTCATTAATCTTACTGTGAAGGTTAAAATACAAGGAAGATCTTGTATAAGACTACAAAAGTAATAGTAACTTGACATTCAGTGGATGTACTGGATTTACTTGAAGACTTAGAGTTACCTGCAGTCACGGGCAGTAGGTGCTCAAATGTTAGAGTTGTGAAGTTGAGTAGGACCGAGCTGGGACACGTGAGAAGGAATGTTGCCTATGCCAACACAGCTTGGCTTTCTAGTGCATCTCCACGCTTATTTCTCGGTACAAATGGGCCTCTCTCAGAGCACCAAGTTCACTTACTGAGCTGCTGTCAAATCTTTCCTCGTCTTTTGTTCTAGGGCTCTGAGTCTTTTACTGGATTCTTTTTAAATTCCTGTGTTTAAGGGAAGAATTTACTTCCTCATAAGTTCATTTGTGATGCTTTTTGCTCATGGTCATTTCCTCAGTAAATCTGAGAGAAGGATCTGCCTTGTACTTAGAAATATTTCTTACTATCTATCTCAGTTTTTCTTCATTTTTTTAATGAGCATTATTTCTCCAGCCAACTGTCTTCTATTCAGATATTTAATAGGATATATTTTACATAAACATAATTGTATGGCAAGAAAGAAAGCTAAAAATAATGTTAAACTTGAACAGCATTATATCCTTAAACTATAAGAAATATCTTCTAAGCCATCTTTGGTTAATACCTAATAGACGTTTTCTGTTGTTTATCTGCTTCAGGATACACAGCTATTGGTACTGGCATCAGCCTAGGTTTACCTAGGGAAGGAGTAAGATGTTAAGTGACTTGTATTGTTGAAATTAAGAAAAGCAATTTTATTTCTGTGGAAATAAATAGGAAATCATGGACAGAAGTTTTAAAAATAACAATTTGTTTCAATTGAAGTATTAAATTCAGGTCAACTGCTGTGCTAATCCAGAACATGTCTAGAAAGCCTTAAATCTGAAAATAACTCAGAGCTGGATTGGACAAGACCATTGAAAAGATACAGAGGACTCTCGGGCTAAGTTAATCAGTTTTTCCATTTTTTACATGTATTATGTTATCAGTGACTTTCCAGCTGCTATTATGGCCCTGTATGCCTCTCTAATAGTCTCTCCTTTAATAATATATAAACTAGAAATCGATTCCTTTGTTACACAATCACTGCAAACTAGACAGAAGTGCTTTAATTTCTTCCTATTCCTCAGACTCTTTCCATCTTCCTTTTCCTTTCTTTCTGTATTAATTAGATCTTTTTTCTATACCTGCAACCATTTACAAGTTTTTTCATTCTTTCATCTTAGTAGCAGACTATTTCTGCAAAGTTTGTTCCTCTGGCACTGCTGAAAAGTTCATGTGAGTCATTTACATGTCTAGAAAAAGGGAATGATCGGGGATAATAGGCGCATCACTCCTCCTAATTTTCATAGTCTTTCAGGGTTTATTGAACGCATGGTATCCCAGAACAGCTCCAAAACTAATACAAGGGGATCATATTGTTTTCATGTCCCAATAAGCCTGGGGCATATTAGATCCATATCAGCAATGTCTGCTTTATACTGCATCATGAACAGAAAAGCAACAGAGAACTGTGAAGCAAGACACATAACATGTAGTTGCTGTGCTGTGACCTGAGAGGTTTGTCAGACACCCTGCTCTGAACCTAACCAAAGAAGTTACACCTTGTGCATTGGAGTCGCTGTGATGGGTCGCATCGCCTCTCTTGGTTTGGCTCAGTGTCAGGTGTTCATTCTGTTCATGTTTTAAGGTTTTTAGAATTAGAAAGAGGGAATTCATTCATTGGATGTTTGGTTGTCTGATACATGATGATTATAAATTTAGCCTTTTGATCTAAAAACAGTAACAATGGAAAATAGAACAAGAAATATGATAGGTTATCAGGTTGGCTTTGATATCAGGTTTCTTGCTAAGGCACAGGCACGGTTAAATCATGTTAATGTAAGTGCAGCAGTAAGGTTTGGCTTAGAACTGGTGTCAACATGGTTGGATTTGCATAGCCAAGCAGAATCGCGCAGCCTAGTTCTATTAACAGAAGGCAGAGTGTTAATAACCATGAAAAATAAATATGTAAGTACGTAAAGAAAGGAATCACAGGCATGTATATGAGGAGAATTTTCTGAGTTTATTTATTGAGTTTGTAGGACTTGCCAGTTTGTGAAGAAGCTTTGAGACCTGACTCACCTTTTGAGTGCACTGATCATGCATCACGATGCATGAAAGACAAATGAAAGACAAAGACAGGATTTTAAAGGAGAGAGGAGGCAAATGGCATTAATGTTATCCAGTCACATAATGTGGCTCTAACAACGAAGCCGTGCATACCCAGCTTTCATCAGAGCAGCATATGCAGCAAAAGAAATGGGCAAGCGAACAGTGCTGCACTCAGAGATAAGTCTTTAGAATGAAATGTACCCTTTGCTCTCCTGAGATGCTGTGCAGCTAATCTGATTTCAGCCTGTACGTGGAAACTATCAGCAAAAGGTGAGCTCTGCGTGGTGTCCTGCAGCCTTCAGCAGCCTGCTCTGGTTTACAGGGGGAATGGGTTTAGCCCAACATTTGGAGACGCAGGCTACCTCAAAGCAAAATTTCTTTTTTTTTCACTGAGTTTACACAGGTCTTTGACCAGTTAAAATAAGACCCGGAGCAGGTTCACCACCTACTAACTCCATGCAAGCTGTTCCTTTCCATCCACACTTACTCCAGAAGGTGTTTATCCCACCGCTAAATTTATCTTCAGTGTAATGTAAATTGCCTGAAGTGCAAGAATCAAACATACACATAAAACAAAATAAACACAGCTTTGTTTTTCTTCTACAGGTTGAACAGCTATAATGGGGAATCACTTCATCCCATTATTTTTAGCAGCCCTTTGTAAAGGCCATTTGGCTCCTACAGTTGGGGTTCTTATCCTGAGTCAAGTGGGACAGAAATAACACTTACGTCTACTTCCAAAAAAAGCACTTCAATTTTTGTGTTGGACCTTTCTGTCCCATCTCAAGTATTAAGCCTTCATCGCGGGCAGTTCCATTAAAATGTATTTCCTTATGCAACATCAGTTCTACTGTGCTGAACATTTGCATGTATCTTACACATCCTGTAAGTTATTTTTATAGTTCACACAACTCTGAGCCACATTAGTAATGGCTCATTCTTTTACCTTCAAGCATGCATGCTTGGGGAAGAATACTGTGTTGCTATTTTAATAGTGAGGTCTTGCCCTTAGCTGAGTGAGTGATGCACGAACGGAGTGGTTGGGTTGCTGTTACTATTCCTTTTGCTGCTTCTGAAGCACATTTTGCATGCAGCTGATTCCTTCCATTCATTCCATGTTAACAGTGGACATATAAAGATCTGTTTTGTCTGTACTGAAAGAACAGAAACACCAATACGTGTACGAGCATAGTTAGGGCATAGTTAATGAATCATAGAATCATTAAGGTTGGAAGAGCCCTCCAAGATCATCTGGTCCAACCACCCCCCTACCACCAATGTCACCCACTAACCCATGTCCCTAAGCACCACGTCCAACCTTTCCTTGAACACCCCCAGGGACGGTGACTCCACCACCTCCCTGGGCAAAATGGGTGTATGTGTAGCAGTTAACTTGGGTATGCATGCAGTGAGAATGAGGAATCGTATTACTTCTTGCCCAGCGCTGTAGGCTATGTCTGTGTGTATATATGTGTGCTGATGCACACACATATAAGTCCCCTTCTTGGAGGTGTTCAAGGCCAGGCTGGATGGGGCTTTGGGCAACCTGGTCTAGTGGGAGGTGTCCCTGCCCATGGCAGGGGGTTGGAACTGGGTGGGCTTTAAGGTCCCTTCCAATCAACACCATTCTGTGATATACATAGATAAATTGAACTCTGCAGGAAGAAAAAAAAAAAAATATATATATATATGAAAAAAAAGTAAGTATCATAGTGTAATGATTAAGTTAGAATTATTGGATATCTGGGTATACTTTTTATACCCAGATATATATATATATTTATATATATAGCCTATCAGTTTTTCTGATAGGCTATTCTTCGTCACTGTATAGGCCCTACAGTTGGGCACTGTCCCCAGTGCCACAACAGCTGAGACCTCCTTCTTTTTAGATTAAATTCCATTTGCTTAGGTTGTTTTTTGTGAAAGTTTCTGCTTGGTGTGAGATGGAAGTAAAAACCCAAGTTTAGGGTTATTTCACCAAGAGACTTCTAAAATGTACTCTGTGATTTGTTTTACTTTGGTTCAGTTTGGTTTGGTTTTGAGGCATCTCCCAGTAGTCCGCAGACTCCCCAAACTCTCTTTGCGCGTACTCGGACCTCGAACACGGCTTCTGGCCTCCCCGCTGATCCCAGTCCCTCAGTTACCCATATCCCTTGCGTCCCTACCGTGCCTTGACCCACGACGGGCCCCGATTCCCCCTCCTGCCCCGCTGCTGCCCGAAGCAGGCTGCGAGCTGCCGCCCCGCGGGGCCTCCCCGCTCCTCCCTGCGGAGGCTCCGAGGCCGGGGCCGCCCGGAGCTGTCCGCGGTGCTGCACCGGGACCGGCTCCTGGCGGCAGCGCCCGGCCCTCTGGGACGGCGCACATCTCGTCGTGTCCGTGCCGTCAGCGCTCCGGCACCTTGCCTTTGCGTTTTGTATAAACGTTTATTCAAATAAAGCGCAAGTCGCTATTTCCACCCAAATTTCCACCCAAATGACAGCCCTGTCCATAGTAGCCGGTTCAAAACGTTGCATTTTTTTCCAAATATTTACATACTTCCTGCAGAGTATGATTTCGTCTTAAGTGTGTCGCTTCTCCCAAGCATTTTTCAGTCATTCTGCACGCGTCTGATTGAGACCAACTTTTGCTTCCCTGCATTTTCGTTACAATAGTAGGGGGTGGCTGCCGACAAATCAGGACGGCAGCGCTATGTGCACACCTTGCATTCTCTTGGCACCGATCTCGTTGATCACAAAGCAGGAGAACATCAGACTCAGCTAGCAGCCTGGCTGTGGGACATGGACGCGAGTGAAAATAATGGAAATACTCCTTGTGCACTGCGAGTACGATCTACGTTCTGCAAATCTATCTTAAACTTACCTTTATTAAGCTTTTCATTTCTTCAGTATTATCCTTCTTTGCTTAAAATAACATTTTTTTTCTTCATTATTAGGAAACTACTAATTTGGTTCACTAAAAGCTCGGTAAACCTCTATGATCTACTGTGCAAAGCATTTGAAAGGTTTGTTCTACACACAGCCTTCTGACTATTGCCAGCCTGATGAATTCCTTCTGTGAACACTATTATCATGGAATAAAATGACTTGATCTGATTTAACTTACTGTATTTTGAATGCACATACAAATTTGGAGCTATTTTGGCAAAATAATAACACTAATGTTTGCTTCCTGAATTAACATGCAGGTATGAAGGAGCCCCAGATGTTGTTTTATTAAGTGGTACTTAGTCCTGAGTATTCAGTACAAAATTAATTTTTTTTTCCATTATTTAGTTTCCCTGGTTTGTAAGTGCTAATATAGAAAAGGCTCAATATTTTTCAGTTTTTCAGATTTTTTCAGGCAAATCACAGATCACGTCCTTCTACACAATGAGTACTAATTTCACTTTCCAATGCAATTATCCTACTCACTATAATTTTATTTACAAGTGTCATTATTCAAAAGTCATCTGGCAAACACTGATGTGCCTGGTGCTGATTAATTTCCATTGTTAAACTCACTAGAAATAAGAGGAAACAAATGTACATCAGGAAAAGTCAATGAACTTTGAATGGGACTTGAAAAATAAAAGTCCAAATCCATGTCCTTCTGTTTTCCCCTCATTGCACCGATAGGTAATGGCTTACCCTTCCTCCACCCTGTCCCCCTCACCCCCATTTCATGTGCAATTCACCATAATTTTTCCCATTCTCCAGTTAAATCCCTGGACTATGAGTTAACTGTAAGAGCAGGGTATTATCAAGTGAAGTTCCTTCTGCAGTAGAAAGTGTAGGAGACTACCAGATCATTTGGGAGGCCACAAGCGGGCCGTGCACACGTTAATACTTGGCCATAAAATATCTTCCTGCTGCCCTGGCGTTCCATATCTTCAGTCACATCCCCTACCGGTCTACAGAGACAGTGGTTCTGCAAAGGAGGTCCATAAACGATTTCCTATCTTTTTCCTAAGTTCAGCGATGCTAAGCAAACTTTCTGGATCTGCAAGTAGCTTTCTCTAGGAATCTTGAAAGAGCTGGTGCTGGCTTTCTGACCTTTTTCAAATTGTCATGATGAATGACAGATACTGCACATATACTTCTGCATGTTTTACATTGTGCTGGCTTTGATCCTATGCATGTAAAAAGGATCAAAAAAAAACAAACCCACAAAATTTTGCCCCAGCACAAACGTTTGGTTTAAGACCAAGGCAGTCTGATTCCATTTTTGTTTTTAAAGGCAGAGGAATTAAGCAAGCAGAACTTACGTGAAATTACTCTCGTCCTGTAACTGGATAGTGCCATTACCGGTAGCAAGCCACAAGATTTGTAGTGAGTTTTCAAGGCTTCAGGGCTGAGGCTTGCTTTGTCTGAGCTTTTCTTGGCCAGCATGAGGCTTTGTTTTTAGTTGTAAGAGCAGTATCTGTTACTGAGGTGGCAATGGCTGTGTCTACCTTCTGCTTAACTTTGTTTGATACAACCTTTTACATGGATAGTGACAAGAGTTATTCTGTGTAGAATCGGATGTTTAGGACTAACCTAATGATGTAGTGTAGAAGAATACAAGCCTGGGATGACAGCAGAGTCCCTTGGAAGGCTGAGCACAGGACACTGTAGGGGGGGCATAGGATGACAAAAAAATAAAAAAAAAAAGGGGGGAGGGGTGTTGGGGGCAGAGCCTTGGCTCTGTAGGACCCAGGCCTATAAACAACTCTCCAGTAGTCAGCCAGAGAAGTGCAGACATGGAACCTGGGCAAGAATGGGTTTCAGGATAAAAAAAAAAAAAGAACAAATACATAACACATAAATAGCATTGTACGTAATAAGTATGGATGTAATACAGAGCTGTAGACAAGTGAAGAGAAAGCAAGGTGTAAAAACATTCTAGAAATCATATAAAAATAGCCCCAGGCTTAGCCCTAATCCAAACAGGAGGAAGGAAAAGAGGAAGAAGAAACCCCACCACATCACAGCTCCCAGCAAAGAACTTGGCAAGACACCGATGACACTTGCTGCTTGAGGAAAACTGGCACTGTCAACCTCAGATCCCAGCGGGATGGCTGAAAGGTGAGCACAACACCAGCAAAGGGATACATAGGAAGAGTATGACTATAAAAAATTGAATTGCATTACTATTTTTTGCAGTAGATTTCCTTGTTTTTCTTTGTTTTCTATCATAAACTCTCACCTGACAGTTATTTGGTTCTTTCTTTGACTAGACTGTTAAGTTTTCTGTTCTACTACTAAGGAATTCTATGTAAAGTCTTTGCTTCGCTTCGCTTCGCTTCACGAAACTCATAACCAAAATGTGTGTGACATTAGTAATTGAAGCAAAGGATGCATCTTTTGGAAATTTGGGCTGAACAAACTCTCTAAGGTCCCGGAGAGTATCTGGCACAGTCAGAAATAGAATCAAGATATCCTGTCTTCCAGTCTGGCACATTAACCGCAGAACCACTCTTCCTGCCTTTGCTTTATTTATTACATTGAAATAATTATTATGCATACTGAGCTCTTTGAAAGTACATTGCTATAAATACTATAAAAGTGATCACATTGTAATTTGAAGAATACTAGCTCCTTTTTGTTTTTCAGCACATCGTTCAAACCATGGAGCCATTATGACAGACCTCAGGGAATCATGCTGTCATGACTCACAGTCCGATAATATACAATTTAGTGCACATCAGCGGTATGACAAAGCCAGGCATTGCATAATAAAATGACAAAGGTGAGGCCTGCACAACTGAACAATATATTTCCTTTCTCTTAACTCAGGGCTAACCTGCTACTTGTCGGCTTGTTACTAATAAACATGAGCTTGCAGAAGCAAAACCACCTCAAGGACTGTACACGTACCTTTCCTGCAGGCCCTACCCTTAAGCATCCTAAACAGGACTCTGTTTCTTTCTCAGCACTGAGATAATCCAGCACACCCTGCTTCCTCACAAGATACTTTGACAGTCCACCTTCTCCCCTTGACTTCCCGCTAGGCTGCAATGTAGGATTACACCAACCAGTGCCTGCAGAGAGGCAGGTCCTCTGATGCCCACAGTCCGTGCAGAGGCAAAGATGTTTTTTCATTCTTCCACGCCACTAAGCTTCACTAAAATGGCTGGTTGCTAACGCTCAGTGATCTGCCTTCTGTGCAGACACATCTCAAGCTTGTTGAAATAAGTACGGGTTGGGTAATTAAATCTATTAGAGGAGTTTGAGGAGTCAAGTTTGCAGGAGTGAGTAGCCAGGTATAGACGCCAGCCAGAGGGCATGTTAGCTGGAGCAGTTTGTGAACACTGAGGATGAAGAGGTGAAAGCAAGCACAGTGCATGAAAAGGAAGAATGCATCTTAGATGCTACTTAGCTACCAGTGATTACCCCACAGTGTGGACAGCTTACAGTGGGCAATACTTTTAGTGTGCAATAAACATAGTTCACCTGAGGGCAAGTTTCTGAAGAAAATGTAAACATGGAACCAGGACGTGCCATTCTTTCTTGGTCATTTTTTGAGCACTTTCCTTGCCTTTGATCTGACAGCTTTAACCCAAAGTGACCTTCACTTTTGTGTACTAGCTAACAACATATGCGAACTGATTTTCGTCCTCCAGGCAGTTCCTACCGGTACAAAAACACTGACCACAGCAGAAAATAATCTGTGGAGAGGCAAAAGAGTAAGATGGTAGAGAAAGCCACATTAATGAAAAAATACTCTATGTCATGGGCTGAAAATGGTGAAGTCATGCAGGAAAGTAGCACTCAGCATTTCTCCTACTGGATGATTTCATTCTCAAAAGATCTCAGACCAGCCTTCTTCCAGAGCAATAAAATCCACAGGAGTAAAAGCTTCTCACAGACCAAGAAGTACAGAAGCTCTGGCTCAAAGGGAGCCTCTCCAGCGGACTATGGTCTATCCAGTTAGTGCACTGCGATTCTGTACTCTGTATTTGTAAACTAATTTTATATATGCTACTTTTTATGAAGCTGGAAACTATCAGTTTCCATTGTTATATGTGAGGACACAGAAGTACAGCGAGATTTGGTGGCTTGGCAATATTCACGATATTTGAAATAGCGCCAAAATTCCCCATCTTGTACACTAGCCAACTCCACATGGTAGAGTGGTTTAGATCCTGGTTTAGGTTATTTTTTTCAAGGTATTGGAGACTGTCTCTTGTGCAGTTGGCCTTCCCCAAACTCAGTACATCCTCATCTCAGGTGAGCTTCTGCCTCTTTTCACACAGCTTACCCAGAAAGTCCTGGTGGAGAAGGCCCCCCTAGCAGAGAAGGCAAACCCTGTAAGGTGGGGCAACTACTGCTGGCTATGTCTGATTGAGACTAGAATCTATGAAGACTGAGAGACTTCAATTTAGTTTATTTTTGTCCTTTAATTTCTTTCTTTCTGTGCCTGTCCTTGGTAGGCAAACTCTTATTGTTGCAAGTATTTTGCGCAGAAAGGCGATGTGCTGCAAGAATTAAGTGGTATATTGATTAATCTTTCCTATATTTTTTTTTTTTTCATCCTTGATTTACCAGACGTTTTAAGTTGAGAAGGAATGACATCTTTTGTGAAGAGGCTGGCAGTACGCCAGTACTGGGAGATGTCCTTGTAACCGGAACAAAGAAGCCTGCTTATGGCTCCGGATCCCAAACGGGGTTTGTTGACACGCTTAGGTGCCTAAAATGCCATATATTAGTTGGAGGTAGACAACTTTAAAAACCAGCAGGCCCTTACTTTATTGCATTGTATACAATCACTCATTCTTGGTGATTTGAGCTGTGAGGTGCACTGTGACTTGAGGTGTGAGACACCTCCTCCCTCAGCAGAGGAGCCCGCTAGCTCCCGGGGCTGTGGGGCCGCAAGGCCGGGGCTCCCCAGAGGGGGGCCGGGCGGGGAAAAGGGGGGACACCCCGCTGCCTGGGGGCTTCCCTTCAGCCCCAACCGTGACGGAAGGAGGCAGCGGGTCCCCCTCCGCCTCAGCCGGGCACCTTCCCGGGCCCTCGGGCGGGCTCCAGCGCCTCGCCCGCCCCCGCAGCCGGGCCGCAGCGCGGCGTCTGCGTGCCGGGGGGGGGCCATGGCCAGCCCGCCGCCGCCGCAGCCCTAGCATCGCCGGCCGCCCCGGCCCCGGCATGCCGACCGGGGCCCGCCTCGACACGGCGCTGAGGATGTCCCTGCAGCGGAAATCCTCCAAGATCCACTCCTCGGCCGGTGAGAGGAGAAGGGGGCGAGGCGGGGCTGGAGGTGGGGGGCGGAGGAAGGAGCGAGGGGAGCCGGGGGAAGGCGCCTCCATAGCCCCGCCGCTGCCGACTCCCCCCCCCCCCCCCCCCCCCCCGGCCCCGCCACCCCCTGCCGGGGCCTTGCGGTGGTCCTCGGGGGCTCGGCCGCTGCCTTCAGGCCGGGGGAAGCCCCCCGCGAGCCCGCAGCCCGGCCCCCGGTTGTAGGCGGGCAGGGGGCGGCGGAGCCCCGGGGAGCGGCTCCGGGCGCTGCCGTGGCCCGAGCGCAGCTCGGAGGGGGCACCGCGTCCTGCCCGCCTTCCTCGTCCCCCCGAGGAGCTCGGTCAGGGGGCTTCTCAGGAGGGTCAGGGGGAAAAACGCTTCCCCAGATGGTTCAGGGGAAGATAGGCACAGATGGAGTGCTTTCAAGGTGAGATTCTGGGCCTTGCGCTGAGTCTGTGGGGCTAAGGTGTGTTCAAAATTTGCTTGTGGTGCTGGTTCTTGGTACTTGTAGCCTCAGTGATGGCTGTGGCTTACAAACAGGTCCCGTAATAGGCCGAGACTTTGCTCCTTTCCTGGGCAAAGCACTGAGGCGCCTGGCACAGCGTCTGTGGTGAGCTAGGGCACACCACGGTGCTTCCCCAGCACGGTGTGTTGGGACACGGAGTGTGGCTGAAGCACATGTCCTGAGCCCTCCGCTCTGCGTTAAAGCTCAGAGCACCTTGAGAGCACGTACAGGATTACTTTTGGATGACGCTGAGCTGGAAGAAGCCCTGCAGCCTCTGGTGCCTGTCCAGCCCATCGAACCAGGCTGGAGGTAGTTCGAAGGAGAAGCCCTTTGGCTCCTCCGCACAGCCCAGTTTCTCTTGTCGTGTTCTCCTATTTGGCCTCGCTGCTCACAAGGACAGGACCTCAGGGACCTTCGCAGAGCTGCTGAAGTAAGCAGGGCACTAAGCAGTGAGGTGTGTAATGCTGTCTCACAGGAAATGGTAGGGTTTCAGGCTAGGATGTGGCACATCACCAAGCTTTTTGCATCTTCAGTGTAAGACGTTCAGATGAAAACAGCCCCAGTTTAGCAGATGGCTCTGTTCAGTGGCTGGGGTTGTGTCCAGTTCTGCAGTCTGACTGAAATCCTGTCCTTCTGTGGCAGGGAGGCTCCGTTCCCCAGAGCTGCAGTTCAGCAGGTTAATTTTCAGCCTCATTTTTGGAGTTCAAACCTAGGTGTACTTACCTGTAACCTGCCCTCCAGAAGATACCCAGATGCACAACACTTGGCAGCTGGAGAATGCCTAGCTTGAACGTGGGATACACAGCGAGTTTAAGCTTCAACTTGTGTAAATCATACTTGGGGATCTAGGTGGCTCAGTTGCACCTCAGTCATGTCTGTGTGCCTGAGCGATACTGGATGTACTAGCAGGGGTTTATCTATAACCGGCTTCAGACTTTTGCATGCACCCTGCTTTTCACATAGGAGAAATCCGAAGTAGATGGTACTTTGAAGAACGATAGGGGTTGCTGGTTAGCATTGCTGTCACTGCTTCTCAGTTGTTGAACAGTGAGTTTCATATTTCACATTTTGAATATTTTCCTGAAGGATAACAGAATAATACCTTATGGGGCGTATATTATACCTATACAAGTTTACATAATACCGGTTAGTGTAACTTAATACATGGTTTATTAACGGAGATGATCATGGTCGGCTTAGGTCGGTACCTGTGGGCTCCCACTTAGCACGAGGGTCCTGTCTGGCCCCTTTCATCAGCAGTCAGATGGTTACACGGTCACCCGTCTGAGTGCTGACGTGGCTCTGTACCGGTCTGTGTGATCCCGAATGGCAGCAGGGAACGGGCAAGGCAGGGGTGCTCTGTTTGTTCCAGCATCCTGCAGTCTGATGTCTGCGTGGACTGAACAGGCTCTCACGAGAGGCTCTGTGCTGGGTGAAACCAGCTGCCACAGACATGTTTGGAGACTGAACCACACAGCTGAAAATCTGTTCAGATGTGGTTGTGTGATGCCACTGCAAAATCTGACGGCCTTCCCTGAGCTGAATGGTGTGAAGAGGGATAGGTCACCCTTTCTTCATCCTCAGTAAGGGTCAAGTAACCTTGTCGTGATCCACTGCAGTTCCCTTCACACAACATTTGTGAATATTCTACCTGCTTTCCTTTTCTAAAAAGATCCTGCTTGCTTTAAATAGTTGTAGCTTGCTTGCTAGTCCTGTTTACTTTAGCGAGAGTTTTAGTGATCTTAAAGTATTAGCTTTCAGTTTGAGTCACAGAGATTTCTCTTCATGCTGTGTCAAGCATTTCGGGAGCTTATGGATGTACTTTAGCCAAGAGGAGCTATACCTCAGTGACGATCTGATGATGTCTTTCCACGTCAGATCCAGTTGAGATGTTCTGCCCTCATGCATTTTGTAGCATTGCTTCCACATCTGCTAATACAGGATAAAATGTAATTAGTATACTTAGTAGAGTTTTAAACCTGCTTAGCAGTGGTACAGAGGACTTCATAGAAAAGCAGATGAGGTGAAAAGGAGAAATTAGAGATGGCGAGTCACCTCCTGCCACTCAAATGATCAGTCCTCTTCTTTTTTGTGCATTTGCTCATTAATCGATTTCTTTTTTTGCTTTGTACAACTAAATCTTTTTATTGCTGTAATGTTGTACCAGCTGGGCTAAATTGATTAGATTTAAATTATTCTCAAAGAAGTCTCCAGCTCTTTGCTGTTGGAACCACAGACATCAAAGCCTAACCTGTTCTTCTCTTTCCTGTCTCCTTAAGTCACTAAAAATAAGCAACTGTCAATAACACATTGGATAATTACACAGTAGCATTTTTATTTTTAGGGCAAAAAATGTTGAATTCCAACTTTAGAATGGATTAAAGGTACAAATGATCCTGATGTCATTTACTGCGGTCTTTTGCAATGTCTCAGAAGCGTGCATCAGCAAGAAGAGATCATTTCAGTGCAGAGGTAGTCCCTGAGTCTTCTCCCAGGGCATGAGGAACTGAAATGTAAACATCATTTCACGGTGCGAAACCATACTCCTTGTATGCCTTTTCCATCTACATTTACTCTTAAATATTTGCTGATATTCCGTGCTGTGTATTTGGTCTTAAGAGCAGTGTCTGTCTGCTAGAGCCTTACTCCGTTCTGATTGTAAAGGACCCATCTTTTGTCAGAGGAATGTCTACGTAAGCTGCAGTCTCTTTGGGCTAGACCATATTTTTTTTTTTGTGTTGTGATAGCGCCTTGCCGTGAGTGAAGTGTTGGGAAGCGTCACATGGAGCGGTTATAATTGCACAAAGGCAATTGTGTTTTGCTCAAAGCTTTCACCTGTAGTCATTTACAGGTCAGGCATAATTCCTGTAGATACATGTGAAAAAGGAGGTGCAGGTGAAACGTAGAGCCAGCTTTGCACTAGTTAATTACTGATGTTGCTGCTTCAAAGAAGGTATCTTTTGATACTGCAGAGGCCAGGTTCAGGCAGCGCAAGAACTGCAGTGAAGACAAAAGCTTTTGCTGCGAAGCTCACTGAGGTCACCTCCTCTCAGGGGTTGTCTACACCCCACCTGGGAGGCAGGTCAGCAGGCACCCTGAGTGCCTTTTTAACCAAACAAACCCCAGGGAGGGGGTCGGCACGGTGCTGAACTAGCAGATTCATAAACTGTTAACATGCAGATGTTTAAGGGCAAAAGCCCTGTTCTGCTGTGGGAGGGAGACCAGGCAGTTTTAGGGACGCTGAGCAGAGAGGTACTTGCCCAGCAAGTGCATTTCATGACCGTGAGAATTAACAGGAGCTCCCGACACATCTAGCGAGACTGTTGTGGGAACAGCGTCGGCACACAGAAATTCTAGCCAAGATATTTTTCCAGGTGAAGACTAAAGTGTATGTGTGTTTCTGTAAACTGTGTGGTGGTAATTACCTATCGGCATTACTGAGTTCCTGTTTCTTTTCATTGATGTCTAACTGGCACCTAACAGTATAATGTGCAGCTTACTCAATCACATCAAAGGCCCAATCCTATTTTCATGAGCATCAGTAACAATTATGCCTTTTGAGCAGGATCGCATCACAATAAACCCTAATGTTTTATGTTACTGCGCTTTTGTATTAGCACAAAGTGGAGTCTTCTCAAGCAGGGCGAGCTCTTGGTCAGGTGTGAACTGAGCTGGTGGCAACGATGGGGCTAACTCAAGGCCAACCCCAGCTCCTGGTGTCTTGGGTCACTCGCTTAGAGCTTGTCCGGCTTTGAAAGCTAGTTTGGGTTGGGATAGGAGGGAATTTAAAATACTTCTGCTTGTGACACTGAATTAGAAAAAAATGCTGTATGCACAGCTCCTGTGGAATAACTTCATGTATAGACAAGGGCCTAAGTGTTGTGGCAGTAGAAACACTTCTTGTGAAGAGAGGGGTGAGATCATGAGGAAACATGAAAGATCAAACTGCTCAGATGAAGGGGGACACAGTTATTTAGGAGTTAAACAGATTTAGCTAGCCTTCGGTTTTATGATTAAATATGTATTAAATAAAAGTAAATAGTTCTACCCTACTGTGTAGTCAATATTTTAACTTAAATTGTCTTTTATTTGGCTACAGTCACAACTCCATTAGAAACAGACACACATACTGCCTGCCTTAGGAACTACTTTTTCATTCCCTGCTTCACTTTCTCCACAGAGGACTTTAGTTCCAGATTTTAGCTCCCTAGCAGCGTCTGCTGTTAGTATACTGCCCTGTGCAGGGTTGGTCAATGTCTTTCTTGCTTTCTGGGTGGATCTAAAAGCGCTGACCTCCCCTTGTGATTAGCAGTAGTGCTGTTGTAATTACATGCAGGGTTACGTGAGCGTAACGTGAGAGTGGTGTGGTTGCAAGGAAACCAGCCTGCCTGTTCACGTTCCTAGAATATCCTAAAGGCAATGAAACTGCACCTACTGAGTGTAAGAAGAATAGTTAAACAATGCTTTAGCTTTGCCACGAGGTTTGAGTACAATCTTGATCTTACCACTCCCTCGTGGTTTTTACACGGAAACCTCAGGCTTCAGAAATGGTGCTGTTTTAAAGCATTCCTTTTTTTCTCAGTAATTAACTCTTGTTCCCTCCCCAACAAGTTCCAAGCTGACAGCTCTCAATGACTGCACATGGAGTTTTGAACGATCATCTGAACATTGATCCTGCCACCTCAAAACCATCACTCTCCAATTAGTCACCACGTCACAAGCCATCTTCGTTGTAGTGAAGACTTGCTAAGAGCCCAGCAAACAACCGCATCAGCCATTTCTGCTTTTCTGGAAGGTATTCAGGTGATACTCCATAGACCTGCTATTTGGTGATACTCTCAGCCGGCTCATTTCCCTTTCACCTTTCTTCTTTGAGCTGTCAGATATACCCTCTAAGTAATCTTTGAATCTGAGAGGACCGATTTCCTACTTGTAAAGTAGTGTTCTAGGCGCCTGTGTTAGCTTTATTACTCTATTACATTACCATCTCATATTTGTTTTCTTGTACCGTGTGGCATTGTGGCACATTTGAATTAGTTTGTATTAGCACAAATATCAAAATATCTGTTACTGACGGTAGGTGTAGAGCCTGGTGGCTGACAGGTTCTTTTAAGGGATGGTTAATCACAAAATCTTTCTTGTGTGTGTAGCTAGTAGAGCAGAGCAGTATATAGGGTGTTGAAAAGGCAGTTGAACATCTCTGCAGTGAACAGCTTTCTGCTTCTGGGACAGTTATTAATTAAGTTTGGCTTGGCCTTTTCATCAACATAAATGTTTTCCTTTCAGTCTACTATCTTTTCTAGCTAAGCCTTTTGGAGCAATGGCAGATATATGAGACGTGAGATCTGAAAGCTTTAGATAACCGATTCTCAGCTGGCACACTGAAAGGATAACTTGTGAGAGGTTGTTGACATGGTGGAAGACTGAGGAAAAAAAAAAAAGAATTTTTTTCTGAAAATAAAAGTAAAATTGTCTTACGTTTTTTCATTAAAAGTTGCAAAATAAAAAATGAAGTATCAATATTGACAACTTCTTATTAGAACAAATGAAGTATCGATATTGACAACTTCTTATTAAACCAAGTGTTTCAGTATTTGTTTGGAAAGCTTTCACAACTCTGATTAGCATTTCTGCCACCTTTTCATAAGGAATTCTGCCTACTAGAAAAGTTCCTGGGCAGTTTTTTTCCTGTATAATGAAATGGAGAATCACAAGAAGTACTGTGTATGTTTAATATATTTCCACTTCTTTCCACCCTCACAAAGGATATTTTTATTATTTTTAGTTCTATTTAACAACTTCAAAACTGTTGCACTGGGGTATCACTGCAAAGTACAAGTGAACGGGAACTTGCCTTCCATTTGACTAAAATGGAAGAGCCATAATAGGGTCAGACCTGTAGTTCATAATAAATCCTACAAAATGGGACACTATATCTTAGCCACAGGTTTTGTCTGACGAACCTACCTTATTTTAGAGTGGTGTAAATCAGGATTAGCACAACTGAAGTCAGTGTATAGGCTCTATAAGGAAGAGAAGGTTGATTTACATCATTAAAACTTACAGGAAGGTCTTGCTTGATCTTTAACTCCTAATCTCTTGAATACAGGCGACCAAAGCCATTTATTTGATTTCATTAGACAGGTAGGCAGCTGTAAAGAGTGAAAGCAGAAGAGTTTATCTCATGACAGTAATGCCACCCTTACTCACTTGCTGTTTTGAATAGAAGGAGGGCTGAGGCCTTATCTCGTGCTGCCCCAGCACTGCTCTGCCTCAAGCACCGTGGAGGGAATCAAACATCCTGAGCCTGTGAGATCTGGGAGTGTCCAGCCCAGTGTTTGTGAAAAGGATGAATGAGTCAAGTACCCCAGGCTTTTGTGTGCCCTTCAGTAATTTCGGCAAATGTCACCTTATCATAACTTAGTAGGTGCAGTTTATTTGGAAAAGACTCAGCCTAGTTCCTGTTCAATGCCTCTGAGTGTTCAGCAGTCCAGTTGTTGGGTATGGGATGAAATACACAAACCTCAGTCCTTGTTTTGAAGAGGGACAGAAGGAGAGGAATTACAGTTCGCAGATGCGACCCAGCCTGAGGAGAGGACCGGTCTTGCTCTACCGATTAACAATCAAATCTTGTTCCCAGAGTTTCACTAATACAAATCCGTGCCTGGAAGACATCCTTGTACCATTTGTCGGCCTGGTAGTAGGGGGAAAAAGCTTGCATAAGAGCTTACCAGACAGACAGAAGGACAGAGTGCTGTCCTCCCTCCCTGCTCCCAGTGAAACTGGTCCTAATCCATCACTGCCTGAAGAGCAGTGTCTATTCACCGGGCACTCCTTAGCTAAAATCCTGACCCTTGCTGGAGTTTTCCCACCATCTTCAGCAAGTGAAAAGGTTCTTACCCTCTGGTTGTGATGGATGTAACTTTATTCACAACTCTGAAATTTGCTTACCCATTCTTTCAGGAGACTTTAAACACTATAAATCTTCATTAGGATACCAAAAGGGAGTGATTGGTCTTAAGAAGAAGAAAAGAGCGTCTAAAAAGATCTGAAAAATTTGAGATGAAAGAGTTGGTTGCTTACAGAGAAAGCAAAAAGATTTTGGGGTTGGGGTCCAAATTAAGACACTTCAGGCAAGTGCCATTATTGGTAAACTTACTAGCATGCAGATCTGCAAATTAACTCAGTGGACTTGATTTAGGTATGTTCCAACTTAAGAAATTTGAGTTGGACCCCATTTCAGGGCTTTGTATTATAGTGTTTAGCTCCTGCAATAAGAAGAATTAAAGCTACATTTTCTTGAGTGCATAGGGACAAAGTGATCTGGTACCCTACTGGGGAGACCCACATTACTAACGGGGTCAATGCAGTGGCTGTTTTGGATATGATGAAGCTCTTCAGGACTACATACGCCATTTCAGTTTGGCCAATACTTCTATATCTATTGTTTCACAGTATTTTGGTGGTTTACTTACGAGCTACCAAATGCAAGCTTCTGTCAGCCTAGCTATTGTTTAAAAAGTTAAGTTTCTGTACACATAAAGAGAATTATTTCAACTGTATTCTAGTGCTGGTTCAAGAACAAACTTCCAGACATTTAGTCTGAAAGTAAGAAGCCTATTCCTAAATATCAGACAACTGTTCAGAATGGCTGTCAAGTAGGAGTAGTAGGAAAGAAGTGTAGCTTGATCTCATAACTGAATTTGTTTGGTATATGTACAGGTCTATGAAACAATCAGTTGGAATAGGAGAATCTGAACTTTTAAACAGGTGTTTGCTTTTAGGTCTGTATTTTTAAACACCAGGTAGAACCAGGAACTTCATGGGCAGAAGACAGACTCTTACACATTGGTCTCTCTAGGAGCAGGTTGTTAAATAGGACCAGCATTTAATATATAACTTCCTCTGAACGATAACAACCATCAAACAGAGTATATTCCAGCACTTCCTTTTCACTATGCTGGGATTCGGATGATCTGTGATGTCTGCTGTCACCTGAGTTTCAGATTCATTTCTCACTCAAAGATGACCAATAATTGTTTTGGAAAATAGCAAATAGTGCGTGAAGGCAATAATACGAGAGCTGTAAAATAATGGAAGAGCGTTGTGGCAGAGGGGAGGGAGTTGGCATCCCTAACCGTCTTATCGACAGGAACAAAAGAAAACAGATTATCTGGAAGAGAAAGTAATGAGGTTGCAACAAGCAGCACAACCATGGTTGTCCAAAGAAGTAGTCTGAATTTATAGAAGAAAATGTCAGTCCTTACAAACCGTACTACTTTTATGGTAGAGAAAAGGCAGAGAGCTCGTGCCTTTCCATTTTTTTGGTGTGACTGTGCAGGATCATAGGATATCTGCAAAATCCCAGGTCCTACAAGAAGGTCTCTTCAGTTCCTTCCTCCAGAGGAGCAGGACGAGGCAGTGTATTTTGTCTCACTGTAGACTCGCCTGCTGTCTAAAACACTATCCGTCCTCATCACCAATGAAGTGCCATCTCCCTAAATGCTGGTTACCCACCCACTTTAGTTCTGGTAGGATTTTGAGTTCGCTTCAAAGGACTGCACCTAGCAGAGGAGAGAGCAGGAGATGTTCCAAGCCTGATCAGCAGGAGAGACCTCGATGATCCCAAACTTTCATCGGCAAAGAAAACTGCTCATCTGAGGCTCTGAAGAGGGGGGAAATTCTGCAGTCCTGAGCACTGGGCAGGATGATCTGTGATGTCTGCTGTCACCTGAGTTTCAGATTCATTTCTCACTCAGAGATGATCAATAATTGTTATTATTATATGTTATTATTATGTTATGATCAATAATTGTTATGGAAAATAGTGAATAGTGCATAAAGGCAATAATTTGGAATAATAATGGGAATTTGTCGAATTGTTGGCCTTCCTGTTGATTACCTACAACACATGGGGTATGTTTTTGTGTTGTTGATTTTTTTTTTTTTAAACCCAAACCCCAAAGAGACAATTAAGAAAGCCAGGAATAAATCTGCTGCAATAATAGGTCTGATATAATTTTGTTGAGACAGTGCAGATTTGCATTAGTGTAAAAACAGGATGGGATTTAAATAATTTCCTACTCCTTTTGGTACTTTGGCTCATTAGTCAGGTTTCCAGGCTCTGCGCGTTGGGTGCTGTGTGCTTCTGCTGTCATTGCTGCTGTTTAAAGAGCCTTGAAACTGCTCTGTCAGGGTGTCAGCGGAATCTCCTATGTAGAGAGATGCCTGGAAAACAGAAGCAAGACTTAATCTTACACCTTCTTTTTCCTGTCCCTGTAGCAGATAAGTGCACAGGGTTTAAAGGAACAGGTAGAAGGATCCCTGTGGCGTCCTGATAGTCTGCATATCTCCTCTAGAGTCTGTTAATTACTCCCATTTTCACAGGTTGTTGAGCACTAAGTCTGGCATTCCGTATTCTTAAAAATCTTCTAATGTGGGAGCATCACCTCATCTCCTTGCAGACCTCTAAAGATAACCTGTTATTAAATGCCTTTTTTTATTTTTAATTTTAATGTCCCTTTTCAGGCACCAGACGCTTTGCGTGCAGCCGTCCTGCCGAATTTCTGCCTCGTTCTGTGACAAGTTACAAATCAAATCAGTGCCTCGGTTATGCCCACAGAAGAGGTGAGGGGGTTCATATCTCTGTGGCCCAGTTCACATCCAGAGAGGGCAGATGGTACACACAGAGCGTGTGCTGCCGCTAATGAGGGAGCAGGCTTCTGTAAACAGCCATGCTTATTGTAATCAGAATTAACGAAGTACACGAACTGCCATTCAGTAATAAAATATGAGCACGCTGAGTAGGAGCCACAAAATTTACTGAACTGGGGAAGGACAACAGCGATGGGGCGGCTTCTGTTTTCCCAGGGAGCTAAGGCTGCTTTGCTTCAGTTCCAGGTATTTTGTCATCTGTGTTAGTGGAGTGAGCAAGGGAACAATTTTACCTTCTTCACAGAGTCAATATAAAGACAGCAGGCAGCTACACAGCATTCATATGGTGCTGGGGGAATAAAAGGTGGTATAGGAAAAGGTTTCCTGAGACAGACAGGCTCTCAGATATCAGTATTTTTCATAGTTGCTCTCTGGATTTGGTGGTATCAGACATCATAAAGCTACATCCACATGGATATTCTGGAAAAGACAAACAGAGCATGACCTTTTGTTTAATCCTTTACATCTTCTAAAGGTTTATTTTTACAAGGGCATTTTATAAGCTGCATTTTTGTAGTCTTTTTGCTCTACTTTGTGTTGTTAAAATCGCTTCTTAACAACAATCCCACTCCTCCATAAACAATTCTAGTAAGGAAATTGCTATGTCAGTTTCTATAGACGAAAATTTGAGGCAAGTGATTAACAACTTAACGAAGGGGGGAGGGAAATCCAACATTAAGAAGATTGGCAGTCCTTCCGTCACTGTGCTGTGACTGAGGCTGTAACCAAAAATAGAGCTGGATTAACAGAAGAAAAGCAAGTAGCTAAAACTGAGGTCAAAGCAAAAAATACTGAGGTGCCTCAAGATTACCTCATATGCCAAAAGCTAGGAAGAGCTATTTAAGGAGCTTTCCTATTATATACACCTGTGAAAATCAGTTGACAATGTGAGAACAGTGAAAAAAGACTTAAATAATAAAAAACCAATTAAGAGATCAAGGACCAAGCTGTAAAATACGAGAGAAAATTATAATTGCCTTTTGTGGTTGCTCACACAGATGTTAATATGGATGTTATTACAAGTAAATTAAAAAATAAGCTGTAAAGCATGCCAGAAATAGCATCAGTGCTTACAAAAATAAAGGAACAGTAAAAATAAGTTATCTGAAAACTCTAATTTTGGCAGGGTAACACAGGAACCCCCAAAGCTAAATCAGTTCTGGTTGAAAGTAAAAAGTAAGCATAACAAGATGTAAGCTCTGCCTGCCGCTAATTATTACAGCTCTGTGTGTGGTAATGAGCCCCAACACCCTAATTTGTAGGTTGAGAGAAGCTATTGCATGCAGATGAGGAGATTTTAAAAGAGGAAAAAGGAAGCAGAAAGTCTTGTCTCTAGAAGTTTTTGTGTGATAGGCTGTAGCATTTAGGAGGCTTGCTCTTTTTTTTAGCTTTGGTATTCAGGCAGGTGAGTTTGGGGGGAGGAGGAAGTTGAAAGTATTAGAAATTCTTATTATATTCATAACTTTTAGTTTTAGATGGAGTAGATATTGGTAGGTGTTTTTTTTCATTGTAGAAAAGATAAAAGTATGTTTTCGTGGTAGGAAAGTGATAGGACTTAAAAATATCAGAGTTACAACTGTGTGGTAGGAGCCACCTTCAAGATGAAAATTGTGCTTTATGTGCTACAGAGACCCCTTCTTGCTTGTTAGGGGTAGGGTTCTTGGGTTGTAGGAAGGGGGTGTTTTAGCTGTGGGCTCCGTATGAAGGCAGTAGCTGCGTGGAAGGCATTGCTCCCTGTTGAATAGCTCTGTTCTTGGCAGCAAGGTGGAACAGCTCTGTGGAAATGTCTGTGAAGATCTCTGAATGTGACATAGCAAACAGAGGGAACGGCATGGAGCTGGGACAGGGGAGGGTCAGGCTGGGTGTTAGGGAAAGGTTCTGCACCCAGAGGGTGGTCGGGCACTGGGACAGGCTCCCCAGGGCAGTGGTCACGGCCCCAAACCTGCTGGAGTTCAAGGAACGTTTGGACAACGCTCTCAGACATAGGGTCTGATTTTGGGTGGTCCTGTGTGGACCCAGGAGTTGGACACAATGGTCCTTGTGGGTCCCTTCCAACTTGTAGGGATCATCAAATCATAGAATATTCCAGTTTGACTCACGTATGAGCAAATAGTTTCTGTAACACTGTGGGAGTGGGGGGGAAACAAGGAAGGCTTTTGGGCTTCCAAAAAACAATATATATATGTATGAAACAACCCCAGATTTGAGAGATCTAATTTCCTATGTTATTTTCCCATTAAAAAAAAAAAAAGAAAAATACTGGGGGGGATAGGAATGGCTATTTGCCTTTCAAAAGATGTCTTTTCTTTTCCTTCATGGCAGAGGGAGAAACTTCAGAAACCTCTGTCTTAATCCTGGAACAGATACAGCTCAGCACTGTCTGAAGGCTGCTTGAAACTGCCTGAAGGAATTTAGGACCTCTTTTGGACTCTATCTTGAACCCATTTACTGTACTTAACAAAAGAGAAGGGTGGCTGAAGTCTAGCTGATCAGATTGTTTTAGGAATGTCACTGCGGTGCTCTGTGCATACAAATGAATGTGCTGTCACTGGAAATGGTGGTGATATACAGCTTCAAGCAGTGGTTTGTTTGTTTGGGTCTTCTTCCCTTTCCTCCCCAGGGCTACTTGGCCATGAAAAACTCCTCCAAGTGAGCACATGAGTCATAAGCATAATTTCCTCTAAATGCACAGTGCAATACCCGATAATTAAATATTGAGGAGGCCTGTGATTCTCGTCTTTGCTCACTCTGGAGCAGTTTGAATAAAACAGCGTGTGCCCATTGCAGCCAGGTACTGGCACGTCTGAAGAGCTGAGAGATGATGCAGTACAGATGTAGGTAATCCTCAGCAGTGATGGAATAGGTCGGGCTGAATCCTGATCTGATGGAAAACAAGCGTGTAAGGCTTTGGCAGTGAGGGGCGTTGTGTGAACCCCAGCAGACCTGTGTGGTCATAGCCCCAGCTAGTCCAGTCAGCATCACTCTGCCTAAATCATGTTCACCTTCTCCGGGCTGCAGCAGTTTAGGATACGCTCTACAAGCTTCCTAGAAAAGTCTGTGGAAGCACCGTAGGGTATTTTTTGGAGATCAAGCCACTGAGGGTATTACCTTTCTTTAGAAGAAGGCAGGTAGAGAACGGTAGGGAAAAAGACAATATAATACTTTTAGAAGTCATCCCGTACAGATGCTACAGGCAAGATAGCTGTTAGGGGTGGAGGGAACAACACTAGCATGAGAAATCTAGGCTGGGCTTTGGGGGAAAACTTCTCTAGCTCTACTTATAATGTATGACAGCAGCAGGGGGATAGCAGTACTTAGTACTGCAGTATTAAAGGAACTGATAACTGTATTTTTTTACATAGCATGCATCAAAGGGAAGGATCCACATGAGTTTCTAGCTCAATAAACTTGCTTTCATCCCTGATCTGGTCTTCTGACCAAGGCTGTAGAGCAGAGATAAAACTGGCTGATAGTGCAAAACCTCTTATCTGTCAGGAGGGCTCTTTCCTGCAGCAGGGGACAGGCAGAGGCATGTGATGGTAGCTTTTCTCTTGTCCTTGGTTAAACATACAACTGCTGTTAAATTTTCCTGTTTTGGAAGTCTGCCTTCTACATCCATTAAGCTTAAAAATAGACTTCTCCTACTCAAGGTTATTACTAAGATAATGTTCACAAGTCTGCCTTGAGGTTCGTGCAGATGTATGTCTTCCTTAAGCTGTCTCTAACACTATTAGCTGTCTTCTGGTTTTGTTAGCCCTTAGTGATGCAGATAAGTTGTGAGCAACACAGGATGTTCGGCACTGGATTCCTCATCTGCTGCGTAAGGCTGAGAGCACAGGAACTACTCTTCCAAGCCCCAAATATCCTGCAGCATTTGTATATCTGTTGCATTTTTTCTTGGGGGGGAGGTGGTTTCAATCAGGTCTCCAAATCCTCTGGAAAGTGCCGGATAGTGAAGAGGGCTGTTAGTTCTCACATCAGCATAGATACTCCTGTTTCATGGTCCCGTAGAAGGCAGAAAATGCATGTTGGTGACAAAAAATGAATCTCTGAGAAACGTGCTACCTCCCCGCATGCCCTCATCATATTGTGATGGTGATGTAGAACAGCAGTCACTTGGCAGCATACCTGTTACTCCTAGAGCTCTGAAAGAGTTAGCCTGAAATTATTTCAGCTTCTGTTTGGAGTCACCCCCATGTTGCCCACTCTGCACTGATGTTGTTATTCCTTGGTTTTCCTGCTGGAGCAGAGCAGTGGGGCTGCATGGGTTATGCTCCTAGCTCTGGGACGCAGTGCAGAGCTCTGCACACACACTGAATGACCCCTCCACCGCATTAGGATTGCTTGGCAGTCCTTGGTCTGAAGGTGGCTGGGTAAAATGGTGTCTCATTAATTAACAGCATTAATCCTGTTCTTGCATCACTCCAGACTTCACCACAATTAGTAGGTATCACATTAGAAAAAGGTGCTTATGAGTTAAATATTTTTAAGAACATGATAGCCTGATTTTTTTATTAGCTTCTACAATAGGCATTTACAAAGATGCTGTTTTCTGCAAGGCTGCTGCATAAGGCAGCCGAAACTAGATTGCAATTAGTGACAATGAATTAGTTGCCAATTTCCTCCCCGAATGTTTCCATTAGCAGTCCCACTAACAGTTGTAGTGAACCTTTAATGAATACAGTAAGCCACATAACCCACACAAGTCTGCATGTCTTGAGAGGTGGTAATGGTACCACGCAGTTGGGTTTTCCATCTGATTTACAAAGTATTTCGTCGATATCTTGGTTTGCTTTTTCTTCTAAAGATGTTCCTTCAATGAGGAGAATAGGGAACGAGATTTTCTTTTGTGTCTACATGGCTCTGTGTTAAGCACACTTGAAGGAAGGCTAAAGTAGCGCATTAGTAAGGGTATACCGGATTAATAGTGTGTTGTTTTTAGTTAAACACTCAATCCTTAGAATTTAGCACAGTGCTGGAGTACCCTCTTGGGCAAGATGAGTGCCTTGCAAAGGCATTTTAGTGGCTTGTGCAAGCAGTGAAACACCTCCACATTGCAGGTGGAATCTGTTCCAT
Organism: Anser cygnoides; assembly: GCF_040182565.1. Classification (NCBI taxonomy): domain Eukaryota; kingdom Metazoa; phylum Chordata; class Aves; order Anseriformes; family Anatidae; genus Anser; species Anser cygnoides. Next base: position 191,108,477 of record NC_089873.1, read on the forward strand.
GGCCATCCAGAGGCACGTCTAAGTATTCAAGATGATTACTCAGCTGCGTAAGTCTGTACTGAATAGCAGGTCCTTCATCGAGCAGAGGCAGGATCAGGTAAAATTGGACCTTGTTTCTGCAATAGTTGAGCCAAAATGAACTCTAGAGGGTCCTAATCTTTACTTGCTGGAAGTGATCCTTTGCTTTTATAGAGTTCCATCGCAGAACGGGTTGGGTTGGAAGGGACCTTAAAGCCCACCCAGTTCCAACCCCCTGCCATGGGCAGGGACACCTCCCACCAGACCAGGTTGCCCAAAGCCCCATCCAGCCTGGCCTTGAGCACCTCCAGGGATGGGGCATCCACAGCTTCTCTGGGCAGCCTGTGCCAGGGCCTCACCACCCTCTGAGGGAAGAATTTCCTCCTAACATCTCATCTACCTCTCCCCTCTTTTAGTTTAAAGTTGTTAACCCCGTGTCCTATCACTCCATTCCCTGACAGAGTCCCTCCCCAGCTTTCCTGTAGGCCCCTTATAGGCACTGGAAGGCCGCTGTAAGGTCTCCCCAGAGCCTTCTCTTCTCCAGGCTGAACAACCCCAACTCTCTCAGCCTGTCCTCGTAGGAGAGGGGCTCCAGCCCTCTGATCATCTTTGTAGCCCTCCTCTGGACTCGCTCTTATACTTACTTCCATGTCCTTCTTGTGCTGGGGGCCCCAGAGCTGAACGCAGGGCTCCAGGTGGGGTCTCACAAGAGCAGAGCAGAGGGGGAGAATCACCTCCCTCACCCCGCTGGCCACGCTGCTTTTGGTGCAGCCCAAGGTACAGGTGGCTTTCTGGGCTGCAAGCGCACATTGCCAGCTCATGTTGAGCTTTTCATGTACGAACACCCCCAGGATTTTCTCCTCAGGGCTGCTCTCCATCCATTCTGGGCTTTGCTCAGCTGTTCTGGATCTCCTCTGTGGTAACTGACACCAGCTTTCCTCAAGACCTGGTGTCAGACTGTTTATGTGCAGATGCCAGAAGGCAACTACCCTTGCTTTTCAGGCTGCCTGCTTGCAGGTTCCTCACCTTCTTCAAAGCAATCATTTTTTTTGCTGTGTGGAGTTGCTGTGGCTCCGCCAGCCACCAGACCTTTTCTGAAGGGCCTCAGTCCTGCACCAAACCCGTCCTAAGAAACCTGCCGGGCCGAGGCTGTGCACGGCCTCGTGCTTAACCTCCGGCACGCCATCTTCGGGCCTGTAACTTCCATTTGGGTGTTGGCTGAGGGCTCTAGGTTAGGCCCTGTGCTTTTCTTAGGCAAGAGCTGCCCGGGGATGTAGCTGCTCAGGGTTAGTGCAGTGGCCTCGAGTTTTAAAAGCCGTCTCTGTACAGCGCCTCAGCAGGCAGATGGCTTCTCTGGCCTGTTAGAGGGCTTCAGGGCAGGTGTAGGCCAAGTGCTACAGCCACAGGGCGTGAGGAAAGCTTTTCTTCCCTCTATCCCGTTGACTCTGAGCAGGTTTTGTTAAAGGCCTTTCCCCTGTGTGGCAATCCAGAGTTCTTGCTTCTAGAAATAGAAAGCGAGCTAAATTGACTCTATAGCATTGTTGATGCGAGTTACTTTAATGTGTAAATAAAGTCAAGAAGCTGTAATGACTTCAAGCTACTTAAACTGGAATGACTTTAACAGGGTAAATACTGCTGCCTGTTTTTATTCCATAGGTTATTAAGAACAGAAGGATGGAATAAACGTGTTCTTTTATTGATAGTGTTTTATTATTTGCAGGTACTTCATCTTCTTTATCTACATCAATATTTTAGCTTTCTAAAGTGGAAAGCTTATTTAATATGGAAGCAATGCTTTTGGGACAAAAGCATTGACAAAGTGAATCGCAAGGTGTATATATATATATATATTAAGTCATGCTTCTTCAGCTTATGTTTTGGAGGTTCCCAAGATGGTAGCAGAGCACAAGGTAGATGTCAGGGTAATGGTTCACTAATATTTTTAAATAATAGATGTACCTAGGCATTACTCCTCTTTACTTAAAGGCTTGGCTTCTGTGACTGGTTTTATGTTAACTCTACTACATGTTTACATAAAGGAAGCTGTCTCTGTATCTGGACAGCAATTCCAGTTGGCAGACAGTGAGTCAAATGTTGGTTGTCCAGCTAGTGAAATCTAAATTTGTTCATGCCGCAAGCTTTTTTTTTCCTGGAGTGATTGTAAATGAGTATTTGAAGAGCTGTGTTCTGGGAGTCCTGGGTGTCTTTATGCTTCCATAAATGCAATGATCATAGATGAAATCAACCGATTAAGCTGTACTTCTGGGTTTACACAGCAGGGTGATCTTGCAGTACAAGTACAGAAGTGGCTTTGAAATTGCAACTAGCTCATGTATTTCATCATCCGATATGTTGGCACTACAGGGGTGGACATACTAGCAGTGAGCATAGATGTGATCCTGCTTCAAGACTGGAAGGTTGTTGGAGAGCTTGCAGAGTAGAGGTTCACTACGTAAGAGCAGTTAATGTCTGTCCCTGCCTTCTTTGGCCATTAGTGTAGGAATGTGGGCGAGCGTTATCCTATCTCAGGTTAAAGATAAAACTGGTTTGTTGCTTTGCTGTTGCTCGTTGAATTGTTCTTTGTGGAGCTGAAAGCACTTTGTAAACAGCAAGGACATTTTTTCCACACACAGGTAGTATCAACATAATCTGGTAAGAAATGGAGCTTTATGGGGAGTTTCTCTTCCTTTACATGCTGGGTGATTTTTATTTATTTTTTTAAGAAGAAGTTTTCTAAGATGTTACCTGCCCATGAATATGTGTAGACAGGGCTGCGTTTAGAGCTGTACCATAAGACATACTTATGTATGTGTACTTGTGTAGTGAGCGGTAAGCAAGAAGCGCAGATTTGGTAGTTATTGGACAAAAATATTCTTGTTGCTTTCTTCAGAATTTGTAGCATTTTATGATGTGCTTGTTTAACTGGAAGTAATCATTAAAAATAATGCTTCCACAAACTGTTCTTCTATCAGACAAGTTGTGGGGGGCTTCAGGACAAAGTACTATCTCTGTTGTTGGACTTTGTGTGCTTCTTGGCTATGAACCTCAAGATTAAGGCCTGAAGTGAAACCCTTGGGCTGAATGAATGTTTCAGTGCCTTGTTGGATTTTGGCAACCTGGGGAACTGAGTTCTGAAACTAGAAAGCTTCTCCAAGCTGTAATCACTTCTTGTGACTTTTTTTTAAAAAAAAAAAAACTTGAAAGCTGGCTGTGGGCTGTGTACTGGAGGAGCAAAAGCCATTCCTTACCTGTGCCAAGTCGGTGGGCTGCATTTCATACTTCGGGCAGCCTCTGGCGAGTGGGAGGAAGGAGCCTTGCTCTTCAGACCTGCTGTGCTTGGGGTGTGACGGGAAGGCCCAGGCGCTGGCCTTGACCAAGTCCAAACACATTCCCAGTTCTGGTGGATACGGGGCTGATATCAGCATGGGGAGGGTGGATGTGCCAAGCCTTATCACATAGTTCTCCATTGCCACTGTGGCAGTTTATCTTTGCAGAAGGCCCACAGGCTTTTTGCTTTCTTACAGGCAGGACTCCCAACAGCATCAGGTTTCTTTTCCTGGGCTGTGCGTGCTACGTGTCCAGATGAATGAAGTGAGCATTGGTGTCTGGAACAAAAGGAGATCAAAGAAAAGACAGCTTGCCCTGAAGTCATAGCTATTGCATGAAACTCTGAAAGCCAGATCTTCTTTATCACATCTGTAGCTTCTGGTTATCAGATTTGACTGCTTTGTTTGGAGAGCAGAGGGCCAGAGGTAGTAGCCGAAGGGAGATCTTCCCTCAGAAAGAAGTGGAGGTGAGGGAAGAGGATGGTATGACTGCAGCAGGAGGTGTGAATGGTGAGAGATGAGGCAATTCTTGTCTCCTTCAGCTGAAACCTGGCAGTTCTGGGTGCAATCAGAATCCTCACTTGCACTGGGATGAGAGTGATGTGTAAAAGCAAGGAGGTTTAAACATGACTTGCAAAGGATAGCTGGTGTTGCCCGGTAAAGAGAAGCTTGTGGTACAGGAACAGCGTTTCCATCGGGCTTATTTTTCTCAAACTCTGTTCTCAAAAGTTGCAGTGCAATGTTTTGTGACAACCTAGGATACAAGATTTGTTTGCAAGCATCTTTCTCCTGTTGAATGCAGCTGAAATGGCTGCAGGGGAATAGAAAAGCTGACTTTGAATCAGGCCTGTTACAAGCCTGATTCTCAAAAGACGGTGAGCAGATGGGACCAGGTACCTTAATCTCCAGGAGAAGGATGGCTCACAAAACAAGGGGCAGCTCAACCTGGCTGTCTTTTCAGGCTCCTGTCCTGCATTGGGAAACCAATTTCCATTGCACTTCTTCCCCTCCCACCTTTTGAAAAGAAACCAATATGCCAAGTAATTCTTACAGATTAAAGGTTTTGTGGAGACGGGGAATATAAAAGCCTCCTTTAGAGGGTTGCTAGATTTTAATAAATATCATGTTTAGAGATTTTATTTTATATCATTTGCTGAGTCCTCTATAGATGTTGTGGTGATATGGGCTCTGGTGCACAATCAGTACATATAATTAAAAAAAAAATTAATCCATTTTTCCATTTCCAAAAAAATAGTAATCCATAAACAGATGAATTGACTGATTCATCACTGCAGACATGTATCTTACTCAAACACCATTAGAGCGCAGAACAAGAGACTGGAAATTGATTTTTTTTTCTCATATTTATACTGTGTGTGTTTGCATGCATGTGCTTACTGTTTCCTGACTTGAGGCATGCTGTCAGTAACCTGGAGATTGTTTGATTAAAAATTAAATTGGAATTGAAAATTCTCATATTAAATGACTCGAGGTTACACTACGGTCTCCCTATGTGCTGAGCTGCTCTGCGAATTAATTCGCTTTCCAGTCCATGGTACAGAACATGAATCTTTGATTATACAAGCCGGGGAAATACGCTTAAAAGAAAACCTCCACGTAATGTTTTGTTAATAACAAGTGCCTGCTGGAAGGCTTGTCTTCCTGAAGCTGCAGGCAGTTGTGGCACATCTGGCTGTGTTTATCACGGGAATGTAAAACTGGCACGAGATCCAAGTGCTACCTAATGGCTCCTGGAATAGCTGCTTTATACCAACCTTGGAGGGATAAATACTAGAGGAGGACTAAGAACAGGCTTCTGAACTTGAACCCCCAGCTACGAGCAGACAACCAGACATTAGTTATGCCTGAACATTTGGCTGGAGATAGGTATTCAGGTGCAAGTAGCTGAAGCTGTTAATCCACTGGAGTCCTGGTTTCGGCTGGGATGGAGTTAACTTTCTTCCTAGTAGCTGGTGTGGTGCCGTGTTTTGGAATTAGGCTGAGAGCAATGTTGATAACACCCCGATGTTTTAGTTGTTGCAGGGCAGTGTTTGCGCAGAGCCAAGGCCTTTCAGCTCGTGGTGCTGCCATGCGAGGTACCTGGGGGTGCACAGGGAGCTGGGAGGGGACACAGCCGGGAGCTGGCCAAAGGGACATCCCATGCCATGTGGCGTCATGGTCAGCAATAAAACTGGGGGGGCTGGACGGGGGGGCTGCTGTTGTTTGGGACGGGCTGGGCATCGGTCGGCTGGTGGTGAGCAATTGCAAAGTGCTTCACTTGCTTTTATTCTTCCCTTGCATCTCGTTTTTTTTTCTTATTAATCTGTCCTTATCTCAACCTCCGAGTGCCTGTGCTTTTACCTTTCTCTGATTCTCTCCCCAGTCCTGCTGGGAGGGGTGGGTGAGAGATGGGCTGTGTGGTGCGGAGCTGCCGCCGGGTTAAGCCCCAACGCCTGCTCGTGGTCATTTGAAATGCATCTGAAAAGTTGGTCCTGTGATCGGGAAAGCTGAGCTTGAACTTGTGGGGTTTGATCTACCAGTAAATGAATCTTAAATCACTTTAATGTTTTGTGTGACAAACATTGTGAGCAGCAGGAGAACGGTTAAATACTGTAATTAGGTGCTCCCCCCACTCATTCTGTCTGTTCTGAGACAGCGTGCTAGGGCTTTCTAACCTCCTGGAATGAACTAGCAGGTAAGCTAGTACTGCATGGGGCTGTGACATGTAATAGCTGGAGAGCTTGCCAGTTCATCCCAGCACAGCTCCCATGGGTTTCAGCTGTACCGAATCTATCCTGAAATTACTCCAACACGGGCTTTCTAATGGTATGTAAACCAAATGTCATCTGTATTTCTGTTGTAAGGTACTCAGGATCTAAATGGCTTCATAACAAACACAATTAGTCTAAACAGAGCTGTAAAGAATAATGCCCAAGTCCGAAGTCTTGTAGCAGACAACGATTTCTACAGTAATTGCTAACTGGTATGGTTTGTGGCCAGTACTCAGGGAGTCACCGGAGCAGGAATAAATGCACTTAAGCCGGTTGTGGCATTCCTTCTGGCTCGTGGTCCTTCTCATTGGCTTGCCAGAAACTTGGCTTATTTAATTCCTTTTCCATAGTGAAGTGCCAGGAGTGGAGAGGGAGCGAAGTGCTTGCTTTATGACTTTCTGCTCACTTGGTGGAACCAGCTGTGCTGCTGGCTGCGGGCCCTGCGCGGGTTTCCAGGGCTGCGCTGGGCTTCATGCTGCCCCTTGTACTGCCTGGGCAAAGGGGAGATGCACAGCTCACCAGCCATTTGTGGAGGTGTATTTAAGTGGTTCCTCCACGCGGAGTGAAGGTTTGGAGGGCTCAGCATGCAGTGAAGTGGTCGTGAGTTTCAGGGCTAGGGGCGTGGGAGTAGTTCTGGGACCAGATCTGAGCTTGAATTATGTTCAGTAGCTTAAACTCTGTGGAGTCCTTAAACTCTGTGGAGTCTTTTTCCTTGAGGAGCACAAATATTTTACTTCCTTCAGAAAGAAAACCTCCATTTATTGGGACTCCCATCAGTGGATGTGATGTTCAGCTCTTCCAACGGTATGCTCCTGGCCTCCAGAAGTGCTTGCCTTTCACCAATAAATCAGAGAACGACGATGCAGTAGGACACTTAATAGCTTAAGAAAACTATAAATAAGAGAAAACACTTGAAATACCGATGCTCATTAAGTTACTCACCCTATATTTAACTTCAAATTATTTAAAATAAGGATAGCAGTGAAGCTTTGAATATCACTGCAGCTAGTGAGGTTCTTTTTTGTTTAGGGATTGAGCAGCCAGCGTCGCTAGGTGAGCACAGCTGGAAGGAGCCTCGTCAAGTTTTGGTATTTAGGAGACAGCGGCAGCAGTGCTGCTGTTAGATGCAGTAACCTCTGCTCCAGCACATTTGGCCCACAAGAGCAGGTGTAGGCTCCTCTCTGAGAAACTCAGGCTGCCTTAAGGAGCAAAGCGTGGGAAATGGAGAGTGGGAGGGAAAGAGGCTGCCAGGATAAGAATCACCCTTTAAAAGTTTCTGTTCTGCTCCCTAAGGATATCAGGATGCTTACCAAAAAAAGACCAGCCTCTGCACTGCAGCTGTATTTCAGTAAGCACCCAGTAAGCTCTTACGGTTGCAAATGGCATGACTGTTTTTAATACAGCCTCTCACAGGGAATGAACCAGCTGCTGTCTGCTAGATACTTCCCTTAAGAGCCCTTGCCCTAAGGCAGGGAGGCACAAGACCCGCAGGAATTGCAGCAGAGCTGTGCCCAGTTCCCAGCAGAATTTCCCAGTAACTTTCCATTTTATATGGCCTTACTTGAGTTTATATCCAATATGCTTTATCCAAGTATCACAATGTTCCTGAGGAAAGCTAGGCGCTGCTCTCAACTCTGTGGCATTTAAACGACTGTAGTCATTAAAACGACTGTAGTCATTACAGTGATAGCCATATATGTGAGGATGTTGTGCAGTTACCCAGGAACATGTTGAACTAAAACTTTTGGTCTTTCAGATTGGGCAGATTTGGTCTTTCAGTGTGGGCAGCCCAGCTGAGGACCACGTGTAGACTCGTGTTTGTGGAATGCCATAGCCATGCTGGTCAAGAGGTTAAAGCTTTCTTGCTGTGAAGAAGTACTAGAATGCTTTACATCTTAAGACAATGTCAAAGCACTCTTGAACATAAAACATGGCTCGTAAATTACCCCATGATTTCTAGCAAAATACTGTAAGGGATATGGTTGGTTTTGTAGGGAACCAAGGCCAGGGGAGGACTAAAACTTGCTTGAATTCTTGGGGCTGGGTTTCTGGGAAACTGAAGAGCTCAGAAATTATTTAAGTACTATTATCTAAAGGGTTCCTTCAGTACCAAAACATTTAATGGTATTTGACTCAAAGAATAGCTGAATTTTGTAAATGGCATGTCTGATATATTGATCTCAGAGATAGGGATGCTGGAAGTGACTGGAAAGGGTCTGAACCCTGTTAGCCGAGGGAGATCTCTTGCGCTGCCAAAGGGCTGTGCAGCTCTGACCGACCTCGGCCCTTTCTGCCAAATGCCCTGGCTGCAAAAAAGGAGCCGTCTTTTGGTGGCCAGGCATACTGAGACTGAACTAAATCTCTGATGTGGGTGGTTAGAGGTTTTCTTGTGGTGTGCTGATGCTGGTGACTATCTGAAATATTTGCAGTTGCCTAGTACTTCGTTAGTAAATCCAGCTGTGCAGTCCTGGCTTATTCTAGCACGTGGTTCTGATTGTATAATCACAAGGTCACTGTAGGAGCAGACAGTGTAATTCTGCAGCTGATCTGGTATTTAGTTACTCGCTGGGGTTGTTAATAAGTTCGTTCGAGTGAGGAATTACATGTGTCTCTGTTCTGTTTGCGTGTTTTTTTTTTTTTATCAAGTCCTTATAGTTCTTTAATGTACCCAATAAATGGGATACCGAGTGAATACTAAGCTGGTAAAAGGTTGTTGTGGCTCTGTATACTAACTTAAGCTTATTTTCAAGTCTGCTATTTTACCAGAGCAAATGTTGGACTCAGAAGGACTTATACTGTGCTGAATTATCACTAACCTTCATGCAATGGCATCTGTTACGTCAGGACTGAACTTTGTTTTCAGAGTTAAAACAAATTCCAAGTGCTTCAGCTTCATGATACTTCAGATCAGCTGCATGTTGGAGCTCTAGCACAATTTCCAGGTGGTACAGGGGGAAATGAACCTGCACTGCAAAACAATTAAGCTGTGATAGCAGAGAACCCTGAAGACTCTTAATATGAAGGGTCAGGGACAACAAGATAAGGTGTATGTTGTTTTTTTTTAAAGAGCAAAAAACAAGTCCCCAAACCATCATTTTAAAATATAGTGATGTTTTAAAAACGAAGCATTAAAAAACCTTTTAAAACTTTTTTTTTTTTTAACTGACTCACTCTTTCAGTTCCTGGAGCTGACAGTACTGACTGGCTGATACTCAGCATTATCCATGGATGGATTTCCCGTAATAAAAAGCAGTATTGATACAAGGCAGTGCACTGTTGATGGTAAACGTGCCAACAGTACTAGCCTAAAAGACTCCTGCCTTTTCTTGAGTGTACCCTGCAAATGGTTTATTTGTCTCCTACTCGTTCTGAGTAATGCTAAGGGGGTATGCGTGAGCCACCAAAGGATGTCTCAGAGGTTTAGCAACAGATATATTCAGAGAGAATTTGAGCTGGATCACTCTGCTTGATGAGGAATACTATGCAGTTTGGGTGGAGGAACTTGAATTTTATTTGGTACTTTTATTCTAGAATGATTTTGGAGTAGTCGCAAGAGGCTAATGGCAAGTATATGCTGAGGTACTCTTTTCTTACTGATGTTCTTTGAAATAAAATGTAACGAGTTCATACCCATCTTCAGGACCACAAAACCAGTCAGTATAGAGTGATAGCATGGGTACGTCAGTCTGTCCTACCAAACACGCATACCTGTCAGGTCTATTATATCAAAGAAAAAAGGTGTTATCTTGCGAGATTTGAAGTTACGGTATCAGTGCAGTACAAGTGTTTAGATAAGGCTTTTTTTCTTTGAAAATAAATAACATGACAAAGGTGAGTGATCTAATTATATCCTCATATAATCCTTTATTTTGATCAGGTGTTCTTTATAGCAGTTTTTTCTGCCCAAAATACATACATCAGGCTTACAGATATGCACAGCAGACAAGAACTCCATCTATGTAAGTATCAGCTGCTAAGTTGAGAAAAATCTGAAGGAAGCTTTATTAGAGAGCATGGGTACAATTTTTGCTGCTTTACATTTAAAAAAATGAAAATACTTTGGCTAACTTGGGTTGTAATTTCATCCAGAATGATTTTAGGCAGGCGTTACAGAGGCCTCTTCAGTTGTAGCTGAGCCTTTGAAGTCGGGTGGTGGAATCTGGGGTGGCTGTGACAGCTCTGAGGCTGTAGAGAGCAAGTCAAACCCAGGGCAGAAATCAGTCGGCATCCTGCTGGGACGGATCTGGGCCAGGCCAAGCTGGTGTTATTAGCTTTCCTACCTCTGTGTGTGCTACTGTTGCAGTCTGCTTTCAGATCTTGCTGGCCTGGAGAAGGTGAGATAAGCAGGTTTGGTTTGAGATAAGTCATTCATGTGCCCTATAATAGGGAATCACTAATCTAGGCTAGCCAAGGCTAGCCTGGGTACAGCTGTACACAAAGCACAAACAGATACAATACCTCTTGCTCACGGATTCATCTATGTAGGGAATAGATAGTGTTCCCAAACATTGTGCTCAGATGTTTTCCTCATGCATTATGCAACTCTTCCCTAATGAAAGCTAGATAAGAGCAACTAAAATTTTGAGTATCTTCCTCTCCTGAGGAAAAAAAACACTTACTTGTAGCTAGCAGTATCTGCCATGATTTCCTGTCATTGTCTTGCTCATGAATATTTGATGCCCGTTACTTGATGATCTCTTACCAGCCTTAGCTGTGCCACTTGCCAGGTGATGCTCAGGCTTCCTGCTCTGCCCAGCTTCCAGCCCGGGGTAAGGGATGGGCTTCACACGTGGCTTCTGAGAGACTGAACTGACCCCGCTGTGGCTTCTTACCTGCTGTGGTCCTTACCTGCTGTCTGTCTGTCCCAGTGCTCTCAGCTGTCCTAGCACAACTGCAGCCCTTCACTAAAAATACCCAGGGTATCCTGAAGGGGCCCTGACTGCTTGTGCTGGGTTTGTGGCAAGGGTTTGGTAGCAGGGGCCTGCAGGGGAGGCTTCTGTGAGCAGAGCCCAGCAGCTGCCCCGTGTCAGATCAGAGCCAGCTCCAGACACCTCCAAAGTGAGCAACTGCTGGCCAGAGGCAAGCCAGTGAGTGATGCTGGTTGGGCCTCTGGGAGAGCAGATTGAAGAAAGGGGGAAAAAAACACACTGCACAACAGCAGCTGGGAGAGAGGGGCGAGAGCTGAGAGAGAAGCAGCCCTGCAGCCCCCAGGGTGAGTGCAGCAGGAGGGCAGGAGGTGCTCCAGGCACGCAGCACAAGTTCCCCTGCGGCCTGTGGAGAGGCCCCTGGTGGAGCAGGCTGTCCCCCTGCAGCCCATGGGTCCCACACGGAGCAGATCTCCACGCTGCATCAGCATGAGGTCCTCCACAGGGAAGTGTCCTGGAGATCATATACTTTGTTTGAATGGTAACTTAGGTTATGATCCAAAAAGCCAAATCCTTGCTGCCTTAAAAGGGCATCTTGTGAGGCTTTTAGCACGCAGCTGATGCTTCCTTTTCTAGTCCCTATCCCAAAAGCAAACCAATGGTCTGCAGGGGGACAGTGGAACGGATGGGGGAAGGACCCTGTAAAGACATGTAAGGAGCCCGTGTAGGAGCCATGTAAGTCCCTGTGACTATAAAGACAGGCTCATACTAATAGGTTTACTACAGGTGAAAAAGAAGTGAAAACTACTTTCCATCTTTAAAGGCAAAGGACTTTTAATAGCTGAAGTGAGAGCTGAATAGGTTTTTAACCTTATTGTTTGATATCCAAAATACTTGTTCAGAAGCAAGGAAAAGTTTAAAAAAAGAAAATGCTTTTTCTACCTGCAGAGATGAATTGATCTCATAACCTCTAACACTACAGATAGCAGCTTCAAAGGGAACAGAAGTAGAGTTGTATTATGTCCTTCTATTAGGATTTTACCTTGTGGAATTTGCTTTGAAAGTCGGTCTGGAAGGGTCAGAGTCCAGGAGGGGGTGGACAGTTGTTTCAAGTGCAAGAACACAGGATGATGTTGAATTCCCCTTTTTTTCTGAAATATATTAAAATGCTCCAAGGCGAGCCACAGGAGTCTCTGTGCTGGGGCATATACACAGTCACGTAATCCACACTGTCCTACTGTGAATCGAATGCAGAGCAATTTGAAAGTGCAAAACATATATTTCACAGATTGCCATGAGGATCACTTTAATCAGCTTTGAGACCTGCTAATGCTGTAGAGATCTTTGAAGGACTACTGCTGTTTTCATCTTCGTGCAGCTGGTGCAAGACGGAACGAACATCATGTCTCTGTGCCATCGCTGGAAGAGATGCATCTCTATAGGTAACAGTACAACGGGCAGCTGCTTTGGCGCATTATTCTGAACTGTGGGTGGACAGAATGAAGAACAGCAGCTTTGGGAATGCTTTAGAGCAAAAGGTCAGCGTGTTTTCGGTAAACCTTTCTAATCTGGCATTGGCTGGAAGCCAATGTCACAGGCCTCGGAGCTTTTAGTAGGGAAGCATCAGAATATGGAGAGCTTTACATCATCAGCATACAGAGAGGAAAACATTTCTGTCTTGTTTAAATTGTTCTCTTAGAAATCAAGATCAGCTGTGCTTGCAGCTGATATGTTTAAAGCTGTTAGTAAATTATAACAGATGCATTATGGAAATGAAAGAAAAAAAAAAGCACTCATGCCAGAATGCTAATAGAATTATGATGTGCTGAAGATATTTTTAGCTTCAACCAATATTAATACAGGGAAATGTGCCTCAAAAGTGGGAGGAGAGCAGACTTAACTGTAAGGATTAGTTGTGACTTATGCTAGGGAGGTTTCTGACGTCTGTTTCTGAAATATTCTTGTAATGACTTGTAATAGATCCACCATGTTTGATACTTGTATGTGTGGCCCACAAATAGAATTACCAGTTACAGTTCTCTAAGGTGGCATTTTAGCACTTCTGTCAGATACGGGGTCTTCCTTGGTCGGTGGGATTATTCAGAAGAGATGCATATTCTTTTTCCAAGTATCAGAATCCAGTTTAGTTGTAACTTCTGCCACCTCATGTTCACTTTTTAAATTGCTTTAGTAAACAAATTTCTGATAAAATTCCAGGAACTGTAAATAATGATACTGGAAGAAGGGAGTGGAATTACCAGTGTGTGTTTTCAAGTGCTGTGGTTGCAGTGTTACAGTTAAGATTGTTCCTTTGAATAGGAAGATTTTGAGCTGAAAATTCGAAATGAACTTTGTAAAACCGTCTCCGTCCAAGAGGCTGAAAGTCCGTGCAGAATGGACATGGTATGTGTTTTCAGGAGTGTGGATAGTGGAGTCCGCATTTGGTCTGTTGCCTTCTAGGTAAAATGTTTCTAAGTTACATTAAATAAAAGAGCTCTAAATCCAGTATTCTCCAAACCCTCTCGAAAGGAAAAGGATTTGTATTCAGTGCATTCTAATGTGTGCAACTGTGTTTTGAGCTTCACTACCAGTTAGCAGGCAATGCTGATTCAGGATTATTTAAACAAGAGAAAAGAGCAGAGCAGTGTTGGTTGAGGTGCGATGCCATCAGTAGGTGAGCAGAAACACAGTTCTCCCAAGTCTCAAAACTGGGTAAACCCCAAACAAGAACACCAGTGCTTGGTATTCCAAGTTCTCATGGGATGTTGGATAAGTTGAAGATGGGAGGTAACAAAGCATGCTTATGTGTTGCTACTAGGACGTGTCTTTTAGAAACTGTTTCCCCATTATCTCCTTCAAAGCCACCTTACGGGGCTTGTTTCAGGTATGTGCTGTAAGCTGGAAGAACTTGATGATGGACTTCTGGCAGTGTACCTTTAACTCAGCCTTAGTGCCTTTATACTACCTGCGAAGCTGTTGGAAACCTGGAGCGTCTGGATCTTGGATTCAACTCTGAAAGTTGCCTACAAGTTGGAGAAAAGCCTATTATTAGAACCAGCTATTAGAAAACTGATTGCACTTGAAGATGTTTTTGGCTTTGGACCTGAGGAGTTTCAGGGCTAGCTTGGGAGGCTTCTTGGGCTTTCTGGAGCTGTAGAACTTATTACTTATTTAAATTTCTGGTGTTGAACAGGCGCTGGTGAAGCTGAATATTCAGCTTATTTTCAGGCTATTAAATCTCATTTATCTGCTGCCAGAGACTCATTTTTCAGGCACGAAATATTGATTCCCATACATCATTAGCAGACACAATGTTGTGTACCAGGAAAAAGTGCTTCAAGTCCAGGTTATGGTGACAAGCGGATAGCAAATACGTGAGTGAGCTTGGAGAACAGCTGAAGAGAGAGTGGAATAGTACTGATGTCTAGAAAGGCCATTTTTGTCCAATGCAGTATGGGACATTAAACAACACTGGCTTTAGCTAATATCAGTTACTAGTTCTTTACTGATCCGCTCGTGGACTGTGTTTATTCTGAAGTTGTGGTCCAAAGTAGTAAGCGACCGCATGGAGTTAGATTTTAGTGTCTTTAACCTGTCTTCCATTTAAAGATTTGAGCCTGTGTGGTATATGGTTTGTTTTTCTTCTGGGGAGCAGTGTTTGTAAACTTAATCTGGAAGCTGGGGCAGGGGAAGAAGGGACTAATTTTTCTTATCAGTTATACAGGCTCAGCGTTAGAATGTAGCTGACAGTTGTGGCTATGAAGCATGGGTCAGAATAAGAATAGATTGTATTTGTTTCTTCTGCAGTTGTATTAGCTCAGCATTATCAGCAGAAGCTGATTGTTTTTGACATTAAGTGGGCAAGTACAAAATGACTTGAGAGATGGAGAACAGCTATTTTAGGCAAAGTGCTATTCCTCTTGTGGTCTCACCAAAGTTGCATACAAGGATTGTTACAGGGAACAAACATCAGGCCTTTCTGCCATTCAAAGAAGCACAAAGAAAGGCACCGAAGAGTCCTTAACTCAGACTGTGGGCGACCCAGGGCACCTTTCATTTCCTGTACCTGAGTATTCTGCCACCTCTTTCTTGCTTTGATTAACGTGGCTGTATGGTATTCCTACAAAGGAAAGTGAATTTTATTGGGTGGACTCACTTCTTATCCTTTACCTCAGTAAGAGCTCTCTTTTGTCTGTTGACCCATCCAGTACTTGTACGTGATCATGCATCTGAGTGCTCCCTATATAGTTCTTGCTAATCTGTATTCCTGTAGTAGCTTAATTCTGTTTTCTGCTTCTTAATTCTATGACTTATCTCCAGCTTTCTGCTAGGAATCTGTTCTGTTCATTAGTGACAACGCTTGGCTTCATCATTCAACTGGATTTGGTCACATGCATCAAAATTCAGGCTCCAGCTGTCTCCGCTTGCAGCGTGCAGTTCCGTTCACTGTCTGATGGAGCCTGCCGTTCAAAACAAGCTGTGTTCCTTGCCTTTAACTCTTTGGGAGTTAAGAGCTGTCGAATCGGTCATCCTTGGATTGATCAATGGACGCAAGCTGTTCTTTCAGCTTAGCTGAGCTCCAAATTTATAGTAGGCATCTTTGCACTGTTCCCTAAATAGCCGTGTTAGGCATTTATACTCTAGGATTTTTACTATTTAAGTTCTTGAAGACTGGATTAACGCATCTTTAAGACCGACACTTGCTGTAAGCTTCATGTCACTCTCTAGTCTGGATTGTAAGCATGCACAAACTAGTGGCCACTCATCTCTCTTGTGGTTTTGAGTGATTAAATGAAATTGTCCAAAAAAAAAATATATATTTTTTTCAAAGGAGGTTGACAAGTGACCTCTTTGCAACACGACAGCTTTTCTTGCAGAACAATACACTGTCTGTTCTTAGGCAGCTACTCTAGTTTTAAGCAACTTGGGAAACACTGAGCGGTGTTCAACTGGTTAACCGGCGTGCCCGGCAATATCCTTCTTTGTCTTTGTTAATTTTGTTAGGCTACGTGCATTGGATAGCTATGCAGAGAGCAGGAGAGATGTTATAGAGCTGCTGTCTGTTTAATTTCCTTTGTGATGCCAGGGTTAGCTTGATTGATGACAACTTTCTTCCTGCATCTTGGAGTTCAGAAAATACGCTTCCTTTGCTCAATCATCTCTGTCACACATCTGAAGCTTTATTTACTGTTAATATCCTTTGGGGGGCCAGTCTTCATCTGAGTCTCAATTTCCTTACTGGTCTGTATCTAGCACAGAAGAAAACTCCTGTCTTAAAATCTGATTTTTCTGCTGTGCATAAAAATGTTTTTTCTTTGCTGTTTATCTCTAAAACACCTACAAAGGTACAGATGTCTCTTTGTGTTCTGACTTGAACAGAAGGGTTATCTGAGAGCTTCAAGTCCCAGCACCCCAGGTTTGGCTTGTTACAGAACCTTTCCATAGCTGTCTCTACTGGTTTGACCTGAACGCAAGATTTTGTCCACTATAACTCTAGCTGTTGACAAACACCAATTCAGGTTAAATCTTAAGAATAAATGTGTTACGGAAGAACTCCAACTTGATGTTTTGCTCCTTCAGTATCCTGCTGGTTCTGTTGGAACATGCAACATCTCAAAACAACAACAATAACAAACAAAAGAAGACCAGCATTAGGAAAAGTACTTAGTGTCAAAACTGAGTTCACTTCCAACTTTTCTGTTTTACATTGTCACAAGCCAGTAAGAAAAATACTGTCTTCCCTGGGACTGTTCACTCTGTGTAGTGCTTCTTCTGTTTTACTATACGAGCTGCTAATCTGAGTGGGAGTAGTCACCCAATTACTGAAATGTTAATGCAGGCATCGCACTGTACAAATTGTCCATTTTCTTAGGGTTGTGTGATGGAGAAAACCTTTTATCCTATTAGCGTAAAAGGTGGTTTGCAGGGTTCCTAATGCTTGGAATGATGGAGGCGAAGGGAAACCTCTCAGTTCCAGGGTCATAAGCATTTCCCGATGATGCTCTAAAGCTTGCATACTCGTGTACTGAGTGTGTTGTAGCTAGCAAATATCTGTTGTTAGAAGTTGTCATGGCCTTCTTGTCGTCCTAGACTGAAGTGCTGAATGTTAGTTCTCCAGTCTAAAAGACTTTAAATGCTTAGGCTTAGCCCTGATACTAGCAGGGCTGACACCATTCACTCTTCAGGTAACTCTGATAACCCCGTAACCCGATGAAACACTACTAGAGCAGAAGTCCAGCAGGAGTGCAGTCCTAGGCTAAAATATACAAAGATACTGTGTACTACTATTTTTCTTCTCCTTTTTCAAATTCACCATTTGCATTCTTGCAGAAATTTCGCACTTGTTACTATCACATGTAAAGGGTTGCTTTTAGTAAATGGCCTCTACAGGAGTTCTGTTTGGCCTCAAACCCCAAGGAGCACCCTTGGGAAAGCTGAGGAAATGTATCCTCTTCCACTTTGCTTTATAACTGCCTATTAAAATTGAAGAGATTGTTCTTGTTTCCATGATCAAAGTTAATTGAATATCAGACTTCTTAACTGGACCTACTGAAAGCTTTCAGTTCCTGAAAGATGCTGCGTTAGTAACATCCACTCTGCTCTTCACAGAATTTGAAATCAGCTCGAAGTAAAACAAATCTGAAAAGGGTTACATATTTCTCCGCAGTCATTTAAAAAAAATTTTTTTTGATCCAACTTTGCTCCTAAAACATAGGTGAATGTCATCTGGGCAGGAATACTGTTCCATGCTTGCTTCTCCTTTAGCAAGTGAAACTCATTGTCTCCAGTAACTTCAGGTAGAGCAGCTCTTGCATAATTGTTGAAGTGAACGGTAGTTTGCAACTGCAGTATTAATTTCAAGGCTGTTATTATGAACCCTGGCACTTGCATGCAGATGACCTAACCACACCTTATTCTGCAGAACATTTACCTAATAACAAAGAAGGGCAGCATGTTTTAAACGACTCCTGATGAGATAGGAGTTAGAAAATAAAGGCTCAATTGTAAAATTTTCCAGAACTTCTTTTCTCAGGCTCTTGTCTACAGTTTTAAATTACTGAGTGCTGTAGAAGCCCTCCAATTGCGTTGCTGTTGAATGTGGAATAGAGCTGATGAAATAGCGCAAGGAAGGAATGTATTTTGGGGCAAAACAACTCCCTTCAACAGTGAATTTGAAGCTTGGCTGTATGAGAAGTGGTGGACAACTCAACTGCAGAACTTCTCATTTGGTGTAATATTCTGCACTCGGTGAATAGTTTGTGAAGAAAACCCTGAGAAAGGGATATTCTCCCAAGGAAGTAGTGGTAAGTCACCAACTCTGGGGTGGCTTGTCAAGAGCAAACTTTATTTCAGTGCAGGCAAAAGCCAAACTTGTCTGCCAGCTCTCTAAATACGCTTTCTAGTCTCAGATGTTCAGTTAGCAGCTCCTTGCTCTGAGGCTCAGCCTGTAACACCACCACCAGATGTTCTGTGAATGACAAAATGTGAAGGCTTTTGGTAAGGCTGGAGTTTGACTTCAAGGAAGGCTGTCTTTAAAATGCCTGTTAATTGAAAACTGTTACTCAGTGCACGTGGGGTGACACAAACAGCTGAACTTGGTCCTGTTACTGGGTAAGCTTAGGATCACAGAACAGCTGAGGCTAGAAGGAACCTCTGGAGACCGCAGCCCAACTCTGCTCAGGCAGGGTCAGCTTCTTCAGCTCAGTGTTTTCTTCTGCTAGATCCTAATCCTGCAAAGAGTGTGAGCAATATCAGTAGGATTATTCTTGGCCGTGACACTCAGCATTGCTTCAGGATCTACGTCTGACAGGATGAAGCCAGTCTGGTAAACTTTGCCATCGCAGACCTGCTGTTCTCATAGCTAGTGGTTCTGCTGTCTTGATGAGATACTAAATTGCTGTATTAACATTTGTTCTCAAAAATGGAACATGGTAAGGTGCTTGATTGCTCTACTAACAAGGTACCAGAACAGTACCAGACAGAAGCAGTAACTAGCTGGCTAATCTACTTAAGAGAAAACCAGTGTCATTGCTGCAAGAGTTGCTTGTGGCTTGTGATGGTTGGCAAGCTTCCTGAGTGACTAATCTATAAAAAATACTGCGGAATTCACAACACTTTGTTTACTCAATCATAGAAGAGCTATGGTTAGTAATAAGCAGACATTAAGGGGACAGGTATACATGGAAAATATCATCTTTGCAGGCCCAGTGAAGCAAGACTATTAAATTCTAATTCATTGGTTTTGAAGTGATAACAAGTACAGTGTGAACTTGTCAAGAAAAATCAGGCTTGATGCCCTAATGATGAGAGAAGGCTATAAAATAAGGCTCTTTGTTAATTTTGTCAGGCTTTAATCCCATCTTTTTTTTAGAAAATAAATTTGTTAAACAGCATGAAGTAAGTCTTAAACAACTGTGCTTTATAAAATATGTGATAACTCATCTGACTGATGGAACTCAGAAAGCACAGTGGGAAACTGTATTAGACTCCTGCAGTAAGTGTCTCATGCCTCAGAGTTGAGAGCAGATACATTAGGCACTGTTTAAATTCCATAGGGATCTCAGTTCTATTAACAATAAGTAGTAATCATAATGTTTTACTAAATCATGGTCCTTTACTAGCTCTCGAGTACCTTCACAGGTACTGACTCACTAGTATCCCCAGAGGTCTTTTGTCTTTCTGGTTCATTCCTTAACTTTTTAAGGGATTTCTGCTCCACTCAAGGAGATTGAGACTGTGCGTGGCTTCTTTCCTGAGGAGGAGTGAGAATAATCACTTAGTGATTATTAGCAGTTTTCATTCTGCTCAGCGACAACTTTTGGCCAGGTACAAAAACTCTGCTTACCTTCTCCCTGAAGTACAGACTTCTAAGCTGAGAAGGTGGTGACATTAGGAATGGATTTCTGTGATTTTGGGACAGGGGTGGAGGGAACTGGGAAGAAGACTCAGAAGACCAACAGCAGAGCTAAGGAGATACTAGCTGAGCTGAACCAAATGATTCTGTTCAAGCAGCGAGGAGAGCCACAATATTAACACACTGAAATCATGCTAGGTCATACTAGTTTCCCCCACAAAAAGAAATTGGTGGCAGTGTTTCAAGATCTTGGGGAAATAAGAGAAGGTGCAGGCCCTCAGGGAGAGTAACCTTCCCTGCGTGCTAAAATGGTCTGCCCTAAAGCAAAATCGATGAGTCCGATTCCTTTGGATACACGGAAGTAAACGCTGCTGAATAAGAGCTGCTCGAACTTCGGTCCTAAGTTCCTCCACTGGAGTTGGTAGGATCTGTGGGGTCTACATCCGCAGCCTTTCTCAACCAAGGAGCATGTGTGCAAGTTGCCTTCACGTGGTTGAAGTGATGCTCTGCATGTGGTCTGGTTCCCTGGAGGGAGATGCCTTCTGAAGGTGGCATCTGGGCATTCTGGTGTTCTGGAGCCGCTGGGTCTGCTGCCCACCAGGAGCCCTTCAGAAGCTTAGGGCTCCTTAATCCTTTGGAATATGGGGAATGAGGGCATCTATGCTTCTAGTAGCATAGGTCGCTGCAGGCTTCTGGCTATGATCTGCTTAGTAATAGGGGAGGGAGGTGGAAGGCATTTCTCATGGGCAGGATTAGTGGATAATCTTCCAAAATGAGGCTTATTCCACTAAGAGTCGAAGCAGCTGATTTGAGCCACTTTCAAAAAATAAAACCCCTCTTAGTACAGCTGTTTCTACACACAAGCTGGCTTTGAAGTTTTTTTGGTATACATAAAGAATAAGGAGCCACAAAGACAACAGCATTTACCTGTCTTGGAGACAGAGTGGTCAAGAATGTTGTACATGAAGTAAACCTAAATACTTGACCTGATCAGTTCATCCTTAAAGCTGTGGCACAGCTTCCTGATATTTGACAGAGAAGAGAACTAGTAAGCAGGAAGATTTCAAGCATCAGAGGGTCATATGGAAAAAAAAATATCAACCTGTCTCTGGGGAAAAGCCAACAATTTGTATAGTGTTCTTGTTCTATAATTGCACTTGTGTTCTGGAGCTTGACTAGGAAGGTAGATGAAAGCTGCTTCCTTGCACTTATGCTCTTAAGGGTACTGTCGTTTGATCTCCACTGCAGTTACACAACATGAAATCAATGGAAAGAACAGCAAGTATCCAGTAGTGCTCTTAGCTCTGTGTTTCTGAAGAGTAAAATACTCTGCAAGGTTGAGCAATCGTTTGTGTTGCGGTGAGTTTCTTCAGACTGAGTAACCCAATGTATTATTATAATAGCATCATCTTGTTTAATGTACGGTATTACATATTTTATTTCTGAAATTTGTTTTTTCACAAAGTACATGCTAACAATTCTGCACACAAGTCGATTTTAATACATCCAAAGTGTGAACTCACAATACACAACACTTGGATTAGGTAACAGACAGTACTGTTTGTTTATATGTTAGCGTATTAGTTTTATTACACTAGCTTTATTGCCCAGCTGCTAGTTTGGTGAAGTTTTTTTGATACTGAACTATTTTGTAAAACAAGTGGGTAATGTTGCCCTCCAGTGGTTAATGTTTAGGGGATACAGAACCTGTTTGCACCGCTGATCAAGAATCGATCATTTGGAAAGGCTGAGAGGGCAGAGTAGGACTTCAGCTTAGGCTGTGGTCTTTTTATTAATTAAATAGCCAAGGCAAGTGCCAGTGGTATGTGAGAATGTAAGTGCTGAATATATTAAGGTTTTAGTAGGACTCTTTTTTCTTGAAGCTGTAGTTGAGATGGACATAATTTCAGGGGGCTCTCCCCTGCACACACTGAGTCTTTTTTAGCCATTTGGCTCTGATTGCAGTTTGCAGGATAACTGTAGCTTTGTACAGAAATCGGAAATAGTTGCTGGATTTGGCTTTAACGTTGAGAGAGAGCTGTTGTATCTTACGATGGATTTTTCAAATAATCCTAAAATACCTCTTACTGGATTCTTGTGAAAAAAAAATTGTCTCGTTCCTGTGTCTAGAGCCCCATGCTAGCTTGTAAACCCACAGCTTGTTTCTGGAGCTGTAAATACACTACACAGGAATCAGTTTAAGTAACACAAAGCATCTCCAGGGCTCAGAAGGGAAGGGGAAGGCTGAAATACATCAGCGCCTCCAGTAATACTTTGAGGCTTGACAGAGCAAATAGCCAAAATTTTGACAGAAGGAGACCTAACTCTCTCTTAATGCAAAGCTAAACACTGCTTCACAGAGGCAAGCGTGAGATAAATTGCACTTTGCAGCCCAAGATGTCAGCTTGGAAGCCGTAGTCGTGCAGCTTCTGGTCTCTTCGGCCAAACCAGGAGCCTGTTTTGGGGAGCCCTGCCTCTCCTGGATGCTGGCAGGAGGACGAGCGAGCCCGGAGCCAACTTCTCCTCTCCCTGCGGGCCTGGGGAGCTGTGAGGGGGCCGTGCCCGGCCGCCTGTGCCTCGGGGGTGGGCAGCACCGGGGGCACGAAACCGCCCTCAGGCTCCCGCCTCACGGCTCCCCCTCCGCCGGCGGCTGAGGGGCGGCGCGGGGCCGGGTCCCTCCCGGGGGCCGGGCCGAGGGCCCCGGCGCTGTCCCCGCTGCCAGCTGGCTCGCTGCGGGCTCCGCCGCCCCCTCCCCGGCCCTGCATTATTTATCAGCCGCCGCCGAGGTAAGCGGCGGGGAGGGCGCTGCCGCCGCCGACTGTGGCCCGGCCCTGAGGCGCCGCGGCCCCGGGAGCTGCCGCCGGGCTCCGGGCGGGGTGCGAGGCTGAGGGGATGGGATGGGATGGGATGGCATGGGGGGAATGGGATGGGGGGATTGGGATGGGGGCTCCGTGCCGCAGCCCCTCGCTGACCGGCCCCGCTCTCCCCACAGGACCCGTGTGCTCCCCCGCGGGCTACAAGAAAGCGGATGATGAGATGTCCGGAGCCACGTCCTCGGCGGATCTGGACGAGGCGCCAGCCCGCACCATTTACGTGAACCAGCCCCAGCAGAGCAAGTTCCGCGACAACTGGGTCAGGTAGGGAGCTCTTCCCCTGCTCCCCGTGCTGCCGCCGGCTCTCGGCCCCCAGGTTCCTCCGGCCGAGGCAGGAGGGTCGGATCCGGCAGCAGGAGGGGGTGCTTGGTGCCATCGGCACGGAGAGACGGAGCCCGCAGAGCTGCTCAGGTGCATGGCAAGGTCGTCGCTCGCTGCTCCCCTGACTTTGGGAACAACAGCATCTAATTCAGTGTTCTTAGACAAAGGAGTTAACCCATGACAGTCTAGCCTGAGATCGGGATAAAAATGGCTATATGAACTCCACATATACAAACTCCAAACTGTTCTCTTGAAAAGGAGCAGCATTCAGCCATAACAATAACTTAGTCAAAGTCTGACAAAGCACAGGATAGGAAGCAAGGAAAAAGCAAGTCTTAATGGGATGTGAATAGTGTTTGCAAGCTCACAGCCCGGCGCATGCAAGGCTATGGTCAAGTTGTGTTTCTTCACAAGAAACAAGTCGTGGTCTTCATTAGACTAATGAGAGTTTTCTTCGGTAGCTGGAGCCCTTTCATTGTAGGGGTGTGTGTTTAGGGTATGTGATACCAGTTTGGAAACATAAAAAATGAACGCTGAAAAATGTACAAGGATGTGTAAGATGCGCAAACGTGGTAGTGATCGGTTAGCTAGGTGAGCAGATGGCCCCTGTCATGACAGAGGAGTGTTATTTAGCAGGCTTCTGTTAGTACAGATGTTTGGGTCATTGTTCAAGGAACGGTTTACACAATGAGTGCCTTTGTGAAAAGAAGAAAGGATGTTATATCCTGTTGAAATGGTGATTTCCATTAGCTGTTGTACTTTGTGTGTATATCATCAAGGGCAATTCTAAGAATATCTTCTGAAAGAATGCTGGTGTCCTCTGCAGTGCAACAACTTACTTGTATGTGGTTTTCCACGCATCTTGGACTTACTGTATACTTGTCTGTGAAAAGCAGTGGTTTAGGAGGAGTTTAAGTTGAAGATTTTCTTCAGGTTTTGTTTCTTCTCCATGGGCAGCAACATTAGATGTTTTTTAACTTTCTTTTTTTCGTTAAATATGACCTGAATTAGTGTGTGTGTGTTTTTTTTAAACGGTTAATTACTTGCATCTTTCCTGCTTTACAGAAAGAACCAGAGAATGAAGGTTGGCAGAACATGTAGTTTGTTTTCTTGAAGGGATTCAGTTTTGGCTAAATCTCATGGAAACATGTTACTAGAAATTTGTTCTTGATAGTCCTATTATCAACACCCGAGCGAGCTGTTGTGTTCCACTCACTGTCTGGAAGCCATCCTCTGGTAGCTATAAAAGTTTTTCAGTAGCTTTTCTGCGTCTTACTCAGGGCAGCCTGAGTCACGAGGAGTATTGGCATACTAGGAACGGGACAAAATGCAGGTACTATGGTGAGGAAAATAGAGATGTTTGCATTGCCTAATCAGCAATCTTAGCTCCTCAGTGTCACTTAGAAATTAAGTTCACTTTATAATAGCTTGCTCCTGCTTAGTGAGAAAGTTGTGATCATTCCCTACGACTTATAAGGGTGACAGGCTTTGGCTGTGCTCTCTGCGTTATCTGGAGTTCGCTTTCTTCCCTCAGGTCAGTAGAAACAAAGGAAAGGGTGATGTGCACTTGCACCTGGACAAGGGTGCCTTGTGTGGAGTATGGGTGGTTTGTTTGTTTGTATGTGTACGTTGGAGCTTCTCTTCAGGAACAGTCCTTTATTGCCCTTGGACTCTTGGACTCTTCTTGGACTCAGTGCCATTGGATTTGAAGATGTGTTGTTTCTGTACAAAGTGACACTGTGCCACGGCGCGAGGTGCTGTGCGAGCAGATAACCCCCCTACATAAAGGCTTAGAGCAGTAAAAAGAAGGAGATAATGAAACAGTTTCTTTTAACTTCATGTGACTTCTGTCAGTTTTTGGTAACTGCCAAGAATTCTTAGAACTCCAGTGTGCATTTCAGGATGTTCATAAGAAGTTTCCGAAACCGTAACGCACTGTATGGAGTAGCTTGCTCAAAGCTGAGCAAAATAGGGCGAGAAACGGAGGTGCAGAGGGTGGGTTAGTAATGTGGTTTTCCTTTTGGTTTAAAATTTTCTAATTACCTTGGGCATCCTTATTGATTCTCCCTTCCAAGAGACAGGCAGTATTAAAAACGAACTCTCATGTTTGTTGTGGGAGAAAAAGGAAAAGGTGCTACACATCCCTGTCTTCTATTTTGGACAAGTTTTGCAAAATCGATAATTCCCTATACAACTTATAAACGGCGTACAGTACTAATGCAGAAACAAAGTGGATGGCAAAATAGGATGAGGAACTAACACTTCTGAAAATCTTAAAGTGCAAGTGGAAGGATGTAGAAGGAAGAAATTTTCTCTATCCTTTTTTTCTCCTCAGGCTTCATGGTGTAAAAAAATGAGCTTGTGAAAATTTGAGGAGCAGCGGTTGAGTGTTTTACTGTGCATTTCAAACTTTATCATAAAAAAAAAAAAGAAATTCAAAACTCAGTGTGATAACACTTTCTATGTACCGTAGGTTAGATTAGTTTGGTCCTTTATATGTATTACCATTCTTCATCACACTGTAGCAGCAGTAATTCTGTTCGCAGGAGCATCTTAGCTGTTTTCACCACTTGGTGTGTTCAGTTTGAAAGTTTGTTCAGATCAAACTTTGGAGCTTCAAATAAAGGTAAACAGTGTTCCATTTGTAGCTGAAGGATTTTAGAAGCTTTGAAACATGCAAAAATGGGACAAATGTAATTACTCTAATTACTGTCCAACATGCCTGTAGCTCCAGTGTTGTTTGTAGCTTTATAAAAGCTAACTAGTAGCTGTTCTGACTTGTTCAATATACACGGTTCAAGCATGCGTCTGTTCACTTAATAGGGCGTATTTCTGTGTTTAATTTTAAAGTTCAGTATGAAATGAAACAAATCTGTGTTCCGAAAACTTACAGCCATTCTGTACACAGCTCTATGCTACTTACAGCACCCAGCCTGTTTTTTTCTCAATTCTTTTCAACTGGCTGGGGGAAAAGGATTTCTTTGTACTGATTTAAAATACTTTGTTTTCCCTGTAATTCAGGTGTGAAGCACAATATAATAGTGAATCATGAATGTTCCCGACCTGTGACTCTTGTGGTGTTGGCGTGATTCAGCAGTGACTGGTGGTGGTGGTTTCTGCCCAGATGATGTAGAAGATCAGTGTAGTGTGAAAACAACTGTGCAGAAGTGGCAGCCTGGCTGGTAGTGCTGATGGGAAACGTTTTTGCTACCTGAGTTTGATGTTCTGGAGCTATTTAAATCGTAGCTCCTTCTTACTAAGTATGATTTATAAAGTGATTATCTGAACAGTGAGGGGGATGACTCACAAGCCTGTGTTTTATAGTTTGACAACAAACTTGTGTTGGGCTCTGTAAGAACAGAGAATGAAGATGGGGCATGATGACAGCAGTTAGATTGCCGTGTCGGTACTTCTGAGATGAATAAAACAATGGCATAAGTATCTTTCCTAATACCTCCTTGGTAGTGTGTGGAAGATGGGTTTGTTTTGCTTAATAAAGTGAAAATGTTTTGCAGGGCTGGTTTTCATGTAAGTACAATTTGTTGGTATTCCTTATTAATACAGGAATCAACTCTGTGTTCATTAGCTTATATGGAATGAGACTTCGCTGAAACGTTCTTCCAGTGTATGCAGTATCACTGGTGAAGTGGTCTAAGCCACTCAGTTATTGCAAGTAAGGTCCCAAAAGATGCATTGATATCCAGAAAATACCTTGTTCAGAGAGTTGTGCTACCACATAGGCCAAAGTTAAGTTGTGCTAGAAGAGTGGGCAGGAAGCCTTTGGTTTCCACTTCCAAGCTGAGCAGCATCTTAAAACTCGAGCAAAACTGTGAAAAGGAACTTCTGACTTTGTAAGGCAGCAGCATCGCCACAAGGAATTTAGCACTGACGGCTGTAACAAGGCTTCCAGTGACACAAGACCCGTGTTAACAGGCAGCTTGGCTGCAGTCTCAGGCTGTCCCGTCAGTTCGCTTGCTTGCAAGGTGCTTCCTGGTGGCAGAGCTGTGGCCCCAGCCTGGATTCCTCTTGAATTTCGGTCGTACATTACGTTAAATGAAACAAAGTGCATTGCTTTCTTAGCTTATAAATAGGCACTATAGAGGCCACGTGTGCTTCAGAGCAGTGTGAGCTTTTTTAATACATGGGCAGGTTCTTGCTGGTGCTGCTGGTCTCAAAAGCCAGTTAGTGCAGACCCAGCTAATGCGGGTATCCCAGGTGATGTTCACTGTGATCTGGTTTGAAAGCGTGAATGGTGAAGTGTGCTGTGTGCAGGTGCATTTATTTGCATTTATGCCATAGGAAGGCTTTCCTTTTGCACTAAAAAATTATTTATCTAAACGTTCTTCAGGTAAAACTGCTTGTGTTCGGTTCTGCTTGGGGTCCAGGCACTGTAGTCATTTGTGGTGGTGTCTGTATGGCATTTGGAAATCTTTTCTGTTGTCATGTGAACAGAGCGCTTGCTTGACTGCAGACAAGCATTTTGGAAAGGCTTGGGTACAGCTATAGAAGGAGAGCTTTAGCCAGTAAAACTCACCAAAAGTAACCAGCCTTTTGTGCCTGGTGTCAGTGCTGCGTGCTCAATTGTGGCGGTGTGTTCCAAGATGCTGCATCTTTCTTCTTAGTGGGCTGCTCCTAGGTCCTGAGCCCCTGGACAGTTAAACTATTGGATCTTGCCTGGGCAAAATGCCTAAATAGAAAGAACAGGTGCAAGATAGCTGTGGTGCCCCTGTACCTGTATGCTGAGCTTTCTGGCATCCTAGTTTTTATTTTTCCCCATCTCTGGGAGACATTTCACATATCAGCGGTAGCAACCCAGCAGGAGAATTAAACTGGGTCTCTTTCTCCCTTCGGGTAAATTCACTATTTAAGCATCTTTCAGACACCGGAGCCAGAGTTTAAAAGCAGTCTGACTTTGTGCAGACAAAGCTGCTTTCCCACATTTGTTGAATAAATATTGGCTCCTGTTCAGCAGTATAAATTCAGTTATGACGCTGCATTTCTACTTTTTCTTCCACTGCTAGTGACCTATGTCCAGTGAAAAGAAAACAGGAAGAAACTAATTTTCTGGTGATGTTTTGTGTAGTTTGAGGATTGAGTTGATGCAGATGCATCTTCCAGGACTTACAGGGGTGGTGTGTACAATAAATGATGTTTTCTGAAGTGTCCCACTCAGTCTTAAGTATAGTTTGCTTAGTTCTGCAGACCTCACTACCCACTGGTGTCAGTGGATGTGGATCTGCACAGCAGACATTAAAAAACAAAAAACACACACAAAAATCAACACATCTCATCATCAGCTGCTCTTGGGCTTGTGTCAGTAGAAGAGAATAGAGTAAGAAGTTGTCTAATGTTGCTCTAAATAGAGCTCAAGCATTACCAACTGCTTTCCATGTTTTTTGGGGTAGTGAAGGTCCTTGTTCAGTTCTGGAAGAGCAGTAAGTATTCATTTCTCCTACCACCCTCTGCCTGTCAATGGAACAGCAATTGTTGAAGTTTTGCTGACACTTAGAATTAAATAATGGCTTTAAAACTGAAGTCGGTGCTACAACTCGAAGATAGGCTATCATCTGTAGCTAGCCAGCTTGTGACTTGATATCAGACATCTTCATATCAACGCAGTCTGTTTAGCGTGAAGCCTGCTCTGGGTTTGTACAGTAGGTGAATGTATTTTTGAGCTGAATCTATTAGGCAGTAGTATTTCTGGGTTAACTGTGTGGCAGCCATATTTTATTGAGTCGTGCTTGCCAGGAGGGCTGCTGAGAAGCAAGGGCATGTTTCTGTAGTGGTGATCTGACAATATCGGAGCGGGCTGAAACAATGTCATGCCTACAGAGCTTTTAGTGCTGGTTTCTAAACATTCTTTGTTCGATGTATTTGTTACTGAAAAAGAGCCGGGAGCCTTTTCTCTCCTCTGTAGGGATCACATGAATAGAGAACAAATGGAAAGGCCTATTCTACATGTGAGCTTTAGGAGAATCCTCCAGCACACAGGATTTGGAAGTCAAAATGCTACCACTTGTAATAAATGTGACCTTGTTTGCCAGTTAAACGGAGCGTAAGCAGTCGTGTTAAATGCCTGCTCTGTACTGAGACTGCCATGAGCGTTGCTGCAGGAGGCCTTTCTAGTGGCAGGACACTTTGGCAACATGCCATTAATTTTTGCAGTCTTCCCCTGCCTATATCGGGCAAAAGTCCTGCTGATATGGGGGTAACTCGGCACAAGGAGCTGTAGGTTGGGAATTCTGAAAAAGCGTTCCCTGTCTGGGGGTTGCTCTTACTGAACTGGAGAGAAACAGGGTTGTTGTGCCCCAGTGGGCAGCAGTTCGTAATGTATTTTCATGTGCTTTTGTCTTAACCGTGGTCTGTGCAAAGTTAACACCTGAAACAAAGTGATTGAAGGTGAGCTTGTTGCTGGTGCAGCTTCTGAGCAGGCCCAGACAGCTGAGCCACGCTGGGTTTGTAAAACTGGCCGTCACTCCTCAAGTGGCCCTCGTGCCTTAGGGCAGCAGCGCTGCTTGCCAGAAGAAGCAAAGGCCATCAGTTTGTTTTGTACTTATCTCCTTGCCTTTATTAGGCTTTGGTCTACAATGCAATACTTCAAAATCTTCATTACTATAACTTCGGTGCAGACATCTCAAAGATATGCTTACAGTGCAGATTGCACCCTGTGTGAAGCACTGTTGAACACAGCGGTCAGTTGCCCAGCTGGCAGCTCTCTGCTGCTTTTTTTATCCTGTTGTGTGTGAGGGCTTGCATTTAACTGGAAGTGACCTGCTCTTCAGCAGAACTTGAGTGCTTCATTGCCACAGACCCAAACCATGCTAGCCCACAAAAAGCAGGGGGGGAAGCTGACTTGCAGGGGAGATTGTTCAAATGGATTCATTTGAATACATCTGAATATTCCTAATCACCTTCATCAGTGTAGGTAATTCAGGAGCACAGATTTATTCCTCTTGTACAACGTTGCAGTGGCTTTGTTGGAAAATCTTTGAGGGCTGGGTGCAAGAATGTCCTTTAAACAAAGGCCTGACCTGCTTTGTGACCCGCTTTGTCTTGGGGCAGCACGTGAACTTCTGTGTGCAAGCTGTCAGCGTAACCATAGGGAAACAGTTGGGGAGAGCAGAAAAAGGTGGAAACAAAACAGCTGCTTGGAGTACGGACAGTGGTCACCCCAGGTCAGATGTGGCGGCTTTTGGTTCTTTGCCTTGCTCTGGTGAGGCACTTCGGCTTTAAGCAGTGACAGCTGTAGGATTCAAGTCTTGCACTTCAGGGCTGCTGTTACTCCCCTATTCTGACCTGAGGCTGTCTCAAACTGTCAAGAGTATTTGAGCACCACACACCCTTTTCTTAGCTGATGGAAGTGTACAGGCCATGGTAACAGCGCAGTGAAACTCCTCCCGGCGGGATCTTCAGCCTCAAGGATCCACCTGGCAGAGTGAGGCTCTTCCATGAGACCAGGAGCTGCGTTTGGTCAGAGAGAAACTTCTCTGCTGTAACAAACCGACGCTGGTTGTTAAGGGCCTACCTTCCAGTCAACCAAAACTCATTGCATGGGCTTGCAAGTAGCTGTTCCTTATAAGCCTTTGATCTCTCATTTCAGGAATTTGTAAACATTTTTTTTTCTCTTCAGTCAGTTTCATGATCAAAATAGTCTTCTGTGTGTACAAGGAGTTAGATGATCTTATTGATTCGCTGTCACACACGTGCAGCTGCTTGTTCAGGACATCTAGACTTGCAGCCACCTAGCCGGCGTGCTGCCTGGCAGCGTTGTTAATCAGGTGAACACACCAGGAAACTGCCACCAAGTTTCTCAGCTCGCTGCTTGCTGCTTTTCACGTGGATGCTATCAAAACACCTAATCACTGGTATTTTCCTGTAGCGTGATAGTGAGTTAAGGTATGGTAGTGAGTTAAGAATGACACTTTTTTTTTTTTTAATTATACAATGGCTGCCTTTTAGAGAAATCTCTGCATTTTTTGCTAGGAAGTGGGGCCAGACTTTCAGCTGATGTGTATCCAAACTCCTCTGACAGGGCTTGGTGGTGTTTGTCCC
Source organism: Anser cygnoides (assembly GCF_040182565.1). Lineage (NCBI taxonomy): Eukaryota > Metazoa > Chordata > Aves > Anseriformes > Anatidae > Anser > Anser cygnoides. Next base: position 191,139,557 of record NC_089873.1, read on the forward strand.
AGTTCGCACAGTGGTGTGACTCGAAACGTAACTGGCATGAATTAAGTTGCAGCTATCAAAGAGAGAGATCTCTTCCAATGTTTGTACACCTGTTTAACCGTGCAGCCCCGTAGGTAAGCAAGGTGTGCAGAGCTAACAGCTGCTGCTTTAGGAAATGCTGCTTTGTTACTTGGTTTCCTGCCTGTGCTCCCCTCCTCCCCCTGCCACAGCCGTGGGGCGAGCTGCAGGCCTGCTGTGCCTGGCACCCAGCTCCCAGAGCAGCTTGCAAGGTAAGGTGGCACCCACAGGGGCTGGTCAGAGGGCCGGCCTCTGCAGGTACTTAGCTTTGGCAACCAAAAACGTGCTGCAAAGGAGCTGCCCGAATTCTCTACCTGTTCACACATAGGTTTTAATTTCTCTGCCTGAGCTTTGGTTGTGCTGCAGTCACCTGCAGGTGCTGTGGGATAAGCCGGCCCTCCCACTGGGATGGGGCAGAGAATCGAGGGGGAAGGAGGGGAAAGTAAAAGCTTGTGGGCTGGGATAAAGACAGCTTAACAGGACAGAAAAAGAGGAGAAATAATAATAATTACAGTACTAATAACAATAATAAGTACAAAGCAAAGTGATGCAGTTAACTGCTCACCACCTGCTGACTGATGCCCAGCCCATTCCCAAGCAGTGGTCCTGCCCTCCCTCTGGCCAGCCACCCTATATTTATCATTCAGTGTGACACCACACGGCATGGGATGTCCCTTTGGCCAGGCTGGGCCAGCTCCTGGCTGTCCCCTCCCAGCTCCCTGTGCGCCCCCAGGTACCTCGCTGGCAGGGCAGCACCAGGAGCTGAACAGTGCTTGGTCTGTGTGAGCGCTGCTCTGCAACAACTAAAACATCCCTGTGTTATCAACATTATTCTCAGCCTAAATACAAAAGACAGCACCACAGCAGCTTCTATGAGGAAAAGTAACTCTATCCTAGCCGAAACCAGGACAACACGTATCCCTTCGGGAGGGAGCAAAAAGCATTTTTTATTTGCAAGCATTGTATTTGTCTTTTAGAGAGCTCCTCTTCAGAGCCCAGTTCACCCAATCATACTGTAAGCCGAGCAGATGCATTAGTTAGCCTTTCATGAGAAACTTTTTCTGAATAATAACGCACCTACTTTTTATAAATACACGATTACTGTTCCTGGTCTGTGTGGTAATGCTGAATGTGCACTGCTAATTAGAGCCATACCTATTTTTTGCAGGTGTTTGCCATGTTACTTAAGTAACAAAGCACACAAATGGAAGAACTTGCTGCTGTGTATTAAGTTATTTCAAAAAAGCTTTATTATGTTTTCATCAGCTCAATCGTGAGAATAGGAATGCAGTTTGGAGCTGTTAGCTGTGGAAGTTGGAAAATGGTAGAATGTCGCTAATAAATGTTACAGCTTGATTGCAATCAGACAAATTCCTGCTTTAATATAATCATAGCAAATGCTATGGGCATGCCATTTTGTTATAAATACATGTTTCTGTGGCATATCGTGCAGTTTTGCTGGCTCGGTGGCCTGGAGTTGTAAGGGGGAATTTGAGGTGTCTTTTTGAAATCTGCCAGTTCCTGACTTCTCATTAGTACAGCTAGGGGAATTCACTTGTGGGGTAGGTCTAAACTATTAACTTAATTAAACCATTTTTTAAAGGCACAAGGTACTACTGAAATGTGTTTAATTATATTCTGTGTTATAGGAGGGCTGTTACACTTGGGACCAAGTGAATGTAACATCAAGTGGGAAAAAAAAATCTTACTGCTGGAAATGACTAATAGCATTTCAAAGGCATAAACGTCCTGCTTAATATGTTTAAATGCGGATGCAGGCTTTGATTCAGTTCATTTTGGGTAATCTGTGTTGAAACCTGTCCCCCTGAGATTTCTGTAAAATAACACTTGGAGCATTTAATATAGGACTCTGCAGAGCAGTAGTATCAACAGGATGTCTACAGCCTGTAGTGTTAGAAATGCTGTTACGTGTGCTGTATGTATGCCTTTTTTTTTTTTAGGAGATCCAATTGAAGTAATAATGAGTTTGCATCAGGCCTAGCCAGGGTCGCTTAAAGAGGAAACCATAAAATTGAAATACAGCTCCCACAGCCTAGTAAGATAGGATCTTGGTTGTTTGTATCTCGTCACTTTAACTCCTGCTCCCCCACTAATTGTACTCCAGTGTCCAACGCAGAGCTTCTTGAACAGATGATGCTGTCACGTCTCCTGTCACTGTTTTGTTCTGGAAGGTGCAGCAGAGTCTCATTAAATGACTCGGAGCTGGGGCTGGGAAAAGCCAAGTGGGAGAAAATGGTTCAAGCAAATAGATACGTTTTGGAGAATGCCCTTCTCTAACCTTGTACGTACAAAGATAAACGTAAGAGATTCGTGCTGTACTTAATTTCCTGTTGATCAAGGTTATAGTAAGTTCTGTGCATAGGAATCAGTTGTGAAAGGCAGATCGTGTAGACAAAGCATTTGGTTTTGTTTCATGATGTGTGAGCGGTAGTGCCATGGGTTTCAATTACTCTGAGAGGCTTAAAGGTGCAAGAGAATCAGCAAAACATTTCACAAAGAGGGTCATGCTTACTGGGAAGGTGCTCTTGACTTGGGAAGCTTCAATAAAACAGCATCTTTTCTGTGTTTGAGGAGCTGTGTTAGCGGTGCTTCGGGAAACAATTTCTCCTTTCATGAAAGGAGGATTTTCTTTCAGTTCTCCGTTCCCTGGAAACATAAACAACCTTTATTTTAAAAATTGAAAAACTGAAAAAAACTGTCTGTCACTGGTTGTCTGGCTCTTGCAGGGATTACGTTCAGTGTCTGGGGGAAGACAGCTGTACTATAGCTGCGAGCACTTGGTTTTTCAAGTTCCAGCTCATGCTAATGCCCAGTAGATAAGGGAGGGAAGGTGCTGTGGTAATTCCATAGCAAATAAGTCGGACTTGCTTTTTTAACTGTAAAAAGTATGTATTTTTCTCTTCATATAGTGGAATCCTGTGTGCTGCTGGATTGACTCTTTCTCATACTTGCTCAGACAGCGCAAGAAAATTCATGCTGCAGAACCTATGTCAAGAAAGTGTTTAGATCACGGAGTAAATCATGTTCAGAGAGCAAGGGCTTGCATATAATAGTTTTGATCTCTTTTAAGCTGTTTTTTGGTAATTTGACAACTTGGGTGTGGTTTATATAACTCATTTAAAAATTCAGTGATTAGACTTTCTTGTCATCTTGGCCACTCTTCCTGAAATTGTAGTCATGCTTTCTGTAACAGCCATAGCTGGGTTTGGTGTGAGGAGGATGAGTAGTTGCATAGCTTAGAGACCAGTTAGTGCAGGATACTTTTCTTTTACCTTTTTAAAAAACGAACAAAACCCACTACTTGTGGAAAAAGAAAAGCTTATTCTGAAAAAGTGTGTATTGTTATTATGGAATATTGTTCATAACTGAACTTAGGATGGTCCTGAGCTAGGAAAAGAGGCAGTTCAAAAATAGCACTGTAGAATTTCTCATTTTAATGTTGTTTAACTCTGCCTACCCCAATATTACAATCCAGGTTATGGATTGTAATTACCAGGGGGTAAGCGCTCAGGTGCTTTAACCTGAGCTGAAAGGCTGCCTCTTCATGGTACTGGAGTTTGGACAGATAGCAAGTTATATGATGGTTTTTCCAGTTATAAAGGTTCAACTGATTAAAGGGGGACTGTCAGCCTTCTGGCTTTGTATGATACCTCTTGTTCTGTACAGTTCTTTCTTATAACACAGACAACTTTATTCCTTCGTATTCTATACTCGTCTTTACTGTATGAGATTTAAACCGTTTTCTAACAATGGCTTCAGAAACCTACTTGATTTTTTTTGGTCATAATTCCTGTATGATGTTCAGATGAAGTCCTAAAATCAAAATCTTTTAACCTGCAGCACAGCCAAGTACAGCGTGGTGACTTTTCTACCTCGATTCCTGTATGAGCAGATAAGAAAAGCTGCAAATGCATTCTTCCTCTTCATTGCCTTACTGCAGGTATAGTTTTATTGTTTTACTGAACTTTTACTGCATTACAGTTACAAAATAACTTGAATCCTTATGCTTGTATGTTCTAAGCATATATCAAATAGTAATATTAAGGAGGTATGTACTTAATAGTTGAAATTAGAGGGTACTATAGATATTTTTTCAACATAATTCTGAAAATCAAGATAGCTATATTATTAATAAATGGAAACAAGTACTATCACAAAATATGGAGTTATTGACCGTACTGGAAAGGAGGCTGTAGCAAGGTGGGGATTGGTCTATTCTCCCACGTGCCTGGTGACAGGACGAGGGGGAATGGGCTAAAGTTGCGCCAGGGGAGGTTTAGGTTGGATATTAGGAAGAACTTCTTTACTGAAAGGGTTGTTAGGCATTGGAATGGGCTGCCCAGGGAAGTGGTTGAGTCACCATCCCTGGAGGTCTTCAAAAGACGTTTAGACGTAGAGCTTAGTGATATGGTTTAGTGAAGGACTTGTTAGTGTTAGGTCAGAGGTTGAACGAGGTGATTTTGGAGGTCTCTTCCAACCTAGACGATCCTGTGATTCTGTGGAAATAGCATGTGTGGATTCGTGTGAAACTGCTGGTTGTTTAGATAGTCCAGGTTTTCACTTTGAATCAGTGATAAACATCGGTTGAATGCTTTCCTTAAGTCAGGAGAAACAAAATAAAAGGCCTGTACAACAACTTCATCATCTAATTTAATAGTAGTAGTTTCTTCAGATCTTTGAGGATAGTTTGCCTACTGAATTTGGATGTCAGTCACGCAGAAATAAGAATTTAAGCTCTACCATCTCTCTGCTGAAATAATTGCATAAAATGATAAATTTACTAGAAACTTATTTTTAACATAGAATGGGTCTCTCTTTTCCCTCTGTTCACAGCAAATTCCAGATGTCTCTCCAACAGGAAGATATACCACCTTGGTGCCATTGCTATTTATTTTAACTGTTGCTGGCATCAAAGAAATCATAGAAGACTATGTGAGTATGGATTATGATATGGGGAATCTGTGCTAACAACAAATGAGGTGCTTCAAAAAGCCATAAAATGCCATAAAGCTGTGCATTTCTAAGTCGATTCAAATGATGAATGATGGCAAAGTACCATTTAATTTTCAAAGATGCTGACTCTACTAGAATTTCTGTAGCACACTGAGATAAATTAAGTGTTTTTCGTTACAGCTAAATGGCAATCAAGGAAGTTGTATGGAAGCAACTTAGTGAAAACTGGAATGATTCTTTATACTTATTCAAACTTGCTTACAAGTGCTTTCATTAGAAAGGCCTGGCTAGAAGGCCAGTGTTATTTTAGTAGCACTGTAGATTCCTGACAGTTGTGTGGGCTTTTTAGTTGGTCTTGAAGACTGGAGATTAAAAATAAATAATAATAAAAACAAATAATCCATTTCAACGTAAAGCAAACTGTTTTGGAGAAAATCTGTGTTAAGTTCCTTAGATACTCTTTATAGTAGGATCTTTTTGCTTTTCAAAGTTCCGATGAATAACTTAAAAAATAGTTTAAACACATAGCACGTATACTACAACTGTCATCTAAATACACTGTCGCTCACTACTACTTTTGCTTTTTTTCTCTCCTAAAAAACAGTTTTGGAGACTTAAGTTTTTTGCTGTTGATCCAGGTTTTGGTCTGATTTTCAACATGTTGTTGACTGTTGTCTAAAGCCATGTTATTTTCTTTTATAAACTATTTGGATTTAGATGATCAACGTGGCTTTTTTCAAAACTATCACACAGGCAAAAAGGACCCGGTGTATCCTCTTGTGGTCTGTCCTGTTTCTAGCTCTAGTAGTTTCAGAATCTAATGAAATGTAATGAAGTATAATGAAATGTTTTTCCTTGCAGAAAAGGCATAAGGCAGACAGTGCAGTGAATAAAAAGAAAACAGTAGGTAAGGCTAAATTTTAAATATTTGAAGTGCAAATATGGAATACCAGAACACATTTTTTTTTTTTTTTTTAAACAATGCTGTTGCTTAAACTGTCATAACGGCAGTGAGTGAATGTCTTTTTGGACTAGGTGTGTTAGCACCAAACCTTACAAAGGGTTTCAGATTGATGCTGACAGTGTCACACTTGGGAGTGAGAAGTGGGGGTATGAAACTTTCAGAATTTAAAAGCTGATATAACTTCAAGGTTGTCCAATGGTAGACAATGCTCAGCCCCTTCCTGAAAACCAAGCAATTTTCTTCTTCTCCAGAACACTGCCCTGACTGTTTAAAACCCACCGAGGCTGTAAAAGTTTGTCAACTGTTTTTTTTTCAAAATTGCATAGTCTGGGTTGGACAGTTGAGGCTGTATCTGGTTGAATTGTACCTTCTGGGGACTTTGGTGTGCTCTTCAAATGAGCTACGTGTGTGAATTGCGTAAGACTGAGGAGAAAATTGTTCACACCTCAAATAGGGGGCCAGGCTCTTCAACCTTAATCTGTTGCACACTGCATTTCTGAACCTCTTTAAAAACTGGCTGCAGCTGCTTTCAGTGAAGGGTTTGGTCTTATTTAGGTGTACGTGATGTGCTCAGAGCTGGACCGGCCTTGGTTACCTGACAATGGCCGGGCATATATAGATATATTTGACATTACTGTTTAGGTTAGGGATGTATAAAGTAAATGCAGAGTACCTGAAGAGCTACTGGGTGGACAGTGTTCCCGAGTAGATGATCAATGTGTGTGTTAAGACACCGTAGGACCTGGGCACTACAGAAGCTAAGGCCTGTTTCAGTTCCTTGCTCCCCCCGCCAAGCCCCACACCCCTATCCCTTTCAGCTTTGACTAGGGTCAAAACTTAAGATGCTACTTCTGTCAAAGTTGGTCTTTGCTTTTTGGTAGGTTTTTGGGTCTGCTTGACACTTAAGTCTAAGCCCTGTATGATGGAATGAGGTGGTAGTGAGGCTAGGTGGATCAGAGTGAAAATGGAGTGAAATCCAAGGGAATAGGAGAGAAGCAAAACAAACAAAAGCCTGATACGGTGAAGATATTTCCTAGTACTGATTGATGATGAGCAGTAGCGCCCTTTTATTTAAGGAGTGAGTAATGACGTCCACCTTCTGCAAATGAAATGCCAAGAAGAAGTCAGGCCACCAGCTATTTCCTATCAGGTGATAACTGATAGCATGTAAACGTTAAGAGAATCCTATCCTTTCTTCAATGCATGTGTCTACAGCTTTGGACAAAACGTGGTCCAAACTTCTGAAAAGTATTTTTCTGATTTGTGTGCTAGTTCTGACTCCAGTCAATGTTCCCTGCTGCTGCTGTCGTTTTTGAAATTTGTCTGTGTCTTGGTTATTTATTCTGATCTAACTTTAAATTTTCTTTGCAGTTCTAAGAAATGGGATGTGGCAGAACATTATATGGAAAGAGGTAAATAAAATTAGGGGTAGGAGAAAGTGTTCACAATTTTTTCTTGCTGGAATAAAGTAAGAGGCCTAGAGTTACCATGCCTTGCGTGAGAATTTCCTGTGACCTGGGGTGGGAGGGATCCTCTAAGTTATAATAATGAAAATGGCCATGAGCAAGGCACCGAGTACCAACCTAAAAATTTTAGTACTACGTTTCAGACAAATGCTGATGAACTGTTCTAAGTATTCTTGATAGTTAATATGCCTCAGGGTACAAATAGTATTTTGTTCTCTGTCCATGTCTAGAGAGGAACTTTCACTGCAATGTTGTACTTCTCAGAGAAGTCTAACAGGCTTATATTGATATCTGTGCTCAAAAGTTCTTCTGTTTAGAGGCTAATTAGTAAGGTGTTTGCTCAAGTAAGGAGGAGAAGCCCTGCAGCATGCTGAATCCAGGTTGTGAGAAGCCCTCTTCTGGGACCTGCTGAGATTTATTGGTAGAACTTGCTGAAATCCTTCAGGATGCAGTGATCTAACTGTGGCTCTTAATTCCCTTTTAAGAAAAAATTAGCTCTGTTAACTAATAAAGGAAACTAAGGAAAAGTACAGTCTTTTATAACCTCTGGGAAATAAGACTTAGCGCAGGAGACCTAAATGCAATCCTGCTGAAGTGTTAGACTATAACAGAACTAAACTAAAGATTACTGGGGATTCTGAAGCCTCATGGTAGTGTTTGTTCATGCTGTTTGATGCCCTGTTTATAATGAGGATACTGAATGCAACGACAGTAGTTGAAGCTGAGCCTGCAAACTGTGGTTGTTCCTTCCCCTTCCCCCTTATTTATACCCTTTGACTTCTCAAGCACTTCTCGAATTGGTCTGTGTCTTGCACCTGCATATTGTCCAGGCTTGCCTATGTTGTTAGAGATGAACTGTTTTGTGCTATCAACATGTTTACTCTAAGACAGACTTCTGATATTTTTTGTGCTGAAATAAAAGGGAATTTGTTTTCAGTGGGATCCAAACAGGACTAATGACTTTCCCTGTTCAAACATGCCATCTGTTTTAATTTTCATAAATTAATGTGTTCAAGTATTTTAGGCCCATTTCAATGGGCAATACATGGGATGCTCAACAGTCTGATATGCTTCAGGTGGTCCTGGCTTACTGTCTTGAGAGTTGCACGGGGCTTTACTTGTAAGAAGGACCGAGTATGTGTGACACCTTTTACAGGTGCTGGAAACTGTTAGGTCTTCTGTACTCCAGAAATTATAACTTTGCGAATCTCAAGTGACTATAGGCCAGGAAAGAACTGGCTGATATTTTCTATCTGTAGGGGCGATATGCTTCTTGCTAGGGACTAATACAAGCAGTGTCTTATGCATTACTTAGGTGCATAAGTAATGTGGAGAAAAAATAAGAGAAACACTTGAGGAAAGTAAACTTTAAGTAAAGGTACTTTTTCACCTGGAGAAATCTTTCTGTGGGTTAGATAAGACTGTACTTAAAGAAATGAACTCAGATTTGTGTAATAGCTGGATTATAGAATAAACCAATCACTTTTCCTACAAATAAGCCACAGAATTTTACACTCTTCAATAGAGTATATATTTATTTTTTCTGTAGAGAATACCTTACTTAGCCTTCAGAAAAGGGAAGGTTTTGGTACTAGATTTTCAAATTTGCAGTGAAAAGTACTCCAACTTCCAGCAGCACTGTCTGTAGTTGTTTTGTGCATGATGTTCTTTTGGGTGAAGGAAAATAACAAACTAACATTGCAGACGAGCATACTGTTTGTTTTTCTCTTCCATGCTACTGTACTCCTGCCCCTGATTCACCAGGTAGCAGTAGGCGATATTGTGAAGGTCACCAATGGGCAGCATCTTCCAGCAGACATGATCATTATATCTTCCAGGTATCCTGAATGGGTGTGGAAATGTCTGATGAACTGAGGTGCAGAGGGCTCTAAACTCTGTATTTGCTAGTAATAAAAACAGACATCAGATGACACTACGTCTTCTCCACATCTCAAATCAAACTTCAGCAATGTCAAAACATGCTTTACTAGGCAATTACTTCCCTTATCATTGCTGATAGGTTCTTAAGAAAGAAGGCTTCTTAAAGACTTGGTAGTATTACATACTTCTAATGCACCAAGTGTATCACTGAGTTTGGAAGATGGAAGATCGGTTGCACAAGCTTGATGCAGGTAATTGTTTTATGGCCTTCTGAGGACCCCTCCATTTAATCAAGGAAACATCAGTTTTCTTCCAGTTAATTCCATTGGATTTCCAGGATATTTTTTTGCCCCTCAGGAAAGATTTCTTCGAAAGCTATTCAAACAATAATTTCAGAAGGCTAGCCCAGCTGGCATCTAAATAACTAGCCAGCAGAATAGATTTTGGGTTTCATTCATGTGCTTGTTGTCTTTTGGCCATACACGTGTTGCATCATCCCTAGTGTGGTAGCAACAGCAAAATGAGTACTGCCCATTTCCCCTTGTGGGATATGGGACAACTTACTTTAAACAGATATGGTGAAAAATGAAGGCTGGTTGGTGATTCATGGAAGCATTTGGGATGGTATTCAGCTGCTGCACTATCTTCTATGTTTTGTTGGACAGCTTAAGGGGTCAAATCAACACCACTAAGCACACAGGCGAGAGAGATTTGAACAAGAGACACTAGTGCAGTTTTTGTTCTCGCTTTTTTTTTCCAAGTAGAAATCTTCATTCATTAGGTATCTTCATTCCGTGGTTTACAGTGTTGTATTTATAAAAACAAAACCACTTTTTATAATAAACAGTTGTCAACCTTCACATGCAGTTAATTAGGCTACATGTTAATTAGACATAAATAAATTTGTTTCAGTATTGAGAAATACTTGTTCTGCTAGAACTTCTTTAATTTATTATACAAAACAAAAAACACAAAAACCACACCTTTCTGATTTGTACCTTAACTTGCATGGGTCAGCTTTTTGTTCTATATTATTCTACTAACCTGTTATCATTGCTAATCATATAACTGAAGAATTAAACCCAAAGTATTTTGATTTTAGGAGATGCTTTGCTTGAAATAAATAGCAATTTCTATGGCAGTTCTGCTATACAATTGGTTTTATTTCCATGATTCTTTTAAACGACAATGTTAAGTGTCCTCAGTTCACCAGAAGGCATTGCATGCTCTGAATGGGTGGGAGTTTCTTGCTTGCGTGTGTTGACTTTCTGTCTGAACTGAATGTCGGAGTTGAAATAGATGATTGTTTGTTATCTTGATTCTTTTTTTGCTTCATAGAAGAAAGGTGACATCAAAGAAGTTCACATACAGAATAAGTTTACGTGAAGCAGAAATAAAGTGATTTGAATCCAAACAAAGCTTTGTATGGAAACACTTCTACATTTCTGTGGAAATGCAAGCAATTGCCGTGTGAGAGTTCTCCCTCATGGGTTAACCACTTCAGTTGTAGTGGATAAACTGTTTCTAATGGGTGCAATTGGAATCAAATTGAACTTTCAGATAACTTTCTTGGGTTTGGGTTCAGGCTGGTCATATAGGAGGAGGTAAGAGACAGTTTCTGCACCTTTCTTCTTGAAGAAACTATCAATGAAGAGGAAAAATGTAGCTACTTACTGTTATATATGTGCCTGTCCATTTCTTAACAAAACGTTTCCTAAGAAGCCTTTTGTTGCTGATGCTTCTGCTAATTATGTTTGCTGTAATTGGTTATTTTGGAAAGCAAATAGCAACATCTCAAGAGCATGAGTAGTGATAAGCTGAAGGAGCACACGATTTGGGTCCTGGTATGAAACTGATGTTCCCTGACAGCCCAAGAAGACAGTGGTAAAAACAGTTTTGGTGGTGCCATACAGAGGTTTTAAATCTTTAGTATGTCAGGAAATATTTGGTGTTAGGTAGCACCTATAATAAGGTAATGTTGTTCAATGTAGAGATTTTCGACTTTAGATGTAGGTAAGACCTCGTCTAACAGCAAAGCTGCAGAACTATGAGAAAGACTTTTTGCCACTTTTGGTAAGGGAAGAAATATCTCTAGAAGATGCAGATCACAGCCTTTGATCTTATCATACCTTTTATGATTTTTTAAAAGAGGGGGGGAAATAAACACTGCTTAGCAGTGACTTCAGGTGTACTTCCAGAAGTTTCTCAACTTTAAGGTGGTCCTGTGGCTACAACCTTTAGTGTGCATGGTTCACAGACAAAACTCAATAGTGTAGGGCACGACCTCTCAACTCATCCCGTTGCGTGTCCACTTCTTACACTCCTCATTATTTAGCATTTCATTTATCCATAGCTCTTGCAATCTAAAGCAATATTACGGACTACAGTGTAAAATATTTTTTTCAGGCATCTAAGTTAATTGTGATTTGTAAAATTCTTTATAACCTGATTTAGACCTGTCTTTCTGTATAATTTCATGCATAAGAGCATTCATATTCAAAGGCATTTGTGAAAAATATGTGCTTTTAGCTGGCTCTTTCATGGTTCTGTGCCACCAGTATTGATTTTTCTCTTCTGCAGTGCATTGAAGACATGTATCATGGACCACTTCACTGCAAAAGTAGTATATAAAAAGTAATTAATTTTCAATAGTGACAATCTTGTTGTGCTCCTTACAGTGAACCTCAAGCCATGTGCTATATTGAAACAGCTAATCTCGATGGGGAGACGAATCTTAAAATACGACAGGTAAAACAAAGTGAACTTTGCTGTTTTTCCTCTAGATACTAGTGTTAGTTGCAAGGCAGACTGTAGCTTGCATGACAGCAATACCAGTACTGTTTAAAATAATATATATGTATACACATATACATATATATATATAAAAAAGACAACAAAATATGCATCTCTTTCCAGTTTTCTGTAAGCCTTTTTTCTGACAGATACAAACCCAAGCAATAATGTTTCATTTACAAGTCTAAGGAACTAATCCAGAGGAAAGCGGGGAGCACAAGCCTACAAAGAGGAATCAGGCAGGCCTTGGCTGTGTTTTGCTTGAGGTGCAGGGATTACTTTTACCAATCTTACAGCTTGCTAATGATATCCGTAACTTCTGTCAGAATAGTGTAAAACACTCCCAATACTTAGATTTTTTTCCTTTGTCTCTTTGAGTCAAGCACATCTCTAATCCTGAGGTGTTCAGGTGTCCATTCTTGGATGCATATGGCATTGTAGCTGGGAGAAACCTGGCATAGGTTTCCTGGTGGATGGTTTGTACTGAGAATGAATTGCAGCTCTTGCATTCATATTTATTGGAGATGCAGAAGCTACAGAGCTATCATTACAAACTAGAAACTGTGAACATATTATGTATCTGCTCTGTACTCCATTGCCAAATGAGATCTGTTGACATAGCTTTTGGAATGGACTTTCAGGTAGTGATGGAGTCTTCTTTTATCTATTGGTGCCTTTTTGCTTTCCCTAAGCCATGATAATTTTTTCCCAAAGGTGGAGTTTTCAAGTAAAAGGATTTTGTGAATACAATAATGGCTTTTTTTTTTTGAGTTGAAACTTTTTTAGACTTTTCTCCATTTTTGGAGAGATGGTGAAAGTCTTTTAGACTAAAGCAGAGAGTAACACCGCTAGTGCTCGGAAACTCTGAGAGTGAAATATGAAGCTAATTGTGCCCATTGATGGATGAGTTTTTTTATCAAGTAACTATTTGATAATACTAATCTTACTGGGAAACCCAGGCATTTCTTACTAATTTAATATAAAGAACTTCAGCAAGAAGTTGTGTTGATACACAGGGCTTCCAAAGAGTAAGCAGAATTGAAATGCTAAAGTGTGTATTTATCAAAAAAAAAAGAAAAAAAGAAAAAAGGCTTGCAGTTGTGGTCAGAGATGCAATTTCTGCTGTCAAATGTGCCAGTCTGTTGCTTCTCCCTCTGGAGTGCTCACAGGAACCTTTTATTATGCTTCAGTTAACTTGTTCCCTGCTTGTGGTAAGTAGTTAAGTTTGATATTTCTAGTTTTGTTGAAGAAAATCATGTTCATTATGGTGTTTAGAAATAGTTCAGAATCTCTTTGCCTTCTTTCCCAGAGATATGAAAAATGAGTATGGATTAGGATTTTGATATATAAATATATGTAGAAATATATATAAAAAAAAAAAAGTTTTAAAAACTGTACACGTGCTTGTTTACTACGCTTGAGGAAACGTGGTTTCCTGTTCTGGGTCAGCCCGATAGGTCAGATTTGGGTTCTTGTCAGATTTTATTTGCTTCTGGACACGTGCCTAAAATACAAAAATAAGGTTGTGGAGGGTTTCTTCTTAAAGCCTTGTTCTGGCTTGCAGTGCTGCAGTCAAATTCTGGCAAGAGAAACTTTAAAAATGGATCACTCTTAGCAAGTGGAAGTGATCAGATGAAAAGCAATAGAGTTTTATGAGTGCAGTCTGAGATGGAGTGGCAATGTGTTAGGTTATAGTTGCATAGTGGGTTTGTAATTAACCTTGAGCAGGATCAGAGCACAACGGCTGTAGTGAGCTAGGAGAGACTACACTTAAGAGGGACTATATTTAGCAGCAGTAATACATCAGCAGAGCTATACTTTGAGAGAAACGCCAAGCTTGTTCATGCTGCTTGTATCCTACTTCCTTCTGCACACGTGAACATCATGCTTTGTGGGTGTGAATTTCCTCTTCATCACAGAGATTGTGTAGGCTTTTTGGTAGAGGAATTTAAGAAAATCCTATATAAGCAGGCTCACATATGTCCATAATAGTTAAGTTTTGCAGGAAAGTTGTTGAATACTCATCTAAAAACACAAAATGAGAAAACCCCACAGTCAAGCAAATTTGATATCTGAATTATTGGAAGAAATTACTTTTTTTTTTCCCTAGTTTGCTTTCTAATTATTTTTTGACAAGAACATCACTTGCATTGGTCTGTGCAGGGATTGTCTCAAACTGCTAGTCTCCAGTCAAGAGAAGAACTGATGAAAGTCTCTGGAAGGATAGAATGCGAAGGGCCGAACCGCCATCTCTATGACTTCACTGGGAACTTGCGCTTAGATGGTCAAAGGTACCAGCTTGAAAACAGAGCCATAAACTCATTTGGTTGGGAGAAATAGTTCCTGCATGCTTTTCATCTCCAACATTGATTATATGCCTGTTTTGGGTGGGGTGGGCATAAGGCAAACAATTATCATCTGTGAGTCAGAGCATCTGCCAGTTTAAGATGACACAGTTCTGCCTTTCTGTGGAGTCTTCTGCTTTTTAAGTGAGACATGGCTTCTTTGGAATCAGCTCTTCTTTTAGTCTAAAGAGACACTTAAGAAAGAGCAGAGGAAATGGTTATATTTTTAGGGGTGTCCTACTACAGGAGACATGGAGAGAAAACTGGAACCCTTTACTGTCCAACAGGAGCCAAAGGCTGTACCAAGTTCAGGTATATACAGGAAAATGATTCCAGAATCTGGAGTCTTATCAGTGTGACTTGTATCTGTTGCAACTCTTGAAAGAAAAGAACTGAGAATATACATTCAATACTATAAGTAGTAGGACTTGAAGAGTCAGCAGGAGCGTACAGGTTTTGTCTTGCTGTACTTGTTTTCCTGCACCAAAGGTATACCACTTGGGCATGTAAGCTGAATAGTGACAGATGGAAAAATAGTGTCAGATCACTTGCTTGTCGCTTGAAAAAATCTCATGGGTAATGCAATTTTACCAAAATGTTTCTTAAATGACATGTGTAAGGTTATAGAGTACTTTGAATGGATTGTCTGTTTGCAAGTGTGATGCTTCTCTGTAATGGGTGTGAGACTTTGGCTAATAAAGTGAAGCACAGAGTAGGCTTTAGAGCTGCCTCAAGTTCTGGGCAATTACAGCAGCTCCCTTGAATCACCCACCTTCTGCTGTGCTTAGGGTTTCAAAATAGCGCTGAGAACTGTGTGTTGCATGGATAATGTAAGATTGTGGGCAATATAAGTGCGTTAAAATACTTTTTTTTTTCTTATTTTGAAGAGTTTTGAAGAGGGGGGAGTAACGCTGAAAGGCTAACTATTTCCTGAAAGCATTGTCCAGAATTGAGAGATGCATATTTCTTGCTTTTCAGCCCAGTTCCTGTTGGTCCAGACCAGATCTTGCTGAGGGGTGCACAGCTGAGGAACACTCAGTGGGTCTTGGGTATTGTCGTGTATACAGGACATGATACAAAACTCATGCAGGTATACCTTTAAAGATTTGGCTTATGTTCTTCTAGAAGCTAATGTTCTTTCCTGTATTCTGCCTGTATTTAGACTTGAATTCATGAAATGTTTTGACTCATACTTGTTTAAATAAAATCTTGAGGAGTACAAGGATGCTATTGCACTGGTATGTGCATAAAAACTTACGGAGGTACATGTCTCAAAACACTTCATTGTGTCAGCAAAACTAACTGTATTGTGTCTTATAACGTTAGCTATACAGCATTTAAAACTGAGGTTTAGCTACGGAGGAGATGGTAAAGACTACCTAGAATTTTAGCACTTGGAGATAGTTAGGGTAAGACTACGGTTTGTATTGCCTTAATGAGTCACCGTCCCTGGGGGTGTTCAAGGAAAGGTTGGATGTGGTGCTTAGGGACATGGTTTAGTGGGTGACATTGGTGGTAGGGGGCTGGTTGGACCAGATGATCTTGAAGGGCTTTTCCAACCTTAATGTTTCTGTGATGGGGAGTGTTTGGAGAGTCCAGAAACACGTATGTGCTGTTCACCTTTGACCATCAATGGCATGTACAGCAAGAAGATGCGTACTAGACCTTTAGAGCTGAATGTTTCTCCTGTCCAATCTTCTGTCAATTTAGCAGTCATTAGGAGTATTGGCTGCTGTTAGGACCTTGTTGGCCTTTGCATACAATATCAAGCTACATAGAGTTGAAGCAATGAGTTCTATAACGGACTCTAAAATGAAGAATGAATTTGCTTTTGCTACTTGATATTGTTCAAGACATTAACAGACTTTGCTGCTTTTCAGAATTCAACCAAAGCACCTCTGAAGAGATCAAATGTGGAGAAAGTAACCAACGTGCAGATCCTGGTTTTGTTCTGTATTCTCCTGGTCATGGCCCTTGTGAGCTCTGTAGGTGCCTTATTATGGAACAGATCACACGGCGACGTCGTCTGGTACCTTGGCTCCAACAGTGAGTGTGCTGGCTGTGTGCTCGGAATGTATCCCGAATGTATAAAATAAAAAATGGAGAAAGAAAGATGCATAAGAAACAAAGCCTGTTGCTAACTTTTGATGTCCCAATTCTTCTTATAATTTTTTAAATTTTTTTTAGAATGGAGTGGCATAAATTAACTTGCCAGTGAGGCTCCTGTTAATAAAGCATTTGAAAGGTTAGGTAGCTGTCAATGGGTTGCCACCCAGGGAGCGGGAAGGAATCAGAAGAGTGTCAAGAATGGTGTTGGCTGTTCAAGTTTCAGCTCTGTGGAGATACCGTGCATCTGCATTTCCACAGAATTTGGTTTTAGAGTAGGTCATGTACTACTGCCTTGCCTATCTTGTCTGTACGTATCATGTACATGACTAAATGGTAGCAGATATCAGATGGATGGTACTAACCTGGACTTCATGCTTGTATACAGAAGAAAAGGACTTGTCTAGCTGTGTTGTTTCCTGTTTTTCAATGAGATATGCTAATCTGTTGTAGAGAACTGAAACGCATGCTAAATCGTGTGATTTTTGTATTCACTCTGTGTTTCAGAGTAGCTTTGGCTTCTGACTCCTGTCATTAGTAATGACAAAATTGATTGGTTAGCATGCTTAAAAGGGTTTATTTGTTTTTATTCATACTCCTTGAATTTATTAGTTCAGATATCAAAGATGGGCCTTATGCAAATGCCTAGCAAAGAAATACAGTGCTGCCCATTAGACTTCTGTCTTGGGGATTGTATTATCCAGGTATAAAATGTATTGTTACAAACACCTTGAGATGTAAATCTGAAAACAGTTCTCACTGCAAATTGTCTTTCGGCTGGTGACGGTAAAAACAGATGGCAAAAGTATCTTCAACAGTTTAAAACAAAATGCAATCATGATAGTAATGGGGGGAAAAAAGAACTTTTATAGGAAGAACATGGAAGTGTCTTGTACTTCACTCCGATTTTGGTAGCTGTAATGTCTTCCGGTAGCAGTATCAGTGACTCCAAGCTTATTCCCTATCCTCCACCCTGCTTTTTAATGAGGAAATTTAAATTTGTGCCTTCAAATGACAGAAGGAAAAGATGAATGAAACAAACTCTTGAACTTGTACTAATATGAAACAGATGCAACCTTTAATAAGGTATGAGGCAGTAGTTTGTATAGATGCTTCCCTATAAATTCAACACAAAATTTCCATCACTTCAGTAACTGTGGGAAATGCTTTCTTCAGGTAGATAGGGAGACGTGGAATCTTTCCTAGATGTCTGATTTCTGTAAGGACTGTATTAGGAAGAGTATTTTCCAGTCAGGTGTGCTTCTATTCTTTGTGTTAACTGAGCAAAGATACGGAATTCATGTGTGTTCATGCTTGAAAGTTCCTGAGTCCAAACTACAACTCCTTGGCTTTTATCTCCTAGTTTGCTCCACTGCCTTCATCCCAAGTCATTTGTAACACTGAAAACCCCTTAGTTGTGGGCTGTGACCTTCTTGCACTGGGTGCTCTGCTGATTGAAGTGGTTCCCTAAGCTTCAGAGCCAGATGCAAGCACTTAGACTATGTATGTAAACAGGCTGTGGTTGGCATCGTGGACAGGAGATGCTGCCCTGTGTCTCTGCTGAACCACTTCTGTTCATGTCTGCTATTCATAAACGCTTTCCCTTCCCTTTAGGACCAATATTGTGACTGTTACTAACAGCTCTTCTACTTAAGCTGGATGCCTCAGTTTGTTCACTCACTGTCTGAAGTCATTTTGTTTGCTTATTTCTGTAGTGTGAGTGACTTCGCAAGTCTGCTGATGCTGACAACTTTTAGAACAAAATTTATTCTTTGCTCTGCTTTTAATTCACTGTTTCAGAAGGGTGAAGTTATGTTACTAGTGATATTGGTGGCTCTTAATTGAGGGTAGTTGACACATCGGATTGTTGTGGTTTAACCCGGCTGGCAGCTAAACACCACACAGCCGTTCGCTCACCCTCCCCCCTCCCTCTCTGGGATGGGGGGAGAGAAACGGGAAAGTGAAGCCTGTGAGTTGAGATAAAGACAGTTTATTAAGACAGGAAAATAATAATAACAATAATAATAATAATAGTGATAATGGTAATAGTATTAACAATAATAATGTGTAAGAAAACAAGTGATGCACAATGCAATTGCTCACCACCCGCTGACCGATGCCCAGCCTATTCCCGAGCAGCCGGCCCCCCCACCCCGGCCAGCCACCCCTATATATTGTTTAGCATGACGTCAGATGGTATGGAATACCCCTTTGGCCAGTTTGGGTCAGCTGTCCTGGGTCTGTCCCCTCCCAGCTCCTGCTGCACCCCCAGCCTGCTCGCTGGCAGGACAGAGCGAGAAGCCGAAAAGTCCTTGGCCTGGTGTAAACACTGCTCTGCAACAATTAAAACATCAGCATGTTATCAGCGCTCTTCTCATCCTAATCCAAAACATAGCACCCTACCAGCTACTATGAGGGAACATTAACTCTGTCCTAACTGGAACCAGGACAGATATCCACCCCTTATTCCATACCATTTATGTCATGCTCAGGTTACACTCTGTCCAATACATTCTAATTAATCACCATTTTCATCTATGATATATAGCAATCATGGTAGTGATGACATACATTATTATATAATAATTAACTTACTACAATTCAACTCATGGGCTATTCTCACCCAGTATCAAATCCCCTTGAGGTACACACCGGACCTCCCCATTCTTTTGCATTACCCACCAAGTGCATCCAGGTCCCTGAGCAAAAGCAATTCCACGAATGGGTTTGCCTTTTCCTGAGGCAGGAGTAGCCCAGACTGTTTTACCCAGCATGTTTCTTACGTGCACTACAGGAACTTTATCCCCTTCTACAGTGCGTAACAGGTTTGATTGGGCAGGTCCAGCTCGGTTGGCAGATCCCCTGGTATTGACTAACCAGGTGGCCTTTGCCAAATGTGTATCCCAATTTTTGAATGTCCCAGCACCCATTGCTTTCAGTGTAGTCTTCAACAGTCCATTGTATCGTTCAACTTTTCCAGAGGCTGGTGCATGATAGGGGATGTGATACACCCACTCAATACCATGTTCTTTGGCCCAAGTGTCTATAAGGTTGTTTCGGAAATGAGTCCCGTTGTCTGACTCAATTCTCTCTGGGGTGCCATGTCGCCATAAGACTTGCTTTTCAAGGCCCAGGATAGTGTTCCGGGCGGTGGCATGGGGACAGGATATGTTTCCAGCCATCCGGTGGTTGCTTCCACCATTGTAAGTACGTGGCGCTTGCCGTTGCGGGTTTGAGGGAGTGTGATGTAATCAATCTGCCAGGCCTCTCCATATTTATATTTCAGCCATCGTCCTCCATACCAAAGAGGTTTTGACCGTTTGGCTTGCTTGATTGCAGCACATGTTTCACAGTCATGAATAACCTGTGCTATAGTGTCCATGGTCAGGTCCACCCCTCGATCACGAGCCCATCTGTAGGTTGCATCTCTACCTTGATGGCCTGAGGTGTCATGGGCCCATCGGGCTATAAATAATTCACCTTTATGTTGCCAGTCCAGGTCCACCTGAGCCACTTCAATCTTAGCAGCCTGATCCACCTGCTGGTTGTTTTGGTGTTCTTCAGTAGCCCGATTCTTGGGCACATGAGCATCTACATGGCGTACCTTTACAACCAGGTTCTCTACCCGGGCAGCAATATCTTGCCACAATGCCGCAGCCCAGATGGGCTTGCCCCTGCGCTGCCAGTTGTTCTGCTTCCATTGCTGTAACCACCCCCACAGGGCATTTGCTACCATCCATGAATCAGTATAGAGATAGAGAACTGGCCACTTTTCTCGTTCAGCAATATCTAAAGCCAGCTGAATGGCTTTTACTTCTGCAAACTGACTCGATTCACCTTCTCCCTCAGCAGCTTCTGCAACCCGTCGTGTAGGACTCCATACAGCAGCTTTCCATCTCCGATGCTTTCCCACAATACGACAGGACCCGTCAGTGAACAAGGCATATTTCTTCTCATTTTCCGGTAGCTTGTTGTACAGGGGGGCTTCTTCAGCACGAACCACCTCCTCCTCTGGTGATATCCCAAAGTATTTGCCTTCTGGCCAGTCCATAATCACCTCCAAGATTCCTGGGCGACTGGGGTTTCCTATTCGAGCCCGCTGAGTAATCAGTGCAACCCACTTGCTCCATGTAGCATCAGTTGCATGATGCGTAGAGGGGACCCTTCCTTTGAACATCCAGCCTAGTACCGGCAGTCGGGGTGCCAGGAGGAGCTGCGCTTCAGTACCGACCACTTCCGAAGCAGATCGAACTCCTTCATATGCTGCCAATATCTCCTTTTCAGTTGGAGTATAGCGGGCTTCAGATCCTCTGTATCCCCGACTCCAAAACCCCAGGGGTCGACCTCGAGTTTCCCCAGGTTCTTTCTGCCAGAGGCTCCAGGTGGGACCATTCTCTCCGGCTGCGGTGTAGAGCACATTCTTTACATCTGGTCCTGTTCGGACTGGCCCGAGGGCTACTGCATGAACTATTTCCTGCTTAATTTGTTCAAAGGCTTGTCGTTGCTCAGGGCCCCATTCAAAAGCATTCTTCTTACGGGTTACTTGGTAGAGCGGGTTTACAATCAGACTGTAATTTGGAATATGCATTCTCCAAAACCCCACGACACCTAGGAAAGTTTGTGTTTCTTTTTTGCTAGTTGGTGGAGACATAGCTGTTATTTTGTTGATCACATCCATTGGGATTTGACGGCGTCCATCTTGCCATTTTATTCCTAAAAACTGGATCTCTCGTGCAGGTCCTTTAACTTTATTCTGTTTTATGGCAAAACCGGCCTTCAGAAGGATTTGGACTATTTTCTTCCCTTTCTCGAAAACTTCTTCTGCAGTGTCACCCCACACAATGATGTCATCGATGTACTGCAGGTGTTCAGGAGCTTCCCCCTGCTCCAGCGCAGACTGGATCAGTCCATGGCAAATGGTAGGGCTGTGTTTCCACCCCTGGGGCAGCCGATTCCAAGTATATTGGACTCCCCTCCAAGTGAAAGCAAACTGTGGCCTGCACTGTGCTGCTAGAGGGATGGAGAAAAATGCATTAGCGATATCAATTGTGGCATACCACTTGGCTGCCTTTGATTCCAGTTCATACTGGAGTTCTAGCATGTCCGGCACTGCAGCACTCAGTGGTGGCGTGACTTCGTTCAGGCCACGATAGTCCACTGTTAGTCTCCACTCACCATTAGACTTTCGCACTGGCCATATGGGACTATTAAAAGGTGAATGAGTCTTGCTGATCACTCCTTGGCTCTCCAGTTGACGAATTAGCTTATGGATGGGACTCAGGGAGTCTCGGTTGGTGCGATATTGCCGCCGGTGCACAGTTGTGGTAGCGATCGGCACTTGCTGTTCTTCAACCCTCAGCAACCCCACAACAGAAGGGTCCTCTGAGAGACCAGGCAAGGTAGACAACTGTTTAATGTCCTCTGTCTCCAAAGCAGCTATGCCAAAAGCCCAGCGGAACCCTTTTGGGTCCTTGAAATATCCTCTTCTAAGATAGTCTATGCCAAGGATGCACGGAGCATCTGGGCCAGTCACAATACGGTGCTTTTGCCACTCATTACCGGTTAGACTCACTTCAGCCTCCAATACAGTTAACTGCTGGGATCCCCCCGTCACACCATAAATACAGATGGGCTCTGGCCCTTTATAGCTTGATGGCATTAGAGTACATTGTGCACCGGTGTCTACCAAAGCCTTATACTTCTGTGCGTCTGACGTGCCAGGCCATCGAATCCACACAGTCCAATAAACTCGATTGTCCCTTTCCTCCCCCTGGCTGGAGGCAGGGCCCCTCTAGTCCTGGTCAGAATCTTCATTTCTGTGTTTAAAGGACTGCCTGCTGGAAGTTGGAGCAGCAAACCTTTCAGAGAACTCCTTTTTCCCAATTGTTTTCCTTTGCAATTCACGTACCCGTGCCTCTAGGGTCGCAGTAGATTTTCCATCCCATTTTCTCATGTCCTCTCCATGGTCACGTAGGTAAAACCACAGGGTGGCGCGGTGTGTGTGCCCACCATATTGTCTTCCTTGCATAGATGAACGTTTACCCCTAATAGCTGAGACACTGGTTTGTACAGGTGGGGAGGAAAATAAACTCTCTTTAAGTTGGTGGATCTCTTCAGAAAGTTTCTCCAAGGTATTCTCTTTTAGCTGGTGGACACTAGTTCGTTCAGGTGAAGGGGAAGATAATCTTTCTTCAAGTTGGTGGATCTTTTCAGAAAGTTTCTCCAAAGCATTCTCTTTTAGCTGGTGGACACTGGTTCGTTCAGGTGAAGGGGAAGATAATCTTTCTTCAAGTTGGTGGATCTTTTCAGAAAGTTTCTCTAAAGCATTCTCTTTTAGCTGGTGGACACTGGTTCGTTCAGGTGGAGGGGAAGATAAATTCTCTTTAAGTTGGTGGACCTCTTCAGAGAGTTTCTCCACAGCTGAGACACAGGCCTTTAGGGAAGAGGAGAGATTTCCTTCGTACTGCCGGAGTATTTTAGTCACTTCATTCACTGTGGGATTCTCCTCCGTTTTCCAGGCTAGTATTGCCAATGAGTTGGCATATGATGATGGGGCACTCCGTACAAACTTCCGCCACATGGGTGGTGTACACTGGACTGCATCTGGATCTGCGGATGTTTGTGCGTCATCTAGGTCCTTATAAATTACTTCCCGTACGGCCAATTCCCTCAGGTACTGAATTCCCTTCTCCATGGTGGTCCATTTGCTTGGTAAACATACAAGTTCTTCCTTGAAGAGATACCTTTCCTTCACAGCTGACAGGAGACGCCTCCAGAGGCTGCGAGATTGTGCTCCATCTCCAATTGCTTTGTCAATGCATGCGTCCCTAGCAAGGGATCCCAGCCGCCTGGCTTCCTTGCCCTCCAATTCCACATAATTGGCTCCCGTGTCCCAGCACCGGAGCAGCCAGGTGACAAGCTGCTCGCCTATACAGCGACCAAAATCTTTTCGCACATCTCGTAGCTCACGCTGGTATAGAGTCCGGGTAATTACTGTTGATTTTCCGACATCCTCATCCTCATCTTCAGTCTTCTGCACCTTTGATGGCCGGTGTAGAGTCCGGGTAGTTACTGTTGATTTTCCGACATCCTCATCCTCATCTTCAGTCTCCTGCACCTTTGATGGCTGGTATGGAGTCCGGGTAGTTACTGTTGATTTTTCGCCATCCTCATCCTCATCTTCAGTCCCCTGCACCTTTGATGGCCCAGCCTCGTCTTCACTTCGCCCAGACTTAGCAGAAGACTGTCTGCGTTTTAAACGACCTGAGCCTCTATACCATTTTTTCACCTTGTCTACAGGGGCAACTTGCACTGCTACAGCTCGTTTCTCTGACCCAGCCACAGGGTCTGCCACAGGGGTTGGAATACCCTCTGCGGGGTCAACTTGCACTGCTACAGCTCGTTTCTCTGACCCAGACACAGGGTCTGCCACAGGGCTTGGAATACACTCTGCGGGGTCAACTTGCACTGCTACAGCTCGTTTCTCTGACCCAGACACAGGGTCTGCCACAGGGGTTGGGATACCCTCTGCGGGGTCAACTTGCACTGCTACAGCTCGTTTCTCTGACCCAGCCACAGGAGTGGGAGCAGCTGCAGGAGCTGGGGCAGCTGCAGGAGCTGGAGCGGCTGCAGGAGCTGGAGCTGGAGCGGCTGCAGGAGCTGGAGCGGCTGCAGGAGCTGGAGCTGGAGTAGCTGCAGGAGCTGGAGCTGGAGCGGCTGCAGGAGCTGGAGCGGCTGCAGGAGCTGGAACTGGAACGGCTGCAGGAGCTGGAGCTGGAGTAGCTGCAGGAGCTGGAACTGGAGCGGCTGCAGGAGCTGGAACTGGAGCGGCTGCAGGAGCTGCAGCTGGAGTAGCTGCAGGAGCTGGAACTGGAGCGGCTGCAGGAGCTGGAGCGGCTACAGGAGCTGCAGCTGGAGTAGCTGCAGGAGCTGGAACTGGAGCGGCTGCAGGAGCTGGAGCTGGAGTAGCTGCAGGAGCTGGAGCTGGAGCTGGATCTAGGTTGCTAATAACATCAATTGCAGCTCGATAGGCACAAGCCAGACCCCAGCACGCTACAGTGATTTGTGTCACTTTGGAACTGCCAGAGTCATGACACCTTTTTTTCAAGCATTCTGCCAGCTTTTTAGGATTTTGCAGTTGTTCAGGGGTGAATGTCCAAAACACTGGAGGTGACCACTGCTCTAGAAACCTGCCCATATCCTCCCACACTCCCTGCCACTCGCAACTACCCCGCCTCAAGACAGATCTCCGGATGAGATTCCTAAGTAGTTGTTTAACCCTCCACAAAATCTGAAGCGCATTCAGGAGACATAACAACAAGAGCAGGCTGGTCTGAGTATCCCAAGGATATTCAACATCTCGGAGAACCACCGTAACTAACTCGGGGGATAAGAGAGTGGTGGTGAAGGAGAAAGGGAGAGTGAACAGGTAGGGAAACATGTCTTCCCCTGTCCCCTTCACAGATTGGCTCCCTAACGAAAACAGGCAATAGGTGTAATTGCTAATAGTTTCCGAGATATGGGTTCCAAAGTATAGAGTCGACGTCAGTGCTGAGTACAAATACCAGGTTAAAGTCGTGACCAGATATTTCATCATTTCATAAGCCATTGCTACACCGCACAGTACCATAACAATCTTAAACCAGGGCCCGGAAAGGATAAACAGTGCAACAGGGAGCACATACAGAAAGTAACGCACCATAAAACTCAATTTGGAATACAGGTACAGCAGACTGGAGATTAAGGCAATCAACATCGTGACTAGCAACTATTAAGCAGGTCCAATACTTATACCAATTTTAGTTTAACACACTCTGGTCAGATTTGTCGATATCTCAACCCTTCGGGCCCCACGTTGGGCGCCAAAAAGACTGTTGTGGTTTAACCCGGCTGGCAGCTAAACACCACACAGCCGTTCGCTCACCCTCCCCCCTCCCTCTCTGGGATGGGGGGAGAGAAACGGGAAAGTGAAGCCTGTGAGTTGAGATAAAGACAGTTTATTAAGACAGGAAAATAATAATAACAATAATAATAATAATAGTGATAATGGTAATAGTATTAACAATAATAATGTGTAAGAAAACAAGTGATGCACAATGCAATTGCTCACCACCCGCTGACCGATGCCCAGCCTATCCCCGAGCAGCCGGCCCCCCACCCCGGCCAGCCACCCCTATATATTGTTTAGCATGACGTCAGATGGTATGGAATACCCCTTTGGCCAGTTTGGGTCAGCTGTCCTGGGTCTGTCCCCTCCCAGCTCCTGCTGCACCCCCAGCCTGCTCGCTGGCAGGACAGAGCGAGAAGCCGAAAAGTCCTTGGCCTGGTGTAAACACTGCTCTGCAACAATTAAAACATCAGCATGTTATCAGCGCTCTTCTCATCCTAATCCAAAACATAGCACCCTACCAGCTACTATGAGGGAACATTAACTCTGTCCTAACTGGAACCAGGACACGGATAAATCACTAAATTTGGGTTATAGTGTGGAACATCATACATCTTGCCATCTGTTCAGCAAAAAATATTCAGCAAGTGTTCTGATCTCTAATACGTATCCTCACCAATCTTGCTCTTCTTCATCTGACGTGGTATGCTGTGTCTCCAGGCGCGTGTTCTTTGGGTGTTTTTATATATATATATAATATTGAAATCAATATTGAAAAGGCCCTTTTGGTAAGCCTTAACACACTTGGTGGTTATTTTAGTGCTACTAAATAATATCAGGCCAACTACAGAAAGATGATTGCCCCTATACTGTGTCAATTAGATTTCTACCATCTGTGTGATATTATATGTCTTTTGGTCCACAGAAATGCTGTCTGTCAACTTTGGATACAATCTGCTGACATTTATAATCTTGTACAACAACCTTATTCCAATCAGTCTTCTGGTGACATTGGAAGTTGTCAAATTTACTCAGGCTCTTTTTATAAATTGGGTAAGTAACAAGACTAGACATATTAACATCGCTTTGGCAAAGTTACATTAAAAACTTGAAGTCTTTACCAGACTTTTTGGTGACTTCCCGATGCAACTTCTGGGAAAGGCAGGGAGAAGTTCAGAAGATCTAATTTGTGCTATGTTCACTAAGAAATGACAAGATGTAGTTGTAGGAAGCTCTCCTGTACAAATAATTGCTTTTGTATATTTTGGGCTTTCAAGATGGGAAAAATCATTCAGCAGACTCATTCATGGTTGGTAAATAGCTTTTGAAAACTCCTTGGTACCCTGTAGCTTCTCTTGGCCACAGCAGAAGGAAAGACTAAACTTGTTTGTGTTTTTTTTAAACCCTGAGGCTGGTAGTCAGGTCCACCATGGTACGAGTCGTGATGTTTCTCTGAGGAGATGAGTTGGTGGTGCCTTATGTTACAAAATGGTGATACCTCCGTTCAGGCAAGCTCTGACTTCAAAGTGTTTCTCTTTGCTTATGTACTGAAAATACTTCAGTGATGTCTCTTAAGCTCAACTGTAACAAGTGGAAGAGAAACATTCCTGGTCTTGGTATGCATTAATTCTTGGACTTTCAGTAAAGATAGAGAGGTTCCTCTAAAATGCAAGTATATAAGATCTAGTTTGTGTGTGTTTTCTGAACTGCTTATAGCAGCTATTTTGTTTACCCTTCCAATTAAATATAGTAATTAAGAGTTGATTTTACTAAGTCACTAATTGTCTCTTTAATCTTGGGGTGGAGTAAATTGTATTGTTCCTGTAACTTAAGATCTATATTTAGAGTGGCCTGTTAGAACTTCTTCCCATTGTATTTAATTCTTAAGCTAGGGGTGCAATGAAGAAAAGACCAAACTACCGTTATTTGAGTCAGACTTTTCTCCTGTTTATGCAGTAAAGAGGTACCCCTGGGAAAGAAAGCACTGCTAATTGGCTTGGTTGCTCTTTGTCAGAACTTCCACCCATGGAGTTAAGTCAGTCAAGCTAAGTTGGAGCTGAACACAAGAAGACTGGAGACTTCAGTGTTTAATTTTCTTAGCATGGGTCTGACTTTGCTCTCATTTCAGGACATAGATATGTACTATCCTGAGACAGACACACCTGCAATGGCCAGAACCTCAAACCTTAATGAGGAACTTGGGCAGGTAAGAAAAATCTTTGGTATGTATAATGTTGTTCTGTGACTTGGAAAGATGGAAGGTGTGAATGAATGCTGTGAACTATGTCGTATTCTGTTGCACTGTGGCTCAGGTTAATAGAACTTCTTTACTTTCGTTAGTCCAGGTCTTACTGGTATGAGACATCACAGGATAAATTCAAGGTCATAAAAGCAGTTATAAGCCTGGAGACTGATTTTTTTTTTTTTTCTGCCTTTGCTCTAATATGACTTCATCATTGAACTCTGTGTACGAAAACAAGATGTGCAGGACTAAGCTTGGCTGAAGAGCAGGCCAGAATAGCCTTAGCCTTTCTTAGTTCTTTGTGATTCTGACTGCCTCACAAGAAAAGCGAGTCAAAAAAGATGCAGTTTTAATTTTAATTCACATTGTGTTCCTTGACAAACGTTTCTATTTTCTTCTCATGTAATTATTATTGTACATTAACTTGTAGTTGTAAGATATTTACTGCAAATACTGCACAATTCTGCAAGTGAGGTTTTCAAAGTGGAAGGGTTTCCCAAAACAAGGCTACTGCAAAACACAACTTTGCCATTGTAGTTTTTTAGTACCATTGAGAAATGCTAGCTTTTTTCTTTGACCACCAAAATCGTAAGTATGTGACTGGACCACATGAACTTTGAAGTTCCTATGTACTTCATCCTGGAGACAATGTATGCATGCCAAACATATAATTATTGTCTCCAGCTTGTCAGGAAAACCGTCAGTAACCATGCTGTTTAATTAGATGGGGCTTTTCCTTAGGACTGTTAAAATCTGATTTGTATTTGCACTGCTTCGTTGTGAAGTTACTACTGTAATTTGAAGGTTTCCTTTTGCCTGAAATTAAATATATGATATGGTGTAACGTATCTAGTTGGCCCTTAAGATGTTTTCAGAAATAGCTCACCATTGATTCCTTGCAAGTAGTCTGAATTTGTGGATTCATTAACTGAACTACTTGATCAGGTGTGTTTTAAAATTTTGGTATATGTCAGAATTATCAATAACTCAAAGCTCCTCAGATTTTAGGTACCCACTTTGATTTCTGGCTTGCACAGCTGATGATGGCTGTGCGTTTCTGACTTCAGGACTGGCTCGTGGATAACAGAAAAAGCTTACGCTTGCCTGTGAAATACCATTTGAGGATATTCCTTGCAGAGTAGTGTTTGTGGGTGTAGGGGAGAAAAACACATGGTGATCTTTAGAAAACAGAATTTCTTCAGTGTTCAACTCGACCAGTTCTTCAAGAACATGAAAAACTATTTACTGCAATTTCAGACTTTCTGTATAATGTTAATACAGCTGAAAGATTCAGTGAACGTTCAAGTAGTGTAAGCCAGTACATCCATACACTGGAGCCTTGGCAATTGATACCTACTTCTTGGGCATTGATTCATTTACACATAAATAAGAAATAATGCCATTATTGTTTTCCTGATTGTTTTTTTGTTTCGCTTTAGTACAACAAACCAAGCTGTAATAAACCTGTGTTGGCCAATACTATGATATTTCCGGGTCTTATGTCTCTTCCAGAATTTTTCTGAAACTTCATGTGTTTTCTGCTTGTTTCAGTTTTTGTTACTTTGCAAGTTAAAATTAGGCTTTTTTTCTTCCAGGTAAAATACCTGTTTTCTGATAAAACAGGTACGCTAACGTGTAATATCATGAACTTCAAGAAATGCAGTATTGCTGGAGTGACATATGGGTAGGTATGCCTTTAGAAACTCTATAGCTAAGTATGTGCATGTTGATGATACATACTTTGATATCAGAACAGGATTAGAACATTCTGTTCAGTTTACGTTGCAGCATATTTTACGGTCACAGTTTAAAGCTTTCATTTTCATGTCCTGCAACCAAAACTGAAATGCAAACCTGGAGAATACTTTACATGAGAAGAGAAATCTTTTTTGCTTCTTAACTTGTCTGATTGTAAATTAAACTAAACCAGAAGTACTAAATTTCTGACCCTTTCCAGAGGGAAGAAGGTGAAGCCTAAAGACAGTAATCATCAGTCGTGCTTCTGTGACTTGCTCAGATAACCAGGATTTCACTACAGCAATATAACTGTAATTGTAGTTGTCAAAAAGCAAGAGCTGAATATTCCATGCACAGGAGGGATGCACACTTCAACTGTTTTTGTTCTGTTTTTATCAAAAGGATCCCTTTCAGTCACACCGGTATTTCATAGCACTTGGCTTTTTGACTCTCCAGTACTGTATTTTTTTGTCTGTGCTAAATTATAAAAGACTAGTCTTAAGATCTCCATTCCAATTAGCCTTTGAGTTTCATAGTAGCTAAGTTAGATACCTCAGAAGGTAGAGAACTTGATTTAAGCATTTGAACAGCTGAACTCATGGTTCCAGTGTGTGTTTGTATGTAAGATGACTCATTGATCTGCCATCTATCTACTTCTAGTTTGCAAAGTGGAATAAATGTTCTTTTTTCTTCCTCCTACTCCTCAGTCACTTTCCAGAGTTGGAAAGAGAACGTTCATCAGAAGACTTTAGGTAAATATAGTCGAAGATATTTTATTTTGTATAGACGATCTATATAAACAGACTGCTTTCAAATTTGAAACAGCAAGAAGCCTGAGGGAACAATGTGTTTGTGTAGAGGCTCCTACTGGAAAAGCATTTTGTGCAGAGCTAGTGGGTGGTGACACAACTTCTTTGCACGGAGGAAAGATGATGGGAGAAGGGAAGGTGGGGGGATACACAGTGGCTGGGCTGGCTTGCATGCATGCTAATGCAGTGCTTATTTACAGTTGCCAACATCCAAGTTACAAGGTAAGAGTAACCTTTACAATCAGTCTCTCGATTTGAGTGTGCTGTTAATCATTGGCATCACTAGGTTCAAAGCTGACAAGGAAAATAAAAGAACCTCTTCGTTAAAATATTATGTTTTAATAGATAAACTAGATGTGGCAATGTCTCATGTCATTTACTGTGAGGGTGGTGAGGCCCAGGGTCAGGCTGCCCAGAGAAGCTGTGGATGCCCCATCCCTGGAGGTGTTCAAGGCCAGGCTGGATGGGGCTTTGGGCAACCTGGTGTGGTGGGAGGTGTCCCTGCCCATGGCAGGGGGGTTGGAATTTGATGATCTTACGGTCCCTTCCAACCCAAACCATTCTGTGATTGTATGTCAAGAGAAGCACTCTTACTCAGATTTAAGGAATACAGGTGAAGAGTCTCTACCACTCCACAGACTGGAGTGAAAACCTAAAAGGAAGTGTTATGCAGGAGGTGTCACTGTACTATGTTGTACCATGTATACCACTGTTGGAAACTACTTCCTGATGAGCTCTTAAACTTCTCTAGTGATCCTGCTAATTTCCATGATCACCTTTTAGGAAGAAGGTGATACGATATATTACTTCCGCTGAGATGCAATTTCTGTGAACGCCTCTCTTCTGTGCTGCCGCTTTCTTCATTGCCATCTTTTCTCTCCTTTATACTTCTTCATGCTTCCTCTTCGGTTGAAGAGTTTCTTCCAGATAGTAATTTGGAGTACTTGGCCTTAAAATCCTCCAGGGATCAATTTAAAGCAAAACTCACTGACTAGAGAGGAAGCTTAGGGATATTGATCTTTGGCCTATCTTGATTTCAAGTTGACTTTTTATTTATGTGTTTTAAGAACATTTAAAAGCTGTTCCTGCTACATCTGTCCTAGGAAGTGTGCTGACACTTGAATCTTGAAATGCACTTCTAAGCATAACTGTTTTAGGCTTCTTGTTGGTGTTCTGAAGAAACTATTGCTCATTTTCAGCGTTTTGTGTGTTGGTCATATGATTTTTTTTCACAATACTTGCAAGGACAGTGGATTTTTATTTTAGTTTTGTCTCCAACGATATAGATCAAGTAATAGAAATAGATGATTAAGAATGGAAATGCTGACATTGTTATATTTGTCTTGTCTTGCTCCACAGCCAGCTACCTCCTTCGACCAGTGAGTCATGTGAATTTGATGACCCAAGACTGCTGCAAAACATTGAAAATGACCACGTAAGTCCAGTTCTTGAATGTCACGTGTCTTTTGAACACCCTGTTAGCAGTCTGTCTGGAATTGAATGCTCAACAAATCTGCTTGTGTGATTGCTTGCTCTACAGGTGTGCCATAAAACAGATGAAAGCAGAGGTAAATAGGAAACAAAATAGTTTCCTCCAACCCCTTCCTGACCACTTGGCTTACTACTGAACTGAAGAAACAATGACACTGAGTATGAGTACCAGCTAGCTATAAAACAGCTTCGTATACTGTAGTATATGGAAGATGGTGTCTTGTAGGAATTTATGTTAGAAATCATAAACCTTTAAAAGAAAAATGACTTATTATCAACTTTGATTTGCAGACTGTTCAAACATCCCTCCTGTTAACCTTCCTGTTAAAATACCATTTTTAACAATACTCCAAGGCATTACAAAGTGGTTCTGTTGAGACCTGCTTCAAATACTGCAAATGAGGGAAATTATGGAAAGGACATAAGAAATGAAGGCTTGATTGCAAGCTTAAGCTTGCAATGGCTGAGACTTCAAGTGATGGTTAACTTTAGCCTAAATGATTGTGTCTGAACGGGCTGTCCTCAGGACTATCAATTCCATTATGCAGAAAATGTGTACCTACGAAGCATCTGACTGCACACATGACAATTTACATTGCTTGCATTAAAAAAAAAAAAAAAAGCACAACCGTTCTAGTCTGCAGAAGTTGTCCCACAGTAGGGGACATGGACATTGTCTGAAATGCAAGCTCAAGTGACTAACTTTGATAGCTGGCTGTTCTTGTTAAACAGTGTAACTTGTGTAACTGGGCTGGCGAAGTTTAGTATGAGCATCTGAAAAAAAGCTACAACATACTGTTCAAAGCTGTGCTTTCTGCTTTGCTTTACAGTACTTAAAAACTTGAAATGCAACATGATGCATATGTCTGAAGGAATATTTAATTACTGTGCATTGCAGTATATTCCTCAAGGTGACAGAGCCTGAAGATGGCTCCTGTTACCTGACCTTCAGGAAGATGGCCCTCTCAGGATAATATAGTGGCTTCCTGCATGGCTTTTGCAGTCATCTGCACCAGAAAGACACTGCAGTGCAGATCAGCAGAGCACTTGCAGCCAAGATGTGGGTTATCTCCTGTTCCTGTGTTCCATTTGTTAATATGTAGCTACAGTTAGGGTTTGTGGTAGTTGCGCGTTCCAAGTTCTGCATTAAAGACTACTGATTTAGGCGCAGCCTACAGATAATGTATGCTTGGGCTCTTACTCACTAGCTGTTGCTTTTAGGGGTCTACAGAGAAGTCATCTTGTGTGTCGCTCGACTGTACTGGAGAGATGGAAGCCGCCCACTGACAAGTGATGATTTGGCATAAGACCTAAGAAAAGTGTTGCATGCAGTTCTTGCATTCTTATAAAATCCAGGTCTGTTTGTCAAACCGCATCAATGATGTGAGGGCTGGACTACAGGATAGTGGGAGAGTGAATACTCACATGTTTCTAGCCCTTTGCTTTATGGCAGTGTACAAATTGTCTCCTACATAAATCTCTTTAGCGTCTTAGTTTTCATAGCTAGTTGATACATGCAGATGCTATTTGAATTTGTGTGACAATCTTCAGCCATTAAGGGAACTGAGGTAATGAAATGGATCTTCTAATACAAGCAGCCCTGTGGGGTCAGATGCTGCTGTACTTAGCTGGGCAATGAATTCCCTTTAAACATTTGCCTTTTTGCAGATGGAGCTGTCTGTCTGATATCTTCCACAAACACTCAATAACTACTCACTACTCTGGTCTTGAAGATTGTATTTTTTTTCAGTCCACTTGCGTGTGTTAGTTTAGAGCTGTCTGAGTGCCAAGTAATTTTCTTTCCAAGTGAAAAATAAAAATATAATGTATTTCTTCTCCTCGTGAGACTGTCTTCCATCTGGTAGGAAGATTTTTAGCATCGTGCAGCACCTCTAAGTTTCATAGCTCTATTTGGCCACTGCTTTATAAGGACTGATTGATGGCTAAGAATTATTGCCCTGTAGGAAGTGCTCCAAGGAAAAATAACTTCTGAAAAAGGTGTGGAGGTTCTTGGTTTCTCTGGGCTTTTAGTGTAGAAGAAAGTACCTAGGTTTGTCTGCCTGTGCCTTTTTAGTAGCAGCTTCTGTTGGATGGATGAACTGTGTGACAGAGCCAAGAATATGATGCTGCCTTGTTTCTATAGGGAAAATGCTGTAAGCTATTAGAGTAAGAAAACAGCAAGTATTTCCAAAGACTTAAAAGAATGTTTGGTGATTAAGCAAAGCATTTTTTATCCTAGTGCTTGAGTTGCACATACATTGTGAATAAACTGAGAGTGGAGATGCAGGATTTCTAACACCCCCCCCCCCCCCCTTTGCATCTGCCTGTGAAGACTGCAAGGAAGATGGTCAAGAAGTAAAGATTCATAACCTTGGATCTTGGCCTAGTCTCCTCTGTCTCCCTGGATTCTTTCCTAACTTCCTCTGCTAATTCCAGTTCTCATCTCAGCTCTCTTCTCTGGCCCCCAAATTACCACTTGGACAAGAAGCAAGCCCGTGGAGTAGCTACATATGTATGAATTCATTCAGTGAGTATGTGCGATGAGTAGTTTAGCAGTTGGCCAGACAGAACAGCTAACCCCTGTGCTCATGTAGAGCCTTCGCTTCAGTGAAAGTGTTCATTTACATCTCCCCAATGTCTGCTTAATTTTATGAAGTGTGTGGGAACCGAGGCTTTTAGTCCATCAGACTTTGTTGAAGTCACCGCTGTAGTAAGATGATTCTTATTTCCTTAGGAAAGGAGAACAAGAAAAGCATACCACTACTTACTGGGATGAAAAACTAGAATTTAAATACAGTAGGAATCTCACCATTTAGGTGGTAAGAACCTCTGGGAGGCTTTAATTCAGCAAGTAACTGTTGCCTGTAAAACTGTCCAAATGCATCATTTTATAGCTCAGAAATTGTTGTCGCTTGGCAAGAAATACTTTTCACTCTTAACTTTTGACCTTGCAGTGTATGGGTCTTGAGCATTTTTCTTTTACTCGAGTACAAGGCCATATCTTAATCATTGGTCATTCTTCAGTGGTTTGGGCAAGATAAAGTTGCATTTAACTATCAATCTGCCAGTGCCAGTTAATGTGTTCCTTGAGTCTTCTTCCTGGAATATTGAATATTCCTGGAATATTGAGTCTTTTCCTGGAATATTGCCTCCAACCTTACCAGCTTCACTGTTGTACAGGTGCCCAACGTGACTGGTTCCTCAACTATTCTCAAAATATTTTAATGAACAAAACAGTAGGAAGATCACTTTTTTATATCTCTTTAAGAAGGTGAGTCATAATTCTTTCTGTTAATGAATGGATAAGTATTTTACTAGCTGTCCTTGGTGCCATACTTACTCAAAGTAGCAAGGTCAAGTTGTTAGACCGTGCCTTAATATCTTGCTGTCCATTTCTAGGCCGCTTGCTCAGAAACGTATCAGTCCAGCTCATCTGGGAATATCATGGAGAGACTGATCTGGTGCTGCTAGAAATGAATAGAGATTAAATGTAATCTTTAACTTTACATATAAATTCCTAGTAACTTCTGCCTGTGAGTAGCTCGCTAGAATGATGCAGTTTCACTCCTTAGGAGTGAGGAGACCCAGATAACTGCGTGGCATGCAGATATGTAGCTCTGCAGAGTACAACTTGCTCCCCAGAAGACTGAGTTTCATCTCGTCGTTTGTTCCCTCTGCGTAAGGAAGAGCACCTTATGCAAAGGGATGAGAACTTCTGATAATATTTCCTGACCAGTGGTCTGTGCCCTGCTCCACGATGGATAATGCTGTGTCTTCTAGATAAGGCAACTCTGCTTTCATTGTAGATCATGCTTTGTAGATAACAATCCACAAGCTGCTTCCAGAAATAGGAAGCCATGTCTCAACATGTCTGCAGTTCTCAGCTTGTAGGGGAAGCATGCAAATTATGTTTAATCAGTGGGATATGTCGCTGATGCAGGAGGTTATAGACCAGGTGTTCCACACTGACCTTGTTCCAAGAGAAGCAGTAGCTTTTATTCAGAGCTGTTGGTACTCAGGGAGAAAAATGGTGGAAAGAAGGAACCTAGATTGCAAGGTACCTATGGGCAGAGGAACACGAGACTGACCTGTGAAACCTTTGCTTCTGCTGCAGATCAGTGGAGAAGGAAAATAGAGCTGAGCTTAAAGAAAACAAAAAGCAGGCAAGGAATGCCTCACAGAGACAATCAGTAAGAATTTGATTAGCAAAATTGCAGAGGTTTGCTTTAATAGAGGAAAATAAATAATAAAGCAAGAGTAAGTCGAGCAGGTTAACTGATCGTATGCTGGGGTTAAACTTCGCATGGTGCAAGGGATGTGTGATCACAAAAGCCAGTGTGATCACAAAAGCCAGTATGACCACGAGGTCGTTTTTTAACAGCTCTGAAGCAATTATTTGAACACTCGACCCTGATTGATGCCAGTGCAATAAATATTGTGTCAGTGTTGGAGCAATGCAGATAGGTAACAAATGACAGCTGTGTGAGGGAGCTGACATGATAAGCTGGGCCTCTGCCTGCTGATCTGCTGCTACAGATTTGGAAGGCTGCCATGTAGTCCATTATGAGCTGTGAATATACCAAAACAGCAACAAACTGCACTGCTGCCTCGACAGCAGAAATATATATATGTGGGAAGGAGTAAAATCAATGGCATCAGCAGAGCCAGGTTGTTTCTAGCTGATAGAACATGTAGCATGAAAGCATGCAGGAGGCTAGGTGATACACTTGTAAGGAGGACATCAAAGGTCTGCAGCAGTGGTTGCTGAAATGAGAATCTGGCAGGCTGTTCATTTTGTGGAGATGAAGGTCTTTCATTGCTTTCACTGGAAATAACGAAGCAGCAGTAACCTCCTGACCAGCAATTTGCTGTGGACTTGCTATTTCTCTCGCTCCTGATGATGTGTAATCTTTCATTTTCCTGAACACAGCCTCTGCACTCCAGCCTGTCAAAAGCGATGGTTGTTACTTCAGTGACATGTGACAATACAATTCAGTAGCATGTGTGCAAAGATAAAGGTCTGTGAAGTTACTTCCTTTATCATATTTTTTCAAAATATGTGAAGTACAACAAGAGTGTGGACATTGGCTCTGCAGTCTGACTTCATTACATTTCCTTTTTCTGATGTGCTTACTTCTTGTTTAGACGCGTTAACACAGCATGTGTTAGTTGCCACTGTTCACTGGCTTCTGTAGTAATTTCTGCTAACAGAAATCCTGTTTTCGCTAGTGAATCTGTCGTACAAGTATGTAGGTTGTGTTCTGTACATTAAATAAATAAAAACAAAGACAAAAACAAAAACAAAGAAACCCAACAGTTTCCCCATTTTACTACAGTCTTGTAGAAGAAGAACTTTAAAGTTGATGTCTTTCTACATCAGATCTTGTTTTTACTATTACAATAGTGTTTCTTTTGGCCTGATGTTGTGCTAACAGCTCTTGCTAAGAGCTCTTTATAGTGGCTCTGTTAAGTGAAAGTACCTATAAAATATGCTATGCTAATGAGAACTTTGGAAACTAGGTGGCATTTTCATACGCAGAAATTCTAGTGAAAGTTTACAAGTTCAACTGCAAATGATGACTTTGGGGGTTTCTGCAAAGGTAGACCTACTAGAATTATATGTCCATAGAATATCCCGAGTTGAAGGACCACGGAGTCCAACTCCTGGCTCCACACAGGACCACCCCAAAATCAGACCATGTGTCCAAGAACATTGTCCAAATGATTCTTGAACTCTTGGTACTCTGGACCGCTGTCCCAGTGCCCGAACACCCTCTGGGTGCAGAACCTTTCCCTAACCCCCAGCCTGACCCTCCCCTGTCCCAGCCCCATGCCGTTCCCTCGGGTCCCGTCGCTGTCCCCAGAGAGCAGAGCTCAGCGCCTGCCCCTCCGCTCCCCTCGTGAGGGAGCTGCCGGCCAACTGGTCTATAGCTCTCTGCTCTAATGGCTAGAGCAGAGTCGAACAGAAGCAGTTTCAGCCAACTGTTTTAGCAAAGAAATTCTGCGTGAACTGTGGATGAACCTAATGTGCTGGGTTGTGAGCTGGGCAGTTGAGTGCCATTCCTGACTGCTGTGAGACTGGAAATGCTGTGCGAGAGGGGAGGGGTGGAAAGCAGGCAAGAATGGGGTGGGAGACTTTATTTTAAGTCACTGCAGCAAATTCTGGCAGTTGTAGCTAATCAGAGGCCTGTGACTAAGTGCTGCGACATTTTCAGAGTTGTAGACACGACCGGCGACTACACAGCCTGTGAACAACATTTTGTGTTTCATGTTTTTGTGATGCTCAGCACGTAGGGACCATTGATCAAATTTTTGCTTGGCTGGATGATGTGTTCCTGTGTAATGACACATGATGGTGCCTTCTGCTGGTTAAGCAGCAGCTGTCTGCTCTGGAAATTTTTCACTCAGGGTGCGGCTGCAATGAGTTGAATTCTGGTGTGGTTACTCTGAATCTATTAAAAACTGTCATGGAAGCTACCGAAGTCGTAGTAGATCCTGTCGCTTGGCTATCATCAGAATCTTATAGTGGATATCTTTGCATATATGAAGCAAGGGGTGCTACAGAAGGGCTACTTTTGTATTTGGGAGCTGGGGGCTTCACAGGTTTCTGTAGTTTAGCTGATGCTTATCATTAGAGTTGGCTAATGCTGGCCTCTAACTGCTGTATTGATGTTCTGGAGATGATGAGACAACTAAAATAGGAAATAGATCGTTTTTTATTTTTATTTTCTGTGGTCTAAGAGGTCATCTTCTCAGGCCAGGGGACAGCTGCCTCTGCGTCTCATAGTAAAACTGACTTTCCTGATGTTGTGTTTAGCCCACAGCTGTGCACATACAGGAATTCCTCACTCTGCTGGCCGTGTGTCATACTGTTGTTCCCGAGAGACAAGGAAATAAAATAATCTACCAGGCATCCTCTCCAGGTTGGTTGCTGCTTTCTTTTTTTGGGAGAGAAGGAGTGAGGGAACAGAAGCGGATGGATGGGGATGGAAGGAATGTCCAGAACTTCTGAAAAGATTATTAATTTTAAAAGCCAGATGTTTTCCATGATGCTACCTGCCACTTTCTGTCATCAGTGCACACTGCTTTTAATGTCTACTGCAAAACTGCTGTTAATTAAGTCCCATTGTGTTTCTGTAGGGCTAGGCAGGGCTTATCATCCCTTGTGCTCTCAGGAGGTCTTCTCTGGCTTCTTTCTGCAGAGGTGAAGAGCAAAATAAAAACTTAGTGACTTGTCTTCCCTATCTACAAGTAGAAGTACTGATTTGTTTCTCCATGTGCAGTTACCTGATCTATTTGGTATGAGTGCAAATTTATGTATGTTTCTTGATCTAGTAGCTTCCCATGTTGTTCTAAGCAGATAAAAGGTTCTGAAACAGGACACAGTACACTAAAGAGCAGAGTCTTGGCCATATCCAGGCCTGCCCTTCACCCATTTTTTCCTTCTTTCAGGAAGCGCAGAAGCACTGAAAGAGGTAAAGAATGCCAAAAGCAGAACAGCAGAACGCTGCTCCCCATCAAATTATTTCCATTACTGTGGATATTTCCAAAATTTTTGTAGTGATTTAGTGAAGAGGCAGTAATGCTTCCTATTTATATCTTAATAGAGTGCTGCAGGAGCTGGGTAAGGAGGCCATGTAGGGCAGCTCTGGTCTCACGGTGTTAATGAGCTGTGAGAAGACCAAGGGAGCTGTTAGAGACATGAGGGTCACTTGAGCTGGGCACTTACCTGGTGTTTGGGCTTGATGCCACTTGCTCCTTAGCAATGCTGTGCAAGTACCTGCTAGAGGTGGTGGCTCTAGTTTCAGCTTAGTTATTTGAGCTCTTAATGACAGTGCCCAGCTCAGTGTCCAGAAGACAGTACTGTATTTCTGTAGGACAAGAACTTTGTGCCATTACAGCAGGAAATGGATCAAAGACGTGTTTGAGGAATGTAGAGCAACACGGCTTTGATCTTGCTTTCAGAACAGGGATTTCCCTTTTTTTCATGCAGAAGAGAACTACGGCTCCTTCACAACGATAGAGCTTAATGCTTCAGTAATTACAGGACATTTTATACGGATTGAATTTGAACTTGGTCTAATTGATCTTAAATGGCCTTTGTAGGAGAAAAATGTGAATGTTCTTGTGAAAGTGTGTGCAGAGCTACTGGAGCAGTTAGATACGAAGTTGGAATACATGGCAAACAGCTTCTGTTTTGATAATATGGCATATTTAGGTGTGGGCTTTGCAAGCTTCTTCCTTTACGTACTATACTAAATATAAGTTTTTCCTGTATTTACAGATGAAGGGGCTTTAGTGAAAGGAGCAAAAAAACTGGGTTATGTCTTCACAGGAAGGACTCCACATTCAGTTATCATTGATGCGGTAAGTAGATGTTCATGGCTCACTGACTGCCAGACTGATGCAGAGTGTGAATGCCTCTTGTATGGTTCTTGGAAGCTGCCATTTGGAGGGCCTCTAGTAAGCTCTGTGCAAAAGGTTTTCGCAGTTCAGGAAGTTGTCTCAGTCTATTTTAGATGCAAAGTCCTCTGTCCTCTGTGGAACGGGCAGTAGGAAACTGCAAGCTTATATGGTAAATGACAGCAGTTGTGCCTGAAAAATATTTCCCTTGTCTGGGAAGCACAAAGGAGCACGCTTGCCTAGGAAGGAAATTCACATCTGGCACCTCTTCTCTTAGTTGTATTCAGTAGTTGCTGTACTTCTAAATCTTTAATTCCTTTTAATAAAATGGATTTTTTCTTCCAAGTAAGATAATCTTCTGAGTAAGGTGATGATGTGGTTTAGCCCTGGCAGGCAGCTGAGCACCACCCAGCCACTTGCGCGCTCTCTCTGGGTGGGATGGGGGAGAGAATCAGAAGGCAAAAGTGTGAGAACTCCTGGGTTGAGATACAGACAGTTTATTAGGTAAAGCAAAAGCTGTGTGCAGAAGCAAAGCAAAAAAGGAATTTGTTTGCTATTTCCTGTCAGCAGAGAGGTGTTCAGCCACGTTAGGAAAGCAAGGCTCATTACGCGTAGTGGTTCCTTGGGAAGACAAATGCCATCACTCCCTGCCTTCCTCCTCCTTTACCCCAGCTGTTATTGCTGAGCGTGACACCACATAGTGTGGGATGTCCCTGTGAGAAACTTGAGTTCTCACACCCCTTTGGCCAGTCTGGGCCAGCTCCTGGCTGTGTCCCCTCCCAGCTCCCTGGGCACCCCCAGGTACCTCGCTGGCAGGGCAGCACCAGGAGCTGAACAGTCCTTGGTCTGTGTGAGCGCTGCTCTGCAACAACTAAAAACACTGGTGTGTTATCACCGCTGTTTTTGTCAAAAATTCAGGACGGAAATGGTATAAAAATAGTAAAAGGCAGGTGTCAGTCTTAAATGTGTCTTCATTAAATAAGGCTCTGCATCACTTGTACCAGGAGAGGGAGCTATTACCACAGCTTATTTATATCAAAGTGTGTAAGCAAAGATGCTTTAAGTAACTCATGAGTTTACACGTGTAAAAATGTCATGCAATCTGTATTTAAAATAGTGTATGTCTTGTTTTTGTAGCTGGGAAAAGAAAAAACCTTTGAAATTCTTAACGTGCTGGAGTTTTCCAGGTAAGTTTCTGTATTTCCAGTGTAAGACTAAAAGAGCTTCTTACAAAATAGTGCCTGGTGGCAGCTGTTGGAATGTGAGCATGGAGATCTCCCCTGCCACTCAAGCTTTGTTTACTGTGAAGTTGCTGCCGTGGAAATGTCACTGTGTGCCTCATTTCCTCATTTGTCACTTGTCTACTTCAAGAGCATGATTTGAGATTGCGTGTTTCCAGTGCTTTTGCAAATTGCATGTGTTTCATTTCAGCAGATGGAGTCTCCTGCTGAAGGGCTTTTTGGCATCCCTTTGTAGGAAGCACCCCAGCTATGAAAAGCTAAGCCTTGCAAGCATACTCAATTCATCAGGCTGCTGCTTGGGTAGTGAGAAGCTGTGTGTGCTGCATCGGGCCTCTGCATCAACAGAGATCATAAAGATTGCTTGTCATTCCTTTTTACCTTTTCATTCCAAATGTAGCTGCTTAGGCTACCTGTGGAAATATCTACCAAGTGCTGGAAGAGTCCTTCAGGGTTTCTGACAAGCTGACTGCTCTCCACAGACAGGAGCATCTGTAACCTGTGTGCAGCACTTTTAGGAAATGCTGTCTTAGTTCTTCCCAACTTATCCAACTGACCAGTTCTACCAACTTACCCAAATAACCAGCAAGGGAGTTCCTGTAATTCCATTCCAAAAGCACATGGAAGTTGCCCAGGGTCACTAGTTTACTGTGGAAATTCTGGACCTAGTTGATTGTTGTCCTTTCAGATTTGCTTGAGGAAGTCTATCAGGAAAGGCTGTTTTATCTGATCAGACATGCTAAGAGCTTACTTTTGCATAAATGGCTTCTGAGTCTAGAAAGGGGGTTAGATCTGCCAGAGCAGCTTCTGAGAATGAGGATTGCTGTACACTCTGATCTGTCTGTACATATTTGCAGGAAGAGAAAGAGAGTGCCTCTGCTCCTAGCTTCTATCTGTTTGTTAGTCCTTCTTTGGATAAGGAAAAGGATTATGGCAAATCATAAAAGTTTTGTGTTTGAAAAGACCATTAAAGATAGACAGTGCAACCCCCCTGCCATGGGCATAGA
This sequence comes from Anser cygnoides, assembly GCF_040182565.1. Lineage (NCBI taxonomy): Eukaryota > Metazoa > Chordata > Aves > Anseriformes > Anatidae > Anser > Anser cygnoides. Next base: position 191,181,957 of record NC_089873.1, read on the forward strand.
CACCTTCCACTAGATCAGGTCGATCAAAGCCCTGTCCAACGTGACTTTGAATGCTTTCAGGGATGCATCCAAGTATGCTTACAGATAACCCTGAAGAAACTGGTATTCAAAAGCTTTCTTGAAGAGAGTTGATTAGCTTGCCTCTGCCTCTTGCAAGCTGCAGTTTTGTTTCCAGTATTCCTTTTAAAGGAGAAGTGGATAAGCGAAATTCCAACATTTATTTAAAAAAATAAATAAATATCCCCCTTCCACTATTAAACACCTGTGTGGGGCATGGTACCGTTTACCTTTATTTTCGAGATAAAGGTATACCAAGACTGCCTTGATGCACGGCCCTTGAAGGGTAGGGAGTTCAAGAGCTGGTCTGTACTGATACCTTTCTGTATTTCTGCATGTTCTGCATTCTTTTCAGCCAGAAAGTTAAATAACTGCTCCTGTGTCTCAGTGGGTAGTTATTTCAATATCTGTTGTGCTTATAAATAATAGAAATTCAGTCTTAATGTTTCAATTTCTAGCCAGATTCCCCAAAACTGTTGTCTTTGAGGTAGAAGAAAAAAGCTGAGAGTGAATGAGACTCTTCTTCTTTCAAAGGGATTGTTATGCCATCTTGTTTTTTTCCAAGTTCTTGCTCATGTATGGCTGCAGGGCTAGGCATTCTGGTCAAGTGCTTGCCCATGGGAACCACAGGGCTCAAGCTGGAAATGTGCAATTTAATGTTTTTCCTCGCTGTCTAGGAAAGTGAGGTCTTAAGTTACTGCTGTTCCATCTCACCTGATCCTCAATGCATTATGAGCATCTGAGAAAATTGACCGGCTGGACCAGGGCTTAATCCTCATCAATATAACTAATGAAAACAAATATTTTTCTTTCAATAGTAACAGGAAGAGAATGTCAGTGATTGTTCGAACTCCAGCAGGACAACTCCGTCTCTACTGCAAAGGGGCTGTAAGTAATTATGGTACTTCAATGGAGAGCTAATACTACCAGTTATTGTTTCAACAGCTGTGGCTGATGCTGGCACTTCATGTCTCATACATAATACCAGTTGGCTTTTTGTTTAGGGCCAAGTGATTTAGGAGGGCTGTAATTCCTCCTTTGACTTCTTTTGCAGACAGGAAGGTTGTTAGGCTATTTACTACCCAAGTGAAATCCCGAAACTAGTGGGAGCAGTACCCTTTACTTTAGCAAAGGCAGGATTTCACCCAGCTGTGCAGTAGCAGTTCAGGAACTAGACTAAATGCTGTTGTGTGAATCTAATACTAGCATTCGTTCTCAAGTGGTTGGCTCTTGATCTGGCTCTCTCACATCTCTGCACCTGCTGTTATTTGTCATCATGGCTTGCACCATGTTGTGCTTCTGTCTTCACTGACAAGAGCAATAACTTAACAGAATAGAAAGGCTGTAAAACCAGCATTGGCTGCTGCCAGAGAATGGTTCTGATTTCAGTGGAAAATGGGGAGGGAAGATGGCTTTTTGCAACATGGAAAACTATTTCTGGGTTCTGGTAAAGATCTGGTTTACCTGAATTGGTCCTGAAACATAGGTTTGGGTGCACTGCTCTGCTGCTTCAGTTTAACTCCCCTGATTTGGCAAAGATGGTCCCAGCTTCATCCTAGTGTGGTGGAAATGAATTAAGCCTACTTTTGCTCTGCAGTGCTTCAAAGTTGTGTGCATGGTAGCTCCTCAGTGATCTGCACCTGTTTGTCTTCAGTCACTGCTATTGCTATGCCTGTGTTAACAGTTTCTTGTAGTGTGGCTGTGGAAGGGATGGAAAACAGAATTGTAGTCAAAAACTTCTTGCAGTCTTCGGTTTGAGCAGGATCAAATGTTTAATACTCTAATACTTTGCCTTAATCTGTTGTTTTGTTCCATATGTTCTGCTGCATCTACCACTCATCTAAACTTTAAGTGAAATGCCTGTTCTACACGAACCCTGCCACATTCTGATGGAAACATCCTGTTGTGACGCTTTTATCATAAATTACTTGTTTTGTATGCTTGTCTCTATTCAGTGATAGATGTAGGCCTGTATGCTTAGTTAGCTGAAGAGTACATATTTAAGCAAATTTAGGGTTTGTGTATTGTATATATATGTAGCAACTTCTGGTAGTCACAGAATAAAATCTAGAGACTCTAGATATATGTGATGCTGCTGCATTTTGATTGCAGCTGTTATTCATGTCATTAAGCATTTAATTGTCACTTGATTTAGTGGTAGAGAGTTGTAGGAGAAAGGCTGTTTCCAAGGCAATGTCGAGGTAGAACCTGTTCATTTTTTCCATCTTCTATTTTAACATAATTTTACATATTTATTAACTTTATTCAAAATATGTTTAAAATATATAACATATTTTTGAATTTGTATATTTATTTTTTTATACTTTTTAACATCACTGGGAATCTTTTCTAGAAAGAATTGCAAGAAGCCCTTCTGTGCTGGTCTGTAGTGATTACTGAATAAGATCAGACTCTCATATTGTCTGAAAAATCAGTGTAGCTGCTTAATTCAGAAAGCAGTGTTCTGTACTGTTTGATGGGGAGGGAGGGGGCGACCACTTTAGGGGCAAGGGGTGTGGAGGGCAGAGCATACTTCCGTCCCCATTATTTACTGTGGGTGCAGTATCTCTGCCACTGGGCACAGGCCAGATAATTATTTAAGCCAGTGTCTCTAAAACCCAAATGCATTACTTTTAAATTTAGTCTTGGATTCTAATATAAGCAAGTTCTCTCAGGTAACTTCACTTGAGCTGGTAAATACACAAGTGGAAACTTCATATGTAGACTTAACTCTGTTGTAATGAATTTGGTTTTAATAGGACAATGTAATTTTTGAGAGGCTTTCAAAAGATTCCCAGTATATGGAGCAAACACTGTGCCATCTTGAATACTTCGCCACAGAAGGTAAGAGACACACAGTACGTCGTAAGAATTTATCAAAATTTCTGCATTATCTAAGCTTTGTGATGCCAAATAAGATGTTACAAAGATAAATTCAGAAGTTGTGTGTAGCAGCAGAATAGCAACTCTAGGATAACTAGACCTAAGGAAGCTTGTGCCCTGCTTCTGTGCAATTTCAGTACAGAAATGGAATTTGGAAGGAGAAGATGGGGCTCTGTGCATCAGTGATAAAAGGGACATGAGTCCTCTTTCCCAGTTTCATTGGCGTAACTGGTATTTTTACCGGTGTAAAAAGTCAGATGACAAAATCTTTGGCTGTATGAAGCAGATGGATAATGTGAACATACTGAGAAGCCTGGAAGACCCGGATATCAAAGATTAAGGCCTTAGAGGCCATGTCAGATTATGACTCATATACCACCTCTGTTCACAGGGAAGTACTTGGCTTTGTTCCCTTTTCTGCAGTAGCATAAAATATTGGCGTTATTGTGAAAACACGAAGTAATGATTTTATCCCTAAATCTGAAACCATTGTTTATTAAAAAAAAAAAAAAAAGCCTTTTTTTTTCAGACTACCACATTCCCAGTAATTAAACCTTTGTATCTTATGGCATGTACTGCTTTCTGCTTAACTCATGCCAGGAAAAACAAAAAAATCATTACTTCTGTATGTTAATTTCTGTTGGTGGTCTAATAAAATGTTTTTCATACATCACAGGCCCTGATCGCTACTCCTTTGTGCAAGTGTAACTCCCATTAGTAATGGGAGTTACGTGCATATACTGAAGGAGAAAATAGTCTTTCTAAAAAGAAGCAAAATGAGCAGTGTGTTTGGCTGAGTAATATCTCTAATCATATGTAGCCAGTTCTTTATTTAATTTGCTTTTTAAACAGAACGAAAAAGTAAACCAAGCTTGTTTTATATGTAAACAAAAAAGATAAAAGATTATACATTTTTGCTCCAGTAATTCTTAGATTGCAATACTGAAAATTAAGGAGAAGTTTGTGTCCATTAAGCTATCTTGATTTGCACCAACACTAATAACCTAGATGATCCAGGCTCTTTAAAAATGTACAGGGAGGTTGTCTGGAATCCAGATTTCAAAAGCGAGCATTAAAAACTCCTGTGGACTCCAGTGAGAGGGTTAGAATTTAGAGTTTGAGCCATTTTGCTGATACTCAGCCATTGCACACACTAAAATTACACTGTATTCCATTTTGTAGGTCTGAGGACTTTGTGCATTGCTTATGCAGATCTGTCAGAAAATTCTTACAGAGAGTGGTTGAACATCTACAATGAAACCAGTACGCTTTTGAAAGACAGAGCTCAGAAGTTGGAAGAATGCTATGAGATCATTGAGAAGGTAAGACATTTTTGAGAGTCAGATTCAGGTTCCCATACATGTCTTTTTTCCATTGAATGTGTCCTTACACAGATTAACAAAGTGTTCTTTTCAGTTCTTCGAGAATGAAGTTGTATTCTTCATTAGCAACCTGTGTACGGTTGGTCTAACTTCATAGCAGAACCTATATAATCAGTGCGCTGCACCAAGCTCGCATACGAAGAAAAACTTGTTCCTTTTTGTAGGGCAGTCACAGTTCAAGTTTTTTGAAAGCTGTTCTAGACATTAAACATTTCCATGTGTTCACTGAGGCCTGTAGTTGCATAGACTGAGACAATATTACAGGACATATGCAACATGAGCTAGATTTCATGGGGTAGCAGAAACACTCCGGCAACTCACTAAGCAACAGTTGAAGACTGGGTCTTGCTTTTCAAACTGAAGTCTGTTGTGTCATCTTCTGTAGGCTGGCCGGTAGCGCTGTTCTTATCTAAGCCTTGATTTCGGAGATTTGTATAGCTTTTTGGCTTTCTGCTTCCTGCTGCACTGTGTTTTCATACTCTTACATTTTCACTTAAGTGAAGAATGGTCGTGGATGATCAACTGGTCAGCATGGGTTGATTCTGTAGCTTGAAGATGTGTTCTCAGTCCTTAAACAGTTTTTGGCCATTTACCTTGTGCCTCCTTTCATAATTTAATATCTTGAAAAATGGGCATCCATGAGTAGGTTGTAGATTTGCAGTATGGGACTTAGTAGTAGCATATTGGAAGGAAAAAAAATTGTCTGTGTTCCTTTCTTGTTAATGCTTGCTGCTCAAGGAGTGAGCAGGGAATTGCACTGGAAACTTTGATTTTTCTCAGAGTTGATGCTTACTGTATTAATTCTCTGGTCTGTAGGCATTTTTTTTCTAGAGAACTGTCATGCGGATGTAATTAAAAATACATTGTTTTAACATGCTGACCTAAGTAAGAGTGGGAGTGGTACTTTCAGTCTAAATGCTGGGGTCACTGGATCATAGTACAGGTGCATGGGTGGAGAGAAAGTTCAACTGGTTTCTTTGGGCACCTGTGAAATGGCTCAGAGGGCTTCAACGGATGCAAGAGTAACCTTGCTCAGGCAGCTTGGCCTTGCCAAGTGTTGCGCTGTCGTGTAATCACTTAACAAGTGAGTTTGGGAACGTAAGACAAGCCGCAGTTGCACACTTGGACTGCATTTGTTACCTACAAATGTTGCTTGTATTAAGAGGGCTAATGTTTTACCGGGAGGCTGAAGAAAATTGATTACAGGAGTTCATTCCACTATCTTTACTTGCTGAATGTCTCATAACAAAAATTAAGTTTTGTCAAGACCTGCAATTAACGTCAGCCTACACACCTGTATGAATAACAACTTCCCCCTCAGTTCTTTATGCGTGCATACAAACTGGAGCTGCACTGATGTTCTCTTCATCTGTTTTTGTTTGTTTTAAAAAATTCCAGACCTTATGAAGAAGAGAAGCTGTTGTTATTTCTGTTCAGTCCCTGAAATGGGGTATATAACTAAATTTATATCAATTTCTTTTAAATTGGACATGTTTACATGTCTAAGCAATCATTAAAAATGCTTTTAAAGCTAAAATTGGCAGAATAGATCGTGCCTTTTGACAAGGTTTATTTCTTAGTTTTTTTTTGTCTGCCTGACTTATTTTCCTGTAACACGGCCAAATCTCTTCAAGCAATCGCTTTACAATTGCGTATGAATATGGCTAATGCTATTGTATTAAATTGTTGTATGAGGCATTCTTTTCTGGCAGGCATCTGTATGTAGACTACAGATACTTGGATTGATGAATGTTCATACCATTTCTGTTACATAGATGTAGTGATTATATCCACAAATAGTTGAAATAATTTTTGCTTTGAGCAATTGTGTCCAGTTTGTGTGGACGTCTTATAGGAGGGAAGTTAGTTTAAACTCCGTGATGCCAGGTGACTCTTGTTTTGTGAGATTAAGCAATACATTAACTGTGACGACTCATCATGTTCCTACGGTGATTAGAGAATGCTCTAGTGTATATACATGCGTCCATAGGATAGCTTTGGAGTCGTGTAACTTGAATTAATTGTTCTTGAAACGCTGCCATCTTTCTGATCATAAACACTGGGTTCCATTCTATACTTCTTGAAATGTGAATTGTATGCAGAGGAAGTAGAATAGGCACACAAAAAATTTACTGTAGTGTGTATCGCTTGTCAAAATGTTGTATTAGCAATGAGGCACAACATGTTGTTTTTAATTCCCTTTTTGATAGTGTTCCAAACAGAGATTTATCCTAAGAAACCAATCCCTCAAATTCTTTCTTTCAGGATTTACTGCTTCTTGGAGCTACAGCTATTGAAGACCGCCTGCAAGCAGGTGTTCCAGAAACAATAGCCACACTAATGAAGGCTGAAATTAAGATATGGATTCTGACAGGGGACAAACAGGAAACAGCCATCAACATAGGTACCCATCTTTCTGATTATGTCAAATTTGTCTGAGATATTGCAGGTTTCATAGTAGATCTGCTGTGTGAGGTTCTTAAACAAAAACAGGTCTGCTTTTATAGAATAGTTCGTTGGTAGTGGACGAGCATGTGGTAGCCTTTGCTTTGGAGAGTTTGGGGTTTTTGAATGAAATCCTTGCTCTGAATGGCAGGCTATATTCAGCTTCTTTAAAGGCAAAAGGGGCATTGACTTAGCTTTGGTTAAGTGCAGTTCTTACGTGAAGAAAGAAGGTAATCTTGTATGCTTGATGAAAAATGGAGGGCTTAGCCAGACTGTAATGTTTTAATTTTACTGTGCATTGTATCTTGATTTCATTTTTCATCATTCTTGTGGGCTGTTTTTTCTTGGCTTTAAAGGAGTTAAAGCCATCCAGAGGGACCTTGATAGGCTTGAGAGGTGGGCCTGTGCAAACCTCATGAAGTTCAACAAGGCCAAGTGCAAGGTTCTACATCTGGGCCAAGGCAATCCCAAGCACAAATAAAGGCTGGGTAGAGAATGGATTGAGAGCAGCCCTGAGGAGAAGGACCTAGGGGTGTTTGCGGATGAGAAACTCAACATGAGCTGGCAATGTGTGCTTGCAGCCCAGAAAGCCACCTGTACCTTGGGCTGCATCAAAAGCAGCATGGCCAGCGGGGTGAGGGAGGGGATTCTCCCCCTCTGCTCTGCTCTTGTGAGACCCCACCTGGAGCCCTGCGTTCAGCTCTGGGGCCCCCAGCACAAGGACAGGGACCACTGGGGTTGTTTAGTCTGGAGGAGGCTCAGGGGAGACCTTATTGCTCTCTACAGCTCCCTCAAAGAAACTTGTGGGGAGCTGGGGGTCGGCCTCTTCTCACAGGTAACTAGTGACAGGACTAGAGGGAATGACCTCAAGTTGTGCCAGGGGAGGTTCAGGTTGGAAATGAGGAGACATTTCTTCTCAGAAAGAGCAGTCAGGCACTGGGACAGGTTGCCCAGGGAGGTGGTGGAGTCACCGTCCCTGGGGGTGTTCAAGGAAAGGTTGGACGTGGTGCTTGGGGACATGGTTCAGTGGGTGACATTGGTGGCAGGGGGATGGTTGGACCAGATGATCTTGGAGGGTTTTTCCAACCTTAATGATTCTATGTCACATCCTGAGTTGATTTCCATGAGGAATTTTGGGATGGTGGAAACAAATCTGGAGGATTTTCCTCTGTGGTGATAATTAATTATGCTGTCTGGGTCCTTTTGTGGCCATCTCTGCTTTATGACTGGCCGGTCTTATGAAGGGCCACTCTTGGCAGCCAGCCACTACTTCAAAGGTTAAAGCTGTCCTTGAGATCTTCAGGATCAGCAGGACCCATTAGTCTGACAAAGGTAGGCTGAAATAACTTGTAGGCTGCTGACTGACACAATCGGCTTCGTGCCAAGGTAGTTCCTAGTTCTACATTGCCGAGTAGATGTCAAGGTTTTCTGTGATATTGCACCTTGTCTGTTGTTGGAGGTGATTTTGAGATGGCTGTCTGCTGGTGTCCTTGTAAATGTACTTGCTTTTTGCACCTTCTGAGTAACAATTAGAGGAAATGTACCAGCTATTGCCAAGATATTGAAAGCACTTGTGCTGACAGTAGTTGTACGTATGAAAGGCCATAAAATCTTCTTTTCCAGCAGTCATAAGTTCAGAGTCTCCCACAATGTCCCTACATACCTCTGTTTCTCTTGCCTTGACTCTCTCTTGCCTTATAGTGCATTTGTATAGTGCACCTGAAAATAATGACAACTCAAACCCATGTCTACAGCTGCTTTATGTTTTCCTCATCTTGGAAGTCTTTCCTCTCCTGGAATAATTCTGTGATTTTTCACTGGGGGAATTGAAGCAATGTCAATATACTTGTCTGTATCCCAACGCGAAGTTTGAGCAGGGCGTACGTGCCCTCAGTAGACACGGAGGATAAGCGTTCTTGTCTCACAGGTACTCTGTATGCCTGCAGTGTGAGCGTGCCTGTTGGCTACGATCTTGAACTCTGGTTCAAGCAATCTTTCTCCCAGGGTACTTGAAGGGAAACAAGTCCCAGAAGTACCTGATTCATCTGCTTCATGGACTTGTAGGCAGACTTCTAAATTTAAGACCCAGACATCAATTGACAAGCATGGATCGGCATTTTATATCTGGCTGCGAGCCAGCAGTTGACCAAGTCAAAAGCATTGGCAAAAGTATGCCCTGATCTTGTAGAGCCTGTTTTTGTTTTGTTAGTACTGCCAAAAATAACTATTATAAAACTTTGTATATAAAATATCACAACAAACTTCCCTTGTAGCTTGCTGGTTGCCAGCTACTTTGTTTTATACCAGTGCTAGTTTTTAACATCTTTATGGTCCTACAACTGCACATAGTGCATAGATGTTTATAAAATGTTAGACTTGACTTAGACCCTCCTATTCTAAGCTTGATCTTGCTCCTATTTAATGTGATGACAAGACAAACTGAACTCAGCTGCAGCATTGCTTCTTCTGACCCTGTGATTTCCACGTCACACAGCAGAGCAACTTAGCGTTTTCCATTTTTTTCTTCAGCTCCAGTGGTCAAATGGCATCTTGCTCGATTTGAAAAACTTAAAATGAAACAGTGAGCAGCAGTTTAGAAACTACAGCTTGCTGTTGCAGCTGCTTTTCCGATCACATGCTTCTAGAAAATCCTTTGAATTAGTTAAACTGAATTTGTAACAGCCTGCAGCAAGATCTGTTGCCATTCCCTAGGGAAAGAATAACCCTGACATGGAGAGAGGTGATTAAATTTGTAATATCCTCTTTTTCTCCCTAGTAAAATTAAGGAAGTAGTTCTTCAGCCTGGGACTAACTTTTAAAAATGGCAAACCTTGAACTGACTTCTTTTCCCAAGTCAGTGTTTGTCTGTACCTGTTGAGGCTTCCTTACTCAGTTGTGCACTACCACCTGAAAGACGTTTTCACTGGCAGAATCATGGGCTATTTGCAAAACTTTTGTGTTGTAGGTTGCTTTTCATTAGAATGTATTTCATTACTTTCCCAACAGGTTCAATGTCCCTCTGTATCTTACTTTAAAGCAGAAAGTAAACCACAGCTCATTAATGCAGTTAAGATGAAAATGTTTCTATAAAGTTGCATCTGATACTCATATTCCACGCAGCTGTAAAAATGAACCAAGCAAAACATCTGCAGGTAATCAAACTTGCTATCTGAAGGTGATTGACTATGTGATACGAGCATGCTGTCCACAGAAGAAGATGAGGGATTTTCTTTCTTGACACAAGTCATTGATGCAGGCATGTCAACCCTGGATTATCCCTATAGAAGTAGCCCAATTACAAAAAATACAGTAGCCTGAAGAAAAGATTCGCATTACAATTGATAAGCCTGTGTGGTCTTCCTAAATAACCAAAAATCCCACAGAAAATTAATTCACACCTCAGTTGTTCTCTTGCCCTTGGGAGACAGGGAGAGAGGCTTAATCTTTTTACACTGTCTGTGGTCCTGCTTTTTGAACCTGTCAGCTTTGCAGTGGTTCACCATTAGAACATTACCCTTAGACTTTGGTAGTCTACAGACTCCATTTAAGAAAAGTAAATGGACAAAAAAACCGTTCCTGAGACCTCATTTTATGACAATTACTTTTTGAGGTTGCTCTGATGCATTTTGATGCAAAAGCACGATAGAGATACTGAGAGATCATAGTTTGTATTTAGGTTTTTTTCGCATAACTTAGATAAGCAATGAGGCTTACACTTATTGCTTCAATAGCTAATGCTCTGCTGCTTTATGAAGCCAGGTGATTATGCCACTTCTGAAGAGAACTTGCATGTGCTTTTAGAAGAATGCAGTAGGGTCAGTCTGCATCTTATGACTTGCTTCTTCTCATGAATAGAGTTGGCAGTAAACTGATTATTCTGTAAGTGCCATGTATATTTTTCCTGGATGTTGCTTTTTCTCTCATGTCAGTGACAAAACATGATAGAGGAACTGCCAGTTCAGAGTTATTAAGCAGTACTGCAGTCATTGGCTCTTGCTGTTACAAAACATCAGAGCATTTTTTGTCTTCAGTATTTTTGAATATGTTTCTTGGTGTCCTGGTGAATGTATGGAACGGCCTTCTAAGCACCGCTCTAGACTTGCTGTTTGTTCATGCCCCAGTCCTTCATTGAGATCCACCTAATACAATTTCCTGATGCCTAGAGGAGCTGGAAGGGGCTCTCTGTATATCACTTGATCTGTGTTGTTTGATGAAGCTCAGGACCTTCCACAGAAAGCTCTCGGGTAAAAATGTTTGTAAAGCACAGATGTGGGCTAGGAGGACTGGATAGCACCAGCTGATGTGCAATGCTTGTGCTTCTAGATGTATGGCATAGCTGCAACTGTGCCTTTCCTGTGAGGTGCTGAAGGTGATCCTGCCTTCATGTAGATAAATGAAGTTTAGGTATAGAAATGATTACTTCTGCTGTAGGGATAAAGCCTGTGTTTACTGCATCTAATTAATACTGTGTTGGTTAAAGTGTCTTAAGCACTGTATTTGGAATTGCAGATAAAATGCAGTCTCTGTTACTAATAAACTTGTCAAGTTGGAATGTGGCCTGTACGCAAATGCCTGTTTGGTGGGCATAAGAGTTCAAAATAGAAATCCTAATCCTAACTATAGATCTTCCTTTTCAGGTCGAGCTAAACTTTAATACTTTTTGTAAAAACAAAACAAAAAATATATATTTTTTTTCTCTTGCAGGGTACTCATGCAGACTCATTTCACAGAGCATGTCTCTCATCCTGGTCAATGAGGATTCTCTAGATGTAAGTAACTAAGCAAATTCTGGTGTAGTTCTTGACAGAAAGAAGTATTGCTCAGAAAAGGGGAATTTGTCGAGCTTTCTAGTTTTAATTCTCTCACTGGGCTTCAGGGGTAGCAAGATAAACAACTCACTTTAGGAAGTCACTAATCATCACACTTAAGCATGCTAAAAGGGGTGACTTGTACAAAATGTGCTGCTGTGGTCTCTGATCACCACCTGTACAAATCAAACTGAAGCCTCAGCAAAAGGAACTAGTTAGACGGAAACTGGTGAGACCTGCAGTATGCTTACAGGAATATAGTTAGGCTCTGTTATGTGTGTAGGAGTAAGATCTTGGAAAAAGGGTAAAACAGGCTAATTTCAGTGTAAGAAGCTATCTTCAGCACTGCATGGAACAGCTGTGACAAAATGGATGTCTGAGCAAATTGTATTGTGAACTTAGCTAAGTACTTAACAAGTGCCTGCAAGTTGTAGCCATGTTCCTCAAGTATGCACAAGAAGTGTGTGCGTGTGGTTTTTTTTGTTTTGTTTTGGTTTTTTTTAAATCATGCACTTCATCTTCTGGGGAGATTCCTGCACATTTTTACAGTTCGCTTGTTTCAATATCAATGTCAGAACTTGATATCACTTGAATACCTGCTTGCTATTAGAGGTATGTATAGAGACAGGAGAAAAGATGTATAATTGGCATCTGATACTTTCATTTAGAATTGGCACTTCATCCTGCTTGACAGAATGGGTGATGCAAAGCCTGTATCTCTGAGTACCAAAGCAGCTATTGGATATCTGGAAGTCTGGTGGATACTATTGTGGGAAAAAATCAGCTGGAAAGCTGCGGTTTTCCAGTTGCATCTCTGTGATTTAGTTAACAGTTGTCTTTACAGTATTTTCAGCTCAAGCTTACGTTCATGCCAAGGTATTAGCATCCTAGCTCATCAGGTTTTAGGAGTTCTCAGTGAGTCCAAGGGGACAAGGTCACTCTCCAGAGGAGGAAAGGCTGGATTACTAGTTACCATGCAGCATAATACACCCTGATGGGACCTCTCACACTGCTTAGTTTGAGCGATGAAAACTGTTACTTCTGCAACAGAAGTTAGCTATCTTCTTTGTTTCTGCATAGTAAGGGTTGTTTAAATAATTCTAGTTGGACAAGTGGACAAGGAAACTTATTTTTTTTACACTACCTCTTTGAACGTGCCAAGATTGCAGTACGTACATTCGGTTTCAATCAAATGTTTTGCTGAAGACTCCCATCTGCTCAGACGATCTTCTCTCAGTTTTCCACTTCTGTATGGCCCCTCTCTAAGGGAGCTGTTTCCTTGCTGTGGGATCAAAATACTGAGCTCCTGATGAGCTTTCTGCCATACTTGGCTGACTGGACCTTTTAACCCAAAAAATGATGCAGATCCTCAATGGAAAGTGAGCCGTTGGTGGTATCTGTTCCCCGAGGCAGCCAGATGAATGGACTACAATCATAGGAATGTGAAAACTTGGATCCTTGCTCCCAAATGTATTGGGAGCTCAACACAGAAGAAAGAAAATGGTTGTACTTGTTTTGTTGAGTTTCTTATGCTTTCTAAAACTGACTTAAAGCAATGTGGACATTTTTTGACCCTGGAAATAAGACTTGTGTTTTGATCTGAATTCAGACTAGTCCTGCTAAATGGGCAGAAGCAAACAATGTGAGTCCTGTGGTGCCTGTTCAGAAATAGTAAAAGGCCTGGATAAAGATTCTCTATGCATAAAGAAAGCTGTGCAACCTGAAGATAAATCATGTACCTCTGTGGAGGAATACATTTACAAATATTACTGTAGGATTTTTAGACTCCAAAAAGGCTTCTATGTTTTATTTCTAAAACTTGGTATGTTTTTCATTGCTTTCAGAAAGTAAGGTTCTAACTAATTTTATTTATGCAGTTGACATCTGTGACATATCCTGTTAGATTATTGTGCTTTTTAGACAAGTTTTTCATTCTTGTCTAGAAACATGAGAAAATCGAAGCCTATGACAACTGTTCGATTCAGTAGATCCGATGTGATGTTACAAGTGCTGCTTTAGCAAGAATTCATTGTAAGATCATAGGTCCTCAGCTTGATCTGCTTGTAGTTGATGAGCTGGGTATGTGGGTTAGGGAGAAGGCATGCTGACTCCCCTTCTGAGTCCCTTTCAGAGGGTCAGCTGAGCTGCCTGCTTGCCACCTTCAGTTGACAACCTCCACCTCAATATATTCACTAAAGGCCAAACTGCCTGTAACAACAATGTGATATCTGTCCTTCCTGTTGTTTTCTTAGCACAGATCTACAGAAGCAAAAACAGAAATTTATTTGGAAAAGGAAGAGCTAGAGAGCAAGGGTACAGAAAATCCTGAAAGATAGGAACTATTGTACTACAAAAAAGTATAGAGGGGATCTCCTATTTTCAAGTACTTGAAGGCTTATTCTAATTACTTTCTGTACTTGGTAGCATATGTACTTTAAACTTTTTATATATTATTGTTTTACAAAAAGTTGAGCTAAGAGATATGAAGGAAGGTTAATGTAGTGGGGAAACTGAACTGGGAGGAAATGTCATTGACCAAAACATTCTCACTTTCCTACATGCCAGCTTGGCAGGCACCGTAGAATGCCAGAACTTGGAGTGATACACAAGACCACTACGGAAAGCAACTCATGAAATAAGTTAGAGGCTAAATGCTCTTTTCTACCATCAAAGGCAGAGTGAAAGTGACAGATCTACCAAGCCACTTTGCTGATGTGAGAATCTATTGCCCAGTTTCACCTTGTGAGTCTTTTGTGATAGGAGGACAGCAAACTATCTCTGCAGATTAGGGGCTAGGGACTAGAATCAAGCGAGGAGTAGTAGGGCAAGCAATTGCTTTCATAAATGTTAAGCTTTCTCATAAATGCAGTGGTCTTGTTTGGAAGTGGGAAGAAACAATAGGAGGGTTCAATCTGTGCATAGCACTGTATCTTCCCCAACTTAGAATCTTAGCTGATATCTTCTTATTTCCCTTTCATGAACCAAAAATAAGATCTAAGACTTAAAACAGTTCTAAAAAGATGGGCTTTTTTTTTTTTCTCCATGTTTTACATGTGTGTTGTCTGGCTACTTTGAAGTTACATCACCTAAAGTTTATAATTATAAAAAATTGTGAAAATTATCCATTCTGTTCCTGTAACTTTAGATAAGTTATAGTTGGAGATGACAGACTTAATCTCAGCTAAGTGTGTCTTTGGCAGAGCTTCTAAAGAAGTGGTTGTAATGGCTGTTGGAGTGATTTTAGTTTGAAAAGTGATAGTTGTTCAACAACATTTCCTGTGTAAAGTTGAGCTTTTATTTCAGATGTACCATGCATCAGTATTCTTGGATCATTTCAGCATCAAGAACACATTTTATACTTGAAATACCTGTAAAACGTAACCACTGTTGATGTATTGCTGAAGAATGCAGAATCCTTTATAAGCCATTAATAAGTAGATAGGTTTTTGCAAAAGTGGCAAGGAAAACAGTATCTATTCCTACTTGGTTCAAGTTCATAGAGTCACAGAACAGCTTGGGCTGGAAGGGACCTTAAAGCCCACCCAGTTCCACCCCCCTGCCATGGGCAGGGACACCTCCTACCAGACCAGGTTGCCCAAAGCCCCATCCAGCCTGGATGGACACCTCCTTGAACACCTCCAGGGATGGGGCACCCACAGCTTCTGTGGGCAGCCTGTGCCAGGGCCTCACCACCCTCATAGTCGAGAATTTCCTCCTAACTTCTAATCTCAATCTCCCCTCTTTTAGTTTAAAACAATTCCCCTTTGTCCTATTGCTATCTGCCCGTGTAAAAAGTCGCTCTCCATCTTTTTTGATAAGCCTCCCTGCAAACACTGAAAGGAACTTTTAGCTTAGTTCCAGCTAGGCACTTGTACATTTAAAAAAAAATGCTTTGTGGAAAACAGGTATCGCATGTTATAATTTTCTGTTGCCCTCTCATCTGATATATATTCTGAGAATTTAATATGTGGAAGCCTTTGCTTATGGTATTCAGCCATAAACTGAAGACAAGAGTATTAGAAGTTTTTAAATAAACATCAAAACTAATGGAAGTGCTTAGGACATGAACAAAAACAGAGGAACAGAACAATGACATGTCAGATGAGCAAGAACTCATTGACGTTTGCTGCTAGTCTTTTAAGTGAAGAAAATTGGTGATTACGTGGTACATCAGGAACACATCAAATATTGAAAGTGACTTCTTTAGCCCGGATAATCTGTTGTCTTTTTTTATTTTTTTTCCAAATCAGGAGTGCAGACTTGTGGAGCTTCTGAATTGGTGCATCAAAAAATATTTTCTATTACGTCAGTCTTGATTTTAAATCCAAGTGTTTCTATTTTTTTTTCACGGTCAAGCACTTCTATCGCTATTTTTAATATAGAACTGAACTTTGCAAAAGCAAACCATATGTTAAAACAAACAAACATTTTGTTAATAATTACCACTGGTTCTTTTAATTCTAAGGTAGTTTGCTTCAGTTGGTTATTGCTGTTTTTTCAAGGTTGGATTGCCATAGTAAATATTTAGTTTGCATGTTGTAACTGTAACAGATTATTACTTGGCCTAAAATGTATCAATTGAAGTTGCTCATATGAAGTTCTGTAGCATTATATTTAATATATTCCACCTTTAAAATCCATTAATGCTAAAAATGAATTTTTGCAGCATCCAAGCTGGGCTTAGAGCCTTTAAATATTGATGCCCTTTCCCTTTGTGTGACTTTTTTTCCCCTCTTCTGCTCCTTGGCATGCAGCAGCAGGTGAGATGTGATCGAACAACTGTCTTGGCTTGTTTTTGAGAGCTAATTTTTTTTCTAAATCATGCAGTTGAGGGAAAAATCAATCATTCCTGTTCTCTTTAGAGAACTACTGGGAATAGAAAAGACTAATCCCCTAGCTTGATTCAACTGAATTCTAGAAACTTAGCATAATGATCTGCAAATGTTTATCCCTTGCAGACTTAACTGCACGCGTACATATGCTCACTTGATTTTTCCTTCCTTTTCCTAATGAAGCTTCTTCAAGTGAAAATATTTTGGGTACTGGATTTACTTGGAGTGTAATTCTTGGATTCAGTTCCTGTTTAATTAAATTGGAAATGCCATAAAGTCGTCTTGCACAGCTCTTAACCTGGACAGAAGTTTTTTGTTGGCGTGTTGTTGATGTTGAATTGTGAGAGCAGTGAGAGGGGAAGCTGAAGAAGGGAAATCAGATGACCCAAAGAGGCTCTGGAAAGCCTGAGATAAGATCCTGGATATTGCAGCTGATAAATCTTAGCCGTGGTAGGTGTAGCCGTGGTAGGTGTTTTTTTTTTTTCCTTTCACCGTGGTAGAAAGAAGAGCTTTCTGTGTCAATTGGCGTTCTCAGCTGTAAATAACAGTAGCAAAAGGGCAAAACTAGGTGGACCCAATTCTGAACCTGTATGTAGTATTTTCCCATACAGTAATTGTGTTAATAGAAAGGGATCTCCAGTGCAGCGTGTGTCCTGCAGAATTCATGTGCCTGGACTCGTGAGTCTACATCCCATGTTACCATATAGACGTACATTTAACAGCCAACAGTGCTCTAGTGCAAGAACGTGCTCAGTGCCAGTGGCTACAGATGGCAGTCAGTCTAAAGAAATGTTTCCTCATCGGCATCTTTTCCATGCTTCATTGTTTGGATGAGCTATTAAACATGAGTAGGGAAAAATCTTTGTGCTACCATGGTATTGTGTAGCATTCTTTAAAAACAAAACCAAAAAAAAAAACATCCAAGTAACTTGACAGTATAATTTGGTGTGCCCTGTTAGTGGCTTGGTGTCTGTAGGGAAGCTTTATGTGCAGTTTTCTTGTATTCTAGTAGTGAAGATGAGAGCTTAAAGAGCTTCGCTATTTTGTTAGTATCTTATTTTTGTTATTCCATAGGGTAGTATTGCTATGATGGTTTTACAGCCTCTGAGGAAACTCTCTTACATGTGAGAACATCAACAAATTTACCTGGTAACTTGCATGGCCTTTGCTCTTATGGGCATGTTTCCTTCCCAAGTTTATGAATGCAGTTTAAAAAAAATCTTAAGGAAATCTTTAAGGCACCATTATTCACTGTATTTAAATACGGATAGATCTGTAGATTATTATTTGGTATTTGTGTCTATAAACTGCCCTAGATCTCTTAAGAATTAGAACTCTGATCTGATCATTGAATTTACCCAAATGTTAGACATAAGCAGATCTCGCTCAGTTGCTGCCTACATTTTTTTTCGTAATAACCATTGGGAAAACTAGGACTGCTTAAAGGAGGAAAACCTGAACAGTAGGCCGTTAAAAATACTAATCAGCATGTCCATTTTCAGGCAAAGAACATGGATCCAATACTGGATTCTGTCCTGTGGCTCATCAGGACAGAAAGATTTGTGTAGTGTTATGGTTTCCTGACAGAAGGTTTTAGCTTCACTATACAAATTTCTTTAGCACAAGGTAATTGAGTTGCTTTATATGAATCCATAGTTCAAATTCTTGAGCAAAGCTACAACAGGAGGCGGTATCTGTCAAGCTCTGAGAAAATGTGAGGGTGTTGCTTTTTTTTGGGATCCTGATGCTTCTGCTGTTGGAAGAAAGCACGTGTACATCTTGTTGGTGATATCCGACTCTGATTGCTCCCAAGGAATGGGGTAAAGTCATTGTCAGATTTTCAGACTAAAATCAAAGTTAATCTCTACTGGGAACTCCAGAGCATTGCTATCAGCTGTTCTTCAGTCCTACTAAAAAGTATGGTAGTAAGGTGCACAGATAATTGCTGGTGAACAAGTCGTGTACTGCTAATACCTTGTAGACGCTTGGAAGATTACATTCTGTCTGTTGCTTAAGAGAGGAAATGGGAATTTTTTCCTTCTCTGCTATCGTCTGCCCAAATGCTTTCAGATTAAGTTAGTATTCCAGAAAACCGATCAATGTAGGCAAGATCACTTTTAGCCAACCATCAGCTCTCTTTCAGGTGGGCATCTAGGATGCTCCCCTGGAGTTTGGGGGGCCAGTAAGTTCTTCAGTTGCCAGTCAGCTTGGAATTGTAATCGTCTGTTCCGTGTAGTACTGGGAATTAGTAAAGAAAGCTAATTAGGAAAGCTAGGGAAAGAATGCAGTATTTCTGTATTCTCCAAAGGGTCCACTAATCAGGTAAATCTTCAAAAATACAAAGTAGAACAGATTGTTCTGCTTTGTTTTTGAGGAATAAATACAGTCTTTGATAACTATAGTTACTTGATCTGTATAGCAAGTTAGTGGTGTGGATACGAAGATGTACAGCTCCTCGTGTGAAAAGCTGCTTTGATTTGAGTCTACTGCATTAGCTACAAATGAAAAAATGTAGGTGTCACCTGGACCCGTAGGTCTAAGTACACACAGCACTGTGTAACTTAAGTGTTAGATTCCTGTTTTTTCAGGAAGTAATACTAATAAGTTTGAGCTGTGAGAGGTGAATGAGTTGGCCTGTTAATTTTATTTTATCATGCTTTCCTGTTTCAGCATTCATGAAGGACTGTTTTCCCTTATCTGAGGTGCTCTTTCTCCTGTTAGTGTTTTCTGACACTGGGATAGTTGGTTTGGACGAAATGGGGGCACTTGGACTACGAGGAATGCCAGGACCTTTAGGAATCCAAAGGCCAGGTTTCTAAATAACTCTTCCATAGTTGCAAATCTGGGAGGATAGCATGGTTGCTTCTTATTTTTTTATTTTGGATTTTTTTGTTAGTTTGAAATAAACTTTTCTAAGTTACTTTTCCCATCATTTCTTCAGCTCTAGCAGTGATCACATTTGACAAGCCGTAGAGAAGATCTTTAGGCTGTGGGTATTTTAGCAGCTGGGGACTCATCCTTCTAATGCCTTGTCCATGCTATAGGACAGAGCAGATCATATTACATAGAAGAAAGGAAGAGCGTTGCCTGAATTCCATGTAAAATTTGCTTTCTCTTTAGCAAAAGTTCTCTTATGTCTGAGGAAAATGACAGAAAATGCTTTTCATCTTAAAACTGTTAATGACGTTCACATATGTGAAGGGTTCTCTCAACAGATGATCCTTAAGTGTTACCCAGCTCTATTTTCTGTTGTATAGGTAACAAAATTATGGCTTCACTGGGGCAGTGAAGGAAGCATCTATTTGCTTTGAAGATAGGATTATTTGCACCATACTAACATACTTCTTACTAATGAGCACAAGAGATCATGGAAACGTAAGGATGCATAATGAAGTAAAAACAGGATTTTGTTAAAAGAGAGATTACCTGCAAAATGCCATTTTTGCTTACAATGAAGCATGGTGATGTTTTAGAGAAACAAGACTAAGAGCTTGTCTGATCTGAAGGTAAAAGAGTTATGGATCCTGATCCTCTCGATTGATACAGTTAATATTGCACATCTGTAGAAACAATTCAGGATTGTCTTTTGTATTGAAGGGTAGGAACTGAACACTTCTTTCTTCCACCAGGATACTTATGTTCATATCTGTTCCTCTGCTTTCATTGAAGGGGATGAATGCCTTGTTCATGCACGTTTACGGTTTGTGGTGTTTGTGGGTGCTGATGTTTTGGTTTGTGTTGCGTTTGTTTTTCTTTACATAAGCAATTTTCCTTTCTTAGCTTTAGGCCAGTTTAAAGCAGTAGGATTGGTTCACCTGCACTGTTAATTTACTGAAGGTAGTGGAGAACTGCTGCTTCAGGCTAAGAAATAGGGTATGGCTTGATTGCATTTTCAGAAAGCAAAGTTTAAGTTATGTAGGTGTCTGTGATCTGATTTTTGTGGTTCACATAGTACTGATTTACTACTTATATTAAACCCTTTTCCAAAGGTTAATTTCACTTTTTTAAGAATTAGGGCATCATTCTTGTAGCTGAAGCTTGGCTATTTCTTTATGCCTGCTCATCCATCATATAAAGGAATAAGTTTCCTTGACATTAGAAATAAGGAAAAAGACTTTATACATTTGGCTCATGCTAGAAAAATGTCTCATTACATTTTGTTAGGCTGATTGGTCTGTGTCAGAAACTAGAATTAAGCAATTCTCCATCTGTAGGAGGTTAATTCCTGCCTGCATAAGTGTTTCTTCTGCCTTTTAAACTTCTGCGTCAACTGATCAGAAAAATCTTTTAGAAACGTCTAGGTTTTCACCTGCCTTTGCCATAATGACATATACTTGATGCTTCGCAGAGGTAGTGATGTTAGAGGGTCAGTTTTACTCAGTTTCATATATAGACAGTGATTTGCTAGAGAAGCTAAACTGCTTCAAGTTAGGTAGTAAGATGGTTTTGAGACAAAACTGTTTGGATATCTTGCTTCAGAATTCCTCAGGTAGTTTTGTTTTCGTTCTATGTGACTTCAGTCACATTCATTATTTATCTTAACATGGTGCGATGCCATCATAGCAGGTTATCTGAAAACCACCGGCTTTTCTACAGACTGAAACCTCAGTTTTATTGTAAACGGTTTAGCTCTATAACACAATCTTTTGGAAAGAAAGGGCCTCAACCACTGCTGTAGGAGCGAAGGAGTAGTTGCCACTAACTTGAGAATTGCTTCAGCAGTTGGCATGTTATAGAACCTGGAAATGCCAAAGTGGCAGACCTTTTTCAAGTAATTCTGAAGTTCTGAAAGGTCAGAACTTTGTTGTTGTTGTGTGTATATGTATTTTATCTTATTTTTTTTAAAGCCTGGGGAATAGGAGTATTGTTCAGAGCTAGGGTGATTCAGATGTCCTTTGAAGCTTCGATCATGCTATGTTGCAGCAGTATGCATGCTGGTCACGCACGCTCAGATGCTCTGGTCTTTGAAGCTAGCTGGACAAGGGGACACCAGGGCTTTGGTGGGGGAGTGAAGGCTGAGACAAGTTGCCTGACAAGCTTAGGGTTGGTGTCATCTCTTTCATTCTTGCAGGCTTGGGTCTTGTGCTCTTATTGCCAAGTCCTTTTCTCTTCCATTTGGAAACAGGATAATTTAGGAAGAGGATCAAAATCCATAGAAAACTAATAACTTTTACTATGTGTTCCCTCCTACCTCACCATAATAAATGTAGATAGTGAATTTCTGAGTTTAGTGGTCTAATGGTCTGTGAGCGTGGTTCTTGGTAGGATGCCTATATTTCATGGCAGGCATCACTTAAGCAAAATGTGGTCATAAAATGAATTCTTCAGCTTTGTCACTGAAGCTCACTCCTCAAGCTGTGGCAAAGCCTCATGTTAGGTGTGCATCTTGTGCTGTGGGATGTGCTTATCCTGTGGGTGCTTCAGATGGTTTCCCTCTTACGTATCCTGAATTTTCTTGTTAGTGTTTTCCTAAATGCAACACTACAGACATCTTGTGACAGATTATTTGTGTGGCAGAACTAGCTATGGAGAGTATGATTTATTTTCTGCATTGGTAGGTTTCCAACCCTTTCATTTTTCTGCTCTCTCCATAAATCTCAAATCTGTGCATATACAGGAACTGTCATAAAGTTTAGACTTCACAGTTTACTTTTGGTTTGGTTGGCTGAGTACTATGGTCTTGAAAAAGCAGAGCGCTTCCTTATGTCAAAGCAGCTCTCCTGCATCCTTGTTATTAGTTCAAACAAACAACGTAAGATGCTCTGTTTATTTGACCCAGTTAGTCTTACGCAGTTAGATAATGAGGAGCAGGGTTAAATGTCAGTATTTTTAAACCAGTTGAAAATAGTCAAGCCAAAAAAAGTATAGTATGTCTTGACAGTTTCTGCAGAAGAACAGACTTGCCTGAATATTCTCTGTCGAGGAATACACTAGTAGCCTGTCATGAACAAGCTGTGTCACTGAGAGAAACCTATTTTTAATTTGAGCAGGCTCTCCTGAAAGAAAACAAGGAATCCCTCCAATTCGTTTATTTGTAAATGCAACATATTGCAGAGATTTTTTTAATTATCAGCAGACAAAAACAATTAACAGCTTGCGGAGTTACTTCAAGGGAATTCTGGGCACGTATAACATGGTCCACGAACTAGAGGACAAATGAGCTATCTGCTAGTTAGGACTGCTGCTAGCTGTGGCTGCACTGGTACTTAAGGAACGGTTGGGTGCCTGGTGTGATGTTGAGCCACTGAGAAGTCTGAAGGAAAAATGTGAAGCTGATTTTCAAGTCTCTTGGCTTAACTGTGGCGCATAATGCTGGAATTACGATGACCCACAAGAAACTCGTTCTGTGCTGAGTCTTAGATCAGCTTGTTCCTGCCTCCTTGGTGAGAACCAAGCTGCCAGTGGTAAGCTCAGTTCTGATAACCCGTACTCACCAAGGGCAGCAACTCGCCCCTTAAGGACCTGCACCACGTCCTCCTGCCTCTTACTGCAGGGTAATGATGTTGAAATAACTGATGAGGTATTCTTCAGACAGCCTGACATTATTTAAAATAAATGAAACACTTCTTTGCCCAAATCCTGCTCTCACTTCTAGGGACAGTGCTAATACTAAATAGTTGTGCAACTGTTGTTCAGGTGACAAAATGTGCGTGCTGCAAGCACGCCACAACCTCGTAAAGCTCCCATTTTTGGTCACTGCAAATGTTGTTCATTGATGGTTTCTGCTGGCTGAGATCGAGAACATAAGATGCTTCCAGCATGTGCAGTTACGACACTCTACACATTCCCACTTCACTGGGGATTAATGTGATGCAGCTCCCTCACCATCTAAAGCTCGTTTAGGGAAGCACCTTTGTCAAAGTTACCCTGAAACCTTCTGTTTTGCCTGCCTTATAAAGCCTAGTTTGTTTTCTTCCCATCTTCTGGTTATGCTTCTGATGTAAGGTGAGGTCCCAGGTCCAAATGTGATTTTGTATTTCGCGTTTTGCAGTTCCTTATCTAACAAACAGGGTAAACAGCGACACTTTGGTGGAAGGCTCTCGGGAAAATACTTGAGCTGACAGAGTATAGCAATTCAGGTGACATAGACCTGCCAAAAAGCAAAGGTGTAGAAGCCTGATGATTATCTAGACCATTCTTCTGCAAATGTTTGTTCAATGCATGTGCCTTTGTATCTTTCGGTGCCCCTTTACAGTAAGGTAAAGAGAACCGTTCAATACATGGTCGCTTTACCTTTTCTTGCCTGCTACCTGGAACACTGAAATAAGGAAGTCCTTCATCCCAGAAGGAAACCTGGATGTTAGCCCAGTCTACCTTCATATCTCGTGTGATTGAAGTCAGGCCACAGGGCTTTGAGAGACCTTAGATAAATCCTTGGGGGAAAGAGCGTGAGGCTCACAGCAACTGTTGTGTAGCAACTTTCTGCTCGTGCAGACCTTCTAGGTCCAAGCACTTGCTTCCTTGTTAGGCTATATGTGTAGCTTCTACTCAGTATTCAACTGTGATCTGCTGTGACACTCCAGGAAACAGCAATTAACCCCTACGACAGCTAAATGCTGACGTGTTATTCAGCACAGGATAATGGCAGTAATGGAGTTACAATATCGTAAAACACCCCAATTAGGCCAACAGGCAGAAATGACAGTGAGTAGTTAGTGGAAGGCTGGACATCAAATCTTTGTCCATTTTCAGGGTCACAAGGAAGCTTTCCTCTGTTTCAAAAGATGGAGGGATTTGGTGTCTGTTATTAATTCAAACTCTTGCAGTTAAAGTATAGAGTTCACTGAAATAACAAGATATAGCTATTTGCAGAAAGACGAGGTATCAGATTCTGCAGTAAAACTGGGCACCGTTTATGTGGCTAATTGTGGCCAGAGATGTCTGGCTTTGACAATTCTCTGCTCTCAGTGGAGAAAAAAGGGTCAGCAGAGCATGTCCGTTCTGACGTGGGGTTTAGTAATCGGTAGAAGTCTGGGAAAATGTGGATGAATAAAACCAATTAATAGTTAAGGGAATTTGTATGATCTGGGTTGGTACGGTAATATCTGTGATGTCTTTATAGCAATAACATTTCCTAACTTATCTCTAAATAATATAAGGAAAGGGGGGGGGATGAGTTAAAAAACTAACGAGCTGCTTTCTTTTGAGAACTTTGGCTTTCTTTTCAAGTTATTAAAACTTAATTGCTATGTCTCTGTTAGGTTTAATATTCTCAAGTTCCCAAGGGATTTATAGTTCTATGCAGAGCTTGACAGACAAACTCTACAGTTCAGTAGACAGAGTTAATAGGTTTAGTAAATATTAATAAAATAAATCTTTTGTACAACTAAATCTTTAGGGAAATTACTCTGCTGGTTTAATTTTAAAAAGAAACGTGATCTTGATGATTTTGTGGAGTTTTCTTATTAAAATTATTTTTAGTAATTGAGGTGGGTATCATATTTATTAGATAAACTTTAATAAAACTTAAGATGTATACATGGGGTAAACTGATAGGGAACTGAATGGTGTGTTTTTAAAACTCTGTGGGAGGGAAAAAAGCTCTTTGTAAGTTAGTCATCACTTCAGGGAATGGTGTTTGTTTGACTAGAAAAGAGAAGTTTGCCTGGGGCTTTCTTACATAGCACCTTTATATCCTTGGCTGAAAAATAAAAAATTCAGGAAACCGTCAGCACGAAAGCAAATTGGGTGCTGTGTCCAGCTTTTCAGTTGAGTGGTTACCAGTGTCTCTGGGCAGCAGTTACACAGTGACAGTAAGTTTTATTTCCAGTTGTTTCTAGGGTTAGACAAAAGCCGTCAGACAACCAGCGTGCAGAAACCCGGTGCAGCAGCAGAGCTGAAGACTTGCCTCCTGAGCTACTTGTCCATGCTGGGGAAATGCCATTTTGCTCTGGCTGTATACTGGATTAGATCACTTAAGATGGTTGTACTAAAATTGACAACATTCAAACTTGACTGGTTTTGGAAGCAAAGATGCTTCTGAGCTTACCTGAAAAACCAGTGTAAAGCACCAGTTGATAATGTTAGCCAAACAAGAACAGGGTTGACATTATATGTTGCCCTGTGACTTCTTACATTCATTATACAATACAATGTAGTCATTCCTTGCAGTGGCAGTTGACAACAAATGTGTGTTAATTTTAGTGATTTTTTTTTTTTCCTTTTGAATCTGCAAGGAATGAATAACCAAATCTGCAATAGAGGAAGGGGATCGAATGAGTTACCTTGAGAGTCTGGTAGGGTAGAGTGCTTCTGGAAGAAGATGCTTGGGGTGTTGTTTTATTTTTGTTTGTTTTTTGAACGATGGAAGTACGTGAAGCTAAGAAATAGAAGCAATTTAGCTGCTTAGCTTCTTGAGGTAGGAAACCAAATAGTAAAACAGCCCCTGAGACAGATTGTTTGCCTAGTGGTTTGCCCAGCACCCAGGAGTCATGTGAGCCTTCAATAAATAAATCTGCAAATGAGAGGAATTATTCTGGCAAGAGTATTAGCAAGTGTCTTTGCCAAGAATGAGTCATTGCTATTTGTCAATATAGTAGGAGAGTGCTGTGCTCAACGAAATAAAAAGTTGTTGCTATAGCTATTGTACAGAAGTGCAGGGGAGTTACCTGTTATTAATCTCCCAAGAGCAATATAGATGTTAAGTAGAACTTTATGTGGTAGTCACTTACAGAAAAATTCTCCAACTAGGTATTATTCAAACTGCATCTTAAAGTGAGTGGTAAAGAGTCACGTAGGACCAAGCAAGCATCCAGCATATTTCATACTGTTATAAGAGTTGAAATATTTCTACTGATACTAACTTAACTTCTGCAGGGAACTTAAATGAGTGGACAGCCAAGGTAACTTGTTGCTGGGTGTTGCATACCCAATGCACACAAAATCCTGGAGTGTCTCTGCTCCTCAGTCAGTGCAGCATCTACCACAAAATGGCCTAGTTCCGTACCGGGATTTTTGGTTATTAATATACACACAGTCTAATCATTATTGCTGTCACCACTATTCAATTTTTTTAAATTGGAAGGGAGCTTGTTATGTATGAGTGCTTAACAGAAGCCTGATGTTAACGGGGACTAAAATAGACAGAATATTTTAAAGGCTAAACAGAGTAAAAATAACATGGACTAAAATAGGATGAAAAATCCTCTTTTATATCACACTAAGATATTGAATAGAAATACATTGTGCTGGAAAAATTGGCAGTGTGTTCTTTAAGACCATGTCTGCTGCCTCATAAATGCAGTTTCAATGCAGTCCTGAGCTTGGGTTTTCACATACAAAGGGCTGGCTACAGCATCCTTTCCCATTATGCATTTCTGGAACACATAATGCTTTATGAGCAAAGGTTAACTAGGGCCTGAAGGAAGCTCTGAGCTGGAAAGTACAGATATATTTGTAGCAATGAGGACCACTGGCCAACCCAAGAATTACTGCTCCTGTGTATTATGTAAAAGGTAGAACCTCTGTTGCTCAGATCTGTCAGCATCTTCTGAAGGATGTTCTGCACTAACTCATTGCAGTGTCCAACGGTGGCTAATTCCCTGACTCCCCCATGATAGGATTTCAGTTCACGTAGTCAGAAATGTAGCCTGTGTCATTTAAGAATGAATATTTTGCTCTTGGAGTTGCAAGTATTGTTACCTTAACTGTGTGTGACTCTACACTGTCCGTAGAGCTCTAAAAATCTTTACGGAGCTGCCTTTTGAAGTTAAGCATTTGTACAGAATTGTTCTTAGCGGCTGAACATATCTTGTGAGGATAGCGGAGTAAGTTATAGGAGGAGTATGCAGTATCTGGAGCCTTGTGAGACTGAGGAAAAAGTAAGTCTTGGCATCCCTGTGAGTTTCAGAAGTATTGCATACAGTCACAAAAATTGCTGTGATAAACTTGAGTATTTTGGGCACTTGATTCTTATCAGAGCTCATTTCCCCCATGTAAAGCATTTATTGGCTTCAGCTGGGAGAAAGCTTTTTGTGGTTTTTATTTTATATTTAAAATACTAACTGGCTGAACCTGGTTGTTAATTGTTACATCTTAGGTTGTATTAAATTGGACTGAGCTTAGCAAAGGGAAGTTTTCTATTCCTGGGCAGCTTGAAGGTGCTTGGAATGGTAAAGACTTTACTACTATTATTATCACTTTTTTTTTTCAAAGCAGTCATAGTTGAAATAACCAGTAATGCTGTCCAGGGAGCAGCTGAGTGGAGGCACTCCCTTCCTTTAACCTGCAAGGAAGCCAGTAGCCTAGCAGCCCTCACTCCCGCTTGTATCCTTTTTCCATGGCTCCATAAGGATGTCGCAAGGCCAGACCATCCCCAGGCAGTGCCTCTCTGAAGCTGCCGGCAGGAGAAGGGTGCGAGTTCACGCACATCAGCCTTCCCCAAGGGTAGAGCCTCTGCCAAGTAGGTAATGTCATTTGAGGGAGTCAAGTAACAAAACAAAATCTCACCCTACTGAGTGATTCAGGAATATCTTGGTGTCTGTGTCATCATCTCTTATAAATCCTAATTCACTTTTTATCTTTTTCCTGTTTTAAATTCCTCTAGAGGAGGCCTCAGGCTGTTCAGGAACCTCCAGCAGTGCACTTCTATAGCTAAAGCCAGCCCCTTTTGAGCAGTGAAAGCTGTGGTGTGGTGACAGCATATACTGAAGCAAGCATGTGTGTTTGCTTTTTCCAAAAACATCAAAATAAAAATCATTTGACTTGGAAATGAGGTAGAAATCGGCAGAAATGGTGACAGTTTTATTGCAACTTCTGGCCCAGCTGTAGTGAACAAGTCTGTACAGCCAGGCCCAGCTTCTCCTGGGACGGTGACCTTCAGCACGGGCAGTGGCTGGAGCCTGCTGCTTTCCACGTGCCTCGCAGCCAGGGGCGAGCTGGAGGCCTCGTGTCTGCAGTCTCCGCAGTGTGAAACTGGGGGCGGGCTGAGGGATTTGGACCCGTGCCACATCCTGTTTGCTGCTGCTCACACATGTGCTGCCCGTTGAAGTGAAATCAATTGATCCAAGCAAAGCTTGTTTGTACTTCCTTTCTGTTTTTGTCCCCTTATTGCTCATTCATTCGCTGTACTTGAATTGTGAGACAAAAGACTCGCGTTTCTTTTGGTGCTATGAAGATAAACAAGAGCATTGAGCGTGGATTGATCTCTGTAGAGTTGTGTAGAAAATCCTCTCTGCAAGCATCTTGACTAAATCTTACTTGAGCAAAACAAGTACATAGACCGAACAGGCTGGCTTGAATAAAGCTAGTTGGCTAATTTAGCCGTGTTTTTGCCATTTCGTGATATAATGCTTTACAGGTAGTTTAGCTAGGGATCCTATCAGCTAGCTGAACAAGTACGTAGCCAGCTGGATCTCTGCATATTTAAATGAGTTTAAGGCTAATTTCTTCAGTTTTTGTATTTGTAACATGCTCTGCAAATGCCAGTCTGAGTAGCTCTCCTGTCAAGTTCCTAAAACTATTCGATAAGTAACTCGTTCCTACGGATCTGGCAAGTGTTCTGATGGTACAGTCCCATTGCTCATACAGTGAGAATGTTTATCAGCATCATGCTTAGAATCATAGAGTACCCCGAGTTGGAAGGGACCCATAAGGATCACCAAGTCCAACTACTGGCACTGCACAGGTCTGCCCAAAAGTTCAGACCACGTGACTAAGTGCACAGTCCAATCGCTTCTTAAATTCAGACAGGCTCGGTGCAGTGACTACTTCACTGGGGAGCCTGTTCCAGTGTGCGACCACCCTCTCGGTGAAGAACCTCTTCCTGATGTCCAGCCTGAACCTCCCCTGCCTCAGCTTCACACCGTTCCCGCGGGTCCTGTCACTGGTGGTAATGGAGAATAGGTCACCTGCCTCTCCACTCCCCCTCACGAGGAAGTTGTAGACCACGATGAGGTCCCCCCTCAGCCTCCTCTTCTCCAGGCTGAACAGGCCCAGTGACCTCAGCCACTTCTCATCTGTCTTCCCCTCTAGGCCCTTCACCATCCTTGTAGCCCTTCTCTGGACACTCTCCAATAGTTTCACGTCCTTTTTGTACTGTGGTGTCCAGAACTGCACACAGTACTTGAGGTGAGGCCGCACCAACACAGAGTAGAGCGGGACAATCACATCCCTCAACATGCTTGTCTAATCTAGTAGTGTTTCTACCTCCTCAGCATATGTACCTACTTTCTTTAGCAGTAAAATTGATTGTTTTTTTTAAAAAAAAAATGTAATCCAAGGTAAAGATTTGTGGTCCTGCTGCCATCCTCCCCATGAGATATAGAACTTTTACTTCTAGCTTTGGGGCATGAGGGAAAATCCAGTTTGCTGCGTCTTGGCTGCTCCAGCCTTCCTTCTTCAACAGGTTTCATTATGCTTCCCAGGAGTGTCCAGAGGCTTGTTTTTCAGGGCATGCTTGGTATTTTCTTTACTTGGGGTGCTCCTCAGCCTTTATCTGCTCAAGCATTTTCAGGAACTTCGGCACCGTTTGGGCTCAAATACGAGGATTGTCAGACTCAAGCGTCGTCTTCCCAGTGGCTCGTGAAGGCCGCCTCAGGCAGGGCAGCGCTGCCTTGCTGGCTGGCTGCCTCCTCTGCTCTGGTTTATTACGAGCCCTGAGAGGGCACAGACGGGCCTGAAGCCAGGAATGAAGTGGCCAAAGTAGCCTGTTGCGTGCTGCATATTCCCTTAGGCAGCCTCTGAAGGGCAGGATGTCTGAATTAATTCCTTAACGAGTCAAAGTGATGTTCAGTGACTCGAAGTGAGCTTAGGAGTCCTTATGGCAATTGCCATCGGATGGGGCTGGTCAGTAAATGTGCGTGTTCCTGCTTTCCCAGAGGCTTTGGGGAAAGAGGCGAGGTCATGGAAGTACAGCTCATATCAGATCCTTCTGAAAACACCTTTGTGTGTTTCTTTATTGCCTAGTCAGCCGTGGGTAAAAAGAAAAAATATATAGTCCAAGGAGCGCAAGTAACTTCTGATGTTTGTCATGCTTTAAAGGTAGAAGTGAAATCTCAAAGGGTATTTCAAGAACTGTAAGTTCGCTCATATTTCTCTTCAATACCTGTATTGTATCTAAATCAAAACCAGGGCTTTAAGAAAACAAGTTGGGTTAAAAGCAATCTGCTGCTTAAAAGCCAGTTTTATTACAGAGCTTGCCTGTGCTAATCTGCTGCTCTGGAACTTTCTCAGCTCTGCTTGGAGAAACAGATTCGATAGTACGCGAGCACTTGAAAGGAAGACTAATATGACAGGTTGGCCTGTTGCATGCATGGGACTGCCTTGAGTAGCTTTCAGTTTATAGTTTGCTGTTTGGCTTAATGCTCAAAGTAGTTTCCTTTTACTTAAGTACTAGAATAACTTTGGCTATGCTCTCTGACAGCGGTATGGCCTCTGTTACTTACACTAGCATGCAACTGAGCTATTAACTGCACAGATGCTAATAGTGGCTTTTTTTTTTTAAGGGGGATTTTGGAGAGGAAACTGGGAGTAGAAGCCTAAAAGTAATTGAAACTGGCTTTGCCCTAGCCCCCCCCTTTTTTTTATTAGTCTGTAGAGAGGAAAATTCTGTCTTTCCAGCTTCATTTTGATGTCTTACAGATTGACTTTACCTCCTGTGAAAGGTACAAACAAAACTTTTTTTTTTTTCACACTAGAGATATAATGTAGGTTAGAAACGCTAGATGATTTTCCATAGTGAACATGATTTTTGGGAAGTGCTTGTCTGTACTGGCAAGATGCTTGAGCATGAGGATATTATGTTGAAGCAATCTTGTCTTGTACAAATCGATCTGCTCAATTCTGTTTCCTGTGGATGGCATTCTTTTGGAGACAGGATGGGTTCTCTCATTGAGTGTTTGTCCCACTGTGGCTACTGTTCAGTCTTTTATTTGTTAATGAACATGGATTTCATGTTTGTTAGCAATGGTAAAACTTATTCACTATACTCTTGGCTATGTTATGGGCTGTTCTTTGTCTTCCTTGTAGAAAAGTTTTTCTACTGACACTGAATCAGGATGATAATTATATATTATATCAACAAATATTATATACCTACCATGGTATTATAATGGTGATACTGTAAATAAGCGCTATTTTATAGGTATTTCTATACACATATATAGATTAATACCTCTATTTTTTCTCCTGGTAGTAAGTTATAAGCTAAATTTCATGCCCAAGCTGCAGTGTCATTTTTTTTTCGGCTGAGTTCTCCTTTGTAGTTTGTGGTCGCCAGAGTGTACTAAACAAGTTTAATACAGAATCATATGTTTAAGACTCTGCAGCACAGAATCCCATACCTTCATGATCTAAAGCAGAAGGTTGTGGTATCTTGACCTGAAGATAGCTGGTCAGCTAAGAGGTTAGCTTTTCTTTGGGAAATGACTTGGCAGATGCAAACTCTAAACAAGAACTTGCTCCTACTTCGGGGAAGCTGGATTATTTTACTGAAAAGAGAGAAAACAACTGGGACTTGTTTGTTGAAAGTAGAAGGAATTGAAACAAAAAGCCTATTTTGCTGAATACATTTAATAAAGCTAAAATATCAAAACATAAAGACACTAAGGCATTCTAGCTTGTTAGCAAAACTAACAGGCAGCTTCCTCTTGGCAGAGTACAGTCACTTGTAATAATTACACAGATGTGTTAGTGTGCAGAACAAGAGTTTCTTGTGCTTTCTGTAGTATGAGTCACAAGCTATCTTGTGTATATCGTAAACTGTTCTGTGGTCAACTGTCTAATATGTATGGATAGCAATAGACAGTCCCATATAGAGCATTCTGGAAGTAAATGAAAATGGTGTAACCAGCCTAATCCTGGTCTTGGTTTAAAGAGAACAGGGTTTTAGTACACTATATGAGATCCCCAGTCTTCCCAGGATGGACATGTGCTTCTTGCTAAAGTTAAAATAATAAAAAATAATGTCAAACTGAACAAATGCAGTATTGTCTTTCATGGCATTTGAAGAATAATGATGATGAATTGTCATTTTGACAGCAGTTGTTTCTACAATTGTTTCTTGTACTGCAAGCTTGGCACTTGGAGCGCTAAGGGCAGCATTGCAAAAGGCTCATGGCTTTCAGGATGGGGCCTTTGGCAGTCGTGGGGCATTGAATGTCTGGTTGGGATGCCAGTTTGTTGGGCTGAGAATGGTGAGATTTTTTTAAAGAAATCTTAATCATTTTGAGTGAGAGTTTGCAGTGGAGATCGATGTTTGGAAGATGCCATTCCAGTTACCTGTGTTACTCTTCATCTAAAAAAAGTACTGTTGCAGGAAATCAGCAGCTTTATTTCAGGAAGCTAAAATGGTAGAATGACCACTTTGGGCAGCGTGCACTGCCAGGAAACTTCGTCTGTGAGATAGTGAGATAACTGCTTAGTGAAATCTTCAGTCAGTTTTTCCATATTAAGAGGTTAAAGCCTCTTTTCCTTCCTACTTGTCTTCTCCCACGGCCTGAGCCCCCAGCTCATGGGCTAGAGGGCATTTCATGTGTACTCCTTGATCAAGACATCCCATTGCCTCACGGAGAATATTAAGCTTAGGATGCAGTCATCTGGCACTGCATCAGCCTGGACTTGAACTGCATGGGTAAGTGCTGAAGTGTTCAGCTGTTCAGTGCTGCTGCTTACAGCAGTCTCGAGCTACCTGACTTGCAGGTTGTCTGACAACTCTTGACGCAGGATGTGTATTTGAGTTGATGTGTCTGACTGAAATATTTGGAGATGATTCTTCTGTCATCAAACACTGTGAAAGAACATTTTCATTCTTCTCCTTGAACTGTATGGAGTTTGCTCGGAGATGAATGTACTGCTGACAGGACAGAGGTGCCTTCGGGGTACATTTTCTTCCCTATTTGCTAAGTTCCCAGGCTCCTACATAACCAGTTTGTTATCAAACTGAAAACATCCTTGAATAATTATCTGTACCTTTTGATGGTCCAGTACATCTGGACTTTCAGCTGCCACTGGAGACATAAGACTTACTGATATCATCTGTTTATCTAATTTTAGTCAAAGATTGGGTCTATATGTGATAACCTGAGACTTGCTATGCAGATTAAAGATTCTGTATGTAGATGTTTTAGATTACTTGGCTTACTGTGAAGAGATTTCAGCTTGTAGTTAGATTCTAAACTATAAAAATCATCTCAGTGCAGTCATCTAATATTTGTGGGTCCTTCATATAGATGTTTTTCTTGGCATGTGATAGATCGTATTGATCAAGCAAGATCACAATGCAATTAAATACACAGGTATTGCTGAGTAAAAGCAATGAGAAAAGTCATTTGTGCTTTAAGAATGGATTTTTGTCTTGCCTCATGTTCTTAGTGATGTTGGCAAGATGCTCTATATTTCTGTAATATTTTTATATGTTGCAGTTCAAGCAAACGTGGTGAGGTTACTTTCAAATGGATTTGGATAAACAGATGAGGTATTGCTGGAAATGCTTGTGTGAAGTTGTGGTATCCGAGCTTATCAAATACAAGTATGTATTATCGTATATACCAAATAAATATGGATGATGAACTGGCTCAACAGTAGAACTCAAAGGGCTGTAGTGAGTGGACTATGCCTGGCTGGCAGCCGGTCACTCGCGGTGCTCCCCAGGGCTCAGTGCTAGGGCCGGTCCTGTTCGGTGTTGTTATCAGTGATCTGGATGCAGGAGTGGAAAGCATCCTTAGCAAGTTTGTTGATGATACTGAACTGGGAGGTGCTGTCCCTCTCTGGAGGGACAAAAGGTCTCCCTGAGGGATCTGGATACCTTGGAGCACACTGGGCAATCATCACCAGCATGAAGTTCAACAAGGGGAAATGTGGGGTGGGTGCTGCAGCTGGGACGGAGCAGTGCTGGACACAGGCACAGGCAGGGGGATGAGGCTGGAGAGCAGCTTAGCAGGAGGGGACCTGGGGGTGCTGGTGGCAGCAGGCTCAGTGTGAGCCAGCAGCGTGCCCATTTGGGGCAAAAAAAAAAGCTGCATTTTGGGGTGCATTGAGCAAAGCACAGCCAGCCAGTCATAAGGGTGATTGTCCCACTGTATTTAGTGTTGGTACGGCCTCACCTTGAATATTGTGACCAGTTGTGGGCCCGTAATATAAAAAGGATGTTAGGGCACCTGAATGCATCCAAAGGAGGGCGACCAATCTGGTAGAAGGGCTGGCAGGCATGTCCTGTGAGGAGAGGCTGAGGACACTTGGGGTTGTGTAGTTTGGAGGAAAGGGGGCTGAGAGGTGACCTCCCTGCTCTCTGCAGCTCCCTGAGCAGGGGATGCGCAGAGGGAGGTGTATTGGTGTTGCAGATGGTGCGTTGTATTTTAGAGGTAAGTTTGTGGTACGTCATTGATAGTGGTTAAGAGGTTCTTGTGTAAAGCATAGTGCTTCAGGTTTCGGCAGGGAGGACATTAATAAATGTAAGCACTTTGTCTTGAATTCTCATCTTAATGTGATTTGTAACATATTGGTCACTGTGCAGGATGCTTCTAAGTGGATTATATTCAAAAACTGGTTTGGAAGTAGTTGACTGTAAATGGGAGATTCTTTAGTCAAGCAGGGGTAATCCTTGGTTAAACACTGCTGAATGCTTCCGGCAGCCAAATGAGTTTGCAGATGCTACCAAGCCGTGAGGCTGCTTGTATCTGTTGGGGTTTTTGGACTGGGTTTTCGAGTGATTTCTCAAGAGAATGGCCTGAAAGAGATCGGATGCAGGTAAAAAGATGAGACTTGAGATCTTGCTGTCGGGCCGGAGTGCTCAGCTGCATGAACACAAGATGGGCAGCAGAAAAGGAGTCAGTGGTTCACAACTGCTTGTGAATTAAGTGTTAAATTGTGGTGAAAAAGCCAAAACACCAGCTGGAAAGTAAGGCACAGGAATAGAGCCTACTCCATTCAACACAGGTACTGCCTCATCTGTGGCCCTGCTTAACCATGTAGTCATAGCCTGCTGTCTATACCACTGTGAAGTTTGCTTTTTGGCATTGTGGCACAGTTTTAAGGGTTGGAGAAGGCCAAGGTAGTTTTTTGGATGCCCTTAAATGCCCCTTGGATGCCCAGTCCTTCTCAGTCCTCAAGGCCCAGAGAATTTTTTGAATGCCCTTAGATTCCCTTTGGTTTCCCAATCCTTCTCATTGTGAAAGTGTAAAAATGCTTGTCTGAATTTTTGTGAGTAGAACACGAAGTCCGTGTTGTTGTAGATTGTATTAAGACATGCATATTCTGATATTAATTATCAGATTCTACTTGTGTTTTGAGTGTCTGTTTAGTTGGCCATAAACCACGGCTTTTGGATCAGTCATATATAAGCAAGTGACACTGCACCTGGCAAACACTGCGATGTTTGAATTTGTATTTACACAAACAATTTAACTCTAAAATAGAAGCACTTAAAATATATAACAATGCATATAATCAGCTTTTTGAAGGTAGATGAATTATAGGAAGTCAATAAAGAGGGGAGGCAGGGGAACCTGGCTAACAAATCCTGCAGCTTTGCCACTCTACTCAAGAAATGTTCTTTACCAGGCTTTGTGGTGATGTACTCTGCACTCCTGCTTATAACCAGGTCTTTGGAAGTTGCCTGTCTGCTTTCAGAGACTTGTTTGCTCTCCTGCTTGAGTTAGATGCCAAAACCTGGAACACTGGCCAAAGTAAGTGTCTGTTTTAGAAATGAAGTGGTATTTCTTCCTTGGTTTGAAGAGGGGTTCCAAGGTGAGCGTTTGCACATGTGCTATTTATTGTGGAAAGCACTTCCAGTGACTCCTCTGCCCAACAGGTGTTGCTCTAAATACTTATATCGTGTTTCAGCAGCTTTGGTTTCGACATCAGTTTGTCTTGCCTGTACGTTCATTATCCCGATTCTGCCAGACGTCCTTACAGATCCCTCAGGTACAGCAGCCAGACGGTTTGAAATGAAAAACTCTTCTAAGTTGCAATCAAGATACAGTGGAAAATTTCACATAAAGTAGGGCTGGCAAGTGTTATGCTGAGTGGGGGTTATGCAGTGATGTCCTCCATGAAGACATTTAACCAGGGGTCAGGGGACGCGGCAGGCATTTTGACTTAAAACTTTCTTTTTCAGTACATTAAAGTAATTGATACACGTGATTACTCAAACTATCTGCTCTTAGGAATGAAGTAGCAAAAGTCAGTAAAAACAACTTCTTGTTTGGGTGCAGTACGTTGAGCTGGCATATCGGTGTGTTCCAGAACAGTGGCTTAGCAGATAGTGTGATTTATATCATCACATGGACGCAGAGGGGTTTGGACATGATTTACAGGATGATGGAAGAAGCTAACTTGGAAAATCTTTAAATGCTGTAGCTAGCAATACTTTCTAGATTTATGATAGAGATAGCATGTAAACAAGTAGTCGACTTACCTTACAGTTAAACTAAGTGTTAGCTTAACATCTTACTGTAGCAGCATGTTCTGTGAGGATGGATTTAATTCCTTTGAGATGGAGAAGAGCATGCAGGAGGAGAATGTAAAATATAGAGGCCAGAGAAGGCCAGAACGTACGATTGATTTATCCTTGCTGAATATTTGGCTCACTGAGGTTACAGATCCAGGGGTGAGTCCTTCCCTGCTTTAGATGAAGAGGCTTTCTTGTCTGTCTGCATCATGCTCCTTGCCATTTAGTTTTCTTTTCAAGACCTCTTGCCTTGTGGTTCATACATCACACCGTGCTTAGAATGAAACGTGAACATAGCTGCTGCACAAGTGAGATTTCAGTTCTGTCTCGTGCTATCATCTCCGTGGCTCTGTAAGCCTTCCCAGGGAATAACAGGGAAGGGAAGGGGAAGAAGAGATTTATAGCTCATCTTACAGCAGTTGTCCAGTTTCTCTCTGGGTATCAGATTGTTTTGTAAGATTAAATTTAGGGAAGAGTTGTTATCCTGCAGGATAACAACTTTTGCACCCGAGGCTTTTAAAAGTCCTAATGATTTTATTTTTTCTTGGCAAGTATTTTATGCTGTTGTTTCGTACTGGATACCAAACTGCCTCACCCACTAATGTTTCTTACTGTAGCATGCAGACTTCCCAAGCTCCCATGGGAGCGAATGCACTCTATAATGTGCTGTTGTTAAACAAAATAAAACAAAAACCTCTAAATAAGAACACTTACGCTTTTGTTACATAGCCCATGTAGTTCTTTTGATAACCAGTCCTGTTTTTGTCAACTCTTGTTTTCAGTGAAGTCAGCTGAGCTTCATGAAGTTAACTCCATTTTCGTTGACTTCCAAGTTAACTCTAGGCATCATGGTATGATTTTTAGTATTTGCTATGTTAAATTAAAAAATAATACTCTGGGAAATTGTAGAGTTTGCTTATGTCAATGTCGACCTTTAAATACAAAGCTGGGCATAGCAGGTGTTTTTTCTGAGGCTTTAGAAAGCGAGAATATACAAACACACCATTAAAAAATTTGTTAGGTTCTGAGTGCAGTCCAGAGAGAAGACCACACAAAGTCTGCTTCAGGATGTTTTCATTTTCTGCCCATCGACAAATTACATTCTGCTGTGGAGATTTATAACAGTGTGCTAATGATGTTACTCCATCGTCTGGAGCGAAAGTATGCACACACAGAACAGTAAAATCTGCAAGTTTGTTTTTAAGACAGTAATGCAAGTAAGTGGATTGTGTTTGTGCTTGTAACTTGTTAAAATGGAAATGGGGAAATAAACAGGAAAAGCACATGGGGTAGGTTTGTTCTGGAGTACACCTCTGTGTCTTGAGTTCAACGCAAGCGTGAAGGCTACAACATTAACCCTTAAACACACTTGGGTGAGTTCAAATTGCTGATATTTTTAGAATCAAAATCCAACCCTTCCCTCAGTAGTATCAAATGCACAGAAGTAGAGGAGAAGTAACAGAACTTCCTTAGCTTCCTCAGATTTTTGGAGCTCTGCAGTTGACTGTAGCGTGATCCTTGTTTCATGTGCTCTGAAGCTCTCGTTTACTTGGTAGCCGTGTGTGAAGGGATTCCTATGCCCTTGTAAAGCTCTAATTAAACTGGTGATGTTGCTCTGGTTAAACAGAATGCTTAAGCGTGTGCTCAGGGCTACTAAACTGGTAGACCTTTTAGTCCTTATGACTTTTATCACGTTGTGACCTTTAAATAAAATGGTATCTGTATTTTTAATGTGTGTGTGGGGGGGAAATCTGTCTGGTATGCCAGTATAATGGGGTCTGACTGGCAGGCCCTTCTCTAGGATTCCCTGGAGCAGCTGGATGCTGTGTGGGTATAAAGGAAGTTTTGAGGGAGGGGAGGAACAAGTTCAGTGTGGATAGTTGAGACGCTTTGTAATATTCTGTTTTTTCAGAATTGCTGACAAACTTTCCATTTACTCTTGATGGGTATTCACCAAAAACTTCAGTGATACTCCACAGGTCTGAGTTTATCCAGGCACTTTATTAGGACTAGTATTGATTTCTCCTCTATCGTGCTTCTTCTGGTATAGGATTGATTTATTCCTGCTTGATGTGACTCAAAGAAGAAAGTTATCCCTTGATGTCAAACACAGAGTAAAAGCTAGGTATCAAAGTAGAGATTTCTGTTATAGTTACCAGTAATGAGTTGCCCATGGAAGAATGTATTTCCCTACGGTTTCCAAATGTTTGTTCATCTGCTTACTGAGGAAGTCTGTAATATAC
This sequence comes from Anser cygnoides, assembly GCF_040182565.1. NCBI lineage: Eukaryota > Metazoa > Chordata > Aves > Anseriformes > Anatidae > Anser > Anser cygnoides. The sequence continues at coordinate 191,220,993 of NC_089873.1, forward strand.
CCAGTGAGATTTGGGGCTGCTTTCTTTTGCTTAATTGCACTGGCCTACAGGATCAGTAAATAGGCTTTTTTTTTTTTTTTGAACAACATTTGTAAGTAGTTGGAAGGAACACAAGTAGGAATCAGTGCTTCTTTACTGTGTCAGCTATGAGGTTGTAAGTTAGCAGCGCACATGTTTATGGAGAGCTTTACAAAATGCAGTTTAAATGGGATGCTTGGTAAGTCATGTGTTCTTTGTAGCTTTCTGTGGTGTATTAAACCTGCTACTAATTCTGTGACATCTTACAGGCAAGATGAGTAAGATACAGGCATGACCAGGGCATGAATAAGACATATATATGCATAGCCACAGTAACAAGTTGTGGAGAGGCTAGTAAAGTCATCTCATGAGAAACACCACCTTCTGGAAGTCATCCTGTTGCTGCGTGCCTTCTTTGGCTCTTGCTTTCTTTGGGCAACAGACGCTGGATGTTGAATAAGTCTGTTGCGCCTGCTCTCTAGTTCTCCTCCTCTGCACAGCAGATGGTTTGCCTCAGTCCTTCATCATGCTTTGGGGCAGGTGGAGAATCAATGGAAAATGAAGGAATTTCTTGTAAAGCACCAAAGGGCTGGCACTTTTGCCAGCCAGACAGTGAGAGAAGTGTGACTTCTTTCACAGTGCTACACAGAGAGTGAGGGCAGGGACTGTTTCCCTCTGCTTGAATTAGTCAGAGAAGGTTTTTCTTTGTCCTGTGAATGGATTGAGAAGAAAGGGGCTAACCCTGCGTTTGAGAGCAAGAGAAAGGCTAGAGCATGACTGAGAGGTAGCAGTGAAAGGGGGAATAAAAGCACTCCAAGATCTCAGAGCAATAGTCCTTGGGTTAAAATTCTGTTATTGATGACATTACCTAAAGTGCACCCCATACCATCGCTGGGATTTCTGTGAATGCTGTTACTCCAAAGTGCTGCTATTGAAGTAGACACAACAGCTGTCCTTCCCCAAAGACATAGCCCTGTTTTTCCTGGACCGATCTGTTACGGTTTAAGCACAGTCATTTATTTTGTGTTTATTTTTCAGGGACAGTGTAAATAAAGCACGCTGTGAAGTCATAAATCTAATCCCTCACAGCTTAGTGGGGAAGGAGAGATTGACACGTTCGTTATTGTAATGAAGAAAGTGCAAAATGTAATCTGTGTCTGAAATAGCTGCCCTGTGCTGACAGTACCCCGTACAGTCGGTTGTCATACTCATTAATTTAATCTGCAAATTTGTCTCCTATTTGGGGCTAGTTTCTTAGTTTGAGTCACAGTAAGTGTGTTTGGAATACCATGCAAATGAGTGGGGCTAGAGAAATAAATTGAAAAGCAGCTTCTGCTTCCTTTTTCTTTCATTTTTGTGTGGAAGTGGCCCAATTCTCTTCCCGCTTGTCTCACCCTGAATAAGTTCAGTCACGTAATTGTCACTCCACTTATCTGATCCTCTTTTCCTGTTCTTCCTCCTCCTCTTCCTCCTCCTTTTCCATTCAGTAGTGCTGTTTTGACTATGTTCTCAACCTCTTCACCACCCAAAATTGCTTCCATTTCCAGTATTTCTTTTTTTTTCCCCTTGCCTACACACTGTTCTGCATCCTGCTTTTACTCTCAGATGAGGTCACCTCTCTCCCCTTGCTGGCTTTTTGATTCACTTCCCACAGTTCTGGATGGAAACTCAAGATCGAGGACTCTTCTGTAACAGGCCCAGTCTGGCTCAGGACCTCCCTGAGCTGCCAACTGCTGGGGGCGAAGAGGCTTTTTTGGGGGTTATTGGTATGTGCCTGCTGCATGTCTTGTTCCTTGTTTGGCTTTGGCCACTGACATGATGGGGAGCCTCTGTTTTGATTGATTATAGCTGTTTTTCTGTTGTATTTCACTGTCTTTATTGTTGTAAAGCTGATCTGGTCAACCTTGAGAATCTTCTGAAATAGCTGATTTGAGAGTTGGCATTGGCTTGGAAGTGCTGTAATGTTCAGCAGATTTGTGATGTATGTCAGACTTGGTTTTTACTTAGTTTTCTCATTGAAAGTGTTACTCATGTAAAAATATGTAGCCTCTGATCACCACAGTGCGCTCAGTCTTGGAGCTCAGCGCACTGTGGTGGTTGTCTGTCTTAAAAGAAGTCAGATGAAGCTCAGTCAGTACCATGCATGAAAAACATTATAAAAATTAAATTTGGATCTCTGGTGTATTTTTCTGTCTAGAAACAAGGCCATTTTCATTTGAGCTGGAAGTAACAAGACAAAGGAAAAAATCCTTTACCATGACATTATGAACACATGCATTTAAAGATCACTTACATAATCCCCCCGTAGCATAAATCTTCTCAAAAAGACTGAAATCGATGGGAAAGGAACACTTTTATTGCTGGTTATTTCATTAAAACATTAGTGGGGGTGATTAGAGTCCCACGTAGTTTGGGGTGATCCTGCTGTTAACTGTGGTGAAACTGCAGGTTGGCCTAAGCAGCTGGGGGGGAATCCGGCCCTTAGCCAAGGTTAACCTGCAGCATTTCTTTACTGGGTACTCTTCAAAAGCATTTGTCCAGTCCTAAAATGTCACATCTGTATGTTAAGAGACTGCTTTTGTGGGAGTTTACAATACTGTGGCAGTTTTAATTAGCCAAATAGTTGAAAGGAGCTTTCTCAGGAGTTCAGTATGAGTTGAAACATGTCGCTGTGTTGGTCTTGCACCAACTGCAGACGAGCAGCATTGCACTGTAGTGGATAACATGGAACAATCTGAGATGCAAGATGCTTCTGCATGTCTATGGAATGTGGGGTGTAATGCAGACAGTTCATCTTCTGCAGGCTGGGAAAGTGTGGGGGAACAGGTGTGTTTATGGATACGCTATACATGGGAGAATGCTTCTCAGCTGGAAGATGAAATCCATGTAGGAAGGGTTTCTATGGGATGTTTTGGACAACTCAAGGTCTATATTGTCCAACTGTATTTCTGGCTATGAACTATAGGATGTGCAGATACTGTAGAAAATCCTGGTAGATACCAAGCATGTCTTCCACGCATGCTATATTGACGTTTCTGTACCTGGCACCCCTTACGTAAAATAGTCATCTAACCTTCTACAATGGGAGGAACAGAATTACATGCATAGTTTTTCATCACTGTATTCACAGAAGCTGAACGACTTTTCTGTTCTTTTATAGTGCACAGCAACAGCATGTGAAAGCTTAAATCAAGGAATTAAGAACGTGTAGTACAAGGAAACTTTTTCTTTGTGCTTTTTTTTTTTTTTTTTTTGCTCCTTCATATATAGATGTTGGAGAAATCACCAATGAAAGTATTTTAGGAGCATAAACTTGTTTCCTACTATTTCAATAGTGGAATATGGAACTGAAACTTTTGACTCTGATGGATGTGACATGATAGAAATGTAACTTTAAATACTACTTCTGCCATCCTTGTTTGGGGGGCTCCTGTATGCAGGTTTGTGTACATCTTTGGTTTGTTCAGCCACTTGAAAAGCTACCAACTTCTTTTGTGAGTTGAACATAGAGGGAAAAATCCAGATTCCACATGAGTGCTGGCCTTAGCTCAAGTAATCTGTGTTCTTCAGGACCAGCAGATGTGTAGTCCAGAGGAACTAGCTTAGCTACATTATTTTTATTTTTATTTTTATTTTTATTTTTATTTTTATTTTTATTTTTATTTTTATTTTTATTTTTATTTTTATTTTTATTTTTATTTTTATTTTTATTTTTATTTTTATTTTTATTTTTATTTTTATTTTTATTTTTATTTTTATTTTTATTTTTATTTTTATTTTTATTTTTTAACATCTTTTTATTAAACTGGAGATGCAAATATGAAATATAGCACTTGACAACAGTTTGTGGCTTTATAATCCTCTGGAGAAGTCTGCATCTATAAAAACAATGAGTGGATTGCAATGATACATAACACATTTTCATTTCTGACAGTTATAACTCTATTCTAGTGGCTTTTCTTCTTCTATAAAGCAAATATATATGTGTGTATATATATATATATTTCCTTTAGACCACAACTGAAAGATCGTAAATCGAGTACCTTTAAATATCAGTAAGTAGAAGGATATGTAAAACTTGGTTTAGCACAGAGTAAAGCTGCATAGTTTTGAGATGACCATGAGTGCATCTTCTATTTTTGGTTGGTTTGAGTGGAGAAAGCAGGTGAGAAGCTGCGTGAGGATTTGCTAAAACAAAGGTGTTACATTTGCATAAGCCTTTTTTTTTTTTTTAACAAAATGAAAAATGGGAAAATAATGTAGTCCAGCAGGTAGTGATAATTTATCACTTAAAAAGCAGTATATGAGTTGCTGGCTACTGAAGTCTTTGCTTTTCATATTCTGCTATCCCATGTTTCATGAATCTAGACCTCTTTCAAAAAGTGTGTATACACTTAAGATCATGAGAAACTTCTCGAACCATCTAGCTGTGGCTAACTCAGCTGGAGCTGATAGTTGTTCTACCCTGCACAGGACTAGAACTGACTGCTTTAAACATGAACTTCATGGCGGTGGGAAGGTTGAAGTATTTGGGGTCGTGGTGTATCATGAACACTTGAATTTTCCCAGCAGCAGCTGTCAGTGAAAACCTCTTTGGGGTAGGGAAGATGGTTTGAACAAGTAATAGTACTTCAGATGGAGCTGGAAGGCAAGAAGGGCATTAGGTTTTAACTGCTCTGAAGTGTAAGAAGACATACCACCACTACTGAGGGCACGTGTTGTTCAGGAGCGGGTAGCAGAGGTGCCACTGGAACAAGGCATACGTTTCTCACCAAGCTGATGCAGCTTTTATTGATGTGTGACCCAACCTAGAGTCCTTGCATGAGGTCCTGTTGAAATGCTAAATCGTGTCAGTGCTGGTTTGGTGCATGTGTACTGTGCAGCCTTGCATAGTCTGGGAATGCCTCGTACCATTTTAGATACACTTGTTATATTAAGAAGAAACATGATTTATTTCTGTTTGATTCTTCAGGCAACAAGGGCTTCTTTGACTCAGCATTGTACCAGTCTGGGGGAGTCGCTGGGCAAGGAAAATGACATTGCTTTGATTATCGATGGCCATACACTGAAGTATGCCCTTTCATTCGAAATCAGGCAGAGCTTTCTGGACTTGGCACTCTCCTGTAAAGCCGTCATTTGTTGCAGGTAAGAAATTCTATATTATTTTTTTTTCTGGTAACAAAACGAGCATGAAGTTTTGGGAGACTTTATCTAGTATGTTAACTTTCCTTTCACATTTAGTGCTCTCAGGAAATACAAAAGTGGGGGAAATATTGTACTGTTCAAGAGGAAGTAAGTTGTAGTGGTGAGCCACTTGATAATATAATCGATTTCTCTGCTGTGAGACTGCTGAGAAGCTGGGGCTGTGTTGGAAGAGGCAAAAAGGAAGACTGTAGAGAAGTATTGCTTCTACACCACAGCCAGGTCTGTGAAAGTATTCATCAGGCTGACTGACAGGCTAACAAAGTTTAAGATTTCAGTTCTTCCTGGCCTTCTACAGGATGTTCTGCAGTGCAGCAGTGTTGCACACCTTCAGGATGAGCATTCAGTCAGCTGCGTGTTCCCTCCTGGTGGCAGAACTCTGCTAGCTCTTGAGACCAGTCTGAAGAGCATGCTGGAAAGCAACTTGGCTAGTAGCTTCTTTCCTGCTCCTAGTGGAAGAAGCAGCAAGCCTTTCCCTAAAATTAAGGGTCATCTAGTAACTCAGTCTCTCTGCCTTAGTTGGTCCTAACCAAATGTGATCACTTCTATAAAATGGTAAAACTGTGCCTAGTTTCCTGACTGTAGCAGACAATGGTGATAAGCAGTGATACGTATGGGGTCACTTGTAAGCAACAAACTTTGTGACTGTCATTCGTTTTAGCTTTGGGGAAGTTTTTGATGACTTGTGGATGAAGTTAAGTTACCTTTATTTGTCAATTGTGTACGCAACACAGGAATGTATGTAACAGTACAATTTGCCCAGTTTTAAATGTTAGACTACTATTTGCTCACAGCAGAATTTGACTATTTATGGTTTTAACTGTATACAGAAGTGGTCCCATGTCCTGACTGCTACAGAAGAAAGGAAATAAGCCCAAAGCAAGTGAAAAATAAAAGTTGACCTACGTTACTTTCTGTGTAGCAGGAAGGTTGCGTTATTTTTAGCTTTGAAAGAAGATTATGTAGCATTGGAAATGGTGTATATGTGTGTGTATATGCATGCACACGTTCATGTCTGTGTGCACATCAGTGTGTATCCCTGGTGTACAGGGAGAACTGTGCCCTGGAAGGGGTTGTCAGTTTAGGTGGACAGGAATTATTTTCTAGCAGGTCCTAGAAGCAAGACCCGCTTTGTGAGGGAATGACTGTATTGGAGATCCTAGACTACTGTTGTGCAGTCTTATTTAAGCATGTACATAATAGTGTACAAAGATATTACACGGCAAAAGCAATTGCGGTCCGTGCACCTGAGGTAGATGCATGGACTAGATGCAAACCCATTGACCTTTTCCGTCTCTGACCAGTTTTTTAACCAAGTGCTGGCGTTCTGAGACGGGTCTATGCCCGAGCACAGTGCTGGGGCCTGTGCAGCTCAGCCAGCATCTTCGCTGATGACCTGACAGATGGAGTGCACCCTCAGCAGGTCTGCTGACAATATGACACTGGCAGGAGCGGCTGTTAGAGAGGGGGTCTTGTGGCCTTTCTGAGGGACCTTGGCAGCGTGGGGAGCTGAGCAGAGAGGGGTCTTGTCAAGATCAGCAAAGGGACGTGCAGAGTAATGAAAGTGGACAGGAAAAGTCCTGTGGACCAGTGAATGCTGCTGGCTGCCAGGCTAGATAAAGAACACCTTTGTCAGGAAGGATGTTGGGATACTTGTGAGGATAACAAGTTGTCAATGAGCCAGCGCTGCACCCTACCAGCAAAAAAGGCTAACAAAGCAGCAGTAGAAGTATTGTTGCCAGCAGCTTGAACACAACAGGCCCAACTGTTACTGCAATTGAAGATCAACATTAAATACATTTGTCTTTCTTGTTGGCTGAATGTTTTGCAGTCCATCCTTGTCACTGACATGCATTGGTTTCAAAGCTCTTCTTTCAAAGTACTCCATTTTTCTTGGATTCACACATTCAAATTTCTGAGTAAATATGTATTGGTAAAAGTGCTTTTCTAAAGCTCTTGACTGTCCAAGGAGAATACTCTGAAGCCACCATGTGCTTGTTGTTTCACACTACCTCTCCACGGAGGTATGCCTCATGTACAGAGCTGCTTTCTATAGGTCTGCATTCTTTTCTTTGTGCTCACTTTCCTTCGGCTTAAAGAGCATGAAGTGCTGAGGAAGTAAATTGACCCCGTGTTGTAGGCTAATGCTGTTGTCTGTGGAGGAAAGCCGACAAACACTGAGCAAACACAAAGCTTTTCTTTTCATCCTCTGCCACTACACCCTGGTAGAGGTCCTCCTGAGGCAGTTTTTCTCGAAGATTTGGTGAGATTGGTCAAAGATCTGTGTAGTTGAAGCATATCATAAATTGCAAATGTTTAGATTTATAGTTCATAATATGTATGTAATTTTCTGAAGATAATGAATGGTCCTATTTTGTAAACAGAAATGTAATACCAGGTATTTTCTCTTCTGCTATTTCATGGTCAAGCCAACAGCAGTTTTAATTATTAGTGAATTAGAAAATTGAGGAACAGTGCAGAAAATAACGTGAAGTGTAAATCAAAGGGAAAATATGATGTAATTTCATAGGCTTAAAAAGAGGAATAAAAATAACTGCGTTTTGAATCCCCAGGGAGAAAGAGGAATGCCTTTATTAGCCTTTAAGTCTTTGCAGGAACCTTCCATTTACTTGCCAGGTGCTTGATATTGAAGAAAGAAAAACATTTTTTTTCTACGCTGGGCTGTTTTTAATAGTACTTTGTGTGTCAAATAAGACAGTGCGTTTAAACTGCACAGGAAAAAAGTTTTAAAATGTAATTGGCACAGCAATAGGAAATTTCAAATTAAACGGAGTTAGTTTTCAAACAAAAATGTTAATTGGGAGGGGGATCTGGGTCTTTAAACTTAGTGGTATGACGTTTAACCACTCTAGGAGGAGTTGTGTTGCTATTCTCAACATAGCATAAATTCGTGAGACTTAATATTTCATAAATTTGCTATAAGGTTTTCATCCCCTCTGGGGTGTTTCAGCTGCATTTGGCATTCAAGGATTTTTTTTAATATACTTAAGATATACTGCACGCTCATTTGCTGGGCTTTAGGCATAAACTGTAGTTGAACTTGATTCTCAGGGGTAATCTCTTAAAATGAAACTGTAGTAAGCCTGGCCCCATTTTGCGTTCAGAGGGGGAGATGGTATCTTCTGATGGGGTTAAGTCTTCCACTGTTACATAGTCACTAACAGCCCACTGGCACAGTGGAGGAAAAAAACAACCCTTGGGAGACTGGGGAAGCTTGCAAAATCAAACCAAACAATTCCTTAAGAAAAAGGCTTGATTTTTAAAGTTTTTCCAGAAACTGACAGGTCTGATTATCTTCCCTTACACTGACTGGGTGTGCAACCAGTCCAGAGTGAGCAAAATTTGCTGTTCAGTGGAAGTAAATGTTGCCTGGATGGGAGTTGACTTCCAGACCTCATTTATGAGATCTGGGCTGTTGATCGTTGGTCTGTGGATTTCAAATGTTTCCATTAAATTTCTGTTGTTAATTATTGTGTGCAAGCAGCAAAATGTTCGAGGTGGATATGAGATTTTTTGGGGGTAACAAAATGGAGCTTCATCATTTATCTGGTGTTTGCTCCTCTTAAAGAAAGCTGGGCTTTACTGCAGATCACTGTTTGGCTTCGAATATAAAAGCAGCAAAAAGAAGCATGTAACCTGCATGTGACTGCAGCGTATTTAATTCCTTGGTGAAGAATCTGTCTTGAGTTGGAATACTTGTAATTGAAATATGTGATGTTTCAGGAAAACTTCAGGAAAAAAAAAATGTTGTTGAATAGAGGTTCTTTGCAGGCAGCAATAACTCTGCCTTTCTATGGGCTTAATGCCATATTAACAAGGCTTGCTGCAGGAAGATGCAAATCTATGGCTTTTTAAAGACTGAATCGTTCCAAGCGTTTGAAGTACTTAAGGATAAATTGTTGGACAGCAAAAGTGGAGTCCTTCCTTCAATTTCTCTAATAGGCATACGTACAGTGAAGCAAGGATCTCCAGCGAGATGGGTGGCATCAGGCTGGGACCACATCCATCACTGGGCTGCCTCAGGGTGTTCTCTTGGATTACCGTATTATTCTTTTGCTTCTTGTGCTCTTGTATTATTCTTTTGCTTGTATTACTGGCTATTTCTGCAGTACTGCGTGAAGTAATGGTGCTGGGCTGTCGTTTAAGCAGTGTATTACTCTTTTACAAATATATATCTGCAGGGAAATAAACTCAGCTTTTGTGTGTAGACGCTGCAGCCTTTTTCAGCTGAGGGAACAGTGAGTTGATGCCCTCATTAGGAGAGGGTTTGGGTGTGAATGGCAACAGAAACCAAAAAATCCCATCCTGTGTCCGAGTTTTCAGAGCTACTGGTCAGAACTTGTGGATTTGTAAATGGAGAGCCATGGCTCAGTTAGTAAAACAAATCACAATGTTTGCTTTGAGCAATTGATTTCTCCTGATGTTTTATCTTGGGTTTAGGTTTTGGCTCTTGATGAAATAGCTAACCTCAACAGGAACAGAAAGAAAAATGTCTTGATCGCTGTCTATCAGTTTTCCTGCCCAGCTTGTAACAGCTGTCCTGTTCTGGAGAGACCATCGAGTGGCGCTGCAGCTTGAAGAGACGTTGAGGAAATCCAGCAACAGTGATTTCTGTGGACTACCTGCTGTTTCCACAGGGGCAGTAGCCCTTCTGTGGTTACTACGCCCCCAGGACCTCGCTAGCTTTTAGGTGTGATAGGTGGTGCAGCTGTTGCCCGGTATCTGACCGTTGACTGCAGGGCTCTTGCCCAGCCTGACCAACTAAACTCGTCAGGTGGTAGTGGCACAAGGTGTTGGGTTTGGTACCTTGAGTAGCAGTGGAGCTGTAGTAATAGTGGTTAGAAACCGAGGAGAGAAGTAAACAAGGTGAGCAAATGCACGTTCTTTAAACCCACAGCCCTCCCCAGCAACAAAACCCAAGCCTGTTTTCCCACTTCTATTGCTATTTCAAATAGAAGTATGCACAGGGGGTGCTTGGGGTGGGGAGAAGGCATGAGCCCAATAACATTGCTCAGAGAACAGACAGTAAATGTTCTAAAATGAACGTAGCCTTTGGTTAGAGCATGTCTGCTAGGGTGTTGAAAGGGAGGGGGATTTAACGAACAGAAAGCAGATGGTGAGGGAAGGAAAAAAAAAAAAAAAGCAGAATGTGAAGAGTACCTGTTGCTAATTGTTAGTGTCACTCTGTCAGCTAGGTAATGAGAAGACAGATGAGGAGACGAGAGAAAAGTTGTCTCAGCATTGGAGTTGTAAGGCCATAGGTTGCATGCTTCTGGTCTTCCATCCTCTTTCTGAGGAGCCATCAATAATATAGCTCACAAAATGAACATCTGGAATACCTCTTAAATATTTATGCCTTTAAGTCTCATTGTTGCTGGTGTTAGTACTTGACAAAGTGATTATTCTGTGCTGTAATTTGGAATGTGTTTATTTATTAAATCAAAAAGGCGTCTTGTTGACTTTCATTAGAAAAGAGCCCCATTCTTGTGACAGAAAATTACAACACGATTCTGATTAGAAATATGCAAACTAGTTCTAACATTAATTGGTCCCAAAGAAAATTATATATGTTACATTTTCCTGTATATACATCTGATGTTTTCCCTCATCTCTCACCTACTGAATTATCAATGCTCCCTCTCTTGTTCTATTTCTGACAACTCATGACAGCACAGTATTCATCGCATGACTTCGAAAGCCATGAGGGAAGAACCATTCTGGCAGCTTTAATGTTTGTAGATAATTGAAGCGGGAGGAAGGTTTGGGGTTGCAGCATGACGTGGTGCTCTGCACTCTTGAATAACCAACACTCACAGATAATTAGAAATGATTGCCTAAACTGTCCAGTATGTATGCAGGTATGTGTAAAGCAATCTTGGGACTTTCTTATTACTTTTCTTTTTTTAAAAAACTTTTTTACTTTTTTAAAAACTAACTGGCTGCTTTGTGAGAGCTAAGTGAATTTGCAAAATGCCACCAAATCTGTGTTGAAAAGCCAGTATGGCCAGGCTTCAGGAGAAGGCTGGTCTTGCTCCTGAATTTTGGTAATTATCTTGTCCTTTGAGAGACAGAGTGCGTTTTGGCAAAATGGTTTGGCTTCGGTTATTTCTTGTTCATCAGCTTCCTGAGGATTCCTGAGCTATGACTGTTCCAGAGTCTCAATGTCACACAGCTTAACTCCTTTAAACACTAGGTACGTGTTTGAATGGGGAAAAAAATTACTGTTAATTCCAGTCACCCATCTAGTCAACTGAGAACTCAGAGTAAAGTTTCTATTCCTGAATATATTAATGTTGCTCCAAAATGTTGCTTTATCTTTCAGATATAGCAAGCACTGCAAACCAAGGTTACCATCTCAGATTCAGTATAGTTCTCTTTTAAGGAAATACATTTATCAGGTCAGAAACATCTGTGAATTACTTATATACTTTCCTAAGATTTATATTTATACTTACACCAAAAAAATACTGTCTTGACCTGTATCATTTGGTTTTTGAATGACTCAGGTGAAGCAGGTTTTGCTCCTTCCTTTAGGTAACTATTCAATTGCTTGACATCCTGAACTTAAATGGTCCCTGCTATATGGCCAAACATTTCCTTTGCTTGACTTCGTCCCATTATTATGACCATGACTATGTTAAGAATGCTTTTTTCTATTTCTTGATTTTCGAGTTGAGAAAATAATTAAAAGTAATCTGTAAGTTGAGCCACTACTCCAGTTTCCAGTGGTATTCACAATTTAGTAAAATGCTTGTGGTTTATTTTTTTGATGCTATTTGTGAAAAATATTGTTAACTGAGTATATTTGTATTGTTTTTGGAACTGTATGTTATGGTTCAGCTCGAGTACTCATTTCAGAATTTGTTTTTTATACTGGATGACCATTTGACTGACTTCTCTGGCCCATAGTTACAGTTATAAATGGAACATTTGTTCCTACAACCTTCTTCTGCGTTCATCTGAACTTCCTATTTCTGTAACCATTCTTGCTAGCCGATTCACTTACTAGCATAGTTTGGAAAAAGTTGGAGAAAAAGCATGAATTCAGCTAAAAGCAACTTTTTGTTTGTAAAGTGATAGGTTTTTTTGGTGATTTTATTTTTATTTTTGAAAAAATTATATTTTGATAGAAACTAACAATTTCTTCTCCAAGTACTGTTTACCTTACCTGTTACCTTTAAAATTCATTTGTCATCTTTTTGCATTGTGAGTCTGGTATGTAGGTGACCAAAATCTTAGTATTTCACTTGATGCATTTCATAAAGTGCAAGCAAAATGTCTGTTTTGAACAATGCTTTGATAACTCTCACAAGTGTTTCCAGATGATATCAGTTTCTTCACCATACTACAGTACTGTGACCAAATTGCTACTGGTCTTTTGAAGTTCTGAATAGGAGAAACCAGCAATGCTATGCTTAGTGCTACACTTCCCAAGTTGGAAAATAAACATTCCTTAGATACTGCACATGAGAAAACACTGTACTGCTGGAACATATGCTATTTTAGAGGAAAGATAAATCTGTGGTTTGGAAAACCTTCTGTTTCATGGGCAATTCATAGTACCGGTATATTAAGTGTTAGTGTGTTAACCCCCGTTTTCTGGCTGAATTCCAGCTCGAACAATTGCTTCTCACTGAAATTCCTGCTCTCTTCGCTTCCTACTCAAAGCTGTTGTGAGGGTGTCAATGTGAATGCTAAAGGTTGCTGAAGATTTATTTTTCTTTCTTTTTACAGTTGAGAGATGGTGCATAGTGATGCAAGTCTCTCCAGTTTGCCAGTGCAGTTGTAGATTAACCTTGATGTTAACTTCCATCAGCAAAATGCCAGAGTTCATTCAAGGTGGCTTATACTGTATATGTAATACTACATGGTCTATGACAGCATTCTTTGTCTACATACTTTCTGTATCTGGTAAGAACAGTTTATTTGATGAAGTACGTAGGTTAATTGTAGGTAATGATCTTGTCTCAAATGAAGCTTTTCCCCTAGACCTAAGTTTGCATCAGACACTCTGCTCTATTAGACCTTAATAATGCAGAATTTTTCGTGTTCAAATATCATTAGACTCTTGAAATAGTCATCTTGTTTCTTCCCCCTTTCTTGTTTGCTGTACAAAGTACCCCATCCCTGAGTTCCTGGAGCAGTATGTTGCCTGCCAGGGAGTGACAGAATATTTCCTCTTGGGCAATTCCCTTCAGGCCCACCAGGCTGGATGGAGGCCAAGGGGCTGGTGACATTCTGCAACCTTGCAACTGCTTTGTGAAGGCATCTGCCTGCATAGAAAAGGTCTTTAATTCCTCGCTCACCAAATGTCAACTGCACTTAAAGAGATTTGCTTTTCTGTATTCTTCAAATGGTTTAGAGAACATTATAAGCCAATAGGTAACTCTCCCCATCCAGGTCATTGCTTGACATTCTAAATTTCCTTTTCTGAATCATTAAGCAAGCTCTCAAAACCTTTACTAGGAGGAGAGGATAGTCATTGCTTTTATTTAAATAGTTCTTTATGATTTCTAAATTTAAATTTCTAAATTTAAATTTCTAAATTTAATATTAACAAATGCAGAAGACAAGAACATCTAAAGAAACGGTGGTGCTGCATTGCATTTAGAAACCAGACACTCAAAACATCAGTGATATCACTCAATAGGATCGTGCAAACTCTTGTGCTCTATCCCTTGGGACGAGCTTAAATACTGTATTTTCCGTTACTGAAAGTATCAGATAAGAAATTACAGAGGGAGGAACAGTCTGTTTTGCAAGTTTCTTAGAACCGCAGGGAATTAACTTGATGCGAAATCTGCGCTTTAGTGCGCTACAGGAATATGTGGGATGCTGAAGTGGTGAAACAGCTCTGTATGAAGTTTCCAAAAGGACTTGGTGTTGGTGTAAGCTGACAATTCAGTAGGTGCTTAGGTGAATGCATGCTAGCTAACTTGGAAAAATCTGCCCTTGCACTTGGTAGGACTGGGCTTAAACTCACTTCCCTGCTGCTCTTATCTCTGCAGTCATGGTAATAAGAATAAAACAACGCTTGAGGCAAATGTACTAAATCGTATTTGATTCAGTTGGCTACAATGGGAAGTAGGCTCTTTGCATTTGTTCATGTGAGCAGAAAGGTGGAGAAGCACTGGTCACAGAGGGCTGATTTTTTTTGGCACACTTCGTATGTGCCTGAAATGTGGCAAGATCTGTAGCCTTAACTTTTCTTTAGCTGTGTGAGTAAAACCCACCATATTCTGAAGGGCAATTGAGGCTGCCCATCTGGGTATCTTGCTAAATCTCTACCACCGTTAGTGGGTGGTGTGACAAGCTTTTGGGGGATTCAGACAGTTTCCTTTTTTACAGTTGCTCAAGGACAGTAGAAATCGTCTTTGGCAGACAAGGTTCTCCTGTCTGTGGGGGTCTGATATCTGCTAACAGTCCTCTGGAAGTCATGTTCCGCTGCTTATGCACAGCAATGCTCAAGTCATCCTTCAACAAAGAAAAATCCTTTTTCTTGCCAGTAATTCTCATGAATGCTTTCAAGAAAAGGCAGACTAAGAAATGGGAATAATAATTCCTGCACTTAAAACGATATTATCAAAAGCTTCAGAAGAACTTATTTTCTGTTATACTTCTGCTACCATTCAGCTTAAGAGAAGTCACTGTTGTGAGCAACACCAGCAGGGTTAAAATGGTAAAAACGAGGTGGTGGCTTGCTGGAGTCGATGTTCACCTCTAGGCTTTCCTTGTGTTTTCTCTGAAATCTCAGGCTTAGGTAGCTCCACTCTATTCTGGGGAAACTGCTTTTATTCCTCTTGGTGTCTGTGTTGCCTTTAGTTCTCTTCTGCTCTTGTTAACTTGTTTCTTCTGTAATATCTAGAGTGGATGATGGTGATAGGCACTGAAAATGGTTGTCTTTAGTCTTGCTTCTTCACATCCCCCTTGTCTTACTGTTCTTTATGTCATGGCACACATTTAGACTTTAAATTGCTCCATCTCACAGGTCTTCTGTGAAGTCTGACTTTATAAAATATGCTGTCTTTGTGCATTTCTATTATTGATTTATTTATGTCCTGCATATACCTTTTGTATACAACACACAGAATCTCAAGTTCCTACTAGCAGCTCTTTGATCAGAGCTTCTAAACCTGTGGAGGGGGTTACTCGCAGTTATTTGCCAACGTGTGATCTTGAAAAAGCTGCTGTGTCTGGGCCCTAGTAAGGAACAACAACAACAACAAAAAAAAAACACAAACAAAAAAAAGCACAAACAAACAAAAAACCAAAAAACTAACAGAAAAAGCCTGTGACAAGTAAGTGTTTGTCTTAATTCTGAGACCCTAATACTAATGACCAGATGCATGTGGGGTGAAGGCATCTCTTTGAGGACTCAAACGACTATCAGCTTTCTGCAAAAGAGCATCTTGTTCTTCAGAAGCACGTGCTAAGCATTTGGAGGTTGCGAACTGATCATCCTGAGCTGAGAAGCAGGATTTGACAGCCTCTGCGCAGGATGGAAGGTTAAAAACTTTCTTGCTGTTCAGTGTAAGGTTGCTCTGGTTTGTGTGTAAAACCTCTCACTGTAATTCACTTCTTCCCCATTGTCTCCCACTTAGCTGTAGTCTTTTATCTGGTGAAGAGTTAAGCTTGAACTGTTTCTACTTGAAAGGCGGGGGCTTATTTTTGCATGTAGTATATACAGCATCAGAGTCAGGGCCAGGTTTTCCAAACTTTCTACTCCAGTACTTCTCGTCCTGCAAGTGAGTTACTTGTATGTTCCCCAGTGCTTGGTTATGTGAACAGATCATGCAAATCCAACTGGAGTTGTGTGATGGGTCTTGCAAGAACTGTGGGTCAGCGATTTCATCCAGGAGATGGAATAACTCTGCTGCTTTAATGATATGAGGGTGTCCAAGGCTGAACTGTGATGACAGAGGTCAGTGTCCAAAGATGAGATAAGTGCATGTCTAGGCTCTGAGGGATACTTGTAGGGCTTTTGTGTATTGTTCTCTTCCATCCCATCCCCCAGCAGGTATCCTAAATAGTGACAAAAGTAGCAACCTGTTCTGTACAGTTCATGAAGTCATCAGAGTTGATGTGGGCTTGTTTTGAGGTGAGATTTGGCTGTTCAGTTTTCAGAAATAGAAAGCAGCTGCATTGTTGGATCGCCTGCCGTTCAGATCAGGTCTTCGTAGACTGCTGAATATTGGTTGGTGTGGTGGGAGCCAGAACTCGGCTAATTTAAACCCACGGAGCAGGGGACTACCTCCATAGCAAAAAGCAAAAATACACATTTCTCCAGCTGCTTAATTTCTTCTTGTTATTGTTACTCTTCAAGATGCTCTGTTATGTTTGTTGTTTGCAGTTGCATTACCATTGGTTAAGAAGTTGCATCTCAGAAGGAAAAAAATCAGGTAGTGCTTGTAAGCAGTTCCATTTGAGGTATCTGACTCCATTGCTTTTAGCTCCTGGTTCTTCTGCCAACGTGCAGATGCTGGGTGGCTAATTTTGTTTTTTCATACAACTGGTTTTAGCAGTCTGAGGAGAAATGCATGCAAGCTTTCCCCCTTTTTCTCACGTGCTGTTTCTTTTGATAACCAATGTGTGTGGGCTGGAAATACAAGCTGTTCAGGGATATTTTGTTAGGGTAGTTTTTTAATGGCAAAATAGAACTGAGTTTTATTCTGCCCAAGTGTAAGAATCTAATGAATGTTTTTATTTTAATTGCTATGCTTAGGAGTTCACAGCATATTCTCCTATGAAGAAAGGCTGAGAGAGCTGGGGCTATTCAGCCTTAAGAAGAGAAGGCTCTGGGGTGACCTTATTCCAGCTTTTCAATACTTAAAGTAGGCTTATAAAAAGACGGAGAGCAACTTCTTGCTTAGTCAGATAGTGACAAGACAAGGGGGAATGATTTTCAACTAAAAGAGGGGAGATTTAGGTTAGACGTTAGGAGGAAATTCTCCACTCAGAGGGTGGTGAGGCCCTGGCACAGGCTGCCCAGAGAAACTGTGGGTGCCCCATCCCTGGAGGTGTTCAAGGTCAGGTTGGATGAGGTCCTGAGCAACCTGATCTAGTGGGTGGCATCCCTGCCCATGGCAGGGGGTTGGGACTGGGTGGTTTCAAAGGTCCCTTCCAACCTGAGCTATTCTATGATATCCAAGAGATTTGTTAGTTTGGTCTGGGCAGTTGAATGAGTGATCAAAAAATGTCTCTGTGGCCCACTTTTTGCTTGTTCACAGCAACAGAGGTGTTCTGGGAGACTGCCCTACAGCATACCATCAGCTACAATCCCATTTATCCATTTTGGCTGTGTCCGCTTCTAAAGACAGACTTGGAGTGCTACGTGGTGACTTGCTTCCTTTGTCTCCTACTGCCACTAAGGAGTTATCTCTTTTTTTTCTTTTTCTTTTGCATTATGATAGGTCACAGGTATGGTAAAGTAATTTCAGACAACTGAATAGCTCTTCTGAAAACTACGTGCTGGTTTTGTGAAAAATTCAGTTCCTCGTTGGCAGTTCACAGAAACTTGGGTTTTTTTCTTCTCCTTGTGACAAAGTGACTGTTACTCAGATTTTGAACTTCAGTTGTTAGCTGAAAATCTCAAGTACCTTCATGTTTAGAGAGGAAATACTGCAAGGCTATTTTTGAAACAGCTGACTCCACGTGATTCTCGGGTTCTTGTGAACATGACATGTATATATGAGTATGGGCAAGGTGTAGTCAAGAACCTGTGGAGCTCTTCTTCTTCCTGTGACTACTTCAGTTAAAAAAAAATAAAATTTAAATGCTGTGTCTAAGTTGAAGTTCAGCAGGACATGAGTTTTTGGGCTGGGACACTGTGGGAGCAGGGCATGTCCCTCCCAGTGGGCTGGTGGATCCAGAAACTGCTCCCCCGTGTGCCACCATGGCAGCGAGTGTCGTGAGCTTGTCAGGGGCTGGGAGAAACTGCACGTGTTGAAAACCCAAATCACCTCTCTGCCGTCATCTGCACTATTCTTAGTGTTAAACCAGTTGTTTTGAGGAAGCAAGTGACTATTTAGTGTTGTGGTTTCTGGTGAGCCATTCCCTGACAGGAAAGGAGTGCTCAGTTCCTGTCTTACGCTGGGGGCGGCCTGGCCTTCACTGAGGGCTGCGTATGCTCTGTGGGCACCAGTGCCTACTGTCACTTACTACGTGTTTCTCTGGGTTGTTAAAGGACTTACCTAACAGGATTTCCTCATGGGATTGGGAAGTGTAAGCTGCTTCTGTGGGAGCTGATAGCCTACGTGTAACCAGAGTGGGCAACAGGGGCAGAGGACACTTCTGTCAACCTCTGTCAGTGGTCAGGGGCCCCTTTAGCGTAACATGGCAGTTGTAGCTCTCCTCAAATCAGCACTGCGCCTGATTTCAATTTAAAATAGAAAAGCAAAGACCTGCTTAAGTAATTACTCACCTTTTATAAACACGCTGTGTGTAATCATTGGTATCTTTGATTTGTTTTGCTCATCCAAAAGACAAATCTTTTACATGGTGTAGACAAAACGTGCCCAGTACCTTACCTGTAGTGTGGTTAGAAGGGTCCCTGCCCATCTCAGCTGTGTGAAGACCTGGGGAGCAATTTAAAGGGAAACCTAGCACCCTACCATTCCCTTCTACCCCTCAACCACCATCTCCAAATCTTCAGTTGAAGACAGAAGTATGATGTATTCTTCTAATTATGTGTAATAAACAAAAGAACGTGAAATTGGAAAGTAACCATGTTCAAAAGAGATTGAGTCTGCCTTAATGACAAAAGTAAGGGAAATAGAGAGCTAAAGTTAAAACTTTGCCCACAGTGTAACTTGTACCCTACTACTTATTTCAACGTTTTGGAGATCCTTAGAACACCCAGGAAAAGGGTTGACTAAAGGACGCAGCCTTAGCATTAATTTTGCTGGTTTCATTTCCTTATTTTGTCTCCAAATAGGATTTCATGGGGGGGAGGGATGGGATCATATAAATGTTTGAGTCCAGAGAACAGATGGCAACAGATTCTTTAGAGCTTTTCTGGTTTATTATATGTATAAGCATTTAGGGACCTTTTAAAAACATGTATCCTGGACCCAACACCGTATCCTTTGTCCTGAGAGCTCAATATTAATGTTTTGATACAGTTGGGATCTATTACAGTATATAAAAAGCTCCACTGACTTGGAGCTCTGTTTTAGTGTGTATTTTTGTGCACTGGCTGATGCGTGTTATCAAAGGCAGGCTCCTGGGTGTGCTGGAAGGAGAAGCAGCATTCCAGGAGCTCTGGCTTTCACAGACATCTCTCGGGGCGAAGCCAGTGCTTTGTCTTGACATGACCAATCCTTTAAAGGAGAGGCTGTAAGGTTCCCCGTGCACTACAAGGGGGTGAGACTTCTTGCTCTTTCAGTGGTTGCCAGCTTGGAAGAGGCATATTTTCAAGGGTGCAAAGCATGGCAGCGTTTTCCGTACCCTGATGCACAAAGGATGGATGAAGGTGGTATGTGAAAGCAGGGAAGCGGTTGGGCATTTCCTCTTGGCCCTGGGGATCCCAGGGTGTGATGGAGGCAGATCTGCTAATTCAGCATGTGCTCTGCAGCAATGTGGATTTTCCTGGGCTCTCTTAATGTGGAGAGAATTGCAGAGGGCCTGGAGAGCTTTGCTGAAAAATATAATTTATGTGAGTCACAGCAGGGAGCTTTGAGAGTACAGAATGCAAGAGGGAAAAGGATGGTCCTTCAGCTTACCTGGGAGATTTGTTTTGCTAAGTTTTTATGCTGTTTCAAATTGGTTAGATTAATATATGATACTGTTTTCCTTTCCTCCTCTCATCAAGCTTTGTGTGTGGTTTTGTGCTTAAAGAACAAGGGCACTTCTTTTGTGGGATTCTGGGATGGGTCCTCTAACCTTGTGCTGATGTTTATGTTGTACAGCCTCTTTATACAAGCACTTGACTACTTACTCATCCCATTTGTGGCTGATTGCTGATTGCTTTGGTTGCATTTGTAACCACTGAAGTGTTCCAGTGTGTGTGCCAAATATGTCTGGGCAGATGTGTGATGGAATCCTATATACCATCACTGGCTAACCTGTAGAAATGCTGTTACAGAATGTAGCTCTGTTTGTCGGGTGACAAGTGATAGGATGTGAGAAATGGTCTCAAGTTGTACTGGGGGCAGGTTAGGTTGGATATGAGGGAGAATTTCTTCATGGAGAGGGTGGTCAAGCATTGGGAAGGACTGCCAGGGAAGTGGTGGAGTCCCCACCCCTGGAGGTATTTAAGAGACGTGTGGATGTGGCACTAAGGGACATGGTTTAGTGGTTGGACTTGGTAGATCAGATGATGGTTCGACTTGGTGATCTTGAAGGTCTTTTCCAACCTAGATGATTCTATGATTCTAATATACCACTGTAATAAGGACTTTTAAAGGTGTAACAAACCGCTTCTTTCTGGTTCCCCTCTGATATACCACAGTTTGCATTCCCTTTTTCCTCATATACCCTTCCACTTTCTTCACTTTGTCTTTTCAGCTCATTTTTGGATGCTAGTCTTGCACATCAGGCTGACAGGCTGATCAGTTACATTATTGCCAAGCCGCTGTGTCTAAGGGAAGATATGTTTTTTTTCTCCAGGTACATACTGCAGAAATCAATATTTTATGAGATGGTAGAGAGCAGGAACAGTGGTGGCAGCAACAACATAGCTGAAGCTGCAGCCAACAAGGCCAGTGTACATGCTCAGTATTCACAGTCTGAGCCCAGAATGGGAGAATTGGAAAGAATTTTGTTTTTGGCCTGAGAACAAGAAAAAGATTAAAACAGCAGTAAACTTGCTTTAAGTTTTCTTTTGGAGAGAAAGAGGGAACGGAGTGCAGAATGCAGTACAGTATGGTGTTTTATGTAGTGATGACTGAAGATCATAAAAAGACTTTCTTCTATTGTCAGTCCTAATTGGCAGCTGGCACTGATTAGCAAGAGGGAAGAAGTCTAGGAAAAGAAAGACAAATGGGGAATTTTTATTGAATGGAAAGCTGTTGAACAAAAGAGGACTTCTGTTCCTGTACATTTTAGTGGTTTTAAAGAAATAAGCCTTCTGACCTTCAGTCTCTTTGAATTATAGCTTGGATAGCATCATACAAGGATCAATTTCTTAGTCGTATTTAACTTGTTTAGTTAAGCTTTTACATGCCTTGATCCATGTTGTTATCCAAGTGTGAATCCTGGGTTTGCCTACAAATTGCTGATAATTCTTTTTGTCCTCTGCCTAAAGAAGAAGGGGGACAGTGGAAGAGGTAAGAGGGCAAGTAGCTCTTGGACACATCTCTTGCAGTATGGTATGCTCAGAATTCCTATACTGTGAGCTTTTCTTTTACCATTCATGCAGCGGTGCCAGTGACATGAATGAATTTTGTGCCACAGATTCAATAGCAATGAAATCAGAAATGTGGACCATATCTGCTACCGTTTTTAAGATCCTGTTGGAATGGCGAATGTGCAGTGCTAGTGGCATGAAGGCTGTATTTCTGTAAGCGTAGCACCGCATTTAGGCCTCCAAATCATATATATTTGACTCTTAAGTCAATACAAGTTGGCACATGTCTTTGAATTTTAACACAAAAAGGTGAAGTCTGCCTGGGGCTTATAGTCACTTCCACCTTTATTGAAAAAGTTGAGTCTCAACTACAATGTGAAAGTAGAATTGTAACGCTGAAGTTGGTAGTCTGATGCAGGAGCACAGGCAGAAATGTCTTCTCTGGAAGGACACTGGCTTTGAATTTTTCACGTTCACGCCTCTCATATTTTCAAGACTTTTTAAGGAGCAGCGGAGGTAAATGGATGATGGTTTTGCGTCTGTCATGCTTATTTTCGAAGCTGGAGTATCTGATTTGTGCTCCGAATTTACTGTGGGGCCTTAAGCCACTTGACCTTGCTATAGTTCAGCCATCTGCCTTTAAAACTGGGACAGTATGCGTTAATGGCTGTTCTTGCAGGCTTTCACAGAATCACAGAATTGTAGGGGTTGGAAGGGACCTCAACAGATCATCGGGTCCAACTCCACTGCCAAAGCAGGTTCCCTGGAGCAGGCTGCCCAGGTAGGTGTCCAGAGGGGCCTTGAATATCTCCAGAAAAGGAGACTCCACAACCTCCCTCTTGTACCACGAGGGGCCAGATGAACATCTTGTTTGTTCCAGGATGTCTTCAAAGGGTGGTGGAGTGGTTCTGCAGCTGTGGGAGGGAATCCAGTGTTACACAGTAATAGTGAAAAGACATGTTTTATTTTTAAACATAGTGATTACCTACCAAATTTATGAAATTATCAAGTGGAATTTGAGAGGTTGTTGATAGTAACGGATATGAAAAATAAATGGCAGTCCCAGTGTCTTACAGTAAAAGAACGAACTACTGCTTGGCTGTGGAATGAATTAAATATCTGACTAGCTTAGGTGCTGAAAGTAGTTCAGCTGTAGCTGCCACCAGCTCTTGAACAGGATACACTGCATAGTGGGAAGTCTAGACTTCTGCAGCCTGGCCCTTTGTATCTGCTCGCCAGAGTATCTGCTGCAAAGAAATTGGCTCGTAGAGGTATGTTAACAATAAGGGTTCTCGATGTTAATCCATATCCATTCACCTATAAAATATTGATTCTAGTACTGGGAAGTACGTCTCTAATAATCTTGAAAACAAGAGTTGTGACCAATAAACTGCTTGTCTGCGTAAATCAAAAAGCACGCTCTTCCCTTTTAAAAATAAAGTTACAGTATTTTACAGATAGAGGAATAACTGTGTGCAGTGAATACTTCAGCAAGCCGTTTGGAAGAAATTCCACATAAAACTTGGAAAAAATCTTTATTGGCTTAAATATTGCATGGACTGGAAACTTGCTGAAGGACCTTAAGCAAAAATAGTAGATGTGGCAGTAACTTGAGCTGCAGGGCAGGAACAGTGCTTGTAGGGTAAGTATCGGGCTCAGCTAGATTGAATATCTTTATTAATGGTTTGGAGGAGGAGGAGGAGGCTAAACAGCTCATCAGGTACATTCACAATTTTATGCTAAATAGGGAATTTTTGCAAGCTCGAAAAGAAAACATGGAGTACAAAGCATGGAGTGGTTAGATCTTAGGAGACAGTATGAAAATAAAACACAAAGATGTCTGTTTTAGTGGGGAGAGAGAGAGCTGGTATATTTCTTACACGGGATAAGTTTGTTCAGCGTGTTTTACCTGGCTGTATGCATGCCTCTGCTGTACTAGTTCAGGGACGTGCTTTGGCAACAGTAATTAGTGTTGAATTCTTATTCATGTTGAAGACTGCGGGTAAGAATTAAAATTGGGTCATAAATACTGTAACAAATCAGAGGCTATTGTTCATAAGGCCATACTTCTCTAAACTGCAGTCTGATTCTGCAAAGATATTGAGGGGCCGTATCCCTTAGGATTTTTAAGAAATGAGGGCATTTAAAACCTTATAAATCAAACTTTTTTAAAAGGTTTCTTCACAAAGAGCTAGTTTGTGCCCTGAGCTAAGCTGCAGTTCAGCCTATTGTTCCTTGGTGTTTATGCAAACCGTTCTCTTTCAAAATATCTGATAGTGAGTGGCTCAGTAAGTTTTCTCCTATTCTGTCTGTAGGGCCCTCACTGGAGGAGGGAGGGAGGGAGTGTCCAGTTGTGGTTTTCCCCAAAACAGTGTGCTGGCTGGACGTGTACGGTGCCTGTGGGGCATTCCAGAGAAGCGTGTGAGTGATGTCTAGTGTACTTTTATGTTCCAGCCCACTCCAGCTGTGGAGGCAAGAAGCAGGTGACATCAGCATCCTTTTCTGTGCTGTGTAGCACACGAATACTGATACACACGCACTTGATGCTCTGTTCACAACTTCGTTAGCTTTCAGGGAACAGAGGGACTCTGGATCTAATAGTACTATACTTGTCAGTCTTGCCAAGAACATTTTACTAGATGCTGTTGTAACTGATGCTTGATGTTATTACAAGTCGGGGAACACATTGTTTTCTAAATGACGTAGGATTTCCTCACTATTACGAGTATTATTCATGTTAGCAATTTTTAAATTGGTCGCGCTAATTATAAAGGCAAGTTTAAGCTCCCTAATGGGAAACATGGAACAATTTTGTCCAAATAGTCCACTGATGTATTTTGCTTGATTTCTAATGTAGGTAACCAAGACAGACAAACGTGAAACCAGACTTAACATCTGTCACTACTTTTAAAAAAAAATTACTTTGGAAGGCTTTGAAAAAAAAGCCAACTATATTCTCCCTATCAAATAATTGAAGTATGTTGAGGACTTGTTCCAATTAAATCTTTTAAATTCCTGTTGGAAGTCCTACTATAATCACTTTGCCTTATTATTGTTTTAGAATATCTCCAAGCTATTCATTTATGTCTCACATTTGAAAAAACTGTCTAATAATTGTCATTGGTGCTCTGATAGTCTGAGTTTTGCAGTGCTGAAGAAGGGGAGAAACCTTCAGCTACCAAAGGATGGAGTCTGGGTGGAATGCAGCAGGAGCCTTTGCATCAGGCACTTCATAAACTTCTGAAAAAGAAGCTGGTGCTTGAAAGGAGACAGCCAGTGCATACGGCAGGCTTTGTGCTGCTGGCAGTTTGTAGAGGGTGACTCTGAATGTCATTGTGAACCCTGGCTACTGGCTGCTCGATCACTAGCATGTTCTGTGCTTATTGCCACACAGCAGTTGCTGCCCTGGGAGAAACAAAAATCCCAGTTGGTGAGTACTCCTGGTAGCTCAACAATACCTATCTTTGGAAGTCTAGGTGGTGAATAAATACTTTGTCCACAGTAAATGGCAGATCATTTCATACATAAGTTAGCTGGTTTCTGCTGGCTGGTAGGCCACCAGATTTAAGTCAGGTCTGTTTTGTTTTGGTGGTGGTTGGGGTTTTGGTGTGTTAGTAGGTAAGTTCTGAAGCTGTTGATATTCACGATTATCACAACAGTTGGTGGGAAAGCCACTAGTTTATATTAATCTGTCCCATAGACTTGCAGTCTCAACTAAGTTTCAAAGTCATTTGACCAAGGACTGTCTTTAATTAAACTCATTAGCTTGATGGGCATTTGGCAGCAATCTAGTGGTGAAATGAAACTTTTTTTTCTCCCTGATTTCACTAAGCATTTCTCTTACAAATGGTATCGTCTGGAATTGAGGAAGTGGAAAGCTGCTACTCCTGAACAGCAGGTCTACTGCTATATGTGTGAGTGCATCTTTTTAATGTCAGCTTATTTAAGGTTTTCCTATCCTTCTGTGTTAATTTTCACCAACTTCCATGCTTCTGGAGTAGCAATGACAGAACTTTTAAAGCAAGTTCATGGTGTCTGATTTCCTTCTCCTACACCAAAAGTGGCATAAAGGCTGTCTCTATTACAATTATTAGAAATAATTCTGTAGTATTCCTTTAGAAGTTAGGCAGTTCCCATTTCTTCCCATTGATCTGATTTCTGGTTGTGTGCACAGTTGTCAGACAATATGCTAAAGAAAGTTTTTGTTCTCAAATGTGCTAGAGAACTTGGTTCTGTACAGCGGTGCGACTAGAAGAATTCAATGACCCTGCAAATCTCTTTTTTGGTGTAGTGTTTAAAAATAATCATAATGAAGGAAGATTAAATAAAAAGGGATATAAGGCACCCTAATATTTCGCTTCTTAGCCAGTTCTTGAGTAATGAAATTATCTCTGGAGGTCCAGTCATAAAGCCTCTTTCTGGAAGTCAGCTGCAGTAGCTCCCTGATCCCCTGAGGATGGCAGCCTCGTCATGTATACTGAATTGCTAGGCATAGTATTCATCTGAAAGTGGTTTTACAGGTGAGAATTAATTTCTTCCTTCCCACTGGTCCTGTCTTGGCATTTATTGCTTTGTTTTCTTAGGATTTCTGAGCTAAACCAAACAGTTTTTTTCCCACTACCATCTTTCAGAATATTTATTCACTAAATATCTTCTTTTTAGAATAAACAAACTCAGATCTGACTTGAAATCAACTCTAATGAACAATCCCTTTAAACTTCAGATTGCTCATCAATATTCTTGTTGCTTAACCCTAACAATCTAACTGGGTTTTCCAAACATACTTGAACAACGGCAGCTGTTCAGTTTTTGCAGTTTCCCAACATGTTTGATACCAGAATGCTGTGATTTACCCAAGTGATTTGAAAAGCTATAACGAAGCTTTTACTTTATTAAGGTTTCTTTGCCACAAGTAGGTTGAAGGTATCCAGGAGATACCATAACAGCTTCCCATAAACTCGAGAACTAGACTGGGCTTTAGTATCAGTGCAGCTACGGATACGTAACCTCAGGCATGGCCCTGTAGATGCTACCCACAGCACAGGCTTTCAAGGACCTTGACCTGAGTCGTTCCCTGAAGATAAGGGGATCACAGGAGCAGGTGAGCAACTGCTTTCTCCTTTTTTGCTCCAGTGCTACAAGGTGGAGTGAGATGATTGCACAGAGAAGAGCAGTTTCCCTGTCTGGGAATGTTTCAAATTTGCTTCATCTTAGGCATATGATAAAGGTGTTAGAAACATCTGGGGCTCTGCCCCTCGCTTGCTCCCACTGGGTGATATGGGGGTAGCACTGAGTGATAATGGGCTGGGGAAAAGGCTCCATTAGTGGTGTTCTAGCAAGGGACCTGGGCTATTAGAGGGCTGTAAAACACCTTCCTGCTTTAAACCAGGTCAGCAGAAGAAGGAAGGAAGAAGTAGAAATTGCCTGGTGGGTATGTGTGGTGCCTTTGCCCTCCCTTGTTCCCCCCAGTAATTTTCAGTACTTTCCACTTCATTCTCCTTTCTCTACTTGGTGCCAAATTGTGTCTTCTGGGGGTATAAGTTTGGCCATAGATGTGGGTTAAAGACTCTCTAATAAAATTCTCTTTACAGCCTGATTCTGTGAGGTGCTAAATGCCTCCTATTAGATGCTAAGTGCTTGACACATTGTGGGATTAGGATTTTAAATCAAGTTAATGCGATGATGGTCCTGTGATGCTGTCATTAATAAAAACTGATGGTGAAAGGTTAAGAAATAATCTGCAAAATGTCGTAAGAGGTTAAAATATCTTAAAAAAAAAAAAAAGGGGGGGGGGTGTATTTAAGGGACAGAGTACTAAAATTTGGGAGTCATTTCAAAGGAGTTTACAAAGGTAGAAATGAGATTTGACCCTGACTTCAAGTCCATAAAGGTATTGTAAAAAGTTACTAATCTAAAGTGGTGTATTTGTTTGTCTTTTTTTTTTTTTTTTTTTTAAATGAGGGTAAATATTAAACTGGCTGAGCGATTGTTGTAACTTCTCATACTGTGGTTTTTTTTTTTCCTTTGTGCAACGTGTCAAGCACTATGACCAGTGTGTTTTCTTCTTGTATTTCTCCCTCAAGTTGGAAGGATGTGCAGTGGAGCATTTGTTTCAGATTTTGGGGTGGTTTGCAGACATGTTGTGTACTGAAGAAGTGGTGATGAGGCACACTGGATTGAAGTGCCAAAGCAGTGGATCTCTGGATAAATGGTCAAGAGCAACCAAAATATGTTCTATTGGAGAGAAGTCCAATCTTTAATTTAAAAATAAGCATACAAAGCAGGAATGCTTTCAGGTGCTGATAAAATTTTGAGGTTTGATTGAGCATGATGCTGAGTGCATTCAGAATAAAACTGAAAGCACCGAATAAAACTGCTAGAAGCCAGAGAACTTGGGTTTGGGATGCGTGTAACTTGCAAGCTTGAACCTGTTTCTCTGTTACAGATTTGGCATAGCTGCAGTCTTTGTGATGGGCTGTTGACTGCTTTAGCCATCTTAAATAGCATTAAAGACTTCAACAACTATCTATTTGAAAGCTCTTATATAATTTGAAAACTGAATAGCATTGAGGGATACTTTTCTTGACAGTAGTAGCATGGGCTATATAACTTAGAGGGCCAGGCTAATGTAGAGATAGATGTAACCACTCAACAGCAATAGCCATCTTTAACTATTGCTTACTAGTTTTTCCTTACATTAAAATGTTTTCTGCAGAAATCCTTTGTTTTGTATATCAGCATTTTGTGCTTCAGAATAGGACATAAATTTCTAGTAGAAAAAAATGTTATCTGTTAAGTAAGAAATTCACAGTAAATTCTGATGGGCATAGTTTCTAACTTGTAAAATTTACAAGTATATTTTGTCTAATTTTTTTTCTTATGTAGAAAGCCTGAGTTAACTGATTATTGTAGAGTAATGTAAAGGTGTGTTTAATTGCATCTTATCTGTTTTCCATAGCAAATTCTTTGCTGTTATACAAGTATCCAATATTTGTATTGCTTTTCTGGTGTTGTCTCTTCAGCATCCTGTTGTAGCCATTATGTTATAAACCCCAAGAAAAGGTCTTGTTTGAGAGTGCTTGCTGTTTAGCTAATGTTTATTTGCAAAATCACTTGCATTGTGTGTGTTCTACCACTCCATTACGTCCATGAATTAAAATAAATGGATCTATTATTTCTTTCTGTACAAATGGACCTGCAGGACTTTTTCTCCTCCTATGAATGATTATGAGTGGAAGCATGTTCTGTTTTGGCGTTGGCTACGTTCCTGAAATTGTTCATCTAAGTGGTTTCAAGAGCAATCAAAATGATTTCGCTTTGTGGGTTGCAATAATGGAATTATTCTGTGGCTGCAGCCTTATTTGTAGCAAATTAATAACAATGTTATGAAAACCTGTGTAAACTAATAAGGTAGAATGTGACATGAAATTCCTGCCTTCCTCCTATTAGTTACTTGTTGTTAGAATTGCCTGTCATATTGCATTGAGTTACTGGAGTGTAATAGAAAATTTCACTTAAAGTTATTCATAGTTCAGTGTAACCAGTTCTGCTTTTGCTTGTCCCTTCAGGACGGTGAAAATATCTTTTATTTTAATACAACGAAAAAGCTTATGGCTCTTCGTGTACCCATGAGGAGAAGCTGTGATTCACAGTCTGTCCAGATTCTTTGGGAAGGCAGACATGGAACCCTGTTTATATGCAGCAGGGGCAGCTGAATGCTACGGGATGAAATGTGGAGCATGTGCTCGAATTTTATTGCAGCACCGAGGCGGACTAGTGGGGTTTGTGTTTTGTTTTTCTTTGATCTGGAAGTTGCAGTTCACAATGCAAAGCAGTGAGTTGGAAGCACAAGGTACAGTTCCAGTCTCCCTTCCTTTCTTCCACGGCCTTCCCCCCTCTTCCCCCCTAAATCCAAACCTCACAAACCCCCAAGAAACCCCCCAAGCACTGCAGTCTGAGTCAGACAGTGAAAACAAAACAGCATCTGCGCTTAAGCGCTGGCCAAGATGGAATTAAAATATTACTAGAGATAACATTGTTCTGTTACCTTGAGGGAAGTAACCCTCAGCAGAAATGTTGTGCTTGCTAATTTGACCAATTTACACAAAGCAATTTCGAGTGTCTTTTGCCCTTTCTCTGACACTTGCATTCTCAGACACCGGCGAGGGGAGAGAGCTTAGCCCGGCGAGGGGAGGGATGCTCGGTGCCAGCTTCAGATTTGAGAAATGTGAGAACTGACATCTGTCTGAGACGATTCTTTTCAAACCCTGCGACACACAGAGCAATGCTCTGTGGGATTTAGCACGGGGAATGTGTTACGGTATAGTAACAGCTGGCTACAAATATGGATAGCAGTCCTGAAAACACAAACAAAAGACAACCCAAGCCTGGGTCAAAACACAGAAGGGAAAGAAGACATAAAATTACTTTTATCTTTTAATATAAATTTGTTAAGCTAGCTACTGTTCTCTTCCTAACATTGTCTTAAACCGTATGGGTAATTGCCTTATTTTATTGATACTTTTGGTATGGGCACTGTCAGACTCTCTTACTTCTGCAAGCCTTGCTCTAGTTTGATCACCGTGCTTGTTCCACCCCCCAGCATTTCTTCCCTTTCCAGCCCAAGTGTTCAACAGCTCCTGGAATAAATTTGCTCATTTTTCATTAGGCTTAAAAAAAAAAAAAAAAAAAAAAAAAAAAAGCTGTTTTGCTTTATGTTATGATAATTAGATGGAATTAATGAAGATTAGGACAGGGACATCACCAAGTAAAAATAATACGCTGCTGAGCTGGGAAGGCATTAGAAATTAGTCTACATGTTACGTTGTCTTGTAATGTTTTGGTTTATTCTTGCTTCGTAGTGAAACGCTCTAGAAATTGGCTACTTAGAGTTGTTGAAAAAATTCTTCCAAACATAGTGTGCCATACTTTATCCAGTTGTCTATTAGAGCATGGCTAACAGTTTTGAATGGAGTGTGGATTATTAAAAGGAAAGGCAATGCTTTTCCATTTGAGAAATTGAATCTGTGTTCTCAGAAACAGCTATGGTCTCGTGAATTAATACATACAGATGGATTTTGCTTATTCTCTTGATTCTCAGCATTAAACTAAAAAATGAAAATTACCCCTTCTGGTCGCAAAGATAGCTTTGACAATATGAAACACTGCATGGTTGTCTTGTGGAGGCTCCAAGCAGGCGACACAAACTTTGTCAGAGCTGAGCTGTCAAGGCAGACGGAGGCGAACAAACTCTGCAGCCTGGTTTTCCTAGGAACAGCAATGATATGTTGTTTTCCCAGGCAGCTTTCATAATCTGTTGTCACTTTGCCCTTCTGAAGTTACATGTTCCTTATGCTAAAATCTTCCAGTTTGTGCTTCCCCTTCTGCCTTTGCTCTGTCCTTAAACTCTTTTGAAGATTTCTACCCCAGGGAGGATCTGGCTTACTCGCACATCCCAGCTTCTTGACTGCTCTTTTGCTTCACTCCAGTGCCTAGAAAACAACTCGTAGCTTGTGCAGAAGCATATGCAAACTGTCTCCTCTGGATGCAGTTGAAGGATAGGAACACCAGAGTGAAGTGACATCTCGGCTTGATGGGATCCAAAGAGAAAGTTCTGTGTGAGATGATTTGATCACAGTAAGTCTTGCATCTGACTGCAGATCAAACTTCCTTCCTTCACACAGCACTCCTGTGGTCTGCGTTTTGGTCTGCTGTGGCTTCACCTCTGCTGTGTCTCAGTGTGGTTTCTGATGAGGAATTAAGCCCTGCCTGTATGTGATGACAGTGACCATAAACATCTTTTTAGAGTCGGGAACTTGCACTTTTTAGGTTTTCAGTACTGGTAATGTTTCTGTTCTCTCAGAACTTAACATTAGCCAAGGGAGATTGAAGTTGCACTGAGCTTTTGCCATTCCCCCAGTTCATCCAAGTCTGCAAGCCCCTGAAAACAAGGTTTTTCAAGTAAGCCACGTAATTTAAAACGTGTTGATCCATTGTATCCATAAGTTACGAGTGTTCACATGTGGCTTGATTTGGGTCTGGCAAACTTGCTGAGCTGAAGCTTTTACACCAAGTAGTCCTAGAGGCAAACGAGAGGGAAAGCAGACCACAGGGCTGAAGAGGTGATATGCAGATCAGGCATCCAAGAACTTGCTTCTGCCATTAACTCTCCCCTTACTTCTGCTGCAAAACTAAGACACAATGTGTTTATATGTGCAGTAGATCAGGAGAAGGTGATGCAAATGGACTGATGTGTGGTAGGGATTAATGGCAAGAGCCCTGGGACCGTGTGCTCCTTGTCAAGTATGTTCATAAATGTCACTTGGCTTATCAAAGCCAAGCAGCGATACGGAAAAGCAGAGCTCCTTTAGGAAGTTGTTTCCATTTTGTGAGACTTCAGGAGTTCATACAGGCTGAGTTACAGCCCCGTTAGCTGGAGTACAGCCTGATAGTTTGCGTTGGCTGGTACCAGCTTCCTGAAGCATGTGGTGCTGAGGCACTGGAAGACTGAGACGGTCACGGATGGGCCGATGAAAGCATTGCGTGTCAGGCCCTGAGCTGCAGCCAGCAGGAGGAGATGCTTCAGCTGCAGGGAGGTTGTGAACAGGTTGAGATAATTTGTCCCAAGGCCAGTGTTTTCCTGTGCAAATAACAGGGAAAAGGCTTGTCTGACAGAGTTAACTGCTGCCACATCTCCCACCAAAGACAAAGCTACATTATTGAAGCATATTTTATTTTTTTTCCTCTTGCAGCACTTGCTGTTTTCTTTGACTTGATACTAGCAGGTCATGTAGCAAGACCTTGAGTTCCTTTGGAGTTAGGATGATCAGAAATGAGAGTTAATGTGATCACATCGTGGCAAACTGAAGGGAAGGAGTCTTCGTGGCCAGCCGAAGAAAACCAGCTCTTCCAGTGGGGGTGACACACCTACTGCAAGGGTCTATAAGGATGCTGTTGTCAAGCATATAGTGGTGGCTTGTAGTGGTGGAGGAACTTCTAAGGAGTCCTGCTGCACACTTAACTGAGAGGAAATCATTTATGCTGGAATAAATGGGGTACTGGTGTTTTTTTATGGAGAGACCTGGCATAAAATGCAAGGTGGACAGTAGCCCGTTCTTTTAAAGCTCTTAAGGTATGGGACAAAGCAAACAACCTTGAGGATTCAGTGCTGAAAAGAAGTGCTCAGAAAACTTCCAGTGTAAAGCTTTTTGATTTTTTATATGGAAATCAACTTATATTAATATGTATATAAATGACTAAACAAGACTGGACATAAAAATGGAGCACCGATTGCCAGGAAAAGTTGTGTGGGGTGTTTTGTTTGTTTTCATTTCGGTCTTTGGGTTCAGTGGCATCCAAAAATTTCTCATCATTGCCTTTGCCACCAACATTTTTTCTTTCCTCCTAGGAGAAAAAAAATAAATAGCATCACTATCTAGTTCTGTGTTAGGTTAAACGTGCAAACAAAGCTATTACTGGGAAAAAAATAAAAACAACAAAACCTCACCCTTCTCTAAAAGCTGGAACATTCCTGGCATTTCAGCTCCTGAAAAGCTTGATTTACATTATCCTAAATCATTCTCCTTGATATTAATCAATACTTTCTCTCAGTTTTAAAACAGGAAATAGCTTCAGCCTGTGTTTAAACCCTGCAATGTCTCATGTCGTGACCTTTTAGTATTTGCTCGCTCTCCCCCCCCTTCCCCTGTTTTTCTCTTTTCACGTAGGCCCCTAAGTCGTCTGTCTCTTTCTTTTTTTTTTTTTTTTCCTGAACCGTTGGCACCGTAGATGTTTCGGTTCCTGCTTCAAGTGCATGTGTTTTCCAGGCTTCAGCACTGACTTCCTCACCTCCCGTCTCTTTGGCCTTTCCCTCTCATATCGCACTGGGTTTTCCCAGCTCTTCAGCTTCTGCTTGCAGCCACTTCAGCCCTTGGCTGTAGGCTTCTGTGAGCCTGAAAACTCAGCTCCATCTGCCGAGATAATGAACTTCTCGATCCCAGCTGTATAAATCATCATTGTGGACGGTAGCATCAAGTAGGTAGGAGCATATGGGAGGCTAATCCTGCTGTCCAAACAGGCAGCGCAGGCATCCAAAGATACTGCCCGTTAGGAAATGGAAAGCATATATTTCTTTGTGGCACTCTGTTCGGTAATTCAGTAGTGTTAAATCCCTTCCTGAAGGGATATGGGGACACTTAGTATCTCTCCCCTGGTTTTCGTTTGTTTCGTTTGGAGACCTGACAAACCAAAAGTATTGGAGGGCTATTAGCGTTAGCTGAGCAGACACGTATTGAAAGAGCGCTGTGCATAATTTTAACAGACCTTGGCATAATTAACAGGATCTTCTAGGAGGGGCCCCAGGACTCAACTGGCCGGGATATTGTGCTTGACTTTCCCAGACGTTGGGAATGGAGGCTGCTGGCAGGGCAGCTGTCTGACGGGACGCCGTGCAGCGAGGAATGCTGGTGGTAATTTATCCATTCATGCACCAGAATAAACAGCTGGCACTGTTAAACTTCGGCATGTTTTCTTTCCTTTTGGTGCAGGTATTTAGTGTGTCTATGAGCAGGGAGAAAAAAAAAAAAAGTGCAGAAGAAATGTGGGCTTGCTTGCCGGCTGTTTTATTTCTTTTTCCTTGCCTACAAGATATGTTTTTTTAAAGAGCCAAGTCTCCAGAGTGCTGTCCTCAAGTTCAGTTTCCTGGTTGAAAATCTGCATACGGTAATGCAATATTCTTCTCCGGGAAAGATTTTTATGGCATATGTAAATGAAATAAGACCAGCCCCTGGTGGTACTGACAGGATGCTGAGAAGGAAGCTGACTGTGTATTAACGTGCTCGCAGCTTAGGTCATTCTCACCGAACCCTGCAGCTCTGTGAGATTCAGCTGCTTGGTGGAGATGACTTCGCATTCTTTCAGTGACCCTTTGTGAAATACTGTTTCATTAATGAGAAATATTTTTTTTACAGACATCTTTCCCTAACCGTAGAAGATATAGGATCGGATGTGTAATAGTTATGTTTATAGAGGTATAATTAAAGAAGTATGAGTGGGAATCCGGCCAAAATGTGGTGTAAACATATTACAGTGGGAATAATCACTTTCTTTTATGATCGTTCAATTCTCTTGAATCAAACTGGCCTCTCCAAATTTCAGTCCCCTTGGGGGCTGGTGTGGTTTTCTTTACTTAAATTGTTCAGAGAAACTGTGATTTCTATCAATTTTGGTTTTCTAAAGCAGAGAAGACTTTTATTGGGAGTGGAATGAGATTTCAGCACACACAGCAAACGCCGCTGGTATATGAGTATGCCAGATCAGTTTTCAGGCTCACTGTGCCATATTGCCTTTTTAAGAAATCTTAATTTGGGGCAACAAATTGGATTGAAGAATCTTTGTAGTTGTTGTTCAGGAACAGTTGAAAAACTGTCTGGACAGAACTAATCCTCAGTTTCTTACTGTGTGCTCTCTAAAATATGGTGTGTGCTGGTGTGTTTCTTGCAGAAGTCTTCAAGTTGCTATTCAGAGCTGGAAGTGTCCTTATGGTTCTGGAGCATTAAGAGCAGTATTAATTTCCCATGTTCAGGAAGCAGTAAGATTTTTGTCTGCTTTCTGTAGCACTGAGTTGAAAGCAAACCTTCAGGCCAGGTTCTTTATCCTTTTAGCAAATATGTGCAGCAGAAAGAAAAATATCCTTTAATGGAGTAATTGGCTGTTTCCACCAAGAACTCTGTGTTTAGGAGGTGCTGTTGATAGCAAAGCTGAGAAATGTCTGTCAAGCAAAACACTAGCAAAGGATACAAATAGCAGGAAATTTTCTGTAGCAGGAAAATTGAGTCTGCCTGATGAAAATTTTGGAGTACTCCTTGTGGATTGAAAAGCCAGCTGACATTTCTTCAAAGAGAGCAATGTGTGGATCTGATTGTCCAAACCAGGGTAGCCAGACTGAACTCTACAAGTTTTTCAGGTACATAGTGGTGCCTAACATTTTGTCAGGGAACAGATAATACAGCTTATACCGAGACATTTGCAGCCTTCAGTCTCTGTTGTGAGCATCCTCATCCTCTTGCCATGGAAGAGAAATGCTCCTCTTCTCTAAGTGATGACTCTTCCCCATCTGATCAAGTGAACACCTGTGTGCAAGTTGTGTGGTGCGTTTGCTTGTCCTGTTTGCTAGAAGTAAGAGTAAAGGTATCACCCGAGGTAAAGGTACTTCGGCAAAATACTGGTTTAATATTCTGTCTGTTTTTAAGATGGCTTTCTGCGTGAAAGAATGACTTGGGAATGGTTAAGGAGAAATATATAGTGAGTTTTTGCATATACGTAATGGTGGAGTCCTGGGGGGTGGAAATCTCAGTGCAATAAAATCTTCCAATTTGTCATCCTGTCCAGGCGGGAGCTCCTTGGGATCCTATTCTGTATCCCTGCACTTTTCCCATTTGGTTTGCCTTCTGGAAGTGTTTTAGCTGAATTAGGTACGTAAGAAAGCTGCCACCAAAGAAATTAAGGAACAAAACATCAATTACTGCCAAATTATGTGGATGAAGTATTTAATTCTCATGGCTAGCTCTCTGACTGACTTGAGGAACAGTGGTAGCTGTGCTTTCTTCATTTCTCCCTACGCTTCTCATTCTTGAGAGGATTTCCTTAGTACTAGTAATTGAAGCCTGTTAAAGCCTGAATATTGTTCTTAAAACTTTCTGCTGCTGTTCCATATTCTATTTATTTTGGTCTGTTAGTACTGAAATAAAGGAGCTTTGGTACACATGCCATGAGAAGTAGTTCGATTCTTAAATTTACTGTTCTTTGCATGTGGTTTTCTTTTAGAAATTGTTATCGTAGGATATTTTGGTGAAGATTTATATTATACCATCAGAAGATGTGATACATAAAGGTTAGTGTGACCTTCAGGTGTGTGATGTTAAATAAATAAATAATGAACATTTACTTAAATCTTGCAAAGCATAAAAGCAAAAGGGACCCTGCCACATGGGAACATAGGAACTGATGTAAGCTCAGCCAGGTTTCGTAAAGGCCAAATCTGAGGCAAGGAGATGAGAGCAGGCCAAGCAGATTAATCCAAGATGTTCATGAAAAGGCTCGCTTTTCTCTTTTGTGAGCTCCCCCTTTCCCCAGAAAGAAGTAAACAATGAAACTATGAAAAGAAACTCGAATTCTCCATGTTCTTAAGTACTGTAATTTTGCAGTCTTTTGTGCACTTAAGCAGTTTTAACAAGTTGAAAAAACCTGATCATACATTGTTAATTAGTGATAACTGATCTCTTTTTGCCTAGAAGAACGAGAAGTAGAAAAGCAGGTGTACTGCTCTCAGGATTTCAGTTCAAAGCAGTAAGAGATCAGTTCCCTGGCATGACATAGCATTATGTTTTACTGCACAAATAGCTATCAAATTCATGGGGATTCCACAATTAGAATGAGAGCTGGATCCCAGCTTTTCTCTTTTGAGGGTTTTTTGGCAGGTTATGTTCACATGTAGCTGACAATTCTGCAGTATAGCTGTTCTTTGGCTAGCAATATGTCTGTGTAGAAACCTACGTTTGCTGTAGTTGTCAGCTAATAATCTTATGCCCAGTTTCGTGTATGAACATCTGTACTGGACCAGACCCAATCTAGTCCAGTTTTGTTTCAGTGACCATTGGTATCTGATTTGGAAAAATGATGTAATCACTGAATGTGGGATCTCTTTTACCAATAGCTGCCTCTGCATCTTGTTTTCATGATCCTTGATTAATTATTTTCATTAACTTAAAAAAAAAATATTGTTTCCCCTGAATGTGTTAACTTCTAATCTTGATTAGAGATTGGTCTCTAATCACAGCCTGAGCAGAGGGTGCTATGTACTGTGCTGAGAAAGTACTTCCTTTTGCTTGTAAGTCTGTCTGGTAAAATTTGTTGGATGCCATCAAGTTCCTGCGTTTTAAGAATTGATGAATAATCATTTCCTGACTGCTTTTCCCCTGCAGCCACCTCATCAAATGAACCTCTAGCGTGTTGACTTAGTTGCCTTTTTCAGATAGTGGTCCTTGCTCAAAAGTACTTTCACATATATGGTCTTCCATGCCTCCCTCTTTTAGACCTTTCCTACTTCTTTTTATCAGTTCGAGAGATAAGAGCTGCCTGTTAAGAAAGTGGATACACCATGAATTTATACAGTAGCATAAGGGTTTTTGGGTCATCTATAATTTACTGTTGTATAAAATTGTTTCCTTTTTGGACATAACTGAGCAGTTTCCTTAGCAGGAGCTGAGATTCCTAAGTCCAGAAATATGATGTGCTACAAAGCTTTGCCTAACAACTGGTGCGCTGAAGGTCTGCAGACATCTGCCTTGTAGGTGGTCAAGGACAGAAAGACCAAGACAAAAGGTTGTTGGTAGAGCTGGCAGGTAGCTATTGTGCCTGGATTTGTATGAGATGCCTAAAATAGGTTTCCATGTGTGTAAGTGCATTTAAGGGCTGGCTTTGGTAGTTGGGTTCCCCTTCCCCTTCCTGAAAAGGATGCCCATGTCAGAGTGCGAGATAACAAGAAGAAGCCTGAGTCTGCAGAAGCAGCACTTGAGGGTAGTTTCGGGAGGTGAGAGGAGCAGGACAGTGGATCCTGATCACCAAACTCTGTTCCTGCTGTAATTCTGCCACTTATTCAGCAGTAAAACACCTCCATCTCATCTGGCTTTTTATCCCTGTCACCTGAAGAAGACTTAGTCACCTCTCTGCATCTAAAGGAACAACTTGGTTTTCCTTACCTGTTTTGTGCATCTGGGACATGGTCATTTAAATCTAACCACAGAGGTTAGTTTTCTCGGCAGTTAAGTAACTTCCAATTAGAGATGAAACATCAGAAAACCAGCAGACGTCTTGCTGAACCCTGGGAGGGTAAAATGTAATACAAATTCAAAGGAGTCATAGGCTGTTGAGGTTTGTGTGTGTGTGTCTTAGTGTTCTTCTGTAAACACCATAGCAGCCTGTCAGCAAAACAGGGTATTGGGAACAGCCGAAAGTCTGGATGTCTTTACTCAAGTGATGCCAGAGGAGTTTGTCACTGGAAGCTCTCCAGTGAAAGGATGTTGAAAGAAAGGTGAGGCAGTGAAATGGAAGACAGAAGAAGGAATGTTAAGCGGCGTGGAAAGGAAAGAGGGAGGTCATGTTTGTTTTTGCTAATTATGATTTCAGGAGAGTAACTGGCTGCAAAATTACTTAATTATCTTGTGTTTATTGTAAACTCCTATGCTTTTTCTGAAGACATGAGAAGTGCTTTTCCTTCATAAATCATGTTAAATCAAAGCACTTTCATTATATTACAGGGCTCTATAAATTGATGTCACAACTAAAGGAAAACACTTTTATCTGCAAGCACTTAAGAACACTGCCACTTTCAGAACCATGTAAGACATTACTAGCTGGCTTGTTCGACTCCTTTCAGCTTTCATGCTGACATGTACCATATTGAAGGCATTGGTTGTTTGTATAATACTTGGTTTGATCTTTTTTCCTTTTTTGCCTTCAGTACTGTTGAATCAATCAAATGAAGTTACTGCCTTGTTGGGCATTAGCATACATTTAGATGGTTCTGCATTAAGAACTGTTGACAGAGGAAAAGGCTTTTAAGTCAAAAAGGAGAGTAAACAGTATGACCGCAGCTGCTTTGAGGTGTGCTGTTATTTCTGACCCACGTATGTTTGAAAATGAGCCTGCTTGTACTAGCAATTATTGCAGTTCAAATTACATACTTGTGAAAGGTTCCCCCCCTTCCCTTTTTTTTTTCTTTCTTAATTTTAATTCCTTTATCTCTAGCAATGAGGAAAAATGCTACAAATAGAGAGAGGATGCTCAGTGGCACTTGGGATGGTTTACTCTGTTCATTGGTTAGCCAGCACGACTGAGCTGATTTCTTTATCTGCGTGTGCTGAAATAGTAAAGCAGCGACAGTTGCTAAAGCTAAATACTCAGAATTGCTGCGGGACACTTGGATCTGACTTCCCTTGGAAACTTTTCTTAAGGTGGACTTCTTTGTAGACCTGGATTCTCCAAATGTTTGACTGATCATCTGGACCTTATTCAAGTCTCATTAAAATCAATGGAAGAATTTCTGATGTCAGTAAACTTTAGATTGGGCACATAGTAATTAGCTATTAAGTGGAGTAAAGAGCCACTTAAAATGTATCTGTGGCTTTCCTAATAGTGGTCTTTTTTATGATGTTCTGTAGATGCCGTGGATATGTAGTCAAACATGGGAAGAGGCAGGAATTGAGATGTGGCTCAGATATAAAAGGCTGGGAAATCTTAATGTTGTCCATGATGTTTATGGCACAGTGCAACAGAAAGGGGTTTTGTTTGTCTAACGACCTCCATTCCAGCTCTTCGGTCAAATCTCTTTTTTTGCACTGAAACACAAATAGGTATGACAGCTGGAATCTTCCTAAATGCTAATATATATGCCAAAGTTTCACAGCAGCTGTTACATAGAAACGAGACTGATGACCAGTTTCCTCTACTGTTTATTCCTGATCAGTTCTCTTTAATTAGGAGAATTAGATCTAGTACTTAGTTTTCTTTTTCTCCAGCAAAGGTGAGGGAGAGAAACTAGAAGTGTCTGTTACCACACAATCTGACTTTCTCCGAAAGCAGGGTTATGATCAGACATTATGCACTAATGAGAAAAATGATAATTTAAAACAAAATGAAAATCAAACTTTTTGTTAGCTGACCCTTTTGGAGGGAATCTTTACCATGTGGAACAACTACTTGCTGGATCAGAGCAATTTCTGGCTGTCTAGCTTTCTCAAGAGGTCTTGTTTATTTCTTTCAGTGGGTTGGCTTTTATACCAGATGCGTGTGGTTTTTTTTCCTGAAGAGTCTGTGGCGTAAAAAATAATTAAGAAATTTTATAGTACCTATCCCAAAGCAACATTAACTTATTTAAAGTTGCCAAGTCTAATGCATGTTACCATCTGATGTATACCTACTGTTAAAGTACCAAAATCCAAAGTTAAGGAAAAGAGGCACAAAGTTATGTAAATTTCAACACCAGTGAATTTATTCAGCCGGAAGAAAGGGGATGATGTGACAGTGTGAAGTCTGAAGTGCTGATGGAGAAGGAAAGGCAAGGCCAGAGGGAGAAGATTGTTTACCTGGAGAGCATGCTTCAGTAGCATAGGATGATAACTACATGCAGGGGAAGATGATGAGGCTCCACACTGCCTTTCCCCTACTGCAGCTCCTAGTTACACTCTCTCTCACTGGAGATGTGCTTAATAGCAATGCAGCACGTGTACTAAACATACCTGTAGGAAATTCAGGCCTCATCGTGCGTGACAGAACCACATGGGAACTCACTTTAGGGACAATATCACTTCTTCAGTAGTAAAGTCCCAGCATTGTCACTAAATTGAAACTTTAATGATAAAACAGTTTAGATGGAGGGGACCTCTGGAGGCCTGGTCAACCTCTTGCTGAAGGCAGGATTATTGCCGTCCCCAGTAGATCCTGCCAGCCATGACTTTCTTCAGCTGAACCATGAAAAACTCTTTATGAGCAGATATTCCACAACCTCCCTGGCAAGTCTGTTCCATTGCTCGATACCTTCATGAAAATGTCCCTGATATCCAACCTCCACCTCCTGATTTGCAATCTGTGGCTGTTGCCCCTTGTTACGTTGTTTGACGTGATGAGGTTGAGACTCCACTTTGCGTGGTTGTTCTCCACCCGTTGGCTGCCTCTTCACCAGGCTGCACAAGCCCAAGTGACACAGCTGCTTCTTACAGTTCATGCGTTTTAGAACCCTGACCATCGTCGTAACTCTCTGCTGGACTCTTTCCAGTTTCTCAGCATCCCTTTGCAACTTGGGGTCCAAACCTGGGCGTCTTACAGATGTTGCATCAGCTGTGTTGAGGAGAGAAGTGGTAGTAACTTCTGTCTGTGTCCTGGTCACACTCCTAATGTACTCAGTACCCAAACTTAATGGCGGTAGAAGTGCACTTTTGTCTCATTGAAGCTGCTGCCAGCCATAACTCTGAGGTCCTTTCCAGCAGGTCTGCTACTTGGTCTTCCCATCCTGCACCAATGCATGGGGTTCTTCTGTCCCAGGTGTGGACGTTGCCTTTCTCCATGTGAGCTTCATGAGGTTTGGCCCCAGTTTTCTCAAGATCCCTGTGAATCAAAGCACCATGATTCCTCACCATCTAGGCCCCAAGTGTCACCTGCAGACTTGCTGAGGGTATCCTTTTTGTCAGCATCTGCGTTGCTGATGGTGTTGAGCAGAATGGACCCTCAGGCTTCTCTAACTGTTACCAGCTGGACACTGTAAGCTTGACCTTACTCAAGTGGATTATATTTTATATGAAAAATAATGAATACATTATGTCTCAAATGCATTTAAGCAGTTGGATTCTCACTTGGGCTAATTGCTTTGCCCTGTTCCAGCATGTTGGCTTGTGTTTGGGTTGTTTGTGCTGGGGATGAAAAGTGTAAATGAGAACAAAAAGCTGTATTCCTAAAAAATTAAGCAACAGGGAATCTACAGTACAATTAGAGCCAAATGCATTTAGAGACTAAGCAGATTTTTTGTTCCACGTAGTTTTTTATTTTTTCTTTTACGTCTAAGATTTAGTAATTTACTTTTTTTGGCATTCAATCTGTTTTTAAAGATTTTTAATCTGAAGTGTTAGCTTTGATTTTTAGTCATGATCAAGAGTGACTGTAAGGCTATTTGTAGACTGTAATCTTGATGTTTTTCCATTATACCCATGGGAGAGCTGCTCATGTAATATCTTTCTATTTTCATGAACTGAGTGTTTTGATACTTTAATGTTCGAAGTTGCTGAGCCCTCCTGGAATTTTGCAGTAGAAACCCTTGACTATGCCTTGCACATCCCTGCCAGCAAACGTCTAGCAATGCTACTGACCCTATTAGGAGAAAGTGAAATGCTGTGGCAGGGATGGAGAGAATTGTATGGATGTAGAGAAGGTGAAGTTGCCTTTCAAAACTTACTTTAAGGAAAATTTAGTGCCCTGAAGATGCATATTGGCAGCCCAGCAAGACAGCTGCCTTTGTCTGCAGTTAGCCTACAATCTGCACCATGTAGACCCTGTGAATTCCCATACTCAATTGTCATCAAAAGAATCAGCACCTCGGATTTTTGGACATTTGCGATCAGTCTCTAGCCTATTGTTGCATATTTCCTCTTCTCCTCCTCCCTTCCCTTTGGCTCTTTTTGGCTCAGAGTCTAAAATATAGTATGTGGTTTAGTGTGCCTTGTAA
The DNA here is from genome assembly GCF_040182565.1 of Anser cygnoides. NCBI lineage: Eukaryota > Metazoa > Chordata > Aves > Anseriformes > Anatidae > Anser > Anser cygnoides. The sequence goes on from NC_089873.1 coordinate 191,263,790, forward strand.
CCTGCATTGTAGTTTTAAGTTGCAGAGTTAGCAGGAGCTCAGAGAAAGTGCTGTACGTCTGCTGAATCTTTCAGACATCAGAGCTTTTCACGTTACCAGTTCTGTGTTCAGCTTCTGCAACTTATCTCAAGAGCTTTCCAGTTGCCATGAGTACAGAAGCGGTCATATTTAATGAGCTCGCCTTTTACCTCGATTACTGATGGTCTGATGGCTGCGGCACTTTTCTCACTGTGTTCTATTTAGAAAATGAGTTGCTGTTTTGAATTTTGTCGATGTTAAATACATGAACTCAATCTGACATACAGTAGACAGATTTACATGAACTGCGTAAAGCCCAAGTCTTAGCATGTAACGTTAAAAAAAAAGGGAGGGGGGGAAGGAAAAAAAAAACAGTGCATGCTGCTACAAAAGCCATTTTATAATCATCAGATGAGTATAGGCTCTACTAAAGCCTTTCTTAGTCAGAAAGCACCGTGAGCTGACTTACTTTTCGTGGCTGGGTTTAAAAAAGAAAGCATCTGCTTACCCGTACAGATATATTCTGGTATATGTGGAGAAGTATTCTGTCTCATTCACAAAAGCACCTTTCCTGCTGCCTATAGGCCATGAATATTTTCAGCATTGGGAAGTCATTTCTTTTTCTCATAGGTTTTCTACCTTTAAATCTTGTTTGAGTCACGAAGAGTATCTGTGAATACAGTTCAACTCCTAGCAGTTCTTCCCCCCCAGGTTTTCCCAGGTAACTTTTTAAGGAGCTGTTTCATATGGTCTGGCTCACTTACCTCTTTCGGTAGTAGCCCAGGCCATGCGTGTTTTACCTTAGCAATAATAAGGTAGCTCTGTCTGATGCTTCACTTCCATCGGCACTAATAAGCTGGACTTCCTCCAGTTCAGTGTTACTGTGGCACTAATGGTCTGATGGCTTAAAATCGCTGTAGCAGTGAGAGGAAACTATCCTCTTTTATTCTTGACCAGTCTGGTATAAAAATGAACGTGCAGGAAACCTCCTGTCCTCTGCTCCTGGTAATGGGCTGGTAGTTTGTGCTGCCTCTCAGTTGCCCAGCATTTCCCCTTAGAAGAGCACAAGTTAATAGAAAAGGGCTCATTATAATGTCAGCTGAAAGTTGTCAAAGCTGGTTCCTTAACTCCAGGAAAGAAGCTCCTTCAGGCAATACCCTGCTGCCTGCTTCCAGCAGGTTAACTTTTTAAAATGTACCTACCCTCTCTGTCCTGCTCTAAAACTCCTCGTGATGTCTGTTCAGGTATCTGGTTTTATTCTCCTTAAGTAAAAGGGGTGGTGAAAGGGACAATGTATCCTGGCATCTGTTACTTAGCACTAACTGCAGCATTTTGTGGCCTTTTTATAAAGGTGCAAAGGTTTGACATCTTGAAGACCTGGCTCCTAGTTCTGTACTGCACTGCAGTCTAACTTAAGAAGCAAAATTGTTGGCCTAGTTCGGGTTTTTAATCAAAATACTTGTGCTTTCTTGACTGTTCTGTGCTCCTGGACCTCTGTCTGTACTGGTAGGTCAGAAACACGGGTGAGACTAAAACTAAAAATCATATGTACAAAAGAAAATCGGCTCTGAGATTTGAGACGCATTCAGGAAATGAGAACAGCAGTTTCTTTGATACATTTTTCTCAAAATCCCTGAAGATTTCTTTTAATAATAGCGAGGTGGCCAGCTTGAATCTTTAAAAAGCAGCATAATTCCACAAGCATAATCCAGAAGTCAGTGCAAGTCTGGAAAAAACAGAGGCAGGTGAGGCTTGCTAGGCTTTTACCCTTGTGTTAAAGCAGGTCGTGTGCTGGTGCCCCGTGTGACACCCGAGGTGTGGGCTATCAGTTCCATGCGTTCTCCTTTGCAGTGGAGTCCTCAGGTTTGAAAGGAGCTTCAAAATGAGGGGTGCAGGGGACCAATGTGTGCTATGTTCGCCCTGCTGTCTTTTCTGTTTTGCTGCTACATAAGTAGCTGCTATTCATAGCTGCTTGGTTCACAAACAACAGTGATTCTCCATCTTAAACCTGATTTCTGAAACGTTCCCTGAGATGTGAATATGTTGGAAACATGTAAAGATGCTCAGTTTTGTGAGAAAGCAGATACGACTGCAGGAAAAACTTCATCACTGAGGAAGAGAGAACTGTGGCAAGCTGGAGGTGATGGATCCAGAGGTCCTGGAGGAGCATTGCCCGAGTGTCCTGGAAGAGTTCCCAGACGGTAGCATCCATCCCCTGGCACGGGGATGCCTCTGCACAGGGCACCTTGTCCTTGCTAGGACAGTCATGCATCGAAACAGTGTGTTAGTGGGGCATGTGTCTCCCAGAAATACGGCAACGTTAGTGACCGGCCATTGGCAGAGATACTATCACTAAACTTTCTTGGTGTAAATTTGGTCATATTAACTTGTATAGTTAACGACTGCGCACAACGAAAGAACTTTTCTACCGTAGGTAATGTGTTCTAATGCTTCCAGTTAATCTGACTTCGCTCTGGAATATTAATTCTTTTTTTCTCTTTACCTTCCCTGCTTCATCGTGGAGTAGTGAAGAATAGTTCGTTTGGAAGGGTCCTCAAAGATCAAGTCCAACTGCCTGACAACTGCGGGGCTAACAAAAAGTTGAAGCGTATTCTTCAGGGCACTGTCCAAATCCCTGTTGAGCACAGACAGGCACAGGGCATCAACCACCTTGCTAGGAAGCCTGTTCCAGTGTTTGAACACCCTCACACATAGTAAGCATGCCTTGAATAGTTTTCTTGAAGTTAATACTTAACCTGCCTTTGAACAGAGTGCAGATTTAATAGTTTACCAAGACGGAGAAATAAAAGGGAGCTGGTTCCAGTCAGACTTCCAGGTGTCAGTATCTTTTCTGTCTAAAAGTGGCATGATTTTTTTTTTTTAATCTTGGTGTGCACACACTGGTGCTCAACTTCCCTAGCTGTTGAGAGCTTTGAAAACTGGAAATTCACTTCTTTTCTAATGCATAAGGGTTTGGGGACTTGACTTCAAGCTTCAGACTTGACTTTTGTGCTTGTTAAATAGGGGCTTGACTGCAGGGAAGGGTGGGAAATACCTTGGACTTCAGTGTTGTCATGAAAAGAATTGGGGGCAGGAGGGACTATTGTCTTTTTTCACGGGTACAGCAGCATTCTGACCTCTGAGGTGTACTGGTAATTCTGAAACTGAAAGTCTCACTTTTCTTAAATGGGTGGTGTTTTCATTGTGGTTAGTGACCCCTCAGCACGATATTCTGTTACGCTACAGCCCTCTCACGATGATTACTGGGTAAGGCAACCTGCTTGAGACTCCATCAGTCTCTTCCAGGAGCAGCCATTCAGAGATCCTCTGACTTTGAAAAGTAGTACGGAGTTGCAAGTTGATCATTTTTGTGTGTTATCATTTTAAATTCCAGGTGACTTTTTTTCGGAAGGGAAGGAAAATGAGTCATGCTGAGTTACTTGAAATCAGAAGGAAGAAATGAAGCTGTCAGAAAGAGATCTCAAATCTAATAGCTACATCGCACTTCATCTTCCTCCCCCACCAGTGTTCAGGGTTTATTTCTCAGGTGTAAGGTTGGTACTGGGAGAAGCAGAGGTGTGCAGCAGTAACGGTTGGGGCTAACAGGGCTCCTCTGCTGGTCCTAGAGGCAGGTGCCCAGTGTGGCTCTCCCCATTTAGGCTGGCTTCACCGCAGGGCACAATCCCTCTCAATGGGCTGAAGTGCTCATTAATTGCCACAGTCTCCGTTGTCGCTGAATGTCACCGAGTGTTTCAAAACTCTGTAAGCAGCCGTGCTGGGTGAAACGCATGCGCTCTCCCCGTGCGTGCGCTTGAGGTTATGAAGGCGCTCGTCTGTATGCTTCAGAATGAATTTTTTTTGCTCTGTCATTAGGAAAAGAGAGATTTCTCTCCTGCATATGAACTGCTCAGCCTGATTAGCATGGAAATGAAAGTGCCTTAATCAGCTTGGGGTGAGGGAAGCTCAAAATTAATTTGATACATTAGTTTCACTTAAAAAACCTATTATAGCTTTTGCCACTAGCGACCGTTATAGTTAAAAATGCAAAACAGTTTCCCATTCAACACCGTGTTTATGCCAACTCATCACTTTCCAAACGCTTCGTTTTCCAAAGTAGGTTTTTCATGTTTTATCTTTGTCCCGTAAAGCAGGCTGGGGGAACAGCAAGCGAGATGGAAACAGGCAGGAGCGATATCAAAGAGCACAAAGATGCTGACTTGAAACTTAACCCTGCGTTCGCTTGGGCACCGTGTATTATATCACACTGCTAAATACACTGAATCCAGTTTATAAGGAGATTATTTCATAGTCCTTGCCCTGTGGAGATCACTTCAGTGGCAACCGCGAGTGACAAATGAATTGCAGAGATAATGGAATGCAAGTGGGGAATTCTCCAGTGATATTGAAAAGGGAATGTATATATTGAGAACAAACATCTTTGGTTTTGTGATAAAAAGGTAATAAAAGAATTTGAGCCTTCCTCTTCAGAAGGCTGTGCATGATTCAGTGGCTTTATAATTATCGAGACAGATTTATCTTAAAGAAGACATTTCTATTATTCCTAAAGTGAAGCAGAAGGAACTATTTGGTACCTGGTAAATTAAAAAGAATTGCAAAGTGTTCTATAAGCATGTATGCAGAAGTGTGAGCGTGCGTTGTGATGTATAGAGTTATTCTAAGCATTAAAAGCATTAAAAAACTGTTCTGCATAGCCTGAAATTTTGAGTTAATACTTGCTCAGAAAGTCAAGTATGAAGGAAGACTTTTTTTGTAGTTAAAACAAGATGAAAAGAGACTCCTGGTAAGTAAAATATAATATAGAACGTTTTTTATGTTTGCAAATAGTCTTGAAATCAGTATGATAAATTTGCATCAGTGAAGGCTGTTTGGAGGATAGTCTGCTCAGGAAAAATGAGCAGGGCGTGGAGAAATGCAATCACAGCAGGAATGACAAAGAGGGATGAAGCTGTGGATGTTTTTACAAAAGCTGGTAGAGGTTTGATAACGCATTCAATTGTTTCCTCAGAAGAGCTTGGGCCAGGAAAATACCATGGGAAAGAATTGGCAAGAGGAGGAATTAAAGTGAGGAAGTAGGAATTGCAAGAGAAGGGAAGGAGGGCATCATAGGTCAATTTGTTCAACGCCAGGTGCCTGTGGAGGGACCAAGTGGGTGTTCAACCTTGCCAAACAAGCATTCAAGAGGGGAAAAGCCCCTGTACCTGGGAAGTATTTAGCACTGCAGTAATGTAAGATGGGTTTCATCCCGTCTGTAGCAGGCATTTTGGTGTGAGCTAGTCAGCTTCAGCCCCTTTACCTAGGTGGAAAGAGAAAGGGCAGCTTGTAAGAGAAAATGAACTGTGCCCTTAAAGTACATGTCTGAAGCAGGCCAGATGGATTGCACTCCACAAGTGCCTATTTTTCTCCACTGACTATAAAAGGAGTGTGCCATGAGCAGCAGATAGAGATGTCTCCGTTGGAGGCACTTACACCTAGGCAGATGAATTCCTTTGGTGCTTTTTATGAACATCAGGCTATCCATCAGTTCACTTAGTGCTGTCTCCAGAGCTGTAAGTACTGCACCAGAGCCAGTCCCTGGGAAACCTGGATGTCAGCAGGCGAAGTAGATTTGAAGTGCTTGGTAAATGAAAAGCATTCAGCATAAGGCACGTTTTGAGTCAACACGACGTGTGCGTGTTTTCCTTCATTGCTGTTTCAAGTCTGTGCAAGATGTCTCAGAGCCTTGTGGACGTGATTCAAGACCAGCCCTCGCTTGGATGACACGTGGTTGAAGTCTGCACACCGGTGTGTGTCAGAAGAAATCAAAGTCCAATTAAAAGCCGCTAAGTATGATGTCACGGGTAACATTCCTTGCTTTCTGAATGCTACTCTTAGTGGTGCTTTAATTTACCTTGCTCCTCTTTCTGAGGATCAGTGCATATACTTAAATGTCAGTGTTATTGATAGCTCTCAGCTTTTTCTGGGCTGTGTCCCATCTCTGCCTTCTCTGAAGATGAGGTCACTGAGCATTTTGAAGTACTGGTGCATTTTACGATAGAACAGGGTAAAATCATGTTCGCTGCAATAAAGGTAGGCTCTTGAGAGCCTCTTGTGTTGCATTAACGAGGTAATTCAAGGAAGCAGAATATCAAATTAATGTTTCATGTTAAAGACATTAATGTCTGTGTTTAATCCCTGTTACAGCGTGGAAGCAGGAGGTAATACTTGAAACAGTTTCCTTCGTTGCTTTCCCCTTTTTTCTATTTTTTTTTCACAAATTAACATTATCTGTTCGAGTAAGAATGTCTTAAAAGAATACCTTTCATTGAATTAGGGGTGGGAGACGTATGCAGTTTGCAATAGAAATGCTCCAGGCTCCCTTGGTTTAAGGGGGGAAAAAAAAGGCGTAGAGGGAGCAGAGGAGAGGGAGAACAAGTACCAAGCTGTGCCTTGCTCAGGTGGGCAGATGTACAGGGAGGGCAGATGGCCTTGTAACGTGGTCTGATTATAAGCTCATCTCTTATAAATTATTTAACCTTGTTCTTTATTGATAATGTTTTCTATATACAGTCGATAACCTCAATTAATATTGAGACTACATTTATTTTTCATCTGTGGTTTGGAAACAATCAAGTTTTTAAAAATACTGTTACCAAAATGGGCTTCTCAGTAAAATATTTATTTTTGAAGATATCTTCACTTCATTTTTCGATGTCATCTCTCAATGAAAGACGACAGATCTGTTAGGAATTTTTGAATTGCTTTGGTTGTCCCACATGTATTCCTAGTGAAAAAAACAGAACTGGAAAATCCTTCACCTGTGCTTCAAGTCTCTTAAAGCAAACCCGAGCAAATCTTCTAGCGAAATGCTGAGTAGAGCATTTTTCTAAACAGGCAAGACGTGTCATATAAGAAGCTTGCTCATGGATGTGTCTACCCAGGCTGAAGAAGCCACTGCTTCTCAGAAAGGGTAGTCTTTTCCAACCTTAGTGATTCTATGAACTGCAAACTGAAGGTTTAAAACTGTCGGGAGCTGATCTGCAGAAGGCACTTAGCATTGCTCTGTGGGCACCGGCTGTGTCACTGCTCAGTGCCCTGTGCTGCTTTCTCAAGTAATAGAGGGACTTGAACAAAAGCATTTAGTGATAGTAAAAATATTGAAGCACATTGCCTGAAAACTACTTACCTGTATCTCCTTCCAGTTTTGTTATGGATTTAAATGATTCGAGGATAATTAGATCCACATCTTTTTGAAGGTCCCTGGCTCTGGGCTGTGTCTCCCGCAACTTCTTCCCAAGGCACAGGGCTTTGGGCCCTCTGTTGCCTCCACCCATCCCATTATGGGGGAGGTAACGTGGCACTTACGCACCAGTCATCTCATTCAGGAAACTGCTTTCTGTATTAATCCATTAAAGATACCTGATAAAGACAGCTTTGAGCCTGAGGATCCCAGTGGTGGTCACACAGCAGACCTCCTGTGTGGCTGACACCTGACTTCATGCACCCCTTCCATCTCCGTTGAACACTTTATATTGTACAACCAAATGTTGTATACTAAAAACTTTCTAAAGGCACAGTCCTGAACACAGCTCTCTGCAGCCTGAAGAGCTTACGTGCAGATTTGCTGGGAAGCGGTTTGAGCAGGAACCTCGGGACTTGATCCTGTCACTGTAATGGTATCTGAGCTCTGACTTTTTATTTTCCTCCCAGGAATATGCTTAGAAGAGAGAATTGGCCTAGGCTATGTTGATCGTTTCTGTTTTTAAAGATACTTTAAAGATACTTTTTAAAGATACTTTAGGGTAGAGACAATAAAAATAACTTATGTGTAAACTTTTCCAGCGAACCCTCTAAAGTTTTGCTCTAAGAAGCTTTTTAAGAGGCGCTGCTGGCTGACCACTTGATTAGCGCCTGAGTAAGCACAAGATTTTGATGCAGCTGATGTTTTGCTCACATCTTAATTCTTATTTGGGTATATATCCAGGCAAGGCTTACGTCCTGATACTGCTGCATTAGGCTCTGCAGTGAAAGCCAGGGATGTTCCACCCAAATGAGAATTACCCATAGCTGCGTGTCGCTGCAAAATTTTTCTCCAAAGTAGCTGGATCTTTCCTAGTGCTTTTTACTTTGAACTTACTCATTTGTCCAGGAATCTTTGTAAACTTGGCTGTTCCTCCTCCCCTCCCAAGCTATCACCTGGGGGAAGCTTCAGGTTAATAGTGTCCTGCGCTTAATCTTCCACTTCCTCGTGTAGACAGCCCATAGACTGGGGGGAAACGAACTGCAGCTCTGATCATCGTGCTGAGGGGATTAATGTCGCCTCGCGCAGCGTGGTGGGACCAAATAGATTACAAGGAGTACAGAAGAGGTTTGGAAGCTGAGAGGGAGGTGGGAGGGGTGTAAAACCCCTCAGGAAATCAGGAGCCATCTCAATTTGCAGCTTTTGTAGCCGTAATGCTGTGTGCAGCAAAATGTGTTCTCGGCGCTTTGGGGATGGACTTGATGGAAGGGGGCTGTGGAGGAGTGCAGGGAGGCAGGGTAAAGAGGATAGTTATTATCAAACTTCAATTTAGATTAAATAACTATAATCAAGGAACTCCTTGTGCTGAAATCTTCTCTTAGAAATCTTCTCTTAGGTTTAATTTTATATCAAATGCAAAGAGATTTTTTGTGCTTAAAGCATATATCTAGTTTTCACTGTAGCTCATTTAGCCATTTTTCTATTAGGTATATGAAGATGTGAGTTTCTACCTGTGGGTGTTATGTGACTGTGGGTACGTTTAGGTTCATCTGGTCTAGATGGGAAAAGCATGCTCATGTGTCCATTAGGTGATAGTTCATAAACTTGTATTTGGGCATTCAATTGATTTGACAACTAGTGGTCACTAATCACAGATTCGTAGAATCATTAAGGTTGGAAAAGTCCTCCAACATCATCTGGTCCAACCAGCCCCCTGCCACGAATGTCACCCACTAAACCATGTCCCTAAGCACCACACCCAACCTTTCCTTGAACACCCCCAGGGACGGTGACTCCACCACCTCCCTGGGCAACCCGTCCCAGTGCCTGACTGCTCTTTCTGAGAAGAAATGTCTCCTCATTTCCAGCCTAAACCTCCCCTGGTGCAACTTGAGGCCATTCCCTCTAGTCCTATCACTAGTTACCTGTGAGAAGAGGCCGACCCCCAGCTCCCCACACCTTCCTTTCAGGTAGCTGTAGAGAGCAATAAGGTCTCCCCTGAGTCTCCTCTTCTCCAGACCAAACCACCCCAGTGCCCTCAGCTGCTCCTCGCAGGACTTGTGTTCCAGGCCCTTCACCAGCTTCTAAGGGCGAAGTCCATTTAAAGTCCGAAGGCCCACCCATACACTGCAGGCACAGGGCAAATGCAGGCTCCATGCCACAGCCCAACTGCATGAGAACAAGCCCAAGCTTCTTCGCCCCATCCTGGTTATGTCCAAACTTTCTGTAGACAAGCTGCTAGTTTACTTACAAAATCACAGATACTGCTCACACTGCTCACAATATATATATATATATATATATATATATTTAACCATACCCCTGCTAATTGAAGCGTATTTAAAATCAGGATATTTCTTAGCTATTTCTATTGCCATACAACGGAAAACTAAATGAAAGCCAACAGGCCTTTTGAGAGATTTTTGTCTTGGAGAAGGCAGTCAGCAGATAGGCCCAGCGCTCAGCCGCAGTGAAATAATTACACGCGGGGTCTGCCAAGGCATGTGGCCCCCTGCACCAGAGGTGCCCCTGGGGCTGGTAACTGAGGGCCTGCACACTCGTGAATCCCGTCCCTCTGGAGCACTCATTTTATGGTTTGAAGTCCTTGCCGACTCCCTGCTCCGTGCTTTGCTATTTTATTATGTGAAGATTGGGAGGGTGTGTGTGTGCGTGTATGTATACGAGAAGTTAGAGTCTGATGCAGAGGGCATTCAGAGCTGCTTTATAATTATAAACGGGCACGCTTCATGCTTCTAGGTCAGTTGGTGTGTTGGGGTTTTGTGGGGGTGTCGTGACTGGGCCCCTACAGAGCCCAGTGCTGCTTTTGCTGCCAGGCATCTGAGTGCTTAATAGATCTATCCAATTGTATTAAGGAAATTTTATGGCCCACTCCACTTTTCCCTTTTCCAGCTTTTAGGAGCAGGACAGCTGCTAGACATTTCAGGTGTTTTAGTTCACATGTGAATTGTGAGTCCAACAATTTTTTCTTGGAAACTTCCCCCCCTTGGTTGCTTATCAAGTCTCACCTTAAGAGGTAGTCAGCACAAAATGATACTGAGAGGATGTAGCTTTTTTAGATCACCAGTAATCCAGCCAGGCATATTAAAAGGCTCTACAAGTTGCTCCCACAGGATCTAGACCCTGGAAAAAAAAAAAAAAAAAAAGCCCTGTAAAAAGCTTCTGTTTCCCCCATTCCCCAAGCTCCCCCTTCTCCCCCCATTTTCATAGTAAAGCTTTCAGATATCAGTTATATTCTTTTTGTTGAGTGTTATTTGGCTGATTTGATGTGGAGAAGGTTTCTCTAAAGCTTCATTTAAGGGAATATAAAATAATTTAGAACTTTAACTAAAACTGAAGGGGAAAGGAATTAAAGTTGTTTGTACAGATGGGCTTAGAATGGAAATATTTAATTTACATGTAGGTATTTCCAGAATACCTCATATGATTTGGTAACCTGATCCCCCTTGTCATGAAGAAAGCATTTTGGGTGTCTCATCCAATTTCGTAACTTAGTCCTGCGTAGTTTTTCCATTTCTCCCTGGTTTAGGTTAGTTTAACTCCATTAAATTCCGTGAATTTTTATTAAACTGAAACTGATATAAAATGTGGAAAGGATCAGGTTAAAATAACTACCAAAAAATCTGATGAGAGTGTTCAGGTGTTTTGGGGTCAGTCTTTTGGTTTGGAATTGGGTTTGAGTAAGCCCAGGTGGCACCAGCACACAGGACGTATGCAACATATAGAAGAAGGCCTTACTCTTTCTGGTCTAAACTGGGTAGTCTAAGGGTGAAAGAAAGGGTTTACAAGAGGGGAAATGAGCTGAAAGAGGAAATAAGGTAAGCCTACAGCATGTTTGCCCAGCAACTGAAAATGCTTCAGATTGATTTGTTCTCTGAATATTCGTGGTTTTCTTCCGGCTGGATGGAGATGCAGTGCTGGCAGCAGGTAGGGAAGCCTGCAATGTTAATCATTAAACATGGTAGCTGAAGATGAAACTCCCTTCTCCAGTGTTCCCAGTGTAATACCACTGGTGTACACCAAAGTGTATCAGGTGGGGCTGAGGGACAGAAGAAAAGCTTGAAAGGCTTTCATGTCTGCTTGGTCTTTTTTTAATCATAACATCCTCATATTTTATGCAAATACAAAATTATTTTTAAAGATGCTTTCTCTTTCTGAAATGGTTTGGCACAGGTTCTGAAGCTTAGCTGTTGAATTAAAAAAAAAATCCAGCAACTGCCCTTTGATTATTTCTAAATGTAGATGACAGCTGTCCTTTTGGAAAAGGCACATAACTCAGCATGTGAGAAACTGACACATTTTTCTTTCCTTTTCAGAGTATCTCCTCTACAGAAGTCTGAAATAGTAGACATGGTAAAGAAACATGTGAATGCCATAACACTTGCCATTGGGGATGGTGCCAACGATGTGGGAATGATCCAGACAGCTCACGTCGGAGTTGGGATCAGTGGCAACGAGGGCATGCAGGCAACCAATTGCTCGGATTATGCTATTGCACAGGTCAGAGGCAAAAAACTACAACTGCCATACCCTGCTGTCAGACCTCCCATGTGGTGCTCGATGGCTTCTCCTAGCCTTCAAGCTAGGAGAATCTCTGCTCTTTTTCTTTTCATGGCAGCATCTAAAACAGATACCTGGGATGTATTTTCGGGATCCATTGTTCTGACTTCTGTATTCTTTGTGACAAAGCTCTGTCCTCCCTCAAAGCTTCAGTTTGTTCCTGCCAGCTGTGCAGTGGCTTGACTGTTCAATAATTGAGGAGAAGCACTTTGTCATACTTATGTTGACGTGCTTTTAAGTGTAACTGTATCTCCCTTGTTCAAGTTCTTTTCCCTTACCATGAATAGGCATTCCAAACAGGTGTGTAAGAGTTTGTTTGGAAATTCTTATTTAGAGGTTGTGTTTTCCTTTTTTATTTCCCCCACCCCCATGATGTATCCAAAAATTGTTCACAGTCCTGAGGAGTTGGACAACATTTTAATTTTAGGTGCATTATTTTGAAGAGTGCTCCCAAACTGTCTTGTAAAATTCTGCACTGATTACTCAAGCTAAAGAGGAGAGTAAAATAGGAGACCTAAAGACAAGCCTTTTTATTTTCAGTTAAGAGACCAAGGTGTAGAATAAAGACTTTAAACAAAGCATAAGAAAGGAAGGACATACTTCAGTTGCCAGACATCTTCTGAATACTGTTGGTAGCTAAGGTTCCCTGTGCCACGTGTTTGAGACTGATCACAGGGCAAGAACAGATGGGAGCTGACAGAAAGCAGAGATGATGAACTGTCTCTTCAGTGATATGTGAGCATCAGCTAATGTTCCCTTCTGCCAGGGTGTAGGCAGATTTGCTTTACCAATTGATATGAAATGATACCTTCTTGTAATTTGAGTATAAGGTGAGGTTTTGAAAAGGTGTGGATAATTTTATTATTTAGACAGAACTGTTGATGTGTTAACCCTGCTGTGAAGCAAAGTGTCAGTCTTGTATTGCTGCTGTTTTGCGTTCTGCAGTCAGATGAAGCACATCGGATTCCAGGCTTGAATAACTAACACCTTCCACCAAACTTACCTTGAAAATTTTAGGCTGTTTCATCAAGGGCTCATTCTGTCATAAACAGTTTATTCCGAATATGCAGCATTATAGGAACTGCCATAGTCATAGTCTTTGGTATCTCACAATCATTTTGTTGTTTTTAACTTCTGTAGACTATACATTGTTTCTGCTGTAGAACTTAATCAAATACTCTTTACTTTTACTTCCTCAGATAATTTATTACTTCCATTTTAATAAGTAAGCATAAGCAGTGAGAATTTTGTCTGCAGAGGGACAAAAAGCATGTCCTACACTTAATTTCTTCTGCATTAGTTGCAGTAACATTAAATCTGAAGTCCCTTTGTATTCATGTATTGCTTCTGAATTACGAAAATGAAAGCAAAACAAAAAACAACCAACCAAAACGACAACAACAAAACATGCATTTGGACTTAATGTTGGCATGTGGGAAATAAGTTGCTCTTGGTTTATATCCTGACTGGGAGTTACTGACAATAGCAATGAATCTTCTTAGTTCGATCCGAAATAGAAGCTGATTGCACTAGTACAGAATTTAAACTTTCAAAAATTAGTAAAACACTATGAAACTGTATCTTTTTTTAATGATTCAGAAAAGATTTGCGCTAGTTAGAAAAGATATAAAAGAATTCCTCTCATAAAAAGGACTAGTAGTATATGGGAATGTTTCAAGAAAGTGTTTAAAAGAAAAACTTGATCTCCGTGGGGTATATTTCTTTCAACGAAGACATACAACTCCCACTGAATTGTTACTGTGTGTGCATGCCTTGAAGGCAAAGTATGTTCTTATTGAGTAATTTAAAATAACCACTATAGTGTAGCATCTCATGTTCAAATGGTATTTCAAATACAGTAGTGCCAGAAGTGTAGGCACTTATGGAAGAGAAAGTCTCTGTATAGACTCATTCAGGATTCCAGGGGGAATCAAAGCATAAACCAAACAAAAATAAAAAGGCAACTTGCGTCTGACTCTGCTCCAAATAGCTTCCACAGGTGCAAGGAGCATCTGTTTGAATCATCCTTTTCCCTTGAACTGATATTGCACCAGTGATCCATATTTAGAGAATTCCCAAATCAAACGGCCTAACTGCTTGGAGAGACAGTAGTAGAATTGAACAGAATAACTTTTTCTCCAGTAAAAAGCTTTATCATCTTAATCCAGAGAGCATCTGCTGTCTAGAGAGCGTTAGCTAGGCAAAAGTTCTTTCTTAGATGAATGTTTGTGTTTTGTTCTGCTTTTAAAATCCATAAATGCAGCAGTGCCTGAACAAGTGAAGTATCTTAGAAGAGCCCTGTCCCCACAGTCACTAGAGTATGCCAGGAGCTGTGCATTTGCACTGGTTCAATCATCAGCATCAAAACAAATTCAATTTCTTGCTACCTCCTAGCAGGACTCTTCACAGTGTATACAGGCTTAGAACTACGTTATTTAGGTTACTAACATGCTGTGCTCCGTAGTGCATTCATTTTCATGAGTGTACACACTACAGAGTTATTAATGCTAAGATTTCTCCTCTGGCCTTGAACTGCAAAGAGAACCACATCCAAGACGGTCACTATTTAGAGTCAGCAGAGAATTTTTAGGGTGCATCTGTTCTCTACAGGTGTTTGGGGTGACATGTCAGGATGTAGTGGGAAGGTTCCCATCACTGCTGACGTGTTTTGTCAGCGAATTTTGTGTAAAGGTCAGTAGTGGTGCATATTAACTGAGGCAGTAGATAGCTAGTAGGTTAACTACTGCCTCGCGAGTGCCCCGCTTTCAGTCCTGGTTCAAGCTGGACTGAAGCTGAACCGTGAGGTTTGGTTCACTTTTATTTTCTCTCCCTCTTTCTTGCTAGCATAACCTAACAAATCCGAGTTGCTGATGCATGTCAGAAAGGCTGTTCTTACAGGATTTGTGGTTCAGTGACTTCAGTGCTGGAAATCATGGGAGCAGAGCTCTCTCATGACAGTCCTAATTCATTATTGTAGCTTTGAAAGTTTCAAGTAGGTTTTGGTTAAAATAACTGAGCTATACTCTACATTTAGTAAGTCAATTTTTATTCCCCTCATGGAAAAAGAAGCCAAGCAAATAATGGTCTCACATTAGTGTACAACAGCCCTTCAGGTACACACATGCTGAATGGTGAATCTAGTCCCTGGTTTGAGCCCTCTGTACAAAAGAAGAATGCTGCAGGCCATAAAAAGGTTTCCTGATGAAGCCAAGACTAGAAAATTATGCATTTCCTAGGTTGCATTGTGAGACTGCTTCTGAGAGGGGAAAAAAAAAACAAAAACAAACAAAAAAAAACCCACCAACCAACCAAAAAAATTAAATCCATTTTCAAAATCGCTGAATTCTGAAGAAGCTGAATTGAGCTGTACCTGTGGTTCAGACTAACATAAAGTATCTGTTTTTACAGCCACTAGATTCATTTACTTGTCCTTTTGGGCATATGCTACTTCTTTGTAAAACATTTTAGGTGCTTTCTGTAATGTGATTGAATACATTTAGTGGGCCGATAAATTAAGTGTTTGTTCTCCATAAGAGATTGCATACATCTATTTTGCAGTTGTTTTCCTTTGCACGTTGTATTTCAGCTCAAGGCAGTTCTAATTTGAGACCGTTAATTTAACACGGAGGAAGGAAATTCATGTCCTGAATGTTGTAAGCCCTCATACAGTGAACTTTGACCAGGAAATTAAGAGTTTAGATTTCTATTTAATTTACATGGCTATATTATGTTAACCTTGCCTGATATTACTATTAGGATGTTAATAGTAATTGACAACTTCTTGCTGTTTAAAGCCAGTGAAGACCACTTTGAATGTTTCTAAGGTTTTGCTGCAAAAAAAGACTTTCTGTAAATATTATTTGTCATCACCAGCATTTTGCTAAAATATTTAAATATTGCACTTGAACAGCTTTCATAGCTATCTGAACGTTTTGGTGGAGAGGTTACTCTAACCTTTTCTTTTCTTTTAAACTGTTCTTCATATATGTAAAAACTTGTTTTCTTTCTTTCAGTTTTCCTACTTGGAGAAGCTGTTGTTGGTCCATGGAGCTTGGAGTTACAACCGAGTTACCAAGTGCATACTATACTGCTTCTACAAGAATGTGGTTTTGTATATTATTGAGGTAGGAGTAACTAAAGGGATGGGCTTTAGCAGTGCTTACTCCTCAAGTTGTTTTTTCTAAAAGGAAAATGTTATCCAAATGGATTGAGCTAAAAGGACTGACATCTGTTTTGATATTTAACAACTTAATGTGGGAAAGGAAACAGTTTTCAAGTTAGTACACTTGAAAGTATACTTGAAGTATCATTTAGCCTTTGCAAAAGGAAAAGTGAAGGCTTTGGTACAGTGAAGCCTTGGATATGAGATGTCAAGGAGAAGGTTTATCCCTGCTGTGTAAGTGGTCTTACTGAAAGTTTCTTTGTATTCATGGAAACACTTGAATTATTAAATAGCGTTTATATTTATAAAACTTGAATTTGAGGATAAAGTTAAATCAAAAGTTTGTTTAAAAGAATTGGAAGGAACTCACTCAGGCAAATAATAAAATAGGCAAAAAATACTATTGGTAAAGTTTGCCGGTAAAGCGAATTCTGCACTGTTCACTGAAGTTTTATTTACATGTTTCCATGTGTGTATATATTCATTTTTCTATTTCTTCCTCGAATTAAGCAGGCATGAATGAGGTTAATAGTAAGAAAATTAAAACACTTATAATTAGGCAGCCAGTTATGTAGATTATAGCAGATAGTGGCTAAGTAATGTTTTACTATTCAGTGAATCATATCATGGTCAGTGTGTGTATATCTGACTCCCTCAGGGTCCAATCATCTTTTATGCATGGTGTTAGGCTCTTAGAGAACAGATATTCTCCATTAACTCCTTCATTTTTTCCTCTGTTAACTGTTTCTGAATTAGTTCTAATCTCTACTGTTACAATTTCAATACAGATTAAACTGTGCTGTCAAAATAATGGCAGGTTGCTGTGGTGAGTGAGCACAGGATGGTTGTGTGGTATACATGTAGTTCTGGATTTGTAAAAATAATGTGAGGAGTTGGTTTTTCTATATTTTAAGCATCCAATTCTTGTTTGTATTCCACTTCTTTAGCCAGATTTTCTGCCAGATTTAGATCCGCATTCCTGAGATTTCACAGGTGTGTTCTTACCCTACTGCAGAGGCCACCTTTACAGCTCTGAGGCAAATTTACCACAGTTTCAATGATAACTAAGGTTTGGGTTGTTTAACTGTCTGAAATAGTCCTTAATTTGATTTTGGCTGATAGTAACTCACAGTTTCTAGTAAAGGCTTTCAAGTGTTGTTGATGACAATGGTGTTCGTTACTGTGCAAGAGAAATATAAGTAAAAAGAACTTGTCTAGTGTTTTTTATTGAGCATGGGTAATATTGTTTTCCTGAATTGTCCAGAAAATGCTTAGCAGCTTCAAAATTGGCATTTTCCTTCTGAAATTATTTTCTGCCTTTGAAAATTAGTTTTGAAAAACCTGTTTCACTCATATCACAGCATGGTATGTTTTTGTTTTATTTACTGTGGTCTGACAAATACATTAAAAGTCCTGCATCGAATGTTATTTAACTAAACTATATCCTACTGTGTCAGAAGCTGTGCAAGGGGTTGAAGAGACGTGAAGGCCTCTGGAGCCTCCAGTCTGAGGTAGTTTAATCGTCTTGCTATAGGGAGTGATTTTATTAGCCGAAGAAGTTGCTGTAAAATGCATAGGATGCAAATCTGCTCTGAGAATGTGGTCAAACATTCTCTGTGCTGTGTTAGCTTGTGTTCAGTTCTGTCCACATGTGGTACTGAGGCACATGAGCTTCTGGGTCTCTTGACTTCCACACGTAAGAGTGGGAGTCAGTTCCGTCCAAAGCTTGAGCACTACAAAATGCACGACTCGCTTCAGCCCCACACCCCGGTAACTCCTCTGTGTGTAGAAGCTGGGAGCAAGTTTAAGGCTTATGGGAAATAGAGCAACAGAAAGAAGAAATCTTTTAGGCCCCCAGCAATGGGAAGAGCTCAATTTGTTTGTAGTTCCTGTGGTGAGTCGGCTTTATTTCTGGCTTGAAGGAACTTCACCTCCAAAACTGTAAAACTAGCCGAATTGACTGGAAACTGAAGAAATGCCATAGAGGTCTGGGGGAATGAGGGAAGAGGTCTCTAATTCCCTTCTTAGCTTTACATAAATAAAGCTGAGTTGTTTTGTATTTCTGCCATGAGGCTCAGGAGGGCTGATCAATTTGTGGTACGGAGTGCTGCTCGTGAAAGAAGCGCCACGAGGGAATCCAGCCTTCAACTCGAGGGAATAGCAGCTCAGTGCCCAGCGCTATTGTGCTGTTGTGTCTGCATATAGTATGTTCCTGATTGCTTCCCAGTACTATGGACAAGCTTAATATTTACCTGTACGTCCTGCTTTGATGTGTGGTGTACAGGGAATATTCTTTTAGCATTGTAATGAAACGGGGGTTTGAACTTGAACTACATTCTAAGTTAATCTTCTAAAGGATTGTACCGAGTAAATATTTATAGAGTTGAATCAAAAAGCACTTCGGTCAATATGACAGACTGTCAGTTATACCTTTGTTACTGTATCTGTTCTATTTCCATGAAGCTTTAACACCTGAGGAATAACTGTAGTCAGACTTATGTAAATGAACTTTGCAGCAGTGAAGCACTGGGGCTCATCATAACTTTTTTTTCCGTGAGGCTTTACAAATATCATAGAGAGAAAAAATGATGGTACTCAATCTTCAGCGGACAGAAAAATGTCTGGACAAAAAAGTTGCAGAGATGTAGGTGTATGTTCAAGAGTAGATTAAAGTTGAGCAGGTGACTGATATCATGGGCTTTACTGTTGAGAGATGCTCCTGGGTTAAGGCTGGTTTTTACCTTCTGGCAATGGCTGCTTCTTTGTGGAGACATGAGGGCCTCCATAAACTATATTTTCAGCTACCTTGACAATAACTAAAATGTGTGTCTGCATCGGGACAATTTCATGCAGCTAGAGAAATAATAACAGAAGGCAGGCCTTGTGGTCTGGGATTACAGGGGAAATGGAGGTAAGATTGCATTTTCCCTTGTTTGATTTAGTGTTGTCTTCCTAGTATTGGCTTTCTTATTTTTTAAACATATATTTTAAAAGGTGAATTTTGACACTTGTGGAGAAGTAGTGACAGTCAAATTGGAGAAGATTTTGGCCTGGCATAACAGCTGGAAACTTCATATTGCTCTCCTTTGTCCAACCTTTTCTCTCTTCCCCTTTGCATTTCTTCATCGTTGTCCTCCTGACATTCTCTTAATTTGCCCACTCACTTTTTAGAAAATATGAGTCTCAATCTAATACAAATTAAAAACAAAAGAGGCATGTACTGGTGGGTCTCTGTACTGGTGGAGGATGCGGTGGGTCCTGTGGACCAAGCCTTCCACCCACCGAGCTTCCACCTCCTCACCCTGGTAAGGGAATCTATTTAGAAAGTTAACAAGATGCCTACAGGGATAAAATGCAAATATAAAGCCCCCTTTTTGGTTTTAATTCCTATATTTCCATGTGTGGCTGCAGGAGTCATGTGCACTAAAACTGTTGGATTGACGGTTGTTCAGAATCAGCCTTAAACAGGAGGTCAACAGTAAGGTTTTGGCTTTTTAAGACTTGACAGGCAAATACCTGGGCATCATTACAAAACACCATCTCATTCAATTATTTATGTTTCTGGCTTTAAACTGAGTAGTGAAACAAAAGATCTGTTTCACATCTGTTGAGCAGATATATTTCACTGGAGATGATATAAAGTTGTCCTGATGACATCAGAGCTTTGAAATATAGCTCATTTCAAATGTAAAACAATACAGGAATGTTGCTTTCATGTCATGCTTGGAGGAGTAGAAACACAGCAAGATCAAAGGCGATATCAGAAATACCAGGTAAGAGTTCAAGGCATTTGGGAATGGTTCTGGGGAAACAGTAGCGTGGAAGATAGCTTTTAGGTCAACAGAGGGTGTGCAGGAAAGAAGTGATCAATACTTCACTGGAGCATGTTGTTCATCTGAAACCTGCTTAAGTATGGAATGCCCTTGCTTTATATATTGCAGGGAAAAAAAAAGTCCCTGTGTCAAGGTCTGGCAGTGCAGGGCCATGAGACTCAACTAGAACAGAGACAGAATTGAATGGAAAGTGGGAGGGGGAGTGTATGGTGCACGTAAGTTGCAGCTGGATTATTTTCTTTTCTGCCTTAAGCATCCAGAGATAAATTGTAAGCCTAGATTTGAAAGATGCTTCTTTATGGAGGCTTAGAGGTAAGGTCTTAACTTATACACGAGCAGTATTGAACAAGATACATGTATTAGAGAACAAAACACTGTGATCATAGTTTCTCTTTTAGAGCTGAGTTTTCAAATCTTCCAAAAATTCCAAGTAAACACAATGCATAGGCAGACCTGCTTTTAAATAAGTGGTGACTTTGTGAGTCCAACAAAGTCTGATTACGAGAGCTGTGAAGTGCTCTACACGCTCATAGTGGTCACCACTTCAGACTGGCTGATAGAACAAGCTGTGAAAGTGCATTTGAAATGTTGCTGCATGAGATCTTTTCGGCCTGCTTCATCCTCCTGTTTTTCTTGTTTTCATGCTTTGTGAAACACATTTTTTAAAAATACAGCACGTAGGCATGGGGATTCTGGCCCTATTATCCAAATGGCATGCAGAAATAAGCGTATCTGATGTGATACTAAAAAATATACAGCTCTAACACTTCTGTATGCTTATTCCCCGATTTATATAATCTGACTTCTACCTAGATCCCTTTGCCTTCTGTTTCCAATTGGCTTTGCATCTCTAAGGGTATAGCCAGACAATAGAAAACCCTAAGCATGGGGATTTTTGGAATGAGTTGAGGACTGAAGTACAGTAACTGTTGTCATAAAAATCAACTTTGTTAAAAGTTAACAGTGCAGTATTTTCCCCCAGTGTTAGGCTAAGATTAAGAACATCTGCCTGTAAAATTCCTAAACAAGGGTAACAGTAATACAGGCAGCTAGTTGTCTTGTCATGATTATGCATTCAAATTATTCAGTTGCCTGTTAAAATACTTGGGTAGGCATTTAATAGTCATTATTTCCATGCGCTTATACTAGGTTGTTGTGTAAGCTTATCACAATTCTGTATCCTGATGAAACGAAATAGGGATGTGCATGACTTCAATTTGTGTAACAATTTTAAAATAGGGCTTTTTGAATTCTCACAAATGCATCATATCCCTAGTAAGTAATTGATTTGTTACGGACAGGTTCTTTCAGATACACAAAAAGTGGGACTCGGTGTCCTTAAGATAGATGGCAGGTGTAAATTTAGGTGCCTAGAAGAAACCTTTGTGGTTGGTGTCCATTTAGATGCATTTAAGGATGCTCAGGGGTCACAGGGAGCAGTATAGGACTGCCACATGTGCCATACAATCTCCACCTGTCTGGAGCAGAAGTGTTATTGTATTACTATATGTATGGGTAGGTAGACAACTGAATTTTATCAGAAAGTGGGGTTTGTTTTTCTTGTTCTTGTTTGTTTGTTTTTTGAAGCCTGTAGAAAGAAAGGAATCCAAACCTTCCAGCTTGGGTAATACCAATCAATTTTAAAAGTGCAGAAAATCTGTGTAAGCTGTAGTATCGAACTTTTAGGCCTGGGAAGCACAGTGATAGACACACTGAGTAGCAATACATGTGAGACTCAGTACTACCTCCCTTTGTAATTTTAGGAAAAACAGGAAACAAGTCTTGTGTACTTTTTTTTTTCTTCTTGGGTTGTTTCAGCCTCGTACACAGGTTTAACACACAGAAGTAGAAAACCTGGAGCAACACAGAACATTATCCCTTTCCCACCCTCTGAAAAACTGTTCATAGGCTCCAATTCAAAAAAGCATTCTTTAGTAGCAGTAGTTACATAAAACAGATCTTGGAAATAGCCTGACAGACTTCTTCAAATACCAGAAAATGCAGCTGCCAACCTAATCCAGAATTCATAGAATCACAGAATGGTTTGGGTCGGAATGGACCTGAAAGATCATCTAATTCCAATCCCCCTTTGGTATGGACAGGGACACCTCCCACCAGACCAGGTTGCCCAAAGCCCCATCCAGCCTGGCCTTGAGCACCTCCAGGGATGGGGCACCCACAGCTTCTCTGGGCAGCCTGTGCCAGGGCCTCACCACCCTGAGTGAAGGATTTCTTACTAAAACCTACTCTAAATATACCCTTTTTTAGTTTAAAGCCGTCACTCCTTCTAAATTGCTGAGGGTGCACTCAATTTCACTGTCCGTGTCACCAACAAAGATGTTAAACAGCGCTGGTCCCATCACTGACCCCTGAGGAACACCACCTGTCACTGATCTCCACGTGGACGTTGAGTTGTGGACCGCAACTCTTTGGGTGCGACCATCCAGCCAAGTCCTTACCCACAGAATAGTCTGTATGTTAAATCCATGTCTCTCCTGTTTAGAGACAAGGATATCGTGAGGGATAGTTGTCTAGATAGTGGTTAAAGATGCACTGTATTTTTTTAAATGCATCCTAATTCCTTCTCAGCTGATTTACAGCTCCTAGTTTATATTGCTGCTGTTGACAGTTTATTCCATATTTCAATCCCATGTTGTGTGAAGAAATTGTCAGAATTGCTTATAGGCTAGTCTCATCAGCTTTAATCCATGTTTGACTCCTCACTTTTTGGATTTCTAATTGAGTATGTTAATCTCAAGAGTTTCCAAGAAATCAGTCACAAAGATAAATCCATGCTAATTTTCCTATCTTTTTTAGTAAGATAGATATATATATATATATATATATATTTCAGAGCGAATCATTAGAGAGCAGTCCATCTTGACTGAAAACAAAATTAACTCAACTAATAAATGGCTGGGTTTGAATTTTTTCCAACCATTTTCAAAAGTGATGAAACAAGCGTACCAGCATTGCTATGACCCTTATTACGAACTTGGCTGCACCTTACAACCAACTAAACTTGTAAGTTTTCAAGATTCCAATTATCGTTATAAATGATAAAGTTCCCTAGCTTGGTCTCAGAACTCCTGTGTGGAAGGTTCAATATGTGTTGTAACAGACTACTTTGAGAAGAAATCTGCTGTGATATTATTTTTTGGCAGGTAATAAGTTCAGAGCTACTGGATCCATTTTTTGTTGTATATTCATATACCTGAAGCAGAAGGGGCATGAAGGCACAGTGATATCTTTCCTCTAAAGTTTTTGCCTAATTTGCTTTGAAAAAAATTAATTTCCTATTTGGAGGGTTTATAACAATAATAATGCTGTTCTCTACATTTGAGGCTGTTAAATATGAAACATTAGCCATCTCCTGAGCAATATCATAGAATCATAGAATATCCTGAGTTGGAAGGGACCCTTAAGGATCATCAAGTCCAACTCTTGATACCGCACAGGTCTACCCAAAAGTTCAGACCATGTGACTAAGTGCACAGTCCAATCTCTTCTTAAATTCAGACAGGCTCGGTGCAGTGACCACTTCCCTGGGGAGCCTGTTCCAGTGTGCAACCACCCTCTCTGTGAAGAACCCCCTCCTGATGTCAAGCCTAAATTTCCCCTGCCTCAGCTTAACCCCGTTCCCGCGGGTCCTGTCACTGGTGTTAATGGAGAAAAGGTCTCCTGCCTCTCGACACCCCCTTACGAGGAAGTTGTAGACTGTGATGAGGTCTCCCCTCAGCCTCCTCTTCTCCAGGCTGAACAGGCCCAGTGACCTCAGCCGTTCCTCGTACGTCTTCCCCTCCAGGCCTTTCACCATCTTCGTAGCCCTCCTCTGTACACTCTCCAACAGTTTCATGTCCTTTTTATACTGTGGTGCCCAGAACTGCACACAGTACTCGAGGTGAGGCCGCACCAGCACAGAGTAGAGCGGGACAATCACCTCCCTTGACCTACTAGCGATGCCGTGCTTGATGCACCCCAGCACACGGTTGGCCCTCCTGGCCGCCAGGGCACACTGCTGGCTCATATTCAACTTGCTGTCTACCACGACCCCCAGATCCCTCTCTTCTAGGCTGCTCTCCAGCGTCTCATCGCCCAGTCTGTACGTGCAGCCAGGGTTTCCCGTCCCAGGTGCAGGACCCGGCACTTCAATATGTTCTTCAATGCTCTAACTGTCCTCAGCAAAGGTATTTTCCAATTTAACTTTGTTACCAGTGAAAATGCAAGCTGATGTTTAGAAGGGAGTTCCAGTTATAATGGCCAGATAACCCTGATGTGAGGAAGCTTTTGAGAGGGAATCTAAAGCTACATTACCGAAGTTACTCATTTAAAAATAGATAAATAGATAAAAAAAGGCAAGAAAGTTTGCATGTACTTTTTATGAAATCTATATATATTTGGAAAACCCAAACTTGTTTTTTTTTTCAAGCAAATAGAGCATTAAAACTTGAAGGTTTATTGGTTTTGATTTCAACCCCACTTTCTTTCCAAAAGCTGCAAATTTTCCTATCAAATATAACTCATATGACTTTAAATATTTACTTGAAAAATATGACCTCCTCAACTCAGTAATATAGGACAGCTTTGTGTTTCAATAAAAATAAAGGGGAGGTGATCGTGCTTGCCTACACAGCTAGGGCAATTCAGTGTATATGACATGACTTGTGGGTAAAAAGATGGCCAAACTGTAAATTCGTATCGAAGTTAACAAGGGCAAATAAGCCTTATGAGGGAATAACTTGTGCTCAACACATTCAAGCTGATATTAGCAATATTTTTCCTACTGCACTAAAGGGACTAATTCTGAGAAAGCTATTTTAAAATCCAACACCATATATATATATTTTGGGGTGTGTGTATATATATGAAAAAATACGTATGTAATATAAATATTATTTTTATATCTATATATAGATAAAATACAGCTTATTTCAAATATATCTTGGACCTGTACTGGTTTTCTTTATATCTGGTCTATATCCCTATAGAATTCCTTTAGTTAGAGACATTCCTGATTTATGTGGGAATAACGAAGAGCAGAGTAAGGTCCTGTACATATTTTATGTATGAAGTTTTTTCTTCCTACTGGACTGAAGCCATGGGGCTGGCACGTCGAAGGTGCAAGGTTTTCTTGTCTTTTTACCTCTACCTCAGTATTATAAATAGCTACACTCAAAATGTATTTCTACAGCAGTTTACTTCCTTTTGAAAATGGCAATGCAAATGAGGCTACATTTTGCCAAAGACAGCTTGGTGGTAGACCTGCCTAAAATGTCTGTCCAACATATCGGAACAAATGGATTAATTCTCTGGTTTAGAAGCTTTGAGATGCTGTTCCCAACAGCCCTATCAGCATCAGGGCTTTGTAGCTTGATGCAACTTAATTATTTCTGCTTTTCTCTCCCCTGGAAGACTAAATTAACTTTTACTCAAGCAGCTGCAGTTAAACACAGGTGCTACATTGGGATTTAAAACCCTACTTAGCCTAGGCATGAAGAGAGGTTTGAACTTCTTGAGTAAAGTCTGTTTTAAGTAGGGCCAGAGAATTTGTGATGTGGCAGACAATCTGTTTGCAAGTCATGCTTCTGTACAAATTCACTAAATCTTTTATTTATATTTTTTTATTTACTCCTGAAGTATTTTGAAATTTGGTTTTGAGCCTGGTTTTGGAAATGTGGGGCTTGTTGCTGTGAGAGGTCCCACTGAAGTCGCTGAAGAGCAGTAGAGGACATTTTCTGCTTTCCTGACATATCTTCAGAATAAAAGGGAATAAAATTTATTCCAAATCCTGTGAAAATATGTTGTTTATTGCCATGTGCTCTTGAACGAAAAGTGTTTTAGTCTGTATGGGGTGCATTTCACTTGTCTGAAATGAATACAGTTGCGTCTGACTGCAATCTGTGTGCCTGAGTGGTATGAACAGGTTGTACTACTTGACGTTTCTTGAGCGTGGATAAGTTTATGATAACACCAAAGCATCCTGTATTGGTGTTGGGTTTTATCTTCTAGAAGCTTTTTAGAGGCACTTTGTCTCTTCGTTTCTGTGAAGCCAACCAAAAGTGATACCCTTACCCAAGTTCTTGTCAAACATCAGTATCCGTGTCAACTTTTCCTTTTGAATTGTTGCTTTTGGAACTTTCTTGGTGTGTCCAGAAGCACCACTGCAGTCCAGCAGTTTTCAACTGCTGTGTTTTATAGTGCATCTCAAAGCACAAATGCATGCTATTGATGCATTCAAAATCTTTACTGTCTTAATATTGCTTTGCAGATGATTACAAAAGCCTTCTAAACAGTCGCTTAAAAATGTGTTGTCACCAGTATTTTAGAGAAAGAAAAGGACTCAAGTTTGCAACCCATGTATATAAAACTTTTTTCTATAGTATTTACATAATGAACAAGTTTGTCCTGATTGTTTGAGGTTTCTTGTTTTCTTTTTTTTTAGGATCATAACTCAAGGAAGCTAAGGCAGAGACCAAATTTAAGTGAATACAAGCTCTGTTTTTAAATGCTGCTAGAAAACAGTTTTGCCATTTCACTTGGATGAGCAGTAATGATTTAAAAAAAAAAAAAAAACAATTCCATCCAGTTTCACTAATTAACCACTAGAGAGATTATTTTGGGATTCATAAAAGGCATCTGTAACCTAGTTTGAGTACATGTACAGGATTTAGAATAAAATATGTGGCTTACGTTTGTGAAAGAAAAACTATAGAATGTGGGCTGGGGGTTTTGTTTCCATGAGTTCAAGGTCGTGAACCAGATTTTTTTGCCCGTCAGGAGCAGATTTTTAAAATAAATGAAAATACTTCACATTTTCCATGATGAGTCAATGGTGCAAATCTGCAGCAGCATAAGCATTGCTTCCAAATGTGTTTTTTCAGCCTCTGCTGAAGAACCACTGTTCTCTGTATGTGAGCCTAGGGTTATTTTTCACTATAAGGAGCTAGGGATCTTTGGGCTGGGACAGGAGTATAGGATTTGTCATTTCTCTGTGCCCCAAGTGGCTTTCCTGTGAGGGAATCCTGCATCAGTTACTCGAGCTGGTGTTAGGATGCATTGGACTGTGGATAGCATGCAGCAAATGCAACAGCTTTGAGTAACCTGTCCCAAACGTGTTGTTACTGTGCGTTCTTTGTTAAGATGCTGAGCACAGTGCAAATAATTTTGACTATTTATAAGCTTTTAGTTATTTATATGCACTAGAGAGCATGTGATTGTCTGTCTCTTACACCTCCATGGTGTTTTTAACAAAATTGTTTAGAAAATACTAAAATGCAATAGAAATAGCAAGCCATGGTGCCTAGTGATCGCTGTGTAACTCAGAAGTCATGCTTAGTTTTCTGAAAAGATGTCAAAAACGAATCAGTTGCTGCTTTTTCCCCCCAGTATGTGCTGTTGTCATTCTCCTAATGTTTTCCACTCATTTTCCTCTTCCCCAGTACTTTGAACCAGATCCTTTCCTTGGACCTGTTCAATTTGAACACAACTGCACTGAAGGAAGGATGTTCTGGACCAATGCATTTTTTTGGCATTTCCGAATCGGGATTGATAGCTCTCTGTAAACTACATCAGGCAAGTGAGAAGAGAATTGGGAACTACACTTAAAGGCTGAGACCTCCAGAATTTGAACACAAACTTATGTGTGTACTTGCACATTGAATGTAAACGTCATTATAGGCACTAATCACGGGCTTAAGCTAAATCCCCAGAACTATACTACAAAAGGCACGGGAGCCCAGTCTGTGGAAAAGCAGGGGATAAGTGGTCTTGATGCATGTATGTTGTGTGTGTTACAAAAGTCCTGTTCTGCCCCCATCGAGTCAAAGACACTGACAACTTCATGCTGTCAGAAGAGTGAAGGAGGTCAAAGCTTGGTCTGCCAATTTTCAAATGTGCTGTTATTTTACTTTCTATCTTCTTGCTGGATTTCTGCATTCATGCAAAAGCAATTAAGGATTTGGAAAGTGAGAAGATGGAATATATTGGCCTTAGCAGTGTCCAAGTTCTGCAGGGATTCAGTGGAAGTATATATATTTAACTATAGGTATGCAAGTATATATATTTATAAACTATATAAATATGTGCAAAGAAAAAAAGTTAATACTGTATGTTCTCATCCAAAAAACAAAGTGCTATATTTCTTAATAAATGGCAGTGTAGGTTGCTTTTATTAATATTAACTCCCTAAAATATGCAGACAGCTCAGTAGCAGCAGGAGTGCAAGCCATCAATAACCAGTAACACCTGAACCTCTCGGCATTATTTGTGATGATGGTTCCTGTCAAGTTCAATTTTGGTAGAAAAGTGAGTCTCCCCTTTGGGTTTACTAGCAGTGTCTTGACCTTTTCTCCCTTTCATTGCCAAGGAATGACAGGTGTCTAGAGTGGCTAAGCAATATGACAGTCAGCCTGTGCTTTGTGTCAGCTGGCATTCATTAATGTTAAAAACTGCATGTGGTTTCGTACTTGGAAATATGTTTACGCCTATTAATGCATCCTAGTTTGTAGACAAGATAGGGGTAGCCTACTGAGTTGCTTTACTTCCCCTTTCTGTGTGTGTGTTTTTGTTTTTTTATATAGTGTTGTGAATGAACATGTGAATGCATGAAATGCAGGACATTTTGAGATGTGATTTCCATAGTGGCATCATTAATGCACGTTTGCCTGCTGCAGTCTCCTGGTGGCACCGTGCCATGCTGCTGAGGTGGGTCCAGCAGCTCCCTGCGCTGGGGGCTTTGTGCAGCGCTCACCATCAGGGTGCCCCTGCCCTTAGTAAGTGTACCCCCAGCAGTGTTGTGCATGACAAGCTGGACTTAGCTTCCACCATCACTTGAATCCATGACTGGGCTGTGCTTTAATCCAACCTATATGCATGCTGCCATTAAAAAGGGCAGTCTGATCTGCCTTTTTCCCTTGGACCATCTTCTTTTTTACCCCTTCCTTGCCAAGGCCCTCATGTTTGCACAGCTGCAGGATGCTCTTTTTAAGCTTAGGGTTCAGCCAGATCAGGTTGCTGATGCAAACAGGAGTTCTTGAACAATGGTTAGGACCAGCTCTTCTGGCGGTGCTGTCCCAAATCTGGGTTCTTTACCAGATGTGCAAGGAGCCGATTAGCACACAGTCAAGGTACTTGTTTTTCATATCTGTGCTGAGGCCATTGCTAGGTGGTAACTCCCCAAAGCTAGCACACCGATTGTCCCCATTGCAGCTTCTTTATACTGCTCTATTTCCTTATTATCAGTTAATTATTACAATCTGCGAAAAGAAGTTAGTTCTTACATTTCTAATTAGCTTTTAAAGAGACAGTGACATTTTAATCTGCTGCACTTGTGCTATATGGGGTGGTCTTGAGTGAGGAGAGGTCTTTTTATGAGGAGGGAGCTAATGCGAGGAGAGGGCTTCCCTTCAGGAGGTGTGGTTTCCATGTTACAGTGAGCTGAATTTATCTGGGGACACAGTCTAGCTAGCTGACTTGGGCATCTTTATGGGATATAGCCAAGTGTGCTTTCCTGGTTTCTAGACCAAAGTCTGTCCGTCTGGTTTTCGTTTGTTTGTTTCTGGTGTTGTTGTTTTGTGCAAGATCTTACTGTCCTTTCTTGGTGACTCATCCCATGATCTTCTTGTTTTATTTGTTAGTCTTTCATCAGAAGCAATGTAGGTATTTTCAGATATGTGTACCTGGTAGTTTAATAAGCTAAGGTAGAACCTTTTGCTTGTGTATCTGCAGAAACAGCCCAAAACTTTAGAGGCAGGTGGGGGGGTGAGCTGGTGTTCATTATTTTCCTAATAATATTGTGCCATAACTGCTTCGGGACCTATATTGAACCAGATTTTCCCTTAAGGGCTGTCTGGGTATCTGACTCAAAGACATCCCAAATGCAGAGCTGGGGAAGAGGGAAGGAAGCTGAGAAGTGATAGTTGATCCCCAAGGGCTGTCTGGGGTAGGGAGACCCCTTTTTGTAGGCCTGTCACACGTTGTGCTGAGAAGCTGGGATCTCTCAGAAACTGAGAATACATTGGAGGCTGTAATTTTAATAGAACGTATGTAGAATTACTGGGTTTTATGGTGTGTGATTTGTGGGATACGGAGGGATGGGAAAAAAGCTCTAAGAATGTGCATTAAGCCATCTGGGCAGCAAGGAGCTGGCTTGTGCTAAAATATAAGGTATTCCTGCAAGGGAGGAGTGATAAAATGATAGCAGTGAAACTCCTGGCAGAGTTCATTTTTTTTTGAGCAGTTCCTAATTCATGCTGAGTTTAAATAAGAAGATGGGGGTAGGAAATATAGGGGAAGAAGGAGGAATATGTTAGCTGCAAACAGAATAGTGCTTCAAGGGACTACCGTTCTCTCTAAGTTGCCTGATGTTGCTGGGACAGCATCCTAGGGAAGGTAGGAGAAAAAAGCTAGAACTCTAAAATATGGGTTATGATTGGAAATCTGTGTTTGCTTTTTTATTGCATGAAAAGTTAGGTGTAAGCCTGGAAAGCCCTGTGTGCTTGGGCTTGGGGAAAAGGGAAAGTACGCTGGTGGTCTGTGGTGGGGTTTGTGAAGCATGTTTTGGTTGGGGGTGGCATTTTGACAGGCACAAAACTCTCCTTTTAAATTCACTCCCTCCTTGAGGAGAAAGTCTGTTGTCTCTTCAGCGTTGATGTCTTTACCTTGTTTGCCTTTTCAGAGGTTAATGCACAAAATAATGGAGCTTTTAGCACACTGGTTTTGATACTTAAACATATTGCTGGCACCTACATGGGCGATGCTTATTTCTGTGGCTTGCTTCTGCTTACTGTCAGGATGGCTACCATCGGTGAGAACTATTCATCTCAAGAAACTATTCAACTAAGAAAGTCAACCCCGTTCCTCTGGTTATTGCCTGTCACTCCTCGTGTTGCTGACTGCACTGTAACCTGAGTGTTGGTGACCGGCTTCTTCTGTTTGTGTTGACTGAGTCTGTGATTCTACCTGTTTTGCTGATGGGTGGCTGGGGAGTCCTGCTCATGAGATGTTTCCAGTCCTTCCTTTAACCACAGCGGTATTCATTTGACATTGATCAGCAAATTTGAAGCAAATCCTCTGCTCAGGCATTTGGGTTTGTGCTCAGACGTCTGATTAAATTTCCCATTTGCAAGGAAAATTCCTGCATGGAAAATTGCTGCTGCACACACATCCATAATGTGAAATCTAGCATTACTCCTGCATCTACTGTCACATTAAAAATAATGAAGATCTCTGGAACTTTAATTATAATGTTTCTCCATTTGGAGTTAGAGCTGGAATCCGCGATGGTGGGCAGGAAATGTGTGGTTTCTTTGGTATGGACAGAAGTAATTGCTATATGGTTCTTGTAAACAGGCAGAAATAGGCCTTCACCTGCCTGGCTTAAGGGTGTAGGTTTTTTGTTGTTGCATTTTTTCCTCTCCTACTGGCATCAGTCACGGTAAACTCCTCCAGTGAGTATGTATCCTGCTCCAAAAAGCAATTTTGGCAAGTGACTGCCTGCTTAGTCGTATATCATTCTTCATACACCATTAGCATAATGGCTTGTGTATTGCATTGAAATAGCTCTTGTTTCCATTGCAAATATGAAGTTCCCCTAGCCAGATTTTGTAGGCTTTGTTACTGAAAACAGCTCTTTTGAGATGTCAAAATAATAAAAAATACTGTCAACTCCTGTCAGCACTTCTGCAGCTGATGTAAATTCAGAGGGTTGGCCATTTCCTCTGCTGGGTGCCGGGGTCCTCAAGCGGTGTCATCTTTTGGAAGCCTTAAGCTCAGTCCATTCCAGGTCTGGCTCCTGTGCTAGGAGCAATAACACCATAAAGCAGATAGTACTCCTTAAATCTCCCCCCCCCCCCCCCCCCCACTTGAAACATTGCATAGGCAGGAAAATACAGAATCCCTTATTATTCCACTTCTCTGCCTTGCCACCGAGTCTTTCAGCTTTGACAAATAGTAGCAGAAGTAAAATTTTACGTGCTGGAAACGGTTATATGATGTTTTGTTTTAGAAAAACTGTTTTAGTGTCAGTGGTGTTTTTATGTCGCTGAGGGGAGTGGTACCATATCTTCTTATAGGATTTTGTGTTCAATACATTGGCTTTGTAGCAATAGACAGAAAGTATTCTAACTGATCAATTAATCAGCAGAAAAACATTAATTATAGAAAGCAAAACCCTCCAAGTTTTTTGTTTTAATATGTTCCCCCAAATCATTAATCTGCTCTGACAAACTGTTGTAGGAAGCTGCATTTCTGAAAAATCATTCAGGTTAGTGTTGGTGGTGTTCAGGTGCTCACTACTCCATAATTGATGATGAATTCTTCTCTGGTTTAGTTACAATTAGAGATTTTAAGGGATTGTCCTGTAAATGCACACGTTGTTCTGTAGTGCTCATGGCTTTCTCATTCCAGAGCAGGAGAGATGTGCACCTAAACTGCATGTGCGTGGTTGCGTATGCACCACCCTAAGGTATTTGGATTACCATTTGCAAAAATGTTTGTCTGCTGTGAAGCAGAAATGGCATGTTTCTGAAAGCTATCAGTCACAGTTGTTCCGCTATGTCGGGGAAGAAGAGTAGGGAGGGGAAAAAAAAAATAGTAGTCCTGCAGGAAGGAAAACAGACTTCCAGACTTTCTTTAATATTTC
This sequence comes from Anser cygnoides, assembly GCF_040182565.1. Lineage (NCBI taxonomy): Eukaryota > Metazoa > Chordata > Aves > Anseriformes > Anatidae > Anser > Anser cygnoides. The sequence continues at coordinate 191,296,258 of NC_089873.1, forward strand.
AAACAGAAGTCCAGGCCAGCTCCACTGGAGAAATAACAGCTTAACATACTCTATTAACGATCCTTGAGCTTCACCTATCTCCTGACAAGCATTTTGAACTGACTTCGCTTTGTACATCCTTTTGTGTCCCTGATGTATTCTCAAAGAGGAGCTGCTTCTGTGTTTGCATTACTCTTGCGTAAACCTGTTTCCCAAATTATTTTGAAATCCCCACTGTATGTACAGCAGGAGGCTATATAGTTGCAGTGTGTCAGACTTTGTAAATCCCAATATCCCTCATCTTGAAAACAAACCAGTTGCTAATGAAAGTTTAAAAGGAGTAGAGTAGAACGTAGGTATTGCAGTTAATATTTTTGGTATTTGAATTAGCGGTGTCTGTTCACCAAAAATCTGAAACAAGAATTTAATATTTAACTGAAATTTATTTTGAGATGTGAATAAAATTTTGTGAAAGACTATCTGTAGCCTTAGGAAGATAAACCTGATGGAGCCAAGCCAATTGCTTTTGTAATTACAAATATAGGAAAGTAAAATGTTTTCACTTGGTGCTACTGAATGTAAAGGGTAAAAATTAAATCATCTCACTATTTCCTTCTTCTCTAGAGTGGCAAGTTCACTTGCAGCAAGAAGTCATTTGTGGCCCCTTCTCCAATATACTGATACCTGCTTTATGTAGTAATATAAAGTTTAAGGTAAATTTCTGTCTTTTTCTTAAGTTGACAACAAGTTGAAGATACTGCATTTATTTCTAGGAAATATCATGTGAGTGGAAGGCATGGGTTAACATGAATTTTGTGTTGAAAGGCCACCTCCTTGGTACACACAAGAAATCCTGCCCTCAGAGCCAGGTGATTTTTTAATGTAATCACTCAAACTTCCCTTGGAGCTGCCCCTGAGGAAATCTGCAGTGTATGCTACTTCTGCTTGGAAGACAAAACTTAGAGCGAGGTTGTTCACATCATTCTTTTCTGCCTCCATTTCTACCTCTGTCATTCAGGTTTCCTCAACTGATTCATCACTGAGGAGATGGAAACATCCCATGGGTCAGTAAGGGCGGGAGTAGCAAAGGATCTGCTGCTATCAAATTGTAGCTCTGAACTGGACTCAGATCATCGTGTTCCTGTGGGTGTTCCCATGGTTCAGCTCTGTGTGAAGTGTGGAATCACCTTTAAAAAGAAAAGGTTGACCTTGGCTTGATTCATATTTAAAATTCTTTAAGTCCCTGTCTTTAGCTTCAGCATAGGTGCCTTCTTGGTGCCCTAAGTCAAGTGGATTGAGCTTCAGTAACAATTGCAGAAGTGTTCAGAAATGTCGCTGGCAAATGTCAACAGCCCTAGGTCTGCACTGGAGCAAGGCTTTTATCTAGGTAAAATGGGATGGACTGTGGTAACTGCTAACTTAATACAGTCCATTTTTACCATGAGCAGGTCTTTTCCTTTACTTTCTGCTGAGAGTATTTGCTCAGAGGTCACGAATACATTTATTTCAGAACAAAACTCTAGCTTGAATAGATGCTGCCTAGTGAGCTAACACCTTTGAGCTCGCCCAGTCTAGACGTTCAGTACGGCATTTCTGGGTGCTGTGCAGATTGGTACTCTTCATCGCAGAGTTGGGTGGCAGCTTGGGGGTTCACCCCCCTGTTACCTTCCTTTCCTGCTTTTTCTCACAGTTGGTCACACACTGACAACAGCAGTCAGCCATGGCTTTAGGCACCTGTCTGGTTTCAGATGTGGAAGGAGAACTTCAGCATCATAATGATGGCCATTTCTTACTCCTTACAAGTCAAAACAGAAAAGCTGGCAGTGTGGTTGGAGTGATCCTAGTTCTGTCTCACTCTTCTCAGCTTGAGGAGCAGCTCCATAAACAGCAAAGCAAAACTACTTCAGTGATCCACCTCCTGTGGCTCTTCTGCAGTGTGTTCATCCTGGGCGACTGACACGTGCTGAGTGTGTGGAGCAGCCTTTGGTTCTACTATTAGTGTTTCTTTTAAATAATTTGTTTTCACAGAATCACAGAATCATCTAGGTTGGAAGAGACCTCCAAGATCACCGAGTCCAACCTCTGACCTAACACTAACAAGTCCTCCACTAAACCATATCACTAAGCTCTACATCTAAACGTCTTTTGAAGACCTCCAGGGATGGTGACTCAACTACTTCCCTGGGCAGTCATTGTTAGTTATCCACTAGCTAATGCTTTGAAACTAAAATGGCTAGAAAGCAACAACAACCAAGTCTTGAAACTTTACCAGCGTGGGCAGTGGTTCTGTAGCTGTATTACTGTTTGTCAGGTGCCTTTAATCACACTTTGAGCCTTCCTGCTGAGTGTACTGAAACTACGACTTAATCCTAGACTTTGATTATATCTTTATTCTTAATGGTTTTTGCTGTGAAGAGGAATCCCTGACTCCCAAGTGAAGGATGAAGCACGTCACATTACTCACAGGCACCCTTTAGTAGAGACCATCTATATCCTTAGTGCATAGGTCTGTGCTCACATTTTTTCTAGGCATCTAGCAAGTCCCCCAAATGATTTTTAGGGTATTTTTTAGGTAAAAATACCTGAAATAACTTGATGACTGTGTCATTATCGTCAGCATCATGATTTTAGCATGATAGTTGGTATGGATGCAGAGAGGTGAGAGGGAGGAGGTGTTGGGTGCCACAATTGCTGGCTCATTGTTTGAGGGAACTGAACTTGGCATGGGTTTTTCTTGTACAGTCTATAAAGAGCAATACTTGAAGAAAATTGTGCATGGAAATACCTCCCTTTTTCCGTCAAGGGAACAAATTACTTCTTTCCAAGAGAAAGAATGTCGAGCATTCCTCTGTGTATGAGGATGACTGAGGACCAACAATCCCTATTGGACTAGGGAGCTGAGATTTTGACAGTTCGGACACAGCCTTTGCACTTTTACCTGGGCAAATTCCCCATGGTCTTGCTCTGGTCATGGCAATTAGGACTGCACGGTGACCTCCTGATGTGTGCTCTGGTTCCCTAAAGGAATCCTGAATGGTGCCTGCTTTGCTCCCCGATGTACTCAGCTCGCTAGACACGTCTCTGTGTGTTATCAAAGCGTGTTTGCTCTGATGTCTGGGAGATGAGCTTCTGTGGATGTGACCCAGCATCCACAGAGGGGTAATAGCATATTCTTGGAAGGCAGGGATGCCTTTCAGATAGATGTTTGCCTGTGGAATTCAACAAGGTTTCAGGTTTTTTGTCATTGTTGGGATACAGCTGGCAGTGATGTGAAGCTTTAAGTGTTTGGGTTGAATTTTGTCAGTAATTTGTCAGAAATTACTAAGCCTTTTCACTTCTGGTATTGCTCTTTCACTTTTTCAGGTCATATTTTTCAAATTACCTGTAAACAATCTCTATAGCAAAGAGTATAAAAACCTAGTGCACTGAATAGATGATGTCTTTCTGTAACGTGCTGCAGTGCAGAAAGCATTTAGCCAATACTGTGCAAAACTGGCAGCTGGGGAATGCCTCGAGGAAGACAGGCTGTCACCAGGGTGACACAGGATGTGTTGTGTGTTTATTTTCAGGTAGAATGAGCCTCTTTAGGGCCCAGGGGTCTTACGAGGTGCAGGAAACTTGAGAAGAAACCGTTGTCCTGGCTAAACCCTATGGAAACGCATGCACATCATCTCATTTGTGGTGGTGTCCATCACTTCACTCCTGGTCAGCATCAGGAGGGTCTCTGAGTTTTGGGAGGGTGTTTTCCAGGAGGTCCTGGCTTGTTGTATAAAGGTTATAAGCACTGTTCAGAACTGGAGCTTATGCATCAGTAGTGTTGATGTGCACGGTTTGTTTCCTTCTTTCCGATATGAAGGAAAGATGTTCTTGTGCTGTAGTTGACTTTCTCTGAACTTATTCTTACTGGCCTACCACAGGTGATCTCTTTCATGTTATGTGCTTTCTGGTACAGATATGTCTTCCCTGAAATCATCTTGTTCGTGTAGCTTCCTCTTTCTCACAACAGTTGTTTATAGGAGTTATGGCATCGCATGGTGTCCCGTGTCATTAAAAAGCACTGAAAATGGAAAAGTGAGCATCTTTGTATTCCCCTGTATTCTCCTGCTGTAACACCGCTGCAGAGTTCAGGTTCTCTTTCTCAGGCTTTGTCCATTTGGACCTGAATGTAGATTTGGGAACTGCTGGCTGATCGTAGGAGCTGTTGTTTAAACAGGCAGTTCATAGGCTTAGAAAGGGAAAAATGTGCACTCCTGCTTAAAGAAAATGAGGAAATCTTTTTAAACTTTCTAAAATATAGGTGAGAATACAGCTAAATTATTCTGTTAGCTTATCAACGAATATAGCAAAATGAATTTTAAATAATTGATAAATCAGTAATCTGATACATACCATGTATGGTTCTCTTTTTCCTTAAATTATGACTTACTGTATGGCTTTCCAGTGGAGATTTGCATGGTGTGTAACACACTATGCATACACAGATAGTTTTATTTGAACCTGAATAACCTATATTAAGTTCGATCGTGTGTGCTTATTAAAATGGCTTATGGTAAGTAGTAATCAATCATAATAAATGGCACATGTTGGGAGTCAGTTATAACTGCTCGGCGCTCACAGCAGCGTTCTGGGTTGCAGTAACTTTCTGCGAGGTCTGTCAGATGGAGCACATGTGCACAACTGGCTGAATTTAATTGACTGGCTGTTTACTGTTTGGCTCTGTGGTGCCACCCGAGCTCTGAGAACCGTCTTTGAATGTATAATGAACAAGACTGAAAAATGAGGTGTCCGGAGTTCTCAGCTATTATCTGTCAGAGCCAGTGATCGGAAGTGCACAAGACCTTTACAGACAAGACTGGGAGGAAAAAGCAGCTTTAAATCACTCCAGGGAGAGCTTCACAAAATGAGAACCCAGAGCAGCACCTCTTTATTTTCAAAGCAGCATACGCAGGCCGAGCTGCATGACTCTCATTAAGTTCGTTTGAGTCATGCAGCTAAAGCCCCATGCAATGTTTTGAAAATGCAGGGAATAAAAGCGGTCTTAAACAGACATCTGGGCTTCTATCCAGTTTTCCAGCGATAACTTCTGATGCATGCCGTTCATAAAGCATCACCCATCGGCTAAATTATTAAACTACAGAACTTTTTGCAGGAGGCTTATAAGTCAGATTTATCAAAAAGTCTGTGTGCACTCTTGGGCAACCAGTGCAAGGCCTTCACTTTTAAAGTGTGTTAACCTTTCCCTCCCGTCCCCTCCTACTTTTCACTTGTCTTTTGACTTCTTGAAGTTCTCACCAGGTAGGGGTTTGAAGTCTGTGTTCTGCTTTTAGTTTCTTAAGGAGAAAGTGCCTTCTCTTTGCTGGTTCCTCTGTCTCAGGTGACATCGTATACAATAAGGATGCCAGCATGGGAATAATGCACCTTATCAGAGTTGAAGATCCTTTGGTGGTGGTCAGTTCCCTGTCTTTTGTACATTTATGGTGATGGGAAAAGAAGTGATGTTAGTAACTCTTTAGAAGCTTAATTTAAAAAATAAATAAGTCTCAATCACAAGGAAATAATCCAATTCACTTCTTTTATAGAAGGCCTTTTTGAACAAGGTTAGGTTTTGTCTTCAAATACCAGCAGCTAAGTTATTTATGGTTAACTGGTTATTTTAAGAATTCCACAAAAGTAAGTAACTAAGCCTTTGCTCGGTTGGAAATGTGGGAGGAATTACTAAAAAGTGACAAGATGAGCTACCTGCTCTGCTTTTACACAGATGTCTTCTGTGGCTTTCTAACACTGGGATTTAACAATTTGCCTGTAATATCTGTAATTCTGGTGAGCTGATTGCCATGCAGAGCATTGTTCATGCAGAGCAAGCTAAAAAAGAAATACCTCTGCAATGGCTACTGGCAGGTAGGAACACTTTCAGCCATGAGGAGTAGATAGCACTATGCTGTTGTGAAATACTTGTGATTTGGTGGTGGGTTTTTTTGCTTTTTTTTAAGTAGCCATGGTATAAATTATTTTGCAGCTCAGGATTTGCTTCAAGATGTGTTGTTCATCTTTATAAAACACTGAAGTTGTTGTCTACTCTTCTCTCAACACAGCCCTAGATTCATTGTGCTGGATTAGAAATAACCTTGGAAGGTTTCAGAATTTCCATATCAAGCAAACCAACTCTTCTGTGGGCTGTGCGTTATACCGTCTGTGAGAGACCTCAACACTGACGTTGAGTGCGATTAAAGCCTGTAACTATGGATGTTCTTTTTCCTCACCTGTTAATTTTTGGAGGAAATTAATACAGCAGTTTTGAGAACATTTTGTTTTAATTATGGCTTAACCTGCAATTTTTTCCCCCAAGAGTGGATAAAAGTTGATTTTAGAGTTGAATAATACCCAGACATACATGATATTGTGAACTTGCCATAGAACTTGCATGTTCTTTATTTGCCTTGCCCCAGGTGCTTTTTTTCTTCCTCATCATCTTTGTTTGTTTGTTTGTTTTTGATCATGGGAAACTGAAAGTTCCCAATGCTCAAGCATTGGGAACTATTTCTTCAGAGAAGCACCCTATTTCTAATGAAAAATAACCCAACAGTAGCCTTACTAGCCTAGCCAACTCCTCACTTTTTAAAATCTCTCGTTGTCAATACTCATTGCATCTTTGACGCTGGGCAGAAGGTGAAAGCTTCTATAGAGTATAGTGACCTGCTTTCTCCTGTGTGGTCTGTTTCTTGGTATCCAACCTTGAAGTCTGGAAACAAGTAAAATGGTTGCACTGTAGTTCCAGGGGCAGGGTGGTGGTTTTAGCTGAAGGTTGAAATAACTTGTGCTCTGTTTCAGCAGCATGAAAAATATTTTAATCCCAAAGAGGGCAAGCTGATTGTAGGGTAATTGAGATGATTAAAATACAGCTGCTGTAGCTTTTATTTTAGAAAATGTTTCCTAACTTGTCAAATCCTCTTTGCTTCAAGAAGAAAATATTCAGTAGTCTTCAAATAGGACATTGTAGTATCTCAGCAAAAGAAACACGTGTTCATGATAGAATATGATACTAACAACACAAAGAGGGTAGAGAACAGCTTTGGGGATGATTGAAGGTGCCAAGGATCAAACGTTTGAACACCAGCCCCTTGCAATGGACTTACAGGCTAGTGCAGCCCAGGAATTGGCTGTATCACACGTGGGCAGTTCGGAGGCTGGGGCTTTTCCTCTGTGTTATTTTCAGCAGTGACAGTGGAAAAAAAAAACTTGGAATGGCAAGGTGACTGATGCAAGTAACCACTTGCTATCTTCAATTTATCTGAAGAGCCAGCACTGTGGCAGTGAAAAATGGATTGTATAGAGTTTCTGGGGATTAGGATATATTAAGAAAGACTAAAAGAAAAGCTTAGGGTTAAAAAGCATTCACTTATTAAATAATTCACCTGAAAAAAATCCTGGGTTACTAAGGGTAAATAGAAGAGCCTACATATAAATTCTGGACATAATTCCATAGTAGTAGTTGGACATGGCAGTACGTGGTGATAAATTCTCTGCTGTTAGAATTGAGCAGCTGAGACAGATCCCAGTGTAAAGTGGTTTAAGGTTTCTTCTAGTGTTTGAGTAGTACAAGTGAAATAATAAGCTTTTTCCCCACCTCTCAACCTTCAGTGGTGAAATCCCCAAGCAGTGAAGCAAAGGCTATTTCTGACATCCTCTCTCTCCTCATGCAGTCATCCAAACTATAAACAAATGTGCGCTTGCCTGCCATACGAGCTCGCCTGCACAAGGAAGTTACAGTGGTTTAACTGTGATGCGATTGTAAATCCCCTTAAATTGGTTCCAAATGTTCTGTGAGCACTCTAAGCCTGATTTAAACTGAAATGGTAGTCTAGATAGCTTGTTCTGCAGACCTAAAACCTGCATTTTAAATTAACTTGGTTGATTGTTGTGCCACAGGATGGAAGACATGCTCTAAAATGAAACATTAAATCAGCGTCTGTTGTGATATCCGATTTGGAGCTGAAATGATTCTTCCCAAGAAAGTGCTCCTGTGCGATTGGAGGCCGGGAGAGGCACATGCAGTAAAAGAACTGTTTCCTTTGTTTAATGCCAGATGGGTCTCCAGTGTCTTTTGGAGGACCAGTAAATATGCTGTGTTTTCAGTCCTTGCAGAGAACTGACCGTCAGGCTTATAGATGCAGGCTGGCTGTGTCTGTCCTGCTGTTAGCACCCCAAGGAGCAGCAAGCTGACTGTCCTGTGGGCCTTTGTGCTTGGTCTGAGAAGACCAGGTATGGTTTTGTTGGTTTGTTGTTTGAACTTGGAAATGCCATAAAGAATGAAGTCAGTGTTTATAGCATTAGGGACAGCCTGCGTCATGGATATAGGGCAAGATGTAAGGATATTTCAGGGTACAAAGCCTGCCAAGATAGCTTGAAGGGTTGCATGGGATGAGGGTACCAAATTTCAGACTAGCTGTGGGCCACGTGCAGTGAAAAGCATTTTCGTAGCTTAAATGCTTTTGCCATGGGAGAAATCTTTCTGATGCCTAGAGTAAAAGGCTTTCTCTCTTATCTCATGCATTCTTTAGAAAAAGTATCTTTTTCCATCCTTGCCTGAAAACATTTGTGGGGGATCTGGGGTATCACTCTGCCCTGCCTTCTAGATAGAGCCAGTAAAAATCTTCTGTGAGCAAGGTGTTCAGTATTGCGTATTAACCAGCTGGCAGAGTTGTTGCAATTTGAGGAGAGGCATTTCTTCAACCTTACTGACTCATTGGGATCTTGTTCATGATGTTCCTTCTCCTTGCTAGTCATATAGGTCCTAAAAAATTAACAAAGCTTCAACTCTAAAGGTTGTCAACTGCTACATTAGCTTTCCACCTCATGTAAAGGCTGACTTGAACTTTGGTGTTTTGAACCTTGCTTAAAGCTCCTTGTGAAAGGATGTTGCATTGCGTGATGTTTATAAGGGCTTAAGAGGAAACAGGAGAAGCACCAAGAAGTAGAGCTGTTGTAGGTTACTACACAGGCAAGGTGCAGGAGAGCTGAGACATCTACAGAGCTGGATATTTGCAGATTCTGGGTGAGTACCTGGAAACTACCTAGTTTGTACTCTTCCCTAGGAATTGACATGCACTTACTGATAAAGAGAGGTAGCTAGGTTGGATGACCCCCTGGCCTGAGCGGGTTTGACTGTCCTGATGTGCAGAGTGAGGACCTGTAGCTCTTCTCTCTGATCTGCTCCCCCATGGAAGGGGGGTTGGAACCAGATGATCTTTAAGGTCCTTCCAACCTGAGCCATGCTATGTTTCTATGATAATTGAGGTGCTCATTCAGGGAGCTGAGCACTTTCTCTTATAAACAAAATCTTAGTGAGGTCTGCTCCATGCTTCCCAGGAGAAAAGGAATGATAATGCAGATGAATCCCCACACAGCTGACTACTCCTCTTATTTCCTTACATATTAATGGCTGGTTACCTTCAATTTACACAATGTGCAAAGATGTATGCTGTTCCTATCTAGAAATGAGGGGTGAATGTGTTAGTAAGAAAACAATAATTACGATCTACTTACATTTTCAAATTTTCTTAGAGAAGAATGATGTTTGGAGCCTCTGCTATCCTCTGAAGAGCTCATTGTTTCAAGAATTCATTAAGAGGGAGTAAATATGCATCTCATCTGCTTATAATTCATTTGGCTTGCAACTGGGCAGCATGTATCCCCACTTGCACTCTTGAGGTGTGTTTCATATGAGTCTAGTTCTGAAGTCCGAGTGGAGTTGAAGGACTGGAAGGTACTTACACAGCAGATGGAATTGTGCTGCTCTGCGTAGATTAATAAATCACAGTATGGATGCTTTCTGTACCTCTTTCCCTGCTGCCTCTTGTCTGCTGCATTAAAAGCCAGCAATATTCCTGTCCTCTACAGTTGATTGTAGCAATGCCACTCAGGATGTGAATTTCCCCTTGTTTTTGTCCTATCTTTGGGGTAATAGTATTTTCACAGTTTATATGTATCTGCCAAATTTTCAAGAAAGCTTGTCTGTGATTTCTTTTTCTTTATAATTTTTTTTTGTATTGCTTAAAAAGTGACAAATGCATTTTCATTCTCAGAGTTACTACTTAGGTTTGAGCTTAGGCAATGCCATCATTGGTAGACCTTATTCCTGTGTCCTGCTAGGTGCCGTCTCAGATTTTCTTTGAGCGTAACCACTCCGTCTCAGTGTGTTTTTGTGGAACTTGGTTAAAAGGTACACAAATCAGAGGACATCCTGACCCACGTTCAGAGACAGTTTGCTGGTGGTTATTTGTGGTGAAATCTTTTCCCTGCAGGCAGATGGTGGTATGTAAGTTTGTAAATAAGTTTTTAACCAGAGCAAACTAAAACACTCTGAAACTAATGGTTGGTTTGTAGCAAACATTGCCAGTCTGCCATAAAGTCTATTTTTTGGAGAGTTGTTCACAAAGAGAAGCTCTCTGCTGGTTGCTTGGCATATTGGATCGTAGCATACCATACTGTCCCAAAGCCACATAGTGAAATCTTTTAGATTTGGACCGGGCTCCAGAAACACGTGAATGCATTTCTCCTGTGTATGAACTTCTAGGTTTTAATCACCTAAGATCTTGGTTTTAGCTTCTTTCATTTTCTTTGTATGCAGTTCTATCAGTAGATATAGCACACGATGTAAAAGCACAGTAAGAATTTCTTCGTATGTGTAACAGTGAGAGAAATGTAACCGCTTTTGAAAACAAGTTCAAACATTATTTCTGTATAGTGAGAAGTACATCAGTAAGTAATCTGCCCGTGAAATGATTGCGTGTGTTTCATGTGCTGCTTATTTTGGCAAAAATAAGCATTTACATGTAGGATCTAAGGCTTTTAGCCTTAGCCAGCACATAAAGAAGTAAGTTTAGTCTTAATTTACCAATGTTGCATATATTTTTTGACATGAGAGATGTGGCAAGGAGAGTAGGAGAGGTACCTTTTGTTACTGGGTCTTGGAGACTTTAGGGAAGAGGTAGCATGTTCAAAAATAAAATGGTAAATCCTATCTATTTTAGGTTGTCCTACTGACCAAGAAAATGGTTGTATTAATAAAACTAGCATAAATGTGAGATGATAGGTACTGGGGAGCTTTTCAGACTAGGGCGTCCTCGTAGTTTGGGGTTAGAAGGTAGTCTCTGTGCGACAATGTTAGTAGAGCTGTAGGTAATGAAAAACATGGGCTGCTCATGGGATTACCCCTGCACAAGTTTGCAGTTGTCAGTATGACAGAAGATGAGCCGAAGTTTGGGTAGTGCTCTTGCTTTTCTGTTGCTAATTTTTCTGTTTTCCTTGGGTTCTAAGCTGTCAGAAGACTTTATATAAGCGTCTTGAAAAAAGCAGCTTAATTCGAGGGCTTACAGAGCCTGAATTTTATTTCACAGGGAGAAAGGGGGGAAGCGTAGACTTGCAAGGGGAAATTGGCAGTTCATGTAGCTGTAATAGGGAATCCTGAGGGGCCTGCGGTTCCAGACCTAGAATGACCTTGCTACAGAATAGCTCCTATACACTTAATTCAGCAGCTCTGCAGAAGGATTCCTTTGTGATGACAAGAAAAGAAAGATCTGTGAACCTGCGTTTATAAGTGTAACATAAGGGACTTCTGCAAATAAAAGTAAGAAGGGAAGGGATTGAAGTGAAGTGTCCTGTAAAATGGGAGCTGAAGAGTGACAGTTAAGGTCTCAGTCACCATCAGCTTTATTCAGTCACTTGATTGAAGGAGTACTGGAAATGCATTTGGTCCTTGGAAATCTTAAAATCATTTTGGTTACTGTAAGTCATTGCCTAGGTTCATATCGAAGACAGAAGAGTAGACAATGGTATTGTTGCATGAAATGAATAATGATCTCCCTATCACTTTTTGGCCTAGTGTCCTTTGCACTATATGCAGATGTAAGTGAATGTACTTGTACGTGAATTGGGAAATTCTGAGCTTTATTAAGGTACGTGTAGGCTAAAAGGAAACTGCCAACTCCCCGATCCTACAGGAAGAGGCATACTTACCCAGTAACAGGGAACTAAATCCATCATCTGTTCCAGAATCCTGCTAGACAGGACACAGGAATACAAGAACAATATAAGAGCATAAAACAGACTTTTGCAAGACAGAATACGAGACTCTAGATGGTCTCATAGAACTCAGCAAAGAGAAGAAAGCACATAAGAGGAGAAATTAAAATCATCAGTCTTAGTATATTCTTTTGTTTTGCTCAGGTCATTACTGTTATTGGATTTGGTCTGGTATTGGTGCTGTCTTCACAATCTTGAGGTACTGTATTGATAGTGTTGTGGCACAAACACCCTACTGCAGTAAAAGCATCAGTTATCAGTAAATTGTCCATTGTTTACAATGTCTGTCATCTGGACCTAGGATTAAGTAGTACCATTTTCTTAATTACAGTATTCTGTGCAGTTCTTTCTCTACTTTAACATCCTGCTAACCTCTGGCTAACCTAAGCAGTTAGTGCTCCCAGATTCAAAGCTGTCCTTATTGCATGTCCCTGTGCTCTTGCAGTGCCATCAGAGCTACTACACGAGTGAGCAATTGCTCTGGCTTGTTTCGTTGAGTTAACTGCATGTGAGAAATGGATACTGCGAGTTCAGAAGAACAGGTTGCTCGTTAGTCACCTCAGGGCTTGTATATATATATGTGTGTGTGTGTGAGCGGGAAAATGTGTGCTAGGTGAAGGCCAGCTCCAGCCTGAATGGAGTAAGGACCATTCCACAAGTGCCTGAGATACAGCTCCACCTGGGTACTGGGTCCCGATGTGCATATTTAGATGGTTGTTTCATTATTATTATTTTTTGACATGTCCTCTTTTCCCTTCTCAAACACACTTTTTTTCCTTCTTTTTTTTTGAGATTTCTGGAGCCACAGTCGTGTTCAAGCTTCTGGTCTTTGGATGTTCTTGTTGCGTATGGGAAGTCCTGAAATGTTTTGTTGTGTACAGCTCTGGGAAGATTTGCTTTGTTCAGGCTGCAGTGAGCCTCTCGTGCACAGCCCAGGGGTGAAGAATGTTGGTGTTTTTAGCCTCACTTTTGACATGTGGCATTATCAGGCTTGCCTCACGGAGCGGTGTGCTTGTTGGCATTCCTTCTGTTTGTACTTCGAGTACAAGAGTTGCTGGCCTGCTTATTATCTTCTCTATAGCAGTTTCTGTCTTTTCCTTCCTTTTCATTGCCTTCACTAGGTACAGTTCCCTGCTCTTCTGTTTGAAACACTGCTTTTCTTGCTCTCTGACGTGATTTTTGTTACTGTATTTGAAGTGCTTATCAAAACTTCAGGTGTGTAAGTTGCGTGAAGCCATTGATGTTTCTTCAACTATCACTACAAATAGTTAAACTTGCATTTATCATCCATTTATTTCAGCACTAGAGAACAAATTAAGATAGGAAACAGAAAGCACTTCTACTGCTTTATCGTTGGTTAAAGATCCCACTTAGCTTCAGAAAAGCCAGCGGGTCATTTAAAACCATGTAATAGCATGTCCTTATCTTTTTATGCGAGATGTGGGTCAATTACGCAGCTGTGAAAGTTGTATCAGGACCAGTCTGGAGTGATTACATGCTGAGGAGATACAAGAAATTTTCATTAATACGTGCCAAGCTATTAATAGTGATCTTGTACTTCTCGGTTCCACGGTGATGTGTGAGGAGTCAAGGATAGTTAAAGAAGTTGATTAGGCAAATCCAGGAAGTGAGAGAAAAAAGAGAGAATCTTACACTAGTGAATTGGCTCTGACTGCAGTTGCTGCTGCTGTGTGCAAGGTGTATCCTGGTACAAAAAAGACAGGGGTCTCCTGGAAAGAGTCCAGCGGAGGCCCATGAAGATGATACGGGGCCTGGAGCATCTTCCCTGTGAGGAAAGGCTGAGAGACCTGGGTCTGTTCAGCCTTGAGAAGACTGAGAGGGGATCTTATCAATGTTTACAACTACCTTAAGTGTGGGAGACAGGGATTTGGCCAACCTCTTTTCAGTGGTTTGTGGGGACAGGACAAGGGGCAACGGCCACAAAACGGAGCACGGGAAGTTCCGCACCAACATGCGAAAGAACTTCTTCACGGTGAGGGTGACGGAGCACTGGAACAGGCTGCCCAGAGAGGTTGTGGAGTCTCCTTCTCTGGAGATATTCAAGGCCCCTCTGGATGCCTACCTGGGCAGCCTGCTCTAGGGAACCTGCTTTGGCAGGGGGGTTGGACCTGATGATCTCTTGAGGTCCCTTCCAACCCCTGCAATTCTGTGATTCTGTGATCTTCGTGTTAGCAAACCTTTCCTTATGGCTGCTGTTTTTATTCAGAAAGGAGTGTTATGAGTAGTGCTTATCCTGTAAAGGAGGACGATGGTACTGGGAGACCACAGCATGAGCTCCCATCACTCGGCAGCAGACCGTGGCCTGCTGTGATGTTTCCAGCTTGCTGACTGAGCTGCCGAGCCCCCAGCAGAGACGAGAGCAGGATGTAGTGAGCCACTGCTGCCTTCTTTCCTTTTCAGCCGCTATATTCAGGCAGGAGAAGGGCACAGGACTGGCTTTGTGGAATAATGATGAGTGGCTTCCCAGCGTCATCACTCTTGAGGGTCTTGCTCTGACTGTGGCTTCAACCTCCTTGACCATGCAGGAGTGCTCAGGCACTGATGGGGCTCGACTAAACTGGCCTGGGCAGCGTTGTTTTCTCATCTGATTGTTAAAAAGTCAACGTGGGAGTCCTGTCACCTCTAGGATGTCACATCTGTACGTGAAAAATACATTCAGAATAGAGACAGCTCTATTTGTAAAAGTGAAATGTTACGAGGAGCTACTACATTTAACTACATCTTATGGCAAGTACAGCAAACCTTTGACACCACAGGCCATTTCTAATTGCGTTATCCTAGGTTTGCTTCCGCAGTAATTAGTGCTGGAAAAATGTGAAATCCCTAGAAAACTTCATGCTAAGAGGTGGGAAAATATCCTGCCCTTTCTATACTCTGTTCCATCAGGCTAAAAAAAAAAAAAAAAAAGATTAGAACAAAATCTATCTGATAGCTGTACTGGGCTGCCTCTTCATTTAGCCAGTGATGTGAATATTAAATGCCTAATTTGGCATAGTGATTACATGTCCACATAACTTAAGGAACACACACAACACACAAAACACAATGAAAAACCCACCTCACTGTGACAAAATGGATGTTTGCATGGTCTGCTGTGTTTAGCTGTTTTTTAACCATAGTAATTCATATATCAGGGCCAAACGTTGCTGGAAGAGCCAATCTTCTCATGTCTTAATGTCTCGTTCCTCTGGTAGGTACTGTGTAGTCATCTGCTAACGTGTTTCTTGAAGCAAGAAACAAGACTGTTACCTAACGGTGACCGTTGAGAAAAAATACCTGGAGAGATTTGCTAATTTTTATTTAATCTTCAAATCTGAAGAATTACTCTGAGCAGCTGGAAGATGCTTTTCATGGCCCTCTGCCTTCTGTTCTGCCCTGTGCTCACCTCTCCTGCTGAATGTTAGGCGTGCTTTTTGAGGAAGGACTGACACTTGGTCAGTCGGTAAAGTGAAATATGGAACCAGCATATATAAGGAAGAAAAACAAATTCTCTGCATATGCTTCTTGGACAAGCGGGGAAAGATCAAGCTGAAAAAACTGTGCTTTTTATTATGCTAAAGTAAAAAAAAAAAAGTATTTGTAGTCAGCAGTAGAAGAAATAACAGCTGTTCAGGCTTATTTAATAAATTAGTGTTTAAAATCAGGAAATCTCTATTGTATTGGTTGCTTTGATATCAGTTTATCTGACCAAGCTTTTCAGTAAATGCCTAACTTTTTTTCTGTCGTTTTTTCTTTTTTTAATGAGAGCATTTTAATGAGCAGCATGCAACTTTTAAAATAATTGTTAACATTGGCAGGGAAGATGGGAGATGATTTTCAAGGTAAAGGTGCACTTGTTTGGGTTGCACAGGCCCAGAGAAAATGCTTTTCAGTTGAAAAATATAGGTCTGTTTTTCCACATACAGTTAATGGGGGGAAATATTCCTTGGCAGACCAAGTCTCGGGCAGACATGCCTACTCTGTCAAATCTTATTAATAAGGCTCTCTACCTATATTATGAAATTGGTGCTGTACCTTCTCTAATGAAGGGATTATTTTAAGGCCATGTGCATTTGAGCAGGAATAAGAGCCTTGAATTGAGAGAGACATCTGTAATGAGAGGTTTTTAATCAGGATACATTATTAATGAACTGCACAGGAGATGCACAAACCTTTATTAGGCAAACTGTAAATGAGCCTATTTGGTAAGAACACAGAAAATGTGTGTGTGTGTGCTACGAGAGGATATTTTGAAAATCTTAACTCATTTCTGAATAGTAAAGGCATCCAGTCCAGCTATAATTGGTGCCTGTGGCGATTGTTGATACCCTGCCTACATTAGCTTTCTGTGCCCTTTAGCGGAATTGGGAAAACATTTCTAGCACTCGTTAAGCAGTCTATTATCAAGACATCATAAATATACACGTTTAGAATAGATGATTTTCTATCCCAGTGCCTTAGAGCAGTTAAATAAATTAGTTCCTACTATTTCAAGCATTAATGTTGCGGTAATTATGCATGAAGCAATAATGCAATTAAAATTGCCTTCCAACTTGCTCAAGTGGGAATATTTTCTGAAAATAATACTTGATTTTTTTCTCAAAATACACTCTAGAGCAGGTGGATAGCCTTTGTGGCTCAAAATAATGGCAGTGCGAGACTGTTTTACCTCAAGATCCTCAGTTTGCCTGCAGCTCAAGTCAATATTAACCAAGTATTACCATCTGTTGGCTTTTGTTGACCTCTGGAAGGAGGCGGCAGTCTGATTTATTTTTTTTCTACTATTTTTTTTTTCCTTCTCTAGTGGCAAAATGCCCACATCACAGCTGGCATAGAGTGCTGCAGCAGTGGGGGTTCATATTTAAAGAATGCAGGCACACTTCAAGGCAGGAAATGTGGGCTGTTTTTCAGTTTGCAACATGTTCCACTTTCTTTGTGTACAATACCTACTGGTTTCAGATCTTTGCAATATCAGCTATAATGAAGTGCAGTAATACATCAGCCCAGCTTTCAGCTTTAGGTCTGAATTTCTCTACATTTAAATTGGACCTCTTGTTCCTTGGGAGAAAAATATGTATTTTGTAGCTGAGTTACAAATAAGCTTTTCCAGCTTTTTGGCAGTCAGGTAATAGTTCAAGTGAACAAGTTTCTTTTTTCCAGCCAGAAAAGCAGTTTAATGACTTTGGGTCCGTTTGTTCATAGCAGTGCTGTAGTTGAGAGTTGAGCCCTGCAAACCCCTGGAGCTTGGCAAGCCAGGCAGACTTGGCAAATCCTCCTACCAGCTTACCAAGTCTGAGTCAAGCATGGGTTCTTGCAACTTCAAATATATTTGGTATATTTTGTTAACAGGAATATTGAGGTGGAGTGTTTTTTTTTTCTTTGCTGACCTTAAAGAATACCATGCTCTCTATACAAACAGCTGCTGCTGAAAATGTGCATGACAGTTTGTGGCTTGTGTTAAATGCCAAATAAATGTGTATCTTATGCAGAGTATATAACTTGTTGTTCTTGACATTAAGATATTAAGGAATCGCATGACATTCTTTCTGTCGATCGGCATTTCATAATGTGAATCTCTGGAAAAGATGAGCATCGCTGTTATTTTAGTGCAACGTAACCACAACAGCTATTGCCCTGTGTTGAGAGCATGGTGCAGGCTGACTGGTGGGACCATTTGGAACGTGCTCCTTTCTGATTTCCACCTGTGTGAATCATGCCAAAAGGAAAACTAGTTCAAGTTCGGATTTTGAATCAGTGCAACATTTAAGTTAGCTCTTAGCCACCTAAATCGTAGCAGCTTTGAAATAAGGGCAGTGCATTTCTTTAGACAATTCCCTCAAGATTAGAAGAGACTTCAGAACGCTAAAGACTGTGATGCTTAAATACTTAGCGCAGTCAGGCACATCCATCTCACTGTTCTGTAGTGATGGAACTGATCTCAAGGGGTTTTTAGCAAGGTCTTAAATGAATTCTGCACCACCCAGTTTGGTAGGGTAGCTACTTTGTTGATTAGAAAGAATGGGATTGTTGAGAGGGTGTTTGACGTAATTGTGTATTCACTTCATTACTGCTAATATTTTTGTGGGAAATGTGAGTGAAAGATACTAGCTTTGCCTGATTTGGGTCTTCTTTCCTAGTCATGGGTCAGCTACAGAAAGTCTGACTGCTTTGTTTTACCCTCCTGATGGAAAATCAAGAAAGTCTATTGCTGGTGACTAGTTGTGGGGGGCTCTGGCTTCAGGCAGGTTTCTGAAGTAGCATGAGCCAGTGTCATAAAAGGCCTTGACGTTTGCCACCAAACCTTTGAAGTTTTGTTTTGCGCAGTGGGATCTAGAAAACCAAGCACAGCACAGGCTAAGGCTGCCAGCTAGGCAGACAGGCTTCTGATTTGTGAGCTGTTTGTTTTTTGGGCTTGGTGCACTTAGAGTTGCAATTAAGTGCAAGAAGCCTGGAGATGATAAATGCCTAGGTCATAATTGCTAAATATCTGGGAGTATGCCTCTTTGAAGCTCGGTTTCTTCCCAGGAGAAGCTGCCCTTAAGTTCCTTACTGTAGTGCCCCAAATGAATTGTGGTTTCTTTTCGGGACCTTAATGTCATCACTTTGTGCCCAAGATCTTTCATAGCTTTCATTTAAAGAGCTGAGCTATACAGTTGGTTGAAACTCTCCAGGTCTGAGTGAGACTGGGCAGCATGCTACTTGGGGCTGATAATGGGATTTGGAGACTGCAACCACTGCAAGTGCTGATGGTGGAAGTAGAACTGATGGAAAAGAGTTTAGGTGTAGAATATGGTTTCCTTCCGCCCTTTTCTCTGGCCCGAACTGGAGGCATGAACGCTTAACCTTATTTAATTTAAAGTCATGCACGATTGACAACGTGAATGAAAGAGGAACTTGTTTTTTTAGGAAATGGCTACATTTTTTATAGTTTATACAAGGTTGATGCATTTCAACTAACTGGAAATGGAATGGGCCTGCCGGCCCTTAAGGGTCACAAGGGCACTTGCAAACTACAAGCTGCAAGAAGGGCAGCAGGTATAGAAAAGTTGAAACTTCAGAATGAGGTAGGGTGAAGACAATAGGAACTCCCTGCTAGAAAGAACAGCTGAAAATTGAGGGGAGAGGGTAGAATTGTAGGAGTTAAGTCTGGCCTATGGTGGAAGACACATCGATAAGAGCAAATAAGCTGAGATGAGTCATTATTGACTTTCACTGAAGAGTGATAGTGCATTAGAGTGATTAATTTTAAATGAACATGTTGATATAATAAATATTAAGAAATGCTGAAGAGAGTCAGAATAAAGGTTCGACTAACCTGGTGTCTGATCCACTGTGAACAGTGGTAGTTTCCTGACATACTCATCTGTTCTCTAGCTTTCCTTCCATGATTTAAAAAAACAAAACAACAACAAAAAAAACCATCACAGCATCATCTGGCAGATAGTTCCATCTGTCAACCACGTGTTGTGTGAAAACATTTCAGCTTTTCTTTTTTTGTGTAACCTGCTAGTGTAATTTCTTGCTGCAGGGCCTATTTGAATAGTTATTCATTATCCTTGTCAATCCTGTAAATATTTTAGTCTTCCCCTAGTTTTTCTCTGTCCCATGCTGAAGAGTCCCAGTCTACTTATATACCATATCCATGAAAACAGTTGCAGGTCTTGATGCAGTTGTCTTATCTTGTCTTGCCCTCTTTCAGGTGAGAGCAGAGAAAAGACCAAGTGCTGTACAGTTAACTAATTGCTGCCTGAGGTATCTTGCTGGGGCAGGCACTAATATTGTGCAAATTACAAATGAGCCAGAAAACAAATGATGCTGGCAGGAGAGTGCTGCTATACATGACTGATAGAATGGTGTTGGGGAAGATCCATCCATGGACTCTCAGGCAGTGGAAAAGGGTATAGCCATGGGCATCATTTGACTCTCAGCAGTACTTACTGTGTCCAATGCTATGTCAAATTAAAAAGTACATGTAAGACAAAATATGTTAAAAGTGGGGAAGAGGGGGCGTTCCCCCACACCGTGTTGAACTAGAATTTTAAATTGTTCTGGTGCACCATGGAGCCCAAATGTAGAAGTGGACTTTGAAACAGACTGTAGTCGCAAAAATTCACAGTACTCCTTTGGCAGATATTAAGTGCAGTGATTCAGATGCACTGGAAGAAATTAATTTGTTCCCTTATTCTTTCCTAAGCCTCTTTCAGTGCCCACTGACTGAGAAGGAAACTTTGTTCCAACTAGTAAAGCAGTTCTTATTTCAAAAAGCTGCTTAAACAAAATAAAAGATGGAGGATGAAGGAAGTAGGTCCAGTGAAATTCTGGAAAGAGAATTTACTTACTCAGTGCTTCTTACAGCGGTTAAGGATTGCTGCATTACAGCCATCTCAGTTGGAGGGAAAGTCAGTGGCCACTCAGTCCAACCTCTTGTCTGAAGTAGGGTCAATGCCGAATTCAAAGCAGGTTGTTCAAGGCTTGTCCAGTTGGGTTTTGTACACTTGGGAAAGGATGGAGGCTCTCCAGTGTATTCAGGCAATGTCTTCCATTGTTTAATTCTTAAATTAATGTTTGTGAAGTAATGGTTACATCACTTAGAAAAGAAAATTCTAAAAATAACCAATATAACTGATAAATCAGTATCTGTAATTCTGGGACTGTAAGTAAAACAGGACATAAGCTGAACACAGTGTCTATCAGAACAGTTAGCATGAAAATTCTGGTATTTGGCTGTGATGGAAACTTGGTTAGCTCTGGCTTTATGCATTTTAATTTACCAGCAATAAGACTTAAAATAATTTGGGGCCTTGTTTTTTAGTAATGATTCAAATACATCAAGTTGCTCCAACACGTGAGTATTTTATTTTAAATAAGCAGTACTCTGGCAGTGTTTAACATGTAAAACTTCGGAATAACTGCCTGGCACTGCTGCTGATTATTTTTAGAGCATGACAAGCAGCTGTCTCCAGATGGTGGTCTGTGTTCCACATCTTCCTCGCCTACTGTAAATGGAAACATTTACTGCTGTAATAATCTAAAGCTTTTTGTAACTTGTCTTTCTTTGTTTCAGCTTTGGTTTGCTTTCGTTAATGGATTTTCTGGGCAGATCTTATTTGAGCGATGGTGCATTGGTCTGTATAATGTGGTAAGTGCTACGTGTTTTGACTTGATATTACTCATGACCTGTATGTTAGTGTGTTGTGCCCTTTTTCCTCCTGGGTAACTATCTGAATGTGTGTCAGGAAAGATGAGTTCATCTGTAAAAGCCATAGAAAAAAATAATCTTGGATGGTGTTTTTAATCAGAAAAGTAAATTTTGAAAAATGCCATGAATATTTACGTGCTTGGCATAATATAGCTTCCATAACATTCTGCACCTTTTGGATGGAATTTACTTTTCTCTTTGAAAGCATCTTTGGTCTCTTGTACTGAGATATTTTACTGACTGCTCACGTTCAAAATAGATACCGAGTCTTAATCTTGTTTTTTTTTCCTTATATTTTCATGGTACCTTATTGTCCCAGTGATTACGGTCCATGCAACAACATATTAAATTATTTACTCCTATATAGTTAGCAAATACCGAAGTCGTCTTCTCGGACCCTGTGACGATTAGATTCTCAGGGAAGCATCAGGCAGATGCTTTGGGTTGACTGTATTGAGTTAGTGCCAGAGCTGGAAGAATCAAAGCTGTGCCACCGGTGTTCTTCACCTGAACCAAGTGCAGGATATGTCAGTCCAGAAGTGCTTTCAGATTTTAGATGGGCTTTGCAAGGTCCCACACCGTACCATGCAGTTTTATCACTATAATTAATACCATTGATTAAAACCTGGAGGATCTCTGGGGCCAAGTTTAACTGCATACCATAGACTTGTTCTGGTCTTTTCACTAGAGTGTTATATTTGTAATGTTACTGATGGCTGTCCCGGTGTCTGGTTTTATAAGCCATTATGACATTTTGTCAGTGTTGAAAAATCCTTTGCATTTCTCTTTGGAGGGAGGAAATTAAATTTTTTTCTTTAATCAGACTCATTCCAAATATATGGAAATATAGAAAAAGCCACCAAATTATCTCTATCACTGAGTAGTATTAATGGAAACACTTCTGTCACATTGCTCTAATCTTAAAAATGATGGCACAAACCCTCACATGTCTTAAGATTTCATACTCTTCCTGGAAGATATTAATTCAAGGATTTTCCACTCCCTCTTCACCCTCATTTCCTGACTGTTACAGTCTGTCATTCATATTTAGTTATTTGCATCTATTATCTTTAAACCTGATTTGATGGATCTACCTACCCTGCATATAAAACTCATGGATGAGACTCCTCTTAGAGAATCAGTGGAGTAGAAATTAACCCTTATTTTATAATGTTGGTATTTTCTAAAATTAGAACTGGTCCCATAGAATCATAAAGAATCAAGTACTGGTTAGGGTATTAGGGGCTTCCATAACTTGGAGGAGTTAGGTTTTTAAGTGGGGTTTAATTCTTCTATTCCCTTCCATGTTGATTAACCCTCCATTTCATGAGTAGGCTTATGAAAATGCAGATAGTAGGAAATCTTAATAGCACTGTGATTCCAGCATTTGTACTGGTTCATACTGGAGGTTTACCTTAATTTAAAACCAAAAACAAACAACAAAAAAACTCCTCCAGAAGACGGGCTTAAATAAAATGGGAATTGTCCCAGGAAATGTAAGAAACCTGGGGGAAATATCTTAAAGCAGTGTAAGAACAAGTCATGTTTTGGAATATATTGGGTGAATGGTCTTAGTTTTAGTTCTCCCCCACTATCTCTTCCAAGCCTGTTGCCAGTTTAACCATCTGGTTTATCACTTTCTGAGCAAAGAAGTTGGATCTAGGGATGTAACGATTGATTCTCACTGGTGTCTGGGCCTTCCTGTTGCTTTTTGTCTGCTCTCCAACTGCCAACACGTTGCTGGTAGGGAACACAGCTTCTCAAACGTGAAGTGCGTGCTACAAACTGAACACTTCTCAAACTGTTACATATTTGCATATAAGATTAGAAATAATTTTTCAGATATAAACTGTTAATGTGAAAGGCAATGACTGACATTCAACATTCAGATGTTCACACTGGTGGTATTTCCGCTGTCTGCGCTGCAGACTGCAAGAAACAGAGATACCCAAGGTGGCTGTAAGTGAGCTGCCTCAGACCCTGGAAACACTGTAAGAAGAGCGGTGTGGGACTCAGCAGAGTCTAATTAGCTGTGCTTCTGAAAGATAGCCCTTCTGCTTCTCCTGGAAAGCTTCCGAGTCTTGGTCATCTAAGCATCTACTTGTAGCACAGACACGCAGTACCGTTAATTTTATCCTATCAGTTCGTGTCTGACTGGAGAATTCCTAAGTACTGCAATAGAGAATGGCCATTGTTTTTCAGTCTATTTTTAATGTGATTTCCACATTTGCTTTGTATATAAACTTAGCTTTCATTACATATAGCTACAATTGTAGCCATAAATATCTGAACCCATTCCGACAAGGCTTTTTCAAATAAGTATGTCTTTCCTTTGCACTGTGATATGTTTTACCCTCACTATTTAAGCTGGTACGTCAGAAATTACTGATGGCTAATTTCTTGTGTTTAAGTTAATTGGTTAATAGTATGAATTTTCTTTTATGCTTCTTTTCTTTTTAAGTCAGTATCTGAGAGTTATGAATTGCTAAAATTCAAGTTTGGGTTTGTTTGGACATTTGAAAATTATGTCAAATAACACAGCAGTTGATAATGCATCTTCACTGAAATGTCTGGTAATTTTGCTGTTATCTAGATACTGAAATATCAGAAATCTAAAAAACTAATAGCTGCTTTTAATTAGCATTTGCTTGCTTTGCAGATTTTCACAGCATTGCCACCCTTCACTCTGGGAATTTTTGAGCGATCGTGTACTCAAGATAGCATGCTTAGATTTCCACAGCTATACAAATCCACTCAAAATGCAGATGGGTTCAACACAAGGGTAAGGGGGCAGTCTGTTTCTTTAAGAATAACACGAGCATTTTTATTTTCTAGGTCTCTTTCATCACAAAAGAACTTATTACACGCTGTTACTTCTGCTTTATACTAGGGTACTGCCACTGAGATCAAGACTGTTGTTTTCCAAGGGATTATATTTTGATTAAAACAAAAATAATCCTTGTTTTTAAGTGAGGATTTTCAGGTTTGGCTTCAACAGAAACTGGTCCTGGAATATCCATCAACTTTGATTCCAAGTAACATTTGTATCTGAATATGACCTTCTAATTCTCACAACTACTAAAAAGTGGTGATCTTACCATTTTCATAGAAACTGGATAACCTCACCCAGATTTATTTAGTGTAGAGGTAGTTATCAAAATGTTCAATACTATAGAGCTTTTTGTTTATTCTTCTCTATTTTTATAGTTCTTTTGGGAAATAAAAAATTAATTCATTTACTTTGATTTTTAGGTTTGAAAAACACATTTTACTTCATTTTGCTATTTTGTGTGGTAGAAAATGCTAGCAATTGGAATTTTGCATTTATTCCATAGCAGGCACATTTACATATACTTCTGAATCAAGAAAGCTGTAAGATTCCTTTGGTTAGAGAGGAAGGAGGAAGAAATTGTAGAGTAGGTAAAGCTCTAGTTTGTGCAGAACTGCGTTATCTGTAAGCTTAAAAATTGCAGAGCGTATAAAGTATTTGCCCATTAAAAGAAAATAGAACATTTCATGGTACTGAATTAGTCTTTTAAAATCTTTCTTTGAGGTAATTAAAAAAAGGTGGCTCCATCTGTTTGCTGTATTTTGATAAAGATCTTAAATTGCAAGTCTGCTTGCATGTTATATTTTAACTTGTTAGAATAAGACCGTCCAAGTGGACTAGTGTTTTCTTGTGACAGAGCAGAAATTGTAGGAGGAAATGAATCCTACCAAAGTTTAGGTATTTCACTTCAGGAAAAACATCGTCTGACTCTAAACTATACAATGAAGCGTTTGTTGGGAGTTAGAGAGAGGTCAAGAGTTTTGGACTTCACTGACGACTTGGTTTGTTTTCCCTCAGGTTTTCTGGGGTCACTGCATCAATGCCCTGGTCCATTCCATCATTCTCTTCTGGTTTCCAATGAAAGTGCTGGAGCATGGTAACTGCTTCATTATTTCTTACGTCGGTAACTGATGTTCAGTCTTACAGAGCCAGCGTGTTTGCAGAGTTGGAGGTCGTGACAAGTTCCAAGAAAATAATGCTGACAGACAGTTCAATAGACTATAGGTGCTGTTCTTGGCCAGTTATCTTGTGGCTTTCAGAGTTGATTCATATTTAACATAATTGTTCATATAATAACTTTAATGCTTGAAAAATTAAACTGCTGCTTTGTGAAAGTCTTAAATTCTGAAAATAGTTCTATACAACATCTGATTTTTTTTTTCAGTAGTGTAGTTTAGTTCTCAACTTTTTACTGTTTAATCTTCTTGCAGTGGTTCTACTGGCAGCTGTATTACAACCATTAGCTTTAGATCTTGTTGGGTCTTTCCCATTCCATAACGCAGAACTGTAAAACATAGAATGAAATGGAGAGATTTCACTTCTGCTGAAGTCAGTGGAAGAAGTGGATTGGCTGGAATGGAGGAAGACTAGATCATGAGTCAGATACTAGGAAAACATTTTTTTTTCTTGTACAAACTAAGTTTACTAAGTCTTGTTTTTATGGAAGGTATGCAACTGCATGGTATTTCAGAGACTGGTAAACCTTATATGTTTCTTTCCTAGCTTTACAGTGTAATTATCTGGGCAGGAAAAAACATGGGCAATCCGTTGTTTTACTCTTATTAAGAAATGGGAATAGATAAGATGAGGAATTTAAGGGAAGGGAGTAGTATTTAAAAATACGAGTTTTTCAAAACAAGCTCTTTGTTGGTAAACACTGATTTCAAGAACCTTAGCTTGAGGGTGGTTCCATTGGGGAGGAGGTGGAAGAAAAGGAAAAGGGAGGGAAGATGAATGCTCACAGGAAAGAGCCATGTTGGTAAAGATAAGGAGGAGGCAGGTTCATATTTCTCATTACCAGGCTGAGTAAAACTTCAGTGTTATGTCTTAGGTGACAGTTTCATGCACTGTGAGATAGACACACAAGAAGGAGCTCTCCCGTTCTCCTCTGTATGTGGGCTGGGAGCTCCATTTCAGTTTTGGGGAGAGAGGTTGCTTTCGGTTCATTGGTCTTTGTTTTGTTTCAGAGGGGAGGGAGTTGCACTATTTCACTATGTTTATGGGAAATGTTAGTCTTGAATAGCTGCTCTTTCAATCCAAAGTCAGCTATTGTAGGCTGATGTCTGTAGCAGTTAGGCTACAGTTTTTGCTTCAGTCTTCCATAAACGTTTTTTTGACTGTTCAATTCCTAAATAGATTACACAGTTTAAATGACAGAAATGGTAAGACTGGAATACTCACCTGCACAAATGGTAACTTTCTTTGAGATCATTTCAATAGGTTGCTTAGCTTGCTTTCCAAAGAGGAACGAGTATTTAATTTTCAAGTTTCTTTGTATTTCTAAGTGAAAAAGAGATTTCAGTGCCGCAGACAAAACTGTGCTATTCACACTGGGATGTTTTTTAACCTCTTGAATTCCTTAGAATGTGAAGTGCACATATTCAATGAATGGGCACTTGTATAGCTTTAGAAATGAATGTTCACTGGACATCCTGCTGTTCTCATTAGCAAATATCATTCCTTTCAGAACTGCTTAGCCTCCCAAAGTGGAAGGTCATGGAAAGCCCTGAAAAAAAAAAAAGAATTACATTATTGTATTAAAACATAACCTTAAAAAGAATGGGACTTGCACCAAAAGTTATTTCATTACTTAAATGTGCATTGTGGTGTTGTACTAGAACAACGTATTGGCAGAGTCATTAGATGACTCTAATTTATTCTAGAGCTTTCCAATACATCATGTATTTAGGCATGCCTCTTTCTCAATAAACTGAGACTTTTGGCATCAGCAAGATTTACTGGACAAGGAAGGTTCCATTCTTTTATGCTCTTTACCTTTTTCTTTGACATTAGGCTGAAAGAGACTGCTAAAGCTTTGTGTATTTGTGAATGACGTGGTAGGTGTCTGAGGCCACAGAGTACCAGGAGAAAAGTTGGGCTGATAGAGATGCCAGTAGCCACAGACCAAACTATTGCTAGGCAAACTGGCTCAGGCTTTAGATCCTGTTCTACCGTTACCGATTTGTGTATCTGCTGCTGTTTCTTAGTAGCTGGGGTTCAGCCTGGAGAAGAGAAGGCTCCAGAGAGACCATGTTACACCCTTCCAGTACTTAAAGGGGGCCTGCAAGAAAGCAGGAGAGGGACTCTTTGTCAGAGAGTATAGTGACAGGGCAAGGAGTAATGGTTTTAGACTAAAAATGGTAGGTTTAGATGAGATATAAGGAGAAAATTCTTTACTATGAGAGTGGTGAGACCCTGGAACAAGTTGCCCAGAGAAGCTGTGGGTGCCCCATCCCTGGAGGTGCTCAAGGCCAGGCTGGATGGGGCTTTGGGCAACCTGGTCTGGTGGGAGGTGTCCCTGCCCATGGCAGGGGGTTGGAACTGGGTGGGCTTTAAGGTCCCTTCCAACCCAAACCATTCTAGGATTATATGAAAATAAGAATAAAATCAGGGATATAGAACAACTTCTGGAAAATACTAAGAATCTGTCGGTTCTTCAGAGAAAAGCACACGCAGCAATTGTAGAAGTAAACCCTAACAAGTAGCTTGGGCAGCTGCATTGGCTGAACTTGTTACCAATATGCAGGATGGTCTTTGCCACAGTGGTCAGGCTATCAGGGACTCTTCTCAGTAGACATCAAAATTTGCTGATCCTGGAGACCTACTTTGCAGGAATATTGTTAACAAAGTTAGATGACCCTGGTTTTACAGTGTCAGATCCTGTTTTGCAAATAAACCTAGCAAAGTGGTGCCCTCATAGTAGAAGCACTGTAATAGGCAGTATGTGTTTAGGAACGGGTCCAAGGGGTTTATCTTAAGCCTTTTTCATCCCTGCTGTTTGTGTATTTCTTTAGCAGTTGTCTTAAAACCTGTGAAAATACCAGTACTTATCATGCTTGAGTAATACTTGAAAGTTCCTGTGAATACGAGTTCATCTGGCATTAGCGTGGCTGTCGAATGTGCTTTCATGGCGTTCCGGTTTCATTCAGCGTGGGCTAAGAAAGACTAAACAGACATTTGAAGCATTGCCAAGGTTGGCACTTCTACATGATAGATTAACGTGTACTTACCCTTCTGCACACTTGACTAAGAGAAAGCTTGTGTGGAGGACTAAATGCTGTTCAGTTACTGAATTAACCTCCAATAAGATATTTTAGATATGTGTACTTTATAGATCAGTCGTTTACATCTTTCTCTTAATGCAGCTTTCTTTCTCCACAGATCAGCAGTCTTAGGCTTTCTTCACAGGCACAGCAAATAATGGAATTTGTTCGAGCTGTCAGTGAGCAGTACAGAACAGATAGCCACAGCAAAAGTGGTGCTGATGTACCTCAGCTCTTGCAGACAGATTACATTTCCCCTTCTGCTAATGGCTTCTGGCAACTGGGATTGTGTATACATGCTCTGTCTGAGCATCATGTCTTGTTTAGCACAGCTGCTGCATTACCAGTAGCTCACGGCTTCTAAAAGTGCTTTTAGACAGTCCAAAAAGCGAGGTTAAGACCAGTTATTGTTTAGTGTCCTGAAAATCTCCTTTATGTGTCTTCCATTCTGTTGATAAAATTATTAAGAAATGTAATTGCTTCTCTTTTTCAGATGCTGTATTCACAAATGGACAGGGAATTGACTATTTATTTGTTGGGAACATAGTTTACACTGTAAGTTTATCTATTCAAGACATTTTTGAATGGTAGAATTTCTTCACAGTTTTTTTTACCATCAAAAAATGATGTAAAGCAGAAGAAACTGTAAAATAAAATGAGGCCTTTGTAGTGAGCACGATTTTCTCCCTTGTTCACTTTTTTTTGCACGTTTACCGACAGTATCTTCTGCTCTGCCCTTCCCTCAGCCCAGTCTGCCAAGTCCCCAAGAGGTGGGTTGGTACTACTAGATGGTAGTTCCTATTTCAGGTGTGAAGGGGAGATTGGGCTGTGAACACCTATGAATTTGAGAGTGCTAATACTGCACCTTTTTTTCTTTTTCCCTTGCAGTATGTTGTAGTCACTGTTTGTCTGAAAGCTGGTTTGGAAACAACTGCATGGACAAGAGTAAGTGCTCTTCAATATCTCTTATTTTATTAGTGTACCTTTCTCCCTGATAAGTATTAATACACAAAAGAAGTACTAGAAATGATTTGAGGCTGCAGTGTTTAAATTGGTTCTTTGATTTAAGAATAAACTAAGTTCCCTAACTACAGGAGAGGAGAGGAGAATGAACACATTCTAATGACATACGATAAAAAAGTCAGTCTGTCAGAAGTGGGAAGAGGAGAAGGCTATAAGTATTTTCCAATGTCTCTAAATATTGAAAATGTAGAATATTTTCTAGAAATTAACATACTACTGTAACTGCTTAAGGAAATAGCTTAAGAACAATATCTCTTTACTCTGTAGCTTCTTTAAAAGTTAATGCAACAGTGAATAAAGGTTGTCTGCTCACGGATAAACAAATAGGCTTTGTAAAGGTCTTTGAAGCTAGTAAATAGCACTAGTGACTTCACACTGACTGAGATTTTTTGTTTGCAAACTTTCAGTAATAAATAAGGCATGTTTGTTAAACTGTTTTTGTTGATTTCTAGATTTGAGTCCTTTACTTGCAATAAGAGAGTGTTCTGTTACTGGTAGGTGTCAGAATCTGCCAGGGCACTGACCTTCAAAGAATATGCAGGGTAGGGAGGGCTCCTGTGTTGATGGCACTTCAACACTTTTCCCCCCTTCCTTCCCCCAGTCCCCTGAAAACACGGATCTTTTTGATTTTGGTCGAGTCCCTTTTTCTCCACACCTATATGTGATACTTTATGGGAATCTAGTTTGCATGACATACTAAGACATACTGCCTCAAGACCAAGGTGTTTTAAGGAGCCCCATATTCTTATTCTGTCTGTTTCCTGGAGGGGCTTGGCTAAATCTCATAACCTCATTTCCCCTATTAGCTGTAAAATGTTTCCTTTCATTCCTCACAGAGGAATTGTTAAGATTAATGAGCTGATGTCTGCTCTGAATGTTATGAAATGCTATCTGCATGGATTATTTAATTATTGGGGAAATGCTAATGTTTTCTGCCTCATTCTGTCATCTGAAAATAAAATCCGTTCTTTTTTGTTGTAGATTAAGTGTAAGTTCTGTGTTGTGTACTAACTTTAAAATGCAAGAGGACTTAGAAATAAATTAATTCCCCATGCTCTAGAAGAGGAAATATTAAAATTTGCAGTGGAGGCCTGTGAGCCTGTTTAGATCCTGTTACATTACGAATTATTTGATGCTTCTTCCTCTCTCCCCTTCCTTGAGTAAATGGTGTCTTTTCAGTCACCTAGGGATAATCATGATCCCCTCTTTCATACCTTTATTTTAAAAGATGCCATAATGTTTAGTAGAGCTCACTGTTCTTTAGCACTGGCATTTGTACAGGAAATTATTGTTCTTCACAGAAAAGTGTTTGTGTTCAGAATCAACTTTTTCTGTATATACTTGTAATTCCTGTCTCATTGCTTGGACTATCATCATCTTGGAATCTGATGTTGTACAATTATTATTTCAGCTGTGAGTGAATCAACACACAAAGAATCTTTAGGTTACTTGAAGAGTATTAAATGTACAACATTGAGTTAAGCCTGTCCTCCATCATCAGCTGGATTGGTTACATGCAATTTGTTTGAGGGAACATGAGGGACACTGCCACTTGGGAGAACATGATGGGCTCAGCTGAAAGCTCCAAATAAATAACACAGGTTCAAAGTAGTTGGGAGTCTGGAATATCCGGTAGGTAGTGTGGAAAGAAACGCTTTGGTAAAAGTACTAACATGCATAAGAAAATCTGCACTGTAGAGCTGTGTGGAGTAGCTTTATGTTACATGTTGCCTATCTGCAATACTGCTGTAGGCT
Organism: Anser cygnoides; assembly: GCF_040182565.1. Classification (NCBI taxonomy): domain Eukaryota; kingdom Metazoa; phylum Chordata; class Aves; order Anseriformes; family Anatidae; genus Anser; species Anser cygnoides. The sequence continues at coordinate 191,327,387 of NC_089873.1, forward strand.
TTTGCCAAATTACAGCCTTCTTCAATACTTTACCATGCTACTGAAGCTGCTTCAGATAAAATTGGATGCACAGGATAGATGTACAGTGTATCTAGTTTATATGTACGAGCACTTGATTTCTTTTTCTGACTGCCATTTAACACATCTGACAAACTAGGTTCTGCTTTGCACTCTAGTTCTTCAGAAACATGGCAGATCAGTGGAGAACCAACAGTGCAAAGCTCGGTGGGTGGGGTTAGTATTTAAGAAACGATTTCAAACAGGACAAGGAGGGCTCTTGCTGAAAGCAGAAGGCCTTTTAAAGGTAGAGAACTAATTCCAGCAAGTTACAAGCCTGAGATGAAGGAAGGGAGATACATGGCCAGGGATGGTTGGGATTACCGTGAGAAGATGATAAAAAATGAAAGAGCAAAGACTTTGCTAAGCTGGAAAGGACAAAATAAAGAACTGCAAAGCTCAAGAACTGTCCTACCAACAGACCGGAGAGAAGCGAGACTAAAAATGAAGATGTCATTTCACTAGCAGAAATACAATACTGCAAAGTGGGAGTATGTCTTAGAGTGGTTTCCCTGCTTGGTTTTCTTTACTGTTTTTAATTGTAAAGCTCGTAGGAGTCACCAGTTTGGAAGCATCAGTCCAAGCTATCCTGGGCCTTCTGCCCTCTAGTTTGAAAGGAAGGCTGTGGTGTAGGGAAAGGTCCTTTTGGGAGAGCAGAGCTGGTGCTCTTTTTGGGCTACTGCATGGGGCTGGATTTTCTTGAAGGTGAATTGTTGCAGCAGCCTCGCAGTGCTGTTCTATGAGGAGCTGAGCACCACAGTTGCTCACTGTGGAGGCCTTTATTCTGGCCAGTGATTCACACTGATGTGAAATGTCCTTGTTTTCAGAAGAGCAGACACATCAAGTAGGTGAAATCCCCCTCACTTCCTTCAAATTTAAAAAATATCAGTAATAAAAAAATCTCCTAGTCTTAGTTTTATTCACCTCAAAACTGGATCAGAATAACTTTTCCTTAAGCAGTTGCCGGTCAGATCTCCTCGGTGAAAAAGAGCAAATAGAAAAGTTGGAAAAGTAATCTTCCTGCCCATAGTGTCTCTCCAGGAAGGGGCCTATCCTATGCCCTGCTCATTAGTCCAGCAGCTTTCAGGGTTGAACAACATTTCGGCTTTCCGAGAGCGCCTAGAAGAGCGTTCTTTCCATCACCTCTTAAGTTCTGCCGTATGAATGCTCCTACTGTAAGCCAGCCTCCAGTCGCTTCCAGCTATCCGCCAGTCTGCACTGGTGCTGCAGGCTCCCTGCTTGTTTGTTTGCACTGCTTGTGCTCAAGAAGGACTCACCTTTCTGAGGATGCTCAGTGCTTCCAGGGAAGGAACAATTTCTTCTCTTTCCTCTAGAAATTTGTGTTTGTCTCACAAATGCAATATTACACACTTTGATTGTCAGGCTTACTGTTTAAAAAAAAAAAAAAAGGCAAAAGAAGTCATCAAATAGAAAGCATAAAGCTGAGAACTAAACAAACATACTGTGTGTCCGCCACAGCCACCAGTGCATGAATTCACTGCCGTGTTCCTAAATCCGTGTGTGTTTAGTAATTAAGATTTATGCAGGTACTTCTCTGAGTTAGAGCCAAAGTCATCAGCCGCGGGAGTTGTTGGTATCCAAAAAGAGCTGGAGCCAATAGTGAGCTCAGTTGCTTGCTACAACCAAAATTACTGATTCCATCCAGTGCAATGTAAAAGTAAAACAGCTTAAATCATCTTGAACGGCAAAATAGTTTGGGTATGTAGAAGAAATGACTTTCCTTAATGCAACTGAAATGAAACATATACTGGACGTGTTCTTGGTCACTTTGATACCGCTTTTATTTACTCTTAGTCTGTAGATTAAAGAGCCAGTAAAGGTGTAAACTGCATTGCATATCTGTAAATCAGCTAAAGCACTTTTAAAGCAGAAAAGCAAAGGTAATCAGTAGATGTTGATCGTTTAAGTGATGGTGTATCACGCAACACTGAATCTTCTTCAGTGAGAGGTATGCGAGTGGTGCACGTGACTTGTGTGCATCCAGGGGATCTGACATGAGGGATTTGTCAGGATGAACTTTAACCTGTGCCTTTTGAAAAATTCTACCTTGATGTATGTGTTGAACCTGGCATGTGTACAGTGGGAACCAGGAGCTAGATGAGAGAAGTCAGAGCTCTAAGGAAAATCTGGTGAGTTTTTGGAGCTCGGAGTAAGACAGATTGGCTGAGAAGGCTATCTGCCTGCCCTGTCGTGAGGCAGAGATTAAAGAGGAGAGCTGTTTTATGCTGTTTAAACAACCTGTGCTACTGGCCTGAAACCAAGCGCAGTAGACAGGCCTGCGTGAGGCTGACAGAGACCTGAACAGAAAAGTGTCTGTGGGTGAGGTGGGTGGGGGCAGCGCGCTGTGCTGACTCTCCTTCTCTCCCTGCTCCTTGACAGTTCAGTCACCTGGCGGTCTGGGGAAGCATGCTGCTCTGGCTGGTCTTCTTTGGCATCTACTCGGCCATCTGGCCCACGTTCCCCATGGCACCCGACATGCTCGGGCAGGTCAGTACGAAGGCTCGGCGGCGCAGGGATGCTCAGCACTGGGCCTGCTGTCGGACACGTGTAGGAGGCTTCTAAAGAATTGTATTATACTAAGTACATTATTTTAACATATTTTTTTTTTTAATCCCTGCATTCATTTAACTTCATCTCCTCATTAGAAGAGCTCGTTTTTTCCCTGAAGGTGACATCAGATATGATCGTGTGCACTGTACGTACTATACAAACATGCAAGTCTCAGTTCACTTGAATAACAGTGGCTCGTTCCTTAATGTTTTCTTAGTTAGGCTTCATCTTTTACAAAATTCCAGGTTCAAACTTAGTTTATTTGATCTGCTTTTTTTTTTTTTTTCAAATTATGGATTCTGTCTTCCATATATTTTCATACTTGTTCCTTTTTTCCTGCATGTGTTTAAAATGAACCAGAATTGACTTGAGGGTAGCATGAGATGGTCAGAAGGGAAGCTGATCCGTTACTGGTCTGTGTAACACCAGTGGAATGTTTCCTTTGGTCCTTCACTGTCAGCTGAGTTCCAGGTGATGAAATTTTCCTTTTGGTGTCAATATTTCAACCCGTGATGAGTGCACTGAGTCACATGCCTGTCAAAAATATGCCTATGCATATTGAAAATAGGGGGCTTCCAGTAAAAACGAGGGACTTAATAAATATACGGAAAAAAAAAATTATTCTGTAGAAGTGGAACTGCTTTCAAAATGACCAGAAAAGAGTGTTTAAAAAAAAAAAAAAAAGTTTAGAGTTGTGTTTAAAGCAAGGATGCCATTTATGATAGATAAAGAAGAAAAAGTTTTAGCAGAGAATTGAAGTATATTTAACTTATGTCACCCTTGTGTACCAGAACATAATTATATATATAAAAAAAAAAATCCAACTGTAAAGAAATCAATTAGAGATTTTTGAGGTTCCTCTCACGTTTGTACACTTGATAAGAGCAGTCTGGCATCATTTTGTTCCTGCTCTGACCTAACACATAGTGTTTAATATGCTGCTCAAGCACTGGGGATAACAGAGGCCATTACAGGTTTTCAGACAGCTCTTTGCAGCAAGGAGTGACAGCTGACAGGCTGGGATCAGCAGGTAAGTGGCTAACAGACAAAAACTCACTCCTTTGATAGTATTTCATGGTGTCCTCTGTGAGTCTCAAGGCACATACAGTATCAGCAGCTGTAGTTCATATTTCCTTATATCAGAAAGAAATTCTACTGAGTATCACGCAGAGCCATGAACTGCTTGTCCTCCACAGCAGACTTGTAGTGCTGCCATTAATGTGTCAACCTTCTCCTACACAAATGATAAGGTGAACTATTCCTTTTTATGAGAAGGGTCAGACTATCAGCTTTTAGCTTTATCACTTTTTTCTCTCAAAATTAGCTCCCATTTTTTTAATTGTGTTGGTCATCTTTTGCTCCAACGTAAATTGCAGGCCCTTGAACAAAAGCTTCATGTTAATGAAGTTTTAGTTTTGCTTGAATACCTTCTAAAAATATTTTTTCACTTTAAACTTTGTTTAAATTGTTTTTCTGATGCTATGACTTGAGAAGTGGTACTAATATCTTGCTGAGGTTAAAAAAAGTTTTGGATAATGTTTTAGATGACATATTTTGGTGGATTACTGGATTTTTCTTGATTTTGTAAAATCAGTAAAAGCTTCTAAGGTTAAGGAAATTTGCTTACCACTTGCAGTAACTTATACAAAGGCTCTAGAATAATTGGGTGCTGTCATAATACCAGTTTATGGTGAAATGAGCTGAGATTGTGTTAAGCTGTAGTCAGTAAAACGCATCTCTTTACTTTTTCCCACACTCGAGCTATTCTTTGGCTCCTGTTGTCTATCTTTCTGTATTTACAAGTAGTCAAGATATGTTAAAAGCTAAATGGGAGAGTCGAAAAGCTTACTTTTTGTTTTTAAACATCTTGTTAGTGTGTTTATTTTTTTAAATAAACTGAATTCCAGAAACTGCTAGATACTCATACTAGAAAAATGCAATAGGACTTGAAGGGAGCCGGTTTTAACTGTAGTACTTTTTTAGCATCTCTGCCAGCCAGGACTTTGTGCCATGAGTAAAAGGCATAGAATGTGCAAAACATTTTACTCTGCCCATTCATCAAATGTCAGCATGGAGTCTTGCAGACATTTAAGTATGTGAAAAGACGCTTTGTTTCTGCTGGGATTTATTAAACCATTTTCACTAAGTATTTCTTTCTCTTGTCCATTATATCTTGAGCATTCTCACAGGGAAAATAATACCATTTTTTTCCCTCCTGGAGGGCAAAGGGAAGCAACTTAGTTATTCTCTGCTGTCAGAGTCAACATATTTCTTCTTTTTCTGCTACAGTACTTCATAACAGAATGCAAGTAACATAATAAGACAAAGAAGTGATAAAAAATTCAGAAGTCTTTAATAGAACTTGTTCAGTAGCAAGATATCTGGTACTCTGGTTGTTTTGGGGGGTACCTTTTCAGATGTACAACTAATAGTTTCCTTTAATAGTATCAGAAGGAGTGATGCAAGACCAAAGAAAGCCCTATCATTGGTTTATTGGCTTTCCTGAATCTTTGGTTTGGTTTGGTAGTTTTTGGAGGGGTTGGAGAGTTATCTTTTTATCTGCAGAAAACAGTGACACTGAGAACAACCAGTACCTAGTTTTGTCTTGCCTTTGGAACCAGGATACTTCCATGAGAGTGAACTGTTTCTGACCGCTTCCAGATGACGTTTTGCACAATAGTTAAATCCTTTCCCACCTTTTAGTAGGTGTGACTTACTGCCACAGGTTGTTGGGAACAAACGGATACCTCATCTTTTAAATAAGTGCTGTCCACTTTGATGCTCATTAGTGAAGAGGTGGGTGCCTTTTTAATTGTCCTTGTTCTGAACTATGGGGCTTGCAGCTCATAAGCCAGTGACATTTTATTAACCAGCCCATCGGCTGTAGTCCTTCCCTCATGCAACCTTGGGTATTTTGTTTCCTTGATTGGGATATAGGGATTTGGTGCCCCAAAGGGAACAGTGAGCAATAATATTTGTGCTCATTTCTTCCATATGTCATACAGGTGTGTGTATGAAATGCTGCTCATATTTTTTGGATGTTTCTTCATAGGACTTGAAGCATACTTTGGGTTTTCGAGAATAATATTACACTGTATGGGATCAAAGTTTGTGTGCACATAGGCCCCCCCATGCACATACATAGATACCAAGATATGAAAGCATGTGTATGTACACATATATAGGAAGATGTGATATGTGTATGAAAGCTTTTATTCTTGATCCAGACAGTATCTAAGATGAAGAACAACCTCCTTCCCCTCCCCAAGCTCAACTACTATTTAGTGTTTTAAAGGAGGATCCTTCCTTTCACCTCTCTGAGGCATCAGGTATTGGCTCTGGTTGGAGAAAAGACCACTACTGAGCTGTGAGTTCTGCCATTTATTTCCATAGTGTTTTGTCTTTGCTTTGTTAGTTGTTAACATTAATGACATGTCTTCAGGAAAACTAGTAGTACTCTTTCAACCTTAAGGGGCAGGGGAAGGGGGGAGGAGTGTGGTTTTAATCTGTTTTTGAGAGGGTCGTAGGTTGTGGCTAATCCACAGTGCAAATTGCTAATTTCTAGATTTTTATATTCTTGTGTTGTGTTATATGTATGTGGTCATAGCTCAGAACTGGGATTTAAGAATCATTTTGAATTTGGAACGCATCATCTTGCTCTTGGAGCAACATTCGTAAGGCCTTTCCTCATCTGAGCCTTCTAGTCCCATCACAGCTGGAGGTGTTGCAGATGGAGCTGCTGCACTTTCCCTTTACTTCTTTACAACGTCTGTCGAGAATAAATTGTTGTGCCAACAGCTCCGTTTCTGCGTAGTGGAAGCAGCTGAACATAGGAGTCACTCTAATCCTTTTTTAACTCTAATGGAATCCTTTATTGGGAGACTTTTTAAACCACAGCTGAGTTGTCAGATTCTTGCTAGGTTATTTGACTATTTACTTAGAGTTTAACAAAGATGTGCATCATCTTTGACAGGGTGTTTTTTAAAAGATTCCAGTAGTGGAGAAGTCCAGTTGATCCCATGTAATATGTCAGTAGCAGTGCTTATTCAAGTTAGTGGCTCATCAAGAAAACAACTATCCCTCTCTTAGGAAACCTTCCTGTTCTTTTCTATGGGTGTGCCATTAGCATAACAGATACACCATACACCGTAGCTATTGCAGTAGATATTTGGTTTGGAGAGGGGAAGGTGACCTAGAGGGTCTAATTTACTTTGCAAGACTGTTTTTTTAGCTGGCCTTCAGTCTGAAATTCTCTTAAATCTTGCTGATTCAGTTCTTGACAAAGCCTGTGAGAAACCTGCAGGGGAAGACTTAAAAATAACACAAAACAAACAAAACAAAATAAAACGAAGACAAGATGATAATCATTATTGCAACAGAGTAAACAGGTTTTATGTTACTGCTGTTTCAAATCTATAAGTGACAGCTTAGTGTAAATTTTCATGCTTTCCAGAATATTTCTGCCTTTTTCTCTGCACTAGACGTTTTTTTTCCAGAGGTCTCAGTTGTTGTTCTCTTTGGCTTCTCATATTTCCGCGGTGTTTGGCGCTCATTAGAAAATTGGCTGCCTTGATTGTGGTTTGTCTGCAATCAGTTGCGCATTACATTGTGGTGTCAGTGTTTTGGTCTGTGGAAATTCTTCATTCAGCTGTTAGTCAAAAAGCAGACTTTGCCTGCAAGTCGAGGTTCTTAATGCCTGCTGATCGTGTTTGTTTTTATTATTATGCACAGTGGTCTCCATGGCACTTGATGTGGTTTTGGAACTTTCTCTGCATTTTTGGACTATGCTCCGAGTAGACAAATTAGACTAATGAAGCATGCATATATTTTTAAGCATCTGTTGAAGGAGTAGATTGGTTGTTTTTATGATCCACATGTGGATTTCAGAAATGAATGTCATTTTTAGGTCCCTAGTGTTGTTCCGTATCGTACACCAAAAAGAGATGAAAAAATTGACAGAGATAAAATGGATGTTTTTAATAACTTCTGAATGTGAAATTAGGAGACTAAACATGCTTGCTTTCTGGAGGCTAACCCCCAAAAAACATGTCACTTTATGTGTTTGTCAACTCTGAGGCAAATCTATCCTAAGTATTTATTAAAGATATTCTAGACTTGTTTCTCCTTTGAAATTAATTCATAAAAGCACCATAGCAGGACTGTATGTACAGCCGTGCCCAGTGCTGTGTTGGCATTTCCTTGTAGTGCCATGTAAAAATAGGGTTAAGCCACGGACATAAAAACTCGTTCTGGTTATGGAATTGACGGAATTGGCAGTGCACAGGAGGGCAGTCGGCTGGCCTGGAAGTTTCTTTTGGTTCTTCTTCTTGGCTCACCTTCCGTTTGGCATTTACTCCTGCCCTAGCCTGTGGCTAGTGGGCTTGTGTGTTAAATGGAAGAGCAATACAGAAGTGGCTGTAGGTAAGTTGCTCCCCACACGTTGTACAAACAGCATGCATACGTTGTCAGCTGTTTTTCTTTCAGTATTGTAATGAAAGCTGGACACTAGCCATGCTGTCTGGCCAACGTCTGTTCTGAGATCGGGTAGCTTTAACAAGTTGAAACACTACTCAGTAGCTTAAGTTGAAATACAGTGCAACACAAGACATTTACACGAAGGCATAACTGGCAGATTATCTAGATTTTTTTTGTTGTTGTTTTGGAGTGGAGTATGGCAGCGTCCAGGAACACAGGAACAAGCTTCTTCACTTGGGATAGAATTATAGTCCCATGGTAATTGACTGTGCTTCAGAAATTGCATCTTGATTCAGTTTGCAGTACAGGATTGCTTAATGTCCTTCAAAATTTCCCCTAAATCACTTTTTCTTGGATTTAAAAGTAACAAAGTCTTGTTGCATACTCGTGGGAAGATGTTTGGAAGACATCCTACTCAGTATTTTCTTAATTAGAAACAGCTGGCTTTTAAATTTAGAAAAGCAGCTACTGTATTACCAGAGGCAGTGAACACTAATATTCATGTCTCAAAAAAAAAAAAAATACTATATTTTTGAGCCATGTTGACAAGCAAGGAAAGGCTAAACGCATGACTTGCCATAGTGGATCAGAGCATTCCAGAAGTAGTCTGCATTCTGCATCAGAATGGAAGAAAACCAAACAGCTCTACAGTGTGGGTTTGACATGTATGACAACAGTTTGTGTGCATCCCTGTGAAAGAAAATACTTTTTCTTTTCATAGAATTAGGGATTCCTAGAATATTCTAGGTTGGAAGGGACCCACAAGGATCACTGAGTCCAACTCCTGGCTCCACAAAGAACCACCCAAAAACCAAACCATGTGTCTGAGAGCACTGTCCAAACACTTGAACTCTGGCAGGCTCAAGGCTGTGACCCTGGGGAGCCTGTCCCAGTGCCCGACCACCCTCTGGGTGCAGAACCTTTCCCTAACGCCCAGCCTGACCCTCCCCTGTCCCAGCTCCATGCCGTTCCCTCGGGTCCTGTCGCTGTCCCCAGAGAGCAGAGCTCAGCGCCTGCCCCTCCGCTCCCCTCGTGAGGGAGCTGCAGGCCGCCATGAGGCCTCCCCTCAGCCTGCTCTGCTCTGGGCTGAACAACCAAGTGACCGCAGCTGCTCCTCGTACATCTTCCTCTCCAGACCCTTCACAATCTTTGTAGCCCTCCTTTGGGTGCTCTCTAATAATTTTATGTCCTTCTTATATTGTGGTACCCAAAACTGCACACAGTGCTTGAGATGAGGCCACACAGCCCAGAGCAGATCGGGACAGCCCCTTCCCTTGACCAGCAGGCAGTGCTGTGCCTGGTGCACCTCAGGCTGGCCCTTCAGGTTGCCAGGGCACACTGCTGGCTCATATTCAACTTGCCATTGACCAGAACCCTCAGATCCCTTTCTCTAAGGCTGCTCTCCAGCCTCTCATCCCCCCATTCTGTATAAATATCCAGGGTTGCCCCTTCCCAGGTGCAGAATCTGGCACTTTTTCTTGTTAAACTTCATACTGTTGGTGATTGCCCAGCTCTTTAATTTGTCAAGATCTCTCTGCAAAGCCTCTCTACCCTTAATGGAGTCAGCAGCTCCTCCCAAATTAGTATCATCTTCAAACTTACTCAAAACACCTTCTAGTCCTACATCCAAGTCGTTTATGAAAACATTAAAAACTGGTCCTAAAATGGAGCCGCGGGGAACCTCACTAGTAACTGGACGCCAGCGTGATATAACCATATTTACTTATAACCCTTTCAGTCCAACCCATCAGCCGATTGTTCATCCATCACATTATGTACTTGTCTAGCTCTATGCTGGATGTTTTGTCCTGAAGGGTACTGTGAGAGACAGTATGGAAAGCTTTGCTGTATTCCAAAAAAATTACATCTGGTGGATTCCCTTAGTCAACTAAATGGGTAACTTTGTCATAAAACAAAATTTAGTGAGGCTGGTCTTCCCCTTGTGAACCCATCCTGGCTGTTCCCAAAGATTGCATTGTCTTTCAAGTATTTTTCAGTAACTCTTAGATTAATCTTTAATCCTAGAATAGTCTTTTAATCTTTAATTACATTATTTTAAATTATTATAACTGGAGAGTAGCCAACCAGGTTTTTTGTGTCTTGAGAAGTGCTCAGCCTCTGTGACATCTTTTGCCAATCAGTTTTTTAGGCTAACAGTGGGCTACTTAGGGGATGTAGGGTGAGTTGGAGGGCAACGCTATAGAAAGACGTTTGGGTCTGCTCTTGCACAGATTCATTATTCAGCACTCCTGTCCGTGGCTGGTATCTGTAGGGAAGCAGCCATGCTTCCGGGCATGGTGAAGGCATTGTGCAGGCACTGAGCAATAACCTCTTCCTACATTGAGTTTGTTACCTTAATGGCCTAGTATTGATGATGGTGGGTGGGAGGGAGAATATGAAAGTAATAAAAGAGCAATATGCTGCTGTTCTTATAATCTCAGAGAGAAAGAAGAAAAGGTCATAGAGCAGTTGTGTATGTAAGATGATTTCTTAACGGGCATTTAAAGCTCCCATCAACAAAGTTGTAAGTCCTTTAGAAAATAATATGAATAACAGATGGGATCTATTCCAGAGGGCAGTAGGTGACTGAGTTGGAACTAGTGGTTTTATAGCTTGCTCTGGTCACACTTAAGTCATTTTGTTTTCTGATGGACGCAGGAGAGCCCAGATAGCAGATATTTGGAGTTTTATTGGGATGTTTCCTGTCCTTGGGGACAGGAGGGTCATGTTATGTTTTTATTTGAGTTTACTTTATTGGAATTAGGTTTTTTTTGTTTGTTGGGGGGGACTTTGTTTTGCTATATTTGTGTCCACACCACTGTTTCTTCCCTGTGCTGCTTGGGTTGCATTTTAGGAAGAGACAAATCTAACTATTTTCTATGGGAAAAATATTTCCAGATCAATTTGAAACATACCTTTATTCCCTTTCCTCCCTACAGTATATGTTTCATGAGATCATTTTTTCCCAGTTGTGTTATGTCAGAATTTGATCCAAAAAGCCCTGAGGAGTGGAAATGATCTCGCTTATATTGTGCTGAGACTGACGTGGGTGCACAGGCTTTGGGAGCGGGGAGGCTGGAAGGAGTACAGCCTTCCCAAATATCCCGCATATGACCATGGGTCATCTGGGGCAGTCTAGCCCCTACTGATTTCCTGTTCATGCGGCAGCCTGCAGCAATGCTGGCATCTTGTGCTACTTCTCCATTGGTGGATATGGTAAAGATAAAAATTGTTTCTAACCTGAAAGCTGTAAATTTTGGAAGTGCCTTTGGGTGTCTGTAGAAGTAGTCAAAATGCAGCTATTTGTCTTGTAGAGCATAATTTCTTGTATTTGTGTATATCAATTGAGCTGGTTTTCTATGATAGAAATCTTATCAGAAGGTTTAGGTAGGAGTCTGTAGAAAATAATATTATAAAAGTGGTGCTAAGCAGACACTCGCATGCACTTCCAGGGGGCTGTTTTATGTAGACTAATATGTGATTCAATGGGATTGAGAGGAAACAAGGACAGAGGAGTGTTGTCTGTAACATAATGCCTGAAGTGTGAGGGACCCACTCGTGATCAGATGTGCTATCCTTGTTCTCTGTAGCATAAAACCCAGAAATGGCAGTGCTCAGTAGCTTGATGTTTGGAAGAGAGTTATTTCCACCAGTCTCTTGCCAAGAATCTTGCAGGGAGCACAGCCTTAGACTTATCACCCTTTTCCAGTATACATACTTATGAGTGACATAAGCAATTTTACGCTTATTGTAGACAGCAGCAGGCCAATTAATGCATAGAAAGCTGGAGCAAGGGTTCAGGAACAGTAGTGTTGTTACACACATGCACATAGACATGTATGCACACAAAAGACAAGCATAAGCGTCCTTGCTCTATAGCATGCATTGCATTTTAGACGATGCTGGGGGAGGAGGGGATAGGATTCAGTACAGTGGCTGCACTGTAGAGTACATGTTAAAATTGACCCAAAATGGCTTTATTTGTTTTCAGTAAATTGGGAAACCCAAATTCATGGTGTCAAATAGAATTTGTTTCTGTGAAGATACATCTTGCCACTATGATGTCCCTGTTCAACAAGTGTAAGGTGCCAATTCATTTCAAAGAAATGTACCCATAACAATATTATATGTAAACTTCCTTCCTTCATCTCATTCTCTAAAGTGATGGACTCAGTTATGCTGAAATCTTCTATTCAGAGCATTAGAAGTTTTCAGAAGGTTCCTAGGAAAAAAGAGGATCAACACCTACCAGCCACCAGCTCCACCTGTGTTAGTGTGGTACACCCAGCTCTGAGCCAGAGAGATGCTAAGGGAGTAGGATTCCTATCCAGAGAGAGAGCAAGGGATATGAGGGATCAAATGAAGAAATGTTGGCTTTCAAAGTTTCAATTCTGTATTGATTTCATTGCTTGCCATTGTACAGGTGGTGTGTAAAATGTGTGAGTTACTAGAAGAGAAGAACATAATAAGGTTAGCAGAGTGTAATTTTAGAATCTACAAAAAGCGACACTCACTTCTGCAAAAACTTCTTTTGAGCAATATTTTTGTAAGCATCTGTTTTGGTAGACATAAAGGGTTTTATTTTGGTGTTTCTTTCATTAGTCGTATGGTTTCTGTATCTTTATAAATGGTTGCTTGCTGTGTTTTATTCAATATTCAGGGTATGTACGTACAGTAGAAGAGCTGATGTTCATTTTCACATGTGGAAGAAATATTCTTGTTATGGAGTTCTGAGAGTATTTGAGAGAGATGTACCAAGAAGGGGTATTTTCAGGCTTTTCCCGTGTCCATAATTTCAGAGAAGCACGAAAGGTAACCACTTCAAGCTTTACTTTAACAAAAGTTGCATTCAGGGAAGGCCTTACCAAATTCAAGTGAAGTCTCTCCACTGTAATGACATAAAAGTGAGAGGCAATCATGGTGAATTTCTTTGACAGTGTTATACAATTGATTTTCACTGTGCTTTCATACAACTGCATGCCAATATACAAAGAAAAATCAAAAATGGAGGAGGGAGTAGTGCGCATATGGAGTAACAAGTTACACATCTGGTGGGGGTGGCAGGAGACGACAACAAATCAGGCTCTGTCAAGTCATTTTCCTTAGGTGCTTATAAAAAGTGCTGTTTTCATTTGGGGCTAGGCAAAATCTTATTGAAGCTGATCAGTCTAACCGCTACTGTTCATTGAGACTATATGTGAAGAGCAAACAAGTGCTTGAACTACTGACATCTCCACGCAAACCAAAAGATGTATGAAAGGCAACCATAAAATCTAAAATGATTTCTAAAGATCCAGTGACCGCATCTGTGGATAAGTGTGTTTGATTTCAACTGCGTGTGTAAGGGAGAAAGTATTACTGGGGGGCGTGGAAATTTAATGAAGTTGGAAACAGCAGAGAGAACTTTTAAGTGAAACTACTGGGTGCATGTAGAGTTGAGACTGTGAAGAATAGGTGCGTTCTGGTCTTTTGATGTTAGTAGTCAGAAAAACATGCTGAAGTTGTGTTCAAACAAGCTGAATTATTTTAAAGCCATTTGTAGTCTGCATCAGCTTCTAAAATGAAAGCGGCTTGTAAGGGTTCAAAATCAGCCAAGTGTTGGTTGAGACACCGGCAAGACAAAGTAGATGACGTCTCTAGTGGGTCTGGATACTGAGTTTAGAACCAAAGGGACCAGTGCTGCTGCCCTACTTGATTATTCTTGCTTGCTTCCACCACAGCATTATGTTCCCTAGGTCTCGAATTCCCTCCTCTGCAGGGAGGTCGCTGCTGGCCTGTGAAATCTGGGCAGAAAGCTGGGACGGTCCCTGCTGTGCCACTGCTCACGGTGTTGAGCGGCTTCAAGGTCAAGATCTCTGGCCTTTCCCCAGCGTTCATCTCCATGCATGTCCCTGTTCTCTCGGATGTTTTCTTCAGCCAGCATCTTCGCCTTCTTTCCAGCCCTGCACTTCTGTTCCCCCATCACACCTTTTCCAAGACCAATTACTTCTTCTGGGGACCCCTTTTCTTTTCTTTTTTTTTTTTTTTTTTTGGCATGGAACCACAAGCCCCCCTGGTTTTCCTAATCTAAATGGTCTGTGTGCAGAAGCATAACCCATGATCAGCCTTGTAGCTGAGGGTAGTGTCCCATGTCTCTTCATTAGTCTGAGGATTCGGGACATGCCATTTCTGTTTAGCCCGAACGTTACCAAAATTTACAACCAGCCTGTACCGGTTCCAGCTACAGCAGGCTTCTGCTTGAGTTCAAAAGTCCAGTTTTGGACACTCATGCATGCATATACACAAGCACGCCCTAATTATTTGCTGCCTGCTAGCATTCACACTTGAATCTGTTTTCTGCAATGGGGCATCAAGCAGTATTGTGTATATCAGCTTCTGACGCTGTACGTGCAGAAGGAAACAACTGACATGTGCCTCAAAGTCAGTCCTGCATTCTCCAATGAGAACAAGTTTTTCAGGAGAGGTTCCTGGGATGATCCTTTTAACTTCAATCCCAGCCTGCCTGCCTGTTACGTGATCGTGGTGAGTACCTTTCTCACACAGTCATTCTACTGATTTTATTGGAACTACTTGAATAGTTTCTATTTGTGACAGTTGCAAACTCGGGTCCACAGAATTTGTCGTTTCAACACTAAGTCCTGGAATATAGATTTCTCACTGAAATATTCTTAAGTATCGTGTTAGTCTTTAGGGAAGGAAAATCCTCTCCAGACATCAGCATAACTGGACAGATACAGGTCTGTGGGACCTTCACAAGAGAACGGTCTTCCTAGAAGGCTGAATCCTTGTGTGCCAAGCAGTATGTTTTTCCTATGGATCTAGAGGTTCAAAGTGCTGCTGGAATGTTCTTGTCCATGATGCTTGTAGCCTGTGATGTGCTGATGTAGCAAATTTATAATTATAGATTTAGTTCCCTTTCTGTCATGCACTTCTTGTAGAATTACACAGCTCTTGTTCTAAGGCTTTCAAGCCCTAGAGTGTGAGATACCATGCCCATACAGTGTGATAACAGGGGAGAATGAGTGACTTCATTATCACATCGATGTGACTATTTGGAGAAATATTTGCTTTTTATATTTGACACAGCATGTGGGAAATACTGCACTGGCCTACTTAGTGGAGTAACAGGGCTTTCTGTATGTGATGTGTCCATACAGCACCCACGGGGCTCGTTGATGTTGAGAGCACTTGTGCCATGGCTGCAGACTTTCATATCTGAGGGCAGAAATGGGCTGGAGTCCAAAAGATTTGCTAAATACAATGTATGAACATGAAACAACAACAGTAGATAGGTTGTAGTATCAGTTCTTGTTGTCCTGGCTCTCTTTCTTCTCTGAGCTCTTTCCAGGGTTTGGTCTTTTGTGACTGATTAATCTGGAAGGTCATTGCTAAACTGACAAAGTTGGCTTGATCAGTGCAAATAAGCTCAAATTAACTTTGTGGATATTTGTCAAGGGGATCCTGAGCTTCTGATAAAGTAGGTTTTAAGCAGATCTGTACAAATTTATCAGCTCAGATGGGATTCACTATGTGTTTGCAATTACTTTTTACATCAGAATCCCTTCAGATGCTACTTTAAGAAAGACTACAAGAGTGGTTGTGTGAGAGAAAGAAATGTCAAGAGGGGCAAAGGGAAACAAGAGCTGTAGAGGACATTGCCTGAGTTAAATTATGCTCATTAATTCAATTTGAGGGAGGAATGTGTGTAAATAAACCCTGGCAGCTGCAGCAGCTCTCATTTCTGCAGGGCTTTGGCAGGAATGCAGGGGCCAATGGACATGAAATCCGGGCGCTCTTTTGAGAAATTGCAGGCAGACAGCTCTGCAGCCGGGAGAAAGAACAATCAAAGATTTGCTGAAAAGACGTAATCACTTTAAGCAGACTTAAAGAGTGTGGAGTTTCAGACATGCAGATTTGGAGGTAAAATTAGTGCAGACAAAAACTAAGTCATTGAAAAACCACGAGGCTTACCTAATTCTCCTGGGTTAATGGCATTATTCACGTTCCAAATGTCCAGCCTTCAAATGGAGTGTGAGAATTGTAGCTGTACAATTAAGCATCTTCAGAGTAAACTGAGTTTGTTTTTTCACAGGTAATTGTAGGTAGTTTGACTGTGCTATCTATGTAAAGTCAAATATATTGGCCACATGAAGTTAAATGTTTTGCATCCCAAGGAGTTCAGTCTTCGGTCCTCTTCCTGATGCTGGATCTGTACGAGTGCCTATAGGAACATTTCCATCACTTCATGTGGTCCTAAAATTTGCCCTGTCAGAAGTATTCAGAGAACAGAAATCTCAATGGATACTTTTGAGCTGAAGAGGGAAGGTGGGAGTTGGTTCTGCAACAATTAGTGATGGGTAGATCGTCAGATCAGTGGATTTTTCAGTTGTGTTTTTTTATTAGTAGCAGTCATTGTCTGACACTGCTTTGGGTCTGAGGTTGGTATATCAACACTGTACAATGAATAAACAAAAACTAAGCCGATGGTCCCTGAACAAAGAAGAATTATTGGTTTTGCTGGCTTTCAGGTAGTATTTTAAGTAACAGTATCACCTACAGCTAAAACAGTCTGACTTTTAATTTTCACAACAGCATTTGAGGTGATTATTGATTAAAATTTACCAAAGACTGGAAATCTCTTAGTTTTGTTACTGATACATGAAAAAGAAAGGATTTTTTTCCTCAAAGGAAGACAACTTGAGCATAGTTTTTTCCATGTTCTACAAATTTTATCTCAGTCCCATTGTCTTCAGATATTTGCATATCTGAAACTTTCTTAAAAGTAGGAAGCTTGCAAGGTAATCTATGTAAAAACAAGACCAAGTAAGTTTAAAGATATACAGCAAAAGCTGCAAATGAAAACTTGACACTTGCACTAAGAATGATAAGTATTTGGATTTTCATTGAGTTTTAGGGCAGCTTCTTTTATTTGCACATTATAAAAATCATGCATACACAGGTGTGTGTGTGTATTTAATTTCAACTTTTAAATTTTACAAAGTATGTCAATAGCAGTTAAAATTTTGAAGTAGGTTTCATAAATCACTCTTTGAAATCTAGAGGTGTTCTGGCTGTACCACTGTCTTTTTCTGTTCTCACTGGGAATAGTACAGGTACCTAGGTATGGCTGGTGATTAAACCAGGAGGTGCTCAGTGAGTTTCACAAAGGAGCAGATAAATTGTTCAAATTTTGAACTGACTTCTATTTTGGTAAATAACTGTCTCACCCCCACCCCCATCCCACCCCCCCAAAAAAAAAGAGCTGTATTAAGTCTGTTGACTGGCTTAGATTGTGTTTTTTTTGTTTGTTTGTTTTATTGCTCTGTGGAAGAAGGATACATGAACAGACCAGAGATTTCATGCCACTGAAGTTGGAGCACTGATGGACACTTGGCAATACATGCCATAAAAGCAGGGAACTAGGGAAAAAAAGGCAGCCCTCCAGTCAAGCCAAGACAGACAGATTCACACACAACGCTTGCATTAATTATGTTTAAAGTGGCATAAAAACAACAGCATGCAGAAGTTTATTGGTCTTTCAGACAGTTTAATTACAAGCTTGTCATAAATCTGTTCCTTTTAGTATGGGAAGCATCTTCCTGAGCAGTGGTCTGAACTCAGAGCAAACTGCTCAGAGTTCAGTATGTTTTTTTATGCTCCCCTTCTCTTAAGCTATTGTTTACATCCAGTATTATTTTTCCTTCTCCCAGCCGAGCTCTCCCTCAACACTACTAGCTTCAAACATCATTTAATGTCAGGTTTAGCAATAGAAGAGCAGCAAGATCCTCTCACACCTGCTGTCTTTCAATAGCTGCCTCTGGGTCAGTAGCCTCTGGCTGGCTCTACCATTCTTGGGAAAGTTGAATTTTAATCATTTTGCTCTTGTCAAGAGCAGCGTAAGGAGCACTATTTCCTCAGTACAGTGAGTCTGAACATCCATGCGCAAGTCCCCTGGCAGCCTCTGCATGCTCTTAACTTTGGCTGGAATGAAAACTGTCGTGATTTGTGTTTTGCCTGTTTTGAGTTTCTCTGCTGATGTCCAGAGAGGCATCCAGCATTAAAATCTGCGGTGTACCCGCACTAGCATGGTTGCTTCCCTCCGGGTTCTCCACGCAATGGTGTCCAGATGTGTGCACCCAGTGCCCTGGCACACCTCCCCAGGTAGGTGCACTCGGTGCAGTTGCATTTATTCCAGCTCACAGCCACTGCTGCCAGCACCGTGGGCTTTTCTTGTCGGCTCAGGGGCATGCAGTGCTTCAAAACAGAATTTCTGCTAGTGCACGGTTATCTCCTTGTAGATGAGATTTTCTCTCTCTTTCTGGGATTTGCAGTGTTCAGCTCTGACTGCTCAGAGACAGCTGTGGAGTGGCTTTTGCAGCTTGAAGTTGGACTTCTTTTTCTCTTCAGCCAGCTCCTTGTAGGGCCCCTGAGCCCTGTGGGGCTGGCAGCCACAGCCCTGCTTCCTGCTAATGCTCTGTGCGCCCTGCACCTGCTACATTAACAACCTGAAGGGAAGTCCCATCCGGGGAAAGCTGCTCCGTTGCCCCAGTCTGTGCAGCGCATGTTCCAGCTTCAAAAGAGTCTAAAGGACTTGAGGGAGACGTTTAGTGAGCAGAGCAGTGGTCACAGCAGGGGACCGAAGGGCATTTTCCAAAGCGTCCTCATTAATTAGTGTTGCAGTGACTGAAGCCTCTTGCTGGAGCCCAGGTACAACTTTTGAGTGCCAACACGGCAGGGAAGGCCCTGAGGAGTCATTTCAGCCCGTTCCTTGCTTTTTGTTTGATTCTTTTTATTTTTCCTTTTTCTACCAAAGGGACTCAAATAGGATAGGAGTCATGGCCTCACTGAAAGGGAATTTTATCACAGTAGAATACATTACCGAGTTACAGCCCATTCTCCCTGCTTAGCTACTGCTGGCCACTTTTGTAATCTGTTCAGCAGTTTGGAAAGTTCGAAATGTCTTTGCCAGAACTCAGCTCTAAAGCACGAAAACCAGCTCATGTTGTCTTAAGCTGAAAAATCAATTTGCTCTAAAATCTGCCTGCATTGCTGTGGTCATCACAGAGACTTGCAGAGCCTTTTTCTCACTGTTCCTGCCCTCTGCTATCAGGATTTAACTTGCCAAAGCCCAGCCAACCTCCTGTAGTCTCCCTTGTCAGGGCAGGTTGTCATTTAAGTCAGACATCCACAGAGCTTTCCTCTGCGTGATTTTTTTCCAGATGTGGGACTTCCTTCTCCCAGTCAACACTGGAGCCAGCATCTCAAATTAAGTGATTCTTAGCCTTAGGCCAACAATAGGTTTGAAATCTTGTCTTAAGGTCATAAAGCAAGAAGCTAAAATTTTATAGCAATGGAGAAGGAAGAGATTCCCATGTTCTTGTCTTATGCATGGGCCAATATATACTTTCTGTGATATAACGGTACCAGATACGCTGCTTAAAACACCTGATAGAGATGTTTTTAATCAAACTAATGCCATTAAGGATGGTTTTCATATCTTCCAGGGGAGCTGGATGCTTTTGTTGTTAGGAGCCTGAGGCTGGAAGGCTCAGAGGATGGGGAATGTTAGTATGTTAAAGTAATTATTGCTGTGATTTTTATAGACTAATAGCTTGTGACCTTTCTCTGCCTCTCATCAGAAAGCTGGAGATTTCCCCACTGTGGTAATCCAAATCTCCCACTGTTGAATTTTTATGGTGAAAAGATCCCGAATAGCCATCAGCTTTCCCCTGGAATCTTGCTGTGGACTTGAGCAGTGTCCCTCTAAGGTTCAGATGGGTTTTTATGTGCAACTTTAACTCTGCCTTTATACGTGTGCCTTTCAATATGATTGCTGTTATGATTGCATATTTGACTTCAAAACGTAGATTACAATGCCGTATAATTTGTTTTATGGCTTGGGCACATGTGTCATGCTTGGTGGCACCTACTTACTGTGCTCTGCGTGAGGTGATACATTCACTAAAATCTTTGATATGGGGAAAAAATAGAGTAGCTATTCATACACAGAAAATGTGACAGAGTGAATAGTAGAACAGAAGTTAATTATGAAAATGCAGTAATTTTAAGCCCCTCTAAATTCTCTGTCTAGCCCACTGCATCATCCCCTGACATCAAAGAAATGATACAATACAGAGCTGCCTTCTACATTATTAAAATATGTTCCTCAAAGATGTTGATATAGAAGTCTAAATCAATAAAGATTCATTGCATTTTTCTGAGAGTGGGAAATAAGTAAATAAATAATGGGGAAAAAATTGCAAGGAGCTATGCACTGGTGATCTGGTGCTTAAAGAGAAACCGTTGTGAGGGATAGCATTTCTTAAATTGTATGCATTATTTTTATGACGGTATTGAAATACTGTTCTTCAGCTGTGTAATGCTCTTCCTGTAGATGAACTTCACCAATGCTAGTTCAAGACCTTTGTTTTTCCCTGCCTGTGCCGTTTTCTAGGCAACTTGAACTACTCCTTCAATTTCCAGTTATTTTCCCATCCATCTGCTGTCTACCTATTTGTCAGTGTCGATTTCCATATACTCCCTTAAAATTTATGCAAGATCTTTAAAGGAAAAAAGAGTCTAGATCTGAGGTACCTGTGTAGATCTGTAGCCGCTGTCTTTTCTGCCATCAGCAGCACTCAGCATTGTTCTCTTCTGCTGCTTCCAGCAGCCCTGCTGCCTGAAAAAATGCATCACTTGTTGCCTTTTAAAGTCCCTTGCATCCATCGGCTTATTTTATTCAATAACCTGTTCCTCTGACGACTTTCCAGCCACACCGATTTTCCTACTTGCCTCTCAGAGTGCTCTCCCACATCCTTTTTTCCTGTTCTTCCTTCAGCTGCTGTAATGTCAACAACCCTTTGCGCAATTTCCACTCCTCCTCTTCAAGTGGGGCAGTCTTCAATCCAGTTCCGTCTTCTCCTTATCAGACTGGCACTTCCTTGACTAATTCTCAAGCTAGTGTCTTTTCTTCCTGTTTTTTGACAATGCTGGTATCGTCTTTCTTGTAGAAGCCACCTCTAGTCCCAGGTTAAGATGTTTTTGTCTCGCCACCTCTGTTTCTATGGGAGAGAAATCTGGTCGTACACAGCAAGCTGCAGTTACCTTTCAATTTTACAAGACACTGGTGAGAGAAAGCAAAGTGGGTTCTGGCCAGAGTGTCCCAGCAGAGTAGTGACAGACTGATGGACAGAACAGAAGTCTCCAAACAACTCTTGGCTTTGAGCCTTTTAAAGCAGTAGTGGTTTTACATTCTGTGTGGCAGATACCACTGAGATATGGATGACTAGTTGCATTAGTAGTCCATGGCTATAGGTACCCGGCAGCATCAGGTTGACCTCCAGTTTAACAGTTGGATTCGGGAAAAGCAGTGCAATGAATTTTAACTGCAAAATCCAGCACAGAGAAGTAATATTTTAAAGTACATGCTAGACAGTTTTTCATGCAAATGCATGGCTAGCAAGGGCTTGTAAATAGTGTTCAGAATAGGGGTGCAAGTGTGACGCTTTATTAATAGCCTTCACCCATGTTTTAGTAAAAAGATGTGTGTGTAAGAACTGTTGAGGGGAGAAGTACATCAAAAGGGTTAAGAATCTATAGAAGAGGTTAAGGATCAAATGCCTCCACAGAGGAAGAGGGAACTCAAGACTGAATAATGCTGTGAGCTTTCTTGGAACGGAGCTCTGCCAGCTGCTGTTATAATCCCATCACTTTCAACAGGCACACAGTGAGTCTGGGACAGTCGTGTCTCCAAGTTCAGTATTAAATGAACTTCTGAGGCTGGCATGCAGGGTTATGTCATCTTCTTTATGAAGTGGCCTGTAGTGTGCATCCTCACACATCTGTAACCACTTAGGAATGCCCCCTAAAGTTTTCCAAACTGTTACAAACCACAGGATGAACCAGAGCACAGAGAGGATAGGGGAGGAGGAACGCTGGATTTTATAATGAATAAGTCTCCGGTCCAGAAGACAGTAAATAACTTAAGAGGAGAGACTTCTGATCTGACTAAGCACTTTTTTTTAAGAAGCAAATCTCATTAGTAGAGTTTCACTGCGTCTCCCTTTGCATGGCTTGTCCTGACCAGACATTTGGACTTATGCCTCTTACAGACAGCATGCAAAACCCAGCATAACAGCAGTAGATGCAGAATGTGGTGTTCATTCAGCTGTTAGCCTTGTCATAGTTAGACTGGCCTGAAAGATACAGGTGGTGGCAGAAGTAGGTGTGTATGAACACCTAAAGGGGAGTGCACTTCCTTTTTGAAAATCGCTCTTCCCACTTTTGATTTGCCCTTCTCCACTCTTCATCTTCCCTTCTGCCCATTCCGGTGACTCTCTGCATCCTTCATTGCCTGCATTCCTTAGTCCAGGAGAGACCAGGAAATGGGGTGCCATTTCCCATCATGTTTGAATTACAGTAGCTGGTGTAAGAAGTACACGCAGAGGCCAGCCCATTATTCAGTCTTGTAGGCCCCACTTGAACTTCCGTGGGGACCGTGGTCTGCCTCTTAGTGCAGACAAGTGTGATTTGGGAAGCACTGGTACAGAGCAAGGAACTGAAGGCCAACTTTCTACTTTTAGGTAGTCCCTAATAATTTTACTGAAACTGTGCTAGTAATTGTTTTACAGCAGACTGTAACGCTGACCAGGTAAGTATCATTTTTCCAAGAAGAGTCGACAGTGGTTTTCTTGATCCTGATTCCTTTAATTCCCATGTGACACCAAGGCTCTGCATCAGGAATGTCTAGCAACTTGAGGGGCCTTCAGGATAACCCTGAAAGGGGATCTGGTGCTCACAACATCTTCCTGTCCTGGGAAACCAGAATCTCTGCCTCCATCTGAGGTGCCATCCTCCTCCTGAAGTGTTTCGTGACCTGGCGATGAGTCCCTTTCCCTTTCCAGTACAGGTACAAAAGCAACTTGCTGGTCTGCCTGGAACCATCCCAGGTCTCCACATGCATGGGCTGGGCTCTGCTGGCCTCCTGTGTGCCAAAATTTTTCTCATACCAACCCACAGTCAATCAAAAGCAAGGACGTGGGCAAGCACCCACCTGCCTCTGTCCACTCAAACTAACTTACCATCTTGATCAGAACTCTTCTTCTTTAAATAGTAGAATGGAAGGGATGAATTTTGAAGTGGGATTCAGGGTATTCTTCCCTGAGGAAACATTGGCTTTTAATTCAGATATGCAATTGCATCTTAGAGTTAAAAACTATTTTTGTATCCTGTTTCTAAAAGCTGTGCTCTCTGTGGTAATTATCTCCACTGCTGATTACTCCAAACTCCTCTGTTCTGATATCCCAAATTCCCAAATCATACGCTTTCAATCTTTCCAAGCTTCAGCAGGTAAAATTTTCTTTTCAGCCCATTAATCAGACCTTGAATTTTTTCAACTTCCTCCTCAAGCTTCTCCTCATGAGCTGTTTCTAGTTTAGTGTTGCCAACTCCTGCCAATTTATTCCAAGCAATGTGAGCCTGGCCTTTGCTCAGAAGGCCGTAGGAACAGGAGAGCACTTACAGTATGCTGCTACTTCAGTATGCTTTGGAAATCAAGTAAATCTCCCTGTCTGATGTACTAAAGCATGAAGGAAATTGCTTTGTTCTTTAGGCAAGGATCCCGTATTTTCCCAGTTCTTCAAGTTAGACATGGATGTATGTACCGGTCTCATCCTTTTCTGTTATTTGCTGTTACTTCAGGCAGGTAACCCATTTAACATATAAGACAACTGAGTGACAAGGGTCCCTTCAAGCCAAACTAGGAATAGAACCTGTTTGTAGAAATAGAGATAGAAAAAATGTTGTTCTTTGCTGTACTGCCTAATGAACAAAACACCTATAGTGTAGGCTTCGTTAACCCACAATAGTGTTTTAATGCTTTGCATTAGCCCAGCACATAAAATGGTTAAAAAATTCAAAATGTGAGGGTGACAGAGCACTGGGACAGGTTGCCCAGAGAGGTTGTGCAGTCTCCTTCTCTGGAGATATTCAAAACCCGCCTGGATGCCATCCTGTGCATGTGCTCTGGGTGATCCTTCTTGGCAGAAGGTTGGACTTAGATGATCTTCAGAGGTCCCTGCCAACGTCAGCCATTCTGTGATTCTGTGATTAGTACTAATCTCTGCTAATATAGAAGCCCACTTTCACATCTCTTATATCCCAGACCAAGTGCTATTGTATTTAAGTTTACTACCTCGTAGTGTTAATATAGAATACTCTGCTTGTACATACCGAGCTAATCAATGTCAGTGTACCTGAGATGTGAGGTTAAGCAATGGGAACAGTGGAGGGAAGTATTTAACAGTTGCTGGCATCTTGATTTAGTTCTTCATAATACAAAACATTTTCTGCCACTCCTTTCTTTAAAGGAGATTGTAATAAACAGTTGAACGTTTGGCCCCTGCCTGGCTGAAGAAATTGTGGTGGTTGTGTGTGCCCATCTATATAAAACTGCTTCCTGCATTGTTGCGTGGAAGCTTGTCTTTGCCAAATTTGTTGGAAGGGGAAGCATTGCAGCAGACCTGCGATGCTCCGTTCCTACTGTGCTCAGGGGAAATGAGACTTTGTGAAACAGTCCAGAAAGGCTTAATGACACCACTGATTTTTCTTTAATACCACTCTAGGTCTTTCCAACTTTCCAATTGGAAGACATTTTAATAAAATACAGTCAAGAATGTTGGTTTCTCCTTTTGCCTATGCTCCTACTGTGTGTTGCAGTTTCAGTGCATATAGGTATCAGGTAAGCTCCTCTTTCTCTCAGTCAGTGTAGTTCTGTCTTGCCCCCAAATAATACTGTCCGGTTTTGATCTTTGGCATCTTCTGACAGGTTGTTTTTTTCACTTAGTCATCCTTATGTTCAAATGCTCCGTGAACATTAGCATAAAGCAGTTGAAAGTCTGATTATAACTGAAATGATGTTGAATTGGGAACAATTTAAATTCAGAAAGCAGCACCTTTGAATGCCAGTAATCAAGAGTCAGCTCCTGTGAAGTCAAACCAATGTGAGATCTGACATTTTATTTGCAGGAAGAAAAGGCTAGTGCATGTTCTTGTCTTTTTGCTAACTGCTAAATGTTTTTAAGACAATCTGCACTTTAAACAGTTTGTAAGATCTTCTTTTCAAGGTGGGGTATTTTGAGAGTCAGAGGAATCTCTGGTAGCCAAGGTGTGTACAGTTTGTGTCAGGGGTTTTGATATTGTTGTGAAACTTTTTTTAATGGTCCTTTTCCTGGTTTTTAAATGAGATTTTAAAACATTTTTCTTCAATCTACCGTGGAAAACATACCTCATCTTGAATGAGTAAATAACGGAGTTGACAGAATGCAAGAAGTCTTTCTCTCCTTTCCCTAAACCCATCATTTTGCAAAGACCTGCAGAAACTCTGAGCAGGAGGAGAAAACGCCCAGCACAGGCCAGGTGTTGGCCGAAGGTAGAAAGGCAGTAGACTGTTCTCATATATATATGAGATATATATATGATGTATATATGATTTTAAATATATATATAGGTTACTGGAGCTATTACTTGAACAGGTGATGCAGTAGAGACCAAATGAAAGCCACAGCCACCTGCTGCAATATAACTTCCACTGCCACTGTGGTCAAGCCCTGGTTTGTACCTGGCTTTCTTTCTCCTGTGGGCTCTTTGTTCAGCATATTAAGCTACCATGTAGCACTTAAGGGGACTTGGAGCCTCTTTTCTATCTGCCTTCACAGTTCAGTGAAATTTTTGTGAGCTTTAACTACTGAGTCTGGCTCCTCTGCCAAACTTGTTTGAATTTATCCGATATATTTCACAGTTTAGAAAGAGACAGAACAAGGAATGATAAACTAATCCTTATTCTTAACACAGAGGCTAAAAAGACATTTCTGTTATTGTTTGGCACAAAAATCTGCTGTTATGATTTGGATCTAAGATGATAATGTAGTTTGAGTCATTTTGTTATACCAGGACAGTATGATACATGGTAAGGAGTCTGACAGAGAACAGTACTGCATCCCTGGAAATTAATCATCTGTCTTCCCATGCTCGGATCTGCTACTGACCTCAGCATGCCTTGTTAATGTTTTCATCATCTTTCTAGGCTGGGTTTACAAAGGATGTAAATAGCCAACTTCTGCATATCCCAGATCTTGTTGATGATACATCTCATGGTAACTGTGTTGTGTATATCTACCTCAACGGGTTCTTGGCCTCATGTCCTGATTCTCCTGTCAATTCATCCTGCTTACAAATAAATATGTTGGTGTGAAGTTAGGTCAAGCTCCAAAGCCCTCCAAAGAGGAACCTTACTATCTGAGCATGACCTCATGCTATTGCATAGACTTTGGATCGGGCTGAATGTGTTACAGCCCAGATTCCTGGGAGATGCATGAAATTAGAGAGTTCCAGCTCCAGCCTGGAAGAAACTTAAAGCAAGAAACTTAAAGCAAGGCCAATAACCTGTGATGCAGGAGGAGAACATGCAGGTCATCAAATTTAACAGAGCTACATGAATTGCTGAGCTTGTTTTTCCTGTACAGCTTAGACACAGCCATTAACTCTAAATAGACGTTTCTCTTGAAAGTCACAGGTGTCTTTAAGAGTCATACAGTGTTTTCACAATTTGGCACGGTAATCCTACCTGTTCCCTTTGATGTATTTCTTCTAGTTGAGTTGTTCCTCAAGTAGAGGTCTTCACTCCTCTGTATTGCTCAGTAAGTGGTGTAACACAACGTAGCTGCTGAGTCTGCTGGTAGTGCAGCAAGTGAGAAAAACGATTTTCTCCCATGGTTCTAGCAGGGGTGGAGTACAAAGAGCAGTAGGTAATGCAAACCTGAACCATCTCTGTAGCACTTAGTCAATCACAGTAAGTAGGATTTTATGCCAATAGCAACAGGATCACTTTGCTTGAGGAAAATGTGTTCTGCACTGCTCTGTACAGGGCAGTATGTCTTTTTGTTAATTGCTGGTATTCATCTTGACTCATTCAATCTTGCCATCTAATTTTTCATGTAAGGTTTTCATTGACAATTGGTAGATGTAGTGATTTAATGGCACCGTTTCTTCAAGAGGCTTTACTGTAGCTGCAGATGTTCCTTTTGAAATACGTTTAACTCTGCGATAGTCTATGTTAATTTTGAAGATCTCTTTTGAAAAAAATATCTAATGCTTAGTTTTATCATTCTGTGAAAAAAGTGGGAATACTTTCAAATATACTTTAAAAGTGATAACGTTTCTGCTTCAAAAATTAAAACTTTCAGGGCCTTATTTCTGCCTGACGCTTCTGCAGGCAAGATATAATTAGTCGTCTGAAGATTCTTGTTAAAAAAATCCTCAGTATAAATGCAAAGAACTAAGAGTGAAAGGATTTAACCGGCTTACTGTAAAAGGATACAGGCCTATTGAGTGTACAGTAGGTAACCCCTTCAGCTCCAAACCTTATGTCTTGTGTATCTTCCTAGAGTTTTCATACCATCCAACCTACGTCTTGCCTTAAAACAAAAGGAAAGGAAGGGAGGGGAACAGAATAAGAGCAGAGGTGGAGTGAGGAGAACAGGCAGTAGCTGAGTGTCTCCACCATCACAAGCAGGCTTCTGCACTGAAAGTTTCCTGAACCCTCCCTCATGGGTGATTTAAAATATAAGGTATATTTTCTACCTGGGAAATTGGCTATCAAGTCTGTACAGTTGGTTTGCAGTGAGCTTTGATGCTGGAAATCCTTCTCCAAATAGCTTGCTTATTGCATAGTGTCATCTGTAGTTTGTAACAAGCCTTCAGTTACAAAGCTCTTAGATATTTTCTCTGGTTGTGTCTTCCCCATCAGCATAATGCTCTGGATATGGACCCATATAGCTTTTCTTTCTTTTCCTGGGTCATTGTATTTAGAGTTGGAGCTCAGACAGCAGAGTCCCAGCACATGATGAACTTGATCATGGAGGTTTACCTAGGACAGAGAAAATTCAGCCATTTGTGCACAGCTGAACATTTCCTCAGTGGTGCAATGATGGATGAGTGCTTGCATCATCCAGGGCTGGTTCTGCACTACCATGGCCTTGGAGTTTGTGTGGTTAAGTGTGATACAGCTTCAGTTTATCAACGTTGTCATTCTTGGTCTGCTGCTCCAAGAGACATAGTGGGGGTGGCAACATCCAGCTAGGTGACACATTGATGTGCAGTACATTTGTTGTAGGCTTTCTGCAGCAGAGCTAATTGTATCCATGAAGGCACTTACACTAAGTGGGAGAAGTGTCACTGCAGTGAGAGAACCCATCCAAATTTTTGACAGGTTTATTTAAATTCTGTAGCATATTTAGTTTGCAAATCCATTTATATCATGCTTCTCACAGTGAAGAGAAAAACATCTGTTTTACTACACGCTTGCTCTTGGAGTGTCTGTCATGGTTTCTGGCAAGGAAAGAGTTAACAGGTAAACCCTCAGGAAACTACTACTTCAACATTTCCAAAATCAAAAGAAATAATTATTGGGATGCCAAAGAAAATAACTTCTTATTCCTGTGAAAAATCAGGGTTTCTAATAGAAATAATTGAGTCCCATGGTAAATCTGAACTATTCAATCAGGTTTGCTTAATTTGATCTTTAAAACCATTTCCTTTCCCACTTGCCAGCTGTCTGATACAGAAATGATGATGATTTTAAAAGGAAAATTAAAAGTACACCAACTCAGGAAAAATGGAATGAACAGGGCTGAAGAACCGAATTTAACATTTGTGAGTTTTGAAATTCCTTTGAGTGGCTTGTCTGTGGTTTTGCTATTATTTTCAGAGACAAGAAGAAATGCTATAAAAAGAAAATGGGGGATCTTCAGAAATAAGCATGCTTTTTTTACTCTCAGTTCTGGATTTCCAAATGTGGCATGATATTTTTTTCCACGTATTTTTCCGTGTTGTGAATAAATAATACTCCTTGGCACAGATGACAAGGGGATTGAACTGTGTGAATTAATGACACTTAAAGTTGATAAGGTTTCATACAGGAGCTTACTGGTTAAACCACAGAGTCATGATCTGAGAAGCAAAAATAGCCTGTTGGCTTGAAAAATGTCACAAAACTGGTTAAATAGTGCTGGCAAATGATAATTTCTCTAGCTGGAAACAGGTTACTAGTGGCATACTCCAGGGGGTTGCTCTTTTTAATAATACATATATAAATAATTTGAATGAGAATATCAGATGTAAGATCGTATTAAACGTTAGCTTATGATACCAAAGTTAGAGGAAGGGAATAGCAAATGCTTCAGAATTTATGCAACCCTGTTCAGAGGGATTTGGGGTCTTTTAAGTGTCTGAGTCATTCAATGGAAAACACACTTTAATTCAAACAGTTGTAAAACAATGAGTCTAGTGGCAACCACAAAAAAACCTCAATATATTAAACAGAACAGTCACAAAGTTCACTGACCAGACAGAATTGAGGTTTACCGTACAACTATGTAGCTGCAAATATTAAGCCAAATATAGCTGTGCAGGAGAAAGTAAAAGGGGGGGATTAATACTGAAAAAGGAAATACAGTGCAAGTTGAAGGTAGTGTCATGATTGAGTAATGCATTGCTGGATCACAGAAGAGGATGAGGTGGACTGTGGGGCTCCAAGGGACAGATTTCAGTCACATTGCACAACCAAAACTAAAAATCTTCAGCTACAGAATAGGGAGCAACTGGCTGCCTGTCCAATCTGCCCCCAAGGCTTTGTTTCAGTAGGGTTGTCAGTGAGGTAGGGCTGAAGGAACTGCTGAAGCCAAGTCATTCATTTTCGTTAACAACAGGGTAGAGCCCTAGGTGGTTTGTTTTGGTTGGTTTTCTTATTTGAACCTAGGGCTTGGCTATTCTGAACCATGAAAGCGTCTCCAGGAGACCTCTAAAAATGAGAGACTGATGTGTCTGGACACTGATGGATTTTTCTTTAGGGTGATATATGTTCCCCCAGGATAACTGAAATACAGTGAATCTAATAGAGTGCGTAGAACAGCAGTGGAAGCAGGAGAAATAGCCAGGACAATCAAAGCTCATCAGCAGGGGACTAAAAAAGATGATTCACACTCAAGTGTGTTGTGGGACAAACAGGACAATCGAAGAGCTCCTCTTCACTGTAATGGTTTTTATCATGGTTTCCAACTGCAACATTTTGCCTTGTAGAGTTAGAAACTCAGGTAACATCAAGAGCATCACGGAACAAGAGCTAAAAACGTGAAGTAAATGTACAATTCAGAGGTCCTTGACAGCGGAGGAAGACAGTTGTCTCAGCAATCTTAGAAACAAAGCTGTCTGTTCCCGGGTGTGCCCAAAGTGGGCAGTGACTGTTTGGGGGGTTGATGACTAGTAGGTACGTTAGTAGCTGATGAAAAAGGGCTTTTGATGCATCCCCCTTCACACTGAAATGACTTGCATGTCTCTGAAATGAGGCAAGTGTGGTGGTTGCCGAGAGGACCTTCGGTAGGTGTGAAAGGTAGAGAGTGGGACGTCATCCACCCAGCACAATAACAAGTTGTGATTTGGTCAAAATAATGTATAAAGCCAGCACTGGGCTTTGAGTAAAGTGGGACTAATGGTCTGTTGCAATTTAACAATGTTTATGTAGGCATAAAAGTGTTTAGAGACAAGCATTTGTTGTCTGGTTACAGGCTTGTTTAATCTCCGCAATATAAAGAGTTCAGAGAGTAGCTTTGATGTATCAAAGCAACTTTAGCAAGAGATGATACCTGCCTTTGGTGGAAGGAGTAGGTTCGTTGCAGAGCTTTGGCAGGTCCCTGGGTCACCTGAGACTCCACAGGAGAGAGCAGAGGCTGGCAGGAGGTCAAGCTAAAGTGCAACTTCTGACAACACTGTATTTTCCCAATGCTGTGCATCTGTTAAAAATAAATAAATAAATAAAATCTTTTTTTGATAGAAGTAGTTCTTGCACTTTTCCCATCAGAACATGAACAACTTATCCCAGTCGTTCAGTGGGTAGACACCAATCTGATTTGAGAACACAATTCAATTGCAGGTACAAATTTTGCAGACGCAGAATGCATTTGTGAATAAGAGTCTTTGCTCTGATCATTTCCTCTTTGTATTCCACATTTGGTCTTGATCGCGTATCCAGCAAAATCAGTGGGAAATCTGCCATTGACTGTGATGGGAGCTCAGACCCTTGGGTTTTTATGCTTCTGGTTATTTCCACTCTTTTATTTAGCCAATAAGAATTACACAAATGCTTCTCTTACAAAAATATTCTTTTTGGCAGTAATAAGATATATTTCCCCGGAGAGCTATTTTTGCTATATTGTTATTGCTTTCTGATCCTTAACGGCTGAATCCTGGTTGAGCCTCTCGTGAAACTAGTCTACAGGCTTGTAGGACTAGTCTACGGGCTTACAGGCTGTATAGTCAGTCGGAGGGTAAGGGGAGCACGGCACGGCCCAGGGAGCAGTCTGTCTGGCTGCTTTGACTGCAGTGGGAGGGGTGGGAGTGGAAATGTAGATTACAAAAATGCATGTTTCTAAAATGGGCGTACAGATGTGTCACTCTAAGTAAGTAAATTTTATAGATAGTTTAATCCCATGCATAGTTAATGGCAAGAAAAGGAACAGAGACCGTACAGTTCTTCCCGTGATGAAGCAGACTAGTCTGGACCCTTGTATCATGTAACTTTACACCTAGAGATGGGAGCAGAGTAGCAGCAAATGCTGTTCATATCAAGTTGTAGATAAGGGTGTCACTGGAGCCTTTTGCCCCTTTAGGTGTCTTGTAACAGCCTTTCACAACAGCTGTTCCATTTTAAGGATGAGTGCACACAACAAATTCCAGACATCCCATGGCCAGTGCAGTTGCTGAATGGTGAGTTTCGGCTTCATTTGGTACAGGCCTCGAGAGGGCTGAGACGGAGCTGTCAGGGCTTATTGTTCAGCCTACGAGATCTAAATAAAGAAAACATTTCAAATTCCAGTTGACGCTGTTGTTTAACTGGAGAGAAATAAACATGGGCTTTTAGACGAGTCATATCTCTCTTGCATTTGTTTTATGTTTTAATTGTGTGCCTAAAAATATGAAGATCTTGGTTCAATATAATCTCCAACAATTAAATAAAGGAATTAGAAAAGCAGATTTTTTACCCAGTGACCAGAAATAAATGAATATTCATTGTTGAGGATAAACTGGTCTGTGTGCTTTTCTTCCTAAATTGTCTTCAATCTCTCAATTCCGTTCGAGAGCATGGAGCGTAACTAATGCTGCTTTTCTAAAGTATGCTTTCAGTAAGTCAGCTTTTGCTCATATTAGTAGTATATATGTTTATTAATACAAATACCTGCTATTGGAATGTTGGCTGCTCATTATTATTAAAAATAACCTTTGGATAAAAAAATAAAAAATAAAATTTCAGAGATTCAAAGGACAGACTCAGCTTTATGACCTATTAGAGAATTGGGCTGGTATCTACTAGTCCTTTTCCCTTACTTTTCCCTTAATCTCTTACTCTGTTATGCAGCTGTATTTATTCTTTTAGAAGCTCTTGTATAGATGATTTCTCCGGAGAGGTAGGAGCTTTTTTAAAAGAGGATTTTTATTTCATTTTTTAATGGCTAACACAAAAGCCTTCTAAATCTTACCCAAGAAAACAAAAAGCTGCAGCAGGAATGTCTGGAATGACTATCACACATGCTGGTGGAGCAGCGGAGGTAAACACTACCAGTAGTGTTATATATTGCAGCAAAGCGGCATGCTCGTTTGTGACATGAAGATTAATTTTAAGAACAAACTTAGTACTTGCATGAATTTCCCCATCTCCCTGCACAGCAGAACTGCTCAGAAAATTGCATGTGTGACTGTGTCCGTGATGGTTCATCTGTGGACAGATTTCAGTGTTTTCCAGGGAGTTGCACCCCTTTCTCATCCCTCCCCAGCCATAAATCTTCACGATGCATGCAGCTACTTTAGAAGTGAGTCCAAAATGTGTTGCTGTCTGACCAAATGGTAGTGTAGCTCTCCCCGGAGAAAGAACACATTGTTTTTGCAGTTTTAAGTAGAGCTAGAAGTTTAGTTGTAGTTTAGCTCGGCTATTAAATTACTTTCTCAAGTGTGTTAGGAAATATAAATGATGGCGGGGAATACAGAGCGAGCGTGTAGTTTAGTTACTGGAGCTAGCCAGAGCTGTTGCCAAATGTCAGTACCATGGTGTACTTTAATGCAAAGAGTTGCAATCATTTTATATAGGAATTATTCTCTATACAGCACTAAGGGAAGCTGGACATGGTTTATCAGTACAAGAAAGCACATGAGTGCATGCATAAGACTGCAAAAGTGCAAAGCAATAGAGTATGTCACGGTTAACTGCACATACATATAATGGTGTCAACTATTATATCTGAGCCCCTCCCAAGAGATAATAAGCAAACAAGCTGTAGATGAATGGTCTCATTTTTTTCCTCTGCTCCCCTGTGAGGCTGTCTAGGGTAATAAATGTTTTGATGATTTATTTCCTTCTCTGTCTTTCTTCTCCTACTGTTCCATGTGTTCTCTAATCCTTCTCGCATTCTGTTCTTCCTCCTCTCCCCCTCTTCCCCACAATAAATATTTAAAAACAAGCAAACAAATAAAACACCTTGAGGCTAAAGAAGTAATGTTGTGGGGTTTTTTTTGCTCAGAAAACCGATAGTTCTTGGTTTGTTTCCTATCCTGCATCTATTTAAGCTTCTGTTTCATGATTGGGAAGTTCTTTTCAGTCTGAAGAGCTTGCTTCTTAGCATTGGTGGCCTGTTTTAGGATCAACCCGAGGCAAGTAAGTAGCATGCTCTGGTCATCTGATATCAACAGATCTAGGTGGAACGTGTGTGAAACTATCACCTGTAGCATCATTGCTCCCTGACCTAATTAACTTGGGCATATTACTATGGAATAGGCTCTGTTATTTTCTTAGTGATTTCCCAGGAGGTAATGGACCTTTGTAGATACTTAGATAAAACACTTGAGTTCTCTTTCCAAAGGTTACAGGCTTTCCCGCTGTACTGCAGCAAGTATTCCAAAATGTAAGTGGTGGCTGGGTTTTCTTTTAGAATTTCTAGCACGTATTGTTGATACTGTATGCTGCATTTTGGAGGCAGAAAAAATATGTCCCTTAGTGGCATCAGTATTGCTGTACAGAGATAAGGTTTCTAAGGTAGGGTGTTACTTCTGTTACCTGTCTTAAGCAGAACTGGAGATGTTTTGGGGCACAGCTCTAGTGGTCTTTGATAGAGAAATTCTCTGATACTTGGTGATGCTGAGGATCTTTTCTTTCTTTATGTATTGCATTTTTATCCCCTTTCCTGCTTTGTGATCTTCTAGGGCCAAGGGATGAGGAAGGGAAAATATGGCACATTTAGGTGGTTGTAGGTGAGTACTAATGGCTGAACACAACTGCAGTGTTTCAGTGATCCTAGAGAGTTGGAACAATTCATGTTGCAATTGTCCACTTTGAGTGGGTCACCACTCTCTGAGAATGAACAGTGGTGATTGAGTTGTTGCCTTGTTTGTCAACCTCTGTTCTGTTGTTACTGTGGAGGAAGTCATAAATTAGTATCTTGTACAGCAAGGATTTTGTTTGTGGTGTGCTAAGCAAAAAGTAAAAGGAATTACATGCATTTGTCTCGTGGTTCACCACTTCAAAGACCACAAAACAAGAAACGGCTATCTGGCAAATGACCTGCATGTAGGAATTCAAACTGACTTTGACCTTTTATTTCCAAATAAAGTGGACGTGCCAAGTAGGTACTATTTTTTCGTACCAGAAATATCCAGGAAACAACATAATTACTCCCCTATAATTTTCTTGGCTTCTCTTGTTGTAGGGTGACTCCATTTTGTTGGAGGGACTGGTACTTTATTATGTATTAAACAAAAGCAGGATAGCTTCCCAGAAATAAAAATCTTGCAGTTATGTGGAAATGAATAGCTTGACCATGATTTTATATTAGGTCATTGT
This sequence comes from Anser cygnoides, assembly GCF_040182565.1. Classification (NCBI taxonomy): domain Eukaryota; kingdom Metazoa; phylum Chordata; class Aves; order Anseriformes; family Anatidae; genus Anser; species Anser cygnoides. The sequence continues at coordinate 191,362,428 of NC_089873.1, forward strand.
CTAGCCAAAGTCCATGCTTTCCTTACTCCTTATCCTGTGCCCTACAGGCTCTGAAACTTTAGATTTAGTTTTCAAGCTGAAAAAGGAAGAACATTTTTCAATTTTTTCTTTCTAAAGCCACAAGAGGTGATTTGCTTTACTGTCAGTAGTGAAGGTTGTAACTCGTACCAACTTTGGGGAACACGGAGGTGGATTTAATACTAGATATAGAATATTGCTTGAGTGTATAAAGATTGAACCAGCAGCTGTGTGCAAGGGAACAGTGTGCCAGCCCCTACAGACTTCGGTGTGGGATTGAATACAGGATTATTTACACAAAGTAAACATGGAATTGAGGTTCCAACTGTTGTTAAACTTGATGTCAATACCCCATGTTGCCTTTGAGAAGTGGATGTTCATATTTTTCTTGTAAAAGCAGCATTAAAAGGATAGTCTTAAACACTGATATTCCCAAATATCATACATTAGCATTAAATGAGCTTATAATAATAATGGGAATACCTTTAGGAATTGTGACCTTTTGAATCATTTGAACCGTCTGCTTTATGTCAATTTTTGCCTTTTAGAAAGTGCTAATTCTTGTTAAGTCCGCATGAGAGACTTGTTTAATGAGAAGATTAAATGGGTGATTATATGTCTTTTTAAATGGTTTTTGTGGCTGGGCTTCACGATGCCACTCTCCGATTTGGCACAGCAACATAGAGCAGTCCTTTTAATTACCCCTGCAGGGTCACTGGGACCCAAGCTGTTTGCTTTATTAAACCCCGATGGCGCCTTTGGAGCAGCTCCTTCTAAACTCTGCTGTCACAATTGTATCTAAATTAGCATCTGAGTGACCCTCTGTTCAGGCTTCCCAAACCCCAGCTGACGGGGATTGGCAGAAGATGCTAATTGGTGGGGCCGGGCTAGGAACAAGGGCTTGCCAAGATAACAAAAGGACTAATGTTGCTTTCAATATGCATCCAGATCCACAGAAGTACCTCTTTTAATTACCAGGAATTATTGTAATGCCCAGTCAATGGAATAATTGACCCTCAACAGGGAGAGCTTATTATGTAATAAATAATGGTGCGGGCCTTGTCAGAGTAGCAGGTAGCTGGGTGATTTGCCCGACTGAAAGGAGCTTTTCTCAGCAAGGGCTCTGGGCTAGACCAAGGCATCCCAGTAGGAGTCCAGCGAAGGGGACTAATTTGAGTTTAACTGAGAGGAAATGCGCTGAAAGCTTTTAGACTTATCCTTTGGGTGACAAAGGAAGAAATAAAAAGGATTGGGTTAGTAGTTTGGCAGCTGACAAATAGGGAATCTCACTGAGGCAGACAGTCAAGCATCCTGCAGTTGGTTTTACACTGTGGACTTTTTAAGAGTGTGTCTTCATCTGGGATAAAATGGGTCATCATTTGAAATAACGGATGGATAAATGTAAAATGCCTCATGGCTTTTTTATGAAGAAACAAATCCAAAGTGGTTTTGCATGGTCTCCTGTCCTCATACCTGCCTTCCACTTCAGCTCCTAAGTCTCAAGAGATGCTGCAGGCTGGGGGGTTAGGTCTATTCTCAATGACACTGAAGTAAATCCAAGGTTGATTTATTTTGTTGGCGTGCCCAGAAAAACTAAGAATTCAAGATTCAGCATTCTATTCAAAAGTCCACATGTTTTGCTCCATGTTCAGAAAGTAAATACAGTCTACAGTAGAGCAGTTATCCCAGTGTTCAAAATAGGCTCTGGGGATAATCTAGCAACTGTTGGCAAATGTGTATGGAAAACATAGAGGCATGGAAAATCCCTTCCCCTCCCCCAAGCAAACATGGAAAGAGGCTGTGCACACACCATGCTCCTGGGGGAAATGTTTGTAGTCTCATTTATGACAGAGCTCTTGTCCTTTTAGGTCAGTCTGTTGCAACTTTGGCTTGAGATATGTTGGCGGAGCTACTTGGGGAAATCTCCGTAGTGTCTGCCAAAATGAATTTTGGACCAAACCATGCTTCTTAGTGCCTTGGTTATGTGATTAAGGTCACTCCTGCAAAGCATGCATAAAGCAAGAAAATAAATATTGACTTGGCTAGGTGATATATGAATAGCACTTTTTGTTGTGTTTATAAGGTCACCAGAAAGATGTGGTGGAATTGCCTGCTTGTGCTGAATTTCATTTCAGTTTATCCACTGTTCTGTCTTGCGGGAATGACGTTTGTGATGCACAGTACATCAGTATTCTGAAATAAATACATTTGAGTTCAAAGATGTTACAAATGCGATGCTCCTTTAAGTAGGCACTTCTTGCTTTGCATGCTATTCAACAGCATGGACATGCAGCAGAGGTTTAGCATAGCAGAAAAAATACTTCAGTGAAATGCTGGTAACCTGAGTATGAATGGAAAATGAATGTTGTAGATTAATTACGCTCAAGTCATCTTAAGCTATTTCGATTTAAATGTGTCTTTTCTGTTCCTTCTAATCTGTCCTTACCTGTCACTCAGACTCAATGCTTTCAGGTTGCCAGAGCAGGCCTGAGGATAAATTTTGACCAGTAAACCCAACTGTATCCTTCCTAAGCCCTCTGTCTCTTCTGAAGAGGCATTCTGATCGAGATGGGCTGGCACTGTCACAGGAGGAGTGATGTTGGGAGTTAGTTGTACTTCCTGTCAAGTGATCACCCAAGATAAATATTTTCTGAACAGTGAACCAAATTTAAGCTCTACTTTTAAGATATCATCAAATGCCTACTGAGTCTGTGTGTGTTCTCTCAAAGAGTTTGAGCTAATACTGAACACCTGAGAAATCTTGAGATCATCCTGACCCTTCCAGCCCTTCTTTTCGCTCAACTATGCACTTACTTGTTCTGTTGGTGCTCCTACAAGCCCTTATCATGGTCTTGCAGTTAGGTCTGTTTTGGAAAAGTCTCTGTCCCTGAAGTGTGTCGTGTCTATTCAGTACTGGAGAAAGGGGAAAGTAAAGTGAGCAGGCAATATTGCACAACATGAGAGGCCCCTGTACATTACTGAGGTGAGTACGCAGATTTGGAAGGAGAGGAGAGCTTTGAGGTGGGACGGTCAAGGGAGATTGTGAAATAGCTTTGATAGTGTTTTCCAGGAAGCAGCTTCAAAGAAGCTGAGGACGATTGGCTGAAAGTGGTAAGTCTACAAGGAGTAAGATCTTCAGATGTTGTTGAAATCTTTATTTGAAGATCAGACTTAATTTTCACCCTTTTCTACAACCATTTTTTTGCTTCCTTGATTTCCGTATCCTTCCCCCCACCTCTTCTCAAGCTCCTTTTTTTTTTTTTTAATCCCTTTCAGTGGAGCTTGAAGGAGCGAGAGAGATAGGAATGTGCCCACTCTGATACATGAATGAGGTGGCACTTGTGATGAGTGAAGATCAGAATTATAAAGCTTATCTTCTTTTCTGTGCGCTCTGTAGGCGGAAGTATCAGCTGATCATTGTCCTCCTTTTATCTGTGACTGTGGGGCTAGAGTCTCTAAAGCACCAAAACTTGAGTGATAGTTAAAGTAGATGATGAGGTAGCAAGGAAGTTATGAATTATTTTACATCTGTTTTCATTATAGAAGATGAAGGAGAAATTATTATTCCAAGGGCATTTTTTATGGAAATCAGTCCATGACCTTAGCAAATCTTATTGTTTTAGAAGAAAGTTTGGAGATCTATTGAAAATTCAAGTGCAGAAATTCACTGAAATGCTATAGTGGAGATAATGACAAGATAGAACAGTAAATCTGTACCTGATAAGTTCCTTGATAAATCAGTTATTTTCTGAATGGAACAAAGTAAGCAGTTTCAAAATCCTTTCCTGTTCTTTTTTTTTTTAGCTAGTACTCTTTGAAAACCCTTAAAGGTATGCAAATTGTGTCTGTCTTCAAGGGAGAGCCTAAGAATTAGATATAACTTAATTTGACTTTAGCTCCTGGAAATGAAGTTGAGGAATGAATTTTCCTATTAGAACAGCAATAGATAGGGATAACTCCATCAATTTTCTTTTAATTTTTTTCTGATATGGTTTCCTGTAAGTGAATATGGACTTTGGCCTACAGAGAATTGATATATAAAGAACATAAGGGGAAATGAGGTTAATGTATCCTAAGTCAAAATGACGTGGCTTTAGCGAGGAAATTGTAGTTCTTTAAATTATCGGCATTACTGAAGAAGGTGATAGAAGATAAAAAGTAGCCTGGATAAGACAAATTACTTGGATTTCCTACAAGCTTTCCAAAGTAACCCTCCTAAGATTCCATTGAGGAAAATACATAGCCATATAATCCAGGGTAAAGTGCTGGTGTGTGTTAAAAACTGTTCAGACAGGTGTGTCCATAAGAAGGACTGAGGCAAGGTCAGTGAAGTGACCTAAACCAGTAGCCATGCTTTAAGGCAAAGGACGTGGAGGATATAGAAAAAGGGGAGAGGAGACTTCTTGAGTTTATCCAGAGAGGAGGGAGCCTGATGAATGAGATTCTGAAATAGAATCTCCCTTCTCTTGAGAATGGTGCAGTGGAGGAAAAAATAGTGAGGGGTTGACTTCTTGTTGGGGGGTGGGAAATAAAGATTTCACTGGCCTTATGAGCTCTGTATGGCAGAGGAACTGCGAAGAGTAGAAAGAAGATGGACTAGTGATTTGTCAAGGACAGCAGATGTTGGTGTGTGGACAGAAGAAGCAGGCAGGTTCCAGGTAGATTAACCTTGAATATTGAACTATAAACTAATATCTGAATCAAGGAACTGGATATTGCTGGGAGGATTAAGATGACTTGATCTAGAAGAAAGGCTTTAACAGCATTTGGAAAATAAATATCCCACTTCGTGTATTATGAGATAAACTGACCAGTCTTCTGTCCATCTGACCGTGCAAAAATAATGAGGTGTTCGGTGAGGTTAAAATGCTGATTTAAGACCCCCTTGCTGCAGAGTGCGAAGCTATCCCAAAATAGTATGCTGCACTCAGAGATGTATAAAAACAAATGAAAAGACATAATAATAGCAAATCTAAGCAGTACTGCATCGTAAACCGTGAACATCAGCGTGGTTCTTGCCTGCTCACAGTAACATTTAAGTTCTCATCAGACATCGACAGGAATTTGAAGTGTCTTTTCTCTTGCAACTCCTGCACTGTGCAAATGGCCACTCTGCTCTGTCTGGGTTTCTGGCCTCCTGCCTCAGATAGAGCTGCCACTGAAAATCGAAATGTGCCAGGAAGGATGGCCCAAATGTATCATTGCTTCATCAAATGCTAAAAGCAGTGCTGTCAAAAAAACACAGTCCATGTCTCTCTGGAAGATTTCTAATCATTATGGATGCTAGGCAATTGTCACTACAGCTATTGTCACTTCTCGGCTGGCAAGACATAATTTTGTTGTTAGTTTTTTTGGTTGCCTTTTTTTTTTTCCTTTTGAAGACTGGTTCATTAGAATGTAATCCTACTGTGTTGAAATTTCCAGTGAAAGTGTGGTCAGTCAATAAATTCTTGAGGATGGATATCTGTCTGTAAAAGAAGACTTTCAAGAGTGCATTTCATAAACTGGCAAAAGAGCTAGCTGTTTTGTTTCTTCCTTTGTACACAAAGCTAGCCAAACTGTACCTATAGTATGGCAATTGTGGTAACAGCTATTACAGTCAAGTTTGCCAAGCCCTGGACTACTGCTGTCCTGCAATTAAACTTGCCTAAGCAAATGGAGGAATTCTCCAGCCATCAGTCCTTTCAGTCATTGACGAGTTTCCAAGCAAGGCATTACCTCAGCCTTTCCTTTTCCTTCCCTATAAGCTGCGTAAATACTCCAGTACTTATTTTAGACAATATCCTGAACAGACTTGAAGCTTCCGCAATTTTTGTGGCGGCTGTCTTCAGCAAAGCATGATGAGAATGTTTTGGTTTGTTTGTTTTGGTTTGTTTTTAACACAGAGCAAGTATTTGTCATTCGGTCAAACTTTGCAAAGCGAGGAGATTCTCCTCCAGCTTTCTACAAGTAGTTTTTCTAGCAAACAATTTTTTTGCTTCTGAATTAGTATTTAATAAAGCTGAGACTGCCAGAAAAGGTAATCAGATTTTAGTTGTTCCTTATTATGGTTGTCTTAATGGAGGGATCATTTGGATGACATTCTTTGTTTTTGTGTTTTCCATACTTTATCTTCAAAATGTATCATTCAGGTTTTCTGTCATGTCAAAAGGTTTGAAGGTTTTCCATATTATTTGTTCAAATGCTAATTTCACTGTTTGGCTACCTTGGTAGACATGCTGGCTAGTAAAATCTTAGAAAGAGAGCTGTAAAAGTAGTAATTGCTAGGGTTTTTTTTTTAATAATACAGGTTCTAAATTTTTTAATTGGCATTTATTAACATCTATTTTATTATGTCACCCAACTAAACATTTAGGAGAAAGGGTATTGTGGTTTCACTCAGTGAATCTCTAATGTTCTAGAGATGCCCAATTAATTTCTAAAATTGGGGAAATGTGCATCTGGAATGCCTAGTATTTCTGAGGTTAAAATAAGTAAAATTCAGAAAATAAAACCCAGAAGTTGCTGGATTTGATTAAAAAATAACTAAATGCTTTGGAGGAAGGATATACTTGTTGAAGATTCACTAAACAAAATATCTCTGAGATATTCAAAGATTTAACAAAAGTAAAGGGAGCTGCATGTGGCAGTGATTCAACTCTTTTGATGACAGAAAGGCACTATTTGAAAGAATAAATCAAGATCTTCAAAGCATAGTGAAATGAAGAGGCCTATTGCTTTGTGAGTCACCCTTGGTACTAATATTCCATCTTGCTATTTCTGTGTGTCAGGCATTCATTTGATATTTAGAAAGCAGACGGGCATAAGGAAGTTGCTCTTGTCACAGGTGCTCCTCTAGAAAAGGAGTGCACTGCCCGTTTCTCTGCTAAGCTCTTGATACTAGTTACCTTTAAAAAATGAAACTAATTTTATGTCCATACAAAAGAGAAACTGAATGTTAAGTAAATGTCTGTGAAATTTGTTTAACTTGTTTACTTGCATGCTGAGGTGTACCGTGAATGGCATGGTTGCAAAAGCTGGCTTATACCATTCTGGATTGATTATGTGATATATCACTGAGCATTAGAAATATGTGCTATATTTACAGTGTGGAAAATATTTATTTCATAGCTTATTTGGGCAGATGTGAGCAAGTGTGGGAAGTATGTTAATAGATGGAAACACATAACTCTTTAAGTCAAGTGTTTCCACAGTTGGTAATATCCCCAGCACAGATTGAATTTCCACGTAAAGCACAGCCATGTTCTTCCCTGCCCTTCTCAACCTTGCCAAGCGAAGGCATGTCAGTTCAGCAGTCAGGGATTTGATTTAATCAGAAGTGGTTTGCTCTGGTCATTTCCATAAGAGGCCAAGCAGACTGAGGGTCACTGGATGTCCAGCTGTAAGAGAGGATACAGTTTAAGCAGGATTTATGGCAAGCCAAGCCATACAAATTGTTGCTGTATCAGGTCACTAATCCAGTTAGTCCTCTGTCTTCTCTCATGTTACAAGTAGTAGTTGTATTTTTTCAAAAAAAATGAAATTGGACCATCAGGGATTGACTGAAGCATGAAAAGCTGCTGATTAACCATAACAATCTGGATGGCAGTGGGCAGCACCTTCTGCCATGATCCATGAGGATTTATACCCTAAAAACTGTATTCCCTGTCGTGGCCCTTTTTGTCATGTCTTGCAGGACTCTTAGGTGGTTGGTAGAGCATGTGTTACTGATCCATAGAGGTCAGCTCTATCACACGGTGTTGGCTGGCTTTGAATCCAGCTGCTAAGCTACAATAAAAGAAAGCTAAAAATATATCAAATATTTTCCTAATACTACACTGCCATGAAAGCAACTGGGTAGTTGTAGAAAGTTGTCGTGGAGCTGCAAGCGGGAGGAGCTGCACTCTTCAAGCAGTCCCTCCAATTACACAGTGCATTCCAGTAAGAAACCTGGCAGTGCCCTCTTGCTATGCTGTATCATACCAGCAGAGCCAGTGGGGGGAAAAGGATTCCTCCATGGTTTGGTAGGTTACTGGCTTCAAAGAGATCTAGCTTCAGGCTCTGCAGCAGGGATTACCGCTTTCAAACTCGCTCCCTCCTTGACTTGCACAGCTTCTTGTCCTTTCTTTTCTTCTGCCAAGCATGAGGCAGGCTGATTATGAGCTAGTTTTGGTTTTGGACGCCTTTGAAGTGCTTGCAAAGTATCTGTGATTCTGTGGGATCCTGCTTGTGTTCTCAGACCCTCTCATGGTGATGAATTCGCATCCAGGTCTGTCACTTGAGCTTCATCTCCCATTACTTTGTGATGCAGCTGACAGCTACATGGGTGTCAAGAGGGAAAGTTCCAGGTTCTTTGTCAGTTGGAATATTCTAATTAGTAGCTGAAAGAGCTCTACCGGATGGATGCACTTAGGAAGCTGAATGGACTGGATTTTCACTCAGACTTGAACACCTTTCACTGGAGTTGAATTTTGTATCTCGGTTCAAGCCACTAGCTTGTCTGCATTGCATTTACAGAGAGCGTGTAGAAGTGGTGCTCCTGGTGGTTTTCAACCAAGGTGACAGGGGAAATACAGGGAGTGTAGTTTTCTTTTGCAACTGTAGGTTTCCACTGAAGGGCATCATTGCTTTTGCTACAGATCTATTTCTTCATTTCTTATGTGATAAACTGTCCAGTAAGCCTCTTGCCTTTTGAATGAAAATGTCACCTATGACACTGTCTTGAAAATGTCACGTATGACACCGTCACCTATGACACTGAAGGGCTACTACTCAGATATTTGGGAAAAGCAGAAAAGATTAAGATTTTGCCTTGTACATTGAAAGAGAGCAAAAGCAGATTCCCTCTGCTTTTAAGTAGAACATAGTTCTACTTAAAAAAAAAAATATGGAGATAGGTACCAAATGAGGAAATGCATTATTAATACTGAAGAACAGTGTTGATGAAAATGGACATGAACAAGTATAAACTTCAGGTAAAGAGTGCTTATGAAGAGCTGCTTTTTAGGGTGAGGAAATTCCAGGACAACTGTCCAGTGGTAATAGTAGAGAAAGAGAGGAAAAAACAAACTGCTTTGTAAAGGAGGAACTTGAGTTCATGAAGTGACAAGCTGACAGAAATACCTTATTGAAAAAATGGACAATTTCGGCACTTAAAGTGGTACAGCAGGAGCTGCAGAAATCAGAGCAGTGCACTTTGCTGCTTTTAGAGCAAGCGTTGCAAATGTGTACTTGAAATGACACCTTGCACTGCTGTCAACGTGAGAGGCCAATGCAAGTTCAGTGACCCACAAGATAGCTTCCTATTAGTCTGTCATAAGCCCTTAATTGTTGCTAAGCCTGAATTAGCATTTTAATATTCTGATATCTTTGGTATTTGTTTTTTTAATATTTTATTACTTCAGAATTGTTGACGTAGGGTTATACACTCCTCTTCCTGTGCATTATGTGCTGGAGTAGTGTGATGACAAGAATGAGGTCTCCTGTATTTAGTAGAATCAAGACATTATCTCTTTTCTGTAACAAATCCTACATGTGAAGGACATGTATTTCCCTTGTAATTCCCTTTTTGCATCAACTCATAAACAATGAAATGCATATGTATGTGATATCCTGTTGCTCAGCCTCTGAGCAACATATTGTTGCTCATACATAAGCAACATATAAGTTGTCATATTCAGCAAGATTTGCAGGTGATGGTAATCAAAGTTGTGCCAGCCAGTAGCCTTTTGGTCAAATACGTATTGTTGTCCTTTCTTTCAAAAGGAAGCTTTTGGGAGACACAGTTGTTCTTAGGAGTTCGTTTACTGTTAGAATCTGATTGTTCCATTTTGAGCAATGTCTAGAATGCTTTTTGGTAATTGTGTTGACATGTAGCAAATAAGAAGAGCAATTTCTAGCAGTCCTTTTTCTTTAACCACTAATGTAGTGTTTTTTTTTTTCTAATCTACAAATCATTTAATAAATAGAAAACTAGTTTTATATAGCTGACTGAGGTTAGGAGCAGAACATACTTGATTAGTTCAGACCACACAAACTCTAGTCTGTCTTGGAGCTGTTTAATTACAGATTCCTTCAGCTTTGTACTTAAAATAATAGTAGAATTGGAAACCTTACAACTTGATGTATTACTGAAATTCCCCATTTTTCATGATGCAAGTCATAGAAGTGATAACTGATAGAGGTCATGGACTGATAACCTTGAGTATCAGATTATATGAATAGAGCAATCTTACAGAATCATAGAATATCCCAAGTTGGAAGGGACCCACAAGGGTCATTGAGTCCAGCTGCTGACTCCACAAAGGACCACCCAAAAACCAAACCATGTGTCTGAGAGCACTGTCCAAATGCTTCTTGAACTCTGGCAGACTCAAGGCCATGACCACTGCCCTGGGGAGCCTGTCCCAGTGCCCAACCACCCTCTGGGTGCAGAACCTTTCCCTAACCCCCAGCCTGACCCTCCCCTGTCCCAGCTCCATGCCGTTCCCTCGGGTCCTGTCGCTGTCCCCAGAGAGCAGAGCTCAGCGCCTGCTCCTCCGCTCCCCTCGTGAGGGAGCTGCAGGCCGCCATGAGGCCTCCCCTCAGCCTGCTCTGCTCTGGGCTGAACAAACCAAGGGGCCTCAGCCGCTACTCATATGTCTTCCTCTCCAGACCCTCCACCATCTTTGTTGTCCTCCTTTGAACACTCTCTGATAGTTTTATGTCCTCCCTTTACTGTGGCACCCAAAACTGCAATCAGTGCTTGAGGTGAGGCTGCACCAGAGCAGAGCCGAACAATCCCTTCCCTTGACCTGCTGGCAGTGCTGTGCCTGATGCACCCCAGGGTATAGTTGGCCCTTTTGGCCCTTTTGGGTGCCATGGCACACTGCTGGCTCATGTTCAACTTGTCATCAAGGAGAATCCCTGCTGAATGAGACTTCGGGGTTCTGGTAGACAAAAAGCTTGACACGAGCCAGCAGTGCGTACTTGCAGGCCAACTGCATCCTGGGCTACATCAACAGCAGGTGACCAGCAGGTTGAGGGAGGACCAGCAGGTATGGGAGTCCCCCCATACTCTGCCCTTGTGAGGTCCCAGCTGGAGTACTACATCCAGGTTTGGGGTCCCCAGCACAAGATAGATGATTCTGTGATCCCTTTCTGCAGGGCTGCTCTCCAGGCTCTCATCCCCCAGTCTGTACGTATATCCAGGTTTGCCCCTTCCCACGTGCAGAATCCGGCACTTGCTCTTGTTAAACTTAATATGATTGCATTGTGTTTCACTAGCATACATTCTGCTACGTGGAGGGGTGGACAGGGGGAGGTTAAGTGAGAGGGAAGGTATTCTTGTTTGGGGTTTACATTTTTTGAGGTTTTGGAACAGGAATTCATTAAAAGTGAATAACAAGAAGTAATCAGGGATACTTGTGTCTTCCTGCTGTAGATTAGCTATTCTGGGATTCGCTCTGCTAACCCTGCTGTGTGGGAAGGTCTAGTATGGTTACCCAAATCTTTGTTGTTTCTAAACACCCCTCCTTATTCGAGAAAAATTTTTCAGAACAGGTCACTGTGTCAGCATCAAGAAGCTTTTGACAGATAGTGAACAAATGTTGCAATTACTCTGTTTTGTGCAATCTCCTGACTTCATTTATTATATGCATGGTTGGGTAGAGCAGTTGTGGTGTTGAGAGCTAAGCATAGGGTTAGAAGCCAGCACCAGTCTGGAAGCTGATTATACATGTTAAGTAAGAACCTAAATATACTACTGTTTCTGCCTTGGGACCAGTTCATGTCTGTGCTTACGTAGCTCCTGGCTGCCCATATCTGAGTCCCAATGGTTTGTCCATAGGAAGCCTGATTGCCTGAACAATATAAGATGAAGATGGTTATTGTTCTTCTGGGGAGGATTTTTTTAATTATTTTTTTTCACTCAGACAAGATTGGCCTATGAAAGACTCAAAGCAGACTGTTAATTTTGGTGCTGCTAGATTGGCCACGCTTTTGCTTTTGGGAACCTCTGTACTTTCTAGATATGTCAGAGCGGGTAGAGATTGTGTATCTTGTATGCAGTGTCTTCTGCTATAAAGCTCTGCTGAAAACCCGTGTGGTCTTGGGGCTTTTTGTGTTTGCATTAGTTTAATTGCCTCTCTGACCCCTCTTCCTCGGCTGGCCTTTCAAGCTCTGTGGGCTCTCTTAGCCTCACTGATATCTCTCCACAGGATCTTTGTACCAGGAAGCATACAGGCTTGCCTGGAACTCCCCCAGCCCTACTGTCCAGTTATCCAACAGCTTCTCTGGCTCTCGTACTGAACTTCTGGTTTTGCAGTTTTAATACCTGTAATTTGCTTCCTTCTGCTTCGTTAAGCTGTAGATGAAGAGTTTATTAGTTTTAGCTCTCTTCAGAATACATCTGTTTCAGCATCTGATTGCTTTTTCATTTCTTTCAGAAGCATGGTATTTCATTGCCCTCAGAAAGGAGAGTAATTTATAAATATACTTGTAGACCAGTTCTTTTATGTGGCACTTCCAGTTATTTGATCATTTGTGTTAATTTCTTTTATTGTTTCCTTTTATTTTTTTTCCCTCAGGGTTAGCAAGATTGATTAGTCATCTTTACAGCAATTCTGTGTATACTAGGCAGTGTTTTTTAAATTTCAGTTTTTATCATGCCAGTCAAACAGAACATATTTTTTGGCTTAAAAGCATCCAAATTAACTTTAATCCTACATTAGGAAAATTTTCTAACTGTATCTGTTACATAAAACCAAAGATGGTAATCCAAGAATTAGAACAGGAAGATTTACCTCAATCTCAACAGAAATGCAACTGTTTGATTTTCGGCTATTCCTCGATTTCACTATGCCTGAACAGGCTCTTGGGAATGCTCTGTAGGGAACCCTGAATCCAAAGTTCTGGATCTATTTTTCCTTTAAGTATACCTGCTTTTGACCTCATGTCCATGAAAATCTTCATGGATGTCCACAATACCTTTTTCTAAGAATCGAGGGGAGTACTTATTGTTCTGGGAATTCTTTGGTGACTTGAGGCTGCCAGGTTCAGCAAGATTTCTAAGGATTTGAAAATCTACAGTGTTTCAGATCTCCCCCTTTATCTTTAAATGTTCGTCTTATGTTAGCAGTAATATTGCTGGGCTGTCTTATCTCTTGGTCTGGATTCTTTGTGAGTTTGGTGAAAAAGATACAAGTGCTTCTAGTTTCTTGAGTCAGAAGGGGATAGTGCTCATGGTCAGAAACAGGGCTACGTTTTTGGTATTGTTTTGCCATTTATAACTTGAACTTGTTTCCACCAGTATTTTGTTTTAATCTTTTAATTCCCATGATTGTGGGAATTAAGCCGTGTTAGTTCTCTGGACATTGGAAGAGTTAAGGTGGTCCTGAGGGAAAGAGGTCTTGTGAAGAGTGGGCCTCCGGAAAAAGGCCTGTCAGAGGAGGAACTTTCTCCTTGACTGCTGAATTGTGAATACTGTGTAAAAGAGCCTAGGACTGCCTAGGAAAGAGTTTCTTGTGATTTCTTTTACTTTCAGAAACATAAAACTAATTGAACATACAAATATGCCTTATATTGCCAACATCTTCAGGTTTTATTTGCCTTTCTCAGTAAACTGACTGCTATTTCCTCTTGTTTTTCCTTCAGGGATGCAGTCCTAGTGCTTACTGAAGTTCTGTCCAGAGTTTCCATGCTACTTTTCCTCATCCTCTGAGATATCTTTAATACATGCCTGCTCAGAAAACCTCAGCAACCATTAGGGTACACCTGTAGTTGGACTCTGGACAAAACAGTGCGTTTAGTGGAGATGTGAATTGGAAATCCACGTCAGGCACTGGCAAGTGTGAAGATTTAAGATGACAACTTCCAGGATGAGAGGTAGAAGAGACAAGGGGGAATGCAGATGTGTTTTGCGGGAGGCTGAGAGTATGGAAAGGAGGATCCCAGCGTGCTGCAAGATTCTGACTGGATCTGAAGATTTGAGACTGATAGAGAAGCTCAGACAGGGAGAAGCAAGTCTTGTAGTGTGTTACCTAACTAGGTTATCATTAGTAATGCCACACTCTGGGCTATTCAACTTACTGGGCTGCCTTTTTTTTTTTTCCTCTTCTTCCTCCACACACTAGTTTAAATCCTGTTCAAGCTCTTCTGTAAGCAGTGATTCTGTTCTGGTTCTGCAGACTTGTGTATTGAATGTCTAGAGCTTGCAGTTTCAGCATGTTTGTCCTAGATTGCCATCCTTAAGCTTTCTGGTTGGTAGATAAGATACAGCTTTTTTCGCTGTTTGGTAAAGTAGCGTGGATATGGTCTTTTCAGGCTTATAGGAAATACCTTGTTCCTATGAGCGTGTCCTGGGACTTGAATACAAAGTGGCACACAGGGTCAGGTTATATTGTTTAGTTTGCCAATTTGCATTTGGTCTTAATTTCCTGTCTTTAAAACTGTGTTAGGTAAAACATAGGGTGTCTGGAGTCAATATGTGGGGCTAAGATCGTTTTCAGAAACTTTACTGGCATGCTAATAGCTGCGTTAGACTGTACATAACCATGTTAGGGCAATTGGATGTGGAAGCATCCTGAATCCGTCAAAACAGACATAGCAGCTGACAGCGTGTGGAAATCAATCACTTGATCTCTTTGCTCAAGCGTTGTGTGAACTGTGCGTTTTAATAGAAGTAGGTTTGAGCTCCTGAACCATGATGTGTGTCCATATCCAAATTAAAAATAAATGCAACAGACTGCCATCTCCTAATTAGTTCAACAAACGCTTTTGCTAATGAAATGACAGAGACAATTTTAATCCTCTAGATTTAAGAATTCCTGACTGTGTGCCAGAGGAGGATATAGTAGTAGCAAAAGTGCTTAAGCATTTATGTAGCATGCCGTATCATTGGATCTGCAAGTATTTAGAGAGGCAAGCAAGTATCTTTGTGATCGTTGCAAAAGTCAGAACCACCATTCTGATATTGGGTAAGGTAAGGGAACAAAATTACCCTGGGAAGAATAGTCAGGTTGAAGTTCTAACTCATAGCATAGCTTTTCAGTGAAGGCTGTGGAGGAGCTGACATCCCACAAGTAACAGTGTGTCACGGCCTCTTTCAAATCAGCATGAAAGCCTAAGAAGTTTATGCTAAAATTCTTCCCTGAACAGTTCCAACTAGCCACGAGTTCTTGTTACAGAGGCTTATACAGCGGTTGTGTATCTTTTAAAAGGTTTAGAAAAGTCACCACAAAATGCATGCTTATAAAAATGGGGGGAGGGAGCATGTAATGAGAATTACAAACAGAAGTGATTTGGCTTTCTTCTCCTAGGGCTGTTATTCTGCTGAGACTCAGGAATCAGACACTGAACCTTACTAAAGTATCAGCGAAGTGGGGTAGTGAGCTTCCTGTGCCAAAAATAAGCATGAAGTAGAAAGGCTACATACAGATTAGGAAGATCAAAATAATGTAAATATACATACACTCTGCTGTCAGTAACATAGAAGAGGTTTAAAAAAAAGGCAAAGATTTGTTGTGCGAGGAATCGCCAGTGTCATGTTAAACTGGAGAAGAATTTGGCTCATATTTAATGTCACATCACTCATTTAGAGTCCTAAAAATAGTGTTTATAATAAAACCCCTGACACAGCCATGGCTAGCATAATTCAGATGGTCTCTTTCCCTTTTTAATTTGCGAACAAAGCTCCCTCTTTGAAGAAAAGTATTTGTTTACAGTTGTTTATCAGAGCAGGAAATGGATCAATTAGATGTAACTTTTTAAGTTAATTGACTGCCACTACTAAAACCACCTGACATCATTCTGGTGCCAGCAATGCCAGATGAGAAATCTCATCATTGTTGCTGTGGGAAAGGCAAGGACATGATGGGAAATGTTATTCTTGGCACTCAGAAGATTAAAAATTTTAAATATTTATAGAGTCTTATCCAAACTACTGATTGGTTATTAGTGCCTCGAATTGAGGCAGGGATGTGTGAATCCCTAGAGCTTTGTGACCATATCCCATCTGAATGAATCTGAACCATTAACAGGGAATTGGCACTCTAAATCTTCCTCTAGCTATATCCTTCTTTCTACCCTGCTCTGCCCTTGAATTTATTTCTTTCTCTTGGGTCGTTTCATTAATGATCTAGAATGTAATAACAGCACAAAGGACAGTTTTTGAATCCTCCCTCTTTGAAATACTTGATTTCAGAGCTTTTTTTTTTTTTTTTTTTAAACTGCTGCACAGGTTTATAATCCTTTTTATCTATGTAATAGCTGAATGACTTCATTAGCATGATGCTACCTTGTTGCTCTACTGAGTTTAGCAATCTTTTCTGCTTCAACAATAATTCCTTGCTGATTTATGAATTTTTGGAGAGGTGAAGTTAACAAATATTTTGGAGTATTTCTTTCTGGCAAATTCCTGGACCATTTGGAGACTCAGTAAAGCTATTGGATGTATTTTTTGGAGTTGCAAACCCACGTTTTTCCTGTCAGTTACCAAATAGCTACAGCTTTTGACAACTGTAATGAGGCCTTTGATAATACTTACGCTGCCTGTAGCAAATGGGCTTATTGTGGGAGCCAGAAACCCTTTCAGAAAGCCTCAATTTCTGATCTGAGAGAAGCAGGATAGCACAACCTATAGCTAGAAAAAGCCTCATATTTCACCTAACCTGGAGCCTCACAGGAGGACCCCTTGAATCTACAAACACCGTTGAAACTATTTGGTGCGGCTAACATTTTTCAGCTACTTTGAAAAACTAATAAAATCTTTTGCTCTGATATTATTTCCATGTTGCTGTAAAGCCTAAGGTAAAACAGTAAAAGAGAGTGAATGAGCTTGGGGCATACTTTAAGGGAAGAACAGGTAAGAAAACTCTTCAGGTCAAACAGTAATCTTACTTAAAAATAAGTATCAAATTTGATAGGCTTGTGAGCCTAAGGCAAGCTTAATTAAACTTAAAGGAAAGCAAAAATAAGCATTTCAAATGCTGTTTTGGTTCTCATAAACCTGAGTAAGCCAAAATCTGGATTATTCAATTATATATGGCTATGGGATTTGTTCTGTGAGCATTTTCCCGCTTAGCCCAGATTTTCAGCATCCTTCTCTTCCTGCCTGTGTGTGTTTGGCTGTTTTCAAAAGAGGAGAGGAAGGGACTTCAGGATTTGATTTAGAGACTCGGTGTGCTCCAAGTTAGCTATTTTGGTGTCAGGCTGGTTGTGGTTATGCTGGAAAGTGTGTTTGCAAGGAGGAGGTGATGCATTGATAGTGCTTTGGATGCTCACCACAAGCTCTCTCTCTGCAGCTATGCTCTCTTCTGTGTCTTGGGAAATGGAGTAGCCACCTGGGAAGGATTGTGAAGCCTCAGTTTACAGAGCAAGTTCATTAGGAAGGTGCAAGCTGGCTACACCATGGGTTTTGTGGTCTGAAAGCTTGTCACTTTTGAAGGAGTTCAACATGAGAGCCTGGCAGTGTTTGCTTTCCTGTGGTAAAATAGTCTGTGAACCGCTCTGCATAACTAATGTCTGCATTGAGGTACCTTTCTCCCTTTTATTTCTTAATTGAAGCACACATTGCTTCATCATCAGTTTAGCTTACTTTATTTGTCTGTTACGCAAAACTAAAAGCTTTGAAGATCTCCTGTAATGGTTTTATATAACACAGGCAGCTACCTAGCCTGGCTGTGAGACAAGTTAGTCACATCCCAGCTCTTACATGCCTAGTCCTTAGTTTTTCCATTGTTTGAGAGTGAAGGAGAAAGAAATAGATGATCACCATTTGGAGATAATGGGGCTATTCACTATAATGTGTGTCAAGTATCCATGCAGAAGACCTTATATATGCTACGTGGATTAGAAGAAACAGCTCAGGTATTTTTTTCAATGTCTGTCTTTGGAAACAAGTGGCCTTTAGTAATGGTTGGTGGCTAGCCCAGAGAACCCTCAACTCTGTTCACCTTCACAGGTCAGCTTTTCCAGCACACTAGGACTCTCTGAGTGTTGTCACCTGAAGGACAAATATAAGATCACCAAATTTAATGAACGTAATGAAAGAGTGGGTTCTAGAAGGAAGTGTAGGAAGCAAGGGGGATCAATAGGTAACTTGGAGACATGACGATAAGAAGATGGATAGGGATCAGTGTAGCTTCAACGAGATGGACCACTCACTGTTCTGCATCCTCTCAGTCTCGCCCAGTTGCTTGCATCAATGTTGTTTTTTTTCCTGACATTCTCATTATCACCTTTATTTGCAGACCCCAGACAACGCAATCTAAATTATGTGTATTTGGTCCGGATACAGGCATATAACCCACTTCCTTGACAGTGATGATGCCCAGTAGTGGATGGTTAGGAAGAGTGTAAGAATAGAAAAGAATATAATGATATTTCTGTGATTCCCTCTCAGCTGCAAGCAGCTTAGGGATTTCAATACCCAGAATCAATATATTTGTGTTTATTAAATGTCAATGGGTTTTTCTTGCAGGAAGCTGTGTAATGTTAAGTTTAAGATAAGATTTTAAAATCATATAACCCTCTCAGGTCTACAACATCCCAAAGGAATCCTACACAATACATGTGAAAGCATATTACCTATAACTGCTTTTGAACCTTGTGCCTACTGTCTGATCTTATGTCCCCCTATTCTTATACTAGAAGAAGAAAGGAGCAATTATTCTGCATCCACATTTTCTGCCATTCTTGTCTTCATAGGTTTTTATAGTCTCTCTTCCCCTTTTTTCCAGAAATGGAATGTCATCACATTACCTGTTACTCAGTGAAACCATGCCGTATTCTGATTATTTCTACCTTTTCATTCAACCTTTTGTAGTGCTCCTGTGTTCGTTTTTGAATGGAGGGAGAATGTAGATGAAGCACAGCAGCAGAATATTCTGTTTTTCTTCATCCTGTTACTGTTAAGTCCTAATACTCATTTGCTGTCTTTGGACCACTGATTAAGAAGATCGCATTCCTTAGGCCTTCAGCTGTTACTACTATCACTTTTCCTTATGTCTATCAGTCTTCACTTAAGGACATTGAATTTTATTTTATTGCCCATAAAGTCCTTTTGCCATTCGTTCTTGTTAACTTGTATTATTATATATACTCTTCAAGGGAGATGGTATCCTATCAAACTGATGCCTTGCTATTCACCTGTTTTGTGGACTATCTGTGAATTATAGATTGGCACAAATTGTAGCACAGATGCCTGTAGGACTCTGCTGCTGATCTCCATTAAGACCACTGCCTTTTAGCCCTGCTTGTCATTTTGTGTTACCTAACTTATTACTCAACTGTGCAAAGACCTTCTCTCATCCAGTGGGACCTTAGTTGCTAAGGCTCTGATAATGTCTCAATAAAGCTGGACCAAGAAGAATTTGGAAATCTGAATAAACAAAGGTTGTTGGGTGGAGAAAGTCTGTTTGACTTGGGCAAAGAGACTCTTTGGGCTGCTTGTTGTGCCATGCCCAGGATTTTTCTAGTTCTCCTCTGGTGTAGGCACAGCAACAGGGTCATGGGTGCCTCTGTGGAGGCACTTGCTGTCCCTGGCATCCTTCCTCCCAAGGGAATCACGTAGAGCTGGCTTCATCTGCCTTTGGCCCAGAACTGCTGTGTGATGTAGGGAGAGTTGCTTAATTGCTACGTTCATTTTCCATATTTATAGTATGGGAAAATAAAACTTTCTATCTCACAGGCATAGTGTAGAGTGCAAATTAGTAAGCAGCATACTTCTTGCTGGAGAGCCTTGGATAGAAAGAAGCTGAGAAATGCAAAATATTGCAAATATTTGATCTAGTTGTACTTGAACATTAGTGTGGCCTATGCTCCAAAGTCATTTAAGAGTTTTTGCAAAATCCCACAATAGTCACAGCAGTAATAACTAACTTGTTAGCGAGCAGCCTGCTGTGTGACTGCTGGTCAGGTGTGTGTGCAGGGAAGCAGGGAAGAGCCCCCACAGGTTGCCTGGGTAGGCCTCCACAATCCCAAAGGCAAAAAACATTGATTTAAATGAAGAAGTTTGTTGGTAAGCTTTTACAAAAGTTCCTGTTGTTCCTGACATTCAAAACCTGAAAGACTTTGGCATTTTAGCTTTCTGGTGTCACTTAAATGGCTTTGGAAAATCTCCATACCTTTACTATTTTAATGTTAATTGCAAAGTTACTCTTTTTCCATTTAGTGTGCCTTGTGTGCTTTAAGCAGTGTATCACTGTCCACCTTTTTCACTAGCCATGCAGAAGCTATTTTAAAAGTTGTTCATGATGATATGCTGCTGACGTGATTTTCAAGTGTAATGCTAGAGGAGTGTTTCTTCTCGAGCTACACAACATGCCATTGTAGGGCTTTTGCACCCAGGAGAAAATAAAACGGGTCAAAATAGCAAAATAGGTCAAACCTCAGTAAGACTAGTATCTATTTTAAGTGGAAGATGAGAAATGAAATAGTAACTGTTAGTACTAAAATGAGAAATAGTGCTGTTTGTGTATTCAATTGGTCCGAGTTTGTAATGGGGCTTTGAATTCTGCTGTTGCCAGATCTTGTGCTGCTGCTGTCAATCACTTTATTTTTTTTCTTTTTTCCCTTTCTTGAAAGGCTCACGGCAAATTTATTTTGGATAGTTTCTTAACAGGTGTTTCCTTGACGTTGCGAATGCTTTAAATGAGAACCGTGCTTTATGTCCGGAGCTCTCAGCTGAAATCACATGGCGGTCTGACACAGGCCCTCGCGTGTTTACTCATCTGCGCCCGCGCTGACAGCAGATCCTCGCCGATTCCCACAGTTGGCCTCGGCTGGACAGGGAGCAGATGTTGGGGATTACGGGGAAGGATTCGGAGGGGCTTTAGGCCTGTGCAGTTGCGGAAGTAATTCATTGTGGAGACGCAGACAGGGCCCGCCGCACCCGCGCTGAGGAGTTTGCTGGAATAGGTCTCGGTGGATTTCAATATCCAAATCAAAAACAAATGTTTTCCTGGTACCTTTTAATTAAAGGGAAAGCATAAATCAATATAATAAAGTCAATGCACCAAGTGGTGTCGCATTTCTGCAGCCTTCTTTCTAACAGAGAAGTTGGTGATGTAGTAGTAGTGCCTCGCTCACTCCTGAGGCAGAGGCCTCAGGGTCTCCATGGTGGTGCATGGCATGGAGGGGGTGAAGCTGTGTGGCCTGGCCTGGCACTGGGCTCTCAGGAGAGCCTCTTCACCTCAAACTAGAGCTTGTGGCCTTCTCATTTTGCAGATGTTTTACAAATCAGAGATCGTTTCCTGTGGGACAACTTTGTCTTCATCTGTTCCGTCTGTCTCTGACTCTTCTGTTTTGAATATTGTATGCTCAGAAATCTGCCATCTATGGAAAAATGGTGGCAAGAGATGACCAAGACTGAGTGGTGGAGATGATTTGTCACGTCAGTAGGTGTCCCCTGCAGACATCGAACATAGCACAATTTGCCTGTGAGGCTCATCAGGCATCTCTGTAGGCCGGAGAAGGTAACTCTTGGCTGCAGTTCATGTATTTATAGGTTCAGAGCAGACAGCTGTAGCTGTGTTTTACTATGTGATGTGGAAAAGAGAATTTATGTAAATGACTACTCTTCTCTATTGTGCTGTTGTTACGAAGATTTTGGTGAAGGGTGAAAGGAATAAGGGAGAGACAGGATGCAGATCTAGGTTTTGGCAAAGGTCTGGTGGGAATGAGTGCAAATATACTTCATACGTGATAATACAAGAAACAAAGATATGGTGGCTGTAGGAGGAGGTCATATGTGCTTAAGCCATGAAGTAAATTGCTCCAGGAATGAAAACCAAGGTTTTATGGGAAGTGGTACCCATTTGTGGTAAGACTCCATTGATCTGAGCTGAATTGCAGTCATGCTGGAATAACCCAAGTCTGTAGGGCCTTCAAGAGAGACAGTGTGACAGTAAAGAAAACTCAGAGCTAACTGTGTTTGGAATGTGTTTTAAGAAGAGCCATTGAATACAGTAGATGAGTGAAGATAAAATCCTAGGTCAATATGTAGTCACAGAGCTAATAAACGACTCTTTCTGGAGAAATGCAGTGTGGGGAAGTAATGGCTTATCTGATGCAAGTCTGCATTGATATAACAGATTAAAAACAGACAAAAGATCTATAAAATTAAATTTACAGGATGTAGTTTTGCAGAGCTCTCTCAGTGGAAGTGAAATGCTTTCAGCTACTATTGGCTTCAGTAAGAAGTCAGCCTGCTCAATGATTTATAAACCTAGACCCCGATTTGAAAAACGGGGAGAGATCTGCTCTGTTACTGGCCTAGTAGTTACTAGAGCTAATTCAGGCTATATTGTTATCAGGCATTTTCTGGAACTCCTGAGCTATTGAGAAATCTCCAAGATGTAAGACACAGGGGACAGTGGTATCCCAGTGAACTCCATCTCGGACTATATCAGGAAATAAGTTAAAATATCAGAAAACACAGCACTTTCCATCCATGGGTCCTAGTGCTGTAGCTCACTGCAGGCAACAAACCACGTGCAGAGTCATGGTACTTTCTGACATGCTGCCTGCAAGCTCAGGTGTCTGCGTGCCCCATCTAAATTGCTGGATCAGGGCTCTGGAGAATAGCAGTCATGCTAAAATCAACTTATTCTCCAAATGTGTGGACAAGGTGAAGAATCTAATTTTAACTAATGCTGATGAAAGCTTTGCCACTGACCATTCCAGATCTTTGCTATGTATGTGCTGGAGAACTTGGGGTTTGGAGAACTGGAGGTTTGGTCAACAGCTTCACTTGGAAGACCAAATTATTTAAATCATCCAGACAAATGGATAGATGCCTAATTATACTTATCTGAAATATTTAAATTTGTAGCTGAGTTAATGTTAATGAGCTAAGTTTTCTTTCTTAATCCACCTTTTTGAGGCGGTGTGCAAAGGCACAAAAATGTTTGGCACAAAGTGGCAAAACAAATAGAAGAGGAATAAACAGACTTCAAAGATTATTTTTAAAAATGTGTGTAAAACAATCACGTGAGATGGAGGACGTGTTATTTGGTGCTAGCATAAAAAGCTTTCTTTTTTTTTTTCCCCCGAATAGTACTTGAACACTTGTTTAAAAAATTATTTTCAAAACACTCAGTGGGATAAACCATTTTCTGCTTTTCCTCTGAGGTTAGGACACGTGCCCAAATTCATACCATGAAACCGTGTTAGAGGTGGAATAACACTAGAGTTCCTGTAAGTGATCTTTTTGGTGCATTTGGTAGATCATCTTTTTGCTCAGAGATGCTGCTTTGCTAGTACTGGGGAGGCGGGCATATCTTGAAACAAATGCATTTTGTGCAAGGAAGCCAGTGTTGGTGCAGTAGCACAGTTGGAAAATTTCAATGCACAAAGCCAGGAAATGTGAAGGTTGTGACTCTCTTTTTGTAGGTGTAACTTGGCAGGTAGTACAAATATCTTATATCTTCATTGGCAAGCGATGGCTTCTGTTAAACATAATTATTCCCTTGGAGTTTTAAATTCAAAGGTGGGTTCTGTAAAATTTAATTTTTTCCCCTGCAGCTTTCATGATAAAGGCACGGTTATTAAATAAGGGCAGCTACTATACAAGAGTGGTTACTATTAAAGCCTGCACAGAAAAAGTTATAGGCACCAAACAAGAGTGGTTATATGCTGAACATGACTTCAAAAAGAAGAAATGTATTGTAAGGTATAAATTTATTTTTTATATGCAGAGTAAAAGTTTGTACTGAAGTGCATGAAACAGTGAAAAAGACAGACTGTTTCGTGGTCAGGTCTATCAAAATCACTGTTTCAGATTTACATTAAATACAGGCATAAATACAAAGAATATTATTTGAGGGAGAAGGAAAGGAACTGCAAATACTCCAAAAAATAAAGAATAAAAATGTGTAGGAGTGACTTGGCTTCACACTGGGAAGCACACTTTGATACAGATTTCACTTGGGCTCAGTGAAATTACAGGAGCCTGGCAGGTCTCTCTACACATCATCCTCAAGCATGAGTTCATCTTAAACTGCAATAAAAGAAGCTTATGTTGTGTTGCACAGCTATCTAATTGGAAGCATCTAAGAAAACTAAGCCTATATTATGATTCAGGATAATATCATGCCTGACTCAGGCAAGAGAAAGTAAACCTTGAATGCCATCCTCAGTATCCTCTGCACCAGTTTTTGTTTTCTTTTTCTTCAAGGTGTTCAGGGTCCACAAGAATTCACATTAAGGAAGGAATGACTTTTATTCAGTAACTTTTAATTTGTGCTGGAGAGCTCAGACTTATACAGAATTATTTTTTTTTAGTATTTTTTTAACCAGGAAGAATAATTAGCCCCTAGTACCATTTACCTAGATTTACTGAGGTATTTCATCCACTTCGAGGAGAAGGTTCTTTTGTTAATGAGATCTGTGCTCTCTAATAAAATTTCAGCAATCCACTGATATCGATTTATGTGGAACGTGATTTTACTACGAATTTTTAACCAAGATGTTTCTCCAAATAACTCTGAAGAAACATTCATTTACATTATTTCTTTAGCTTAATATAACCAATCATGAAAAAAGAAATGATAGGCTGCATGAAACTGCATCAGAGTTTATGCTGCCAGTGAACCATAAAATCAAATTAAAACACCATCTGATTAATTTCCTTAATTCTCTACTATCAGAGTCATAAAGGAAAGTAACATGGGCAGGCTCCTTGTTTAATTGGTAGTGTTGTATACTAATTAAGTAATGAGATATAGTAACTTTTCTCAGGCAAGGCTGCGTATGTAGCCTATGTTTTAATTGACACAAAACAGCTTATTAACACCTTTTGGGACATGTTTGCCCAATAATATTCATGGGAATTTCATTTATGTATCAAATATTATTTTCTGTAAATTACATTAAAAAGTAGAACTAAAAAAAAGTTGTATTCCTTCATTATGGAAAATAGTTCCCAGATGGAAGAGAGTAGAAGATCTGAGGGTTTCACTGTGCTCATAGGGTGTTTTAACTCTAGCTTCTCCAAAATGGTGAGAGTATTTGTGAAAGTTTTGGTATTGTATCACCAGCTCCTGGAATTTTCTAACTGTGAAAGGACGGTTGCTCAAACAAGCAATTTGTTGTTGTTGCGGTTGTATTTTCTGGGGTTTCTGTGCTTTAGCCTGTATTTTCATACTTTCTTTTAACCATCACAGCTAACAACTTTTTTTCTGATGCCTGTATATCAAAATATCCTGGCCTTTAGTAGGAGCACCAAATTTTGTGATGGTGTTGGCCTTTTTCTTTTTCTTCCTATCCTAGTACTTCTCCTATCCTCCCTCCGTACTTTTATCTTCAGGCTTTAAATTAAAACTACCAATAAACTTGATCACTATGGCATGAAAGCTAGACAGTAGATAGGCTTCTTCTTCTAGTCTTCCAGGTGGTTTCAGGTATGACTGGCAAAATTAAGAAAAAGGGGTAAAATATCTGAGAGAAGTATCTGATTTTCCTTTGCTCCTTTTACAGCTCTCAGGGGGAAGTGGCTGTATGAGTGGAGACTGGGAGAGGGGGGAAATAGGTTTGAGACTGGACCAATGTGTCATTGTGTTAAATCCAGCCAGCCAGTGAGGTCATTGTTTTCATCTGAGTCATTTCAGAACGAGAACTCTTACATTATGGAAAACATTGCACATCTCTATTTCAGCCATGGAAACATCCAGCCAACCTTTCAGTAGTAGAGCTCCGCTGATTGCATTCGAGGTACTCCTGGCTCCCAGTGGTGTAAGAAGGAGGGGAAATCAAATTCTTTTGCCTCGTTTTTAACACTTTGCCACTAACCCAAAGGGGGTTATTCTTTAGGCACGCTTCCAGCCGAGATGCTTGTTGAGGAGGGAGTTGGTAAATCTGTTGATCACACCTGTCAGCCCTGAATCTAGTAAATCTGTCCAGCCTGGAGCTGGCTACAGTTATACTGGGGGCTGGGGGGGGTTGTTAAGCACCGACTCATGTTGAGGCTAGATTATGTTCCAACGTGCAGAGGGAAAATCCTTGAGACTGCATTCTTGGATATTGATTATATTTCATACTCAGGCTCCGGTAGGCTCAGTCTCTGCATAGTACGATTTAATTGAGGGGCTTGGGCAATCTGCCCAGCTCTGCAATTGATTTGTGTGACCATGAGCAAACCATGTCATCTCTCTGCACTTGATTTTTAATGTGTATGGTCTTTAAAGTGGGTCTGCTATTTGTAGCACTTTAAGGATCTTGCTTAATAATTACAACGTGATTTTTGTATTTTATATAACTGCATGTGGTAGAGATGCTGCTCATTCCACATGAGCTAATAGGAATAGTAAAATGTTTTGTCTGAACCTAACAATTGCTCTTCTATCATTTAAGTGGGAGACAGCCATTGCTACTTTGTGCCTTCAGAATAATTTATGAAAATGACACTTTCTCCCAGCTGTTTGCATGGCATGTGCTTACAGTGTTAACATGTGGCAAGTCCTGTGTCTCCTTAAGATCAATTCAGCCACTTGATGGATAAACATTTAATATTTTTGCCCTTTCAAGATGAAGTCTTTTGAAAAAAGAAAACTAACCGGTGCTGGCAGTGAAATGTTCAGTCTTGAGAGGATCCAAAACATGGAGAGACCTCATGGTACAGTTCTCCAAGGGAAAGCATGTTTGGACAGGGGTCCTCAACCTGTATAAATGCATCAGTTGTTTGCAGGAGAGTTTGCACAGTGATACTGTTCATAATCTGTGATAGTTTTTTGATTTGTTTTGTTTCGTTTCTCTATACATGGGATCTGTTCCTGCTCCCACTGAAGATAAGCTTCACATTTATTCATGGAAAGCATTAAAAAAAAATGTCTGTGCAGTTGACTACCTGAAGGTGAGCTTGGCTGCCTGCTCGTGATTGCACTGCCTCCTGCACTGGCTGCAAAGGCAATGAAATGGGAGCAGTAGAGCCAACACTTACAGAGTTGTACCTGCAACTCTCATCAGCTGGATCCTTCAGTGCCATAGGTGTCTGGATCAGTAACATCTTAGTGATGTCAGTGACCATTTCTCGTGCCATTATCGTGGTATGTGAACCCCTCACGATCATCACCTGGCCCTTCTCTCCCCATCTCCTCCTTTGCCAAGTGCTGCCAAAGGCAGAGCAGTGCCATCACCCACGTTTGACTAGTGAGGACCAAAGTGATCCGACTGTCACCATGCAGGTGCCCAGCTGACAGCAGACTGGATTTGGATCTCTGGTGCGATGCTGGCATTTGAATGAATATGAAACCAAAATTGAGTGGCTTATTGGATCCTTATCCATGCCATGTGGAGACGGTTATGAACAGGATCCAGGCACGCTTTCAGTAATAATTTTTGTGGCACTGTAAATACAAAGCCAGCTGTTTTCACAGTGAACTTATGCTTTTGCTGTCTGTTTTAATCAGAACTAGGATGCATGGGCATACAAGGAAATGAAGCAATAAAAAGCTTTTATTATTCATAATGTGAAATGAAATTTTATCTTACTTGAACAACCTAAGGTGGATGAGATCCTCGTTTGGTTTGTCTGAACCCTCTACTGGTCCCCAGTTGTTGCCCGGCCATGCTGTGAGTACCAAAGCAGTCTGAACGCCTTCCCACACCTGAGCTCTTCCTGGCAGTATTCTCCTGGCTGGAAGGAGTTGTTGAAATTAGTGGCACCACCTATTGGCAGAGAAGTAAAAGTATGAATAATGCTTCTTTGCGTAGTAAAAAATGGAGAAAATAGATTGAAATGTATTCTGTATTGCAATGTAAGGTTTGTTTTGAACAACCTGTTTGCTTACTTGGTATCCTTATGTAGTCCTTGGTTTAAAAAACAGTCACTTAGTCTGTGCTTTCTAAAATAATAGTGGTATAGAAGAGATCTTCCTAGTTGTTCTTACCAGCCGGTACTATCACTTTTATTATTGTTGGATTTGAAGAAGATTTTAAAAGGTACCCACCCTTAAGGAGCAAGTTTACAACTGGTTAGAGGTATTATTTGCTAAATGATTTGCTTGTCAGCCGAAATAACCAGAGCTAAACTTTTTCTTTCTTTTCTTGTTCTTTTATTTTAGCAAATGTTACCATCCCCTGAAACGAGCTGTTGTACTGTGGCAGCCTCAGCAGTGCTTGGGCTACTGAAGGCAGCAGTTGAAGCTGCGGGGTCTCCAGCAGGAGGACAGGCATTAGTATCGAGTGTTGGGGGGGCGCCGTGTGATAAATGGCTTCTGGTAGTTGCCTTCGGATGTGCTAGGCACTGATGTTTACACCAGCGGACAGGCTAAAAATGACTTCGTTGCGTATCATGGGGCCTGTGTAATGACAGAAGTGGTCAAATTTCGAATGTGTTTAAAAAACAAACTTCAGCGTGACCTTCCTTTAAAAAAAAAAAAAAAGAAAAAGGTGGTGGTTCCTCTTTAGCGGCTCTGCTTTTCTTATCTGGAGGAGATAACTGATGGTTGAAGGATGTTGCTGTTTGGGGCTGGGCATGGATGGGCTGCGTTCCCTGAAGATGTATTGCAGGGCGGTCGTCACTGCTGTCGTGAGCAGCTGAGCAGCTGCAGTGGAACACGAGAAGGGCTGTGAAGGCTTTGATGCGATATGTAGGTGTCCTTACTATAGCTTCTGTTCATAGCCCGGTTAGAGAACATCCCAAAAATGCTGGCTATGGATGTGCCCACACCACGTTAGGGGGTTTCCAGGGGATCCTCTGCTGAGGAGCTCCTGTTGGGCAAGGGGGTGGCGTAACCCTGCCAGAGGGGAGGCAGAGCTCAGGTCTGTGCCTGCAAGGCAAACCAGTTCACTGCCAGGCAGCTTAGCAGACATATAACTGCAGGAGGAAACGAAGTGAGCAGGGAAGGAACCTTCCAGATGAGCTCAGGAATGGAGAAAAACTTGGAGCAGGTTGTGTGGAAAAAGGCTTGCCGGTAGCACCGTGAGTGGCTGCAGAGGGTGAGCTGAGATGAATGGTTTTACTGTTGCGGTGCAGTTTGCCGACAGGCTAACGCTGAAGTAAAATGCATAGCTGCAGGCAAAAAGTACTTGGCTTCTTCTTTAGTGCAGAGAGCTTAACGTGTGAAATAGCCAAGCTCGTAGCTATTGACTGAGTTGACAACATTATAATAAAAAAAAGGCATTTAAACTTCTACTGAACGCATACTTGGATTGTTCTGCGCATTAAAAGTGCCTTGAGTTTCTTTCCGATAAAAGGCAAATGTGAAATATTTTTGCTTCTAGTACCAGAAAATGCATATAGGATATGATGGGCCCTTTTTTAGCCTTCGTTAGCACAAGCAGTGGAAGGATGGTCAGTGGAAGTGCTGATGTGATTAAACTGCTAGCGTTTTCAGGGTCACAGCCAAGGAAAAGCAAAGCACGAGTATAAATCTCATCATACTTTGCCACTGTGTTATTACAGTTCAGTCCTTTGGCTAACAATGAAGTTAAGATTTCCCTCTAATTCCTGCCCATCCTTTTCTTTAAGTAAGCATATATCAAAACTGACTGCGCGCTTCTGGCATTCTCATGTGAAAGTAGGCATGAGGGATCACAAATAACTGCGAGCTGATTCTCAGACTGGAATTTGTTTGCTTACTGTCCGTGTGGGTGGCAAAATGTCCATAAATGTTTTAGCACAGTCTAGTTTGCTCTTGGTTTCAGTACAAGATTTACCACTGATCTGTCAGTCCAGCAGCAGCGTGGAGGGTTGCACATTCAGAAGTGGAAAATGTTTTTGGAAGTAGTCAGTACTTAGCGATCCGAGGGCAGGTTGCTGCTAGCTGAATATGACTGGTCTGAGAGGTGGACAACTCGAAATGGGGAACAACATGGGGAGAAGATGCTGGGTGCTGCGGGTGACATCCTGGCAATGCAGCGTGATGGCTGTCCTCAGTTCTCAAGATCCGCTGTATGGTGGTGTGTCCTTCTCTTGAGATCAACCCTCTTTGTCTTAACAAAGCGTGTAATTAATCACTTTGTCTTCACAGCATATTTCGAAGGCTTGGAGGCATTTCATTCAGTTTCACATCCTGTAGTTCAGCCTTGTGTTTATCTGTAAAATTCCCTGATGCTCCCACAGTGTGGGCTGCTCTTCTGTTGTGTGCTACAAGTGTGGCACAGCTGAACCAGCCACACCTGCATTTCACCTGTGCATCAGCTGCTTCGTCTCTGTGTCCATGGGTATGTGCCTTGTGTCCATGGGTACGTGCCTCCGGGCCTTTGGCTGCATCACACAAACATTTTTGGTACACTTGTGCATTGTACGTGGCATACAAGCTACTGAGAAGTCAAGATTTTGGGGGAGGGATATGGCAGTATCCACCGGCAAGACTGGGAATGCTGTTGACACCCTGCAGCTCATGTTCCAGTCGTGTGCTGCACGTGATTTGTTACAATAGAAAAATATTACTTCTGGTGTAGTAGAGAACTTAAATGATTCTTATGGGACGCGTGTGTATGCACACACTCATGCAAGAGGTGGTGAGGTTGTTTCCAGTCTTCTGTGTAGCAAACCGGCTCTTACCATTAATTTGTCTTTAAAAGGTCCTGAAGAGACCTCTATATAAATGACCTAAAATAGCATTTCTGTAAATAGTGCCGTGTTTCAGCTTTGTTCCGCAACTGTATCTGTATGCTGGGACCTGCAGGGTTTCTGGATGTGTTCCTTCTCAAATCCTACCAAGCTTTTTCTGCAAGCATTACAACAATGAAAGAAATGCAAATATAAACTTTGAGCTCTTTGTTTGTAAAAATCCATTTGCAGGGAGAAGAGTGAATCTTTCCCACCCTGGGTCTCGGCAGTAATTTGAGCAGGAAGTACTGTGTTTAAGTGCAATGTGACTGAAACATTTTAATGAGACATCCATTTTTTTTCCATGTCAGTTTGACGCTGCTCAGAGATCTGGAGCAGCGGGGTAAAAAGAAAGTAAGCAAAGGGCGGAAAAGGTAGTCAGAATTACACGCTAAACACTTATGGTGCAGTTCTCCACGAATGAAACTATATTCTGCCTGGATCCACAAGTTGGTATCAGTGAAGGATATAGTTGAAACATAACGTGAAACATTACATGGATAACATAACATTAACATAACATAAATTCTAGGGAATATGGGATCATAAGGAATGATCCTAGTGAGAAATGCTGTTGTTGTTCCTCAGTCATAGGCCTAATTTCTATTAAGAGTTGATGAGACTTCCCCCTTCTCTCTTGCCCCCACAGATTGCAACATCATCCAGATCACGGATGCAGTACCTGTTTGAAGCCATCACTCCACCTTTTCCTTGAAAACAACCACTTAATGTGTGATGGCTTGAAAATGCTCACAATTTGTTTTTGTTTTTTTTCATAGGCTGGAATGGTGCTGAGATGTGGATACTTCTGGTTTGGCTTGTTTCTTGTGCCCACTGCGTGCCTTGTTAAAGATGTGGCATGGACAGCGTAAGTCCCGAACCAGTCTTCTCCATGTTGTGGCAATTATTCTGCATGCACATGTTGTCTAGTTCATTCTGTGCCATTCTGTAAAGAACTGTGAAGCCTTCTAATGAATACAAAATGGTGATACTCATTTGGAAGACCTCTGAGCAAAGTTAAGTGGGAGCCTTTTCTCACCTGCCAATTCAATGAACAATGTGAGGGAATAAGTCTTGAATCTGAAGGAGGCAGCTTTCCTTTTAGTAATTAAGATTTCTATGTAGATTATATGCATTGTCTACCGTATAGGTAAAGGCAAATTTAATTTAGACCTGAGATCTCTTATTCCTAAAGGGGAGCCAATAATTTGTTCAGTTAGATTAAGTTTAGGTGGGGAGACAAAAAAAAAAGGGGGGGGGGGGGGTTCTCCACTCCATACCTTGTAAGCTCCCAGTTTGTCATCTGCTTTTTCGGTTCACCTAACTGGGTCTTCTAAGATTCAGCTGTGAAGAGAGCAGTACTCACTGGACTCTACAGTGAGTCTTAGTGATTCCTTCCCCACCTGGAGAGGAAGAACAAGCCTTGTGAAATACAACCCTGTGTAATTCCCGAAGCCTCTCAAAACTTTGTAGTTTTAAACTATTGCAGAAATTAAGCAATTTCAAGAATTTTTATTTAAAGGGAGGCAACTTATACCTTCTCTACCATTGGAATTTGAAATGCACAAGTGTCCTTTTCAGATAGAATTGTCGGTGTTTTGTTTAGATTGTTTTCTAAATGTCTTAAGCATTCATCCTTTCCCTTGGAAGGCTGCGTTACAACCAAGATTTTTTCTTTATGGCAATGGTTTTCTTTAGCCTAAAGAAATTATTTTCTTGGTTTCTGAGTGACTAGAAATTCCCATTGCATTAGAAGAGTGGCAAAGAAAGCATTGCCCTTGCTCTCTTAACCATGGGCAGTGCTATGCTTCATAACCTCGTAGAAGGAGGACCCAGGCCATTCCAACTCAGGCAAAATCAGAGATCCCAGCTGCTGTGAAGAGGGAATATAGGCTAGCATGTCACTTGTCATGAAGGCCCGAAGTGAAAGCTTGATAATATGTAACGCTTAGCTCCAGGAATGAACTGTCAATTAGCCAAGGAAGATCCCTCTTTTAGGGAGAAATACAGCAAATACTGATAAAAACAGAATGTTTGCCAAACACAGGTACATTTCAAATGTCAGCATAAAAGGGTAAGTCAAGTAACAGGCATACATCTGAAAATCTTTTTTTCTTCCTTTGGGGCTGATAGCACAGTTAAATTAAACTACTAGTAGGCAAATCTACCCATCAGTAAATACTTCTTACATGCTTTCCCATTTTCTTCCTGAGGTTAATTTTCATGAGCTACAGAGCTAAAATTAAAACTAGATATCATCATGTAAAATTTCTGTAAAGGCCAAACTCTGATTTAATGGTCTAGCACACTAGGGTTTGTTTGTTTGTTTGTTTTTGTTGCATTCATTAAGCTTCTTCAATTGAAAATCATTTTAAAAACTCTAAAGCTGAGGCCAAAATATTTGAATTTGGATATGTAATTTAGCTGTGTCACTGAACTGCTTTGTAAAGCTCCAAAAAAATCTTAGAGTTCATTTAGCGTAACAGGTTCTGCTCCTGTGTCAGGCATGATTTAAAATTACATATTTAGAAGTCAGTGGGACTACTCCTGTGATTAAAGCCAGAAAGGAGCTGAACTGTTCATAGCATCAGAGATCAAATATGTATTTAGGTGCCCAAGACTGTGCTATAGTTTTTCAGATGTTTTTATGTTCAATGTCCTGAAATTGTCTTCAGTTCTTATCAGTTCTTGGCAAAAATGACTAAAGCATTGTAAAACAGGCCAGACCATGGCAGGCTCATCCTCAGCTATTACTCATTTAAAACTCTGTTCCTGACTCAGCCTGTTCTTTAATATTTCTTAGAGAAGTATCAGCAACATAATCCTCTCAGTGGTTCAGAGCAAGAATGTACAAAGATTGTGAAGCTCTCAAGACAAACGTGTGTGATTGATACGCTGGATATTTTCCCAGCAGATTTTAAACAGGAGGCTCCTATCAACATTAAGTAAAAAATCTGTTCTCTAAGCAGGACTTCTTTTTTTAACCTATCACTGAAAAATTAACACCATTAGCATTTTAACTAGGATAAATGAAATGACACAGCTATCAGCACTGCCATATGGAAGGAGTAAAGGTCTGTTTCCTTTCCAAGAGGCTTGCCATTCAAAACTTGAGCCCAAGGCCTCTGGAAATCAGACAGCACATTTCCACAGCAGCGGTTACACCACATTGCTGTCTGTAATTCAGCAGAATCTGGTTTTGGCCATAAAATTCCATCAGCTCTGTCTTCTCATGGTCATGGGATTTGTCCCTTTCAGTTTCTTTTGGGCATGAAGCATGTGTCCACAGAAAGAGCATCCACATGACCCAAAAGGTACACACCAAATTTCAGTACAAAATACTGCCAGAAAAACACAGTACAGAGGTGGTGGGGGTTTTTTTGTTTGTTTTGTTTTTTCATCTGGAAGAAGGCTAAAAGGGATAAGAATGTGTGTTTAAGAGCCATGCAAATATTTGTTTCTAAACTGCTGTGCTGTATCCAGTGTCAAAATTTGTAATGCTGACAAACATGAGCTAGTTTTACATGTTCCCTTTGTTGCACAGGCTACAGTTGTCAACACACCTCCTACCTCCCATATTCTCTGCAGCTTCAGGCTTTTTGTTTAAATATGTGTGTGTACATATATATATATATATATATATTTCTTTTAAACTGAATTAAGGAACAGTGGAAAACTTTCTTAAAAAAGGAAGGACACTTATTATTAATACTTGGTTGCAATACCTCATTGTTAATTTTGGTCCACTACCTGAAATTCAGTGGCTTTGTTTGGATTTGGTTTTTGCCTTATAAAAGTCCCAGTTGTGCTACCATTGAAATGTACAGAGCTTTATAAGGTGAGTGTTTCCTTGCAGTTGGCACATCACTTGAATACACTGGTGCTAGGAAGTCTTGAAATGTCTGACCCACAAAGCTATGAGGGAGTCATAAAAATGTAGAATTTATTCCAGCAAAATTAGGGAAGAGGGCAAGAATTCATTAATAAATGGCGTATTGACAGTTAGTGTTATAGTGAGAAATTTCCTGAGCCTTCCAATTCCAACCGAAGTCCTGATGTACCTCTTTTTTGCCTGTGGGGTAAGGCTGGGGAAAGAAGCATGTTGTACTTGCCATTTCCAGCAGTATAAATAAACGAGAAGGTACGGGAGCTCTTCCCATGCTTGCATTCCCTGAAACACAAGATACCTAAAATGATGATGATGATGAAGAGCCACAGCTGAGGTGACATCGTGCTTTGAGAAAAGCTTGTGAATATAACCACAGTACTCCCAGGCAAGTTCTGGTCTCCAGAACGCCCTAAATAGCCTCCTAGGGCTGTGATGTGAAGCTATGTGCTTCCCTGGCTTGGAAGGAGAAGAGCCGCCCAAAATGCAGAGATAACCCTTTAGCTGTTCTTATGGTCTTAATATCACAGTGTGTGAGGGAAAGGTGGGTCTGTCTTTATGTAACACATCAAATTTCAGATGAACGGTAACGTTGAATACAAGAGCTCATAATTTATTGAGGGCTGATCACGTATCTAGGGCCACTTGTAAAGTACAAGATAAAAGCTAAGACTTCTACCTGTATTTTTGTGTATCAAAAGTTAACAGTGTGCTATCATGAAAAAATCATGAAGTATCCAGTCCTGTTGCCAGCAGTCCATGGAATATTTGCAATTGACTTTGATGGGAGCAAGCCCAAACTCTGAGGCAATTGTAATGCCTTATTTTAGTATTTGTTCTTGGAGAAACGTGGATAGGTCAGCTCAGGTCCTTTTATAAATACTTAATTACTGATTCTTCCATGGATGTTCTTGCTCCAAGTGAAGGAGTGACTCAATGCATAACAACTACCTGGGTGCTTATCGTTGCTTTATGGATACCCAGCTGTAGCAGAGTCTGTGTATTCCACCATTTCACATTGCTTATAAAATGCTTCAGTACCCCTGACTTCAGGGCAACATTAATTTTTCCGCATTGTGAAATGGCTATGCAGTGTCTGCTTTTGCTGTGCTTTGTTGCTCAAGTTCCATTTGGTTAAATTCTGAATTTGGCATTCACTCTAAGAGAAAAGAAAATCATCCCAAATTATGTTGTGTGGCAAGATAAACAAGAAACCTTGGGGGAGAGAGAGACTGAATAACTTGTAGGTTTCTGCGTTCTTGTCTGTGGGGAGAACAGATTTTAAAGGGTTTTATAAGTTCCAAACATACTCAGTCTTCAAGTTTACACTAGTACATATGGCCTCTTTAAAAGGCAAAAGATGCGTTCAAGGTCAATGTTTTAATGTATTTACTCAAAGAGTGAGTGCGATAGTGAGGTCAGCTGTAAAGACTGTAAGAATGAAAAAATCACTAGTTTCCCATTCTCAAAGAGTCTAATCATTAGCCTAACTAGTTATAGTAACTCGAATCTGAATAATTTCTGTGCAACTACGGGTAATCACATTCTTGAGACATTGAGTTTAAAAATATACTTGCTACTCTGTTTACTCCTGCCACAATTTGTTGGTGTTCCCTTGCAAATCATACTCCTTTGGTGGTTTTGATTGGGTGCTCTTCTACGTACATCCTTGATACCACTTTTACCTCCAGATTTTTCAATGTTTCATCTTTTGCTGGCATCTCTTTTTTTTTTCCTCTTAAATTCAGATATGTTTTGAGAAGTGGTTTTCATTTTAACTTGTCATTTTGAGACATTTGAGGCCTAATTCAGCACCACAAAGACCAAAGTACTTCTCTATTAATATCAAGCCACTGTCATCTACAATAGACTCAGAAAAGATTTTGTGGTCTTTGTTTCTTACTCCCCGTGGAAGGAGTGATAAGAATCATGCTTCTTAAAAATAAATGCATCTTCGTTCTACTTTAATTACATATACACCAGTTATTACTTTTCTGCTAGAGGGAGGTAGACATTTGCGTTTTACATCATTGGTTAAGGGTTATCGAATCTGCATGCAGGATTTTTATAGAACTTAAAAAGAAATTTTTGCCACCTCTAGAGTGGAAGAATATAATTGTAGTGCCATGAAGTGAAGCAAGGGGCGTCTCAACCTACTTGTTTCCATCTTGTTTTCAGGTTTATGGTGCAGTCACATGCAAATCAATATTATCTCATGGGATTCTTGTCCTCCTTTAAGTGACACAAAGAGGAAGCTGTTCAAAAACTACCCACTGGAGAAAGATCCTCTCGTTTTGTATTAATGCTTTGTAAATGTCAAGACAGAGGGGACTGGGTTCTCCTTATACCAGTGTAATTTAGTAATAATAGTACTGGAGTAGGAGATGAAACTGAAAAAAGAGTCCTAATCGCTACAAGGGGACATTGCTTTCCAAATTTTGGTTACATATGTTATACATACGTTCCTCTTTGAATCCCCAGGCTGAGAAAATAGGTCACAGCCAGTCTTGTTGCTGTCACCTTGAAAGCTCGGTGGGGGGAGAAGTGCCTTTCCAAGTCGTGTGAGACTGATAAATGAAAATAAAGGGGCTTGAATGGCAATTATCATCTGAGACTCTTCTCGGGTTTTCAGAGCAGTGCAAAGCATAGCTCAAAAGACAGAGTGGAATCAAGCTTTACTGCCATGAATATTCAATGAATCCCTGGTCTTTTGTCTGAGAGCCCAGGTCCTGAGCAGTCCCACAGTAGCGGTGTCAGCGCTCCGTAGTCTGATAGCATTGCTAGTTGGCTATGTCTTGAGTGTTGTGTTGAAGCAGACAAGCTCTGCTGAATTTGAAGTCATTCTGATTTCTCATTTCTTACATAATATTTCCTGTTGTGAACCTTGGCTGACTGTTCATATGCATCCTCTGCCTTATTTCCAAAATCCTATGAAGGGAGAGCCCTGCTCCTCTCATCTGAGAAGTAAAATTGGGCTTTTGTAACAACACAATGTTCATGTGGCTTTTTGTATGTTTTTCTTGTCTTTGTGGTACAGGGCAAAGCACACCTACCATAAAACATTGCTGGAGCAAGTTCAGGAGTTGGAGATGAAGACGAGAGAGCTGGGAAAAGCCATGCTTCGTGACAGTAATGGAAAGAGGTAGGGCAATTCTATGCTGATGTTTAAAAAAAATTACCATTCTCATCCTTTCCACTTCCTGTTTCTCATTCATCATTCAAACATGATTCCAGACAGGGTAAGAAGGCTTCTGTCCTATATTATTCATTTATTTTTCTGTTTTATAAATGATTGTTGCCCCCACCGAAGCCAGCCCTTCCAGTTTCATTTCTCCTGTGTCACTGCTGGGAGCCTGCCTTTGGAAACTGCAGCTCAGTCTTTTGCCTGGTGACGTGTGGTGCTATTACCTGGCCACTGGGCTAGACTGGTTTTGTGAGGAGTTTCTTGCACATATTTTCCTTGCCATCAGAAAAAAAAGTAAAAGCCAATCTGATAACCACATTAGGGGGAGGGAACTGTCAGTGACACAGGATATGAGGAGAGTCAGACTGTACCTAAAAGGAAAACTGGCTAATCTGGTGTTTCCCTACAACTTCATTCATTCTCACCTCAAGGTTGGGATTGTGTTGTTTTTTTTTTTTTTCTGCTTCTGCTTTTTTCCACTGCAGTTTACAGGCCCCTGCATTCAGGGTTCTCAGTTTCTCGTTGTG
The DNA here is from genome assembly GCF_040182565.1 of Anser cygnoides. Taxonomy (NCBI): domain Eukaryota; kingdom Metazoa; phylum Chordata; class Aves; order Anseriformes; family Anatidae; genus Anser; species Anser cygnoides. The sequence continues at coordinate 191,400,554 of NC_089873.1, forward strand.
CCTCTTCCTTGTAGCCACACCATATGGACTTGAACATATTGCTATTATTGAATCCTTCATTGTAAGGGGAGAGTATGTGTTGTGTGGGAACTTTTGTCTTTTGTGAAAGAAGCTAAAGAAAATCACAGTGAGGCTTTTGCATCCAACAGTTTCATTTACCCTCGTAGAATGTGGTTCTGCATCAGCTAGTCGGAAAAGCTCCCCGAGTTCAAAAAGGTTTTAGAACTAACTCTTCTGTTCCCTAAACAATATGGCACCACATGACTTGCTAAGAAACTACATGATCATTAAACTGGATTTTAGCAAACCTTATAAACTAGCAAACTGAGTGGAATGGAGCTTTTAAAAGATTTTGTTCTTACAGGGCAGGGTCATCCTTTCAGCCTTTGATGTCTATTCTAAGGTAAACTAATTGCCATATTGTAGCTGCTGCTAAGATGAGTGGATAGTAGATTTTTCAACTGAACTTTTGAGTTAATAAGCCCATTTTTTTAGGGAAAATTATCAGGGAGTGAGTTTACTAAGATTATAGTAAACTGAAAAGTTTTTAAAAGATGCTTTTGTGAACTTCAGTGTGTTTGTAAGATGGCCTTAGCGATCAGAGTACGCTTCTCACAAGCCAAGACAAAGTAAACACAGTGTTACTGATTAAAATCATTTCAAAATGCTTGGTATGTTCAGGTTTTATTTTGAGTTATTTTTCCTCTGTGACTTTTGGGTGCTGCAAACAGAGTATTTAAGTTGTGCTCACTTGCAGAAGTCGCAAACTGCATACCAAATCATTTAAAAAAGAAAAAGAAAACTTTGCAGTGCTCATCAACAAAGATGATGTTCTGTGTGCCACAACTAAAAGCAACAAAGCTGCCTGAAATCCGCCATTTCATTAAAAACGGGCCTTGCCTTTAGAGGCCTGAGTAGACACCTTGAAGCCAGTTGGAGCCGAAGCGCTTGCTACCAAGATCAGGTTAGCCTCCCAGCCAAAATGCACCAGAAGTGCAGCTTTGTGTTGACACCTGCTGATGGCTAGGCCAGTCAGATGCCAAGCAAGTGGGGTTGGGTCCTGCTGAGGACTGGCTGTTCCCAGACACGCGGTCCTGATGGTAGGAGCTCCTTGGTGCTGTGGTTCCTATCCATGTCTAGGACGAAGTTGCATTTGTGTTTTCCTGCCGGTGTTAAGTGCCAGTTGCTGACAGCCACATGGGAAAGTGAATCAGCTTTTTGCATGCTGAATCCATGGGTTGGAAGGCAGGTTGATGCACTGTTAGCAGTGACAGAGACAGCGTTTAATCTGTTTATAAGCACGTGTACATGTCCCCTAGAACTTGATGGGTTTCTTCTCTGTTTACACACTGTCCTGACTTTTTGTAAGTTTAATGGCCACGTTGTAATTCATTCATACCCTGTATGTTTTCATAGCCTTTTATTTTATTGCATTCTCACTGCAAACTCTTTCATCTGCATTCCTCCTCCATATAGCTTCACTTCATTCTCGAAACGCTTGCATGGAGATGATGTAAGGAATCCCTTCTGGCCCTCCTTCCCCTTCTCCCTCCCCCCTTCTTTCCACGCATTTGTTTGTTCTCCTTCCTAATTGCTCCCAGATTTTCTGGGTGGTCCATCTGTGAACTAGATAATGGTAGAATGCTTCTGCCTGCTAGGAGCTGGTGTGCTGTGCTTGTGATGTGGCCTCCTGAGTGCTCTTCAGAGTCGCTCTGCCTTTTATCTCTTTTGTTTGTCTCCTGGCTCTTTCACACCTGCTTGAAATCCTGCCCTTGTCCAAAGGGACGGGTGAGGGTGGGAAAGAGGCAGAGAGGGACCTTACTGCACTTACAGCATCTCTGGTTCATATTATTTTCTAAAAGCGTCCTTGAGGCCAGTAGAAATGAGGAGTGCCAAGATGCGTGCACTGCTCTCCCCTGCTACCAGCAGACCCCTTGCTCTAAGGGTATTTCTGGCGGTGTGACGACATGCAGGAAGGGAGTGGTACCGGAGTCCCCTCATTTCTAATGGAAAGCAAAGAGCTGTATTAAAACTGCACAGGTCTGCCCGTCACCTCTAAGTGCCAGTGTTAGCTCTTGGCTGGAAGTGTTCCCGAAAACACAGCCATTAGGTGTTGGTTTGTTCAGGCAGCTGTGGGAGATAAGCTGGCTGTCGTCAGGGCCTGGTTTCCTGTCACACGTAGCGGACACTATTTTTGTGCAGTGTTTTTCACAAACAACAAAAAAAATCACACCCAATTACAGATAAGAGAGGGATTTAGGGAGCTAATTGCTTTTATCATTGCCTAGACCTTTGGAGAAAAATGAGGTGCAAGATGGGGATGGATTATTCTGCTAAACAAAAAGTGATTCACGAACCCCGGAAGGCAGTGAGTGCATCGAGACATGCACAACAGGGTGCCAGCACTTGCAGTGGCTCAGCCGAATTGCTGTAAACCAGGAGGAGGACAGCACCTGGGTCCTCCCTGCAATTTGGGTAGGAGCCCTTGGAGATCTGCCTGTGCCACTTGGTACCCAAATATCCACATCCCGCTTCAGAAGGTCTTCACCCTGGCAACTGTTCTTGCTAGAGACATTTTTCTAAGTTAATAAAAAAAAAAACCTGATTGTTTTTTTATAACTGACTGAAGTTTGTATTTGCTTTTATTGATCTCAAAAAGCAGGTGCACATTTTTGCCTTACCCAATGGTAAGTGAGCAAGCAAATGGTAGATGGGGGATGGTTTTAGCAGGGAAGAGCATCAGTACCTTGAGTGCTATAGCTGGGTCCCAAAAACCCTGCAAATAACACTAGTGTGATGCTTGAAGGGATGATATTAAGTGTATTGTTCTGAGATGTAGGGTCAGGATCTCATTTTTTCTCTATATCACATCTGGACACCTAAAACCTTACTTTTATTTTTCGTGGAAGCTGCAGTGATCACAAAATCAGACAATTCCAGGAGCAGGGGACTTAAGCAGGGGAAAATCCCTTGAAAACCAGCAACTCCAGAAATTGTTTGAGAAGCAGAGGAAGGAGCATGCAGTGAGGGGTTAGCGAGGGACCCCGTGTCATGCTCACACGCCAGCTTGTGGAAGATGAGTACCCGCGTTGGTCCTCCCCAGCCTGGCACCCAGGAGTGCTGGGCTGGCATCCAGCCTGGCCGCAACATGAGCGAGCCGTGGTGCGGGAGGGGAGAGGGCTGCCTGGCACTCTCATGTAACAAAGGGCAGGATTTAGCACCAAATTTACATGAATTCAGAGAGGTGAGAGGGGCAGCTCGTGTGCCAAAGCAAACAGGGACATGTGGAGACACCTGCCCAGCAGAGCTAATCATGTTAACATGCAAGATTTACACAAAGAAAACAAGCAGGTTTTCGACAGATTTGTGTTCAAAAGTGGCATTGAGTTCAGCTGCAGGGATTTTTTTGTGTGTCTTGAAGTATGTTTACAACAAAGTCTTGGCTTATAAAGGGCCAAATCTTCAAGTCTTCATTCACTTTTCACTCCATCTAACCTCTCATTGAAGTCAGCAGGAGTTGAGGTGGAGTAAAGCCCAATTAGTGACCAAAACAAACTTTATTTTGGAAACCCACATCACTTCAGCCCTCCGATGGCCCACGAATGGCGAGCAAACAAAGGTGTGCAGCACAGTCTTTGTGACAGTAGATTTCCTGTTGTGGAGGGTTTCTCTGCCTTGGGCTCCCCTTTGAAAGTAGCTTTTTGGTTGTTTTTCTGTTCCATTTTGTAATCATTTGGTGGCTGGGATTAGGAGAGTATTTGATATTGAAGAGCGATGCAGCTTTCATCATTCACTTGCTTTACAAGGAGCTGAAGGGCCCATCTGCAGTGTTGTGGGTAAGTGCTTGCATTGCCTAAGTATTGGGAGCAATTTCTTCAAATCATTTGGAAATTTTGGAATCCATGTGTTTTATTTAACAGAGAACTGAACTAACTGGTAGGGCTGCAGCTGACAAGGAAACCCAGCATCATGCTTTCACGCAGCATTTTTCACAAGATGCCTTTTTACTCGCCTACTTCCAGAAGCATGCTGACGATGGCTAACCACCTCTTTCTTTTATTTCCACTTTGTAAAACAAATGCTGGTTTTCAGTGTACCTGAAACTACAGTCCCTCCACAGTCTCTCCGCTGTTTGTCCCCTTTGGTGGAGATCCTCTTTCACTTAAGTGCTTTTCACCAGAGCTGCCCGTTGCTTGAGTGAAACGCGCATGACTGGCTCTCACCCTGAGAGCAAGCTGTCGTAGTGATCTCAGCCTGGGTTTTATGTGGTGGGTGAGCGCAGACGCCTATCTCATTTCAACAGCGGTGTGACGGGGTGGGTAGTCGCTCACTCAGCTGGCACAGGCACTCGTGGAGAGCTGCCCACCCCATGGGTCCCTGGGGAGGAGGAGGAGGGATGCCCCGCACGGGCTTGGGGCTGCGCACGTCGCTGAGGGCAGTGGAGCCTCCAGCCTTGCCTGGGCAGGAGCAGAAACGCTAAAATTGTCTTATTTTTCCTCTTTTAACAAACCTGTGAATGAGTTTGAGGACCTGATCTCCTCATTGCTGAGGAAGAGGCGAGTGTTTTCATTCACATCAAGAGGAACAAGGCTTGGGCTCATTATATTTCAAAGCATTTTGTCTCTTTAGTGATGCATTCCAAATTACATCCACTCGAACAGGGAGACCGTGCCAGTAAGGCCCCTTCTCATCAGCAGGTACAACGAATCCTATTTAAGACAAACTCAGTCTTGCATTTTCAACCAGTTAAGCAGCACTGGGTGTTTGGAGCCAAGTCCTTGCTTCGTGAGTGCGCTGACTTTGGTGTGTGGATATGCATGACCGTGATCTGAATCGGGCCCATCCAGTGCAGCTGAGCGTAAAACGAGGTTGAAGAGGGGAGAGGTATGTTTTGGTTTTGAGGTTTCAGAGGCTTTTTTTTTATCAATTTTTCCAGATGGTCTTCACACCATTTCTGGAAAGGAAAGGCGAGATTTCTCCACCAGCGTACACAACAAAGTGACTGGCATATTTACGATTTTTCCTTGCAGCTTTACTAGTAAAAAGATATTAGACTCCTTTTACTAGCAAAATGCACATAAAATGATATCAGTGCTTTTTTGTTAAATTCTTTGATTCCATATGGTAGACGTTCATGTGTGGTAGATGGAAAATGCTTTATTTTGTTTTATTTCACACTTGTCCCTTCCCCTCTCCCACATGTCCCGTGGCAGTAAAGAATTGCCACATTACTGCCTCATTTTAGTAAGCACTGATAATTTCTGGCATTTTTAAGCCTTGTATTTGTGAGGCACTTACAAGTCACCAGGCCTGGTTCTGCTTTGAGTGGGGCAGGGGTGGCAGGGAGCACAGGGAGGAGATGTCAGAATCTGGTGGGGGGATGAAGGAGGGATTACCACGCTCCTGCTGGCACCGGGGACCCAAGTGCCCAGCTGCTAGCACGAACCAGTTGGAGCTGACGTGCCCCTTTTCCAGTGCAATTAATTACTTCACATCCTGATTGTGCCTATCACATAACCTTGAGGGAGATCCAGTGCACAAATAAGGTTAAAACCTGGTGACCTGGAGAAGGATTTAGGGCTGTGATCAAATCTGCAAGCGAAGTCAAAGTTGACGGAGGTACAGTATCAGCACAAAGGCCAAAATGAAACTGTAAATTGAAAGGGAAGATTAGAAAAAAAAAGGAACATAACAAGACGAGATAAAACTGATTAAGGGGCCAGTCTCTCTGATGCCTAATCCTGAGTTACTGGGTCGGGCACCAGGGATCTCGGCAGGGGAGAGAAGAAGAAATCTTCCCTCTAGGCCGCACAGCAGGAGAAGTGCTCCATAACAACTACTCCAGCGTAATGGCTTCAGCAGTCTTGCCCTGGCTCCTGCCCTGGCTGACACGTCTCTGAGGAGAGGGAGGGCAGCAGCGTTCCTCCTCTGATGGTAGGCAGTCGTGGCAAAGATTAAAGTACTGAGTTACTTCTAGCAAGGACAAGAAGACAAAAAGTTGTACTAGATATTGAATACTTAGTGGACAATTTCAAAATACTTAAGCTTAAAGAAAAACAATTTGGTTCGTGTTTTGGTTTTTGTTTTTTCCAAATCAACCAAATGTCCTGGGCTTTGCTCTAAATTGTATCCAGACACTTTCAAAACTCATCAGTCTTTGTTGTTGCTGCAAGCTGTTGTTCTCCTTTTCTTTAGGGAAAAAAAAAAACGCTAGAGAAAAATGGTAGGAAAGGGTTTAGAGTTTTTGATCGCAAGTTATTTTATGTTTACTCAAAATGTGTTTTAAAAACAAATCAAAACACCACACCTGTGTGTATAGAGCAAGCATGGAAAACTTCAACCTCCAAGGTGACTACTTCTGAAAAAATATGAGTGACTAGGAAAAGAATGTTATGATTGCAACTGTATTGCCACCTTATCTGTAGAGGATACGACCAAGCACCCACTAGACTAAGTGCAAAGTGAGGCACTTAAGGACGAGAAGTAAACAGCACTGATACTGAAGGGAGGGTAGTTGAAAAGCACCAAGTCATACTTAGCCATTTTTGCCTTTCAGAGGTTTAAATTGAATCAATTTCCACATTTTGGAAAGGCTGAAGGCAAAATTGAGCAGCTTCAGCTTTATGTTAACTGGCTTTGGGACAGCTGACAGTGAGGCCTAGGCCTACCCCTACCCCCAAGTTATGAAGTGCATAAACACATGCTTAATGTTTCCAGTGCTTACAAATGGAAGGCACTCTGACTAGAGAGATCTCATTTATTATTGTCTTAGGCTTGTTGGTTTTCAGAGAGGCATGTGATGTTTTATGTCTGATGTTTTTTTAATGGTGCTTTTAAAATGTGCTCGGTAATACCACCTTCTGTTTGAAGTAGTAGGGTTGGAAAAGTTTAGGAATAGCAGCCTTGAAAATGAAGGCTAGAATGCATTGTCCAAATGATTTCAGAAGTCATGGGAGGAATCTGCTTGTTTTTTCTCCATTAGGACATCAGTAATGACAAAAGAAAATATAAATCATCCTTGCTTGTCACCCAAAGGAAAGCTTTGTTCTTCTTTTAGCCATACGACTCTAAGGACCAACTTGAAGAGGATTTTGTGGGCGTAGAGTGGAGAATTTGGTCCCAAAACTTAGCATACAGCCCTGGTGTTGCACATGGGGCTGGCAGAAACCCATGATGTGCCTTGGCGTGTCTGCTGCTGTGAGGTGGTTCTGTGCTGGCACGAGGGGGTTTGGTGATGTGGGTAGACCCATGTGCACCTGGCTGGGGGCCTGCTGCAGGCTGGCTTCTGTGCTGGGGGTCCTGCATGCAAACCTCTGAGATATGATGGGAAAGGAAAGCTTCTGCTCTGGTAGAGTATCACACTACCAAAGCACAAGCTGTAATGACAGCATTTCTCCAGGGCATTTGAGAGGGCTATGGGTTTATGTGCCTATTTGCAGGTGCAGGGCTGGCCTAAGTGTTTCCCACATCATTCTCCACCAACCGTGGTCATACGGTCCCATCCTTGCCACATCTCCTCAGTTGGATCAGCTCAGCTGTTCATGGTTCCACAGGATATATGAACCGAAGGAAGTGGGATGGTGTGGGGAGCGCAGTCAGGTTCTCCAGCTGCTCCTGAACAACTCCTGAACAGTTGCAGCAGGGTGGATGATAGGTGCAGAAGCTGCTGAAACCATCGGTGACCACAAAGGATGTCTTCGGAGCTTCCACCAGAGTTGCCTGACACTGTTAATCTCCACACGTCCAGGCAGGATGAACAACTTGCAGTGGCTGTGAGCAGAGCTCGGTGCCACGCGTTGCAGACCTGGAGAAGTCACCACTGCTTGGCTGCTCGGTGTGCTCCAAGTTGGTGTTGAGAGGCTGCACATCCAAACACATCTGATGCTTACATACTTGGCTGGATAATGTCAAAAATAACTTGTAAAGAAGGCAAGTTCCTTAAAAAGCCACCTTCTGTCTCAAGAAAGGGAGTTCTCACCTGTGGCAGACGTATACTTGGGAAGCAGCTGAGGAGAGCTGTTGAGGTAACACCACCTGGAGATGTTATCCCATGGCAGGACGCAATGCCTCCAGCTTCCCTGGGCAGTCAGTTCTTGCTGAACACTTAGCCAGGACTTGGCACTCCCTAGAGCCTGGCTGTGTTGGTGCAGGAGTTGCCTGTGATAGGTAACTTCTTGCACCTCTCAGCCTGCAAGTGGTACGGGCCACGCTTCCCTGTGCTGTGTGCTTGGTCTTCTAGCCACGGCCTGGTCTTCTAGACCCTTTGGTCTTCTAGCCACAGCCTGTTTTTTGTTGGTGGCTCACCAAGTATTTACAGAAGAAGGCAGAAGGGGCTTGGATTTGGATGTCTCCTTATTTCAGCTGCATCCTGAGTGATAAAGCAGTGTGTGTAGACACTGACTCAGCAAAGAAAATGCTGATTTTTGTTTTGCCACTTAAAAATCTCAGACACTTCCTTGTGAAATGCTCTGGAGATTTCCTTTGATTACACTGCAGCTTCATTATCAGTAATGCCTGTTTGCCTTTTAAATTAAAAAGACCTCCTACCCTGATTGACCTCATAGTAAAACATTCCTGCAATCCAACGACAGATAACCAAAAATAACATCTCCCCTTCGTGGATCAAGGCAGAGAAACCAGAAGAAGCCCATAGCTGCTACTTTGACTATTCTGTTGGAGGGCCATTTCTTTTTGTGATACCTCCATCCTCTGGGCTTTGGAGGCGTATTTGCTCAGGGTGCAACTTCCACGTGCGCAGCCCTTTCTTCCAAAGCCTTGGGGTTGTTCTGGGTATGTGAGTGTACAGGGTTTTGCCAAATCCTCAGCTTCGGTGTGACTCGCATTTGAGCATACTTGCACGCTTGCTCAATTTTGAGCTCCTGGTCTGTAAGAAAGTTTTTTTTTTTCCATTCTCCTTATGCCAAGTCTGTGCTCGTTGTCATCTCTCTGCCCGCTGCATAACTGCAGTTTAACAGCTCCGTTACGTGAATTTGAGTAATGCACTTGAGCCTAAACTGGGAGAAAACAAGTTAAATCAAGGCCTGTGGCTGTGCTGGGGAGTGCAGTCAGGCAGCGGGGAGTATGGAGTACATGAGGAAGACAAATAGGTCTCCTCAGGCCAGTTACAAAGGTGCGGGCACAGCCTCTGCCTGGCTTGCATTACTCTTTGTCCATCAGAGCCATGACTGACACTGCTTCAGCAGCGTTACGGAGCTCTAAAGGTGAGGGATGGAACTGGTGAGAAGTGAATGCGTCCTCAGGAATAATTGGTATGTTCTAGCAGCTGGGGAGGGGTCTGCGAGCCCCCCCCCCCCGCCATGCCAGGTCATCGTGATGTAAAATTCGTCACACCTGAACCTCTAATTAACCTTTAGGAGAAACTTAATGGAGTTTGAGAACCAAGAGATTGAAATGAAAATCAACAATCTGCTTGTAAATGGCTCGGTGATTGATTGATCAAAGCTGGAGGAGTCTGGTTGTGTCAGACCTTTTTTCTTTCTCTTCGTATTTTATGTTGATGCAGCTTTCAGAGACAGAATCACGTCAACAAAGAAACAACAAACTTGTGTAAATTACTGTATGGAATGTATGGAAGAAATTAATTACCGTGTTTTATTTCTAAATTCTAAAAAGGGAGAGAGCAGCATCCTCTTCGCCCCTCAAAATCAAATCCGCAGCTGAAGATGTCAGGGACAGAAACTTCTGATCTTTTTACTTGTTCAGCCACACTGGATGTTTTGCAATTTTTTTTGTCTCTTCTCCCCTTCCTCCCTGCTGTCATAGTGCAATGACAGCAAGTTCCAGGATGTAACTTGCACCAGGAGATGAATGCAAGCAGCTAGGGCTGCTTGGACAATGAGGTGCTTAACAGAATGTGATAGTGGGGAATAAAGCTGCTAAACAAAGGTTCATCTTCTGTGCCATTTGAAAGTGCATATGGGTAGGAGGAATGCCATAGAATTAAGGACAGAATTTCAGCCTGAGCTTTGCAGGGTTTTCTGGTTTAAACCAAGCTGTACAGTGATTTATGTTGCTGATGCCATGGCAGTAGCATAGGACAGAAGAAAAGGTGATACAGCACCTGTAGGCAGTAGGGCAAGGGGATTTATAGCTATTGAAATGATGGGGAAAACTTCCACATGCTTTCTTGTCTTCTGGGCTTACCCATGAGGGTAACACTGGGTGTGCTGAACTGAACAGCCATGCCTCTGCCATTGGTTCATTGGGTGCTATTAAAGTGGAGAGACAGCAGCTGGAATATAAACATCTCTGTGTTTTGTGTAGTTTTTAGCAGCCTTAGTGAGGCTTCAGTGATAGCTCAAGTCTGCCTTCAAGAAAGTGGAAAGGCAGGAAACAAAACCAGATCATTTCATACATGTCTGACCAAATTCTGAATGATCCAGAAGGGCAGCAAGTCAAAAACAATAGCAGCTAAGCATCTTTGCCCATTTGGTGTGCCTGTGCCTTATATCTCCAGTAGTAAATCATAATAAAAAAAAAACTCATTTCGTAAGAGTTTGATTCATGTGAGAGAAGGGTGGGAGGCCTTGAATTTTTATTTATTTGTTTATTTTTAAGCTAAACTGTGCGTGTTTTCTCAGGGAAGATCCAGTTTTAAGAGACACCTGCATCCACTTTAACCTTCCCTTCTTTGTGAGTCCTGCTTTTGCCACCAGCCAATTAGTGAACTGGGGAGGGCATTCTGGATCAAGCTCTACCAAGTACGGCAAATCCTCATTAACACTAATTAGTGCTCAGTAGGTTAATTGGTGGTGAAGCTCATCTTTTTTTAATTACTTGAGCAAATGAGCCAGCGGGACCTTGTGGTCAGCTTTGAATTATTCTGTTTGTTTTGATGCTCCTCATTTGAATGTGTAAAGCCAGATGTTTGTTGCCTGGATTTAAGGGCTGCTTGCTTTTGTGAGGAGTGAGAGGAGAACACACAAAAATAAAATGAAAGTCTCTGTTGACACCTCAGAGCAACTCAGATGTAAAAATGGAAGAGTTATTTTATTCATGGAATGGAAAATACTGTTTGTTATGAATTAACATGATGACTTTAGTTCACCTTTTAATTTGGTATCCACTTACCGAATTTGTGGGCTCAAGTCATCTTGGTCCTCTGAGGGAGCCATTGAAAGATATTCCTTGCACCAGATATTCTTTGTTATTGATAACAACTCTGTCTGGTTTTAGATTACCTGAATAATTAACCCTCAGAATTGGGACATTTTTCCTAGTTTTTGTTCTGAGCTCCTGTTTATTTTTTCTAGTACCAAGCATTTTGTCTGTGTGCTGTGTCCTGTGTGTAATTACAGATAGATGATGTTTCTCCCTTACCCCTTCCGAGGTCACTAACCAACCAACTTAAGCATATTTCACTGTCACTTTCCAGGTCACTGGCTCCCATCAGGATGTCTGGGTTTGTGATTTCTTTCACTCTGACAGCATTTTTAGGTCTTGAGTATAAACACAGCTACATCCAATATTCAGCACGTGATCTCGTTAACTTTTATTCTTTTGCTGTGATGCGTCTAAAGATGACATCCTTATCCTCTGGCTCCTTAGCCACTAGCATCCTTAGCCACTGGCTCACAGTGACTGGAAAGCAGATTTAACACTTAGAATCACAGCTCATGCTCAGGATTGATTTACAAGCAATATTTTTGTGGGCAAGGACTAATCTTGTGTCTTTGTGGGATTCTGAGGTCTTCGCTAGTTTTGTGCTATAGCGGAGGAAGACTGAGAAGTCTTTATTTTTTTTGTTACCTGATGGCAGCAGCAGAAAACCTCTTCTGAAAGCAGGGACTCGGTATCAGTGCAAACACTGGTGTAGTTAAGTAATCCACTTAACTTCACTTTTATTTTCCTTTCAGGGTTTGCATTGGGAGATCTAATATCTGTTAATAAATCAAATACGTACCCGTTTCTGAAGAGCTGTGTTGCATTTACTACTTCATATTAAGAGCTCATTTTATATTGCTTGACTGGTCTTGACTTGTAGCGTGTTTAATCATCACTTGCACTTAAACCACAAATGCTCTAATTTTTCCTTGAGATTTTCTTCCTCTGCATAGACGAGATCCAATATAATTTCCCAAACGGGAAAAACAGATGTGACTAGAGTTTTTGAAATTGCTGTTTATAATTAGCAATATCAAAGATAGTCTAGCTTTGGCTTCCTTAGAGCTGTAACGTGTCACTCATGTTCAGAAGTCCCTTGACAACACGCTTTTCTCCCCACGTTGTATGTAGAAGCCCAAGGAGCTAACCATTAACGTCCTGTAGCAGAAAGCATCTTGTGCTTCATCTGTTGCTGTAGATGGGCAGAGAAAAATATTGTTCATCATGCCTTTTGTCAGCTTGGTTCACTCAATTCTCGGTGTCAGAATTTTGTGGCAGATGTTGTTACTTGTCTTTTAGAGCTACCAGTTTTGATCAGTTCAAGATCCACGTTTTAAGTAGTCTCTGGTTCTCCTGGTGAGATGGGTGGACCTAACCTGTATGTTCTCCTTTACCTGCAGAAGATGAGCAAGTATTCCACTTGTGTCACTCACAGGCCACTAGTACATTCTGAACGTTTTGCTACCCTTGGTCAGTGCACTTCCAAGTTACCAGAAGTCTTCTGCAGTCAGCAGGAGGTTGCTCAACAGAGCACTGCTGGTTAGTACCTGCACCAGTAACTCTGGGTTCTGGAGGCGGTCAACTCTGTAAGCCTAAGTTTAGAGAAATTTCATGTCTCACTTTGTGCCTGCCATCCCCTTGTCTGATGGTCCTTTGTAGTACACACGTTCTATTCTGCTGCCTGCTTAGAGCAGGTGGATTTTTTCTTTATATGCTTGGTTTTCTTTTCCTCGGACAGTCTTTTTCTTTTCTAACTTGGATCTTCCAAGATCTTCAGAAGCTTCCGCACTGTAACCCTGTTTTTAGTGGAAACTTGTAATTCATTCTTCTTTGAATGCGTGCAGATCTTACGATCCAAGAGCTCTTAAAAGTTTTTTGATGCTTTCAGTTGGTATCTGTAGTTTTGCTTCCAAATCCTTCATCAACATCTACTGAAGGAAAATACTACCTAGGAAATACTACTGACTTCAGACAGGGAAAGCAGCCTGGTGTATCTGTTGTAGGTGTGATTCTGCTATGGCAAGGGAAGGAGGAGAAGAGACCAAGTGTCTGAAAATACTGACAATTTTTAAAGATTTTTAAGGAAGGGTCCATAGGATGTACAATTTCCTAACCTGGGTGGCTGGGCTTAGAGACCATAGGAAAAAAAACAAAGGGGTGGGGGAGGGTGGGAGGATTGATCCCTTTCTTTCCTGGGCATCCAGTTACACACTGAACACGGGACTGTGAGTCTGGATATTAACCTAATGGAATATTAAGTGGAATATAAGCCTGCATGGCTGGGTTACACGTTATAGACGTCTCGGAGACTCTTTGCTTACTTTCTTGTTTGAAGTTAGCAAATTGCTTCAATGAAAGGGAGTTGTTTGTGTAAAGCTGTTGTGAGCTCGTTGGCAGCAGCAGCTGTGCTTGTTGGGATTTCCATTTCGTATACCAAATATATGTGAACTTGTAATCTAACCCAAAAAAGATACCAACGTTTGCCTTTCAGATGTGTATCTACATTTGCCATGTAACCAGTGGAATTACTTGTGAATGAAGGCATGAAAAAAACAAGCAGACTTCGAAAATGGAAGCAGGCAGTGTAAATGTGGTGTAAATGGGATAAAGGAACTGCCAGGAGCAGCACTAGCAGGCAGATCCCTTCTGTGTACTATCTCCATCTCAGTGTTAGGAATAGGTGTGAGCCGGGGGAAAAAAGAATCCAGTCCCTCAAACTAGGAATTAAAATAGACTATAATATGTATTTCCTAATAATCTGATATACAACAGTTACTGGAGGCTCTAGTTCAAAAAGGTTTGGATACCTGCGCTGTTTAAAACCCTATTGCACTTTACACCACTTGCATACATAGTTACGTGCTTTGAAAGGTCAGAACCTTAGCCGCTGTCCCTCTATTCTGGGCTTAAAGTTCATGATGAAATGAGTAGTTTTTGTAAAAATCAGAGTGGACAGGAGCTCTAATGACTCGTATGCGTATGTTAAATCCAGTCAGTTTTCTCTTTCAACTGATTGAAAAGCTTATTTTATTTTTCACCCAAAGTTTATGTTTTTACTTTTGGTAAATTCAGGCCTTTAACATGAATTGTATAAACCAAAGAGGGCTTTTAACCAAAAGCTGGATAGAAAGTTTTCTTTCTGATGTTGGAGGTGAAAAAAAAAATGAAAACCTTCTTCAGAAGTCAAAATTAACAATGGTACTGCCTTTGGTTGTTTGGGGCCATTTTGTTGGTGTGATAGAAGCCTTTTACCATGTGTTAAGCCCCAATTCATTGCGTTTTCTCTCTAAGACGGTTTGTGGGTGCTACGATTTGTGTACATAATACTCAGAAGTCTTTTAAATGTTCTATATTGCTTGATGTGTCAGAAATTTGATATGGCTTGTAACATTTCATCAACATCACACATTCAGAAATCACAATGGTTGTGATGTTAGGGATGGATGAACTAAATGTAAACTCTAAAAAGCGGCCTTAGAAAGGAGGCGTTTCCATTATTAGAGCGTACTCTTGATAGTGTGCAATTAAAAAAATATATATCATGCTGCAACCATCTCAAATACTGACAAAGTTGAAGCTGCCAATACTTTGAATATAGTTGACTTTTATCCTGAAATTACCTGGTTACTCACTGATGTATTTATTTTTTCTCTCCCTCAGTGTGAACGAACGTGATCATTTGTTAAAAAGGCTCGGCAGGAAAACTCCTCCGAGCCTTTTCCGTGCTCATTCTGTCCAGCAAAGTGTATCGCGTAAGTAATGGTTGGCGTATGCGTGTGTGTTTCACAGCAGTCAGTCCCAGATGAGTGAAGCAAAGGGTGATTACTTTTTAATTAAACTGTAGGTAGAGATAATCTAGTGCAGAGGCTGAGCTGCCAACCAAGAGACATGCATTTGGAAGTGGAATTAGTGTATTTGGCCCTAGGCAAGCAGAGCTCAAATGTGGATAATTCCCTGGGATCCAATCAACAGGCCCAAATGACAAAATCCCAATATGCAGATTCTCTACATGTAAAATCCTGATAGTCTCAAGAATGCTGTAAAATCAAAAGCTCTGCAGGATAAAATAAATGTTGTGATAGAGCCTAGCCTAAATAGAAATGGCTTCTTTATGAATCGAGTCTTATTAGCTGTGGTTAGCTGAGAATACAGTGATATTTCGAGGATGCCACTTGGGAGCTGTGTATGTTTCTGATGAGGAAAGCCAAGGCATGCAGAACTGCCTCGCTCTTCTCCCTCTTTGTCATCCTTTGGGAGGAGAGAGGCAACCTCACACCTTTTCACTGCTGCTATTTGGAATAAATTGCGCGTTGAGGTCATCCATTTATTCATCATCCTGGAGGAACAAGACAGGCCTTTACCTGCTAGACCTGAGGTTTTTTGCTCAGCTTACTAAAGAGATAGCCCCCCAGTATGCAGCACTGCTGCTCACAGGGCAAGGGGCAGGCACGCAGGATTTGGGTTTTGTATCACTGTTGCAATGAGAAGTTACACCTTTGACTGTTTAAGAATCCCAGGAGCTAATTTGAGTCCACGCTCACTTGTTGGCTGCATCCTTTTCTGTGGCAGAAATGTTGTGGTTTGGGGGTCATGGAAGCAGGGCTGGGATTTGAGAACTCAGATGCCTGAGGTGTTCCTCTTTTCTACAGGGAATTAGACCAGAGTGGGTGGGACAGTGACGGATCTGCTTGTCTTTGTCCTTTGTAGAGCAGCTGTAAGGCTGTTAGTGTCAGAGGGATATAGGGTCTTTAGCAATCAATCCCATTGCTCTTGGCAAAGGTGACGGATGTGCAGAGCAGCCCTGTGAACCGTGTGCTTCTTCCAGGTTTTAATCCTTTGTGTCAAGGAGCCAGGGATGTTGACTGCAGCTCTGCTGTGGGCGCACAAACACACTCTGAGGAAATTCCACAGGAGATGATTGGCAGAAGAAGTCAGTAAAATACATAAATAAGTTGCTGTCGAGGAACTCCGCTGTAGAGACTTACCACAGTGCAAAAAGGAGATACACCAGTAGTGACAAGTCAGGCTTGATATGTGCTTTTAGTTTGGTAGAACACATCATCGGGTTGTAAGTAAGTGGATAGCTATTGGGAAAGAAAAATGAGATATCAAAACAAACCCTAATTTGGATAACCAGCTTCCCTATTAAATGCAAATGATTAAGTGCTAAATGAGTCAGGACAGGTTACAGTCAGCCGTCTGCTTTTCACATGAATGTAAATTCTGATTGTGAAACTGTTAGGTTTGAAAGACTCTTTTTATGGTGTATCCATGATTCTTTAAAGCTTCCGTCATCTCTTGTCAAATGTTATTTTCAAATGTTGCATAGCTGCTATATGTACAAGGCCATGTGAAATTCAGGGAACATGTGTGCTGTTTTCACAGCCCTAAATTGTAAAAGTGTTTACTAAATGCTAGAAATCTTCAAAGCAAAGGATTGATGAATAGGGCAGTTGCCTTGACTTGCTGGGCCAATATCTTAAATCACACTACATGCACTCCGTTTGAAGTCTTGAATCGTTTGTGTGTTATTACCAGGCTCCAAGTTCCCAGCCTGTGAAGGCCACTTCTTCCAAAAATTGCTTGTGTGACTTCAACTCAGAATCTGACACTTGCATATAAAACATGAAAATGGTTTGTTTAGATAGAGCTGACAAAGGCTTAAGCAAATCAACTGCCTTGGTCCCAATGAGGAAGAAAAATGAGGTTAAAATTCCTAGCACAGATTGTAAAGATGCAGTACTAGTTTGAGATTCACTGTATTTTGCTGTTGACAACAGTTTCCAGGTTTTTGGTGAGGAAGCAACGCCTATAAAACTTCATTTCCAATCACATGGAAATTAGTTAAGTGCTAGAAAAATATCACAAGGAGTTTCAGAGCTACTTCTAGCAGTCTACAAGGTCAGAGGGGAGAACGATGGGGGTAAGTCACACAGCCCTGTGTTGGAAGACACAAGCTCGCTCGGTGTGCCCCATGGCTTGCTGTTGGAGCCATCCCCTACCCAAAAGCATTAGCACAACACTAGACTTTATGGCACTGTCATGAGGCTTTCAGTGGAAGAATTGTAGATGGTTGTCCAGCCCACGTGCTGAGGTCAGGCCTTGGCAGTGGAGTCTCGTTGGCAGTGGTGATGGCACCAGGCTGGGTGCAGTGCCTGGCGAAATCGCAGGTTGCCCATTCCCATCTGCTTTCTAAAGCCTCTTAAGAGTGAGCAGGAAATGCCACCAGGCTCCACTCAGATGTGTCTTAGGAGCCTTCCCTTTAGTGTACCGTTGGGCTCCTACTCTAGGGAAGGAGCAGTAATGATTCCCAAAAGCTTTGTCTCAGAGGGTTTGTTGGCAATGACATATTTTCCAGGCAAACTTTTTCCAAGTCTCCATCCAAACTACGTCTTTCCTTTTTTTTGTTCTGACTTTATAAAAGTAGCATCTCCTTTAGACAAGATCTGTGAATACCTGTGGTGTTTTACCCTGCCAGACAGCTGAATGCCACCACAACCGCTCTCTCACTCCCCCTCCTCAAAAGAAAAGGGAGAGAAGAAGGTATGATGGAAAGGAAAAGGCTCAAGAGCTGAGATAGGGATAATTCAATTAAAGAGCAAGCAAAAAAAGCAAGCAAAGGCCATGAGGAAACAAAGAGGAAAAAAAACCTTGTAATTTTCTGCTTCCCATCCATGAGCGATGCTTGGCCACGTCCTGGGAAGCAGGGCCTCAACACACAGTGGTGATTTGGGAGGACAGACGTTTTCATAATAAAAGCTCCCCTTCTCCCTCCCCTTTCCCAGCTTCTGTGGCTGAGTGTGACACCACACGGTGTGGAATATCCCCCTGGTTGCTTTAGGTCAGCTGCCCTGGCCGTGTCCCCTCCCCACCTCTCGCCCACCGCCAGCCTGGGGCTCTGGCGGGTTGCAGGGAGTCTTGGTGCTGTGCCAGCCCTGCTCAGCGATGGACACAACCCTGGTGGAATATCAGGGTTGTTCTAGCTACAAGTGCAGAGCACAGCACTGTTTGGGCTGCTGCAGGGAAGGTTAACTCCATCCCAGCCAGAGCCAGCACATACCTGAGGCTGCCCTTGAGCCCCCTGACACCTCCTTACACGACTTGCCTCTGTCACCTGTGTCCCCAGAGCCTGGGAGGAGGACAGGAAGGGTGATGCTCTCCCACTTGCTCAGGTGCCCTCATCCCTGGCTGTCCCTAAGGAATGCCTCATACAATCCCTCTAGTGCTGTTTCACTCCTGTAATTCAGAATGACCAGCAGCGTTCAGTTGTCCTGTGTCTCTGCACGCTCTTAAAATCAGAGCTGAATCCCGCTCTCGCTAAGCACTGCTCTGGCAGAGCTCCCCCCGAAATGCACAGAGCTTTGCCTGGACGAGGATTGCTGGGCTTGGCCCAGATTTCCTAGGCTAGCAAAGAAAATCCCTCTTCCCTTGACAGAATACGGTGATTGCATAGGGTAAACCCGAACGCAGAGCGTATGGTTTGCACCTTATTAATCAATGGAGAAAAAGCACCTGACAGCTGAGGTTCGTTTCACAGTATGGGGGCTGGCAAATAATAAATAATAATAATGTGTTCATGCTGAGGGCTCTAATCCCACCATTTATTCTCCACTAGCAGACACCTTCTTCCTCTCGCTTTTCTCCTGGTGCATTTTGATTTGAAAAACAACAGGGTAGCTACTTGAGATGCTTTTTAAACTCCGTTTCCTCTTACCTTGCATGTGTTTGAAATATACGTTCTGTATATTTTTAAAAGACAGCTACAGATTTGTTGAATATCAAGTGGAGTTGCAACCTTTTAAAATCAATTGAAGAAAAAGAAATTGGAATAATTAGCTTAGAATCAATGCCGTGGCATCGAGCTGTGTTTTCTACATGGAAACACCCATAAATTAGCGTCTGGGAGGACAGAGATGGGACCATTTGTTAGGAATCCCTCTTGGGTCCTTCAGAAAACATGGGCATAGTTTATCAGCAGGGAAATGAATGATTTCTGTAAGCATTACTCAGAGCATTCAAGATTTAAAGCAGCTTTCATTTTCCCAGGGTAAGTGGAAGAGGGTTCCCTGAGAAGTCAAAGCTGAGTTAGCATTTACGGTTTAATTGGTAAATGTGAAGTGTGGCATCATTAAGTCTCCTTAGAAACAGTGCAGAGTCCAGTGTTGGGCCAGAGAAAGGATTTGGCTGGCCAGGTAATTCCCTAACGTTGATTCTTGTTTTGTCAGAGAGATTTTGGTATCTAAGACGCAACACCACCTAAAAGAGATTTAAAAAAAAAAAAAGTTAATTTTCATTTTAGTGGATTTGAATCTGGCCATTTTTCTCCCAAGGCAAACAATATGATGGCAAAAGTCATCTTATACTTGGGACTGTACTAAACTGCAGTACCACTGCGTGTATGGAGTAAGGAAATGCCCAGGAAGGAAAGGTTTCTGCCAGGCTGCCGGTGAGAAAACATGTTTGTTTAGCAAGCCCGTGGCGGTTCTGCTGTATCAGAGGAGTGCAAGGAGTAGGAGCCCTCTAAAAGAAATCCCTGAAGTGCCTAAAACTGTACAGAGTCCTTCAATGAGCAGATTTTCTGGAATAAAGAGTGTTGTGGTCCCTCTCTGGTCCTGATCTTGGAAGCGAGTGAGTTGTTGGGATGGCACGGTGTACTCCGCGTGTTCAGGACATACGCCGAGAGACAGTTTCTCTAATCCAGCATTGCACGGACCAGAACAGTCATTGTAGGGAACAGAAATTGATCCTGTTAAATTAGAAACCTGATGGACACTAGATTCTGATCTACTAATAGAGTATCAAAGCTTTAAAAAAAAAAAAAAAAAGGATGCTTTTAAAATTCAGTAGGTTGCCCGATAATATCTGGTACCAGTGAAACCTTAGATTTGATGAGAATGGGAATCTCCTCTTAACGAATGAGCCCCACTGACAGATATTTGTAAGTGCTCCTTTTCTCCACTAATAGAAAGGCTCCGAGTACAAAGCTTCTTCCTTCTTTAAGGGCCGGGAGCGGGTCGTGCCCAGAAAGCCCCCAAGAAGCGTGCTCCTTCCTCGGGCTGGAACAATGAGGGCCTTGTTCCCTGGGCAGGCTCCTAGGTGTGGTTTTAAAACCCGAGTTGGGGGAAAAGTTCAGCCTTCCGAAAAAGTTCCCTGGTAACTGGCAGATGGAAACTTTCATTGTTTTCGGATGGGGTCTGAAAACAGTGGAAATGGAGAAGCTGCTTGGGGAGCCTGGGTAGGACCTGAGCGGTCCCAGCGTGTTCCGATCCTGCGAGGCACAGGCAGCTGCCTGAGCAGCCTGAAGCTCCAGCTTAATCATAATACAAATAAAAAGGCATAATATGAAATCATCTTCCTGCTTTGAGATCAACACTAAAAGTTTTCAACATGCTGCCAAATGTCGAGCTTTGACTGAAGAGAGGCAACGTGCAGGTCTGGGGGTCGCAGCCTTTCCCATGATGTATGCACAAAACTCTCACTGCGGGTATTTCAGAGTGGATCAAGAACGTGAGAACGCCTCTGCTGTTGTTAACCATTGGTCATCTTAATGTAGCAAAAAAAATCAGGCTAAGGTGTTTTCTGCCAAATGATCTAAGTACAGCAAAGCCACTGTGATGCAGAGCAGGTTATGGGGCGCGGCTGTCAGTCTTTTAGGGCTTAAATTGGTGAAAGACTACGAGACTGACTTTCCATGGAGAATTTTGCCAAAAAAGCTAACAGCATACTGGCCCCTAGAGTGGAACAAGCCCACTGGAGGTATTGGTTTAGGTGTGAATCCCACCCTTTTTTAAATGAAAGCCTGTTTTGTAAATATTTCCTTTGCAGTTATCCAGCATGCACATACTTTTTTCCAGAAGTGTTTGCATTTTCTGAATATATTTTGTGAACCTTCAGCTAGAGGCAAGAAAACCCAACCTGTTCCTCTGCAGCCGTATGTATATTGGCAGGGAATTGCTCATGGAAAATAAAACGAAATGCCGGCATCAGTCTTGCAATGGGATCAAAGTTCCTACAGGGCTGCAATCACTCCAGGAGGGAAATGTGACTGCAGTTAGTTCTGGGTGATGCATTTCTGTCGGAATCTCCTCCATCTATGGGTGAAGGTTTCCTGCTGTGCTGTGGGTCAGGTCAGCTAACTGCTAGTGTGCCCTTCTGCTACGGGAGTGCACGTTCTGCCTCGTGAGTTCAAATGGACAGCAAAGAGCCTGCCTTCAGAGGTGACGTACCTCATTCTGTGGGAGAGGAGAAGACCCTCGCGATTATCGGAGCAAGGCTCGTCCCCAGTGCTGTGGGACTCTATTCCAGCCAACTCCCCTTGTGCCATGCTCCAGCCTTATCCCACTTGAGTACCTGATCTAGGGAGAATATGCCTTGAGCCTGTTAAGGGAGGAGGACTCCTGAAAGACAGGTCTTTGGGTAGTACTTGGGATGTCTGTCCTGCCTTGTCTGGTGCTGCACCTTTCTGCCCGGGGTAGATTTGGGGCAGGATTTCAGAATTCACGAGCTCCCACTCCCAGAGCTGCTTGGGGGAGATGGCACGTTCCCCACCCGTGAGCCATGGTGTCATTCTTAGGTTCTCCCCAGCAGAATTCACACCAACTAGCTCTTTCCTACTAAAAAGCCTTACCAAGGTTTGCATAGCCTGTGGTTTTCCTTTTTCTCCATATTTTGAAGCTATTCAAATCTCCCCTTCTCTTCCATTCTGATTACCCTTTTTTTTTGTGACAAACGCCTTTCCTTGGTGTCACAGAGACTATTCTCCTTTGCTCTGGTTTTCTGTTCAGAATTTTTCTGTAGGCTCATGTCTGGTTTAAATATTGCGTGGTGTTTCGCCATCTTAGCCCGTTAGCTGTTGTGGTGTTTTGCAGATGATGTCAGAAATGTCATTGACCTTGCCCACAGTACTTTGAAAGAATTCAGACACATTGCTCTTTTCATCTAAGTAATTTGTAGGGAGACCTAAGGACTGTGTTAGCTAGCAGGATTAACTTGTGGAAGGCAAAGACCTCTGGTGTATGTTGAAGTTTATTCTATTCAAGACGTAGGTGACTGGCCAAGAGAATCGAGGGTTTCTCGGTGCAACTTGTCAGATGACACCTGGAAACTTGTACAAAAAACAAATCCTGAATGGAGTTAAGACATAACTCAGATCCAGTTGTAGCGTGGATGTTTCCATGTTCCTCCAGGCCAACTGCTGATACCAAGCAGACCACAGAGTCAACCAAAAATGCAAATCTCTATCTGTGTGTTAAGTCCTTAAAGCTCTGCCGCCGTGGGAGTTAACCTGGTGTCCAAAATCTATCTGAAGTTTATTAGCTGGGTTAGCTCAGATGGAAGAGTCAACCACGTACACTAATGTGGCCTGGGGAGGGGAGCAGGAAGAGCTGGCAGCTGTCCTTCCAGTGCCATGTGGGCACCGCTGTAAATGACAGAAGTGCAGCACAGAAATGAAGATCATTGAGGTCTGTCATGTAACCAGTGATGCCTAGAGGTGTTCCTAAAAACAGGCTGTGCCTTTGAGCTGAACTCCAGTGATTTTTTTTCTTCTTCCTTTGCTTTTTCAGATGGGTATGCGTTTTCCCAGGAAGAACACGGTGTTGTCTCCCAGTCAGAAGTTGTTCGATCCTACGATACAACCAAAAGGAGAACAGAAATAGAATAAATGGTTCCTCACTTGATGGGTAGTGGGAATAATGGGATTTGGATCGATGCATCCACTCTTAATGCATTCTTGACTAGGGCTGGCAACAGCAGCCAAAACACCAGAGAACTCATTTCTGTGGCCTTAGCCAACAAGTTTCTGTATTCTCCCTGCAAACCTTGAATATTTATTGTGGGGGGAAATCATCGTTTGAATTCAGTTGCAAAGCTCTGCCTAAAGTTTTGTTTATGTTGTTACGAAGCATTTGACTGTGCTCTGTGAGGTGTGAAATTAAAAACAATGTTTTACCACTATTTAAAGCATCAGCATAAGGTTGTTCTGGGAGAAAAGTAGAAAATTTATGTTCCATGAGAAATCAGCCTTTGCTTAATTGGAACGGGGTGCTGAGACTTCCTGTTTGGTTACATCCAGACCAGGAGCACGTGGCTGCATGCAGACCTTATTCCCCGTAACATTCACTGATTACGAGATTTTCATTTAAATTTTTAACAGACAATTTGGCATACATTTTATTTATTGCAGTGGAAACACAATCTGTAGCTAAAAATGCTTATTTGCCTTCTCAGGACAGAATAACACAATAGCAATGAATTACACAGAATCCTTCCTGCCCTCTTACAAGACTTATTAGGGCTCTATCTTAGCTTTCTGAAAACCGATTAATAGCTTACCCCCAAAGCCAGGATGTGAAAGTTGGAGGGCTTGCCAGGGCAGCTGCATTGAGTGTACAGCGTTCTGCACAAAAGTGAACTCAAATAGGTAACTCCGCAGCTTGTATTTGGCTGTGCTCTTCAAATTTAGCCTGGGATTTCCCTCCGTTATCCCATTCCCATTGTAACAATAGAACAAAACAGAACAGAAAAGCTTTTCACGTCGCTAGGAAGAAGAGCATGTGCATCCACACAGCAGCCTACTGCTGCCATCCCAGAGGGGCATTCCTCTTGGACCCGGTAGGATGGGCTGGCAGGGGAAAGTCAGGAAAGGTTCACACACATGTGCCTGCACACACAGAGCTGGTCATTGTGAAGAGGAGACGGGCTGTTTGTTTGCTCAGCCAGAGCAGTCTCTTTTCTAGATCAGATCCATCGACAGGCTTCTGATGCTTCCACTTTGGAGCCCGGGAAGGAATGCTGGCTTCACTGACTCACTGGGAGTGGGGCAAGCGTGCTGCTGCATATATTGGAATTATGGAAAAAAAAAAGAGAAAACAGGGGCATAAGTTAAAGCTGAAAGAGCCCTTAGAAAGCTTACACTGTCCTCCAGACAAGTTCTATTAATTTTAGTTGCCAAGCCACGTTTCTGAATAGCATAAAGTAAATAGTGCTGTGTTTTAGCCAGGTTTCATGGTTAATGTATGTACTACATCTGTGCGTTTAAAAAGTTGGCGCTGTGTTTTGCCCTATTGACCATCATCCAGAACTTTTGTTGATTTAAATATATCCGAAATCAATTTGAATGTGAGTATTTATGCTTAGCAAGGAGAGAGGGAAAAACAAAAACAAACCAAAACCAGCCTGGCCCACTGGCTTCATCTTCCTGAAGGGCTGTAAGTAAATGCCAGCGCTCACGTGTGGCAGTTCAATCCCCAGTGCCACCCAGAGTCCCCAGCCACGTTTAAAAGCACCAGGCAGGATGGCTCAGAGGGAAAAGTCGTCACCTTCTTTCTGCGCTGCTAATGAGACAAATGTGCAATAAAGGAAAATCACAAATAATTTTGCCGTAGGCATGAATGTCAAGGGGCCAAGTGTGTGTGTGTGTGTGTGTGTATAATTTTCTGGGAGGTGACTTTTGTTTAAAGGCGGGAATACTTGGGGAGAGAATAAATAAGGGGAGGCTAAACCTGATCCCAGGAGCTTTTAAATCTTAATCCTGATCTAACCTTTTAAACAGTCTCTTTTATTTGGAAACAAAATCTATTTAGGAAATGCATGGTGTCCTCAAAACTGCTAACTGCTTCTTCCTTTTGTAACACCACAAGTAAAATTAACTTCCCACTGAGACAAAGTGAGATCAGCTTAGTCTTTGTACTCTAAGCCACACACTAAACATTGGTATGTAAACAATTTGGAGGCTTTTCATGAAGGTACTGGAGGAAAAAGAAAAAAAAAAGAAACTTTTTAAAACCTCTGAATAATGAAGAAGGGCAAATAAATGTATTGAGCAGAGAACAGAAAGGAGCCTGGAGTCTTTTCTGTTCTTAACTTAGTGCAACAAAAGTTTTACAGAGCATAATGAGAGGTGCTGGGGAGGAGCAGCTGTCACCTGACGTGATTTATTTTATTAGTGCAGACTATGGGCTGTATCATTTTGACCTCTCTGTAAATTGAGGTCAGTGAGTGTCACAAACACAACCCCTCCCTCGAGTGAATGGTGGCTTAGGCCGAGGTACGTGTGTTGGGTGTCAGCTCGATGCAAATTGCACATGGGGTTTGTCACACGGCTCTACAGTATGTGACACCGGGGCTGGGGGGGCAGGCTTTATCGGCACTGTACGGCCTGAGTCCCTATCTGACTTAATCCTGCGGAGCCCACCCAGGTCAGGACCCGGCATTCTTCTTGTTCTTTGGAGTCATTACGGGAATTAATCCGTTGTAATTTGCTGTAGCCTGCCTGTTGGAGTTGCTGGCCATCGTGAGCAATGATGAGGTGTATTCCGGTGTCGTGTCAGCAGAAGGAGAGGGGCAGCTGTGCTGTATCACCAGAATGCCTTGTTCATTAACGCAACTTCGTGTAACAGTGACCTCTGAAAGCACTTCATGGAAGCGTTATCAACTAGGCAGGGTATCGGAGCAGAAGGAATGGGAGCTTTCTGCTTGACTGTCCAGCTTTAACTACCTGGGGCTAATCAGAAAACAGTTTATTTGGCAGCTCTCTGCGCTGACCGCAGAGGTGAGGCTTTGTTTTGGTTTGCTGTTTTTTTTTCAGTATTCAGGAAGAAGTGGTGATTTTCCAAATTAAATCTGGGTCTGGTTGCTCCGTTTTGTAACACCATAACCGTTATTTGCGTAGAGGCTACTGTGCCTTCAGCAATCGCCTAGTACCAAATTGGAGGCGCTGAGCAGGAGTCGGAGCTGAGCACTGCTGAGAGACCTGTTGTCATTTGTTTTTCCTCGACAGGGCTTCGGGTCTTGCTGTAGGGAGCTGGCATGGGAGCGCCATAATAGCTTATAGTCAGGGAGAAATGGCAAATAACCAATAACAGTATCTGAGTCAAAGTAAGCTGTTAATGCATCTAAAATTGTGTGCGGAGTTAGCGTGAGCTGTATGGGCTGTAAATTAAGATAACAGTCAAGCCTCACTAATCTGCACTTCGCTAGACCACGCGCTTCCTGGTGCCTGCCAGAAGTGTGCAGGCTCTCCCTGCCTCGGCCAGCAGCTAACAGCAGATGCTGCAGGGAAGGCTCCTGTTACTCAGGCTGCGTTATTTTTGCAGCATGCACTCAAGTTGTGTTTGCTGGGAGACGATCAATGCTCATAAATAAAGAAGAGAAAGCTCAGACGGACCAGAAGAAGTGAGACGTGGGGACTGCGACGTGGTCAGAGCAACTTGGCCTCTGTGGGCAACCCCAGGGCTTTGGGAGAGGCACGTGGTGCCCATGCCACCCCTGTCCTGCAGGCTTATTTTGTCCATTTAGGCTAATGCACCCAATCTATGGTTTTGCGTCGCCTCCAGTCATCGGTGCAGCGATGCCCAATTTACGTTCTCCCATGGTTTTATAAATAACAGCTCCTTGTCATTTTTAAATACTCCAGCAGCTGTGCTGCTGTTACGCCTCGCAGCTCAGGTTTGAAGTGGAGCAGCCCTTGAGCAGGCATTCACCTCCAAGAAGCGCTTTGGATTTGTCAGATTTCTACCTAGTGTTAAGGCACTGAGGATATTTTACCCCGGTTTTGGATCATTGCACTGTATCAATGCCTTAAACTCCAGCCGGTTTGCAGGGTGAGTTCTTTGTCTCTTGCTGAGCCTCACGATACTCAGAGATGATATGAAATATAGTGATGGATATTTTCAATTACAGTGTCTTGGAGGAGCATTTGGCTGTGCCCACGCCGTGCCTGATGGATCCGCCTGGCAGTTTGCTTCTGAAACATGGCACTGAGGATGTGTGTGTTGTGCAGTCTCCACACAGTTGGCCTCAGGCTGCCCAAAAGCTTTTCTCACCTTCCAGGACAGACCCTTGTACTCATCCGTGTCTGTGCTGCAGCTCAGCACCTCCTCGAGGACCCAGCCCCTGCTCCCTGCCCTGCTCCCGTGGGGTCCCCTGGGCACGGCTCGGGGCTGTCCTGCAGGCAGCCCTTACGGGCACAGCCAAAGCACTTATCAAAAACGGAGAGTTTTGGATTCAAATCCAAGTGTTGTCCCAAACCCTAAGTTGTAATTGTCACTGTGGGTAGCGTAGGGGTGTTTAAGGGGTGAAGGCTCAACAAGTCACGAAGCTGATGACTGGATTTGTACACAGCCCATGTACAGGGGAAAAAATCCTGTTGGAATACAGTTAAAGATGCTTTTCCCCACTTTCTGTAGCATAGGTGAAAGGCTCAGTGCTTTGCTTGGTGAAACCATATGCATTGATTAGTTTTGTGGGGCTGGGACAAGTCATCTCAGTTTGATTACAGCGTTAACATAACCCTCTTCACGTTTTATTTGTACTGCTCCTGTAATACTGCTGACACTGTCAGAACTGAACAGCTCTAGGAGGCAGAGCTCAGTGCCTCTTACCTGAGAGCTTCATTAGCCTCCAAACCCCCCCCGAGAGCCTCCACGACGCTTACACACGTGTGACCAGAGCCACGTGCCTGGAGGAGGCACATGGTCTGTTGGTCTGGGAACCTGGGTCTTGCTGTGACGGGGTTTGAAGGCTGAGAGTTGGTTCATATTAATGCAGGGCCTACTGATTTGCAGCACGGACAAAAGGTAAAATAGCTGTCGTCTCTCCAAAACCTTCCTTTATGCGTGGTGGCGAGACAAGTTGAAATCTGCTGGGCTTCTCCCTCAGCATCTCTACAGATACCGGCAAGAAACCAAAATGGGTAAAGGACAAACTCCATGCGGGCGAGCCCCCAGCTCTGGGCAGTCATGCAGAAATCTAACGATGAAGAAAAGCCAGATATCTTGCCGGACTGTCACTGTGCGTAGCCGTGAGGTCAGCACCCTTGTAATTACCAAGTGGCGGAGCCAAGGGAGACAAAGCCAACATTAACAGAAAGACGTGATTATTTTACATTCCGACCACCTTACTGGGTGGCTTCCTGAGAAGATGTTCCAGATGTTGTCTCGGCATAAATTAATCTGCTTCAAAGCATCTGCAGGGTTTCTTCGAAAACATGGAATGTAACAGGCGTTGTGTGAGCCCGACTTTGCCCTCCTGGTTGATGTTTTTATTTGGGAGGCGAATGCAAGTGTTTGCTGTCCTTACCCTCGGCAGCACGTAGGCTGGGAAGTTGCCCTAAGCTGGTTCTCAGCTCTTTTAAAAAGGGCTCCAGATGCTGTGGGCAGCCGAGCCCTCTGGGACCGCGTGTGCATGTGTGTACTGGAAGAGTTGTTCAACACAAAAAACCCTCCTCCTGCCCCCAAAGTGTGGCCCGTGTTTCCGGGAGGTCAAACATTCGGCTGCTTTGAGTGACGGGCTCTTCAGCAGCATCTTTTTTCATCAGCGCGCCAAGTCGTGTGCCCACTTGTCTGTCATATCTGTGCTCGGATTGCTTAAATATTGTTACAGATGGGGAGGTTTTAATCTGGATATGCAGAGTGGAGTAGTGCTGTGGGGGAATGTTTAATTGGCTCCCAGCAGAGCAGTGAGAGCCGTGGTGTGTGGGTTTTTTCCTCCAGAAGTGTTACCATTTTCACGTCCTATTAATGTCCTCTGGTAGTTTCAATACCGCAGCGCATTACGGTGGGGTTTGTTTCCCTCCCGGACTGAATACAAATGAAGGTCATTTACTCGTATTTTTAGAGGGTTCAGAAAACTTAGCAAATCTGTAGCTTTGAACAGCATTGTTGACTGTCGTATGTCTGCACAAAAATATTTCCAATAAACCTTTTATTAAAGCAACTCAATGGACCAGGGCTTGTTTGTTTTATCCCCCCCACAATTTTTGCAGCTAGAGTTCACTGATAAATGAGCTTGAGATTTCTCCTGCAAAGCTGGTGTGGGGTTGATTTGGTGGTGTGGGTTTTTTTTTTTTTCATTACCTTCTGGGTGTGTTTTTAAGGGGATGCCTCTGTTAGTGCCAAGGACAAGACTCGGGTTCCTTGCCATGGGACTCGAATCAGGCCCCAAACACAAGACTAGTGTCCGAGGAAGAATGGCACCAGCAGGCTCACAGCATGTGCCTGATGTTTTAATAGTGTCTCATGGGGGAAAGCCATCTTTCCGTGTAAACTTGGTGGGCAGACATCCCTCCTGCAACTGATACATGCGACATCACCAAAGGTTTGCTAAAATGAGCCTTGGAGATCTTTTACTTTGTCTAAGTGACACAGGCACAGCAGGAAAAAAACGGAGTGCTAGACTCTGCTTTGCTCCCTTCTCCCAGCGGAATTTACAAGAGGATTTTTGTGTTAAGTGGGCCCGCACATACCCGTGGCTGGGGGGGGGGGAATGGTCTGATCATGCATCAAGCTGAGCGATGATGCAGCAACACGAGAGGTGTCCTGCACAGCATCCCGAGAGCAGGGGGAGGTTTTTTTCCTGTTTCTGCCTGATCAAGAATTTCACATCCAGCTCTGCCAGTGGTGCCGGGCTGACGCTGCCAAGCTCGCTCGCATTGCCTCTCTCGGAGAAGTGCCCCTCGCGCTCACTTGCCTCGAGCGAGACCGAGAGCGTGCAGCGCCGCACAAAGGCTCTCCTGTCCCCGGGAGCTCTGTGCCCATCGGCTCTGGGGGACGCGCGCTGTGATCCTCTCCGATACAATATGCTCCTTCCGCTGAACAAATATGTTTTCATGGCGAGCTGTGAACGCCTCGCCCCCCGTGTTGAGCCCAGGAGAGCCTCGGCAGCCGAGCCCTCCTGAGCGGGGCTGTGAGACCCCGGGGCACAGCCAGCCCGCGGCGCCGCAGCCTCCTTCCGAGCAAAATCCACCGGCACGCACCGAGTCGGGAGGGATGCCCAAGGTACGGCAGCTGCACCAAAGATCGGCCTCTCCAGATTTCTGGTGACCTGAGGGAATGCATTGTAAGATCCCCGCAAAAAGTAAAAGTGCACGAGCTGTAACAAAGAGATCTTTTTTTGTCCAGATACTATTAGATATTGGTGTTAAAATAGGTTTTACCAGGAACAAAATGCATATTTATATGCAGTCTGGCTAAAACTTTTCCTCTATAGGGTGCTGTAACTCGATGAATGTTTTTTTCCTTATATATTGTCACACTGCCGACAGAACCATTTTAAAGAGCCTGGAGAGACTTGTTTAAAACAAAAAATTACTTCTGGATTTTTTTTTAAATTGGGAAACAACGAGGGGTTGTAAGCCAAAATTTCCCCTCTTCCCTTTACAAGTCACTGCTTGAGCACACTTCAAAACACTTTTGTCCCAGAAGCCAGGCCTGGTACCTGCCTTCTCTTTGCAAAGAGATGAAAAGCCCAGGACGAAGTCCTCGCATATCCCCCTGTAGCAGTGCTCCAGCCTGCGAGCTTGCAGCAGCGGGAGCCTCGCTGAGTGTAAAGACTGCTCACACATCTGGGCAATCAATTACGCCAAAGTAAAATTGATGATAAACTCGAGTAAGCTTTATTCAGTTGGCGGTGGGAGAACGTGATGCTTAGCTGAGGGCTCCCTGCGCTGTCGTCTCTTCCTACAGTGCGCTAAATGTGAAATAATTCTCTGAATTGTTAAATATAATGAATGGCTTCTTAAACCCCTTATTAGATATATTAGTTGAATAATCACCTCCGAGACTTTGCCTCTAACGGTCTGACAGGCGAGGCTGTGAAAGCGCCTGGCGCTCACGTCCCGCGGCCAGATCCGTGCGGGAGCAGCTGTTGAGGCCGTTGCCGGCGGTCCTCGGTGCCTCATACCAGACCGAAACAGAATCAAAGGCTCTAAACCCTCAGATTAATGCTCGAGTCTGAAATGGGAGCATTAAAAAATGAAAGTGTAACTGAGAAAGGTCCGGTTGAGGAATGTTAAGCAAGAAGATTTCAGAAACACGATCCCTTTGTGCGAGCGCTGCTCCGGCGCTACCCAGCCACCAGGCACTGCCCTTCCCTCAGCCCTGGCGCGGCCCTGAGCCCCAGCGCTTACCCAGCAGCAAGTCCCGAGAAGCTTGGAAAGAGCAGTGGGTTTCCTGCTGCTTCCTCCTCAGCAGAAATATGGGTCCTCAGAGAAATGAGGCTTGGAAACGTCGCTGAAAGCCAGCGCGGTTTCTTGGCCGTCCATGGTGCAGAGGGGGGCTGTAAGGCAGAGCAGGGTGGGGGAAGGTGAGCTGTGCTGGCGAGGCCCTGCTGTGGTGGCAGGGTCCCCCAGGGACACAGGCCTAAAGCTGCAAGCTTTCAAGAGACCTAAAGCCTGCAGTGAGGTGCGTGGGAGCCTCAGCAGTCACACGCCTTGTGTTTGATGGCCCAGCCCGATGACGAACACTTGTTGCAGTTGTCACAGTCAGCAAAACTGGTTTGTTGGTCTTGACAGATGCCATGGAGCTGGTGGTACCTTCCGGTAAGCAGAACCCAGTCCCTGAAGAGAAAGGAGACTGGAAGAAAGGGAATGCTGGGTTGGGTTGGGTTGGGTTGGGTTGGGTTGGGTTGGGTTGGGTTGGGTTGGGTTGGGTTGAGTTGGGTTGGGTAGTGCACTGGACTTACAACAGTGCTGGCCCAGCTTCCTCCTTCCTTTTTCCACATTGCCAGCTGTGTGTGGAACTGTTTCTGAGCGTATTACTGCAGGATTTCTCCCTGGGGAAAAAAAAAAACCACTGTTTTCCTACAGTCAGTTCATTTGAATGTGGAGCTTTGTATGTGAGATTGAACAACACAGCTATATTGTATACATTAACTAAATTAAGCCCTGGTTAATAACGACTGTTCATGTTTCCCTGTACGTACTGAGGATGGCAGTGCACCTTCTAAACCAAGAGCCTGATTCTGGTGGTACACCGGGTCTGCAGCCCCTGCTTTTGGTTTGTGCTGATGTGAACTGAGAATCACTTTTTTCCCCACAATGGGACGTTCACAATAACATGCAAAATGTCTGGTGTGTGAAGGCATGAGGACTCGCTCTATCGCTCTCAGAAACAAATACTGAGGGAATTAGCAGCTGCATGAGCCAATATTTACCTTTAGGGTAATAAATCATAGCGGAGACTGCACAACACGACGGTATCCTCATCTTGGAGGAGGGACATCCTGTGCGGGGTCAGACTCGTCCCTGGTGAGGGCGGACACAGCTCCATCGATCTCCGTCAAGGTTCAGGCCTTCCTAAATGTGGGCTCGGCAGTATCGAATGCTTTGCCAGCCTGCCCTCGTGAGTGATTGAAGTTATGTCTTGGGAGGGAGATGAGTCGTTTTATTTTATTGTTCTGTTATTACAGCTCTGACTCGATGTTACCTTGCCCTGGCTTAACGGATTCAATCCAAAGTCGTGCCATCCTACTTTTTTCTTGTTTCCAGGTTGACCTACAGACAAACTAGTTTGGGCTGTGCCCTGATGTGCTTTGGCATTAAACATGAGGCAGGCTTGATGGAAAGCAAATAATTCATTTTTTTTGAATTAATCCACATTTTTCAGCTCAGTGTATCATTGTTTGCCTCGATTTTGCCAGAGGTTTTCTGAAGGACTGATAACAGCAAATAAGGGCTTGCTTATCTGAAAGTGAAGGATTATCATGTTCAGGAGAAAGGAAGCTATTTCCAGTCTTTCTTGGATGCTCGAATTATACTTCTGCTAGTATAAACCTACTAAGTGAAAAGAGCCTGCAGTAGCAGACAGGATTTTTGTCTTCAAAGTTTAAGGTAAGTTTTCTTAAGGTTTTGCTCGTGTACTACTGATGACTCAAACAGGAAAAGGCAAACACCTCCGTGGTGAGCTGCAGGTACCCATCGGGAGCTCTTCCCACAGGTGAAGCCCACGCTGATATTTCGTGCTGCGTGGTCCAGCCGTGGTGGGCATCTCCCCATTGCTCCCAGCTCCTCTCGCCGAGGTGTGGGCAGGTGGTGCAGCACCAGTGACCTGTGTTATCTGGCATTTTGGCTTGCACAAAGAAGGGGAGAACAGCTGGCATGGGCTGAAGTGAGTCGTTCAGTCAATTTGCACGTGATCCTGGACAGGAAAATGTTGCAAGCCCCACTGAGGACAGAGAAATAATACAAAGGGACCTACAGAGAAGCAAGAAATACGAGCAGGAAACAATAAAATGAGATTCAGCTTGGAAAAATACAAGGGAATACACATGGGGAATAATATGTAGTAATAACTTCAGTGGGAGGGAAAAGAAAGGGAGAACAGAAAATCTGGAGGGGAAAGAGGAGCTCCAGCAAGACCAAAAGTGAGCTGCAAATAAGAGGTTTTGGAAGGAAGGTGCTGGTGTTAATGTGCTGATCAGGGGCTTGAAATCTGTGTTGCTCTCCTGTGGGCATCGTGTTCCAAATTTGAGCACAGGACGCTAATTGCAGCAAGCTCCACTTATTAAAGTGGCAATGCCTGGTGAGAGCTGTACGGGCACTCAGAGGTGGTGCTAGCATGGGAGGGATGGTTGTCTTCTTCTGATAATGCCCAGATCATAAGGAAGCCATCTCAAAGTGGTTCTCCATGGTGTACTGCGCTTGTGTTGGTGCTGTTTGGCCCTGTGCTGGTCTCTTGTGACCCACGAGTTCAGCGGCTCTGGGTGCCGTGGGTCCTGCTGCCATCCTTCAGCGCTGCACCAGCACCTGCAGAGCAGAGGCCTGAGGGGTGGAAGAGGCTTTGGGGGGGGGGATTTAGGAGCATTAGGAGCATTAGTGATCACAGTCAGGTCGTGCACAGCTGCCTGGGGGGGGGGGGGGGGGGGGGGGGGTCACCCCACCCACCACCCTCCCACCAGAGCCCGGAGTGCAACCTCCACAGCCCCGGTGAC
Source organism: Anser cygnoides (assembly GCF_040182565.1). Classification (NCBI taxonomy): domain Eukaryota; kingdom Metazoa; phylum Chordata; class Aves; order Anseriformes; family Anatidae; genus Anser; species Anser cygnoides. The sequence continues at coordinate 191,434,385 of NC_089873.1, forward strand.
CGCCTGGGAGCACCAGCTCCCTCTCCAGAGTGACACGGGGGGGGGTTCCCAGGTGAGAGGGCAGCCGGGAGAACAAACACGATTTTGGCCTTGCCTGGGTGAGCACCGTGTGCTAGGGGCTGTCAGTGACAGTCCAGCCCGCACGCGTTTTGCTCCCCACCACTAGTACTCCTTTGTCTCTGGCAAGGAAAATTCCCGACCACTTCAGCGGAAAGAGCCTGAAGTCGGTAGCAATGTATTCAAAAACAAGCATTGAAAAAGAACTCCATGCACTTCAAACTTTGAGTAAGTGAGCCCATAAATTTAAGAGGTGTAAACAGCAGGACAAAAAAAGAGGGATTGTTTCGGGCAGTGTGGGAAGATGAAACTGAGTAATGGGCTACAAATGAGCAAGCAAAAAATGCACGCGGCCATTCAGGGAGGGTTTCCTGAGCAGAGAGTCACTGAGCACCGAGCTGCCCCAAGGGGAGCGCTCAGCTGGGGCTGCAGGGTGGGTGAAACGCCTGTGGAAGGGATTCCATCGCTTCTTGCAGTCCTCTATGGCCAAGAGTGTATTTTCATGCTGTGCAGCAGGTTTGGAAGAGTGGCTGCTTTTTTGTTTTGTTTTGTTTTTCCCCTTTTTTTTTCCCCTTTTCAGGTTTTAGCCTGTTAATAAATAATAAAAGAAGAAGAAGAAGAAAAAAAAGAAAAAAAAAAGAGGGTAAGAGGGAAGGACAGGCTCTCCTATGTAACAAACGCTCACAACCGCTGCACTCCTCTCCTTACCCCAGGGATCTCTCAACAACAGTGCTGTGAACACTGCATGGCCTCCTCCCGGGGGCTGGCAAGCCTGGGCTGGACCTTGCTGGCACAGCGGGGCTGTGTTTTCCTTGCGAGACTGTGTTTTTTTACTAGTGTGGAAAAATCCCCACTTAGAAGGACGTGGCTATGAATTATGAATGCAAATGCAGTTGCATCGCTGCCATCCCTGTAGGTGCCTGAGGGGTAGGAGGGGGGTCTCTGGCTGCCCTGGTGCTTGGATAGCATCTCCCTGCTGCCCCTGTTCCCAAACTGAACCCCTCGGACCACTAATTCAGCTCCACCAGGCACAGGAACTGTGGTGCCAGTGCCAGGACAGGAGGCCATGGGCACAGCCGGGCACCCAGGAGGCTCCCTCTGAGCACCAGGCAGCACTTCTGTGCTGGGCGGGTGACGGAGCCCTGGCACAGGCTGCCCAGAGAGGCTGTGGGGTCTCCTCCTTGGGGATCTCCAGAAGCCGCCTGGACGTGGTCCTGGGCAGCCTGCTCTGGGTGTCCCTGCTTGGGCAGGGGTGGCACCAGGGGCCTCCAGGGGTTCCTTCCAACCTCAGCCATCCTGTTGTGAAACAGGCACGCAAGTGGAGCAGGTACAGGGATAAGGGCACTTATAGGAGACAAGCTTTTCCTGAAGGCCAAATCAAAATCTAAATTTGTGAACAAATTTGTGTTACAGACACCATGCATTCACTGCCAACCCACTCTCCTCTCTCTGTAAGCAGCATTGGGCAGTGCTGCTTCTCTCAACAACAATGCTGAGGGCTCCCATCAGGCCGGAGAAGCCACTACCAAGGACCTGAACCCCAAAGGGACAGCACTGGCTTGAGGTGCGCCTCAGTCATCTGGCCATGGCCTTGGGCAAGGTGCTCCTCCTGTCACCTCCGTGGCACCATCACCCGGGGGGGACGGAGCCCCCTGGGGCACAGCTTTCAGCCACGGAGGTAGTAGGTGTTGGTGCTGCTGTTCTTTAAAAACACACCCGAAAATCCAGACTTTGCTTTTTCTGGGCTGGTCAGACACGCTCTTGTAGACAGAGGCAAGTAAGGCATTAACTGAACAAAACAATGACGGCAACAAAGCAAACAAAAAGTCACACCATAAAGTATTTATTAAGAAACAAAGGGGGCTTTTTTCTTCATTTGTAAGAAACACTTTAGACCAAGCACCCTTTCAGAGATTTAAAAGCTATATCAAATGTTAACATTGGTTTTACATTATTATACATGACATTAAAAAAAAAAAACAAAACGGCACATCTCACAAACTTCCTTTTAATTACAACTCAGGTTTCTTTTCCTTCAGCTGTAAATTAATTTCTACAGACTTAAATTTAACTTATTCATATTTATTTATTCATTTATTTTTTAAAACAAGTAAACAATATACAAAGATTCACCTGAACGTCACGGGTCGGAGCAGGTGTCCTTGTCAGGGGATGTGCACGGAGCGCGGTGGGCAGTGGCCGGCGCCGATGGCAATCGGGGCTGGCAGGGACACCCCATCAGTGGGCTTGCCTTCTGGCAGAGACAGCCCACCGCCTCGGCACCAAGGGACGAGTATCTCCAGCTCCTGGACGAGCTGCTGGCACCACTATTGGCACTGTCACCATCACTGTCACCGTCACTGTCACCACGGGGCCTGCAGGCCGCTGCTCCCAGCGCCGCTCGGCGCAGCGGGAGGCGAAGGCCGGGCCTGCGAGCCGGCGTTTTTGTGAAGGTCACACACGCTGAATGGGGAGATCTCGGCCAATAACAGCAGATCGGGTATAAATTACCTATTCATTTTCCTATTTCAGTGGTCAAAAACATTTCTCCCTTCTGTAGGCTGCCTGTGTGTGTGTGGCGTGTTTACAAGTAAACCATCGGATTTGGCAACGCTTCCACGCGAACGCGCGGTTTTAAAAGAGACATACAAAAAATAGTAGTGTCACAGTTATTGCTACGTACTGATACAGTATCGGAAACAAGAAACCTTTTGCCAGCTCTGGTCTGCTTACAGCAATTGCCCGGTTTGGGTTTTGCCCTTAGTACACAGCTGCAGCATTTAGCCTGAAGAACAAACGGACTGAAATGCAGAGACCAAGTTTTCTAAGAGACAAAAATCAGCCCTTAAGACTGTTTTGCTCGTTTAAGTACGCCTGGGGTGATACTTTACAATTAACACGGTCTGATTATTTCCCGTGTGCTGTTGCCTGGCCAAAGTCGGGAGGCGTTTACGTGAAAAAACGCACGGTGCCGGCTGCGATGCCCCCTCTGCAGGTGCAGCCTTTCATGCGTTGCTGGGGCCTTTTCCCTCATCCTCGATGCAGGTTTTCAAACATCGCTGGACATTTCTGCTCCCAAGAATAATCCAGGGTGGATTTCCAAGCTCTGCAAGTCCCTGCTGGCTTGGTGGGACCAAGGCAGGGTGTTCCACGTGGTCCCATGGGTGGGCTCCATCACGAGCCCACAGCAGGGCCTGGGCCCATCAGGCCCACGCACACAGGTTGAATGTTTCACGGGAGGCGAGGTCAAATGAGGTGTGTTGGAAGTCGCAGCACAACCTTCCTCTGTAAGCATTGCTTTGGCTCCGACAGCGGTCACGGAGTCAAAAATTTGTGCTGGTGGCTGGAGGAGCAAGTACCTCGCACCCTGCTCATAGTAGGAAGTCCGCAAAGAGAGAAGAGTTTGTGCAAACCACTACCAGTTCCTGATCTTGAGGCAAAATCAAATCAAGAAGGGTTTCAAGTGCGCTGGAAGTAAGAGCCGAGTAATTCATCTGCTCCAAGTTCCTACATAAATACCAGGGACACGGAAAGTTGTTCTCTGCAAGACTGAGCACCGCGTGGCAGCTCACCCTGGGCCCGGGGCCCAAAAAACCATGGGAGCTGGTACCAGGAACCGAGCACAGAGCGACGGCCCTGCTCAGGTTCAGTGGTGATTGTCTGTAAAGCAAAGGGAAATGTCACTAAGGAATTGGAAGAGGAGAGGAGAGAAGAGGTTTCTTAAGTACTGTGGTCTCGTACAGTGGAACGAAACTCTTTCTACGAATTAATTAGGCAAATATTTCTGACCATGTCATACCTGAAGGGCACTTAATGGCTCCGGCATTTATCTCGCAAGCACAGTGATCTGCAATGCATATGCTTTTTAAGCATAATCCTTCGCCACTGTAAATCATGCACTGGAATGAAAGCGTATCTGGAAATGTTAATTCAGCGATATCATCCTACAGTTTCTGGCAACGGACCCCAATGAAAATAAATGGTTTATAAACACTGTCTGACATGCATGAGCCTTTCAAAATTATTTACAAGCGATGTTCTGGGAGCTACGTTCCAAGGAAGTATTTCTCCTCTCTTCGGCTGGGATATGAAAAACCTGTCGGGCGGGGAGGGGGAGGCAGCTACACGGCGGCGCTACACGGTCACGGCCGGGTACATCTTCTGCTCGCCGCCGGCGTGCGGGAATGGGGACTGGATCTGCCTGTAGCCACCCTGCAAACCGTCCAGGAAGGGGGCCACGGGGGCGAGCGGCACCGAGTCGTGCTGGACGGCGTAGCCCACGTAGGGCGGGTGCAGGTACTGCCCCTGGTGCGGCACGATCTGGGTGGCCTGCTGGCAGTTGAGCACCGAGAAGTTGGTCGGCATGTTGACGTAGACGTTGTTCATGGTCCCCTCGGGCAAGCAGCAGTTGGTCTGCGACCTGGTCGGGGGGGCTCTGGCCCCCGAGTTGGCGCTGGAGCTGGAGCTGGCGGCGGTGCTGGACTGTCGGGAGGAGGAGCCGCGGGAGGTGCTGGCGCTGGGGATCATGGGGATGGTCTCCATCAGGCGGGTGCCCCCGGGCGCGCGGCTCTGCTGGGGCTCCTGCTTGGGCCGCAGGCACCTGCAGCAGCACGCCGCCACCAGCGAGCCCAGGATGATGAAGGCGACGAAGACGGACCCAACGATGAGGAACGGCACGTAGATGGGCACTGCAACGGCAAGGAGAAGGTGGGTGCTGGGAGCACGGACAAGCTGCAGGAGGTCCCCTCCGCCCCCGCCCCGGCACCAAGCCCACCTCAGCTCTGTGCACTGGGTGGTGGAAGCTCAGCGTTCAGCTGCACGCTTACACAGGGCAGCTAAAACCAAGGGCTGGAGCTCCCAAAGCATCTCAGAAGTTACTTTCAGGGAGCAAAGCCCACAGCTCACGCCTCCCCAGAGGAAGGCTCACTCCTGCTGCTGTCGGTGTGGTCCATACCGACCACTGCTCTGCATCTCACTGGATTTTGTCTCCAACTAGAAAAATTAAGCAAGAGAGCAGCCAGTTTGGGCAGCGCCATAGCAAAATGCTTTAGGACCAGAACCCCTGCTCAGGATCACGGGATGGTCAGACCCTGGCGCTGCATCGCATCCCTCCACATTGCCAGCCCTCTCTGGCTGCTGTCACCCCTTGGGGCAGCCCTGTGGCTGACTGTCTGGCTGCTCCATGCTCCAGCCCTGGGGATGGGGAGAAACCACAGGGGCAGCATCCCTCCTCGCAAGGCTGGAAGAAGGGACAAGGGGGCAGCGGGGGCAAGGGGTAAGAGTGGGCAGCGTGTGCGATGCTCCAGAAGGGAGCCCACCAAGGCAGATGGTGCACACTCTCTCTCAGGTAAAAAGATGTTCCCTGTGCCACGGTGACAAATCTGTGCAAACACATCCAGGAGTAATGAGGGGACGGGATCTCCCTTCAGTGCTTCCAAATGCTCCAGACGAGCCCGGGCTTCATCATGGCCATCAAAACCCATCAGCGTGGGGATGCAGGCAGGGCTGCAGAGCCCTGTGTGGTTCCTCCCGACCCGCTCTAATGAAACCACCACTAACGGTGGTCCCCAGGCATGGGGTCAAGGGACGGGGCCACCCCACACCACGCGAGAGGATCTCGTGTAAGACCTGCAAAGGGGGCGACGGGCCCGCTGAAGCCAGCGCAGCTCCTCGCACAGCTGAATGCATGCAGTGGGCTATCAGCCAAAAGGCCACATTCTTCCCTCCTCTCTTCTGTAATTTTAACGCTTCCTACACAAAGGCCTCGCAAAGGACTGTGTCTCCTTCTGTGCCCGGCGAGACAGCGGCTCTTCGGCAGGTGCACACACTTGCTGCAGACTGCAGCGCGCAAGTTTTCCGAGAGTAAATCTGTCCTAATTATAACATCACTTCAGGCTACTTCTGGTGTGTTCACCACGTGTGGATGGCAGCAAATGCGCTGGAAAGCCACTGAGGCTTTTTTTAAACGGCAGCAGAAAGACTCGAGTTTATCCTTGAAATTCAATCTCGCCAGGAGCCGTCTGAGCCAGCGGTACCCGAGCTCGGAGAGCGCACAGCATCAGAGCGGGGACCGGCCGCGAGTCACTCGGCAATGTCACCTCACTTTTTTCTCTCCCCCCCCCCACCCCCGGATGTGCTGTTTCGGTTTTTTCTTCGCTGTTTAATTGGGAGCCCGGTCGGGGCCGAGGGAGCGATTAAGCAGCGATGCGCACACACCAGCGGCGGCTCGCTCCGCCGGCGAGCGGCTTCTCCCGCTCGGGGAGAAGGCAGGGCCGGCCCCCCCGGCCACAGCAGCGTGGGGGGGGGGGGGCACAGCCCGGGTACTTCTCCCACTTTAAACCCTCCACATCGGTCGGGGGGACCCCCAGCTCCTTCACCAACCCTGCCACCCTGCCACCGGCGACGGGGGGCGGCCGCTCGCGGCTCCCCCCAGCCGGGGCAGCCCCCCAGCCCCCCGGAGCCGCCGAGACCCGGCTCCCCGGGGGTGCCTCCTCACCTGCCGCCCCGTCGGGGCCGTCCTTGCCGGGCCGTCCGGGCTCGGCGGCTCCGTGCCTCCGGTCGTTATCGCAGGCTCCCTGGTCGAGCCGCGCCTCGGCGCTGGAGCAGCAGTAGCGGAGGGCGCAGCTGCCGCAGCAGATGGTGGCGTCGCCGCCGTCGAAGCGCTCGGGGCACTGGAAGCCGTCCCTCCAGCCGCCCTGCCCGTCCAGCCAGCCGTGGCAGTACTCCCCGCTGCCCGCCGCCCCCGCCGGCAGCAGCCAGCCCAGCGCCGCCAGCAGCAGCGGGCAGCAGCCCCCGCCCCGCATGGCGCACACCGAGGGGGCGGCCGCTCGGGGCCCCCCCGAGCCTGGGCGGCGGCGGCGACGCCCGGCCCCCGGCCGCGGCTCCCGGCGCCGCATCCCCGGGACGGCCGGGGCGGGGGGGGGGGGGCGGCAGCGCTACCCCGTCCCCGCCGCCCCCATGGCTCCGCTCCGCCGCTGCGCGCCCCGTCCGGGCCGGCCGCTGGCCGGGGGCCCCGCGCCCCTCCCTTATATCGCCGCCCGCAGCCGCCGCCCCCCGCGCATGCGCCCGCCCCCGGCCCCCGCCCCGACGGCGCGGACCCGGCCCCCGGCTCCCCCCCCCCGGCGGGGAGAGGGGGAGACCCCCGGGACCACCCCCCCGGGACGCTGAAAGGGGCGACCCCCAGAGGGGCTGGGGGAGGGGGCTGTGTGTGTGTCCTCTCCTCAAGAGCTGGGTCTGGTACCTGCCCCCGCCCCGCCTACGAGACGGGAGAGCAAGTGGAAAGTAGTTTTTATTATTATTATTATTTTCAATAAAAAGGCAGAAAACGGGGGGGCTCCCCGGACTTGGCCCGCTTTTGATATCTGTTTTTAAGGTTCCAACCCTTTTCAGCCCCTCGGCCCCGGCTGCAGGTTTGGCAGAGGTGGGGGCATGCCCCTGCCCAGGGCAGCTGCCCCTCAGTCCCCTGGATGCTTTCAGCGAGCCCCAGCCCAGCCCTGACCCTCGCCAAGCTGCAGCCCCTGGCCCAAGCCCCCCAGTGCAAGGAGGGGAGGCAGAGGCAGCTCTCCCCCCTCCACCACGGCCCCAAGGGGGGCAGAAGCCCAGGGGTGCCGGCCTTGGCCAGAGCAGCTGGTTATCGACATGGCGTGGGTGCAACACCAATGAACGTGGTGAAAAAGGCATGGAGTTGAAGGACAAAGTCTGAGATGCTCCATGTCACTGTCTGATGGTCCTGAGCTTTCAGCTTCAGTGGTATCGGGGCAAGGAGCACCAGGTTTTGGGGTGCAAGCAGCAGCCGGTTCCAGCCATCACCCCCGGTCCTGGAGCGCTGTGTGGGAAGGCGACTGCCTGCAGACAGGTGGGAGCCAGGGGGTCTGCCCGAAACCTGCACCAGGGCCTCAATGCAGAGATCAGCCGGCAACATCGCTTTCCTCAAACCTGGATTGAGCTGATGCTTTCACAATAAGAAAAACAGCTTTTTGATTACACGTGGCAAGCAAACTACTTCCCCAGCCCTTATGAGTTGCTTCCCCTGATACTCAGTAAGGTCATCCCTTTAAATAGCAACAGCAGAGTATCAGACATCACGCTCCTTTTTACCTCGCTGTCTCACCCGTACGTATTCCCAGGGACGAGCCTCGATCACAACAAAATACCAGCACCAGATCCCTTGCAGAGATTATCCACAAAAGCTATTTTATATATTCCAGCTCAGAGTGTGTCTCGACTTGTCTCTGTAAACCCAGAGATAATTAATTGTCCTTTTGTGAAACTTAAAACATGTGGCACTTGGGGAAGTGCTTTAGAATGCATTTAGCAATAGACTAATTAGCAAAGATTTTTTTTCCAGCTGTATTTTGAAGTGGATGGGGTAACATCTGTATGACTTATTAAAGTTTAAAGCTCTTCCACACACAAAAAAAGTGAAAATATATAAGTACAGCAACAGCCATTTCTGCTCCACTACTTTTCCACTTACTTTTCCGTGTCTAGCCACTTCACATTAACTCAACCTACTTCAAAGTAAGCCAAATGCCTCGCTAGAGCCCCACATCCCATAGGCACTGAATTCACAGGCTCCCATCAAAGTGAGCATCTCGCAGCTTTCAGATGGAATCGAAACATCACGGGTATGTTAGGGTGGTCAAAGATCTCAAAAGCCTGGAGATAATGCTGATCCCACAGTCCGTAAGTCTCTATTACCTGCTTCAGCATTGTTTTATCTTTTTGAAACTCTCCCAGATTTTACTACCACCGGTTACAGCTTCCCGAGGCCTTCGGCTCACCACAAATTTTCTTACCAAACGCAGGATCACGGGAGAGCAAACACCAAGTTGTATTTTGCAACCAGCTGAAGAACTGACCTGCTCTGTTCCCTGAAAAACCTTCAGTGCACACCAGGAAAACAAGGAGCCGGGCACTTTGTGTGCCATTTTTACAGCTATAGCCTGCGGTGCTCAGGACTCAGCCCACGATGGCTCCACGTGCCCTCACCTGAGCGGCCTTCTCCTTGTTTACCAATGGCACTTTAGCTGCTTTTCTACTGCTACTGAAATCCTACACAAAGGAAGTTTTTCTATTGTAAACGAACCATGAAAAAAAACCCACATCAGAAATAGGGACGGTGTAAGACGACCACCAGCAGGAGAACCACCATGCGCCAGGCGGAGGCCGAGGCCCTGCTCTGGTGGCAGCGCGGCCCCGCGGAGCCGCCGTGGCGCAGGCGGGCAGAAGGGGGAAGGACCGATTAGGGGAAGCTGTAACAGCAACGAGCAGCTAACAACAACCCCCCCCACCTTGGGTTTTCACCTCACAAATTTCCCAAGGCGGGGGCAGGAAGGCAGAGCTCTGCGGCTCTGTTTTGGCTGGAAACCTTCAGAGCCCAGGGGAAGGCCAACCCCGCCACGCGGCCCACCGGGCTGCCGCAAGCTGCTCGTGTGAACGGCTCCCGCTGTCAGGGATGTTTTGCTTCCCCTATCGTGCTTCCGACCCGTGCTCTGCAAATTGCTGCCTTCCCTCTGTGGTACGGGGGCACAGCGATGGCAGCGGCTCCTGTCCCGTTTTCCTTTCAGTCCAGTGGATATGGACTTCAGACTGTTGATGGATGCTTCCTTCTCTGGCCCTTTGGGATTTTTTGTTTCGTTCTTAGTAAACAATAAGTGGATTTTATCCACTTTGGTACAAGTGAGATTAAGAGCTTCCCACTGCCCAGCTCTGGACACCGAGCAGGCACATTTACATACCTTCCTCATCGTGTTTAGCTGGTGTATCTGCCTCACATCCTTACTGTCAAACAGCTTCGCACCCTCCTCAGAAGCCTACAAAATCTGCATTCAGGAGTTTCCTTGGTTCTGCAGTTGCATCCACAACATCGCAACTCCAGCTGCTGGGTTAAAGCTCTGAACCTGAAATCGCCTCCTTCTCTTCTCCCAGAGAAAAACTAGCATTAATTGCCACAAAACTAGCATTAATTGCCACGTTTCTCATGTTCAGCTCACTCGGCATGTAACAGCCAGGATATGCTTATCGCAGCAGACAGATTTGTTCTGCTAGATTTGTACACACAGCATCACAGCTTAACACTTCGTCAGCAGAGATTCCTCTTCCTGGCAATATAAAATAATGGGATTGACTCACATCTGAAAGCCAAGTTGAAGGTGTAGGGGTTTAGTTATTAAGTATATATGTTATTATTTTTAATTATAAACAAACCACCGTGGAGTCAAAACCGCCTGCGTTCTGTACATTTGTCCTGGCAAAGTCACCGCTCGGTAGAACCGTGTCCCGCTGCTGATAAAGCAGTGCCTTGCTGCCCCCCTGCGAAGTTAGCGGGAAGGGAAGCATCACCAAAATGCCGCAGCGACAGATTTTGGACCAAGAACCAGTGTGGTTAAGAGCACGGCTCTTGCTGCCAGGCGATACTGATGTAATTCCTGGGATGAGGATAGTTGCCAGAATATATGAGCTTAATTAGCAGGGCTTCCTTTCCTTCTTGCCTGGTAATTAGCTATCTTTTATACCAACACAGCTATACCGATGGTATTATTTAAACACCACCAGCAGAGTTAGAAAGCCCAAAGTGCTACTCTCATTGTGGTATTGCTTGAACAGGCTGGGCTTTTTTTTTTAATTTCTGCTTAGGGAGCAAATTTAATATCTACATTTTAAAATACAAGTATTCATAACAGAAAGGCTTTCTTTTATTGGCTCTCATTTCCTGGAAAATAATTAGAACAAGACGATCCAAGAAACATCTTGCAGAAAGAGTCAAGGGCTGTAGAAAAAAAAAAAAAAGACTTAGGATGCAGTGATACGAAGCTCTCGTGCTCCCTGGGGGCCCAAGTGGGAACCTTCAGTGGCAGGGACTTGGCTTCTCCTCCCAGCACTTGGTGTCCCTGTGCACACAGCAATGACATGGGACATTGGCGCCCCGCTGTTACAGGCAACACGGACACCTCCCCTATCTCATGGCTGGCTCCAAAATCCACCACTGCTGGAGATAAGGGAATGAGATGAGTGGGCATCTGTAAATGCTTGGGGACACCTCCCAAATTCACCAGGGAAATGTCACAACACACTCCAGAGGAGGCTGTTTCTCAGAAAGCGTCCCCCAGGTTCAGTGCTGAGCCCAGCGCCCGTCTCACCGTGGCTTTGGGGCTTTGTGCTGGCTGACTCCCCGGCCACAGTGAATACAGCTGTCACCTTCCTCCCCCTGAGTCTTGGCACATGGATTTTTGGAGCTCCCACTTACCACAGGCCCAAGACTGCTATCGCAGGATAAAAGCTGATACGCATGACTTCAGATTGAGAGTGCATTTCCTAATTGAATTATTACTGCTATAACCAACCACTACAAACAGGAAAAACCCTTAGGTTTTTCTCCCCCACACTCAGAGCATTACCATACCCAAAGCCAACACAAATAGCATTCAAACCCTTCCCTCTTTACTCTCAGAGCAGACTTACAACAGAGCTTCAGCATCAACCTCACTTTGGTACTGCTGACGCAAGCAGTTTTGCCCTCGTGGTCCGTACCGTGTGAGCTCGGCTGATGGCCAAAGCAGGTCTCACCCTCCTTGGGGATAAAACTCACTCCTGCTTCGGCTGCTGGGGGCACGCCAACACCTGCCTGCTCCCCCAAGGCTGTCCGTGGGATCTAAGCAGTACACCACTAGCACGGGGGTAAGCAGTGGTGACCTTCGTGGCAGTGAGCTCCTTCAGCCAGCCACTGGCTGAAGCACTCAAAATAAGAGACTAAAAGGAACGTTTTCCTATTTGAAAGTGACATGGTGCACATTGCTAAGGGACATTTACATAGCATTAAAGCTAGCACCATCCTTCTGCTGTCACTTCTGCTAGTTTTGTCTGGTCTGAATGCCAAGTCCAGACAACCAAGAAATGCTATCATTGTTAACAGGATTCGAGATTTTTGACGTTTGCAGTTTGGATTAGCTTCTACATAGGTACCTAACCATGGAGTTAGCAGATTAGCTTCAGCTACCCAACTGTATGTAGTTTGTGCCCCCCTGCAAGGTTTCACCTAAACAGAAGTCTGTTCAAGCTGCCTGTCACTTTTTCCTTGTAAGAACTTCTCTTATTAAGCATACCAGATTACTGTTCAGAATTAAGTTTCAGATAATAAACTGCTACTTGATTTTTTGTCAAGTCTGTCCTTCTCGTCCTTTTTACTATTAGTACAACCAGTGTCCAATCAAAACCTCATCATCCTAGCTTGCTTTTGTGCCTGGGATGATCAGCCCAGAAGCATATCCCGTTGGCACCACACACCACATCACATACACAGATCCAACACGGTATTTACTGTTCACATGGCATATACCAGCCTCTAATCAGCGCAGGGTTTTGGAAGCAATTACACTACTGTCTAGCAAGCTGCTGTCCTTGTGCTGTCCAAGTACACGCCGCACAGTGACACCTGTGTTGAAGAGACAAAAAAAGGGAAATCCATCAGTCTGGGACCTTAACTGAACGAACTAGAAACACAGCTTTCACTGGTTCAGCTATTGACCTGGTTAGGACAGGAGTACGCATTCCAAGTTTTCCATGCAAGCATTCAGCGGACTTGACCTGATATCCTAGTAAGGGCAAATCTATACCCAAACAGACATAAAATCAACCCAAAAGCTTTTCCAGAATTTTTCAGAAGCTTCTAAACTTAACCATAAGCTGTTTAGAGTAAGCTAGAATTGCCTTACTTCTAAAAGGTAAGGAAGCAAAAGGTGAACTACTCTTTGGAAAAAGCTAGGTATAGCTTTAGATTCAGCAGCACTCTCGCTTCCTCACCGTGGCACTCCAGAACTGCAGTGATGGGCCACAAAGATTAAATTCCCGAGGCTGAGTAAAGGCATTAAATAATAAACCCCACAGCAACACAGTCAGGTGAGTCACAGGGATCGTTCAAATGCTGGTGAAGTTTAATAAGACCCTACAGCCTTAGAAAAGAGGTGCAAGAAAATGTGAATGACCTGGAAACAAAAGGTGCACGACAGTGCCTGTGAGGGCTCTGTAGTAGAAGTGTAAAAGTGGTTGTCTCCTGCCACCTGGTGAAAGCAGCGTTCACTAACAGAGCTGTTGGAATCCCGATACAAATTTTCTTTTCTTTTTTTGGTGGTGGTGGTTTGTTTTTTTCCACCTAGAAAATGAAGCTTCTACAATAATGTATTTCTACCTACTACACATTAAACCAATACCAAAATTTGTGTTACAGATCCAGTTGAGTTGGGACTACAAAGATACCAGCATGCAAGTATTCAGCGCTGAGTTCCGAAGAGGTGATCCCAAAGTGAATTAAAACCAGGTGTCCCATCAGCAGTAGAAGCCTGTGCTCCACACCCCCTCATCTCCCCCCTCACCACCTCCATCCTCCCTTCAGCAACATACCTGCCCGTTAGGTGGGAGACCGCGTGCCATGGCTGGGCTGAAGCTCCAGGGTGAGGCAGCGACTGCTGCAGGCAGCACCTGGGTCTTGCTCCCCTCCCCAAGCCCAGCTGGGGATTTTCACCAGGGGTTGTGCAGATCTACTGCCATGATACTTGCTACTTGCAACTGGCAGTGGCCAGAGATACACGTTTAAAAGGGAATGGAGAAGGGAAAATAGAAACAGCTAGACAGCACGATCCGAGCAGTTAAAACTGCGTAACTTACTGGTGAACTATTTTGTTCACTGCCAGTTTTTTCCTTATAAATTTGTGAGTTTTCAGGAAAACAAAACTTTTAGACTGCATAATGGATTTACAGTCTACAGCACGGACTTATTTTCCTATGCGGCTACTCATAATTTCTCATGAAAAACCTGTAAGTTACTTCTTTATATCTTCTGCAGAGACATTCCAGGTATTAGAGAGCCAATACCAGGTCTGAGCTGACATAACAGATTTTGGATTACTCCTACTATTAACATGTGAGTAGAGGACTGGGAAAAAAAAGTCAGAAAATTTTCCTCTTTAATACTGGTGTCAAAGAGGAAAAAGAGGTCACAGTCTGTATTCCTGAGCTTTATACCATTTTTTAAATGGAAGTAAAGACGAGTAGGGTTCAAAATAGTCATGTTATGAACACATAGGTGGAAGGACACGCCAGGATTTGGATTTCAGATGCTCGTGGTGAGGAAGATGCATGAACTCTATCCAGCTTCCCCTTATTTCAACATCCTCCCTCCCAATCAACAAGAAAGCAGTCAATGCGCGTGGTACGCTATCCACATAGCCCCCATGCCAGAAACAGACAAATATGAGAGCAAAGAAAGTTGGGAGATGCTGGACCAGGAGGAGGTTCAAGAAGAAAGCAAACCAAGGCATACCTCCTGTTACATATATTGTAGTGAGAATAATGAAAAAAATCCTTCTGGTAAAAGAGGCCACAAATAAGTTTACATCACAGCTGTACAACAAGGTCTTAATAAAGAGAATGACATCCCACATATGTCCCACTTCAATCTTCCTCCCATACATATTTTTCTTTCTTTAAAGAGCGAATACTCCAGACTTTATTTCATTTCATGGTGTTTAAGTACATGTCAGCTTCTTAACACACCTGGTAGAAAGCTTATCCATACCATGAACGTATTTGCATTTTGCACATTAATTGTATTGCATATGTTTACATTGAAAAAAATGAAATAATGTATGCAATGCTGATCCATGAAAACCATGGCTAAATTCAACAACCAAAGTAATATTCTGGGAATAGAATTACTTCAAATTCCATTCTGACCACTTTAGTTTTTACTTCAGCATGCAATTATTATATAATCACTTTTTTACTTAGGCTAAAATTAAAGAGAACTATTGCCTTAACATGAAAAGAAACAACAATACAGGTACACAGGAGGCTCAGACTGCCTTGGACTTTACAAAAAGTACACCTAGTGCTGTGTTATATTACAGCATGACCGAGGCTTATATAGCCAGTGTTAAGAGATTCTAGACAAAACCACAACATATTCCTTCCCCCACAACCCTCCCTTTCCATCCAGAGATTATCGCCCTAGCTTCAGAAGTAACAATTCTAAGTTCTAGGAGAAACAATTCTACGTATTAGCCAGTTACGGTTTTGTTTGTCCTATAACAGAGGAAGACAAGAGGAAACAGTCTTTGAAATAGGCAAATATGTATTACAAGGATCAATGTATTACAAGGATCACAGCATTAATGTTTTATTGTTTGCACAATGGTAAGTTTTTCCACATGTGGACAAACAGTACACATTTAGAATTAGTTTCACAAATCGATACATTACAAGAAAGTCCAGTGGTTTAACATTAACTATCAAAAAAGCAGTAACAAAGGAATAAAAACGTTACGGGTTTGACTGCAGCCCAAGAAGTTTTTAAAAGGTCAAAATCAAAATAAACTTTTAGCTTTCCCAGACGTAAAAAAACCCACACATTATATCCCTTCCTAGGGGAAGGGTCACAAAGATGCAGTAACATACAAGTGTACAAAAGGGAAGGATTCTGTGCTCAGTTTCCCTCAATTTTACCGGATCAAGTGATAAACCGAACATTTGTCAAAAAGCAACCACTGATGAATGCAGACATTTCCAAAATATACAAAATGGTAATAACACTTCAACAAGAGAAAACAAATAACTTGCTCGGTACTAGAAAAAAAAATCTTATGCACTGTAACTGTTTTAGAAAAGAAGGTGCTTTTGTGAAAATGATTGTGAATATTAATTTGATGCATGTTATATACAAAACATCATCTAGAAACAGCAACACAACTCCAAAGCTCCACATTCACTCACACTTCAACCTGTATCTCTATTTGCAAAGATTAAATGGATCTATTATTTCTCTCACACAGGGCAGTGCCTCCTTAAGGTCTTTTCCACCTATTCCTAGTGGACACAGAATTGGAAATGCAGCACAAGCAGCTAAGATGTAATATGCAAGATTCATACTCTACTGTTGCAGTAGCTTAACCTTCAAATCACATAATTTTTCTCAATTCTTTAGCAGCAACTTACTGTACTATACCTTGTATTGAAAACAGATATGCAACAGCTCTTAAGTCAATGCAGGTAGCACTGACTAGATGAAGCTGGTGAATCAACTCTGTTTTGTAACATTTAATTCAGGTTTTCACTGCAATAGTATGTCCTTATCCCCTCCAACTGCAGGGAAAAGCTCATCCAGCTTGACAGCTCTCTGCTTGCAAACAAGCCTTGTGGAACCCCGAGCTTTCTGCTGAAATCCTGCAACACCCCACTGTGCAGCTCAGGAGAAAAAACAAAACAAAACAGTTCGGGAACATTACCTATGAAATGTCTGTGCCAATTTCAGATTCTTCTTTAGAGTTGGCTGCTAAATGGGTAAAAGGTTCAAAAACCACAGCTCCTAAACACTGTACATACACACCAAGCTTCGTGAAATAGTAAACATTGTATTTCAGCTGGTCTTAAACAACAGAACACGAGAAGCAGATGACACAGCCTGGGACCCACTATCTGAAATTCAGAAGAACCTCAAAATGTGGAACCACAGAGTAACGTGGAGAAACAGAACACACAAAGAAGAGAAGACCTGTCTGTGGGGCAAGGTTTGCACATCTGTTTTTATTTTATACATATATATACACAGACATACACACAGATGTGTGCACTGTACTGTATATATTTACATCCATATACACAAAAACACCCTGAAGTAGATTTAAAGGCCATATCCAGGAACAGAAGATATGAACTCTAGTATTTGTACTAGAATATATTTTATCTGTACAAAAAACAAATATGCATATATTCATATGGTATAAAGCTTATTAACAAAAAAATAGTCTGCTACTAACATTAGGTTAAATAGATGGTTTTACAAGATTCTTTAATAATGCAGTATAGAACATTTCTAAAACTAGGGCCAAAAATAAAAATACATAAACGGGTTTCTATTCACAAGAAAATAGCTGTTCAATATGATTCATTTCGTATTTCAGACTAGGGAAAAGTAGCAAATTTTTTTTAAATTTTATTTTTTATAAATCTCACAGGATGCAATTTAATTAATGCATCAATCTAGAAAAATAGACTTTTCAGATGAACAAAGTTGATTCACTTCCACTTCCCTAAAGGGGGTGCCTATCTTTTCCCTCGCTTGTTTCCAGCTGGAGGTTTCTTCAGCTGAAGAAGTTGCCCTCCCGTCCCAAAGCCTGCAGATGCAGGATTAGACACCCCGAACGTCAGACCAGCTGATGCTGTGATGCCAGGATTGCTGAAGTTAAACCCAGATGTAGTCGAGCTGCCAAAGCCTTGTGAGGGAGGCAAAAATATTTTAAAACGTAAGTTACATCAGGATAGCAGTTTTGTTCTCCTTGAAGCTGTGAACACCAGCTACTGTATTACCAATATCAAACTGAAACAGTACAACAGAACTGTAACTCTCTCCTCAAGCTCTCAGTTTAAGTATGCACAGTGTATTCAGATGTGTAACGTGCATAAAAAGCAGGGTGGGAGGGAAGACAGAAGTACAAGGAGGCCTGCGCTCCTCACCCCACAGCAGGTTCATGGCAGAGCTTGAAAGAGCCCCAAGCCTTGTGCACTATTGACTAGGCTACCTTTTCCTCCCTGTGTGGCACAGACCCCACCCTAACCAAGGCAGAAAAGGCTCAAAATCTTTGCCAAATTCCTGGTGTCTAACAACTGATTGTGACCTGAATCAAACAGCCTTGAAAAAAACGAAGCTTTGGAAAACCTGAATGAATAGGTGAGCAAATTTTGCTCTTGTATCACCCTTCCCCCCCTTTTTCTATAAAATGTAAATAAATAAAAAAATCATTTGGTTCACCTACAAAACAAGATCAGCTGAAAAAAATCCACCTACAGTTTTCAGTGACAGTAAAACCAACTCATTATACTTTTGTTTGTGAATTTGTATCAGTTACACATAACCACCTTGATAGCGGTTGAGACAGGATGCTAGAGGCTTCTCAAATACTGGTTAAGAACATAACTCTGCTTTCATATTGTTCTCAAGAAACTGAGTAAGGTAACCAGTCACAAAACAACAAGTATGACATGAGCAAATTAAGTTTTATACAAGTTTAACATGAAAATAATTAAAATATTAAGAAAAACACGACTGATTCTCAAATAAAAGAGGGTATGTTCTTAATAAGCATTACTTAACATAAACAATTTCATCAGTTCTCAGACAGCAAAATCAATCCTTTGTTTATATTAGTATCTTCAACTGAATGCCTTAATTATCTTTAAAGCCCCAAATTAAAGACCCAACTGGTTGTCTCATCAGAATCCCGAAGTTGCTCACACAAGTCTGACATCTTCCATTCCTTGACTTGTTACTGAAGCATTAGATCAAGAACTACTGTTACTGAAGCATTAGATTAAGAACGGTTTTAAAATAAGGTGAAATTCTTCCTCCTGTAATGTCTGGATCTGGATTGCACAACCACACTATGAACTTTGTGTTAGAAAGAAAGAGGTGCATAAGTTGTGTGACCGAAGACTGAGAATGTGTTTGTTAATTTAGATATGACCGGGGAAGTAGTAGCTAGTACATTACAAGTACCATTCAGGACAGCCACAAAACTGTAGAAAGGCAAAAGTGAAATTCATCTAAATGGCTTTTTCCCATAAATTCTTTTAAGATAACTCTTACACAGAATACTCAAATGAAAATCTTTAGGAATAAACTTTGAACAAGACATGCGTTGTCTTATTCCTGTTGCAAGGAAGTCATGAAATACCTCGGTTCGAGGAGTGTTCGCACAGTCTTGAACCATAGCTACAAGATGATCGACAGTTTCTTTGTTGAAATATTACTTAGGTTTAAACAAATATTTTCAGAAAGTAGGTGACCACCTGCCCTTTGAAGGCACAAACTTAGCATCTTCCTTAAGAACCTCAGAGTACACCTCACTCACTGTGCATCTACGCCTCTGCTTCCTCAAAGCCCCTTAAGTACTATGTCCACACATCTCTCCAATACCTCCAGGGATGGGGCTCCACTGCTTTCCTGGGCACCCCATCCCAATGCTTGACCACCCTTCTCCATGAAGAAATTCTAATATCCGATCCAAACCTCCCCTGGCACAACTAGAGACTGTTTCCTCGCATCCTATCACTTGCCATCTGAGACACCGACACCCTCCTCTCACAGAGGCATGATAAGGTCTCCCCTCAGCCTCCTTTTCTCCAGACTAAACAACCCCAATTCCCTCAACTGCTCCTCACGTCTCGTTTCCTAGTCCCCTCACCAGCTTTGTTGCTCTTCTCTACACACACTCAAGCAATTCAATAAACTTCAGACAAGCCCAATAAATCATACAAACTTTCCCAATAACAGGTTGTGTTTTTTTTTTTTTGCTTGTTTTAACGCTACAGGGATAAACAGCAGATCTCAAAGACAATATATTCTCTCCTCCTATCTCCACTCTAAATGTAAAGGGATTTCCAGCACAGCTCTAATTGATTTACTAAAGCCCCCTATATTTAGAACCTGTTCACAGCTATATATTGATTACATGTAGGTCTACTTTCCAGCAGTGTGAGCATGTGCTGCCACAATCCCATTCAATTGGAACTTACCCCATTGCAGTGAGATTGCTATTCTTCAGTGAAAACAGTTCTCCAACCCAAATTCCCAACTCAACTCTTCAAAGCATTTTTAGCATCTCAGTTCTCATTAAAATAGCATGACACCCCCTACCCCCCCCCAACATCATCTCTATAAATTCAATTTATTTATTTTTTCTCCTTTCCCCATGATTTTGGGAATGAAGGCTCTTTACAACATCCCCCTCAAAGCAACCTTTTTGATTGCCATCAGATGAATAAGGAATTAGGAATTAAGTGGGACTTTTAATTAGGAGTTCGCTTTCCACAGTGGAAGAAAGCTTTGTCTGTGTTTCAGAGAGAAAGGATGACAGTACACTTCCTATAAATTAATTTAGGCAAAATGCCAAAGTGCTCACATCTAAACCAAAGCAGTAACATCTGTATATCCATATATCCCAATTCCCCCAATCTCCCAACTATCCAAAAAAATGATTCAGAAATAAGATGTAACTATCTTATGGTAGGTAATGTAAGATCCAGAAACAAGCTTGTTTTTTAAGTGTTATTTAAGAAATAGGACACACAAATTTAAAAAAGAAGTGTCGCTAGCCTTATCATTTAGGCATCATTTAAACCCATTTATACACACACATGAAAATCTAACTGAAGATCATATGCGATTTGGAAGCTATACAGCATAGGATTTTGGACATAGAGGTAAAAGTTAACATGCTACAGGACTACCAAACTTTTACGAAGGTTCCTAATGCATAATCCCAGTCTAGATGAACATTTTCATGAACACTATTTTATAAGCACAAAATCTTGGGAATTACATTTTGTGGTTTATACTCCTGGTTACCACCTTATGGATCTGTGACTCTTGAGATAGCTGAAAACAATCCTTATTTGACCAGATCCAACTCATTTGCACTGCTAAATAGAGACTGGGAGCACTGCCACCATGGCAGAGCCTGATTTGAGGAATACAATAAAGTGACATCTAAATTGTCTCTGTTCGCTGCCAATATAGCAAGACTATTTGTTTACTTTGGCTTGATGCCTCATTAGTGGTGGACAACTGATCCATACAACTAATTTTATTATTGTATTTTTAAATACACTGAAAATTAAGTTATATTCTTTGTAACCCAGCAGCTTGAAATTCTGTAATATTATTTGAAATATTATAAAATAAGAATAAAAATTTAAGCAGTGCAAGTTTTGACTTGTTTCTGGTATTAAAAAAAATAAGCAAAAGAAGGTTGATGCTTCGAAACTGCATACTGAAAAATCAGAGATGTTCTATCAAAAATTTACTAGGGTGTTCATGGTGCTAAATAGCTCACTAAGCTGGCTGTATATTTCCACCTTATAACACAAAGCTTAAGGCACTTTACAGGCCTAGTTTAACAGAATAACCTAACAGTAACCAAGGAATAAAAAGCACAGCAACCAACGAGATACTGGTCCAAGGCAATGTTCTGGGTGCTGACTAATAAACAAACACTTACTATGGTTATTAACAGCATTTGTTTTAAAGAAAAGTTTCTTAAACATGCTACCAAAAGCTAATCCCAGGAGACATACTCCTTCAATGTGTCTCTGAAGACTATACGACAGACCACAGTAAGCTACAAGCTTCAGAAACAAACTCCAATTTAAAAAGTAAATAGATATACACAAGCTGTAGAAGTGACTAAGATTTCAGACATCTGAGTTATGGAGAAACTACATCCATGTTTTCATCTTCTCACTACCAACAAAATAAAACCAAAGAAGTGAAACAATGTTGAGATAATTAGCTCAATTGCCACAGAAGAGTTTTCAAAACAGTTAACACATGAATTCTAGGTATCTACAACGAAATGCTACCTATAATCTGCTATTTAGGACATAAAGAATAAGCAAAAAAAGAGTTTTAAGGCAGCCTTCCAGACATCTAAAAATAATTTCAACTTCCTGTATTTAAAGTTAAAGTTAAATTACGGGCACGTTTGTCACAAATTTATGCATTAATTTCAATAGCTCAGTAACAGTATGGCCTATGCGTTCAAGTAGTAACTGCATTCTATTTCTGTGCCTCAGGTTGTAACTTAACCAATCTGATGCATGTTCTCCTTTTTAATTAAAGACCTTTAAATGAAAAATAATACTTAGTTGATACTGCCAAGACCTTTCATAAAACCAGAAAAACTTCTCTGAAAACACATTTAGCAAGTCAATGGTTACTCTCATAGTTACATATACACGCAATGTTAAGCATATTTGTGTAAGGAGCTTTTTTAAGACTGTAGAGTAGTTTGATTATAGAACTTTTGCTTTAAGATAAACGTGAATTCAAGGAAAATAAACCAACCTGCACTTAGACTTCCTGATGGTTTACTTGTAGTTCCAAACCCAAATGATGATGCTCCTGTGGCACTACTTCCAAAGGCAGAGCTACTTCCAAATCCTAGTAGAATAATAGTAAAGACACACAACAAAAAATTACAGACACAGCAATTAATGATATATAGGTTTGGGGAAAGTAATCTAAAACCAAACATAATTCTAAGCGTTATTTGGTAAACAAATATTCCCAAGGCTACTACATCAAGTGTATCTTATTCTCAATATACCATTGCTTTCTATAAAAAAAACAGTGCAAACATGAAAGCCTCAGAGAAAAATATTTCCTTCCAAATAGAAAACTGAGTAAAGGAAAAAATTATAAGCAACTGCAGGCAGAGAATCTGAGTTTAACAGCAATTCAATAGACATTTGGTAGATTGTCAAGAATACAATATACCAAATGGGTCAAAACTAAGAAAATTCAGACAAGTTATATGACTTCTATTAGAGAAAGCCATGATCTTCATCCAAAAGAAGAACTCCAAGAGAAAAATCCTCTACACTTAAAAGAAAGCAAGCTTTTTCTTGAGTTTACATCTGGTTCATTTCAGGGTTTACCCCACCCCAATCCCAATCTTACTGGTCAGCTGATCAGGTCAGCTGAACAGGTCTTACTGATCAGCTTTACCTAAGACATGGCAAAATAAGATAGAACCTAGAATAATAATATATAATAAATAATAATAAAATAATTTCTAAAAATTTTAATGGAAAATCATAAAAACTACAGCAATAAGCATATAGCTGTAATAAAACTCATTTTGCAGTTGTTATTTA
This sequence comes from Anser cygnoides, assembly GCF_040182565.1. Classification (NCBI taxonomy): domain Eukaryota; kingdom Metazoa; phylum Chordata; class Aves; order Anseriformes; family Anatidae; genus Anser; species Anser cygnoides. The sequence goes on from NC_089873.1 coordinate 191,457,146, forward strand.
TAACTTCATACTGTAAGTATTTCAGAATTTCAAAGTGTGTTATTAGCTTGAAGTGATTTCAAAGTAAAGGAAAAACAAGTTGATATTTGCAGTTTGAGACAGAGGTCAGATAGAGTTGTTTTTTCCCCTATCTCAAGAAGTTATCAAAATTAGAACTATTTATATTCAATGAAATTATGCCCCCATCTTTTGTTTGAAGTGGTAGGGAAAATACTTGTAAGAGTTTTAATTTTATATAATAGCAAATACCATTTGAATGCAAGATATTCTGAAAGCTACACTTTTTTTTTTCTCCTCCTATCTAGGTGGAAATGAATTACCAATAGTCAGGCAAGTATCTGTATCAGCATCTCATGAAGCATAGGATCAATACTCCACTTATCTTACATCCTCAAGTGCAAAAGCCTATACAATTGTTACTGATAAAATTCACAGACTACTTATTGTAGCAAGACAGCATGTTTCCCAGCTAAAATGCAGTTTCAACAATATATGTTCAGAATTGTGCTGTTTAAAAAAAGTCTGAATGGTCGAAGCATTCATTCTGTTCATTGGATTCCGAGCACCACTGCAGGTTATTCCGCACGTATTCCGGTATTCTACGCTTGCTTCCATTAGTAGGTTTCCTTGATTTGTCAAAAAGACCAAAACTTTATAAATTAATATACAAGAGATGACATGCAAGCAAGTGCCTTCCTAATCAAAGAACTTGTGAAGAATCCAAGTTAGGCCTCTAAGACGAAACTAGAAGCAGATGTCCATCAAATTAAAATGTTCTTTAGTTTATATTTTTTATTTGTGTTTATCAATTTTGCCCGTCTTTAACCTATAGTCTCTTTCATCGAAAAGGAAGAATTTTATGTTTAAGGCATCTAAAACATTGTGGGAATAACCTGATAAACCACAATTATTCTCCATTCAGCCCACTATTCTCAGTTATTTTTCCTGTTTGGTGTAAGGGTTTTTTTCTTTTTCTTTTTTAATCTGAGAAAACATAAAAACTAATGAGAAGGCACATTGATAGACAAAGATAATTTCAAGATCATCGTTTAAGATAAAAACCGATGTAATCTTCAAGCATTATGTATCACAGCAGTTACATCTTTCCAACAGCTGGTGATAGCATTTTAAATGTTACAACAGCTTCATATTGTGCTCAAAGATCCAAATGCACAGATGCAGACTGTGGCTGCAACGTGGAGAGGGTGTAACAAGAAAAAACACAATGCATTGTTTGTGCTCAGACAAAACAATTGTCTTTGCAGATCTCACACAGGAGAGAAGATACTAGTGTATTTTGACTTGCACTGTAGGAACCCAGCTGATATAAGACAAGAAATTTGCATGCGGATAATCACTTTTCGACTTTTAGTTCTACTTCTGAAAATTCATTACATACAAATAAAAATTTAGACATGCATTTAAATTTTATTTTCTTATTACTACCACCTACTCTGAAACAGTCTTGAGTCCTCTTGGTGTATGTCCCCCACCAGCACTATTAATCAGTATTTTGGTAAGTATTTTCCCCTTCACTTTCAAACATTGCTTTGATTTAGAGCTTGGGAAAGACCTTTTCTCCCCTCCCACCTCAGCACTGATGAACAGTGTGACATTAAACAAATGTTGCACCAAGCAGGATCCCAGAACTGTAGCTGTATATAACAGGTGAAGAACTTCCGTGAATTAGTCATAGCATGTTCCCACGTGCCCAACTTTCAAATATGCAACAAATTAATGCAGGCTGTAGTTACAGAAGGATGTTCTTGACACACTTCCCTAGCTATAGGATCAACTCCTTTGTGAGAACTTCATCTTGTTCACCATGGGGTTTTCACTACAATACTTTATTATAGCCTTAGTAACTTTCCGCAAGGCATGAAGAAGTTTGGAAAGTGTAGACTGCCAACTGTAAAGGTCTTGCCCTGAAACAGATCATCCTCTTAGTGGAGTTTAAGGTTTACAAGAGATTCAGATGTGCGGTATAATAATTCAATGAAACATTAGAAAAGTTAAAGTGTACCTCCAAGGCTTGAAGAACCTAAGCCACTTGATTGCAAGCCAGTGCCAATACCTGAGCCGAATGGCGTTCCAAAACTAACTCCCAGAGATGGCTGTGGCCCTGGTGTAAAAAAAATGAGAACAAACTTGCCTTACTCTTTCATAGTAAAGAGGTCCTTTATTTATTTATTTATTCAAGTACTTGATCATGTGAACATCACTGCTTTCATCAAATCCCATTAAGACCCCAAACTTTACCTCAAAATTCCTCACTTGACTGCCTGCCTCTATGTCCACCTGATAAAAACCTGAAAACACTGACTGTAATAAGGTGAAACTTTCCCAAAACTAGTAACATGAAAACACCATGCAGTATTTTTAAATCTTAACCAGTTTCACCTTAAAATTAATGCATTAATCAAAATCTTGACAGAACTATAGGTAACATGTAGCCACCTGTATTAATGGAACCAGAAAAGGGATAAACTGTAAGAGCTGATGCTACTCTAAAACTATATTAATTTAATAAATAGGAATTTTCAAATATTCCATCAAAATTTAAACAGAACACTATGATAAAAAACAAGACAATGACTTTATTTCATTAAATTTATTGTTCATTTTTAAGCAAGTCAATTACACAGTAACATGACAATTCGATTTTTTCCACACAAGTGATAACTGAGTTCTGTTGAGCTCTGCTACATTACACCATTCAATAAGGTAAACTAGTCAAACCACCTGTTTAAATAAACATTTACAAAAGGCACAATTCTGTGTACCTTAATGAATTAGATACATTCAAAATTTCAGAGTCAAGAGTTTGCCCCATAACTAAAAAAGCTGACAGTTTCCCTGCATATCCCCACTAAGATGCAGGACTGTCAATAAACATTTTCAGTCTGCCAAGATAAAATTTACAGCCTCAGTTCCTTTTATTTTTTTTTCTTTCCTTTTTTCTTTTTAAGCCTTGGGGAATAAAGAATCAACTCACTAGCCTGTTACTAGCACATTTTAAAATACTTAATTCTGATAAATAATATATTTTGACAGTTTTCACAGTACAATCATATTCCTGTCTTTTTCAAGCACAGTTTTCAGTGCACTAGCTAGAAAGTTTCATCATTGAAAACAAAATACAGTGCCAAACTCTTAATCCACAGACATTTGCATCTTTCCTCAACACGAGCTTTCACCTCTGAATATACTTTAAGTATTATATGTGTGAAAGTCATTATTTACTCAAATATCACTATAAAGCTCTAGTGATTTCATTTTCCTAAATAGTTATTAAAATTTGGGTTTAATTTCATTCAAAACACCCTCCTTCATACTACAAAGCTTCCTGTGACTAACGTTTATCTAAAGTTTTAAAACATAAGTGTTTCAAGCTTTTTAAAACCAGTTCAGTTTTTGAAGCTTTAAATGGAAAATCCTTTTGAATCAAGTGAAAGGCACTGTACATTGAAAAGTAACATTTTTGCAAGGAACACAAAATTCTTCTGTGATCCAAGCTGAATGACATCTGCATACTCCAAGTAGTGTTAAACTAAATTTTACGGGCAACTAAAAGTTGTTAGCTTTCAGTCTCTGCTTAGCAGGAATAGTTGGAAAACCCAAGCTAGTTTTTCAACTAAAGAAAGTATATCAGATGTTTTAATTCCAAATTTTCACATAAATTCCAAACTAAACTTGTTTACATCCAGTTTAAATACTGACACATCTACCTAGCAGCTCTTATAAGATTTTTTTTTCATCAGTAAAAAACAAGAAACCCTACACAAGTCAGTCATCTAATAAACTAAAAGAACCCCAAAACACATATCCAGTTCCTTCTCCGCTAAAGGGAGTGCACAGGTTTTCTATCTCAGTAGGAGGCACTGTTAGTGGAAGACCTTAAAACAAAAACACTACAGTCCTCCAGGCAAAGCTCCCCCCCACCCCAATGCAACATGCTTTTCAGAGCCAGTAAAAAACATTATTTTAAAACACCTCAGATTATATAAAACAGGATCACATACCTTAGGCTAACAAGCTTTTCATTGAGCAACAGCATAGGATATTTGTTGATTTTGTACCATAATGTTCTGAAGGCATCATTGCTAGTTATAGCTCTTGTAAGTAAACACAATTTTCAATAGCAAAAAAATTAGTAATAAAGGTTCTTCAATGCCAAAAGCACTAGCAAAAATTGGCACTTCTGGCTATTACAGGTACAAGACATGTTATTTGTAACAAGTCTTTTAACACTTTTATACCTTGCTATATTGCCCTGTGGAGCATTTCAGTTTAATGAACAGGACCCACTACAGAGTCCAGACAGGTCAGCAAGATTTCCCAAAGTGACATTATGCAATTTTTGTAGCACAGCTGGTCCTAACAGTGAACAAATTTAGTGTCATAACTTCGATCTGATTCTGACAAAGTAATACATTGACTAGTTTTAACCAATGTATCTTTTTTTTGTGTGTGTAATTTAAGTGCTATAAAAAATCCAGTATCATTTTCTATTAGCTCTTAAATCTCAAGAGTCAAGTCAAAACATAATGAAGTATGCTAATAGCTTGATAATGCCTCGACTAACTCTGCACTTCACCAGTTAAGGAGAGAGTAGCTAAGTTCTTAGGGGTACATAGGGGGATTTAATTTTATTTTATTTTATTTTTTTTAAGTGGAGGAAAGGTGAGCTTGAAAATTATTTCTTTAAGACAACTTAGCCTCACCAGAAAAAGATCTGTTTCAGCCTCGTGCATTTACAGCTCTTAATTCACTAGGCTTTGATTTCCTTTAAAATCTTTCACTTTAGACCCATCAATAGTAATAGGTAGACCAGCCTCCATCATTTGAACTTCCACGCTGTTAAAAATTGCTCAGGGAAGGTGCAAGTGAGGCAATGGTTAAAGCTAGCTACTGCTGCACAAAAGCATAACCAGCCCCACTGCTACCAATAAAGCTGTGCTCAGAGCAAAGGTGCTAAACCAGAGAGAAAAGCTGCATGCAGACAAGACAAACAATTTTAATAACTCTAGCTTCAATAAAACTGCACAAAAATTGTGCTTCACTGTGCACAACACAATCCTGGTGTCCCGATGATCCACCCCAGGATACCAGTGGAGCCTTATCTTTGCTCCCTTTCTTCCAATATGCCCAGGATCCACTGGCTTTGTTTCAGTGGAAGCCAGACATGCCTTGGTATAAAAAGAAAACATAAATGGGGTGCATATCTACACCCAGGAACTGGGGAAACATTCCCTGATCCCACAGTTTAGACGTAGCTACTAAGCCTTTGACTTCTGAAAACAAATTTAGAATAAATTACCTTTTCAGAGAAAGAATAGTAACTAATTTAACCTGATGAAATAGACTTCACCATGTAAACATCAAATATTTTTTTAAGAGACTAACCATCCTGATCCCCCAATACTAGAGTACCATACATTAGATTTTAGTCAAAAAACATTAAAGCCCAGATTAATTTTCTTGTTTTATTCTTATCTTCAAGAACAGCAACAGCAGGTCAGGTATTACACAGACCCTTCCACTTCCCACTTTCATATACCTCATTTCATAATCTTCTCTCATAACCTTCCACTATCCTACCCCCCTCCTCTATCCCACTCATACGGATCTAGATATTGCAAAGAAATATACATGATTAACTTCCAGCAGAGAGTTTATCAAATGCAAGGTGCTGCACCTGGGCAGGGGCAATCCCACCCATGAGCACAGACTGGGAGAAGAACTCACTGAGAGCAGCCCTGCAGAGAAGGACCTGGGGGATCTGGTGGACAAAAAGCTCGACACGAGCCAGCAGTGCGTGCCTGCAGCCCAGACCAGCTGCGTCCTGGGCTGCACCGACAGAGGGGTGGGCAGCGGGTGGAGGGAGGGGATTGTGCCCCTCTGCTCTGCCATTGTGAGGCCCCACCTGGAGTGCTGCGTCCAGGGCTGGGGCCCCCAGCACAAGATGGATGTGGGGTGGGCCCCCAGGATGATCAGAGGGCTGGAGCACCTCCCCTGTGGGGACAGTCAGAGAGCTGCAGCTGTTCAGCTTGGAGAAACAAAGGGTCCATGGAGACCTCACTGCAGCTTTTCAATACTTAAAAGGGGTTATAAAAAGAAAGACTTATCGCTCGGGCAGATAATGATAGCACAAGGCAGAATGGTTTTAAACTAGAAGAGGGTAGATTTAGATTAGATGTTAGGAAGAAATTCTTCACTCAGAGGGCGGTGAGGCCCTGGCACAGGCTGCCCACAGAAGCTGTGGATGCCCCATCCCTGGAGGTGTTCAAGGCCAGGCTGGATGGGGCTTTGGGCAACCTGGTCTGGTGGGAGGTGTCCCTGCCCATGGCAGGGGGTTGGAATGAGGTGATCTTTAAGGTCCCTTCCAACCAAAACCATTCTGTGATTCTATGAAACTCGTAACACCACAAAGTTAAAACAAGCAAATATTTGCAGTATTATTGCAGTAAATGACCATCTGAAATATTTTCCTCAAACAAGAAAAAGGAAACTATGAGGAGGCAATCTTCAAATATTTAAAGATTCCTGCAAAACTGAAAGAATAGATTATTATTCTCCTTTTCCACTGAGAATAAAACCAAAAGTAGTGGACTAAATTTGAAGCTATAAAGTTTTGGGTAAGATGTTGAGAACAAGTCAAGCACTGAAATCAGTAATCTAAGGAAAGCTGTGAAATGTTCCTTCATAGTAAGCTTTTAAGACTGTTACATCTCTCTGAAAGAGTTCAGGCCTGACTAATCCTTCTTTTAAGCCACAGGAGTAGGTAAGATGACTTCAATTACTAAGCCTATTTTCTAATGTTTCTAAATATTCTTGATGTTTTGAGTGGCACTTCAATCTACCTCTAGTTCTCCAAGTCATCAAGCAAGTTTCACGGAAGGCAACAGTATTTCAGCTGAATAAGCAGTAAACTCAAGTTCTTGCCTACTTTTGTTGGCATGTGCAAAGTAAGTTAATGGCTTTGCTCTCTTTGCACCGTTCCTGAAGTTGGCACGTTTTTGGCTTTTGAAACACTCTGCCAAAGCCACTAACCTAATTTAAAACAAAACAATAAAAACAAAGAAACAAACAAAAGACGACTTCACTCTTTCCACTACAAAATGTTACAACACAACTTGAGGTATAAAGTCACCTTACCTCACGCGTGCTGGTACAGGTCAAGTTTGCATTTTTTCGCTCCTAACCCCTAAGAGAACACTAATGAAGTCATGCCATAAGTGGCATCAACTTACTGAAGTTATTGGCAGCTCTCTTGAATCTGGACCAGGAAGAGAAAATCTGAATCCCTCGCCACAATTTATAAAAACGCAAGTAAAACTTAGAATGCGACATCTCAAGTATATGACTTGTATCCACAACTAATCCCGTAATGGTCATGGAGAGTATTTTAAAGAAAGACAAGGAGAAAGACGGGGGAGAAGGAACTATTTTCGCAACATTAAGCTGCACAAAATATTATGTTTTTAAACTGCAACAAAGCTGGTGTGGCAGTTTAAAAACATAATCTTTTGTTGATGTCACTTCCACTCAATTTCCATGGATTAAGATAGCAGCAGAAAGAGGAAGACAGGACTACGAAAGAAATTTAAAAAAATATTTCATAATGACTTCATTTTCTGTTGCGTTCAAAATATTCTGTCATATTTGTCCTTTAAACCCATCTCCTTGCTGTTTTTAAGGGCCAGGGCTAGAAGCACATTTCTGTTTCCTTCTATGGAGAGGGCAAGGACAGCCTAATAAGTTGTCAAACTCCTAAGGGTGGTTGCTGAGTAGGTCTTTAATTAAACTAATTCAAAATATGACTGCTGTTACGAGACAAATTAGCACCTTTTCCCTCCCTTAACTTCCAGTACACACAGGCATACATCTTAGAAAATAAACGTAGAATGCAGTTAACTAAGCTTTTCGTAACTTGCTGACAGACATATCCACATTCAAATAAAATTAAACGGAGGATATTATTTCTGCTAAATGATTAAATATCAGTTCAACTCCCTATATTCAGGAACCCCTCTCTGAAAAGCGATGGTTAGTATAATAATGTCAATTAAGGTGCTGTAAGTTACTTCCTTTGCCATACATATTCATTTGTCCTTAGCAGTAGATCAGGTATTTCCTCTGCTTTGGTCTTCCTCTTAAACATACATGCATACATAGAACCACTGATCCACTCTACTTTCTCTACTAATATTCACAACAGCAGAACAGGCAGCAAAAACTGCCCCAATATCACCATGATGACGGAGTTGGCTATAAAATAATAAGCCAGGTATCCACCTTCCTATTCTACAGATTTTTGACTATCCTTCCTGTTCAACAGCATTTTTCATTTTACAGTTCCAAAGTGCTATATAAAAATGCATTAATCGTTTTACATATGAAAAAGGTAATACGCCTTTAGATATTCTCTCCTCACTGATTCTAAAATAATTTACTATAACCACACAACTCTGGAAAGAGGCTATACTAAATGTATTCAGAGATGTTACTGAAGAGTGAAGACTCACATTCCAAGGGGGTAAATTAGAACAGTACAGTAAATATCACTAATACAAGTAAATTCACAAGATTAAGTATCTGTTGTATAATTATTGCTAAGTCTACCCTGCTTTTTTTTTTCCTCTATTGGCTATGTATCAGTAACTTTACTCATCACAATGTTTAGATTTTTAGTCTAACACAAAGGAAGACTTCATAGAAAATTGTACACAAGTTTACTACTGCTGTTACACTAATAATCTATAACTTGAATGCACTCAGACCTGTAGCAGGCTGTTGCTGCTGAGTAAGTGTTGCAGCCATCGCAACGGCTGCTGCATTTGGTATGTTGCTGAAAGGGGTCGGTCCAGTGGTAACACGTGGCGCGCTCTGCCACTTCTTAGCTTCTGTTCGTCTTGCCTCAAACACATCCATGGCATCTCCCAGAAAGGTTTTCCTGTAGCCAAGGTATTGGTCTTTGAGCATCTGAAGGGGGGGTGGGGGAAGCCATTTTAGTTCAGTATATTTGACATAAAACCTTTACTTCATAAGGAAAAAAAAAGAAACCAGGTTATAAATAACATTTCCTTAAAAAGACACAAAAAGATCTAGTCAAGTTGTAACTGGATAGAACTGTTTTGCATCAGCTACATCCACAGGTTGTCCTTTACTTAAATGCTGCAAAGTGGTCAAGTGTAACAGATTAACATTCTGCATGATACCAAAAATCTTTCAAAGTTGGTGTAGACCAGCACAATTTTATTTGTTGGCATACTAGCTGACGTCAGAGGTGAAATACTGCCACGTTACTAGCTCATTACATGATATAACTTCTCTTCAGCGTTACCCTTCTGCACATCTTTGTTCGCTTCACTTAACTGTCCTTTCTCTCTTGCATTTCTTTCTTCGGACAAACCCAAAGAAGGTATCAAAATTTTAGGATCCACTATCATTGCTGATTCATTTCATCAGCTAGGTAATGCAGTGCAAACGCAATAAATTATTCTTGCTTTAGGCTTCCAGGTAGCCCAAGTTTGCTCTTCCTTCCTGCCTTGCCTCTTGCCCTCCCCATGCCCTCAAAAACCCACCTTCTGTGGCGATACCTGGCGTGGCCTTTCCATCGTGAGCGATTTCTGTGAGTGACCTTTGTCACAAGCAAGGGAAATATGGGTATCTTAGGTAACATGAAAGGACTAATGGCTTCATTTAATGAGCTGGTAAGAGTGATTTCCATCTAGAGAGTATCTTTAAATGCAACAGATTTATTAAAAACAAAACCCAATAGATTCAACTGGATTTTATGGAAGACACACTATTTCCCATGTTCCTGGCTAAGTGCTTGTGTCTGAGGAGCACATTTAATTCCGGTCCAAGAATTCTGACTCACGATTTTAACAGCTGTAGCCCAAGTCTATCAGAAATAGCAGAAAACACAAAGATTTCTCTCATTATCATGAGGACTGCTCTCCTTGGTGAAAAAAGACATTTATAGAAGTTGGAGATTTAATAAGATGCCATATTAACTGCAGCTGACAGAAATGCCATTAGATGCTGTAGAACAGGGTCTTAAGGCTAACCTACACAGAATGATTTAATAAAGCTTTCTACTTAAATTGTGCCCAAGCACATTTTACTCTTTACTGAGCCTGGATACAGAATGTACCTATATACTCACCTATAATATGAATACATTTATCAACTAACCCTGTACAAAGAAGTTCCAGGTTACATTTTACTACAACTTCAAACCTTTGAAATGAAGTATTATGTACAAGCCAGAAAGCCTACTTCAGACAGAGGAATGAATTGGGGTCACAGCTCTGCCTTCACAAGTCATATTACAACCATGAAATAAGGCAGAGAAAAAAGCAGTTTCAAAACTGCTCTCCTCTCCTAGCTTCTAACAGTTGATGAACTGCCAGAATGAAAGATCCAATTAAGGAATATGTTCATTTCTCTGATTTTTGAAGCTGCAATTGTGTCTTCCAAAATATAAGTCATCATGACCACTAGATTGAACTTCAAAATATATCCCACAAGAAAGAAAAGTCCCCAAACCAACCCCTTGTTTTCAGATAAATACACTGCTTAAGAAGTAACACCTTTCATACTGAATCACGCTGACAAGGTACGTGAAGTTACTAATGCTTACACTTGCATACTAATCCAGCTCTTTGCATTAAATAAGGAAAGTATCACCACACAGACCACAGCACAAGTGAGGGCTACACTCAGATCTCAGGAGTGAAAAGCCCAGAAGATGTTCCAGATCCTTTTTGTCTCATTCTGCTGAAGTTATGGAAGAGCCGATATATTCTTTATCTGGTACCAAAAATGAGTTATCTAAGAGCAGCACAAATATCTGATGGTAGGTAGCTGTAATCCAGTGAATATCTATGATGACAGAAGCAATGTAATGCAAAGAATCTGTTCCTACAAGAGCATCTGCATTCTTCAACATTATTAAGGAAAAGTAAACAGTTTCAGATATTTACAAAAGTAGCAATACCATGCAGAAGAAACTCTGAAAGGGAAGAAAAGCAGAGCTATTCCCAATTAAAAAATCACTTAGCAAAAACAATCTCAAATATTTGTACTTTCTCCAAGTTGGTTTTTTTTTTTTTTCTTCTCCCTGTTATTAAGAAGAGTTCTGAAGGTCAAGAAAAGCTACAGATTGTAGAACACTGAAATTTTGCCCATTTGTCCAGAACTGTTAAGAGAAACTTGAGCTGGAGTCCATGGAGAAAGAAAACCAAGCCTAACTAGGCTCCTCTGGTATACTACTTCATTAGCATTTTTTTTTCCATAGTAGTCTTTTTGTATATATGACTCTCCTTGAAAGCCAGATTGGAGGGAAAAAAAAAAAAAATCAAGCCAGAACACACTTTTCACCAAGTTATTTTGAAAACTCTTACTGGTGAGTACCTTTTTATTGTTACTTATTGGAGTAAGAGCATATTTAGATCGTCTTTGCTTGAGATCAAGAGGTCATTGGGTAAAGAACAAAACATATGTGCATGAGATCAAATACAGAACTTTCAAGATCTGATCAACAATTAAAACCAAAAATGAGTTAAATAAAAAGTACTTTTTAACCTAAATGACTGTGGTCAGTTGCCAACATCACTGTAAGTAAACATTTCAAATTAGACCTCAGTTGAACAAAAGTTGCCCTTTTAATCAAAGTACTTCTTGGATACCTGTTACATAATTTTTAAAAACAGTAATTTAACAGAAAAAGAATACCAGAAGATATATTATTAGCTATCAACAAGCATCTATTTCTTTCACTAAACATGCAGGAACGCAACAAAAACAACATACCTTTACATTCTCATGTATTGACTGAAGTTGTGCAGCTAAGGCTACAAATGTTTGATAGATTTTCTGCATAGCCATGGACAAATCTGTAAGAGGCATATAAAATATGACAATTACAAACTTACTTCCAGGAGAAAAAGGTTAATGTTTATTTTATTGCAAAAAGCCCACCCTGAACCCATATGGCATGAAGCACAAGAAAATTGCAGGAGAAGAAATTGTAAGAAATCCAGAATTTGAGAGTAATTAGGTGATACGAGACCTGCACACAGAACTACTTCTCGAAGCATTATTTCTCAGTGCTTCAAGCTTTATTTTTTGGGGGAAAAAAAACAACTCTTTTCCCCAATTCATTCTTATATGCATGGTGATCTGTTTCCCACAATTCTGTCACTCAGCAAAGCCAGGAAAATATTCTATTTAATGTCTTTTAATTACACATTCTTTTTGATTTACCTCACTCGTTTATTACACAGAGTTAGATCAGATTTTCTTGCATTTGTATATATTTTCCACTCTGAGTAAATACACGATTCAGCGTTCAGATGATTTTGCAAAGAGATAACAGCAGAACAGAAACTTCACTTGCATTTTAAAAACATGACTAACAAGGATCACAGGAACTCTCTTATTCTACCCACAAGCACATCATAAACTGAGAGAAAGACACAATGGGGAGCTTTGTTGCCTACATAAAGTCTTAGATTTAGGAAAGTCTGCTTCCCACACAGGTATGAAACTGTTTTCAGTGCATCCACTCAACTAATGCAAAACTTTATGATTTAAGAGGAAATCTCAAAGGTTTGGGCAAAATGAGGTGGGCTGCTGACCAAAAAAAAAAAAACTTTTCTAAAAGAAGCACTGAAACAATTTGCTAAAATGGAGGATAGAAAAGCACTGAAGTGGTCTTTCAATGCAATTAGATGAGCTTCATTTCCTCTGAAGAAGGCATATAAGTCACTGAAATGCAAAGAGTAGCCATCAAGTTCTTGAAGATGAGACGATTTAAGAACTGAAAATGTTTGCCTCTCCGTTGAGGATTTTTCTCATTATAAGTTGCATTTCTTTCTGAAAAAGGAATAAACCTCATGTCATCCTGCAGGGATGTGGAGCCAGTCATACCTAGGAAGACTGGCCTCAAGTTCCCAGAAGATGCTGAAAGCAATTTACTGATATGGAACACAAGACATTTCAAAAGTCAAGACATTCTGGGTCATAATTTGAGTTTTTCTCCGTATGCTAAAGGTAAACTGGCTACATATGCAATACAGTGCTGACCAGATTTGTTGACAGTCTAGGTATACTGGTACAGCTGACCGATCCTTGCCCTCACAAGCAAAGGAGCTTTAAATTGCAGCAGGACACTGCTGAAAAAGCTGAGGAAAATCTGTGAAGGCAACCCTCTCACACTCTGCACAGCGATGTCATGTGGAAAGAAGAGATGACCACAAGGATGCTATAGTTCTCTCATTTTTGACATACAAGGTCCAGAGCCTAAGCACCATCCTATAATGGCAGGATGGTCAAGAATCACTTGGCACAAAAAAACGTGCACTTGAAATCACTACTTATCACAGGACCTGTACCTAAAATGACCCAAAAGATGAAAATTCCTATGATCACAGGAGGGTAACAAGCCAAAGAGAGATCTCTGACAAGAGATTCTCCCAAGATAAAATGATGGCAGCAAGAAAAAAAATAAATTTTCTCCGAGTTGAAGGGAGAAGTACTCCTCTACAATGGTGAAGGCACTTTAGTATTTTCCACAGATAAACATCTCTGCCGCATGAAGACTTTGCCTTAAAATAGCAGGTAGACACAGAAGTCTCATTCATGGGGATGGAGAAAGAAAGGCAGGCAGGCAGAAACCAAGATGAAAGGAAAATAGGTTCTCATTATACATAAACCCCTAAGAACACTACACAAAGACAGAAGAAATAACAGCGGTCTCGAAGCAGAACAGACTCAACAGACCAAGCAATTGTGAGCTGAGACAATGAAAGACTGAAGAGTATGGAGCTTTCTCTGATGCTTATGAGCTCATTAGGAACATAGGTAAGGAAAATGTAGATGGATTTCACAGATGCTGCAAGAAAGGGGAGCCCAAAAAATCAGAGTTTAAGAAATTCCAAAGTAACATCTCAGATGTGTCCTGGCTCTATTAAGAGTCCTTAACTTTCATTCCCAGTTCCTACAGAAGTGCCTTAGCTAAGTCTAGAAAAAGATTCAGCAACCATCCTTGTAAAAGAACAGAAGTCAGAACATGAGTGTAAAAACATACCATGCCTCTTTACTTCCTAGCTTTCAGAGATTTAGAAGTTCTGATTTCTACTCCTGGACACCCAAAGTTTCCAAACACAAACCAAGCATACAAATTGCACCTCAGGAACTGGATCCACCTTAAACAGCTCCAGAACCTTTATGAATTAAAGGTTACATTCCAAACCATGACATTGAACAACTGAAGAATCTATTTGAACACTTGCTTCTGTACATTGAATAAGGAAAAACAGTAACAAAGAGATTAATTGCAAAGTCTTTCTTACAGATATAAGGCTTCTTAATTTTTGTCTATGAACCATTAAAATTTAAACATTCACCTTGTGGAGTTATGTGTGAATTGTTTGCTTGAGTAGCAAGATGATTTTCCAGTTCTTCTATTTGTTGCCTGTATTGCTGCAGTTGTACTTCAAACTGCTCTACCAAGATTCTGAAGTAGCTAGATGAATAAAACAATGAAGTTTAATCATACCATTTCATTACTTTGCTACTATTTAAAGAAAAAAACATTAGCTGCCAATTTCCATTTTGCTACTTGCAGCAGGTATATATTTTATGACATTCTTCAACAAGTAAAAAGAATGTGGACTGTATTTCTCAAGTCTGTGGTATAAGATAAGTGTAGAAGTAAAACACTGATTCTGTGAAGCATCTGGTACAAACATTACAAGAAGCAGAAATAAGTCAACTTATGAAGTTATATTACCAACTACTTTTATAAATAACAATAACTCACTCTGCTGGAGCTGTATTTTCATGCTGGAGACCAGGAGGAGTTTTCTGTGTTCTTAATGCTATTTCTGCATTCTTCAGCTCCTAAATAAGGAAAATTAATAAAACGTAAGGTTCTGAATGAAGTGCTGAAAAATAGCTACAATTCTACTATTAACTTAAACACAGGACGAAAACATTTTATATGAAGGAAAACTATGATAGAATCTGACCAGAAATTCTTCAAAGAACACTCTCGTAGAAAGTTAAAGAACTGCAAATACCAGAAGAGGTTTGGACAAGGAACTAATAATGGTACACCCTGAAAGTATGCTGAACTCTTTGAAGAGCACAGAATAGTTTTGGGTTGGAAGGGACCTTTAAAGATCCAACCCCTGCCATGGGCAGGGACTGTCACAGGTTAAGATTTAATTTCTATTGTACTTCAGAAATCCTGTTACATTTATTAAGGACTATGGAAAAAGAACAGACAAATGCAAGGAAGTAACACATCTAAAAGAAGAAACATTTTGCATTTGAAAAGTTCTTTTTAAAAGTGCCCTTTTCTATGGAAAGGATCTTTCTAAGCACGGTAATTACAGCAGACTGTTTAATACTTCCCAATAACCATCACTAATCCTTTCTCAATGCCTGGTTCTGTCACTATTCTTAATTGCATTGTTTAAGGAAATGCAAGAATATCACTAACAACTTCTTCCTTTCATAGAAAATAATTGCCCAAATATAACTAGAGTATTTCCTTTCAAGATATAAGGAGCATCAATTTTTTTACTTGATAATAAAATACACTGATTTATGAAGTAAACAGTCTTGATATGCCAGATGAAAGAAAAAGTGACAAGATCTTAACTTCAGAACTTAATTTGAGCTCAAACTGGTGACACAGTTAAAATGCAGACTGGTGAACAGAGCTGTGACTCCTTCACTAAAAAAACACTCGATACAGTTAGACACTTTGGTCTCTGAATTTTTAGTTTTCCTTAAGTAGTCAACAGAAGAAAATATACTTGCATCTCTACTGCTCCAGAGTCCATCATGTGGTTACAAACTGATCTTCACTGGCAGCTGCATATGCAACTGAAATGGAACTAGAGGGGGGTATATATTCCCTCCATTGCATAGGCAACATAAAGGATGCTTTCCTCAAGATAGGTGTCTTTATGCTGTTGTACATCTCTGAAAACATCGGCAGCAATGATTTGTCTCCTCTGATAATTTCAGGCAGATCAGAATGGATTAAGCTTTTCACTTTGTTTACAACCCTTTCAGTTTGGATACCATATAGTTTCAATATGCTAACTTGTCTGATAAATAAAGGTATTTATCCTATAGGAAATAAACATGCAAATTCTACATAACAAAGTTTTATTAAGTTATACCTGTGCAGTTTCCATTTTCAGCTTGTCAATATTAAGAGTGTTTCTCTGTAATCCACTGGCAACTACAGAGAGAAGTTGTTTCAGAGCTTTAATGTCTTCCTGTACTTTAAGCATTGCTTTAGATGACATTCTACTAATTTCTTCCTGAACTTGTTTTTGTTCTTTCACAAATTTCCTGGAGAAGGGAAAAAGGGAGTGGTAGGAAAAATAACACAATATATTGAACCTGAAATACCCAAGTGTTTACCCCACTTGCATTATTTAAATAGGAACAAAGGAATTGTAGTTCTTCCAAAATCTAGTACTGAATAGTAAAATTGTTGTTTAGCTAGCATGCTAACACTGTAGAAAACAGCAAAAACCACCAAGACTTCAATAGCATGTATAAGCATGTCATGCTGTACTCTGACAAACTAAGCTACACATTTTTTAATATATAACATCTATCCATGTAAAAGCGATTATCACATTGAATTCACCAATACAGGGACATACAGACTGACTAGTCTACAACCTGCCTCCTTCCTGCTTCAGTGAGGCTGTTCTGTAGTTCTCTCAACTCCATGCAAGATCCACAATGCATATGCAAATAAGATTCAATATTTATTATGCATGTACAACAGGCTTACTGCTCCCAGGGAGAGCAGGATCAGCTTCTAGAAGCATATTTACTGGGCACAGCTGTTTGTGGAAATGCTATTTAAAAGCAAGTCTGAAAAGGACAGCCTAAGACTTCAGCTACTACAATTATCCACCTACTCTGATCCCAGTATTAATGTGACAGCCTTGGGCTAGTAAATTATCCTGCAAGCAGCCTGCAGTAAAGTGTTTTTGTTACATAACAAAACACAATACTTCAGCTATGCAACTGTAATAAATAAAGCACTACTTACTGCAGATTTTCTACATCTTGACAGATTACTGGAGGTAGATTTTCATCCTTTAGTGCTTTGCTATCTCTGCAAGAGACAACGCATGTTTACTGAGTGCTTTGAAAATGGCAAGCATTTTTTTACATGATTACTAAGTATCACGAACACTTTCAAGTGACTGATTACACACTTTTACACCTGTTGTACGTATCCTGAAACTAGGAAGGATTTCAATTAATGCACAGTCAGAGACTATGCTGACGTCCAATCCTGTGGTACGAGTATTGCACACATATTACAGAAACAGTTTTTCAAACCATGCAATTAGTCAATAGCAAAAGCCAGATGAGCAGCAGGTATTGCATTTGATGGGAAAATTGCAGTGTTTAAAATGATGAACCATCATTACTAAAGGACCCATGCTGCAAAAATTGGTTATTTACGAGCAAGGCTTTTCCAAGAGCAAAGTAGTAGAAAAGGCCAGCATATCAGAAAACTAAACTTAGTAAGATACTGAATGCAAAGATAATCTGAACACTTACTCTGGTCTTGTTCCTGTTTTGTCACCTAGAAAAAGAATTGTAGGTCAGAAATAGAAATTGGAGGAACTGACAAAACAACTTTAATGAGATTTTAAGGAAGAACTAATGAGTGCACTCTACTTGATTTCTATTACTAAAAGGAAGACACTAGGTTAGCCATAAAAGATTTTAATTTATTCTCCCTTCACAGACAATTATATTTTCAAGAACAATGATTCACCAGGTCAGGTGCTAATTTCTTGGCACGAAAAGTAACGTCAAGCATCTTATGTCCCTACACCAATCACTATAAATGCATGAACAATTGCAGTTGCTTAAGAAATCTGTCCCTGCTTACACAACCGTAGCTTACTCAAACCTGCACCCACAGAACACTGAAGTGTTTTGAATTCTGCACCAGGAGCCTCTTCTCACATAAAAAGCCAACTGAGGTTTGTTCACTGGACTTCCCTAAGAATTCTGCTATTGCATGTTGTCCAGGAATAAGTGAGGTTGTAGAGAACTGAAGATGTTACAGCTTACTTACCATCTACACAGTTCAAACTAGACATCTGTGTATCTGGATGAGCAGATGGTTTCAAGATACCAAATACCTCTCTTGAGCAACGAAGAGGAGCTGAATCCAGTATCATATATATGGACTATTTCTAGTTGTGGCTAGGAGCAGTAACCGTACTGTAGCAGTCTGCTAGGAAGAATGCTCAGACCAAGAAATGGGCCTCATCTTTTTCAGCTGGATGCCATTCAAATCCTTACTTCCTCTCAGTGCCAACAAGCTGGAAGGTAGCTGAAGCTGATGCTAGCACCACAACCAATTTAGGCTGCCCAAGCCAGTGTTCCTGCCAGGCGAAGCTGTTTGGTTTAGAAGCAAGAACCACTTAGGTTGTCTGCAGACTGTCAGCCAGTACCAGAACCCACACTCACGCATCCATTCTATATACCTTTAGCAAACAAAAACCACACCAAACAATGACCACCCTCATCCCTAACAAAAGCAACTACCAAAGAGCAACTGCACAAAAATGGAAAAACAAGACCAGAACTGACAGAGGCCAGAATTAGGACTAAATTTACTTTGCTTTCTCTCCCAGTCATTTTTTTTTACTGCATACCACCTGAACACTATCTAAAAGGTGAAAGTTTTGAAATTAGACCTTGCTACTTTTTGAGCAACTGCTCTGGTTTTTAATAACATGAGGAAAACTGTTATACAATAATTGCTTCCTGCAATATTTTAAAGAAATACTAGGCACTCAGTCTCAAGAAAAAACCCTTTATAACTAATTCCAGAAGACAGCATAAAGATGCCAGTGCCTATCTGTCCTGGACCTTCTAAGGGCAGCAATTTCATAAGCACTTTTTCTTTTTAAATAGCCACGTCTCCTCCTTCCTTATCCTCATAAAGAAAAAATAAATAAAAGCCACAAAATCAATCACCATCATACCTTACCACCGCTCCCCACAGCTGTACAAACAATTGTACTGTCACAACTGAATAGTAGTGCACAGGTAGGACTTCGTCAACGCTATCCATTATGAGAAACACTCCTAAATAAATCCTAAATTCTGAGAAGTGAAAACTCTGAGACAGTCCCCTTTAGCACTTCCCGTTGCTTTGCTAAGGGATCCCTTGGCTCCTTATCCTGACAGCAGTAGTCCCCCACTCCCAGTTCCACTTTGCAACACACGCAGAATTCAGGTACTTAACTCATTTGGAATTACAACCTAAGAGCTAAGCGATGTCAGACTGAAGCACTCTGGGGTTCTCTAGGCTTCACTTCAATATACATGTACATCATGGAAGTGTTGTGCAATCCTAATGCCATGGTAATGGAACCCCTCACACTGACAGCCTAGAACTCAAAGCTTTTTCATCAGTTGCAGCAGTAATATCCAAAAAAAATCCACATCATGCAGAATACTCCAGTTTGGACAGTCAATGTGTTATCTCTTCTGCATATAGTTTCAATATTTCCTTCTCTTTTAGTTATTGGAATACCTCATTTCAAATTTGGCTCCTGAACGAAACCAAGAGATTAAATGAACAGTTTTGATTCCCCAGAGAAAATGCACATTTTTATAATCAGCTTTAGTTAAGATTACTCTGGATGTATAAAACTAAGATAAATGAGTAAGTGCTCATCTGTTTATGTTCAATATTCCGTTAAGTATTTCAGAGATACCACAGAGGTAGGTTTTAGTAACTGGTTTTAACAACCTAATGGAATGTACCATGTATCAGTACCCACTACCAGAAATAGAGCTTTAAAAATATCTTGTTTTTTTACCTGTTATTCTTCATTCTATGGCTTTTGAAGGGGAAAAAAAGCAAACAAGAAATCCCACCTCATCAGTTTAACTGTTACGACTTGAGAACACTATTTCCAAACGAGTACTTTTTGTATTTGCAGTGTATTTCTTAAGCATAGCTCTGATTCCCCCTCTAGTGGCCATTTGACACAGCTGTTAGGAAATCTGCCATAGCTTTCCAGTGAACAGCCAGCCATATGAGCCTTTTATGCCTGGAAGGCCAGAAACCAGGGTTTAGGTCCACGGTTCCTAAGTATGATACTTGGTTATACTTATTTTAAAGTAAATAAATTCACAAAACTTTGCTTGCAAACACAATGTCTTGTTCTTCTATACAAGTACAACATTCAAGAATGAAATTAAGTGAGAAACTTCGTAAAATAAAGAAGTTTAAATTGATAGCTTTAATTCCACATCCCTAACAGCAAAGTAGTGTCTCTTCTGTAGTACTCTGACAATTTTGTCAGTAACAAATTATGGCATGCATTATGAGCTATAAACATTTTAAAACAAACTTACTTTTTTTGTCTGAAGAACTACTAAAATCAATGCCACCAAGACCTTCGTTAGCAGTACTTGAAGGAGCTGCAGTCGTCCCCAGAGTCAAGCTCAAGGCATTCTGTCCAAGCCCTGCAAGAAACACAAACAGAATTTTTGCATTTAAAATGCTGATAATTACAACTTATTTTAAGCTAAACCCAAAGATTACCTTGTTTGCAATTTCAGTTCATTTACTACATTTGGATTAAAATATGCAAAATAGATTGTATCAAGTTCCACACAACTCTGTGAAAGTATTTTCTGTAATTGCTTCACATTATTTGATAACTAGATAGCCAATTTAGTCATCATCATTTTAAGTATCTTTGTTTCATTTGCAGTTTAAGAGCAGCATGTTACCAAGACTACAACACACTAATTTTTCCTCTAGAACTAAAGACAGGAAGTCAGTAAATAATTGAAATGACAACAGTAATGGTTAGAAATTTTATTCAGATAAAAAGCCAGCAAAATAAGTTTTTAACTTCTCCACAGTTAAAGGAATACTTATGTTGCCCTCTCCTGTTTACAATCAACTTCCTTGAGTCAATTATCACAAAAAACTTTTTAAAACTAGAACCCAAGCAAATCAAAGTACAAGCAAATTTAAGAATGAGGGACAACAATGACTTCAGTTTTCATTTTTATTGTCTATTCCAGTCTGTTCCAAACTGTAAAACAAGAATAACTTTTACAGTATTAAGATTTTATATAAAAGTAAATCTTACCTTATAACTTAATACAATCAAGCATTGAATTTCAACATTTTAAGATAGAAGGGGAAAAAAAAATGTTCACCTGTTGCTGCTGTGCTTGTATTCTGGAAGAGCGACCCTCCTAAACCTGCTAGGGCTCCTCCTAAGGAGAGGCCTGTGGAAGCAGTTGTAGTTGGAGCAGTTGTACCACCCAAATTTAACGTAAAGCCAGTAGTACCTGCAGAGAAAACAGACCAGCTTCATGTAGACACTGCGTTCAAATACATCCACAGACAATCTGAAATGGGTGAACAGCATCTGTATTGTGACTAAGTAATAAACTCAGACTTTTTTTTCCCCTGCAATTTCCAAAAACCACTAGAGACTTTCAAACTGTAAGTCATTTTGTTCCATATTATTGCAATCTTGATTAGTCCAAGTCTACCTGCAAGTATAGCAAACTTCTGAGAGTCCCACAGAATACTAGAGAATCTAGAACCTGGCACAGGATTTATTTTACAAAATAATGGATCTAACAAGTGTGATTGACTTTTTAATCTTTAAATGCTGAAATGTTAATGTTTTAGTTTAATGCTTAACATATTTCACACAAGGCAAATAAAAAACTTCTTATAGGTAGTTCGAGTCTTCTGCTGTAATTAAGTATCACAGCTTTTGGCAGAATAGAGGGGAATAAAGTAGAGAAGGACCAAAGGCATAGAGTGACAGAGCACAGAAGGCACAAACAACTGGGCTGAAATGCAGTCTCCCAAGGTTAAGAAAAATGAACTCCATTCTTAATTATCACATATCTTGCACTTCAGCTAAGTAAAGTATGATGGCAAGTGTTTGCCAGTACAAGAGCTGGAAAAAAAAATCTCATTTATTCTAACTAGATAACTATTTCATGCTGTCTACTACAACAGGTAGATGTAACTTTTCAGCTGTGTAAGTAGGAAACTTTCAACATTCAGTGGGGTTAACAATAATTAAGATGATGGTTTTATGTGACAAATCATCTATTGCTACCCTTCTAACAACTTTGATTACATGCTGCCTAAATTACAAGGTGTACTGCCCCCCATATAAAATAAATGTCTGTATTGGGCTACCCAACTTAGAACTAGTAAAGTCCAACGAACCTTCTAGCATTATGCAAATGCTAGAATAAAACAGAGCATAGCACAATTTTACAATAAAGTTATACCGTTAAAGACAAACAAAAACATTTTCCTACCTGCTGCGGGAGTTGATGTAAGAGCAGACGACAGCGACAGGCCACCCGCTGAGGTAGAAGTGATAGATAAAGCAAACGGCGTGGCTGAACCTGCAGGTTTGTTGAAACCTAAACTAAAGCCTGTGGTAGCTGCTGATGTGGTAGCAGGCGTGCCTAAAAGAAACCCAAAAATAACTTTTTGAGTATTCATTCTCAAAATATCCAATCTCATCTTCTAAGCTATCCCCATTTAATTGCCACTAGCACCCCAGCAGGCAAGATCACTTGCAGGCAATAAAGTATTTCCATAGCACCTTCAGATAAATTTCAAAGTTGACGTTAATTGCAAAGGTATGTTTCCTCCAAAATTCTGAATAATCCAAGAGGCTTTAATCTTGGAACACAGATAGACGTAATGTGCAAACCAGCAGGAATGCACATACCCCTTCAATTTATAAACAAGAAAATTATGTTGAGATGTTATTTCCTCAGATTTTGCTTTTGAACACTTGCAAAGTAAGGCAAATAAAGCTTCTATTTCCTGCTAATTTCATGGTAAGAATACATCTTATGTTCTGGAAGCTGTATTCAAAGAAAAGTGTGATATACAAACCAGAATAACAAGGATAATAAAAACATTGTATTCTCAATAACTGCTGTGTGTCTGTTTTCAGTGACATTTCACTCAGCTACTCAGAAGAATTGACATTTGCCTGCATAGTACTGACTGCCACTTATGATTACACATCAAGTTCTGGGTCAGCTGCTCTTCCTTCTCCTACCCCATTTCATTCGCTTCTTTAACCAATACCATTTTTCCCTACTTATTCACAACATGGTTTCCAAAGTGCTTGGACATCAGTCTGTCTGGTAGCAGTACCCCCACGTCCCCTCCTCCTTCCCTCTCTCCCCCCACAACAATTCTGGTTGTTCAAATTCAGGGTCAGTTCTGATGTTTCCAAAAAAAAAATAGCTGAAAACACCTACATAGTTCTGTAATTCTCATGACAGCTGAAAAACAGCGATTAAAGACACACCAGAGAAACAAGAGTAATGTATTCCTCATGTCCCTTCCCAGTTCAACTCTTTACCCTTCTGCTAGAGGGAATTAACAAGCAGATCTGTTCACTCAAAGTTCATAAGAACAAGAAGCTCTGTACGAAGAATTCTTTGATAATGGATTCCACTTCTCTGCTGAAGGATGACACTGATGAGGGGACAAACACAAGTCTAGCTTTTCACTGTGACCACTCTTACTGTTGTGCAGGAATAGAATAATCCTTTAGCTCTACTCTGGCTTGCTTTCCCCTGTATATCATTAACATCCAAATTAGGTCCTCACCTAGCGTCAGTGCTGTAGCAATGGTTGTTGCTGTTCCTGCTTTAATAAAGAAAACAGAGTAAGAACAGTAACTGAGAACCACAGAGCAGCTATCCTAATAAAAAAACATGAACCAAAACATGGAAATAATGTAACATATGTAGACTATTATACAAACTTTTACATATTATCTTGAAAGCAGAAAAACCATAACATAGAAACCACTATTTGTGAGCACCAGCAGCATACAACAAAGCATAACTGCCTTTTAAAAAAACAAACTTTATGAGAATGTGTTAAGAGTGAAGCTGACGTTAACACAGCAGCACACCAGGTTGTTTTAAATTTCAAATAAATGAAAGTAAACAAAACTATGGAGACTGATAATTCTATCAAGTATTTTTTTAGCCATATGGCTGTACGTAACACTGACACACAAAACAGATTTACAGTATGATGAAGAAGATTATGGGGAGCAAGCTTTTGTAAAGTGTTGTGTCTTGGCTCAGGGTTTTTACCCCACTTGTAATTTAAAGAGACAATTTTGAACAGTGCAATGCCATTTCAGATTTAAAAAAACGATTAAAAGTTCAAAAGACAGAATCAAGACAGAAATCACCCTAACCTAGACAAACACAGTAATACAAAGTAATAATAATTATAATAAATAATAATTCCTTATTATTTCTAATAAGGGAATTTCTGAGAACCAATCTATCTGTTCATGCAGAAGTAGAAACAACACAATTTTTCCCCAAATAAATTGGAGCCAAAATAAAATTCATTAAGGTATGTGTGTACGATGGCTGAAAAATAACTCATCTGAAAAGGTTCATTATTTTACACTCCAATTTTTAAGACTTCTATAAGAATTTCTGCATCTAGAGTATTTCTATAATTTCTATACGAATTTCTGCATCTGAACTACAGACCTAAGGAAAAAGAATCAATAAATTTCTCTATATTGCTAACATTAAAAAAAACACAAATTTGCAACTTTGAGACTGAAAACATAAACAATTTCACAGTGGTTTCAAATGTTTTTCAATTCAAAATACAGTTCAATTTTAAATCATAATTTTGAGTATCCTGGATAAAGAGGAAAATTTCCAGAAAACATCAGATTCAAATTATAGCACAATTTACACATACGCCCAGATACAATTTTCTGGAAACTGCATTTATGTTTATGCAGCATTGGCGCTGCATACTTCTCAATTAACAACCTTTTAACCTTCTCAATTAACAAACCATTCTGTGAAGACTTTAAAAAAAACACCATAAAATGACATATGTAATATTCGCAGCGTGGCATTCTGTGACTTAAGTAATATTGTGTGTGCCGTAAGTAACATTCACACGGTACACGTACAAAACGTGTGGCACATACAAATGGTACATTTCTTCACCGTTGACTCAAATTTCTGCTGTACAAGAACTTTTTCTACCTGTACCGGTGCCTCCTAGCGTAAAGCCAGTGGTTGGCTTTGATCCAAAAAGTCCACTCCCAAAGCCCACTGACGGAGCTGACGTAGTTGCTGTAGCAGTGGAAGAACCCAGAGTTCCAAAATTAAGTCCACCTGTTGAGCTATTACAGAATAAGACTGTTAGCATTAATTATTTTTTAAAAGAAAAATCCAACCCCCCTTATTTCTGTCTCTTTCCCACACCATCATTGCCCTGAACAGTCAGAACATAGCAGAGCAGGACAGAGTCAGAGCTCACTGTCACCAAAGAGGAATTCACCTCCCTCCTTCTTCTACAGCTACCTAGCTTCTACTGCTTCCACGATGCTGACACCATCCGTTGAACTCGTTGCTACCTGCCTGACACATCCTGATAAACCAGCCAAAAGCTTTTCTCTTAGTTTCCTATTATTTCCCCTGAACTACTGGAAGCGGAGGACAAATGCTAGAGCCAGCCCAAAGATGATAAACCTGCAGGAACATCCTTTCAAAGCAACTGGAAGCCCCGTTTGATACCTCTGTCCAGAAACGTCAACCAAAGCTACCTCACCCTGAAGACATAAGCACATAACCACACATCCGATCACATCAACAGCACAACTTGGGCCTGTCTTACCACCAAAAAACACAGAGGGAAGAATTAATTTTCTAACCACAATGCTCTCCTTTTCCACACATGCAAGCAACAGGCGATCCACACCTACGTTTTGCACACTTTCTTTTCTGACAATACAGTGTGCAATCCAATCCAACCAGTGAAATAAACTTCCAGAACCATTTGCACAGATTAAGGGGAAGAGAGGGGAAAGAAAGAGGAGAAACTCAGTTCAGCAATCACAAGGAAAATTAACAGTTGTGGTTTTTTTTTCTTTTTTAAATTTTGGGTAGCTACCCATTATGGAAGCTTCATGGGAATTACAGGGCAAGCCATGTTTTGCAGAGAATGCATAAAATTATTGCACAAAACATGTGGGGGAATACAGTAATCAGAATTATCTGTAACCTGTGAAATCATGGGTACCAAGAGCCAGATGTGTCTAAGATTTAAAAATTTTAATTTTTAACTGATGAATTTTTGACTGATGAAAGATGAGGTGAATAATTTATTTGTAGTAACTTCTGGCTTCCATTTTGAACCTCTTGGGAAGCTAGAGAAGATTTCTTTAATTTAGACATTTTGTATAGACTACAGCAGTAGCACTGAAATAAAACGTAATTTAGGCTTCAACATAACAGTTGTTACGATCTACTTGAGGTTTCAGATGTTCAATATTCTCTCATTGTTCCCTCTTTCCTTTCTGTATGAATGCAGCTCCTCTGCGTAACAAATTAATCACAAGAGCTGATCTTTAAGAAAAAGAAGGCTATCATAGGCTTCTACATTAAAGGTTGGCAATATCTACACCCTGGCAACCGGGCAAGTCCAGTAAAAGCTGGTAAAAATTCAAAATCTGAGTGTTGAGTGACCCTTAAAGGTAAATAATTCAGGAAACAGACACCAAGAAGTTCAGAAGGACAAAAACCAACTGTCCAACTCCATAGGAGCCAAAGCACTTCACCTTGCTTTACTCTCACAGTTTCAGCATACCAAACTGCAGCAGCATGACCTAATTGCTTATCACCTTATATATACAACATGATGCTTCTTTCACTAGTTGAGAGCTTGTTTCTCATCTTTTCCCAGTACAGACGAAGGTGATTTTTGATTAATTTTTTTCATGTTTCAGCATTACAGTAGAAGAAAGCTAATGCCCAAAATATGCAATTCAATACTTTGGGACAAAACAAACAGACAATAACAACAAAAAAGTAAATACGCCAAAATATAGAAGTAAACCAATGGCAGTATGAGAAAGCACAGACCAGGGTACTGTTTACTCCCTACAGCTGGAAGGATGAGGAGTTCAGCTCACTTAAGTCTTAACTCTAACTTCAGAGCTAGAACAAAGCACTTCACCTGGCTAAAGCATGCTATAGAGAATTGCGATAAACAAGACCTTAAATACCTCACCTGCTATTGGCTTAATGCAGGAATTACATAGGCTGCCATACCATATAGGCTTTATGCCATCAGAATATAAACCGACTGGCCACACTGACTAATAATACTCATGCTTGGACTAAAGAGCAAAGCCCCCTTCTTCCAACACCTGGCAATGCTGCCTCAGCTGAGAAGAGGTCCAGCTTCTTACTGTCTCAAACGCATTCTCCAGCAAACCATCCCGCAGGGATGCTCAAGATTCTTTCACAAACCATCCAGCAGTGAAAAGGCCTGTTCCTCTGTGACACTCCTTGACCAACAGCCCTGAAGACTCATCCTACTTGTAGAAATAAATATATGAATAAAAATGCAAAATATAATGTTTGCTATTAATTAGCTTCCATAACATTTTAACTTACTTTTTATAGATTAAAAAAGGCAGCCAGAACAGCAAAAAAACCACCCTACAAAAACATTTAAATTCCATGGGTAGCGTGTACCACATGCAAATCAACACAACAAAAGAAATTCTCGTTTCAAGCAGTATATTAAAATAATACTTTTGAATAATGCATGTTTCCTATGATTAAAATTAAAGTTTTTTTTCTTTTTAAACAGGCATGAAACAAAAGCAACTTAAGTTCTTTGCAGAGTTCATGTGAAAGTGCATCTTCACTGTGGGGAAGAAAAACACACACATGTAACAAAAATATCATTAACCTGTCCTGACTGGACAATTAAGAGTATTAGAAGAAACTCAGAAGACTTGCCCCCTCCCATACGGGCTTCCAAAAAGCAATATTGCCTTTCAACCCAGAGATACTCTTTGATCCAGATGTTGTTCCCTTCCCACTAATTCCTGCCAAATCCTACAGCTGGATATTTTGAAACATACCTCCTTCAGGTGAAGTAGTAACTCACCCTGCCCATTTCATTTATGTTACTGCAATCAATTTTGCCTGATAAGATTTGGAAGACCTCCAGAATTTGTGTAGTGCTCTAGAGCTCCACTGTAAGGGTCCTAATCTTCAACAGAAGCATAACAGCAAACAGGTCAGGAAGAATATGGGCTAGTACAGGTGTGTGAAGAAAAAAAAATCTTGCCTATTATTCTGAAAAAAATAAACACTAATATTGCTTTCAGCACAGAGCCTGCTATATCACCTGCAGATATATTTGGCGCCCAGCACCAAAGTTTCCTTTCCGCTTCAAAGCACAAGCACCAAATGAAAGACTGAGACAGAAAAGAACTTGGAAATAACTTAGAAATAAACCTGGAACTTGGCATTTGAACATTACACACTCAGACTCTGAGCATGCCACACACACCACCTCAGGCTGCCTGCTCACACCTAGGCACATGTGGGGTTCACCTTTTGCATTCAGAAGGATAAAAAAAATGTGAAGGGTATCACGTAGCTCAGACAGAGACGAAGCAGATCAAGACGAGGATCATAGAATCATTAAGGCTGGAAAAGACCTCCGAGACCATCTGGTCCAACCATCCCCCTACCACCGATGTCACCCACTAACCCATGTCCCCAAGCACCACGTCCAACCTTTCCTTGAACACCCCCAGGGACGGTGACTCCACCACTTCCCTGGGCAACCCGTCCCAATGCCTGACTGCTCTTTCTGAGAAGAAATGTCTCCTCATTTCTAACCTAAACCTCCCCTGGCGCAACTTGAGGCCATTCCCTCTAGTCCCATCACTAGTTACCTGTGAGAAGAGGCCGACCCCCAGCTCCCCACCTTTCAGGTAGCTGCAGAGAGCAATGAGGTCTCCCCTCAGCCTCCCCTTCCCCAGACCCAACGGCTGCCGCTCCCTTTGTCCTCAGCCGCCCACAGGCCCTCCGCCGGTGCTGCGGGGCCACACGGCGCCGTGAGGGGCAGCCCCGGGAGCTGCGCTCCCCCACCCCCGCCGCGCTCCCCCCGCACCCCCTCAGCCGCAGCCCCCGGGCTCCGTGAGGGCCGCCCGGTGCCACGGGGGGTGAGGGGAGCCGCGTTACCTCGGCGTGGCGGCTCCGAAGGAAAACCCCCCGCCTCCTCCTCCTCCTCCCGCCCCGGCTGCAGCGGCCGTTGCGGAGCCCAGCGTGCCGGCGCCGAAGGAGAACCCCGCGGACATGGCGGCGGCGGGGCCGGGGGGCGGCAACGGCGAGGCCCGATCCCGGCGGCGGCAGCACGCTCCCTCCGCGCGCCCGCCGCAAGGCACCACGGGACAGCGGCGGACGGCCCCGGCCGCCCTTAAAGCGGCAGCGCCCCGCCCTGTGGAGTTCCCCCCCCCCCCCCGTCATTCCCGGGAGCCCTTCGACAAATTCTTCCTAACGGAGAGGTTTTGAAGGGGCGAGATGCGGTGGAGCGAGGGGAAGGAGGGATTAGTTACGGAGCGATACCCCTACACGATTGCGATCGCTCCTAATTGCCCCTCCGTTACTCGAGAACTTTAAAGTTCAAGACCACCAAAGACACGTGTTGGTATCTTTATGCAATATAATTTTATAGAAATTTGTATAAAACCCGTTAATTCTCTATTTGAGATCACACAGGATCATCTAGGTTGGAAGAGACCTCCAAGATCACTGAGTCCAACCTCCAACGCTAACAAGTCCTCCACTAAACCATAACAATCAGGAAAGCAGTGCGGTGCACATAGCCCATACTACAACTTTTAAGCTGTTTTGTCGTGTCTCTTATTTATTGTACAGCAGACGTAGGATTCTTGTGTAGCGGTACCCACATAGGTACAAAACGGATACGCTGCTGCTCTATGTCGTTATTTCGTTCTAGTACTGTTGTTTGTAGGTTTGTGCTGTGTGCCCTGCCAATAAGCACACAGAATCGGAATCCACATTAAAGTCTTTTAATTAAATTTTAACTCTACAGAGTCGCAAATCGGCCCCCAACTCTCCACAATCCCATTTTGCCAGGGAGTAATACATTAAAAAGGGCCGCTATAGAGGAGTTTCCCCGTTCACAATCCTCCTGTTGTAAGACGGAAGCCCTCCACCCGCGAAGAGGCCTGGGGAGCCAGGGCACGGCTCTCTTCTCCACACACCTCCTGGCACCACAGCACCATGCCTGCTTTCTCCACAGTGCCAGCCGCCAGGTGAGGCTTCACAACCAGCACTGCGCTCCGCGGCTCGTAGGACGGCGTCCCCAGCCCCTCCATTCCCCCAGCCCGGGTCTCACAGGGGCTCCCTGAGCACCGCAGCAGGCCACCACGCAACGGCCGCCATACCACCCCTCCGCTCCCCCCTCAGCCTCTCTAAAATGGCGCCGCCCCTCGCGGCCACCCCAAAATGGCGCCGCCCCCTGCCGGCGCATGCGCGCTGCAGGCGAGGAGCGGGCGCTCTGCTCCCCCGCTGACCAATAGGGGGCGCCGCAGGGAGCTCGCGCGGCCGCGGCCCCGCCCCGGAAGCGTTTCTAAGGCGACGCCCGGCCCGGCGGCGACAGTAGGAGGAGGGCGGCGGGTGGTGGCGGACGGGACTGTGCTGGGCCGTCATGGAGCACATCCGCACCACCAAGGTACCGGGGACAGCTGAAGGGGGACGGGGCGGCAGTGCTGCCGGCATCGGGGCAGTTGCTGTGGGGCGTTGGGGCCCGGTGTGGTCCTGTTCTGCTGGTGCCAGCCGCGGGTGAGGGCGTTGCGG
The DNA here is from genome assembly GCF_040182565.1 of Anser cygnoides. NCBI lineage: Eukaryota > Metazoa > Chordata > Aves > Anseriformes > Anatidae > Anser > Anser cygnoides. The sequence continues at coordinate 191,487,950 of NC_089873.1, forward strand.
CCGGCTCCGCCGCCGGTGCCTTCTCGCCTCCTCCTCCTCCTCCTGAGGGGCTCTGAGGCGGGCGGCGCTGCTCGGGGCGTCCCCTTCAGGGTGCCTGCCTGCCCCGGGGGGTTTCGGGGGGGTCCTCGCAGGCTCACGGTTCCTGCTGGGCGCTGTCTGTTTTATAGGGCCCGGCTCGGCTCCTCCTGGGGCAGCAGGGCTTGGCACAGCTTGGGGGGAAGGCAGGGGCTGCGCCTGAAGAGGGGGGCTGAGCACCTCGGGGGGTTACGGCTGTGTTGTGCTCGGGTGCTGTGCTGTGCGGTTTGTCCTGGCTTTGGGGATGGAGCCTGTGGAAAGAGTGCTGTGTTCTTATTAACGATTGATTTGCATAGTCGTGAACGTAAGCCATCAGTAGATGTGCGGTTTGTTAGCTTCTTCTGAAAAATCAGTCAAGCTGCAGTTGATGTTCTAGACTCTTCTACTTTATTTTTAGCTTATTAGTTGCTTTCCTTTATAATGAAGAAGGTGAAAATCTTACTAACTCCTTCTGTAAATCACTTATATAAAGTGTTGTGTTTTTTTTTAAATTTCTGTTCTTACATAATCACATTGTAACAGTATTTCTCTTGTCAGTCCTGACTGCAAAGGCTGCTGGAAAGACTGTTCCTCTATTTGTTGTGCCTTGGAAATGACCAAGCAATTAATTCCATGACCTGGCAGCCTGACTGCAATCAAGTTTTATAGATCTATGGAGGAAAGGAGTGGTTATATTGCAATAAATGTATAACCGATAATTAAAGGAACTGGCTTTTAAGTTTCTGGAAGAACACCTTTATATAAACTGTGTATAAATGTTTAACTAGTTTTTTAATATATATTTACATATGTATGTATACATAATGCTAAAGGAAGGTCTCTAACAAAGATACTCTGAGTGCAGTTTTGGTTTATTGGATGGAATTATCTTGTACCATGTTGACGGATTAGGGATAAGGTTTCTTTATCAGCCCACTTAAAAACCCGAAACTCCTGATTTGTAAACAATATTGCTACAGTCAGTTGTTGGTATCAAAGTTAAAAACTAGACTAAATGCAAAATATTTTCATGATCTGAGTAGATATTTAAGTTTCAAAACTGAAATTGAGACCATAAATGTTGGCAGGTTGCTGACTTTTTTATGTTGTGCTTGTGCACGGCTTTGGGCACCTGCTAAGAAAATCCTTGATGTAGCAATATAACTAGCTGAAGAGAGAAACAAGCACTGCAGCCAAGTTTTAAGGTACAGGGTTGTCCTGGTTTCAGCTAGGATAGAGTTAATTTGTACCATACCAGCTACTAGGAGGAAAATTAACTCTATCCTAGCTGAAACCAGGACAAGGACTTAAAATTGTTTCAAGTGATATAAATCATACCCCCAAAAATCTGTTTAAAGTGATGAATTAATGGCAAAAAATAACCTGAGTTCTTGATTAGAATTATGATGCTTGCTGAAATTTTTAAAGCTTATGGGATATTGGATATCCAGGTGGATTAAAATGCATATATGTTCGTAATAATTTTGAATATTGCAGTTATAGGAAGCAAGAAAACTAAAGTATAGCCTGTGCTAGGTACCATGCAAGGTCTGTGCATTTGTGGGCTTGAATTGGACCCCGTTCTGACTGGTAGGAGACACGCACATTTTCTAATCTGGCTGTTCTTTACAGTTTTTCAATTTATTTTACTGAAGAAATAGTGAAACAAGCATGAAATAACAGTGCAGTCTTGCACAAATTAACTACTGTGCAAGGAAGCTGTCGTCCTGCAAAAGGTGTTGAAATAGATTTTATTCTTTCTCTAACTTCATCTGATGGAAACGTTGAAGTTGTCTTAGAACTGTTGGCACAGCTACCTGAAAAGTTTAGCTTCTTATGAAGTTAAACTGTCCAACAAATTTATGTTGAACAAGGAAGTAAGGTCAACTTAAAATTCATAGACAGAAGTGATTTTTATACTTTAGTAACAAATGGTGAAAACCATATCACAATATCATAAATTGGGGGGGGGGGAAGGATTACAAATGAGAAAAAATTGGTTCTGTGATTGAGCTTTAGAAGTGAAGTGTCCTTAAAATATTTTAAAGAAAAATGTAGTAGAGAAGACTAAAATTTCTTCAGTCAATTCTGTTTGTATATTTGAGGTCATCTGTTAGTGAAAATGTTTATGGGTTTTCCAGTGGAGGTGGAAGTTTGGGATTCAGTAGTCAAGCTAAATCAAATGTGAGTCTGCCAGACTGAGGATTAGATGGGAAGGGGACAGCTCCTTCTAATTTGAAGGAATATCATACAAAGCTCTAATAAGAGTCTTGAAGTGTACTAATGCCTGCCCTCAGCTAACATAGAAATACAGCCTTGAGAATAACTATTTTGTTGCATGGAGGGCAACAGAAGTTTGCCTGGATTTTGTGGGCTGCATTTCTGTAACAAACCTGCGGTGTTCTGCGCACTTCTCAGTTTGCAGGGAGGTGCAGTGCAGAACTGCCCAAAACAAAATCCACGTTTTGACGGTGCTGTATTGGTTATGGTGCTTTGTATCCGAGCACTGATATCTTGCTGATGACAGGATAACATGTTTTGAGGTACAAATACATGTAACTTTATTTTCCCCTTTCCAAACTGAAATCTAGAATATTATAGTAGCATTGGCTGCTAGTAGATACTCAAATTTCCTCCATTCTGTTTTGGATGCCTTACATTGCTTTTCTAACTTTCAAAAACAGAGGTAGGCCTTGCTAGATTGCAATAAATACCTGAACTGAAAGGGCAATTATTAAGTGTTTTGTCTATACTTTTACCAGATAAGTAGGTTTGTACATGGGAATTAAAACCAGTCTAACATCAGCACTGTAAATGTGGTCTCAGATTTGGGTGCTGGCCTTGCTGGTGGGAAAGTTTCTGGAGTTCAGCTGTGGATATAATGGCAGTAGCATCAAGCTTCCAGCAAAATGGCTTTAAATTGGCACTAATGAGCCCGTGCTGCCAAGAAATACAGGAATGCATAGAGATAAGCCATTCACCACGGTCCTTTCCTGTTGTTGCACACACTGAGTCATGTAGTGTTTGCCTCAAATAAAGTAAACTGTGGAGCCTGTAACGTTATGAGCACCAGATAAAATGCAGGCTATCTAGAAATTGCTTTATTCTGAAATGCTTTTCCATAGGATTGAGATAACAATGTTGGTGGAATACCAGGAGGAGAAAATCTGCCCTTGGAAGATTCCAGCTTGAAATCTTGATACTTCAAATGCCAGGACAGTCCTTGAATTTCTGGGAGATTGTTTCTAATTATTACTATAGTGCTTGCATTTCACCAGAGTTTATTTTAACAGTGAGGCAAGGTTGTTATAATGCAGATTTTTAAGATTGGGGATGATATAAATAGCAGTAGATATCTAAAAGTAAAATCAGGAGAGTTAATCTTTGTCTGTGATGAGTATACAGATAGCTGATTGGAGAAGAACATATCAGAGACCAGTTGTTAATTCAATGCTGGCACATAAATAACAGGAAACTGTTAATGCTTGTGCTTGCTGTACTTCGGGGCAAGTTTTTGTCTGCAAGTTTTTAGTAATTCAACTTATTTTTTAAAACTTAATACCTTGGTCTCTTTTACTATTAAATAACCATGTTATGTATATGGAGTAAGCAGTCTGCAGAACTTAGTCTCGTCATTTCATTGTGTGCTTTTGTATTGAAACAGGATATTTTAAATGGTCATTCTGCACAAGCTTATGTGACTACAAGTGTGTTCTCAACAATTTGGATGGAATAGTCTTGTGTGTGCTGTATTACATGCTCTAGCATTCTCAAAATTACTGCACAAACTGATGGAGCTTTTCTGGAGTTGGGATTTTTACTTTGTGTTTAAGGAAAAAAAACTAAGTTTTGCTTTCCCCCACTTTTTTCTTACAGGTAGAGCAAGTGAAGTTACTGGATAGGTTCAGCACCAGCAATAAGTCTCTGACAGGAACTCTGTACCTTACAGCAACTCATCTGTTATTCATAGATTCAAGCAGGAGGGAGACTTGGGTAAGCATATCAAATGCTTGTGGCTCAAAAGCACAGGTTCTTCAGATGCATTTGTTCTTCCTGATATGAAGTTGAATTTGTTTACTAAAATGTTTAATGTAGAAGTTATTCCCCATGATCTGCTTGTTTGTGATATCATAAGTTAATGAATCACAGCTCCTGCTGTTGCATGACACCTTTGCAGTTGAAACTGGATAATGTTGAAAATAATTTTCACTTCTCTGAGTTGCTGTTGTTTCTTCTCTATAGCCTTTGCTTGTTTTTCTGAGCAAATGCTTTTTTTAACATCTGACTGGCACTGCAGTTCAGAGGAAGGAGCGGGAGATTGTTAGATAATTTAAGCACTAGGTTGAAAATTTCTGCATTATCTTTGCCTTCCATTTAGATCTTGCCTATGTTAAATGAGATGGCAAAATCCAAAAATCTAGGCTTGGTGATTCCATGCACTTTTTTAGAGTGGTAAATGACTATTTATTCTGAAGATGTACATTTTGGAACAAAAGAGCTCAGAAGGGGCTGCAGCTTCTTGATGGCTGTGGCCATCATACCAGCCAGTTTTACTTGTATAAGCAGTAATACCTGCTAGTTTTTTTGCCCGGTTCCCTGGTGGCATACATGTACATCAAGTTCTGGCTTCCGCTGTAGCACAGCTACCTGACTGAGTTCAGCGCATTTAAGGGTGCTGTACTTCTCCAGGATGAAATCTCATTTTCCTGGGCTTCACTTTTTTTCTGTAGGTGAAACTTCTTGCACTTAACTTTATATCCTGGTTATCTGATGAGATGTCTCGTGGTGCTTACAAAAAAGATATTTTTTTCAGTAATTTGGATACAATCTACAACTTTGTGCAAAAACAAACTGTTATCTTCTCAAGTGGAAGGAACTGTTGAGGAGAATATATTCAGAAGCATTGTTTGTCCCAGTGTACTGCTTCAAAAGATCGTACTTCAGTGATATCAAACCTGTATTTTGAATATTGTATTTGTGATGATAGTGCAAGTATCAAGTATAATTATGATAATGTCTCTCTTCAGGATATAGTCTCTTTGTAAATGCATATTTGGCAGCATAGTTTTCAGATGCCTAATTCTGATCGATATTTAAGAGGAGATGATTGCTTCAGTGAGGTAATTGAAATGCTTTTGAGAGCATCTTGTTCAGCTGAGGTAATGTATCAGTGGCTTTCTTCCTGTGGTTGAACAGCTGTTACTTTCTCCTGCATTTTCCCAAACTTTGTGTAGATTTGCCACAGATATCCATTACTGTGACAGTCTTTTGTTACAGTGGTTGAAAGGCACTTAGTTATGACTGTCGTGTCTACATCAGCACAATGGATAATACAGGAGAGGTTTTTCTTATCTCCTGTTCATTCTATATCCCTGTGAGCAGTCTGAGTTGTCTCAAGTTGTACTCTTGGCTCAAATGCTAGCAGACTGATTAAAGTAAATGACTAATGCATAAAATATTTAATGTGAGCTCTTCTGATAGGCAAAAAAAATACTGTAATTCTAAAATCTTCAGTATCTACTATATGTTGATTTGCTTTCCTTAACTTGCTTTCTTTTCCCTGATAAAATTCTGAAGTATGTTCCTCTAGATCCATTAAAGGAAAAAAAGAAATCAGACAACTTATTTGGACCCCACCTAATTGGATGTAAGCTGGTCAGTTAGTGAAGCTGCGGAAAAGAACTGAATGACCCCAGTGGAGTTCTATTTCTTGATTTCTGCATTTAAAAGTATATTTATTAGTTTTTATAAAGATTAGTTGACAGTTCAAAAAATCAGGGGAAAATTAAATTTTAACAAGTTATGCTATCTAGACCAAAATGCCAAGCTTGAATTTCTTCTTAACTAATTCTCTTCTATAACTAAGTGATTGAGAAAATTGGTCAAAAATCAATATTCAGGACAAGTTAATCTGTCTTGTCTGATTGTGTAAATAGTGTGCCTTTCTCATTTTTTGTCAGCATGCTCATGCTGAGTTCTTGTATGCCTTAGATATTACATCATCACATTGCTGCAGTGGAAAAACTTCCCTTGACTACTTCTGGCTGCCCCCTTGTCATCCAGTGCAAGAACTTCAGGATAGTTCACTTTGTTGTTCCCAGAGAGAGAGATTGTCATGATGTTTATAACTCTTTGCTTCAGCTGTCAAGAACAGGTGAGACTTCAAACTGGAAAAGGCTTTGTAGTATGCACCTGGGTAATAAGTTGGTGAGAAATTGCATGGTTTCTTATTTTTTGTGAAATGTACATTATGTAAAAGCCTTTTAGATGGGTTTGATGTGTCAAAGAATTTTATTAATAATGGAGTATTAATCTATATGTGAATTCAGAAAATGTCTGGCTTTTGTAGCTCACTGATCTTGTCTAAGAGAGTGCAAGCTTCCTATAGATTCAACATTTTTGAGCATTAGCCTCAGAATTGTGAATGTGTGTATTATGTTTTTAATTGATGTGTTCCATGGATAAAATGCTACTAAACAAGTACTAATTTGTTACTGACTTCATGCAATTTCAAAAAATAGGCTGAAGTTTTGATGCTAAAATAACAATATGAATTTAGATTTACAGGAGACTTCTGTCACCTAATGTGGCCTTTTGCGTTTTTTTGTTTGGACAACTGTAAAATGTTATCTGTCATGTAAAAAGTATTAGAAAAAATAAGAAAATATTTTGAAAGCTTTTTTGGTTTGAAGGGAACTTTACATTGCTTTTAATGTTCAGTAGATTTACATTTCTGTTCTTACCTTTAAAGATGCCTGTTATTTTTGGCTCTTGTGAAGCTCTTCTAATAATTTGTTATTTTGTCAGTCTTCATTTCGTGACCTTTGCTTTGCCCTAATGACTTAAACATCCCTGCTGGGACAAGAGGTCAGGCACTCTTTCATTCTCTTCCCTGAAAATTTTTATAACCTACCTTTAACTAAAACTAAATATCTGGAGTTGCAGAATAAACATTTCAGGAATGCCAAGTATCTATTTACTCTGTCTGGAAATCTTGAAGCCTGAAATTTCTGCAGCTCAGGCAACCTTAAGGTTTGTCAACTGTGCTACCTTTCTCTACCAATGCATTTTTAGAGGCAGCTCATTACAGAGTCTTATTTTTCCTTACCTTTTAGCAAAATACGAAGAACTGTATGCCTTCTCCTATAATCCAAAGCAAAATGAATCTGAGCAGGTCAAAGGTTGGCAGCTTATTGATCTAGCAGAAGAATATAAGAGAATGGGAGTGCCAAATGATTACTGGCAGTTGTCTGATGCAAATCGTGATTATAAGGTAAGGACTGTAGTGGAAGATGTTCTATTTTACATCTGTTTTTGGTTTATTCTCTGGCTCTAGTCCTGTAGAAAGCAGTCTGATGCTATGAAATCACTTGGCTTGCAGCATAAGCAAAACTTGCAGGTGGAGAGAATTAACTCCTTAATCAGACAGTCTCACAACTTTCTAATTGAAGCTTTTCTTCTGTGCCTCACTGAGTGTACGTGCATTAAATTGTTTCTTGTGTTCACTTACCTATTTGAAACCCAGTCCCAACAATTCTGCTCCTTTGCTCTAACGGAGAGGGATTCTGCATTAGGTTCTGCAGTACTGGTTGTAAAAGACGATGGCTGTGGTGGTGCAGCTGATTGCCAGATTAGATTTCATCTTTGTAGTCTGCAAATATAAAAAATGATGGAAATAACTTCAATATTTTATTTGAAACATATGCTCAGCAGTTCTACTGAAAAAATTTCATTCTTGAAGTGAATGCTACTGTAGCAGTGCTTTCCAGCAGTAATTGGTTGTATCACTTTGACACTAATTTGTACCTTTTTATCCATGGTTTGTCTCCTCTGAGATATTCACATAAATAGAATTATGTTGGTGTTTACCCTTTGCCTTTTATTTCCTTGTAAAAATAGTGTAGGGTTATGTATCTAGTGCTAGGTTTGTACGCTGTATGCATATATGTGTGTGTGTGTATGTGTCTTTCAGATTTGTGAAACCTATCCTAGAGATCTTTATGTACCCAGAACTGCAAGCAAGCCCATAATTGTTGGTAGTTCCAAGTTCAGAAGCAAAGGAAGATTCCCAGTGTTGTCCTATTATCATAAGGATAAAAAGGTATTGTCTGTTTTCTTCATGCAAATGGGCTGAAAATTCTCAACGCTTGCTGGTAGTTCAGGATGTATGAGGTAACTGCATACCTTACATTGTAAGGTGTACAATTCAAGTACGCTGACTTGAATGAGAACAGTATATATAACTCATGATAACCTTAAATACAGCTCACGGTAGTAGTGTCTAACAAGATGCAGAATTAAGCTAAGCCAGTTTAAAAGAAATCCTCAAGTAATTAGTTGAATCTCTTAAAGCTTTCAGAAACTGACCTTAAGATCAAGATAACATGTCACTTGACAAAAATCTATCTTGATAAATGAAGAATAAAATCTATTATGTCAAAGTGTGGGGGGAGGGTGTAAAAAAAACTCAAAATAACTTATTGATTGAGGAGGAATTTGCAAGGTGTAAAGAACTAGTGAATAAAAATAGATTTTGCAAGGTTTGATAAATGGTGTGAAGCAACTTCTGCCTGTCTTAGCCATCGTTGAAGGGAGAGCAGGATTGTCATCCTGCTGAGTTGAAGAATTTTTGAAGTATGAATATTAAACTAGTAGATGCACTTGAAGATAACTCATAATTGGGAAATGCACCTGACACCCTCTCAAATGCAATATATCATTGAAAATGATATGGTAAAAACTACTTCAGACTGTAACGTATTACACCTAAAAATAGTAAAACTAAGCATAATTTACTTTTCATCAAGAGTAATTTGCTTTTTACTGAAAAGTAAAAAAGTAAAGTGCTTTTTTTTCAGTCTGTACTTCTTGGGTTTTAATACTTAAGAAAATTGTGAACTACCTTGTCACTGTAGATAGGCCTGAAAAAGTTGTAGGCACTGCCTGTTTTAGTGTGCAAGTGTGCTTAAAAAGTTGGAACACCTATGCTTTTTTCAGTTGAAGTGATGTGTCAAATGAAATGAATTATGCAGGTGTCTTAAAATTATGGAAAGTGCTTCAACTATAGATACTAAACTGAAGTTAACTTGGCTTTTGTATTCTATGACAGGCTGCAATTTGTAGATGCAGTCAGCCTCTCTCAGGTTTCAGTGCCAGGTGCCTGGAAGATGAACACATGTTGCAAGCAATCAGTAAAGCAAATCCCTCAAATCGCTACATGTATGTCATGGACACCAGGCCAAAGGTATGTATTTCTATGGGTTCTTCAGACTACTCTCTCCTCCTGAATGCCAAAAGAGTAACTGAGATAACATGTGATTTGGAAGGATTGAGAGTTAAATGCTTTGGCCCAATATAAACATATTCTATAAAGGTAGAACTAGGCCTCACTATTCAAGTGGTCAAGTGCTTGCTTTCTTAAAGAAGTTGAACCACACTATCAAGACAAATCTAAGGTCAGGCTGATGGTTGGACTTGATGATCTTGAAGGTCTTTTCCAACCTAAATGATTCTGTAATTCACTGAATGTAAGTGAACTTCTGGGGAGGTACATTTAAAAATATATGTAAAACAGGTAAGAAGTGAATAGTTGGAGTGAGATCCAAGCACCTTTAACTGTTAGGAATTAAGTTTATGAAATGGTGAGCTGTGTTGGAGGTTGTTTTAGAACAGAAGGGAGGACAGTGGCTTGTCCAAACGTTGCATGAATACTACTAGTACTGTCTGTATTAAACAGGAAGAGGTAGGAGAAATTCTGTTGTAGCATTTTTGAGGTCACACCTCAACACTAAGTTGAATTATGTTGGGTTTTTGACCTGTTGGAGTATGGGGGGTTACTTTCTCTTTTTAGGCAATCTGCATTTAGATTGATATTTGTGTCATCTAAATCTCCAAATGCAGGAGCTAGAAAACAAGGATGTAAAGTGAAAATCCTACATTGTAGAATTTACACTTACTTTGAGCAGGCTTCAGTAGGTCTGGCTGACAGGTAAAAACTGAGCCAACTGTGGGTTTTTTAGTTGTACTTTTTATAGCTGCAAGCAGTGTATTAGCTGCTTCTTCACCAAACTGACTTTTTTGTAGGATACCTGAAAAGCGTATGTATGGTTGAGGCTGGGTTTATTTACTCATTTTTAGGTTAATTGCCTTGAAGTGTCTTTTCTCAGAAATGTTTTGAAATAAGTAATGGCTTGTTGGTGGGTACACAGAGGAGAGAATAGGAAATTATTAAATGCATTATTCAGATGTGTCAGTGTTGAATATAGACCATCTGTTGCTTTCGGTGTACCATGCCTTTCTCATGCATGAATGCTTAAACTGTTCATTTATTAGAGTCTGTTTATAATATGTGCTTTTGTGTCTCTTCCTAGTGTATTAAACTGAAATTACTTGGTTTCTATTTCTTAATCTGACATTTTATTTGAAATGCTGGTTTACAGTATTTTGATTTTGCTCTTTTAAGCTTAATGCAATGGCAAACAGAGCTGCTGGGAAGGGCTATGAAAACGAAGACAACTACTCTAACATTAGGTTCCAGTTTGTTGGAATTGAAAATATTCATGTAATGAGATCCAGCTTACAAAAACTCTTGGAAGGTATGTTCGAACTGTACTATATAGCGTATATAAAAATAATAAATATTCTTCTGAAGTTTTTAATAATGGCTTAAACTGTATTAAGACTTGTGTTTTATTCAAGCTTTGCACTTAGTACCAGTTTGTGCTCAGCAGTTGTGGTAATGACCTACCTTAAATCTTCACTGGGTTTACAGTTTAAAAGTGATGTGAGTTATTTTGAAGAAAACTGAGCAGCACGTGCTAGGGGTTAACGTGATTAGTATGTCAGTGGCTTGTGGGAAAGACCAGCTTTCCAAGTATACACGTATACATACATGTATTTGTGTATGTATATGTAAATACATAAAATAACGTGAATATATATGCATCTTCACACGTAGAACATTCCTCAAGGAGCACTTGTTTGCACAGAACTCACTGTAACTGCATGATGTAATGGTCTATACAAAACGTGAACTCTTTGTCTTGGCAAACAGCTCCTGTGCTTGTAGATGCATCTTGCAGAGAATTCGTGTTTGGGGGGAGGGGAAATGTGAGTCAGTTCATAGCACCACTACTTGCCACAGTGTTGTGAAAGTGATGAGGCAGAAGTCTTCTATTTTAACGATACTCTTATTTCCCTTAATATTTCATTGAGGTATACAGATGAAAACAAACCTGAGACACTTGGGAATATTAATGCTGTGATTAAAGTACGGTGACAGAAGTCAGGTTTCCACGTGTACTGCTAGTTATGTATGTTTGCCTTTTAGAATTATCCTAATATTTCCAGTCATTGGGAAGGCTTGCACGTGTAGGGAAGTCTCCTTTGAAGGAATTCTAGCTATGTTGGTTAAGAAATTTTACAGATCAGTGGTGTAGTCTGAATTCATTTTCATTGAACCCATATCTGCTATTAACCAATTGCTCAGGCACTCTGTGGAAAATGTTACTGTAGAATGGTTTGGGTTGGAAGGGACCTTAAAAGAAAAAGACCTAGGTCCAATGCCACTGCTGTGGGCAGGGACACCTCCCACTAGATCAGTTTGCCCAAAGCCCCATCCAGTCTGGCCTTGAACACTTCTGGGGATGGGGTGTTCACAGCTTCTCTGGGCAACCTGTTCCAGTGCCTCACCACCCTCTGAATAAAGAATTTCTTCCTAATGCCTAATCTAAACCCTTCAGTTGAAATTTATTCCCCCTTGTCTTATCATTCCACTCCCTGACAAAGAGTCCCTCCCCAGCTTTCCTGCAGGCCCCTTTAGGTACTGGAATGCTGCTGTAAGGTCTCCCTGGAGCTTTTTCTTTTCCACGTTGAACAAACCCAATTCCCTCAGCCTGTCCTCATAGGAGAGGTGCTCCAGCCCCTTGATCACCCTTCTGGTCTTCCTCTGAACTCTTTCTAACAGGTCCATGTCCTCTTGTGCTGGGGACCTTAGAGCTGAACACAGTATTTCAGGTGGGGTCTCATGAGAGCAGAGTAGAGAGGGAGAATCACATCCCTTGAGGTGATAGTACTTAAACTATGTTTATATATATTTTGTGGTTATTTGTGCACACACTTTATTGGAAAAAAAAGATTAGCAGCATGACCATGAACTTTAATTTTCTGAAATTTGGGATAATTCCTATTTTTTCTAAATCTCTCCTTCAGTTCCAGACAACTGGCTCATAAATCCTGATTTCTTTTTTTAAAGATGCCTGTTCCTGTGTAGTAATGTGTGATGCAGAAGTATATGCATCACAGTTAAACTTTGGAACTCGTAGTCTTTCCATTTGACATAAGCATCTGTTGGTGGGATGCTATCAAATATTTTTCATAATAACAGCTTTCCTTAAGGATAGAACCCCTCTCCATTTTGCCTTGTGTGGAAGATTGATGTATTTAAACTCAGTAGTAACTACTATTACTGGTTCCCTTCTGGGATATTGGAGGCAAAAGAAGGAGGGAATGGAATTATGTCTTCCCAGGAAAATATGAATTATGCATATATTTCAGTGATAGGAAGGACTTCTAAAACTTAGGGAGGCATGCGATAAGGAACTTTTCAGACCCTGGAAGGAGATGCTATGAAAATTATTCATATTTTAAGTTGAGGAAAATGCCATTTAACTTCTGCGTGCCACCTTTCTCCTAGATGTGCTGAATGGAATGCTCTCTAGTCAGTGACAGGATACCAATGACCCTATTCTTTCAAGAGTCTTTGTAACTGGAACTGTACTCACATTTATTTATAACAAACAACTGTTATTCTTTCTTCAGCATGTTTCTGATTCTAGGCTCTTTGTCTCTCTGTCTGGCTTCCTTCATACCCTAATGAAAGGCTCCAGAAGTCATTTGTTTGCAAATTAAATGTAAGACACAATCCTTCCCAACATCTTTCCCTAATGCAGGATGTTAGGGGGGCTTTGCAGTCTATTCTTCTGATTTAGCTGTTTGTGTTCTTTTTAATGGTCTTATATGCAGCAAAACAAAACTTCTCAAAAATAGTCGTCTTTAGTGTAGACACGATGACTCGGTGCCCCGATGGGCAGACTGCCCAATCTGTACAACACTAATCGAAGAATCTTCACATAGCCTGAGTTTCTGGCTATAGGGTTGAATATAGAAAATCCCATTTTTTATACGCTTAAAAATATAGCATTACATGTCTGAAAAGACTTGAATTCTGATAAGCAAAAAGGTATTGCATAAGTCAGGAAAGAGCACTTCTGTAGGAAATATGAGGGAAAAGGCTCAGTAATAGTTGCTGCTGTGGCACATATGTTGATGGTGGAAGTGTATTAACAGTTTTGTTGTGAGTTGTATGGAGTGTGTTTGTGGGGGGAATTTTTTTGTTTAAAAATGACCCCTGTCCCCAGCCCACCACGCTTCCTTCAGTCTCTAGGTTCTGCTTGCAGGATCCAGTCACCTTTTGATGCAACAACTGCTGCCTGAGGCATTGCTGGTAGTGGTGTATAAGGGCAGTCAGCAATGGGGCAGTGAGTCATTTGGGCTCGCATGCATGCAGGGCACATATTTATGATCCATATAGTCAAAACGGTCTTAAAGGATAGTTTTTGTGAAGTCGCTAGACAACTTAGTGGTGCCAAGTCATCTTTGATCCTTCTGAGTAACATGAGGGACTGCAATGATTAATCAGCACATAAGTGTCCTGAGAAGTGTCAATGCGATTTCCTTATTTTACCACTAAGTAGTAAAAATGTCAGTTCACAGAAACGGAAGGTTAATTACAGGGGCTTGACATGTGTTTGTACCTGTGCCTTGATTTTCAAACCAATGAAGTCTGTCTAGAAGCAGAAAATACCAGGTCAAGTGTTTCGTGAAGTTGAAAATGATGTTCAAAAGCTGGTTTTGACAGAAGTATCTGGGTGAAAGCAATCGAGGGCTAGAAGCCCGTGTTCTTTTTTTAAAGATACTTAAGCTTTAATCAACGAAGCATAGAATATAGGGGTGTGCAGTCATGTGTAATGCCTCTAGGTATTTCTTTCTGTGTCCCATCCATTCCCTGCAGATGTTTGGCTTTCCAGATTTTTGTGGGAGGACCTATTTCAGTTTTTCCCCTTATCCTAGTGGTGGACTTGTTTATGTGCTGTTACAATTTAACAAGTGTGATGGAGCAACAGGTGGAGAGAGTAAATGTGTGAAAGACTGTGAGTGACTTGAGAGGATCAGGTGGTTCTTGATCTCTTCTATTTTGTAGACCTTTTGGAAGCAGAACTTTTGCCTAACAATAATTGCTGTTTTTTATCCAAGTACTAGAGGAAACTAGCATAACTTTTGCTGATTTTCCTGATATTTACAGGCTGCCCTTTAACATTAGGTCTTGTTTCCAGGGGATTCTAAGTGTGTTATTTCATTGTGCAGTGGTTTGCTAGCTTTTTTTCTGGTTAAAAATCTACGGACTTTAGAAAAAGTACTGCATGACTTGGAAGCTGGAAGCCTATCTTTGTTACAGCATTCAGCAGCAACCAGTGCTATGAGTCTTCCTGAGCAATAGGGAGTATACCAGAATTTGTATGGCTGAAAGCTGAGAACTACGTAGTGTGGATACAGGAATGCTGCAGGAGCTCACTTCCTCCCGTAGTCAGAGATAAAGGTTATTTTGCAGTTGCTGTGTGAGTATCTCTACTACTAACTTTCTGCTCTGGTGTCTTCTTGTTTTTATCTGGGACCCACTAACTTGGCAGAAAATAGTTTTCTCATGTGACAGGGACAGGTTTTTTTTTAGATTGTAACTTCAGGTATATCTAAGAATCACATGCAGAGGAAGGTATGTCAGTTACTGATCTACCCCCCCGCTCCCTTTAAGTTCCTTGTGTCTAAACAATAATGCAACTGAGAACTAGTGCTCAAAATCATGTGTTAAAATAACTGATTTTTTTATTAGCTAATTTTCATTTGGCATGGGTGCTTGGTGTCCTTGAAGAACCAGATTATCTGTCTCATTTCTGAATTGCTCAGCACATCTCCGTGAGAAACTTTCGGTTTACCTCCATACCTGTTGCCTTGCAGCACAGCAGCAACTTTCCTTTAATATGAGTCCTCCCCTGCCCCCTGAATTGGTCTTATTGTTATGGGATCAAAGTACACAGGGGAAGAATGGTAGAGATCAGTCAGTATTGTAGTATATCAGTTCTGGAGGTAGACAAAATCCACGTGGTCTTCAGTTCATCATTTTCTCCTTGTACTGCACTCACTTTATTCTACTAGGCAGAGTGAAAAGGTTGATGAAACTCATGGTTAGTTCCAAGCAGTCAGACTGACAATGTTGTCTGGATGCAGCTACTTTGTTAGTAATAGTAATCTAACTATTTGTAGTAAGGTTTTTGGCATTTTGGTCCCTTTTTTTGGTGAGACATGACGGTTCTAACTCTGTTTAGGTGTCACTGGTGTATTTAATTCAGATCTTTTGTCAGAAAGACACATCTTGTCATTTAAGGCTTCTGTAATTTTGCAGAGCTGAGTTTTGGGTGGAGAACACCTTTTGTAGTGCCTATCTCTTAACCATTTGAGCGTGGTAGTTTCCTGAAAAGGTTTCAAATCAACTTACAACATTGAAGAATAATTCTATGCTGTTTATAATGCACTGTCTCTGTTGTAGGGATATTATAGGTAGCTGTAACTGCTTAGGGCTTTCTAACTCTTTTTCTTTCAGTCAGTGGCACAAAGGGTTTGTCTGTCAACGACTTCTTGTCTGGTTTGGAGAGTTCTGGATGGCTGCGTCATATCAAAGCTGTGTTGGATGCTGCTGTTTTCCTAGTCAAGGTAATTTGTATGATGCCTCTTTGAGGGCAGTTTGTGCTATCAGACAAAATTACACTTAATATTCCGTAAAGCATAAAACTCTGCAAATACGGTTTTCCTTCTTTGCTTTGACCCTTTTTGCAGAAAGGGGGATGCTTAAAATACACACAGACACATCTGATATGTTAAGCATTATTTGTTTCTCTGTGGTTGGAGATATTCAATATGCCAGCTAATGTTTTATGATTTTCTTTGGATGTTGTTTGGTCGCCTTGAAGATATTGTTATGCTTCTTGATTTCTTTGGATATTTATGAAAGGTGTAACCAGTTTGAAGGTAGATGGAGCCAACTGTTTTTTACTATACACTGAAAAAAGGAACTTACAGGACAAAGTGGCTATCCCATTTAGCAAGGAAATGGGACAGTTTATAAGGAATTGAAAAGTACAGTTGCATTTGCCAGGCACCTGAGATGCTATGGGCTTAACATGAAAGGGGTTCGGGGGGAGGGGAGTAAAGAAGAAAACTTTCTTTTCAGCAGCTGAAGTAGGAAAAGGTTCTTTAGCTAAAAGTGGATGCTTCTAAAGATCAGATGGTCCTCAAAAATTTGGGTTAACAAATTCAAATTTGAATAGATTTGAATTCCTAGCTGAAGCTGACGACCACTTCCTGGTCCTTAACTTTTGAGTAGTATAATTACTAACAAATGGGTGTTATAAAACAACCAAATAGAAAACTAATAAAACTGTTTGATCTGTAATGTATAGTCAACTTCTTCCTTAGTACTTGTTCTGAGGGCATTTCTAGTTTTATAAGGGGTAGAAACAGAAATGGGAACCACTGTAGAAGTCCCTGTTACATTTTGTGAAGGAGATAATGGAATTCCCTTTCGTTAATAGGGGAGTTTTTCTACATGCATTTCAGTGGAGAGAACTCACTAGATTTCTGGTATTATCTAATACATTGCCCCATAATATTTTTCTTCTATTAAATAGACTATGCTCTGAGTTTTGGATAAATGTAGCTTTTGTATGTATTTACTAAAATCTGACTTTGAACAATCTAAGCAAGAGAGCATTCATTAAAGAAATAATTATTTTGCAGGCAATAGCAGTTGAGAGTGCAAGTGTATTAGTGCACTGCTCAGATGGCTGGGACAGGACTTCACAAGTTTGTTCTCTTGGAGCTCTCTTACTAGATTCCTATTACAGAACAATCAAAGGGTTCATGGTAAGCAAGCTGTTGTATTGTTAAATTGTTTCTTGGTAAATCAAAGTATACAAAATATCTGAGTGTGAAAGGAAAGAGTGTAACTGTACTGATGCTATTTTGTAGTTACAGGTGTAAAATAAGTTTTGCAGACTATGGTTGGTCTTTGCTTTAGAAATACTTGGCTGTGGGGAAGAACTAGGTATTTTAAATAACCTAAGAAACTGAAATACAAATAGTAGATTGTTTTACATACCCTGCAGAAATGGTGTAATAACTGCCTCTTTCATCCAAAATAAAGACCTACGAAATAAAAGGATTCCAAAGTGCTTACATGAGATAGATGTACTAAATTATACCAGATATATATTCTTAACATTTCTCCCAAATTAACTTCATTACAATCTAAAAATTACATCCCCAGCCACAGTGACATAAAGACCTGAACATATTTAAGCAACTTAAATGTCTTCATCTTTCTCTAGAGATGATCAAAGAATTTTGATATGATTACTTAAAATTTCGCAGTAAGAAAATCAACTGTTTTTGCCATAACAATATAAGGGCTTATGGGAACACCTGAAAGTTAATGTACAAAATTAGTTCCCTGTACTGATCACAAACTACTAACTGCCACAAAAGCTAAACTGATGAGGAATTAGAAGATAGGATAGTTTTCTCATGGATAGTGGGAATGTGTACTTGTTAGGAACCTCATTTCTTTTTTAATCCTCGCTGTCAATTGGAATTTTGGAAAGCCTTCTGTCATAAGTAGACAGTCATCTGTTTTTGGTGCTTGATACTGCAACTAGTGACAAAAACAAGTTACTGTTGATATTAATAACATTTTATAGTAGTAAAATTGCTAAGATTATATTGTGTGGCTTTATGTAAACTATAATAGCAAGAATGCAATATTAAAATTTTTCATATACTTCACTCAACTTTCAAAAAGTTAACTGTTATAATCCATTTATGTGAAGCTGTAAAGCATTAATATGCTTAAAGTGAGCCTGGTTTAACAGTATTTTTCTGATCGTCAACCTGTTCAACTTTTTACTAGCTTTAGAAACTAGTTTTAGAAATGTGCTTTGTCAGTCTCTCGTAGGAAAAAAATCTCCTGTAGGAAAAGGAAAAAAAATACAGTGGCAAATAGCTGCTTCTGCTGTAGTTGATTTGAAACACAGTATATATCAATAACCTGTGAGGTTAATGCTGTAGGTGTAAGATTTACTAACATTTTGTTAGATACTTTTGTTTTGTTTTTTATCTTGTAGGTTCTGATAGAGAAGGACTGGATTTCTTTTGGGCACAAGTTCTCTGACAGGTAGTTTGCTCTTCTGATGTAGAGGAATGTTTACACTGAACTGAGTGATAAATATTTCACTAAAAGTGATCTCGAATTTTGCATTAATATCTAGACCTATGTAGTATCACAAAGAAAGGAAAAACAGTTTGTGAATGTTAAAGTACTGTATTGTTCCCAGAAACTTTGCAATGGGTAAGCTATTTTCAGTTGACAGTGTACTTTGTATATTGCTATTTATTCAAATATCTATTGGGTAGTTATTCTGTGTTACAGATGTAAGTTTAATGTCACTGGTACCTCACTTCTGCGTATTGATAACTGCAGCTGGATCTGCATATATGCATAGCCAGTGCAAGACAAACCTAAAGCTATCTCCCAGCCATTTAGAAAACATAAAACACTTTTAAAGTTTTGATCTGCATAAATGTTTGCACTTACCCATTCTTTTGATGATGGAATAACTCTACCTTTAGAAGTCCTATTTGCCAATAGTCCTATTTTTCCTCCTTGCTCTGAGTGTCACGAACTATGACAACAGCCTTGCTGTTATTTCCTATTTACTAGTTTACTTTTAGCTCATGTGTTTCAAGTGTTGACTATGGATGTAATAGATGCAAAGGAATTAAACTGTGTTGCTTTTCTTTATTCAGTAAAGATATCTAGCTCTTTACTGAATACAGATGTGATTACTTAGAACTCAGAAAAATAGGTTAAATTTAGGCTTATTTCTATTCATGAATTGCTCCAGTTCTTGAAGGTAGGTACTTAATTTCGAAACCAAAACTAGTGTCAGAATAGTCTGCTGTATTTTTTTGAACAACAAAAACCTTAGTTGTGCTTGTTTTCAATTTCTAACCTAAGCCAGTTTCAGTCTGTTTATGGAATCTCTTTCAGGTGTTGTCAGTTGGATGGTGATCCAAAAGAGATCTCGCCAGTGTTCACTCAGTTTTTAGAAAGTGTGTGGAATCTGATGGAGCAGTTTCCACAGGCCTTTGAGTACAATGAAGCTTTCCTTCTTCAGATCCATGAACATGTCCATTCGTGCCAGTTTGGAAACTTCCTTGGAAATTGCCAAAAAGAGCGAGAAGAACTAAAGTAAGCAGGGATATTGTAATGTCTATTTCTTTATTTTGAAAGACTAAGAACTCCTGTGAATCTGCTCAGTTTGGGGCTCTGAATAAAAGTAAACTTGCAGGATTGGTCACACCAAAAGTGATGTTGAACTGTATTAGGGAATGGCAGTTCTTCTCAAGCTTTTGCATGCTAAAGACAGTTTTTCTAATTTTGGGAGAAAATACCCTGCTCATCAAGGGAAAGTCAAGGCATGTTTCTTCTTCTGTTCGTTTTTCTGAAAGTGGATAAAGTGCTCCTGACTTCCTGCTTAAGTTACTTACTCCCTCCCCTAATCTGTTTTTAGGCAACCTTAAGATCGTTGCCTGAGCAAGGCTGATTCTTTTCAGTTAAAACTTAACAGGCTGTCTCAATGCTTTCTGTTGGAAAACTCTTGGAAAGCTTTCAGTGGTTCATCTTAAACTACATTTAAAAAGCATTTATTGCAATGAGGCAAAACTTGCACACTATTAAGACTATTACTTCTAAAACTGATAGTTCTATCCAACATCAGCATATGCCAGGAAGAAGTCGATTTTACTGAGAGCATTTAATTCAGTTTTATAATTATTTCTGATAACTTCTTTAAATCCATCTCTGATTCTTATTATGCTGAGTTGAACAGCTTCTGGATTTTGATTGTAGTTGGTGTCTTGACCTTGATCTCTTGTTGCCTTAAGATTAAAAGAGAAGACATATTCCTTGTGGCCGTTCCTTCTGGATGAACAAAAGAAGTACCAGAATCCTCTGTATAGCCCAGATTTTTCTCCAGAACTAACTCTTTTGGAGCCTAATACAGTGTCATTCAATTTTAAGTAAGTTTGAATTGTATACAGTATCTTGTCTTCAAATTGGTTTTTATCTTGCATAGTTAAAACTATCTGTTACATGCAGGTTTTGGAGAAATATGTACCACCAGTTTGATCGAAGTATGCATCCCAGGCAATCTGTGTATGATCTTATCATGAACATGAGTGAACAAAATAAACAGCTGGAGAAAGACATAAAAGAACTGGAAGCTGTGAGTATTGCAAAATAAGTGTATTTACTTGTGATTTGTTCTACAAATTCATGCGTAAAGCCTATAATAATGCTTCTAGCTTTTGTATGAATGCCATTATTGTATGGCCTACTGCTTGTTCTACATAATGTTGAATTCACCTTTCAGCTATGCTGAATGTCAGGCTATGCAGCTGATGTTCTGCTCTTAAATATAACTTATTTTGCCTTACCCAAGAATATGTCCTACCAAAGCATTACTGAGATAGGTCTCTTATTTGCTTTCTAGTTAACATCTTTCAATGTATTCCTGCATCTGAACAAACCGGTTTGGTATTTTTCAGATCTAAAGGAGAAGTCTTAGTAGGTTTTTAGGAAGGACATAAAGGCGCTGACTTTAGTCTGTAAAAGCTCTTGTTTGCTGCAGACTTCTTCCTTGCTAGTAGCACTAAGGCCCCTGCCTGTGCTCCAGAATGTACTCCTGTTCTGATAGGACCAGACAAAGGACAAGCATGAAAGTCTTTACTTCTGTATAGACTAACAAGCAACCTTTCAGTCTTCTGCTCAGCAGCATATTTTTTAAGCATGCAGTGCTTGTAGCATCTGTTGTGGAAAAAAATGTTGGCTTACCCAGGGGCCTAATGCTTATTAGATACCCGAGTCTAAATATGTAAAAGTATTAAAGGGAATAACAATCTGAGTTGGCCAGCAAAAAAAGGGTTCTCTTTTATGCAAAGCAAAACGTCAGTAAAGCAGTGATGCTCACTGCTAATTATTTTCTATATTTCAGAAAATAAAGCAGAAAAACGGGCAACCAGATGCAGTCCTTATGAAAGAACATCAGCAGTCTGCTCATCCTGCACCCATGGCACTGAAAACCCCTCCGTGTTTCAAGAAGGAGCAGCCACTGATCCCTGTGAATGATGCTGTAAGAACTATAGAGGGCAGCAACACAGCGGACAATCGCTACAGTGAATTCATGGAAGAGTTTTCAAAAGCTGAGCCTGCTGTTGTCAGTTTAGAGTATGGAGTGGCCAGGATGACCTGTTGAAATCTGGCACGGCGCTTCTCTCTTCTAGCCTGGCTGAATTAAGACATTTTGAGGATGGGTCTGTGCTGCATGACCAAAACATGATTTGTATATTGGCAAGTTTTGTTAACGTAGGTTAGAACAGCATGCTAATTGTCAGGTGTTTGCTGTTCTTATATATATATGTATACATAAAAAAAATAGCTGTATTTTAAAAGAAATAAGGGCATTTGGTAAGTAGTGACTAAAAATTGAGGAGTGGTATGTCTTTGGACTTTGGGCCGGTTTGCACTAAATTAAAACAGTAATCTTTATTCAGTATAGGAAAACACAGGTGGTCTTTCAGGTGGTATTTCATGTTGATTTTACTTGGGCGAAAAACTTGAACTTTGTATTTTGGGGACTGAAGCTACAAGTGTGTATATATGTTGCATATAATACAAATATGTATGCCCTTGTTATATATCACCCAGTACTAATTTTCAATGTATTAAGTGCCATGGGAAGAGTATTTAAAAACATTAATAGTTGGCCTTAAACCTGTTGATCAGTAATATTGGCATCCATGACTACTGCACTCTGCAAACTGACTCTGTTTACATTGTACTTGTTCAAATTGTTCTTTCCTTAAAACCAGACTGAATACAGGGAATGAAGCATGCCTAAGCTGGCACAGCCTTTCAGCAAATTGCTGTTTGAATGTCAACTTATTACTGAAGACTATTCTTTCTTCCGGTTCCTCTGTTTAAAATATAATAGATTGGCCTGATTTTGCTCTCTAGTAGCTCAGTAGATTTGAGCATCATTGGAAGTATAGGTTATGTCTGATCTTAAATGTTTTGATTGTGGTAAGGTGTTTAAATTTAGAATAAGGAGTAAAACACATAAGAAAAAAATTTAGCCAATATCTGAACGGAACTTGACTACTCAGATTGCCCAGCACGCAGTTAAACAGTTGTTTGAGTTCCAAGAATGGAAGCAGGAGTTCTAGAAGTAGTCTACTGACATTGTTCCTGAGTACAACAAAAATCTTTCATTTATGTATCTGAAGCTCATAAGACACTGAGTGCCTCCGAGATCTTTCTCTGGGAGAAAAACTTCATAATTAGTGAAGCCTCCCTCTCATCTTGTAAAAACTTGTCCAGCCTGTACATTTTAAAAAATCTTCAGAGTGTAGTGAAACTGCGTATGTAATTATATAAAATCTTCATCTAGCAGGATACAGTAGAAATTCTGACATAAAAAAGTTGATATAATGTAGATTTCTATGTTTGTAGCTTTCTAGTAAGGGAGAAGGTTTTCATTAACTTTTATCTCATGACACTTTCTGAGCAGGTAACAAATATTCATATTTGGGTATTAAGATACCTAGGTATGGTGTTAGATTAATGCTACTAGCTTTTTATCTTTGGATTTAAATCGTTTTTGGTTATAAGTGAAAATGAGTTTATTCTTATCCTAATCCCTAAAGTCTGTTTTGTTAAAATTACTGGTCTGTGCCCCACATAACTTGACGTAACTGGCAGTGTTTCCCTCCACATCAAATTAGATCCAGCAGTATATTAACAAGGCCAATGTCATGATCAAGTTGCACTTGTGAGGTTGTGTGGGTGAAGTTAACTGTGGCCCGTGTATTTGGTGAGTATAAGCCACTATTGTTTGTTTAAAGCCTATAGATGTAAATACATGTTCATAAGTCTTTTTATTCCCAAAGACATAATGTCATCTTTAAAATACATTACCCAGTCATTTAAACATGGTTAATTTTTTTCCACTACAAGTTTTGACTGAGTTTCACATTTGCACAGTGGTGCCTTACAGGGTTGCAGCAAGTGAGGGTTTTGTGCCTTATTTGTTGTCTACCCATCACCTCCTGTATCAAACTGGTTCTGTGGTTTTCCTTTGAAAAAACATCTTGTATTATTAAGCTTGTGTTGCATCTCACTATGGAAACAAACATCATTGACAATATAGGCAAGTGTTATTGGTTTGTACTTGTTTGTTTTAATATTTAGCTGCTCTGGTATGCCATGTATATTTTTTCATATTTATTGTTTAGAGTTTATGGATTCAAAAGATTATATTAAGCTTTTTTTGCAAATATTGTTGTATGTGTTTTTTACTTTAAGAACTGAGTACCCGTGTATATAAGGCTTTTTAAAAGATCCATTCCCTTTCAGTACTGCTAAAGTGATCTTATTTCAGTCTTTGGGCCCTTTCTATTGGAAGAGTTCACTTCGATGAGAGAGTTGGGATGCCTTTTAATTTTAAATCAAGGCATGTTAGGTCAGCTTTAAAGGGCTGTAAAATTATCTGCTTGGGCATAAAACCTGCTTCATTTAAAAAAATAAAATTCAATACTTCCTGATTGGAAGGAAATACTTTACTGCGGTCAGTATGTGAATAGTTTTATGAGGCCGTTGTATGGAGCAGCCTTCTTACAAAGTCCAGACAGCTTTGCCAATTCAGCCCCCAGGGTCACCCATGAGAAACGTTCCTGCAGAGAGGCAGCTGTCTATTCTTGTTAGCTTTGGCTTAAGCCTTAACAGCAACCTTTAAAGCGCGTGGGACCTGTGGTGAAGTAAATAGATGGTAGCACAGTGAGCTCCAACACAAAGCTTGGCAGGACAGCCAGGACTCAGCTCAGTGGGACTGTTCCATGTCCTTCGAGAAGCTGACAAAAAATGTGGCAGGAGCCTTCTGGGAGCAGAAAGAATTCCAATTCATAATTCTGATTCATAGTTCAGTGGATGAACTTTTCTGTATCACAGGTATGCTGCTTCAAGAGCAATTACACTCTCAGAAGGTGCCCAGTACCGCTCAAAAAATGTTCAGAATTCTTTCTAATTCTTTCGCTTTCTAGCTGTGGCTCTAACTTGCAGCTGGTGCACTGTCCAGGTGGTTGGGAATATGATGTCCTGGATAGAAACTTGCTATAGTGAATTGTTTTCACTGGTTCCAAACCTGAAGCACAGAATGGGCAGGTGCCAGTTTTGAGAAGGTCTTGATAAAGCCTTTGGGTTTCTAAGTTTTGGGTTGTGCACTATAGGGGAAAAATTATACCCTTTGATTAACAAAGCTGATAGTCCCACCTGAGCAACTGAAAGAGTTTTCACATTGTACTCGAGGCAATTTGAAATAGTTATTTCACCAGTATAGAAAGAGTTGGGTTTATTTTTAGGTGGTTAGCTGTTGTCATGATGTATTCTTTTAATACAAGTTTAAATATCCGAGTGTTCTGTTTTGTAGGACAACTGCCAAATCAACAGACTAAGAAATTAATTAAGCAACACTGAACTGAGCCTGAATTTTCCACACATCTAATTACAAGTGACCTAAATCTAGAGCAAAAGCCTGAAGTCTAGAGTCCATTTAGAGAACTGGAACAGCAGTCCTTCCATAAAACTGCACATCTGTCTTAACGTGGAACAAATATCTGAATATAATGTTTTAGAGGGAAAGCTATTACAAATTGAACTGCGGCAGTTCGATGTATTTCTTACTCATTGTGAGCATACTGGAAAATGCCTTGCAGGGAAAGAGAATGCGTTCTTTCTCTGTAGCTGCTGCTTTCCTAAGGCCTTTTAATAAGAAGTAATGCTTCGGCAGAGCTCTGGGAACTTGCTGCTCCTGTTCTGGTAAACCAAGCACATAATGGGTGTGCAGAGTTGTTGCAGCTCCTGAGCTCCCTTACAAAAGAAGGGAAGTGGGGCTGGGAGTAGCTTGGCTTAACTACTAACCCTTTGAGGAAGTTACATAAATAATACAAAGAAATTACGTGTTGAAATAGCACAGGGCCTGTGCTGTTAGCACCTGCTCTTCGAAGACCTGCACTGCTATTGAACAAGTGGGGCTAGTGTGAGATCCTCACCTAACTCACGTAAGAACCATGATTGCTTTCTAGTTTAAAGATGATCTGATCTCAAACTAGATCATTCCTCCTTGGTGGTAGTTTATTCAACTTTATGTAAAGGTCAGAACCTGAAAGTTGCTCTTAGAACTGTTAGCAACTAAATACAGAGTTCTAAGCCTATAGCTGATCATAGACTTGTGTATAGTGGTTGTGAAACATACTTTACCCTTTAGGATTAGATCTTTATACCTGGCTGGTCTATTTTGACTCACTTCCACCATTTATGCCATGCTATCCTTCAGGTGTTGCTTATTGTGGTGCTTGATGTGCCTTTCAGATGTAACAGACTTAATGCTTTGGTTGCTTCAAAAACCTGGAAGTACTGCAGTTTTCTTCTACTATTCTGAGGGCTTGGTTCAGCCTCAGCGAACAGCATGGGTGTGCTTACGTTTCATCTAGCTGCCTTGACCTGCCTACGTGTTAAATAGCATTGAAAATCAGCACAGCATCATAATTCAATGGTGCAACTTCTGTACGCACAATAGGCTTGAGGAGAAGGATGTAGTCAGGACCCTTGTCACAGCATGCAGCAAGGAACAGGACCCTGCTGGGATGTCACTCACAAAAAGCAGGAGCAGCAGAGCTGTTCTCATGTCCAGCAGCAGCTCAGGTGGAAGGTCAGAAGCATGCTTCTCCATCAGCTCCCAGGTTAGGGTGCATTCAAAGAGCTATTCTATTAAACACTTGAGGCTGAGCAATTCCGCACTGGCATCGAACAATAGAATAGATACAGATCTGTGTTTTTAACCTACTGGCTTCTAGCACTAAGTGTCCTGGTGGTGACTTTGAAATTGGGGTGCAATATTTTGTTTAATCTTGTTTATGGTTTAGCTATTGAGGTCAGTTATACCGTTTATGATCAAGTGGGCTTACGTTTTTTGGCATATACTCTAAAAGTCTTCCCCATCTTACCTACAAGGTTGGTGTGTACATATCTCATGCTTTGCATATGTTTCTGCTGAAGGCTTTTCTTGCAAGCAGGTAGTCTTGGTAAAGTGCCTGCCAGGCTGCCCCACAATAGCATTCCTAGTTACCTATTGTTACATTTAAACCCAGACTGGCTTGCTTGCTTTGCCTTACTGTTGCTCTTCAATCTTACAGTTTATCTTTACAAGCTGTCAGTAATGTCCCTTGGCAAACATCTTTCCATCAAAGAAAACGGGTTTGTTTTTTTCTGGCTCTCAGGGATTTCTACCCCTGAACTAGTGAACTTGAAAAATACTGCTTATTTTCCCTTTCAGGGCTTCTGAGTGCCTCTTGACTTCCACAGTCAGTTCACTTACTGCATTTTAACTTCAGACCCGGCTATTTAAAAAAAATAATATATCATTTAAATGCTGGATGTGGCAAAGGGAAAGAAAACTGTTTTTGTTGTAATGTGTCTGGAAAGACTGGCTGTCTTAAAACCCATTTATTGCTCCATATAGTGCTCTCTGTAAAAGTCACTTATCTGTGTGCTGGGATTACGCTTGATGTATATTCACGGAAAAACTTCAGTAAATGGAATTTTGTAATGAGTATTTTATTTGTACATGTTTTGAAAAGCTATGAAGCTTAAAATAAAATGATCTTAATATTGCCAATCTAATTGGGCATTAAATAGTCCATTTATAATGGTGTGTAAACTTTGGATCTGTTGAATAAAAAATTAATTCTGTGAGTGGAACACCTGATACAGACTAGAAAATGTGGAAGTGACTCATCCTATTTATTAGTTTCCTGAATGATCCTGTAACCTTTAGGTATGGGAGACTGGCACAGCTTCCTTCTGTGTTATTGACTATATGCTGCTGCTCTGTTAATTGCAAACACTATTCTGTGCTTGACTTGAACGTTAGGAAGAGAGCTTTACGTGTCTACTCAGTATTACCATTACTCTTTGCTTGGTAATCCAGATTAGTGTTTTCAACTAAATTCATGCTAAATAGGAATGGTTTTCTGAAAACATCAGTGACAACATCAGCCTATCTTCTCAATGGCTTTTTCAATTGAGTGTTGAAAGTTATTTTCGTTAAATCTCTGAGGCTTCCAGGGACTGTACACTGATACTGTTCATTTAGCACTGATAGCAAGTGATTTTTGTCATGGTAATAAAGCTCTTCCTAATTACTTGCTGTTAGACATTGCTGCAAGAAGCTCTGGTAGCGTTTTACTCATATTTGCTTATAATTCATGTGCTTAACCCATCTTGATCTGCATTGACAACATGACTTCTGTTCATAGATGTAAACTGATGTAATGGAGTGTTGGACAATGCAGTGCATATGCAATGTTGTCATCGTTGTTACACATCGGGACCCCCCCGCCGTGGCTAGATGCAATTTACAGAGTTCTCAGTCTGTTGGAGGGTTATTCCAGCAGCTTCATGTCAGGTAGGCAGGCTGTACGCTGGAGCTAAACTGCAGGAGAATCAGGATAGTACCGTTAAAGGGAAATGTCAAAACTCCTGCAAGCCACAGCAGTACATTTTAACCACATGCCACAACAATCCTAACATCTGTTGGCTGGGTTCTGCCTCCAGCGGCAGTAGCTGCTACATGAAGTGCATCACCGTGTGTGCTTTGAGGGGGGGGATGCTTCTCAGTAGGGTGAACATGCACACAGTTTCATGGGGGCATATATGAGCGGTGGGGAAAGCTAAGTTTAAATTCAGTTCTTAGTGCTTAGTGTAGTCTAGTGGCTGGTTAATTTGATCTGCTGACTTAGTCCAGGGAGTATTTTTTTCCTCACCTGCCTGAACGTAGGCAGGTTGTGGTTATAGACATCACCTGGAATATACTTGTTAAATCTGAGTAGAAAAGCTATAGGAAGAATAAGCTGGCTACAAAGTGTAATGGTTAGAAGCAAGTGGGATGTATAAACTCTGTAAAGACAAAACTGGAGATGGACTTGGCATTCGTGACCTTTGTGATGGCCACGCTGGGAAGTGAGGGCTGATACTACGGTGGCTTTGAGGGTTTTGATGTTGGCTGAGCTACTTTCAGAATTTGGTGTAAGACCTAAAACAGTCCTAAAAACGTTGCTGTCTGTTTTGGGTTTGTTCCATGCCCTGAAGCTCCTGTGTGTAAAACATTAAAGATGGCTATGCTCTTGCAAGAACCTGTCTGGGAAGTGGACAGGCTTGTTCTCTGAACATCCAGGAGTGCAGATGTGTTCTTCGGAAATATTCATCTTTAGGAAATATTCATCAGCTCTGATGCTAGTTGCTCCAGCTAAGTTCCTCCCTGCGAAAGCACCAGACTGCTGCAGCTTCAGGTTTTGTTCGAGTTGAATGTGAGAATGCTTTAATGGGGGAAATGCACCTAGTGATTGAATCTTTCTTTATTTTCTAATCCTACTTTAAACTTTTAGTAAACTTGTTTTTAGTAGTGTGCTGATGGAAGAAATGATTCATAATAAGCTAAATGATTACCTTTTTGCTTGCTGGAATTTGCATGTGTGTGATCTAATAGTTTTAGGTTATCTGATGACGTGCAAGTGTCCCATTAGTCCACAATATATTCAAGAGGTAAAAGTGTGATTACCATGACAGCATAATAAATGTGACTTCTTTTCACTTTGATGTGTTAAGGACAACACACAAGCAGGAAAGAGGCTCTAATTGATATTATATCATTTATCTGAATGACTTTTAAATGCCTATTGCGGGTGCAGGAAATATTAAAGGAGACTATTGACAGCTATGATGAAGCATATTGAAAAGTGTTGGTTTGTGGAAGAAAAATGATTGTTTATGCAATCTTTCTGCCTTTAAGGAGGAGCGTGTTTATGACATAGAAAATAATTTAAATCCTGGTGTCAATGCAGCTAGAATGATCCAGAGGAGGGCAGTTAGTAGGGTTGCAAAAGAAGTGTAATTGGTGTAGGGCTTCATCTAGGCAAAGCTTGGTAAAAATTAATTTATTGGTTGTTTTTAAGAAGTCATAGTGAATTGGCTTTGGATGGCAAATGCATGGTGTGCCAGGAGAATGTGAAAAACAAGCATGGAGTATGACTGGAACCATCAATGTAACCATCACCATGAATTTTGTGAAATGTGATGCAGAGGGAAGAGCACTGAGGTTTCAGTGGCTATAAATAACAATAGGAGGCTGAACAGAGCTCTAATTCCTTTGCTGTTTCTTATATCCCATAGCAGACAAGTCCATCCACAGTGCCAAAAGACAGCCTGGGAGAGGAGAGATAACTGGTATCTAGGTATTTGCTGATATGAACCAAAAAAATGGAAACAGAACTGCTTCCCAAGCAGAGATCATGTGGAGGAGATTGCATGCTAAGCACAGATCACAAGGCTGTAAAAGAATGAGTTTCTGCTTACAGACTTGCAGCAGAAAGGCTGGTCAGCTGGAGTTCAGCAGTGGGGAAAGGATTAGGGTTAGCAGTAAGAACTAATTTCATTTATTAGTGTTTAAGGTAATGTATGGAGAACTTAAACTATTTATATAATGCTATCATGGAGTTATATATAGCCCTAAAAATCTGAATTCCTGGGTCTTAATTTGGCTTGTTCTACTTAAAGATAAGAATCCATATGTAAATTTGACTTTGCTTTCCTAAATTCTTGCCAAAAATTTAAAGACTGCAAACTAGTGTAGACTGCTCTTCTCTCTGCAGCTTCGCATTCAGTCCTCTATGCTCTATTGGGGTTGATGTTCTTGCGGCTATTCAGTTTCTGATCCACTCTATTTTCTTGCTTCTCTCTCCTATTTCCCATGTTCAGTCAGACCACAAGGCAACTGAGGCAGAGGAGAGCTACTCGTATGTAGCTGTGGAGGTCAGCCAAGGGACAGGGGGGTTGCTACTGAGCTGCTCATCTCAGTAACAGCTATTCAAGCCAGCAAGGTAGAAAAATACCATTTGGGATCCCCAGCAATAGCACACCATGCTTGTCCTGAGCTGCAGAACAGTGCAGTAATTACAGCAGGTCTGCGGCGGAGCTAATGACCTGACCCCTTTCTGAAAAGCACCATTAGCTGGGCTCTGCCAAGTGCTGGGAGAGCAGCACTTGAGGAGGTGAAGTGTGGTGCTCCGTCATTACGAGGATTAGGGAGAGCTGTTCTCATTTACTGCAAATAAAAGGAGTTCTGAAACTGTGCTGCTTGCTTCCAGCCTGTTGCTTTGTAGGCTTCTTGGTGTAACAGGTGATGGGGGTACCGTTAGTGTTAGTTACACAGGCACACGCCTAGTGTGGATGTGCTCCTGGGAAGGCTGTAGAACCTGGGAAGGCTTTAGAAATTGGTGATCACAGCCTAGAAAGAGTTAGGGCATCTCAGTTCTTACGAGGTCACAGGAACTTGGTTTCTAGAAAGAGTTTGGAACATTAAACAGAACTACGGCTGTTCCACTGAGCGAAGCTCTTCCAGCTCCAGAGCTTCAGTGCTCACTATTAAACCATGCTTACCTTCTCTGTAGCTTTTCAGGTTAATTTTAGTTTTTAGACTAAGGAAAAGTCCCCCCCATGCACACTAGCTCTGTCGTACAGGTTGGGCTAAACTGAGGTTTCCCACTTTGTTATGGATAACAAATATTCTGTATTCAGCTCCAGGTTACAGCATGCTTTATAGAAGGAAAAATAAATAAAATCCAAGATGTTCCTGTAGCTGTTGAATTTTATGTAGCAGTTTAAAACTGGTAGCCCTTTATGTAAAAACATCTTTTTATCCAAATGGTTTTAAGACAGGAAGGAAAGAAAGATGTTTTTGTCTTAATTATGAAAATAATAGTGGGCGTTTGTAATTTTTAATACTTTCCTGTGTAGTGGATTCACACCCCTAAAGCGGCGTTTCTCTGAAGCCAGTGTACTGAATGCTGTGACCTCAACATTTGCCCTTTTCCATTAGGAAGGGGATGGTTTCCTGCATGCAAAGATTTTTATTTTTCCCAAGTGGTCCATTGTGTTGAAGATGTTCTGACCTGGTTGCTTTGCAGAGACAGTAACTCCACCTGGGTGAAGGAAGCGATGTATTCAAAATATCTTGCTTTTTCCTTTTTTTTCCTACTTTGTTTTGAAATATTTTTTTTATCAGTATCCATCAAAGAATGTAATCTGATAGTGGCACGTACTCCACAATGCTTTAATTGCACGTTCTGGAGATGTAAGTCTTCAAATGTGTTGAAGGTTAAGCAAGAGGGAGCTGTCAAGCCTTTGTACTCGGGTTCATATTAACAAACCAGACTAAGCCTCATTTCACTTTTAAATCTTCATTGGGGGTGAAAGGCTGAGCACAGAAGTGCCTTACCAACGCACCCATCCAGCTGCTTACTCCTCCTCGGGGACTCCGGCTCTCTGGGCGCTGGAGCTAAGCAGAAGAGAAGCGTGGGTGGGAGGAGGCAGCCTCTACAGTGGATGAAACTATAGCAAGTAGAAAACTGAATGCAGTGTGTTTGTTTTTTGAAAGAGCATAAAAATTCTATCAAATCTAAGTATAGCCTGTTACTAGAATGTACCATACGACTGTCTTTATGGTGATTCGCAAATTGAAATATTGGCTACGGTTAATCTGAGCATGAGAGGCAGCTCTCAGCAGTGTTTAGTGCCTTCATTTTAGTGCCATTCAAATGCCAGTGTAATTGGAGGCACGCACTCGCTCTTGTCATTGCAGGATGAGCTTTCATGTGCCATCTAAACAGAGTTAGAGCTATGGAAAAAGCCCGAGGCTCTGTTACATTATCATTTTCAGCCGTAATGCTTACAGTACCAATAAATCAAATTACTTTCTTTTTTCCTTTCCATGGAACAAGATAATCAAAACTGCCCCATTTTCCCTCTTACTTCATTTTTTTCCAGACCATAATATGTAGTTTGTTTTATCAGACTTTGAATTGGACAAGTTGATTTCTAAAAAATAGATTTTATTTAAAAGTGAAAGCCACAACTATGGTAGGAAAAACACCTGTGCAATCTCTTAGGGAAGATGCTCACTAATTTTTCAGCAACTCCTGTAAGACTACAACTGCTACTGCAAACCTGCACAACAATGACGAGGTTTTTGAATAGCTTGGCAATCCTGGAATCATTCTCTGTCATTTCCAGAATAATAGATCTGTAGTGGGTAGAAGAGGTGTATAAAATGCAAGTGAATTTTATAACTTGTACAAGCAAGTAGTGTTAAGTTAGTTGTGTGAACTGTTAAATTTTCCCCAAGAGATCCTAGCACTAACTCAACAGAGACAATACAGAGGTACATGTCAAAGCCATGAATCATGGAAAAACAAGGAGAAACAGATGAAATTGATCACTTATGCCAGCATCCCAATAAATTTCTGAAACCCTTGAACGCTCCTTCCAGCAAACGTAGAGGAGGAATCACAAGCTGCTGGTATGTGGCCAGGTCCCAGTGGCACCCGGTGGGTTTCATCTCCCCGGCTTTGTGTGCCCGCTTCTGAGCCGGTCACCCTTGGCTCCATGTGTGGATGAACGTCTGCTCCTGGTGCACAGCTGGCTTCGGTGCACATCTGAGCAGGGTCGTACGAAGCACATGGTGAAAATGTCTTTTTTTCCTTGCTTGACTGTGCAGGGAGCCTTGGGTGAGCGGCTCAGTCACGTGTGAAGTCAGGCGCCGTGAATTGCCTTCCCACGGCTTTTACAGGTCAGAGATCTGAGGTTTGGAGCAGCTTAAAAACATGCCCTGGAAAGTGAGGGCTGGTGAAGGAGCACGGTGCCCAGATGTTAAACACTGCAAAGGCTATTTGATGGAGCATGTCATGGCAGCAGCCTCCAGAGCAGCACTGGCACCCGTTGCAAGCCACCTGCCCACCCTTTGCTGTTCACAGAGTGTTGGGGGGCTCCTAGGACACTGTTAGTAGAGAGCAGAGGCCGATGCTTTGTGCTATTGGTAGCAGAGTTTGGGATGCAGCCCAGAGGTGGGTTTGCCTGGTAGGCAAGAGAAACTGAAGAACAGGATTCAGAAAACTGGCATGCCGAGCTGGTTAGGGACTGACAGATACGTTGGCATTTTGTGAAAGCTGCAAGGAAGTAACGTGCCAGGTTCTGCCTCTTTGCTGCCTTTTAGCTATTAACTTACTGCTTAAGAGCTGCGTGTGAAATGGGAGGCTCCAGCTTTTGCTCCCTGGACCTTGGTGGGTTCAGGCAGCCACCTCTCTGGGGCTTAAGCTGTGTGCTGGGCTGAGCAGGGCCGCAGTGGAGCAGAAAGCCTGAGAAGCTGCCCCCTCCCATCTTCAGCCTCTCCTTGGGCCTCTCTGTGCTGCCTAAAGCTTGCCAGGGAGTCCTCTGGCATCAGGGTCCTGGCCTCTGCTTCCTGGTGCTTCTGCGGCATGTGCTGTGTTGTTGGACAAGAAAAAAGAGGCTGACAAAACTGGGATTCTTCCTAGCATTCTTTTAAAACCTTCTCTGCTTATGGTTTTGGCATGGACTGCCAAGTTGGAGATGCTTTCAAGGGTGATTACCGAGAAGGAAACACAGGTTACAGCAGAGAACTGCGAATGAAGAGCAGATGATGGCACCCAACCTCCTCAGTCCCTAAATATGATTCGTGACTACTAACGTACTGGACAAAAGGCTGTTATCAGTCAGATTCAGCTATGTAGCTGGAAGCGCAAGCACTTTCTTTGCGTCTGAGAGGTAACATACCCAATACTTACCCGCTGGTGGGATGAAGAGTCCGGTATTAAAAGCCTAAAACTCTATACTACGTGGAAAATGTACAGAGAGGGCAAATCACAGGATGGACTGGGATAATGCTGACCTGTGCTGATACTTCACAGTGAAGCTCTGAATTCACTGCGCTTACCACCTGTGTCCTGGAAACTGTCCACGCTATCCTAAATGGTGCTGATGAGCACTTTAAGGTAGGTGTGTGGCTCGTTCCTAGTGATTTATAACTTTATTGCTTCCAGGTTGGAGACCAGGGTCTCCGATCTGGGTTCTGGACCCTGCTTTAATGGGATGGATTAAATATGGCGTGAAGCATCTCAGAAGGACAAATTGATGTCCCACACAACCCATGTACAGCTTTAGAGAAGTTAATTCCAAGCCCAGGTTATGCACTTCTATTATTTCCTCTTATTGGAGCTGAGATCTTTCCACCATCTCAGACTCCAGAAAGCCCAGTCCTCTTATTCAACCACTTTTTAGCTCAGACTTCAGCCTCATTCCTGTTTCCGTCTGTGGAATTGGTAGTGTCCATCCATTTGTCCTGCAGGGGTTAGCACACTTGGCCAGGCACTGGGAGACCTAGTTTCTAGGCAATATCTTAGATGCAATTTGAGCTAATATTTCTCTCTTCCCTGGAGCAAGCCTTCAGCCAGTTACAAGATCAATTTCCATCCCCCCAGGGAAGCAAAGCTGGTCTCCAGATAACTACTCAAGGTACCTGGTGGGAAGGAAAGGGGTGTAAGAAGGAGCACAGATCTGTGAGGGCACCTTGGCTAAGAAGATCATTAATGGCATGGAGCTGGGACAGGGGAGGGTCAGGCTGGATGTCAGGAAAAGGTTCCAAGGCAATTTTGCTCCTCATACCCCCAAGTTTCCCCAAGGGCTCAGTGATACCAATGTGGGATCCCCGTTATTTTCAGGTTATGTTCCAGATGTGTCATAATACCATAGATATACCAAGGTCTGAGGGCAGGAAACAAGACCTGTGGTTGAATACGTGAAACTTGGAAGTGGAAGAAAATACACTGTCATGGTGAATGAATATATTGAGGGGTTTCTGTGGCCCCAGACTGGAGACAAAGCTCCATGCGCTCTATACAGGTAAGACTTCCATTTCCCTGGGCACATAGGAAATCCTCCTCTTCCGTGTCTCTGAAAATGCAGAGGTTGAAATAGACAGATATAAATGGTATCTGTGTGATGGCCAGCAGCTGTTACACATCAAAGATATTAATTGGTTTCCTATTAGTTTTGTCCTCTGTGAAGGAAAGTCGCATCAAGGTAAGCGTGGAATAATGTAACAATCAGTACACAAAGCAATATTTCCTTTTAATGTGGCGGAAGATGTGGCCACTCTAACAAAATTAATCATGTGAATTATGTGACTTGTTTTCAACAAAGCATCTTAAGTAGTTCATAAATATTCCTGTATGCCAGATTCTCTAGGCAGCACAAGAAAAAAGAAAAAGAAAAAAAAAAAGAAAAGAAAAAAAAAAAACAACAAAAAAACTTTACTGTACCCCAGCTCCCCGGAAGAACTGTTAAATTGCTAACAGATACATGATAGAGAGGAAGATATTTGGTTTCTCTTAGAGATATTGTAATAATTTCCAGGCTGTTATAAGCTGAGGGTTAATTCTCTATCTTTTTATTTTTAATCATCCTTGATGGTTGTATGAGAGTAGGAAGATGGTTTCACAGTTAAATCTGGAACTCTGGGAGATGTGATTTTGATGACTGGATGTGCTGCAGGCTCTCTCTGACCTCAGATAAGTCATTTAATTTCTGCGTTACTCCTGTTTGCCTGTGGAAAACTGAGATAATATCCTCTTTTCATCAATTCTCCCTTTGGTTTGCTTAGATGGCAATCTATTCAGGTCAAAGATTGCTCCTCTTACTTTATGTGGTGCTCAGACCAATTTCACTGAGGGCCCTGAAGCTTGATCTATAAATAATTCTGTTTTCTAATAGTATTATTTGGAAAATATCTCCAATTAATCCATGAAGGGTACTAAAGTCACCATGAATAATGTTTCTTCCCAAACTGCTGGAAACTTCAATCCAACTGCAGAATGACAATATTATGTCTAGTGGTTAGAACAACAACATACAGTTGGCAGATGAAGGTCTCCAGCATCAGCACGGTCTGCATTTTTGTCTTTAATGCTGAAGGGCTGTTTTTACTCTAAGAAGTCTGGTGTTTGCGATGTCTTTACACTGAGTATTAAAAAGCTTGCAAAGGAAAAAGGAAAGTCCTGTAGAAGCTACATCACAGCATACCAAGTTATTACTGGTTCCAGCTGAACTATCAGGTGAGAAAAATATGACAAAGATAAAATATTGAATATCCTGACATACACTGGTAATTTCTCTTCCGTTAATTTGTAAAGATAAAAAGAGGAAGAAGTTGTTCTTGTGGAAAAAAAAAAACAACAAAACAAAATCCCAAAGTGAATGGAAGTTCAATACATAGTTTTAACACATTAACTTTCCTTTGTAAACAAGAGTCTTAACTGTTACATCCAGGGACCTCGGGGAGAAACTGGAAAGTACAAAATTAAGCAGTAGCTAATGAGGAAAAATATTTTTTTTTTCCATGAAGCTGTTCAGAATCAGTCCTTGCTTCCCTGAGGGTGTTGGCTATCTCCAAGGCATTATACGTCTTAAAAATGTCTAATTTTAAAATCCGCAGAGTCACAAATGGAGACAAGCGTGGTGGTCTTGCACCCTATTGACCTGACCACTTGAAAAAGCTTTGGTTCCTCTTTGACACAGGAGAGGCCCCAATAGCAAAGTGCTGGTGAGGTGATTTCCTGAGCAGCTTTGCAGCTTTTAGCAAGTGTTACTGGCTCCTTGCCTGCGAGGAAAAGACCGTGTGGACATAGTCACAAGAGGAAATTAAGTGAAAGAAGACTTCAGAGTATTCAGTAACAGGCTTTCACTGAAACGTCTAATTCGTACTTAATGGACCAGTGTACAAAATCTTGTTGCATTGTATAATTTGTATATATTATCCTCCCTACCTCCCCAGTGAATGTCTCTATCCATATCAAAAAATAAAACATGCGAGGTTTTTCTGTTCTCTCACTTTCCCAGAATTTGCAGATTATTGTTAACTGGAATGGTCTGAAATGTGATGTTCCCTGTTTGTCGCTGGATGGGATGTGCCTGAACCAGGAGCAGGAACAATTATCATCTCAGTGTGTGAAGACTGGAAGGCAAAACATCCGAGTCCTTCATGTCTGACAACGCTTGCCGTGCCTAATGGCTATGGATTTATGGTGGCGGGCCTACGGGTGACATCCTGCTGCTTCCTGCACTCGTTTAGCTACCATAAATGCTGCTGGTTACCCGCAGCTCCCATCCCATCAAGGGATTCTGTGGGTACGCGGGCCAGAAAAGAAGGGCCAAGGAGAGTGTCCCCCCTCTGATAGACCAGAAGGGAGAACTGGTCATGGCAGACGGGGAGAAGGCTGAGGTACTGAACAGGTTCTTTGCCTCAGTGTTCACTGCCAGTCAGGCTTCCCATGCCTCCCGCTTCCCTGAAACTGTAGATGAGGGCTGGGGGAGCAAAGTCCCTCCTGCTGTAAGCAAAGAGCAGGTTTGAGACCACCTGATGGAACTGAACAGGTACAGGTCTATTGGGCCTGATGCCGTGCATCCCAGGGTCCTGAGGGAACTGGCTGATGGAGGTGCCAAGCCTCTCTCCATCATGTTCGAAAAGCCCTGGCAGCCAGGTGAAGTCCCTGGTGACTGGAAAAAGGAAAACAGCACTCCCATTTTTAAAAAGGGTAGAAAGGAGGACCCAGGGAACTACAGACCGGTGAGCCTCACCTCTGTGCCTCAAAGGGTCGCAGAACAGATCCTCCTGGAAGCAATGCCAAGGCACATGCAGGACAAGGAGGTGATCAGAGACAGCCAGCATGGCTTCACCAAGGGCCGTGAGGATGTTCAGCCTGGAGAAGATGATGCTCTGAGGAGACCTCATTGCAGCTTTTCAATATTTAAAGGGAGCTTATAAAAAAAAGATGGAAAAAGACTTTTTTTCTTAGGCAGATAATGATAAAACAAGGGAGACAAGGTTTTAAAATGAAAGAGGAGAGATTTAGATGTTAGAAGGAAATTCTTCACTTGGAAGATGGTGAGGCCCTGGAAGAGGTTGCCCAGAGAAGCTGTGGATGCCCCATTCCCGGAGGTGAGCGCCAGGCTGGACAAGGCCCTGGGCTACCTGGTATAATGGGTGGCATCCCTGCCCATGGCAGGGGATTGGAACTGGGTGGTCTTTAAGGTCCCTTTTCCAAACCAAACCATTCTGTGATTCTATGATAATTTCAAGAGGCTTTGTATGTGTGCAGTGCTTTAGAAGGTGAGACTACATAAGTGAAGTAGGATTTGATTAGCACTCTTCATTTCATGACAGCTAATATTTTTCTACTTTCTCTTAGTTTTCAAGAGCCAGAAACCACACTCTTTGCTTTAATATCCTCTAATCAATGCATATTCCTATCTACTAGCAGCACACCTGACATCTCTTGTTCATGTAGTATCTAAACATGATGTCTGTTTTTTGTGTCAACAACTGAATTCCTCATTCATGAACAAACCCATGCAGGTTGGATCCTCGATGCTTTCCTGAGCAGCTTAGACTATTCTGTGCCCTTTCCTAATATCCTTAATCTCTGCTTCTGGCAAATAAGATACTGACCTACTTTATTTTTTTCCCTTTAGAAAGAAAAACAAAGTGCACGTGGTGGAGCAGCAGCTGCTGCTGTTTCCTGACTGCAAGAAGAGTCAGCGTGCCTCTGGTTAGGGTTTTGTTAAAGCCACTCCTGCTTTTACGTCCCCCTCTCCCCACCCTGTGTGTGGGCACTCGCTGCAGCCCCGTCCCCTTGCTGCCACTGCACTGTGCTGTTACCCAGGTCTGGACAAAACAGGGGAGAAACATCACGGGATGGGACTGTCCGCAGACGGGGATGAGTTAATTAAGGGTAAGTGGACTCTGGGGCCCAGCCCCCTGTGTCCGTGCTCCCTGATGCAGCAATGACTCCTGCTTGCAAAGCTGGAAGGCCGCCAGCAGCTCTAGAGGCCACTGCTCTCCGACACGTGCTGCACATCGTGCAGCTCCTCTTTGCCCTTCACCGTAGCTGCCCGTTATTCGGAAAATACATAAAGACTGGGGACCATGGCACTGTGTTCCCTTTGCACGTGAATGGCAGTACTTGGTGGGGTGTGGTGGAAATGGGGGCGTCTTTCCCATGGTTTTCCATCTCCCTCCCTCCCTTCCTCCATTGGATGATGCTGTCAGTGTTGACTGCTCAGCTCCTGCTTGCTTCACGGGCATCTTCCACTATCTCCAGGAGCTCCAGTGCTTCACAAGAGGACTGTTACACACAGATGAGAGCTAGGCACCAAAATAGAAAATCAATAGTATGCAAGCAGTCTCTCCTCCCACACATGCTTTTGAAAATCTCCCCCACAACCTTTTGCATCAACACTAACCAGATTTCACCTATAAATCTGCTGCACTTAATCTCCCGGAGTACCTCTCCAGCACTTGCCTCTCATCGCCAGCTTAAGCTCCCTTATTGACAGATGCACACAAACAACTTTTTTTTGCCCCCCTTCTCAATCCTCTATTGTTCAAAACCAACACGTGACAACAGCTCTGGCAGGGCTGCATCTGTCCTGCTTGAGCTCAAAGTCGTGAAGGGTTTGAAACGGGAGGGCAGAGCTTTGCTCCTGCCCAAATTTTGTAGAGCTCTTTCTGCGCGGCAGCCAAGCAGCCCTGGTCCCAAAGTCAGGGGTTTTTGTGGGTATCTCTGCCTTCCCTGCACAGCTCTGGCACATATCTGTGCAGTTGCACAGTGGCTGCTGGATGTTTTACCCTTGGCTGCCTTTAATGCTGTCTTCAAGTGATTGTTTCAAAGCTGCCTGATGCCACATCAAAGCAGCAGCCCAGACAAAGCACATTCAGGCTGGGAGCTGGGGTGGAAAGAGGGAAAATTTGCAGCAGAGCGCTCATGCAGGGTGTTTTTTCTTTTGCTTTAATGGGAGTGAAGGGCATGTAGGAGACCTGCTGGCAGAAGGGGGAAATTTTATAGGTGTGAGCTTGGCCAGGCAGAAAATCCAGACCATCACAGAATGCTGCTGGCTGTGTTGGTTTTTTTTTGTTTGTTTGTTTTCTCATTGCCAAACTTTTTTTTCTTTTTTTTTTTTTTTTTTTTAGCAAATATTGATTGTTAGTGTTGGAAGGAATGCTGGGACTATGGCAACAGCACGAAGAGTTAACAGGACGCCTGATGCGAAATGGCTTTTCATGTAGTAAAAAGAGATGAGTAAGCTGAGAATCATAACAAGACCTAATCTCCATTTCAGATCTTGTTTAAGAGATTAATTATGGAATATTGTAGACTTAATTAAACACGTAATCAAGGGCAAATAGACGCAGCCTTACGCCAACTAACAGAAATATAAAAATTATTGTGCTGGAACAGACTATTTCTCTAATTAGAAAGCAAGAAACAGCTACAGCCTCTTACAACTCTCATGTAGAATAAACCAATAGCAGCAACAAAAAGAGCTCTCACTGGGTTAACCCATAAAATCCTTAGTAAATAAAAACTGATGACCTTCTATAGCCACAATTGCAGTGAGTTTTGTGGGCACGAGGAATCCACATACTAATTACTTTTTCATTTGCACAGCATCATCAATTTAAGAAACCTAAATTACCATAAAAATAATGAATTCAGTTTATTACTAATCTGCTGAACAGCTAGAGAAACAGAACCTGAGTACTGATGCGGTGTTCCCATGTTCTGGAAAATCAGTGCAAAAGTAGAAATATAAATCAAGAGTCTTGACAGTTGCTTGTTCTGTCAAGATGTAAGGATTTAAGGAAGTTACTGTGTAAATATTCAACCTCCTCCCCCCCCCCCCCCCAAAAAAAAACACTCTGGGGGATGTGAATTCACAAATTTAACTAATTGAGACAAGTAATTCCAGGCTGCTTTTGTCAGCTGGCAGCACTTGAGTTTGAGGTTTTGCTTTTCATTGAGCTCTTGTGAATTCCTCGTTGACTCCCCAAGTGTCTGCCACTTGGAACAACTGGCAGTTGTGTGGTTTTAAATATTTTAATGAAATTGTCTCAGGGACACGTCAGTTTGGCCCTCTGAATCCTGATGTTACTCAAATCACACGTGGTAGTTGAATCAACCATAGCCTCAAGCAAAGGACAAAAATGTGCCTGTGTGCACGTATTCCATATTAGTTGTTTAGTTTCAAGGTGTTTCTGATGCCCTTTGCAGCTCCAGAGAGAAGTGGTGCCACCGCCTTTTCAGTGTGGGCATGGTGGTGAAGCTGCTGACGGTGCTTACAGATCTCCCTGCTCCTCTCCTTTGGGCTGCCCAAGGCACTGGTGAGATTTTTTGGCCTTTTCCTTGGCTTTCCTACCCACCTGTTCAATGTCTGCACCTTTCTTCAGGCCCAGCCATTAGCCAGACTGCTCTTGCATACTGGTTTGTTCTCCCCTGCCCTTCACCTGTTACTCTGGCTCTTTTTATTTTTTTGTTCATTTCCTTGTTCTTTTTTTTTTATTTATTTTAATAACCGGTCCATCTGGACAAATTCACTTTATCCTCTGCTCCTGGAGCTGTTTCTCAAAAAAGCTTGTCCTTTCCTGTTTTTTCTTTACTGCTTCAAAGAAAGAAAGGCCCACACTACTTTTGAGGACACGAATACAAAGTTTGAAAACAATGCTGAACATAATGTCTTTTATCCACATGCGTGGGAAGAAAAGCAGTGAACAGATCACCTGGGTTACATTCAACCTTTGAAGAATATCAAGGATAAATCTAATTTTACTGGGTATATTTTTCCCTCAAGGGATTTTTAAAGGACAGAGCAGAGAGATATCCTTAAGTAAGGAAGTGACCAGAAATAAAAATCATACGAGCATAGAATCACTTAGGTTAGAAAAGACCTTCAAGATCAAGTCTAACCGTTAACCCAGCATGGATGAAGCAGGTGAAGGGGTTTTACCAGGCACTTTCTGTGAAACTCAGCCACTTCCTATGCCACCAGATTCCTCTCTTGACTGTGTTGCCTTTTAACAGCAAGAGGAAACTGTGAGATAAAGATCTGAACCCGGAGATCAGTAAGGGGTGAGCTGAAGTAGCTCACACCAGCAATGGTGCTTC
The DNA here is from genome assembly GCF_040182565.1 of Anser cygnoides. NCBI lineage: Eukaryota > Metazoa > Chordata > Aves > Anseriformes > Anatidae > Anser > Anser cygnoides. The sequence continues at coordinate 191,530,190 of NC_089873.1, forward strand.
TTCAATCAAATGTGGAAATAAGGACTGCTGCTGGAACCTGGCTTGTGGCAGGCAAGCTCAGGAGCTCTTTGGGGTTCAAATAGTCTTACTTGTGTCATGTGAAGGTACGCATTTTTTTTTTTAAGATTAATTTAATTAGAAAAAAACTATCCTGGCCAGATCGGTTTTGTCCTTGCCTAGAAAGGACAAAAGGAAAAGGCATTTCCCTTCCTTTTACCTTCATGCAATGCCATCTGCAAGTTCAGGGATATTTAATTTCTTTGTATTTCAGCCATGCATGGAAACAAGGGTGGAAGCAGGATCTCAGCCTGGTCCCACCTGTGGTAGTGCTGGTGAAACCCCTCTGGAGCAGCAAGGATTGGGGCTGACTTTCTATTACAATGCCCACAGCCATTTCTGTCTTCAAAACATTGTTTTGGGCTGCTGGCTGCTCTGCAGTCTGCATCGCCTACACTCCAGCCGTGTTTCGAGCTTTGCTTTGCAGTATATTGCTTTTCAGCACAACCTATACACTGACACCATTACAGAAATGCAGGCACTGGAGCTTGGGCAGCTATGATCTGGCCTTCTGGGTCATCGTTTGTGCATGTGTAACCTCAGCGTCAGCTTGTGCCACAGCAGCCCAGGGTATTTCTCTTTCCCAGCTGCACTGAAGTCTTTGTTTTGTGTTAGAGACAGAAGACAAGGTGTTACTTCTTTGTATTGTAATTTCCGCGTGGCATAGCCATATCATCTTTCTGTCCTCACCCTTTGCTGCTTTTTGTTTAAATCTTCCCTTCTTTGTCCACCATTTCTCTGCTCTTCTTCCATGTGCACAGGTTCACACGGGGGCAGTTTGGCACAGAACCACCGGAGCCCATGGAGGTCCGATGGGTGACTTGGGCTGAGCTCTGTCTCCATGTAACCTTCTTCCCCATCTCCCACCTCTTTTCCAGTTTATCTCCAGCAGACTACAAAGCCAACACCATTCTGGTCCCACTTCCCATGCCTCCAATAACCAGGTACCTTCCACGTTAATCAGAGTTAATGCATTTTTTCTTTTAAAATCAAACAAAAGTTTTGTGAATCAAGCACAAATGTTCCTTTGCAATGATGAATTTACATTTAGCCACTCAAGGTCACTAGTGACATCTCTGCTTTTGAAATGGGGAAGATGGCTACTGCAGTTATCTTTCATGTTGAAGTCTATGACTTTCTTCAGTATTCAAAGAGAATGTGGAGAAAAGTGAAAAGGTGTGATGCTAAATACGAGAGCTGTCTGCCAGAGCTGTTTTTCCCTCAAGCAGAATTGACTAAATCTGCACTGTTTGCTGCAAATAAAATTAGTGGCTAAGGCTGGCAAAAGTGGAAATGTCAATGGAGACGTGGATCTTGCAGAGCTGGCAGGAATGAGGGACTGCATCCAGCCACGTGGACCACCCACGGCATACACCACCTCTTCCTGCTTTGCCAGAAGCCAGGTGAGATGACTGCTTCTGTCTCGGGGTTCAGTGCAGCTATTCATATATTTATCAGAGCTAAAGCCAGCCAATCCTTCTTCGGAAACAGTGGCTTATGATACACTTTGTGTTCTAGAGGAGCAACAGAAAGATGTGCAAAAGTCTGCAGTATCCCAGTGCAAAAATACAAGAAATGTGCTCAGAAATATGACTTTTACAAACATCAAAGGTCCACTTGTCCCCTTGAATGGCTGGGGACTGGGCTGGGGATAATGAGTTTTGCAAATGTTGTTTTAAAATCCTGTTAAAAATTTGTTGTCTTAATAGGACAGTAATCCACACATGCTGTAAGGCTGGTCACTAATTAAATCATGTTGAGACTTAGAAATGCAGATAAAGGAAGTAGGGATTAAACCAGTCTGGTAGTACTAGTCTCTTTCGGAAATTCTCAGTTGAGTTTCTACAGAAAAACGTTCAAACGACCACAGAGACAGGAAAATACCTATTAAAAAATCCCTGATTACTGCACGGAGCCTGTATATTTCTACTAGTGATCTCATAGAATACACTAAGGGAAAAAATAGTGTGATACATAGGAGGTCAGTACTTTCTGTAATTCAGTAATATCCAACACTTCTTTTTTTTTTTTTTTATGTAAGATAAACCTGTTCTTCCTCTTTGTTCCTGACATAATGTATCAACCTGGGGCAGAGACCCAAAGCTGGTGAGTTTGAGGTGTGTCAAACATGGCTGTAAGGCTCATGGAGACATTGTGCATAATGTGGGCCTTGCCAGGAAGGATCCATTTTGTGTTTCTCTCCATGCCAGCCACAGCTTTTCTTTTTCCTTTGGAAATGCTACGTCCTCTGGAAGTGCTCGATTCCCCTCGGAGAGGGCCGAAGTCTGGGGTTAGAGGTGTTCACCTCTCCTACAGTCCTCATGAGACCTCCAGGAAAGGGAAATCCTCTCCTGGCTCCATGCAGTGCCTGCAGCCCCACATTTCCCGACTCCTTGCAAGAGGAATCTCCTTGGTACTCCTCAGGGGACTCTGCCCATGGGGAATGGGAGTAGCAGGAAACCAGGATTTGGGGGAATCATTGCCTGAGTCGATCCAGGGCTGGCCAGGGTACACCCAGCTCCCCTCTCCATTATGCCCACACCTAAATGGGCAGCTCTCGGCCTGGCTCTGTCTTTGATCAAGGGCCTGACTGAGTTACATCAGCCGTCATTTTGTATTATGTCTCTGATTTTGGTGCTTTCATTTGGCTGTTCATTAGGATGCTTAAATGCAAATGTGAGTACTCACGTTATGGTTTATGCGTTGCCCAGATCTGTACTTTTCACTTGAAAATCCGTAGATGTAAATTTCTGGAAAGGGCAGCCTTCTGCATCTCTGGTACTATCTTACGTAATCAGATCCCCGGGGTGTTACAGATGTGGTATAAAAATAACTACATCCATGCCTTTGTAATTTAGCCCCGTAGCATGATGGACCAGCTATGGCTTATAGTAGGAAACCCTCAGATAGTGGGAAACCCACTCAACAGGGATTCAAAGTAACATTCTCCAGGGCCTTCTCTCTTCCAGACATGTACAGTGAAAAACATGTTACCAGTTTGAAATACAGGAGGATGAAAGTGCTTCGTTATTTTTTTCCTGCCATTTTGAGAGTATTTTGTGTTATTCTTGTTCTCATTAATTCTTATTAAGTGTAAGAGAGACATGACAAACTATGTACAAACCCTTTATTAAAATGTTCAGAAACCTCTCAAGCATATTGCATGCTTTTAGCTGGTAACAGGTTCATATATTTCCTTAGGGTAAATGACTTTTCACTTTTCACTTCTGATGTTAAGAGAAACTTTTCTGATTTTTTTAATCTCCCTATCTAGAAGCAAATACTTTGTAATGCTTTATTATAATTGGATATCCATAATGTTCAGTGTAAAAAAATAAATAAATGAGATACTCTTCCAGGAAATACCCTATCAATACTATAAATGATTAATAGAAAAGCATCATTCCCTTAAAATGCTTTACCATATTTGCAGTCCAAAAGCAAGAGTCAGGTACTGGAGTCACACCAAATTTACATTAGCGTGTGCTACTGTGTTCTGCTCTACCTTAATTTATATGTATTCCTATAATTGCTTAAGTGATATCTAAGTGCTTCCCAATTATTCATTAAGGGAGATAGTTGATGTGATTTTTTTTTTTCCTTACCCTTTCCCTTTTACTTGTGCAACAAAGTATTTTGGTAGGGTTGGTTTTCTTTAGGACACACAGAGCTATTTATTTACTTTGGAGAAACCAAGGAGAAAACATGCACCTTGTGCTCAGGGCAGAGAGCTGTGATGCTGAACGTCTTCAGCCCCTGTGGGAACCTATTCCTGCAGCTCAGGCTGGCCCCAGCCTGTTGTCTCCTGCTCCTGCCTGTGAGTAAGAAGACCTGGTCTGCCAGAGATGAGTTTCTGATCCCTGGAGCCATATCTGGACACAGGGCCCGACACCATGACCTTGACTTGTCGCTTCCTGTGACACCTTGCACCTTGTCACAGCAGTGCTGGATGCCCACGAGGTTCTTCCCACACTGTGCTGGCACGTGGCAGAAGTGCCTCTGTGCCATCAGAAGTGGCCTCTCTGATTTCCAAGGACACTGCGCTGAACTCTTTCTGAGCTGAATTTGGGTCAGCACAGCTAGGTTTTCACACACGCTTAACTGTTAACCATGTCAGACCTTCCAGCCTCCATGAGATAGCCTCACACCTCTGCACTTAAAATCTCCCTAGAGAACTGAAGGAGCAAAGATTTAAGCTGATTCACATCAGCTTTAATTAAAACTCAATTAAACTCACTCAGATTTAAACGTCCAGGAGGCAGATGCATGATCCACACTTAATTACCGTAGCGCAGCCCCATGCCCTCTTCCATGCCCACAGGTGGTGGGCTTGTGCTTGGGGGCTGATGGGGCGGGCCATGGGGTGCAGAGCTTGGCCGGGCTCCCTAATCCCCTTGTCCCTGCTCCACAGCCGTCCTGCATGCTTACTGCACCTCGTGAGACCAGCAGCTGCGGAGCGGCGGTGCCACCCCCGCAGGGTCACTGCTGGTGGTGTCGTGCTGCTGAGAAGCTGCCTCCAGGCTCAGGGGGCCTGGGGGTGCCCAGCAGCGGCTGCAGCCATATGGCTGCTCCAGGGGCTTCCTGGCACGGCCCCCAGCAAATCCTCTTAGTTCAGCTTTTCACCCTCCTTCCTGCCTCTTTGATGCTGGCCTTGCCTGGCTGGGCTCCTGCTTGGGTCCCAATTCCCACCGCAAGCCCCAAGGCTCTCACAGCCTGGAGGTGGATGCGCCCCCCAGTGCGCTCATCGCCCCACCCCAGCTCCAGGATGGGACTTTGGGGTTGCATCTGCTCTCTGCTCAAAATCCTGCCTGGTGATGAGGCAAGTGGCATAAACTGGAGGTGTTCAAGGCCAGGCTGGATGGGGCTTTGGGCAACCTGGTGTGGTGGGAGGTGTCCCTGCCCATGGCAGGGGGTTGGAACTGGGTGGGCTTTAACCCAAGCCATGATTCTATGAAACTGGCCTGCACTGGTGCTGTTAAACCGTCTTGCCATCCAAACCCAAGTGGCTGCATCCAAACTACCTTGCCCACTGGTCTGATGTCTACCACGGCCCCCTAATGAAGTAGCCTAAGGGGAGCCAAAGCACATTTTGTAATGGGAGGCACTGGTTGGTAGCAAAGGCCAGGAATGACGAACTTAAACCTCCTACACATTGATTCTCCTCTTTGATACCTCAGTAAGGTGTCTGTGCGTTGCATAGGAAGCCAATAAGTTCAAATCTGCTTTCCTAAGGCCGTTATGAGGATTTTTGTTACCATTTAGAGACTTTGAAAAGCAGGGAATACGATGTTCTTGTACTGAGTGGAAGTAGGTGCCTAGCCTCCTGAACCGTTCATGGGAACGAGAGCTTGTTGCCATTTATTCTGTTCCTCAAAATCTAGGTATGAAAACAAAAATCCCTGCTGATGCCTTTTCATTTCTGAAGCAGCACAATAAAAAAACAGCTGCTGAAGCTAATGACTGCATTTGCATAGATTACATGTGACAATCCAGCACACAACGGGGTGTCCTGCCATGTAGACAACAAGCCACAAGGGCGATGCACTTCTTTGGCATTTACTGCCAGAAGTCAGATTCACTTCTGCAATAATAGTGTCAGCTCACTTCTAGGGGGGCCTTGGCTAGCGGCGACAGAGAAAATTACTGATTTTCTCTTGTTTTCCAAGCCAAAAGGCAGAGGGCTCTCTCCCGCCAAGTGCAGAGATGTGGAGGAGGGAAATCGGCTTTCATGATGGCACCCAGAGTAAACCATCATCCTCCAGGGTGACAAGGCGAAGGAGCCCGATGCCAGTGAGCTGTCCCCTGTCCCAAGGGGCTCTGGGCTGGCTGCAGGTCATGCAGGATGGCTGTGTGCAGCCCCGCAATGAGCCAGAGCCTGGAGAGGGAGGGCTGGCGCCTGCCTGGGGGCACTGTGGCTGAATGCCATGCTGGCTTGGAGGGAAAAAAATAGTTCCTTTGTGTTTTCTGCACAGTGTCCGGGTTTATGGCATTGCTTTGTTATTCTTGCAGTGTTGGCTATAGACAAACACAGGAGGACAATTTATATCCCAAGGCAAACTGGCTCTGATATGGTGCTTCTCCTTTTCTCTTTGCTTAATTGGGCTAAAAGAAAAAGACAACAGCTGCAATGGTGGGAAAGAAAAATGCCTTTGCTTGTCCTGTGTTTGACAGCAATCAGCTTGACAAGGGATTATCAATTGATTTGAGATAACTGTTAATGCTGGATGTAGTTTGGTGTCTGTTTATTCCCTTTACTGTTTCACACATACAGTTGCACTTCAGAAAATAAAATCACAGAACCACAGAATGGTTGAGGCTGGAAAGGACCTCGAGATCATCTAGTCCAACCCCCACCACGACCTCTCCCCAAGCAGGATCACCTAGAGCAAAACAGACAATTATTTTCAGGGAGAAAACACACCTCCACTCTAAAGCATGCTTAAATAAGACCAGAATGTGAAAAGGAGAAGAATCTCTGAAAAAAAAAATTGCTGTGGGACTCCTGTGTATTTACGTACATGCGCACTTGCGTTCATGAGTGTCATGAAGTGAGCAATTAAAAAGAGAGACAGGTCACGGGCACATGTTTTTCAGAAAAATCAGGTCATTTTCTCCAGGATTTGTCTTCCAGGACTGCAGATCCAACAGTCACAGACTGCTTCCTTCTGTTCTCGTAATCCATGAGAACATGGCAAAGCTCCGCGACCACCTGTCAACCTATTTTTGTAAAGTGCCGTAGAAAAACTCCTTGAAAAGGACTAGATGATCTTGACTGCCCTATTGGATACACAGGATATCTTTCGCATTGGGGCATGGGTTTCGCATTCAGTTTTGCTGGAAGCAGGGGATGATGTACCTTGGCCAGGTGTCAAGAGAGATGGGCTTCCCGCAGCCCGCTGCTGGTTTCCAGTTTGTTTGCCCCTGGCCCAAATCCAGCACTGTGGAGCTTGCTGGAAATTTTGCAAATGTCCTTGGTAGACACTGAATCCAGCTCTTGCGGGAGGAAACACTACTGAGGAGAGCTCTCCAGCTCCCAAAGGGCTGGGGGGTGCTTGTTCTGCATCCTGGGTACCCTACCAGCTGACTCCTAGGGCCCGATCCTATGGGTCCTGCATGCTCCTTGTGCAAATGGCGCTTCTCCAGAAACCCACTTCATCCAAGCAAGAAGAAAAGCAGGAGTGCAAGCCCCACTGATCATCCCCCTTGGTGCTAATCTATTCTTAAACTGAACTGTACTCTTTTGATATTTTAGTAAAACTGTCATGAATCAACACCCACTGCTTCATTTTTCTTAGCGACACACACAAAAAAAGGGGGGAAAATGAAAAAAAATGAAAAGCCATCCTCTAACAGACATTCAGTTTGAACTGATCGAGTGATTTGCTGTCAGAGCAACAGCTCTTGTCAAAAATAGCCCTTTGGAAAAAAACTCTGGTATTATTTGTACAGCGTGTGCCACACGATGCTCCTTAGTGAGAGCAGGGTGTCAGCAACCAGTATTAAAAGGAGATCACTGGAAGTGCTGCGTGGGAAATGAATCATGTGCCTCTACAAGCTACCAGCATCCCTGTGACTGTCTCAAACTGATGAGTGCACTGATGTGTATCAAGGTATCATTTTTAGAAGGAGCAAGCAGTGTCAGATTTCTTTAAAATCCCTCACAGCTCTGAGGGGCTGATAAAACCAAAATCCAGGCTGCATCAAACCTTCCCAACAGAGCAGCTTTGACCACAGCCCCAGTCCTGCCAGATCCCAACCATGGTAGTAGCTCTCCTGGTGCAAAAAATGGGCATTGTCCAGTGCACATACACGGAGCAAGGCACCTGTTTGCGTTAGAGACAGTGGAAAAGGTTTTGCTTCTGTGTAACAGTGTTTTCTCCAAAGGAAAAAAAAAATGGAGGCTGAAAAATGTTGGCTGATATTTTTGGGAAAGGGAGGAAACAACCTAAAGTCCGTGGATGCGGAAACATTTGGTGAGAGGCAGATGTGAGCAAACACAGGCGCTTTTCTCTGAATGTTTAACTTGGGCTCCCTTTGCAATCAGAAGAGACAGAGCTTTTAAGATAAGATTTATCTCACCCAGCCTTAAGCTGACATATAAAATAGGTCAAATAAATTATGCCCTAAGAATACCTATCTTCTGCCACATTCAGGAAAGGGGATTTAGGCTAACTAGCAGCAATGCAGCTGTTTACTCTGTCACTGGTTAAAGCATGGGGAGATGAAATCCAGCCTTTGGTTTGAAACAGATTGAAACCAGTGGTTCCTACAGGTTTCAAAGGCATAGCCAAGTTTTTTGTAGCATCTTACAGTCAGCTCTTTCGGAGGCTACTGAGATGTATGCTATTACAAATTTAAAATATGTAGTATTTATCTGATTCAGTGTGGCTCAGATAGGGGTAACTGCAGTTTTGGGGGTCCTGAAAGAAATCCAGACAGTGAATTCTGCCATTAGGTTTGGAAACTTGTCTTGATAATAAGCACAATTATTTCTCTCCTCTCCCACTACGGTCCCAGGCACAGATTTGTTTCCAAAGCTTTTTAGTAATTTCCTTGTTTCCCATGTACTCGGGTTTCTTTTCCCCCTTTCACATTTGACCCTTGTGTCTTTTCACCTGAGCTCGAAAACTTCCATGTGCTGCCACAGTGGCAGCTCCCACTGATGGTCTGCCCAGGGGCTGTTTACTTTATGCACAGCGATGTGGGGGGAAAGAAAAATGAGGCAAAGCACCCCTGAAATCAAACTAATAAGGTATCTATCAGTAATTATAATGAAACATAAGCAGCAACTGCAGAATCTAGCAATAGTGTTAATGGTGAATTTGAGAAGCATTTCTTACTCTAAAAAAATAAAGCACAGGAAATATGATCACATCTATTTAGATCACAATCTATCCTATTCAGAGAGGCTGAATCTTTAATTAAGGGTCCAGTTCTGACTTTTACATCCACTTGTACTAATCAAAAGTGTTTCTGCTGAAGTCAACTGAAGAGACTGAGACCGAACAGGGGTGAGGACAAAACCCAGGTACCCCCTGTCAGTTTTCTGAACGCTTACCTCTCAGTAAAAATGTCCTTCCCTCCTCTCAGAATCATTCTCATCTGGTCAGAAAAACACATTCTGGCCCAGCACACCCCCCACCCCCTTCCTCTAATCTGCTTACACTTTTGCTTTGGGCTTTTAATTAACGGTAGTGAGCAAGACCCTTGCCTCCTGTGGTACTATTGTCCGTCAGGTCTGCTGGGATTGCACAGACGGGATTTTATTTTCATTAATTTTCGAAATAGAAAGGCTTAAGTAGCACAATTAGAAATAGAAAAAAGTTACTAACATGTCTGAGATATTGTAAACACCAAAGAAGAAAGTGAATGGCTGCATATCCATGTAAGAAAAAAGAAACATATTTATGGGATTTTTAAAAAGCATTTCTCTTTTCAGTCCAGTAGGTGAAAGAAAATAAACTCTCCACATTTCCAATAATCACAGTGCAAGTAAATCTGGGATTGGGCTGGGTTTATTCTTAGAGGTTCTAGCTACAATGTCACAGCAGGATTAATCTAGATTTTTTTTTTTTTTAGTGTAGTGTGCCAGGGCACTAACATATTATTAATTAGAAGTAAATCTGTCCCTTGGGGAGACTACATGCACTGCCTGCATTTTTAATTTGTATTTATCTTTAAGACAAATGAAGCATATTTTTCCCCTCTCCGTTTTTCAGTTGCTTCCTTATTCCTGTGTAATCCTTTTATTTTGCATTGGGAAGAACAGTTGGATAACATAGAGATTGTGTGCCTACAAACATTTTTTTTTCAGCCTCTTGACTGGACCGGAAAACACTGAATAATTTTCTTTTGGGTCAACTTCATGTTTGGTTTCATTTTCGGAGGGGTATTGTTGTCTTCCTATTTTTCCCTTTAAAACAGCATACCAAAAGCAATTTACAAAGGAAAGTAGTTTTGATTTAAAGGGGAAAAAAAAGTGAACAAAATACAATAATTTCATTCTTTCTCATCTCAGATTGTTTAGCTGATGTCAGAAAACTCATTACTAGTTTGTTCAACCTGCACATCCATTTCCTGTTGATTTATTTTTTTCTTCTGTAAAATTGCACCCATAAGGGACGCTAGGGCTGAGTGACAGTGACAAGAGAAAACTTCACTGTGGCTGCAGAATTCCTTTCATGTGTGAAGGTGTTGGCCTGAGTCACAAAGTTATTACTGGTGAGAACAAGAATCATTCCTCCTAGTGAAGTCCTCACCAGCAATTTTTGGTTTAATACATGGCCTTCCAGGCTCATAGAATGGACATTTTCCATTTTGGCTGGACCTGGCCAGTGTTTAAGTATGTGAAACTTCAGTGGCTTTTTAAAATTTCCTGCACATTTGTGTTGCAGAATCACGCAGTCACTTACCTGCTCAAGAACCTGTACCTCTGCTCCCATTTGGTGTATTTTTTTGGAGATTTAGAAGACATTTTGCTCACTTAAATTGCACAGTTCTGCAGCAGGTAATTCAAAATTCAATGTTGGTGTGATTCAGACATAATTTTCTGAAAATTGAGTCCAGGTCTCTCTATTTTGAGAAACAGGTCTATTATTCTCCATGTACACTTCCCAGTACCATGGCCCTTTGGTACAAAAACAAAGTCATGAGAGTTCATTATCTCCCGGGAGACTGGAGCCGTACTTTACAGGGACATCTGTGTCTCTCAGTCACGGTGATTTTTGCCACACATACACTGGTACCAGATTTCCCCACTGAGAGTTTTTCATGCGCTAACCAAGGAGGCAGGATGGTATTAGGCAGTTTCTGGTGGTAGTGAGCACGAAGCCTGTGTGCAGATGACAGGCTGATGGAGTGTAAGAATCTAATATTTTTTTCCCTGTATTGCAATTTGTAGATTCATTTAAGAGCAGTTTCTCTGAGATATCCCCAAGTTTGAGCTGTCTGTGAGTGAGGGACAGCCAGACTCTGGGCATGCTGATCTGCACATTTTTGCTGTTTATGCCTCTGCGGCTTGTGAGGGTTTGGTTTGCAGAAAAGGATGTCTGACCTGGGAAAGCAGAGGGTAGAGAATGAAAGCAGATATCCCTAAGGAGGTTCTAGCTGCTGCCACACAGGCTGGAGGTGGAAGTATGCACTGTCACAGGACATGGATCTGTGAGGAAGTAAGTGCAAATAAGTGGCAAACATCAGAAATCCAGGCACCTTCCCCTGTACCTTTATGGACACTGGTACGTATTACAGAAAGAAGCCTCATATAGAAGGATTCTTTTATCCCCGTTTCTCTTTCTAAATTAAAATAAATAAAGTAAATGCTGGTGTTAGATTTTTTAATTTATTTTATTTATTTATTTTTTCCCAGTCCCAGTGGTTTGCTAAGCAGATCTTAAGGTATCAGCAGAGATCTGACATAACTTACAGCTTCTTTGATGAGCCCACTGATTTTGCAATCCAGCAAACAGTATCTCTTCCATTTCCTGGTACTGTAATGCATTGTGGTGTCTTTCTGTGCTGTAGCACACCTGTCCATGTAAGAAGAAATGGCAGCATTTGAAATAACTTTTGAAGTAGTGGACCTGTTTTCCCTGTGGACTTGTGGTTGCTCTGGGCCTCCCTGTACTCAGACTTAAATTCTTGAGCCTGGCATGATAACTGTCTGCAGCTTTTTAAAAGCCTACTGACTTTCACTCCATCACCAGCCTGGGTCTGGATGCAGGCACTGGATGCTGGCTGAATCCTTGCCATTCACTTTCTGCAACTTAGATTCCCTGCTCATCATCAGGAGGACCTACCAGTTTTAAATTGATGTATCTTCTTTAGACCCCAAGAATTATACATACACTGTAGGACATATGAGGGTAGAAACACAGCTCTAGAGAATGCTAACCAAAGGGAAAGAAGAAAAAAAAAAAAACAAACAAAAAGTACTTCAGCAGAAAATGGGTAAATTCTGGCATAAAACAGAGCATATCCTGGGTAATATGTTGAAAGGACTGCTCCTGACTCTCTGGAGTCTCTGAAGCTTCTTAGAAATTAAGCCTGAAGTGAAAAATTACTGCACCTGCATAGATCTACAGACTCCTCTATCCTGTCAAATTTCTTTCTTTGGTCCTGTTCAGCACACGAGGCAGCCTGGAAACACCACAGAATTCTGGGGGCTTCTGTAAAAATGGGAGACAGGATGGCTTACTGTGGTGGTTTTACTCAGGTGGGCGGCCGAGCTCCACCACAACCGCTCTCTCATTCCCCCTCCTCAAAGAGGAATGGGGGGAAAATACGATGAAAAGGGCTCAAGGGTTGAGATAAGGACGAGGAGATCACACAGTAATTATTGTGACAAGCAAAACAGACTCAGAATAGGGAGATAGTAAGATTTATTGCCTATTACTAACAAGCTAGAGAAGTGAGAAACGAAGGAAAGAAACCAAAAGCACCTTCCCCCCATCCACCCTCTTCCACCGCCTCCCCCTGAGTGATGCATGGGAATGGGGGAACGGGGGTTATGGTCAGTCTATGGCGCTTCTTCTCCGCCGCTCCTTCTCGGTCACTCTCGTCCCCTGTGCTGTGGGGTCCCTCCCACGGGATGCAGTCCTTGCTGAACTGATCAGGCGTGGGCTGCCCACAGGCAGCAGCTCTTCAAGAACTGCTCCAGATATGGGTCCGTACCACGTGGTCCATCCCTCAGGAGCGAACTGCTCCAGCCTGGGTCCCCCACAGGCAGCAGCTCCTGCCAGGTCACCTGCTCCTGCGTGGTCTCCTCTCCACGGGCTACAGCTCCGGCCCGGGATCTGCTCTGGCAGGGGTCTTCCACAGGCCGCAGCCTCCGTCGGTGCAGGTCCACCTGCTCCACTGTGGTCTCCTCCACGGGCTGCAGCGTGGAACCCTGCTCCACCGTGGTACTCCATGGGCTGCAGGGGGACAGCCTGCTTCACCATGGTCCTCACCACAGGCCGCAGGGGACTTCTGCTCTGGCACCTGGAGCACCTCTCCCCCTCCTTCTTCACTGACCTTGGTGCCTGCAAGGCTGTTCCTCACTCCTCTCACTCTCCCAGCTGCTGTGTGTCGCAGCATTTTTTTGTCCCTGACTTAAATATGCTCTCACAGAGGCGCAAAATAACATCACTTATTGGCTCAGCTCTGATCAGCAGTGGGGCCCTTACCAAACATGGGGCAGCCTCTGGATCCTTCTCACGAAAGCCATCCCTGTGGCCCCCTGCTACCAAAATCTTGCCACATAAACCCACTACACTTACATAGTGTTGCATGTCTGGTATATTCATTTTAAGGATTAAAAACCTGCCTCCTTCAGAAACATTTCTTCCACAGACCCTTTCCTGTATCCTCTCCAGCTGGAATAAATCTGCTCATGTGGCTGTGGTGAGTGGGATCTCTGCCACCACACTAGACGTCCCTTGAGGTGAGATGGGTCTGGAGGATGTGGTGGAAACAGTTCTACCACCACTTGGCTGTCACTTGTCTGATGGTCTTCTGAAGCTCCCAGCTGATCGTGGTGTCTTTCTGCACTTTTAAATTAGAGATCTTAATTTGTTTTCACTTTAAAAAGTGTCTGTCAGCCTTTCCTCTGCGTTGCCAGAAAGACAGTTATGACAATTTCCACTGTCGGATACACACTTCCACTTCAGATTTACAGAGGTGAAGGGGAGCCATAAAGAAATGACTCCCCACGATAATTTAGAGGAGTAAGTTTTAAACCTTGGGGAGAAACAGTAAGAAATAGATATTGCTCACATAGGCTTTGTGCAAGCTTCCTGGAATGTAAAACCAGACAGAATAAAAAAGGCCAAAAGGATGAAAACGTCTCTGGCTCCCTTTCATTCAGCTCCTCACTGTCCTGCTCCAGAAACCAACCTGTCTCACCTTGGAGCTGTGCTGATCGTATATCTCTTTACAGTTCTGCAAAAAATGACACAATTTTCTTCCAGGGGACTTCCTTGATGAAAGCAGAGGGAACAAAAAGGGCAAAGGAACATCACTAAACTCTCTGAAATTCCCATTATACGTGAGGACAGGGGCACAACAAATGTGGCAGAGAACATTTTCTGCCAACCCCCTTTATCTCACAGCTCTCCAGTGTTCAAACATCACTAAGAGCAAGAGTGATTTAGCTTGAATATTTGCACCTCTCAGCATTACTTGTCTTCAATTAGAAGTTGGTGAATGCTTTGTTGAAAGCTTTCCCTGCTTAGCCCTGCAAGGGCAAGTTGACCAAAGCATGTCATGAGTTCATGTTGAACTCACATATGTTTAGCCATTAAAAAAAAGTTAATTAAAAAAAAAAAAAGAAGAATGGGAATATTTCATTTGTCCCTTTCAAAATTCAGTGCTTTGATTTTTCATTGTAGAATGAGTATCCATTTCCAGAGGTACACAAGGTTATTTAAATCATATTTTTAAAAGTGTAAAAAGATTGAGAACAAATGTGCAGAAAAGATTCAATTTGTCAGAACATTTTTCAAGAGGTAATTTCAGACTGACCTCAAGTCACTTTCCTCCATTAATGCTTGGATTTTAAGTCGACTGAAAAACAAGCTGAAAGTCCACCCTTTCTTTCATGGCTGCAGATAATCATACAAAAAAGAAGAGGGCACAATAACTTGTCTGTTCCATACAGCTGTGAAGCATTAAGTCATCTGTCCTCATCCTTTTATATCTCTGTATCCCACTATTTTGGGCTCAATGTTTGCAAGAAGAATTGGCTCAATGTAAAGAATTGGTGAAACGTAGCAAAACACCAGTATGAAAAGTGCAAAAAATTGGTAAATTCAGCCATCTGGCCAACTCTTATTTATTAGCTGTTCTGTTTACTTTTTCACAAGCTGTGTGACCAGGTTTTGTTCTTTCAAATTTTTAAAGGATGTCTGCTCTGTGTATTTGCATTTGCACAGGAACATTTAGTATTTTCTCTGTTTTATCAAGTTTCATCCATCTGACCGGAGAACAGAAATATTACCAGGTGGTGGGGGAACTCATGAGTGATGGAGGTGCAAAGTGACCTCCCATCTCTGTGGCTTGTGGGTGCTGGGCAGGTGTATGTAGTGCACAGTGTAAGATATAACTCCTCCTCTTCCAGTCAAAATCTTGGCTTCTGCCTCATTTGCCCTTTCCTCTGTTTCTCGCAGAAGGCAGGAGAGACCTGTATGTTGAATTATGTGCTCATATTGCTCTTATTGAACATGCAATGATTGTGAATGCAAACGGAACTTTCTGTACATGATCAGAAAAAGGGCTAAATTCACTGCATAAATTATTCACAACAGATAATTCAACCTGTTCTCATGGGAGAGTGCAATGAATGTCTGATGATGTTATAGAAAGAAAAAAAAAAAAACCACTCAACCAACTAATTCTTCCAAACAATGAAGTCAACAGCAAAAGCTTTTACTAACTTCAAAGGGGCCAGAACCTAGCCCCAAGCCAGAGGGTGGGGATGCAGCTTCTCTGTAGTGGTTCCCAGTTGTGTTTAGAGCTGTTTAAAAACCCAGACAAGTGCTTCTGCTTGGAGGAACCCAGACTAACTCCATACAGTCAGCATCAGGCGGCCAGGGTCCATGGGTTACTACAGCTCCAGCTGAAAGCAGGTCTCCTCCACGGCTGGGTGCAGAGCACGGCTCTCAACCTGAAACAGCCCTGCCTCCATTGTGCTGTGCCACCGAGCCAGTTTGGAGCTCCAGACCACAGGGTGGCTGGGGGTGGAAGGCACCTCTGGAGGTCACCTGGTCCAAACCCCTGCTCCAGCAGGGCCACCTAAAGCAGGTTGCCCAGGACCTGTCAGGCTGGGTTAATTTACTTTGCATCTGGAGTAGATCTGCAGCTGGTGAGAGGTGTCTGTGACCGGTGTTGCCACCCTGACGTGACTGTGCCACCACAGCCCTGGTGGCAGCACCCTGTGGCCACGATGCAGGGACCGTGACCACACGCAGTGAACGCGGGGTGTGGGTAAAGGCTTGTGTGGGGGCTGCCATCGTGTTAAACCTCCTCCAGCAGGAGAAGCAAGGGGCCACTGTTCACCAGCGGTGGGGGTCTTGGGCACTGGGGAGAGACAGGGCCACGGGGTCCATGCCACGGCTGCGTGGCACCAGGTCCTCCCTCAGCACCCGGCCGCCACGGCGGGCCGCGCAGGACGACACGGGTTAAGTTACATAAACCCTTCTGAGGAGGGGGTGGAGGAAGGGGCGCTGCCGGCGGGGCTGCGGCGGCTCAGGTTGATCGAGGGTGGATGACAGCGGCCTGGCGCAGGCCCACGGCGGTGGAGGAAAGCTGCTTAGCCCCCTCCGGGTTGCCATGGAGACGGGCGGGCGGCAGCGGGAGCGGCGGCGGGGCTGTCAGTGAGGCACAGCCACCACCGGGCACCACCGGGGCGGTGGCGGCGAGGAGGCCGCGGCGGGGGACGCTGTGTGGCGGCAGTCATGGACTCGCACTGCGACTGTGCCGAGCCCCCGGCCGCCGAGCAGCAGCCGTCGGGGAAGATTAACAAAACCGCCTTCAAATTGTTCAAGAGGAGGAAAGCCGGGGGCACCATGCCGAGCATCTTCGGGGTGAGGAGCAAAGGCGGGGAGGGGAAGGGCGCGAGCAAGGCGGGGATGGTGCGGAGCAGGACGCACGATGGCTTGGCCGACGCCGTGCTGGAGGGCAGCAAGAAGGAGGACCAGGGTGGCGGCGATCCGCAAGGCAAGGATGCTCAGAGCCGGGCGGCCGGCGGCCTCGGCGTCTCGCCCGGCAGCTCGGTGGCGAAGTCGCACAGCTTCTTCTCCCTGCTGAGGAAGAACGGGAGGACGGAGAACGGCAAGGCAGAGAATGCGGATCAGCGGGCTGGCGGCAGACAAAAGAAGGGGCTGAAAGGGATCTTCAGCAGCATGCGATGGCATAAAAAGGACAAAAACGGCAAGGAGGAGAGGGGGGAAGCCTCGGAAATCCAGTCCGGACTCATTATGCCGGGGTCTCTGACCGCCAGCTTGGAGTGCATCAAAGAGGAGACGCCAAAACCTTTGTCTGAAACTCCGAACAGCACAGGAGACGTCGGTCTCGAATCGCTGCATGAGAAGCACACCTTGGCCGAGGAGCCCCAGGTGGGAGGTGGGGAGTCGCGGGACAGCAAACCCCCCCCCGGGGAGGACCCTGCCGCCGCTGGAAGGCGACCCGAGGAGCTCTGCCGCGAGCGACCGGACCTGGGCACCGGAGAGGTTGGGACTGCGAAGGATGCGGCCATAACAGGTGACATTCCAATAACGACTATTCCCCCTGTTGAACCTCACTGTGATAGCGGTCAAGAGACGGCAGCCGCCCCTGACCCTTCCTCTATTGATCCACCCTCAGAGCAATCGATTGATCGTATTTGTTTGATGTTTGCTGACGTGACTTCACTGAAAAGCTTTGACTCTCTTACAGGCTGCGGAGATATTATTGCGGACCAGGAGGAGGATGTGGGCGGCGGGAGTGGCGGCTGCGAGAAGAGCACCCCCGGGGTCAGCAAGCTGGGCGCCTCCAAGAAACACCCCACCATGGTGGCCTACCAAGGAGGAGGGGAGGAGATGGCCAGCCCGGAGCAGGTGGATGATACATACCTCCAGGAGTTCTGGGATATGCTGTCGCAGACAGAGGAGACCCAAACAGGAGGAGGAGGAGGAGGGACAAAGACGCCCGAGGGGCTGAAGGAGAACCGAGGTACTGAAGGGGCCCATAACAGAGTGGCAGTGAAACGTGGTGGACTCAACCAGATCCCCATTCACCTCAACCACAAAGAGGAGCAGAAGGGCAGGGAGAAGGAGCAGCATGAGGGTGTCCCGAACAGTGATGAGGGCTACTGGGATTCCACCACCCCTGGTCCTGAGGAAGATAGTACCATGAGCATCCAGAAGGAGACCATTCCCAGGGACAGCTACAGTGGGGATGCACTCTATGACCTCTATGCTGAGCCAGATGAAAACCCACCAGGGAAGCCTCCGGACGAAGGGGTCACCTGTGTGCCACGCTCCAAGCCCGTGTCGCCAATAACGACCACATGCTCACTGAAAACACCCTCAAGCACAGTGAAGGACTCCAAGATACCCATCAGCATTAAACACCTTGCATCACATCCAGCCAGCCATGGAACAGACACTAGTAACAGCCATCACGTTGCACACCATCACCTGGCCAAAAGTGAGATGCACAGAACAAAAATCCCTGTCTCTAAAGTACTAGTACGCCGGGTTAGTAACAGGGGCTTAGCAGGGACAACAGTGAAAGCTGCCACGTATCAGGACAGTGCCAAAAAATAACTGAATAGTAGGTGGAGACCAATTTGGACAGCAAGGTTGATGTGTGAAAATCTGCATAGGAGGCTACAAATAATGAATTCGTTTTGCATCACCTGAAGAAAGGCACCTAAAAGGCTTACTTCAACAGTACTCCATGGGCCTGCACTTCTGAATCCCTTCTTGTAGTACTGTATGGCTGAATACGAAAAGTCAACTTCTTTTCAAGCACTTTTTTTTTACATTTGTATCTTTTTTCCACAGCACTAAACACTGGGGAGGTTCATTTTACATGCCTTTGTGGAAGCAGGACTTGGATTATGAACCTAAAAGAGCATCTTCCCTCATGCAAAGCAGTGCCATGAGTTCTTCAAGCGAACAGAGTTACAAAAGGAGCCACACGAGAGGTTCTCCACTACACTTATCTTTTAGTTATTTCTGGGGGAGGAGTGGAGGGTGGGTGCCTGGCTCCAAAAATGGTGTTTGCTCTACAAGATGTTGGGAAAAAATGCCAAGCAAAAAACAAATAACCTAACAGGTATTTTACCTGATGTGGTAATGAGAGCACTGCTCAGCAGCAGACTTGACTGACTTGTGTGCAGTAGCTAATTAACTAAGGCGTTAGGTGGACTTGTCTAGCAGGAAAACATATTTTTATTTGTCTGTCTGTTTGGTTGGTTTTGATTTGCTCTAATGTAAATGGGTAACAGAGACACCTGACGTAGGTTCAGATGTTTACATCAATACTTGTCCGATAATGCATACAATCAGGTTCAGGGAAACATTTTACTAAATGCCAATATATACACACTGTTCACATTTATACAATAACTTGCTTGCCATGTGTAAATATATACATATTTTAGCAGATTTACTCAATGCTACAGATTTTTTATAAAAAGAAAAATCACCTGTCTGTATTATCTAGAGTTTAAACAAAAGTTAGTTTTTATAGGTAGATAATTTTACAGTTCTAAAGTGATAGAACTTTGTGTAAGTACCTTAAATTAGAGCAAAACTCTGTTTTGTATGGGCTCATGCATCCCCAGATAAGTAAGTCTGAAGTGCTGATTTAATTCCAGTGGCACATTCCGTGTGTCAGAGCTGAGGTTCTGACAGCGCTGACATTGCAAACCTCTATTTTCAGGGGTTTAGACAAAGTTGCTCTGGGCTTAAACCTTACAGAGAAGGAACCCAGGTAATAAACATGTTTTTTAATTATTATTTTTTAAAATATATAAAATTAGTTTTTGACTATTTAAAGAAAGTCTGGGTTCTTGTTGCTTTTTATTTTCATTCTAAATAATGTCAGAATAATTTTACTTTAAGAGAGAAAAAGAAATATGATAAGGTAATGGTCCATAAAATGGTCTGATGAGCTTGGATCTTAGGAGAAATGTATTAATGGCCAGGATGTTTTTGAATAGTGGCTATTATACATGGGCATTGACAACATTTCCAAGAAATTTAATAGGGTTTTAATGTGCCTGAGGACATATTTTTATGATACACTGAAAAAGCTCCCAAAAAATCACTGAAGTCTAAAGGTAAATATTATGTATTTACAAAATATTTTGATATAAGTATTTAATCATCAGACCACAATTAATATAAAATATATACTCCAGTGTATCTGATAAATAATATACATTTTAAAAATATACATGTCTATATTATGCAGAGAATCCTAAATTCACATAACTGAAGCTAATGGGTCTGATCTTACATAGGAGTTGATTTTATTGTCTCTTAAACTGAAAGAAAAAAAGGAAAATAAATATACACAATATACATTTGAAGGATATTAAGGTTATAGATAAACCATAAAAAGCCAGGAAACACAATAATAAGAATGTTTTATTTGTGCAGTTCACTGGGGTAATGACTTGATAGTCACAAGAGTAAAACTGGCATTTAGGGTTGAAATGACTGCAGGATTTAATACTGAACTGCAGCACCCCAGCGAATAGGGAGAAAGTGTTCGTTTTTCTCATCTGTCCCCGTTTTCATGGTTTAAATAAGAACCTTAATACACTTCAAAGATTATTCTATACGTTTTCTTTATGACATATATGCGTGTGGTTTCCTACATGCCTACTCACACAGACACGTTGTACATATGCATGTGTAGTCAGAGCGCGCCTCCTCCTAGCGTACATGCACACAGGCAGACATGCACACCCTGCACACTCCCACCCGTGCAAACACGGCCACGCATGCACACTCCCATGCACGGATTGAGGGGATGTACCTTAAATCTGCCGCAAAAGACGCTAGTGATTATTTCCTCTGCCTGAGAAGGGGGTTTGCATTTGGCCTGGCTCTGCTTGTGCATTTTAGAAAGTTAAAGCTGAAATACCCTCAAAGGGATGAATGTACAGAACGTGGAATATTATCCTGGTGTTCACCCCTAAGCCTAACATCCTTTTTTCTGTTCTTCTGTTTCCATTTGACTGTAAGGGACATGTCTTTCCCTGCATGACAACTCTGCAGAAAAATCGTAATTCCCCATTTTGTTTCATGGACAAATTGTACAGGGAGATTCTATAGGGTACTGGAAGTTGAGAGGGCGGGAGGATGTGGTGGGCTTGGGTAATACCATAAAAACTGGAAGCACTGGTTGCAGGTAGTATCAGTGGTGCATCCTTTGAATCACTTGAAGATGTCAGCTACCATCTCTACGGGACTTGTGTGTGGCAATTGTTCATCGTATGCATTTTGTTTGCGTTGTGGCATGTATGTATCAAGAAACCAATAGAGTAACACTAGCCTAGCTCCCTCTCACGTAACGACTAACAAGAATCATCATTAAAATGTTTTGGCTTCCCTTCATTTTCTCTCTCTCTTTTGTTTTCTGCCCCATTTTCCTTCCTTCCCCTGCATGCTGGCGCACAGCTTCCTGCTCCGTGCTAACCCCGGTGCCGAGCGGGAGGTCCTGGGCTGGCTGCCCAGCACAGGCTGGGAGCACGGCCACGCTCACCCATGAGGCCAGGTGCTCTCTGGTCACTCTCTGTCGCATACCTAGTGTAAGTACATGTTGCAGATCTCCCGGCGGTTCGTTTGGCTGCTTGCTATGTACATATTTTAAGGACAATCATGTCCTGGCGAGGAAAATGGGAAAGGAACTTGTAGTAGGGTGTCAGTGTTTTGGATCGTCATGACATGATGACATTGATTCAGGGTAACGGTCGTGTGAGAGTAAAAATACAATTTAATGCTCAGATTAACTTTGTATTTATAAAACTCACTTTTGTCTTTAAGCCATCTATGTTAATATTTCAAAAGGTAATAGAAAATGTAATATTTATTAGGGCTTTCAATTTCCATAGAAATATATTTGTATAACTCCACACAATGCCTAAAACAATCACTGAAAGGAGGTTCAAAGGCTTTCTTTACACCTATATTTAGCTCCTGAAAGATCCCTGTAAAATACTGTGAGATGCCTAACAACAGTTAATGGCTTGCTGGATTTAGAGGCTGAGACATCAAGAGGTAATAATAGTCCCGAGGCATTCTGTGGTGGTTTGCATCCTTATTTATATTACTGTGTCCAGGCATATATTTTCCTTGGCTTTGGTAGGTATCAAGGTAGAAATGGTGTTCTGAGTCCCAAAGATAACATTCCCAATTTTGTAATTGTTTTGATTTTCTTCAAGAATACTTTTGTTTTGTTGTTTTCTTCACTGTTTTGTGGTCTGAGTGATGCTTTGTAATGACCAGCTTGTAAGTTCATAAAGGATTTTATAGATCAGAACTTGGCATTTAGTTCTATATACTCCTTGCACTTTCAAGTCACTGCTGGTAAATTTTGTATGTTCTTCGGCTATTTCTATATATTGCGTAGCGTTTTATAGCTATCTACAGTGATTTCAGTGGTATACATTCCTGTCCTATATATCAGCACAAAAGATTTCCCTTTGGTAGCATGAAATGATGTTTTTGTGGACTTCTTTTGTCATGATAGGAGTAAAGTTTTCTGTATGTGTGGCCTGCAACAGACGTAAAGGGTCTTACGTTCCTTGTAGTGCATATGCATTTTGCTCTTGCCAGTAATAGGACTCAAACACATGTAATAG
Organism: Anser cygnoides; assembly: GCF_040182565.1. NCBI lineage: Eukaryota > Metazoa > Chordata > Aves > Anseriformes > Anatidae > Anser > Anser cygnoides. The sequence continues at coordinate 191,552,583 of NC_089873.1, forward strand.
GTTTCAGAAGAAATTACATGACTAGAATAAGAAAATCTATGTTCAGTCTTATTCCATCAATCACCAGCATTTCCTTCATCCACTGTGACCATCCTTACCACCATTCACGGTAGTAGAGGACTGAATTTTAAAAATTACATGCACAGATGTACACTATGAAAATTAATTCACTGATTATTTTTTAATGAATCTTACTAAATTATTTATCTAAGCTAAGCGAATATTGCACCAAAGTCTTCAACACATCTGATACAGATGGCATTTTCAGTAAGATGCTGTAAGTGCAGATGAGCCAAATTAACAGGCTTTGCTTAGCAAAGCAAAACCTAGTTGTTTTTTAAATTTGCAGCACTGACTGAGCCTGCAGATCAAAGGGAGCCATTGATTCTGCTACATGGCCGTGCTCTGAGGTTTTTTTTCTGGCTGCTCTAATGGACTACTTTCAGAAAAGGCTTTTCAGCAAGATAATGGTATGAGAGAGACAGTTCACGGCAACAATAGCCACTTACAAGGCAGACGGTTATCTAACAGCGATAATGTGGGACTTCAAGCAAGGTGGCCTGAAAACGTAGCTTCGTAGTTATTAATATGAAAGGCTGAGACTTCTGTCTTGGAAAAGCAAACTGACACCAACTCAGAGACGCTGCAGAAACGAGTCTTGGCAGAGTTTGCACATAATGGTTTCTGCAGTTGTCTTTTATTAATGTTGGGTTTTCCATTTTTTATTTTTTTCCTCTGGTTTTGGTTTGTGCTTTTGTGTTTGTTTGCTTTGTTTATGTTTTCATTACGATGACATAACCCCATTTGTCCGCACAGAACTGCACAATGACTGACTCTTCTGAGATATGATACTGAGAATACACTGTCAGTCGTCCTTCAGTGGCCTGGGACTGGTCCCCACAGAGCATCCCTCTCTTCCACTGAAGAGGGATAGGATGTTTACTGTGAGTAGGAGGTATCTGAATCTATCCAGCTGTTTGTTCTTGGGGTACAGCTGAGTTTTAATCTGATTTACAGGTAATTTTTTAGCTCATCATTAGCTCACATCTTGTCTTCCCTGTGAGCATCTCAGCTGGCAAGGTCAGCATTGATTTCTGTTTCCCATGTCTGTGTTGTAGAGGAAAATGGAAGAACCATTGCCATATGCAAAGGAATAAGAGCTGTAACCACCCAAGCCACATCCTGGGCGCCTTTACTCCTGCAAAAGCACGTGGTTAAAGCTCTTCCTACCTTAGAGGGCTTCTCCATCCAAAACTATTGCCTGGGACCATTTTTTTCCCCCTCTCTGTCTCCTGTTCCCTCTCATCTGTACCGCAATAGCTTGGGAAACAGATTTTTGCCCCGACCCTCCATCACTAGAAAGCAGGAACTGCTGCCGGTGTATTCTTCACAAGGGCTTTGCTCCTACTTCTTGGTCTGGAAAAAATGAATTCGTTTTCAGAACAAGCTGCAAAGATATTTAAAACGGAGATGTCTGCTGTGTGATCTCATACACGTGGGTGAGGATGTTGAGTGCTATTTTGCAAAGTGGAATATATCCCTCCACTTCTCTGTTGTGCACAATTTAGCAAATCTAGCAGGGAAGCGTGTCATGCTTGTGGAAAAGCCTGGAGGCTGTTTGTTATGGAGACTGTGCCCAGATTTTCTTTATCTTTGGTAAGAGCTGCTTTTCTTTTTCCTTTCTGTATATACTTAAATAAATAGACCCAAAGGTGTACTGGAGAGAGGAAAAGGTTATATACTTCACAAGGCAAGGAGTATGAACTGTTCTGCTTAGAGGCTTCTTTTAGCAATGGCTAAAAGAAAATTGCTTTGCCTGTAATATCACATCCAAGCAGTGCTCTGAAATAGAAGCTAATGCAGCTATGGGCACAAAGCTAGAAAAGCAGCATTTCAGCATTTGCCGACAAAATCTGACAATCTCTTTCTAAGGCCCAGTTTCTGCTGTGGTAAATCTTCCATAGTCTCCAGTAAGAACTGGAGAATGTCCTTAGTCTCTTAATTTTGAAGGAAATAGGAAGTATTACTTAAATAAGTCTTCCCTTTTTCTAAGAGATGAACATTATTCAGGTGATTGTGCAGTCTTTGATATTACCGTAGTTGTACTTTCACTGGTCTAAATGCAAAACATGTCTTTCCACTGTTTTACCATCTTAACAAGCAACCACTCCTGCACATAACTCCAGTACTCAGCATGTTTAAATTACAGCTAACACAATCACTGCCTTCCTTAATTTAACTTGTGACGGCAAAAACAGGACCAGATCCTTTCCAGAGCACTAAAACCCCTGCTTATGGTGTCATTGCTCTTGTTTTTTATACAGTAAATGGTTATCCCTCCATTTTATTGTTTCACAGCAACATCTTAAATCTGTTTTAAAGGAGAACAACACACAGGGAACTGAATGGTAAGAACTGGAACAGCTTTTTATTATTTTGGATGATGTTATATTGAAACAGTTGGTCTTTCAGTATCAGGTTGTTTCCGTGGGCTTTTTATACAGATGCATTGGAGGCTTTGAACATAATGTGCTCGTAAAAGAAAATTGGCTACATCTGCTTTGAATTAAGCCTGACCTTAAAATGTAAAAGCCATGCAGCTGGTGAGGCTTCTCAGTTAATGGTAGCTCACAGGAAGGTCTGCCCACAACTTACCTGCACCCCACGGACCATGGAAGAGTTTGTCATCTGTCCCTTTCCGTGTGTCCTAGGGGAGTGCAAGGTGGGCATCTGCCAGACGGGACAGCAGCAGCAGGAAAAGCCAGGGCCAGCGATGCACTGGGGCAAAAGGGCTGAGATGGTGCTTGGGAGATGGGATGAAACAAGGGTTGAACTGCTGGTCCTGGTGGAAGAAGAGAGTTAAACGTAGACCAAGGACAAACTGGGTACGAGTGCTCTGGGTTGCAGCAGCAGCACCAAATCCTAAGTAAGGCACAAGTAACTTTCTGCAGCACATGGCTTGATAGAAGCAATGTTAGCCTGCTTTTCAAAAGATGGAGCAAGATTAAAGCTGTTACCTTTGTGTAAAATTTAAGTAAATCCTCTGCCATGGGACAGATTGCAATAGCTCCATCCACCAGCACTCCCTCTGAAACCACTGGATCTGTTAGCAGTGGTGGTTGGTGTTAAGACTGAGCGAGGACCCCGTGATTTGGCCAATCTGATTTTTCTTTGCTACTTTTGTCAGCCGTATCAGGAAAGCTCTAGAGTCGTGGCTTCTAGCCCTGTTGAAATGGGGAATGAGATATGAATGTGGTTGTTGGAAAACACAGATTCAGTAAGTCCAGAAGTTACAGAACAGCTTCAGTCTATTATCACAGCCCAGCTCTGCTGAAATATCATGGTGTGCCTGAGGAAAATGTAGCAGGGGCTGCTCCGCACTGCATCTGACAAACTGATGCTCTTGGGGTTTCCTATGTGCTGAAAGGGACAGATGTGTCCTGTTAGAAGTCACTCAATCTATTTTTACTAGTCATATTATAGCTGACGGATCATTGCTTATTACATTTGTCCCTCGTGTTTTTTGTCAGCCACCCCCATGAAGGCAGCATGTGACCTGTTTGAGATAATGAGCGAATAAAGCCAGACCTCCTTGCTCTTCTTATCTAAAAGGGTTGCGAATGATCTGGCGAGGCTGTGTGCACCAACTTTTTCAGAGTACAAGATCAGGCCGCTCCGGGGGGTGTTTATGTAACACACTGTTAGACGTGCTCTGCTCCTTTCCACCTCTGCAGACTTCAATAAATTAGTGTCTCCTCAAATTAACTCTGTCCCAGCCAAAACCATGATATCTGCATTCTCAATATACGGAAAACCTGATAGCAATAGATCAATAGATGTCTTTCTTGCCTGACAGTTCACGAGGATATACTTAATCAGTGTTTATTTTATTTTTAATTCTGTAAATATTTATTTTGGTACTCTGCATATTTATTGGCACTGGTTCTGGTGTTTGCTTATGTGTCATTGTAAATGTTGATGGTTTCAATAGTCTTGCTTCTAATGAATGTAAGGAACTCAGACTAACTGCACTTTTCTTCCATTCAAAAATCGTACAGAGAAAAATATTTCCACTGTCATATTATGTGTTATAATGAATACAGTTAATAAAATTGGTTGTCACTTTTCATTGGTGAACGTGGAGGTCACTTTTTGATGTTCAAGTTGGAGCTAGAGTTGATCTATTCAGAGCTAGATTTGATCTATTCAGTGCACTGGAAATCACTAGGCTTATGAAAGCAAGACATTGGAGAATTACGTCCCCAAAATAGCATAAAAGAGAATACTTGGGCATGTGTGCACTTTCATTTCAATGTAGAAATGCCTTTAGCTCTTTTACTAATAACATCACAAAATAACTAGATTAAATTTGCTGCTTAGGGGAGGGCTTTCATAAATCTGAGTGAGTTTTGGTCTTCTGCTCTTTCCTCAGCGTGTTTTTTGTTTGTTTTGTTTTGTTTACATTTAAGTCACTGAGACAATGGAAATGGACCAAGTCTCATTATGTCTTTCAAATCATCTTCGCTTTGTGGTCCATCTCCTAGTTGGGAAGCCAGCAGGGAAGCTGGTTCTCTTCGAACACATCAACTTTGAAGCTGCAGTTTTGTCATAAGATCTAGAAAAGTCAGTCCAAAAGCTGGGACTTGACCACTATGACTATGAAGTGACATTTCGTAGAACCTCGATTTTGCAACTCTCTCTACATTTCATGCATTTCAAAGATGCTTAAAGCATTTGCATCAGTCCAGTTTTAACACTTACGTTCAGTTTCTTAGCTCAGCTGAGGTTCAAAAGGCCTCCCCCTTGTTACAACACGCCCATGTAAGATACTGAACCTGACAGGATAAGAACTGAGATAAAATCTGCTTGAACATTTTCAATGAACAACAAAACAAAGGGTATGAGAAAGCTTATTATGCAAGTAAAGAGCAGGACATGGTGACACAGTATAAATTGACCCTATGCTCACAAAGCATAACTCCTCTTTCCAGTAGCTGGAATGAGGCTGAAGAAATGTTTTCACAGTGATTTAATGCACAAAAAAAATTACATTTGGGCCTTCTCAGCCTTTGTTCCCTATTGTACTTTCATGTCTTCTATCCTATGCATCTGGAAATAGAAGATTTGCTGTTTAAATTATTCCCTGCTGTAGATGATTGTCTAGTGACTACCTTGCTTTTTCCAAGTATAGCTGCTGGGTTTTTGAAGGCCAGAGGGGTTGCAATGAAGTATAGAGCAAAAGTACAGCCTCGTGAATCTTGATAACTACTTATGTGTGATGCAACTCTTAACACCTTCCACAAAAGCAGACTACAGTAGGCTGGCAGATCCACTCAGATGGAGAAAAAAAAAAAAAGTGTGACAAAACCAGAAGACCTGGCTCAAAAATTATTTTTGAAATCAAGATGCTGAGTTTCTATTATTCAGCTAAAATTCCCTTCCCAAGTAATAACCAGATCAGTCGTTCCCAATAGTACTTCTCCATAGTCATCTTACTGGAAAATTGGAGTTCCCAAAAGGTTTGCAAGGGAAAAGGTGGCCTGGAAATCTTCCTGTGGCCAATTCATTGAAGCTGAATGCTCCATCCATTTCTGCAAAGCTATCAAGCGAGAGAAGAGAATATTCTTGACTCCTAATAATTGGTAAGAAATATTGGCAAGACTAATTGACCAGACAACTGGTTGTGAGTGACTACTAGTCTCATTTTAAATCCTTTCCTTTGAATCGTGGTATTCCCTTCTGAAGTGATCATACAGAATTTGTTTTCTAGGGGCTCGCATTGAGCAGACGCCTGCTCCTACCTACCACATTGCACATCTGCTTCCAATTAAAACCATTCCGCAGTCCCCAAAGGGGATGGGAGAGAGGCTCAAAGGTTTCTGCGAAGGGTTATTTCAGCAGCCATGGATGCTGCTGTGGCAGATGAGGAGCAAGAACCTGCTTCTAATGACACATCACTCCTTTTGCTCTGCAAAGACCCTGAGCACTTGACTCAGACACTCAGTTAGATGCTGGGAACAGGAGGTCTCTTGTTCTCACTAATGAGGACTTGTCCTTGACCACTATGTGTATTTTTCCAGCTTAAGTAAACTGATTGTTTTAAAAGATATAGATGGAAACAGAGTCCCTAGCTAAAGTTTTAAATAGAACAAGACAAGTGCAAGGAGGAAAAGACTGGAGTTTGTTGAAGTATAACTCCCATGGCTACTCCAAAGAGTAACAAATAATCCATGCCGATAACAAATAACCTGTGCGTCACAGTACGAGTCAGGGACAGGCTCTTTCTCCAGCCTTCCTTGTTGGTGTCATTTGGAATTCGGATGCAGATGCTGAAATAGTGGAGGAGTTACAGGTACCGCAACATCAGATAGTGGAGTTGGTGGGATATTTACACATGTTATGTTTCCATAAGTAACTGTGTGTCCAGTTTAAACCAACTTTCATTTTTAGCTTCTTTTTTTTTTTTTTTTACTTTGTTTTAACTTTATTTATTTATTTATTTATTTATTTTAAGGGTGGACAAAGATACATATGCTCAAAAAAACTGGGGTACTGGTATTCTTCAGCTGCAGGATACCACAGCATGGGAACAAGTGGTGCTGAGCTCCTGGGAGCAGATAGGGCAGCTTGCAGAATGCAAAGTAAAAAAAAAACCCCGTGACCACAGTATCTCAAGGACAGAAATTACACCAAATCTGTATGCCATGTAAAGCACATCTGTTCCATTCCTGCCTAGCTATATTTGTTCACCTGAAAAGATGAAAATACAACCAAATTTTGCAATAAAATAGTTTTGAATAAATGTGGATGAATGTGTCTTAGTAAACATGGGTAGTGAAAAACCTGCCCCTGGTTATGGCTGTGAAGATACTGGCTAAAACCTAAAGCGGGCATGAAGAACATCTATTCTATTAAAATGATGTAGAGGATCAGAAATAAGGGAGTAACAGAAACCAAACGGATTGAGTATTTCTTAAGAGAAAACAAAAACATCCCAAAATCCAACCAGTCTTTGTCTATCTTTACAATAGGAATATATTACATCTACCTCTGTCCTTCAGTTTCTACCCTTCACATTCTGCACTAATAGATTTTGTTTACTGACAGATAACAAATCAAACAAAAGCATAGCACTCACAGTGAAGAAATCAATCCTGCTATTCCTGCTATTCTTCTCCTTATAAACATCTTTTTTTTTTTTCCCTGTGACAATAAATTAGGCTTTTGACCCTTAAAATTAAAGAATATCCAGTCATTATCATGCCATATTTGGGGTCTGATTATGCAGCCACTGCATCTGAACAGCTTCATCCAAATCAGTAAGAAATGCTCCTACGCAGTAGCTGCATAAACGGTGCTTGCACCCGTTGCAGTGCTGCCTATTGATGCTTTCTCAGACGCTTAGAATACCTCTGTGATCACTACATGATGTTGAATTTGCCTGCAGTTTTTTTTCTTATAAGTTCTGAAAGAAAACCCCATAAATCTGCAAGTTTTATGAAAAAACGCTTGGACCAGATTACACGGTTAAGTTGACTTGTCTACGCCGAACCTTAATTCTCTCTCAAGATGTAACATGTATTCAGACTGATTTAAAATAAATGACTGTATTGGAAAACAAAACAGACATCAGAGCACAAGCACAAAGGCAAATGTCAGCCCCTGGCTCTGAAACAATTGGGATCCTCAATCTGAGCCATGAAACCTTACATTTCTGCCTGAGCTCAGGCAAACACTCAGCACTATTTATAGCACAGCCTTTTACTACCCTTCAGTTAGAATAGGCTTCATCGGAGGATTTACATGACTAACCAAAAGCAAAAGGCTTTTGTACTTCGTTTCCATAAGAGAAGGCCAGTGTGAAGCTGGTGTTCACTGGGCTGGATTACAGAAACTATCAGTTACTAGAAAACCAATTATTAATTCAAAGGCATCTGTTACCATGGCATAGGTCTCCTCTTCCCTCTCCATGCCCTAGATTTAACACCAATGATGGGAGCTTAGGGAAAGCTCAAAGAGAACGGTTCTTACCTCTGAAAAATAAGATGCATAGTCAAGGAAGACCGCCTGTTTTCATGGCAACTAAGGAGTAAAGGGTTAAGACCCAGGAGATGGCTCTGAACCAACAGACGGCACAAAAGACTCCTATTAGCAAATCAAGAGCCCAATGTGCTCTCATTTCCCCCCTTGTATCTTCAGTTAAACCCTTTGGGCCACAAAGTTACTGTTCATGCCAAGGACAACAATTGGCAGAAGGTGATTAGTTTGGATTCTGCTCCACACTCTGAAGTCTCAAGAAAATGAAAACCAACCCTCCCTTCACCCTCCGCTTTGACTTCCAGGGCCAGGCAAGCCTACCAGCTAGTCCCCATCCTTTCGTCTCACTGGGCCAGCTGCGTTTGCCCAGGCTTTCCCCAGAGATGCCCCTTTTTCACAGATGCCTGCCTTTCCCTGCCTTCCAGATGGCAACAGGCTTCTTAACAAGCTCCCCAATTCCTCTTTCCCCCATTGGGACTTTTGTTTCAGTGTTATCTTGTCACATCTGTTTCTCTGCGGTCGGATGACGTGCGGGAGCACATCACCTCGTGCTTCTTCAAGGTGGAAGGGACCAAGCTGCAGCTCCCAGGCTGTTCCAGACCTTCCCACTGGAGACGTGCCCCCATGCAGCAAGGATTGCTGATGCCCTGGTGGGCCAGTAACAGCCTCAGCTGCCGAGCAGAGGCAAGGAGCACTTTGTTGAGCTTTGCAGGCTGCTTGTTTCCTTGTCTCGATCCTCTTCACTGAACTTACTCTCTCCTCCCTAGAGCTTTTCTGCACGGCTTCGTGAGGCATCCCGGTGCTGTTACGGGGCTGTTTGACATGGCTGGGGAAGGAGAGCAGGGTAGGGGACAGCAGGTTATGATACACTTTCACATGTGTTCTCTGTGACCTTCAGCGCAAAACTGCACCTCTTTGCTTTTTCCACCTCTAAATGGGGATGATAATGATTCTGCTGCAGGAGAGGCGTTGCGGGGCTAAATTCTGCATGTTTTACCCCACTGTCCATGAAGTGATGTGAGATGTTAATACACCTGTCCCTATACCTGGCTACAAAGGCTACTGAGACCAGGTGGCTTTTCTCCTGTGTCCTGCACAGCTTTTGCTGATTGCTACAGACAATTTTATGAAACCGACTGAAGAAACACCAGACTAGGGAGTAATGCCAGTTATACAGGGGTGTTTTAAATGCCAGTCCTACAGGGGTGTTTTGCTTCCTTCCTCACTTCCACTTTTTGACTTAGGATGGCAGCAGCAGTTGCTCATTGCTCCCACCACGCTGCCAGAAAGCAGATATCCTTGAGATCTGATGAACCTGGTGTTGAGCCTCAGACAGTGACTCAACGTCTCTGGAAAAGGGCAGCATAGGAACTGATATATTCGTTAAACTGGTGCCCCACCCCATCAGGCAGTCTATTGCCAACCACAGCTGTCAGCAGAGAATATATGTTATGATGACACATAAAGGCCCTATAGTGGGTAATCGTGCAGCACCTGGTTGGCAGAAAAGGTACCCCATTAGCTTCAGGTAGTGGTTTGTCTCTGTTTTGATAGAAGTTATTTGTATCTCTCATTACTACAGAAGAAATGATTCCCATTTGCATAAATACTCACTTTTAGAGAATCTTTTGAGGTTCTTTGCTTCAATAATATCCTGTGGCTATGAGGTTCCACGCATCAATCATGCTCTACTAACAGAGAAAGAAAAAAGACCCCCGCAAGATCTGAGAGAAACGCCGAGGAAATCTGAGGTGGTATGTAATCCTTTTTTAATTGGGCAGCCTCAAAAAGAAAGATAAGAGAAGGAAACCATCCTGGTGAGGTGCACGATGTCACCCTGAGGTTGGTTGAAGTTGCCTCATTACTTATGCAGGACTCATGCATTTACAAAGAGGAAAGTTAATTTTATTTTTAGGGATATTAGTCTGGAGATAAAAGGGATCTCCCCTGAGCTGGCTGCCCGGCTGGGTTGCACAAGAGCATTGTGTTGTGGAACGGACATACTGGAAAACCTAATGCTGAAAGCATTTGTTTCCAAATCATGTGGTGCTTTTTGCTCGGGTATTTTTTCTTGGGTTTATTTTCTCTCTGTGTTTCAAAGGTCAGCATTCAAGAGCTGGGTGCTGCCATGGCTGGACCACTGGGCAGCTGCCATCAGCAGCTTCACATTGGGAAAGGCTGCTGCTTCAGCTCCCTGGTGCTCACCTGTGCCGAGGCGTGCTTGTTAGATGTTATATCCCAAGAGATATGCTAGTTAATTTACCAAGGTTTTGCTGTGGGCTCTATTTCAGTGACTGTTTTTTGGTCCCAGAGCAGTATCCTGAGGACTTCTCATCTCACCTCTTGGGTGTCCTCATAGGTGTTAATGCTCTGTCCTGAATTATCTCCTACAAAGCCACAGAACCACAGAACAGCTGAGGCTGGCAGGGCCCTCTGGAGGCCCCTGGTGCCACCCCTGCCCAAGCAGGGACACCCAGAGCAGGCTGCCCAGGACCACGTCCAGGCGGCTTCTGGAGATCCCCAAGGAGGAGACCCCACAGCCTCTCTGGGCAGCCTGTGCCAGGGCTCCGTCACCCGCCCAGCACAGAAGCGCTGCCTGGTGCTCAGAGGGAGCCTCCTGGGTGCCCGGCTGTGCCCATGGCCTCCTGTCCTGGCACTGGGCACCGCTGAGCAGAGCCTGGCTCCGGCCTCTCTGCACCCCTCCGTTAGATATTTGGCTCATCCCTGAGCCTCCTCTTCTCCAGCCTGAATGAGATGTTTTCTAGGAGAGGTGTCAGAGGTCACAGCACTTCCAGAACCACACTGGGGACATGTTCCAGGGCCAGGGGCTGTCCTTGCTCAGTGCTGTCCCCACAGCAAAAGGAAGGACACACAAGCTCTCACACTATGTGGGGTGCCTTGGGGCTGGGAGGTGTGCAAGGGTGGCAGGGGGGATGGAGGGATTTCTTCCTGTGCAGCAGCACCAGCTTGTTCTGCCTCAGACTGGTGCATAACAGAGCTCACAGCAGGTATGGTGGAGATGATGCCGCTGATGGCGCACATGAATACTTTTCTCCACACCCCAGCTCCCCCGTCTTCCTCCTGCTGGGCACTCCCAGGAAGGGATCCTGCGTGGGGTGAGCCAGCCCCACGTGAGCCTCACACTGTGCCAGTGCAGTGAGGCCTCAGCCATGGCCAGGATTTGGTGGTGATGCTCAAATAGGGTTGGTGAGACAGTGAGTCCTCCTGCGTGGCATAGCTCTGTCCCCTCTCAGTGCCTGAACAACAAGCTCTTCCCTCGTCCCCGGCTACCGTGAACTGAGCTGAGGACACAGCAGCGCTGCGACTGTCTCCTCGGCTGCCCTGCTTGTGCTGCACAGCACAGAAGTCACTTGCTGGCGCATCTTCTGCTCCAGCTGCTCTGGGTGTGGGAGAGGAGCCCTGTTTGTGGCTGCTGTTCCTGTCCAAGCCCCTGCTGGCTCCGGGGACCATCCTCCCCTAGGCACATCACTCTGCATCACCTGAAGCACATCAGCTCTGCGATATTATTCACCACCAACACGAGCGATAACTTCCTACCTCTTATCCCCCTTCCTGCAGCTGTTGCCAGCCCCTCCTGTACGGTTCAAGGAGCACACCCGTGCCGAGTTCCACATACCCACAGCAGGGCTGGTTTGCTGCCGGGAGTCCCAGCAGTGAGACCAGGGCTCTGCCACTGCTTCCCAAGGGCAGCCCCCAGCTTTGCACCTCACTGAGGCCAGGAGAGGCTCAGCGCTTCCCAGAGGGCTTCGAAACACACCCCCGGTGTTAGAAAAGCTGCTGCGCTTGCACGGCACAACTTCGACTTCTGTACAATTTTATAATTTCCTTTAATTGCTTCAAGCACTCTAATTTTTATACCGTTGTGAAAGGATCTTTGTTTACAACGATTGTGGAGGATAATATTTCTAGCATGGGTAACCATGGCAATGAATAATTCTGTTCTCGGGAGCTGTGCCAGCTGCACTAATGCCTTATAGTAGCACTCAGGCAGTTTGCTAATGAGAGACGTCTTGTTTGTTGTAGGACGACATTTTCCCCTTGTCCACGCATTAGCCTGTAGTTTCTTAAAAGCACATTCTTCATCGGTAATGCTTGGAGAGAAAAACTAAAACAAACCAAGCAAATCTCAGTTATAGAGCTGCTCTTGCATGTAAGATTTTCCTGTTTTTTCTCTGAGATTTTATCATACGATATGTTGTTTAAGGGAACTTTTGCCATGCAATAGTCTGCTCTGTTTTTATTACCACCTTCAAAAATAAGGATGAGCTTAGGGTGCTGTAGAGCAGCTGTCTGTTGCACAAAAAGATATCACCCTGTAAACTGCTCTAGTCAGATATGTGGCTTCTATCTCTAGAGGAAAGAGTTGAACTATTTTAGAAAATTACTTTTACAAACAATTTGATTCGAGTAAAGAATCATTTTAAAATTATATTACTTTATAAAAATATATGTAACACCTTGGAGTTGAGTTACTTCGACACCAAAGCATTGAAATTGATTGAAATATTGTCTCATCTATGTACAAACATGATTGTTATGTATGTTAAAAAAATCTGTAACACATATATTTTACATGATTTGTGATTTAAATGTTTTAAATTATTTTAACAATAGAAGTTCCAAAATTGAGTATTTTTAGCTTAGATGACTTGGGAAACCCTTCGTTCAGTGGAAACTCTTAGTTAATAGCTAAACTACAGTTCCTGTCACTGCCTGACCTGTGGTCTCTGAGTATAAAACCAATCTGGTGGAGTAAAGCATCCTCTCTTGTTTTCAGAAAAAACATTAATAATCCCAAGTTTATTATCCAAAATAGGTATCCTTAGGAAAGATTTATGGAGTAACTGTTGAACCAGACAAAGAAGTTTGGAATGGTTGTAACTCAAGGTTTCTTGAAAAGCATTTCTTGTCCTTGGGTCTTGGATCAGAGAGAAAGGTGAACATGTCCAAATAAAAATCACACCACAGACCTTCAGCTTTTTCCGCGTGTTGCAAAGTGCATTGGTCTCTCTCTATTATTATTATTATTATCATCATCATCACCATCATCATCATCATCATGATCATCATCATCATCATCAACATTATTGTGATTAGTGACTTGCTGCCCTACTTTGTAGGCTCTGTTGCCACCAGTCTCTGTGTGCTGGACATCTGCCCAGAGCCAGCTGTTGTGACTGACCCGCCTCCCAGGGCTCCCCTCATCACCCACCCTGTGCTCTGCTTGCAGAAAAAGTGCTCTGTCCATGTCCCTAAAGACAAAGCAAGATCCAGCAACTACAGCTTCCCAACAAGTTCACTTTGGGTTGAGTTAAAGGAGAAAAAATCCCCCAAATTGTGGTTCTGCTCAGCCTGGGCCAGCTCGGTTCTCCGCAGCTCTGTAATACCCCCACTTTTTCATCACGTAAAAAACTAGGTCAGTCCTGAAATGAAAACAGCAATGAAAAGCTGTGGTGATTTTCCACAAAGCTGTCACAACTCAATTGTTGACTTTTTTTCTACCCAGTTTTCTTTTCCCAGGTGAGAGCATTGCCTGTGTTTAACTCAGACCACCAAGTTTTTGGCTCTTCCTCTTCCCCTGAATCTACAAACACTTTTTTTTTTTTTTGTGAAAACCTCATTTACTTCTCTCCTTCCATCTCGTTCCAGGGCTGGGAGCTGAGGGAATGGCCACCAAGGTAGCTGGTCCTCCCTGCGTGGGGACCTCCCTCTGGCTCTGCTTGGAGGGTGAATGGACACTGGCTCGTGGTGCTGCAGGTGGATGGAGAACCTGCGGGTTTCCTTCGCTGTGTACATATACATCTGGGCAACCTGCTGTAGTGGTCTTGCTTGAGCAGGGGGGATGGACCAGGCAACCTCCCGAGGTGTCTCCCAACCTCCACCATTCCGTGGTTCCCTGATTCTGTGGTGTCTGAAAGGCTAGCTCAGATAGCTGTGCTGGCTTGGGGACCTTCTCTTTCTGTTTTATTTATTTATTTATTCTTTTGTATGAAAGACGTGCATAGAAAGGGAGAGAAAAAGAAGAAGAGAGAAAAGGGAAAAGAAGAAAGGGGGAGAGAGACAAAGTCACTTCATGAAGCTCTGCCACATATCAGAAACCCAAACCAAGGCTCGTTATGGAGGTGCAAATCCAGGCCAGTGCTCTGCAGAAACTCTCTCCCTTCCAGGCATGGGGATGGGATTCCCCAAAAGCTCTCAGCAAGGGGACCAACACCACAGAGGGTTAAAGCGTTATCATTTCCTTGGCGGTCCCCAGTTAGTCCTTTCTTGAGGGCTGCGGTGCTGCTCATTAGAAGCAATTAATCTCCACGCTGCGCTCTGCTGTCAGCCCATGCGGCCGTCACAGGCCAGCTCACCCGTGAGGGAGCAGCTGGCCGTCCCACACCGCCCCGTGCCTCCGACCACGGCTCGCTTCACTCCTGTCCCCCGCAGGTGTTTGGGGTAAATGTGTGTGTGGACACAGCATGTAAATAGTGAGGGGGAGCCTGGGCCCCAAATTAGGTTTGGGGTTGAAATAGTTGCAGCCGTGCGGGTGATTTGAGACATCCCCCAGTGCCTGGGAGCTCTGCAGGAGAGGGCTAAAGAGGACTCGGCATGCTGTTCGGTAAGTTTTCTCTGACAGCTCTTTTCTGTTGCATCGAAGCCGACTGTACATGATGTGCAATGTTGCCATGCCTCTCCAGGGACAGCCCTCTTTTGGATGACAGCCACCGTCACCAGTCTTTGGTGTCACTAAGACCATAGGAGAAGGCATCGCTCAGCCAGGTGGGGAGACGGTTTTCAACTCCCTTCAGCCACATACATTGTCGCTGGGCCTCTCTATAAACCTGATTTCCCCTTGCAGCTACGGCTGATGGAAAGGAGCTGGAATCAAGCATTCTGTGGCTGGTTTTACCAGGTAGCACCTGAAGCACTGTCTGTCCAAGCAGGTCGTCTGAGGCAGCAGGACCTGCTCTGATTCTTTCTTTCCCACTTATTGATCCATCACCTGCAATACGAGCCCCATTTGGAGCTCAACAACACTCCCGAGACATTACTGTTACTTCTACCAGAGATCTCAGTTCTCCTCAACACCACAGAAAGCCCCCCAAAGCATGCAGGAGACCCTGAAACTGTCATCTGGGACAAGGCCAAATCTACACACCCTTGGTCAGAAAGTTTGGTGCTATTATCCCGAAAAAATGCATGTCCCCATTGAATTTCACACCAGATTGCCCCTATACAACTCCAGTTTTGTACACCAATACTACACCCACGTGTCTACTGAGTAACTGCCCCACAGGAGGAGCAGTGGGAATGGTTTTGGCAGTGTTTCCTTCCTCCCTGGAGCTGGGCGAGACCTTGAACCCAATGCCAGGATCTGACCTTGGCAGCTGGCATGGCAGGACAGACGGATGGCAGACATGGACTGACCAAACTCTGCCTGCAAGCTGCCGCCCCCCAGCCTTGCAAAGTCGGCTCCCTGATGCATGCTCTGACACGATGCTGCTGCCTTCTCCTGCTGTGCACTCATCCTGCACCCCAACACGCTCCATTCCCCATGCAGCTCCACAAGATGTCTGCAGGGGTAGAAATATCATGAGGGTGGGGATAGGAAAAGTTCAATGGCTTGTTGAACAAAAGCTGCAGAAAGAGGCATGTTGGGGAATTAGTAGGATTTCATAATGGGGAAAAAGAATTTCTGAATTTGGAAGAAAACACCAATGGAGTCAAACCATGCTCATTTTGAAACTTTGTTGCCTGCTTCTTGGCTTAAATTCCAGCTCTGGCAGTTTTCATGAAGGTGGCAGTACCGTGTAGTGTCTTTTGGGTTTAGGAAGAGGAAATACTGCTTTTTCCCAGTATTGAGTACACACCTAGGAAGAGACTGAGTCTTCCAAGCTTTTTTTCCCTCCTTTTTTTTTCTTTTTTCTTTTTATTTTCTTTTTAATAAATAGATGAAGCTGCCGTTATCTTCCAGCTGCTGTTGAGGAACAACCTGCAATGACTCACGATGCTCTCAGATGTCCCTGGTGAGGAGTGGGGTCCGTGGCCAGGAGCAGACGGATGATTTGCCACCACCCTGCCAGGCTGCTGTGCTCCTCCCTGTCTCACTGGAGGTGGAGTGTGGGAAGGGGAGACGTCTGGGGTGGGGGAAAAAAAAAAACAAAACTATTTTGCCTCTCCTCTGCCCGTAAGTCAGCAGAAGTGCTAAGTGCTTCCAAGAAGAGTCTGCTCAAATCAATAGGGTTACAAAGTCAAAAGCAATGCAAAGAAACAGAGTACCCCAGACTACTCCCCTCCCTACCTGAAGGAGCACAGGTTTTGCCCAGCGTCCATGCTGGGCCAGATTCTTTCATGTTAACTCAATGTCATCCAACTATTCTCCAGACCATATGTGCTTTTTGTTTTATTTTCCTGCTATCTCTGTAGTCTCCCAAGCAATGCTGCACTTTTCTGTGATTTCTCTTTGCACATCAGGTCAGGGCTGCCTGCCTTTGGGGCAGGAAAGAGCTGGAGTGAGCTGGCTGGGGTCAGCCTGCTGCATCTGGGCTAGGGGCTGCAGTCCTGCCTGAAAAACAGAAAACCAGTGGAGAAATAATGGTAGCTTGGCCATTAGCTTTTGATTTCCATTATAAAGGAGCACACAGAGTATACAAGTACTTCAGTGATGTAACTCAGCCCTTTACCCGCAGGCAGGATTTGGCCCTCTGTCTGCTGGCACAGGATGTGGAGGGGAGCCATGGAAGAAGGATCTTCCAGGGTGAGTGCATTAACTTGATGTTTTGGGACATAATTCTCAGAGTTAAGCTGCATGAATAGAAATTTTACACTGAAATCTATGATTTCCTCCAAATTCTCTTCTTTTGTGCCTCCTGCATGTGAGCTTTTGTTAGTCAATCGCTACACAGCATTTTACAGCATGTCTTTTGTTCAATGGTCCTTTCAGCTGTCACACTCTGATCACGTTCAGCTTAGATGTATAGAGCACTTATTGTTTGCTTTGGGAGTTTTTTTTTTAATGAACGTTTCATTTAATATTCAGCCTTCCTTGCCATTTGTCAGCAAGATCAACATCCTGTTGAATTTCACTCGGAGCAACCTCAGTGCTCCAGCGACGGGGCCACGTCTCTGTTCATCGAAAGCTGCAACCAGCCACAAGACCGTCTGTGTCAGCCCCACGTACGAGGGAAGAGAACAAAGACCTACACACAGGCATTAATGGGGGTTATCCTCTTTTTTCTGTTCTTCTCTTTTCAGGCGCTGACCCATTCCCCCCCATATCTACTCTCTGGTAAATGTCTAGAGCTCCATCTAAGGGTGTCCTGCCAAGGGGAAAAGAGAATTATCATTGTTTTCTTTCCTTGTTTATGCTGCTTGGTGCAGGCCTGAAAGTTTTTCCCCTGTTTATCCAATAATATTCTCTTGCTTTCTTTTTATAGTAACTCCAGGGGCTGTTCTGAAAGATTTGCCAGATAACAGTAGTAATACAGATATATATGAAAACTACATTGCTGAGAGGAGTAACGATTTTTCATTAAAACTATTAATGTCCTTTAGGGATTTTATTTTTCTGTTTCATTGAAATGTCTAAAAATATGTAGAAGAAAATATACTCTTTGTTAATGCTTGGATAATTTTGTTACCGTAGCTAAGAGCTGGGAATGCCCTGAGACCTCCTGCAAGTTGTTCAGCAAAAGTAGAGAAAGGCAAAGTTGACATTTTAGACATATATTTTTTATTTTACTGCTATAAGAAAAAGCAGTCCCAATCCTCTAATGCCTTGTTTTCATACAGAAGTATAAGCACAAACAAGAGCATGAGCCAATTTCATTTGTTTTCCTTGGTAGGTCACAGCTAACAGAGAGCAGTTTTTGAAATCCCAGCAACTGCTACTAATCCTGACCTGATTTGGTGTCTCTTCAAAGCACACAAATAAAGCCAGGTTGATAAAGCTCAGTTCAGAGACTGCTTTTCCTTCATTTATCTCAACTGGGACTGCTGCAAAGGCAGGAAAAACGTCACCAGATGGAGAACTGAAGCTCTTAAAAAGCCCTGGGAAAAGGCTTCCCTTTTGCTACAAATGCTGCAAATTTGCCATACTTCTCCCATGCTATAATAGGGCTCCAGACCCAGTTCTTGTCAGTCATTCTGGCAGGATCAATAACTCCAGGAGAGGAGGTCAGGGTGGACAAATAAATTGCCATTGAGTACAATAATGAACAGCATGGCCATAAACTCACTACATATACATACACATATTCCATTTCCTGCAGAGATTGTCATTTAAACACAGGGCAAGCTGCATTCAGATGGGAGGTTGGGAATAGTGGGGAAGGAGGAAGGAGGATCACAGTTCAGAACAGCAATCAATTTAACAGCGGGTGTTTGTGTGGATGTGTTTCAGGATTTTGTTCCATATCTCCAGTAATTTTGGGATACTGATGAAGTTTTATTAGTCTTCCCAGTTCTTGTCTCTAAACACACAGGTTTTTTTTGTTTGTTTGTTTGTTTTTTCTGTCTGAATGACTCTCACTAAAATGTTGGTATCCTATGATGTGCTCTCTCTGCCGTTCCTTCTGTAATTCACCCTGGGTCCTTCCTCAGGACTGAGTGCTGCCAGATTTGCTGTCACCTCCCCCCTGCACATCAGCCCTTCACCAGAGGCTTTCCGCTTGAACTAGAGAAAAGAGATTTCCACCCTAAAAGACCAGAGGCTTATCCCCATCACAGAGCTTTTACTATTGTGTAACACATCTAATATGTCTTCTTTATCCATAAGATAAAAGCATTAATATCTCCATCTGTCAAAGATTATATGTAAACATTCATTCCTCCCAGGATGCGATCCCCATTCCCTTACATATAAACACTGCTACCACTTCTGCCCTAATTCCTGATACAGGGCAACAGTCTCAAAGAGCATTTCAGAAGACATTCATGCTCTATTGATTCATTCTCATTAAATGTAAATACATACAAAGCATATATACCTGAACAGGGGCTTCCACAAGTCATCAAATACTCAGTGTCCAAGTAATATTTTAGTGCCCTAAAAGGGTAGCTGATTTTAAGAAACCACAATAATTTCCAACTCTAGGGCTGCTTTGCAGTGGACAGATTAAAAGCCAGGAAAATGTTATTTTCCCCATACATTTTGTATTTCCTCAGTTCAAAACCTCATTTGGTGCATTTTCTGTGATGGTTGTCATTGGTCTATTAATTCCAGCAGCTCCAGGGTAAATTCTGCTTGCATTTTCCTGTAGCTGCACAGCATTTGATTTGTCCCCATCTACATAATCCATCTGTCCCCTGACCTGGGAGCTGTGTGCAGCCCTAAGCGCCAGGGAGTGTGGGCTCAGTGTGCCTCTATGAAATACATGGAACCAGACCTTGCATGATTTCTGGCTTTCTTTTTCTTAGCATCTGATTAAATTAATGTGATTCTGTGCATGAGTCACATAATGCGTCTGTTTGACGTACAGCGTCTCAGTCGTGGTGCCTGTTTCTGTGAGGCGATGGGTAACTGTAAATGGGGTTACAGGTGCTCTTCTCATCTCGGGATCTCATCTGAAGCAGTGCCACAGTCCCTAAGGGTGTCCTAAATCATGCACAGTGCCCCTGTGCCCCTGAGCATGTGGTGGTTTTGACCCATGGGTGCTGGTCCACCTGGTTTCTGCACCCTGAGGACTTCAGCAGGAGCTAAACCAGCTCAGCCTGCAGAAGTCCTGAGCGTGTGCAGAACACAAACTGTAAGACCGTAAGCTGGGTGACGGTGGTTTGGAATGGGAGATGACCATGTCTGGCATCAGGATTCGCTTGAGAGTGTCCGGTGTAGGAGCTGCAGGTGGTCCAGAGGGAAATGAGCTCTCCTACCCTGAAGCAGCTCTTCTGGGTCCATTCCTGTCACCTGGTCGTGGAGGTCTCCAGCAGAGCTCGGTCTCACAGGCATGTCTCCCCACTCAGATTCTGCCATGGCCATGGTTTATTGCATATTTCCCCTATATATTCTTGATTTACTTACAGTCTGCAAAGATCTGTGCTATCTGGTCCAGGTGGGCTAGGGAAGCTGACATCCCCCCATTCCCATCACAGAAACATCTGGCTCTGGCTTACTTCTCCCTGTGTTCTTCAGAGCCTGGTGCTGGTTTATTTTAATTTTAATTTTAATTTTAATTTTAATTTTAATTTTAATTTTAATTTTAATTTTAATTTTAATTTTAATTTTAATTTTAATTTTAATTTTAATTTTAATTTTAATTTTAATTTTAATTTTAATTTAATTGGCTTTTTTCATTCAGGTGGGGGTGGCTGTAGGAGGACACAAGGCCAAGGACAGGTAGGAAAATAGAGCATCCAGAGTATTGGATCTTAGGGAAAGAGGCACCGAGATGCCCAGTACAATTACATCTGTTGGATGAGCTTAAAGTTGTCCCTGCTAATATGCAGCCCACTGAGATATTCTGTAAAAAACAATCCAGACAAAGAGGAAGGATGTGTTCACTTATAAGTTGAGCAAAGGTATTTTTGCTTCTCATTATCTTTTTCATGGCAGTTACTGCTCCTTTAAAACTCTTGCAGAAAGGACAAAACATGTACTTTCTTTCTTTCTTTCTTTCTTTTTTTTTCTTTTTTTCCCCCAAGAGGTGTTTGTCTCCCTGTACTTGAGCCAGCAGGCATATCCTAGAGTCACACAGTCTCGTGTTTTGAGGAGGAGAGGAGGGCTCACAGACTGAGAGCTGGGTACCAGATGCACACGAACAGCTCGCCTCCTTGCCCCCGGGCTTTCTCTCTCCACAAGTGTGCGTGATGCTGCCTCACTCAAAGATCTTTGAAATCTTTGCCTGGGAGTCATGCTGGCATTGTTCTGTTTTATTGAAACGACGGTTTTGTGCTGAAAATTTCCTTGCAACTCTCTCTCCTGCCAGAGCAGGCATTGCGGGTTGGTTCCCAGGTTTGTGCAGCATTGAGTTCTGTGTTAACCTTGTCTCTTCTCACTGACTGCTTCAGCACTGCATGGAAATGGATGTTAGAGGAGGCTAAAAGAACCAGGACAGGAAAAAAAAAAAAAAAAAAAAAACAGGAAATAATAGCTCGTCAATTAAGATGGCCTCTGAGGAATCCCAGGGACACGGATGTGGATCTGCTTGAACTAAGAAACAGCAGCAAAACACACCTGGCAATTAAGGAAAATGAAGAATAGGTGAAATTTCACATTGGGGGTTCTTCCAATGCCCCATCCTCCTGGGAGCTATCAGCCCTTGAAACCATCTGCCCTGGAGAATCCCCATTGCAACACAGCTCATAGTTTCCTAGATACAAGTCCCAGCAAGGGATTTGATCTGTAATCTAGACTGCAGTGTGCAAGACTTTTTTTTTTACTTTTTTTTTTTTCCCCATAAACCTGAGATTTTCTTGGTGGCAGGGAAATAGGGCTTTGGCCTCTCCAGAACCTTCCTCCTGATGCTTGAGCCATACACATGAGGCCATGTGGGGTCTGTGCCCTTGGGATGTCACTAGGACATCAAGACGTCAGTCCTCTAATGGACTACTTACCTCTGAAGCAACACATCTGCTGGTGCATGGCCACCTTTCTCCCTCCTGACGATGCCAGAGACCAGCTTGCAGCACCCTGGCATTATCAGACCCCAAATCAGCCCAGATTTGGGGTCACTGGCCTGTCTGGCCTGGGAGAGGATTCACACATGAGAACAGGGGAATTGGAGGAGGAAAGAGCCCATTTTGTAAGTCACAGAGTCACTGCAAGAGAGAAGACTGTCCTGTTTCCTGAGGTGACAAGGACAGGTGATCTTGAAAAGATGGGTTGGAATCAAAAGGAGAAACATTTGTAGCCCAGTGCTCTCTTCACTGCCTTGTGTCAGTTCAGGGTACATCTGCACAGCCCCATGACAGTATCCAGTTCATGCAGCTTATATATAATTTTACTCCCAGGTTCATCTCCAGATTAAGCCAACCGGTTCCCTCCAAGATGAAACCCATTGCCAAGGGTTGAAGTTCCTCTTGCTCCCCTCATCCACTTCCCTTGGCAGAAGATCTTTCTCTGGGCAATATCACCCCATGGTGATGGCAACCCTAGCACGGGGCAGCACCCAGAATTAGGATCCTCTTTTCTTTCCCACCATCCCCACTTGGAGGACAGGACACCCCTTCCTACTTCTCCTGTGGCTCTAGGACACAAGTCTCCTTTGCTCTTCTCCAGCCTTTCCTCAAAGGAGCATCAGACCGCGTCCCCTCCCCATCCCCACTGCAGCTCAGAGAAGCTGGGCACATTCTGGCACTTAGAGTGGGAGGGAGCAGATCCTGAGATGGAGCAGGGCCAGACCATGGGAAGGAGAGGATGAAGAAGGGGAGAACCAGGCTGCTGTGGATATGGTGACATTAGCTGTCAGCTCACAACACTGCTGATTTTAGGCATTTATACATTTAGGATTGTGACCTTCACCACAGTGGTGACACATTCCCCATCACTAAGGATGAAAGTGTTGCTACAGCTTGAGCTCACTCCATTTGGAGGTATGATACCCTGTTTGTTTGTTTTCCTCATTTTCTTCTGCTAATGTCTTTGGGCCAACCTGCCCACATTCAAGCTCCACTGCTAAACCACTTTCTTGCTGGTCTTCAGCACGTGACGTGCAACATGGCCAGTGCTTGTCTTTGTGCTTTGATTTTAGGAACTCTTCTTACCAGAGGGAAAACAGATGCTTCCCATCCAGACTAATCAGGGAAGAAGTTTTACCCAGGGGATGCATCTGTCCGAATGTAGTTTAAATGTTATCAAATTGGCCAAGTTAGAGGACCAGCAGAGCTCTGCTGCAAGGAACAAAACAAAGGGACTGACTACAGATATTAAAATCTGCTCTCGCATGTGATTCTGGAGACTGTGCAGTGCACTTCACTAGAAACTGAAATACCCTGAGGATAAAACAGCAGCTGGGATTAAAACAAAGCTGGCAGCACTCCAAAGTACCAGTAAATCACGTGGGATTATTACTTTGCAAGAGATTTTACTGGTGTGGAAAGAAAAGAAAGTAGAAACTGATTTCTGCTAAACAAAGGAGTTAAGAGGAATTTCCAGTAAAACTAAGCCCTCATCCTGTAAAATCTCAGCCCAGTTTTTAAACCTAAAATTAACAATATTTGAAACTCTAAACCCACTATTTCCAAGCAGGATTGGGGTCTGACAAGGGCTGTAACAGTCCATAAGGGGTTATTTCTTCCGTGCAGTTTGCAATATGATGTATGGAGGGTGTAGAATAATCAAATCTGCATGGATTTCTTATCTACAAAATTTCCTTTTTTTTTTTTTTATTCAGACAGTGAATCTTAACACAAAGAAGAGCAAGCATTTGGTACGTCAGAGAAGAAAGGCAGAAGAGGTGAGGAGGAAAGAACACATGGTTAAAAAAAAAAAAGGGAAATAAAAGAGAGACAAAAATACACTGGCACAGAAGTGTCAGAACAGACCTAAAATAACCAGCTGATGGGTGTGACAAGTGATACAGAACTAGTGCTTGCTAGTTCTGGCAAGCACTAGTATCAGGTGTCCAGATGAAGCATTTCACTTTAACCACCTTCCCTGGGAGGCTCCAGTCTGGACCAGTTGCTGGAAACCAGCTACAGCTCATAGCTGATGCCATGCGACAACACATGCTTCCTTGTCTCATTGCTGAGAATGCAATAACTTTATTATTATATATATATATTTAACAACTGGAAGAAATTCTTTTAAAAGTGAAAAACAAACCATCACCACTTATTTCCATCCACCTTTGCAAAGGCAAACATCATTAGATCAGCTGCTCTACAGGTTTTTGGTCACAGCTACGGTTGAATGTGCCTTGGGCTTAGCTTTGCTGAGAAGCATAGATTAATCCCATGCTACTCTTTCTTCCAAGGCTCTGGCACAAATTAATTCAAAGGAAATGTGTTAGCACAGCCTGCATCAAACCTTGCATTAATTGAATTCACTGCAAGGCAAGTGTATATGTATATGAAGCGGCTGCAAGTTGAGCGTCGTTGGAGGAGGGGAACGTGAGTATTCTGGGGTGAGAGTTGGTCACAACCCAAATCTGGCAGTTTATAGCACATGCCATAGCCTCTGGCCCAGATTTTTTGCTGAATTCATCATCTGACAGTTTTCTTACAGACAAACTACCAGGAATCCAAATATCTGAGTAGGACACAGGAAACTGATACTGTGAGGGTCTCCATCTATTATCACTGCAGTGTCTAATTGTAAAGGGCATGTCCAGTAATGCCCGTCTATATGAAATTCACGACAACGGTACCTATCTCAAGTTTTTGTATCATCCCTTACCTTGGCATCTGAGCCATACATAGTCACTATGAAACTCTCTAGTAGCCATGTGTACTCAATCCATAGACCTTCCCCCTCCCTGTGGAGGGGATGTTTCTGTTTTCCTCCTCTTTTTTTTTTCTTTATTTTATTTTATTTTATTTTATTTTATTTTATTTTATTTTATTTTATTTTATTTTATTTATTTATTTTGTTGTTGTTGTTGTTTAGTGAGCTGGTTTTACTGTGCGGTTGTGCTCCTGATGGAGAAAAAAAGCTTTTGGGGGTCGTTAATGATCAATGACTGGAATCACACCACTTCTTTTAGAAATGTTTTCCATAGCCCAACCCTTTGACCAGGTCAACTTAGATTATAATGATTAATAAAAAGAATAAAAAATGAGAATATTAGACCCTCTCTGTCTTTGTAGCTTCATGCTCCTATGTAGTGCATCTAACCAACAATGTTCAGAATGAAATTCAGGTACCATTTATCCCATCTTGTAGAGTGTTTAACTATACTTCATACAGCCACGGTTCCCATTAAGAAATATTCTGCACGAGTCAGAGGCACATATGTGTAAGCCTACTCTGTTTTGTCACTGATGTAATGGCATTTACTGAAAAGCACATTAGGAAAAAAAAGTAGTCTGGGCTAATCTCATTCTTTCAAAAACTGCAATTTAACCTTGATGTCAGAAGATGGCAGCAGTAAAGCACAATTAGGACCTTTTATGTCCACAAGTCTTTTCTTTCAAAACATGTATTTGTTCCAGAAAGAGGCAGATTTTTTAAAAGGTGTCACTTTCAACAGTGGCATCGAGTATGACAGCCATCCCTCCAGTAAACATGAATGCATGACTGCCTTTCATCTTAACGGAAAGCATGTATCAAGAGCTGAACATCTTATTACATGCAAGCACACAGAAAAATTACGTTGCGCTTTTATTCTCAAGAAACAAGTGTTCTATCTCATCCATAAGAAAAGGTAACATTATATTTCTGCAAATGCCCATATGTATCATTATGCAACATAGTGAACATCTACTGCATTTCAAGGGCCATTTCTTTTAAATCACGAAATCTATTCTTACTGCGAGCATTTCTCCCAGTAAAGACCCCATTTTAAAGCTCAGGAAAAGCAGAGAGATTCTGAAGTTGGAATATTCATCAACTGCATGAATGTTCAACAGTTTCACACCACCTTGAAGGTCTTTGGGTGTGACTCTGTCAGATTCCCCCATGGCTTAGCAGGCTGTCATCTATCAAAGGACACAGTGATGCCAGGAGACAAAGTCTGTTTGATTGAAGAAGTTATCTCAGAAAGAAAAGCCAAGAGGCGAGGCATTGTCACTGAGTTTGTTCTCCCCTTCTGCAATAATAACTTTATACGTTTACTAGACTGTATTCTCAAGGTTTGCTATTAGACATGACTACCAATATGTTTTCTGAGCTGTGGCATGACAAGTCCTGCCCTTCTTTGAGTTCTAACCTAACCAGTTGCCTTACTTTGTTGGATCCTCACAAATGTCATTGCATTTCAGTCTCACTTCAGGGAGATTGGAGGCAATTCTATCCACTCTTTTCCATCACTTTAAGGGGACAATCCTGGAAACACTCCTGTGTGATGCGAACCAGATGCTGTTTTTGACAGTCAGTGTCTGAGGTTTAAAATCAGTGCGATGCCTATAGATGACATTGTTTATCCCCTCAGCCATGTACCTCTTCACTTCACTGGGGATGACTTGCCTCAGGATGTCTCTTCTGTAACCACTGCTGAAGAGCCAGGTGCTTTTTTCTAGCCAGAGCTTCTCAAGTGTTCTGCTTTTGCAGTGTGTTTTTGCAATATGCTCTTGCAGTGTGCCCCTCCCTTGAGACTGATGACCTCTGGACAGTCTTTTCTCCCTGGGCCAAGGCACAGGATTTGTCTGACAGAATTTGTGTGTCTCTAGTTAACAGGTTCATGAGTCCAGGTCATTTCTGTTTTTCAGTGGATGTAAAGGTATTGAATGCCTTTACAGATGTAATATAAAGTATATTTGTGTCTTTATTTTGTAAAAATACTCTTCCAGCTTTGATCATGTTTGTGGCATGGAAATAGTTTGTGATATATAGGTAATAGTTCCCACAAGTTATTTATGTAGTAAAACATATTTCTGTTCCTCAGTTGCTACCAGTGAGTGTTCCTTAATTTCTTCAATGGATCTGGTCACACTGACACCAGTTGAAGATCAAATCCCATGTGATTAACTCTGACAATAACCACAGCTAATATAGTCTTAACCTGTATACCTCTAGTAATCCATGTAGGGTCTAAGTAATCTGTTCAAAATGATAACTCATGAGGCGTTTGTCAGTTGGCATAAAGGGAGAAGAATGCCTGTGATTCTTCTGCCCTTCTCAGTTTCAGGACTCTTTAATGATCAGAGCTGCACCTTCTCACTGCACGTGGCTGTTTTAGGGGATGGTTACAAGTCATTGCTGTGCAGTTGTTCATCCTATATAATACATATCTGTAACCCAATTTATCATAGAGTTACACCAGAGTTAGGACAATATGATTCTAGTAGTTTTACAGAGCCTACTACTTGCTTTAACAAAGCAACTGACCATGATGACACAAGCTCTAAACACTACCAGCGTGGCTTGAGTAGCCTACTGACCATGCAAGAGACAAAAAAGGCAGTTCAAAAGCTGGTGCTATCCTAAGTACCTGAGAACCAACTGCATTTCCAGCTGCTTTTTAGAGATGCTCAGAAAGAGCACTGTTTAGTTAAAAAAAGGGTTGTAATCAAAAAGATGAGTAAGGTCAGAGATGTGGAGACTTTCACTCTGGATTCTGGTATATAAAGCCTATGTGTTGTAATCCTCTAATACCAACTATCATAAAATAAAACCATCTAAATGTAATGAGTGCATATTCTCCCTTAGAGTCAGGGAAAGCAGAGTTTAGAGTTTATGAAAGCAGAGTAGACAGCACTACAAATATCATTCAGTCACACATCTTCCTCAGATAAAGGATGATGCTACATTAGCTCTGCAAATGACTACAACAAGGGTCGAATAACCTTCCCTGTTTTGCTCTATTTAAGAACAAACTTCAAATCAGATTTTCTCAGTAGAGAGAGCTTTTATATAATACTCAATTGTTATCAGTAATAAAAAATGAACTAACGACTGCTTTATTCCTCTCAGCCAAAAGGGCCAGACAATAAACTAATCTCTCTCCTTTTCAATCTAATTTTGCCATGGGAATCATTGGTGCTACTTAGCAAAATCCCTACATAGAAGAAATACATACTGGTGAAAAAAAATGAAACAAAATCCTTCTACACTGATGCTATCTTGATAATGACTAAAAATCCATCCATGTACCAACTTTCATTTCCTGATCAAGTCAGAGTATGTGAACATTACCTCTAACAATGTCCATAAAATCTTTGATAGAAACATTTTGAATTTTGTCTGAGAAAACCACTCAGTCACTCATGACAGTAATGAAATATGTTGATGGAGTTTTCTTATGCATTCAATCATAATATGATTTTCTTCACTATCGGTGGTTATACTTCCATTGTGGTTCAAAGCAGAAAATGATGTAGCTGCTCTGTCTGAGGAATGGCAGATGTTCCCATATATTAAATGAATTCCAGTGCCCTCTAGAGAGAGACCTTTATTCAGTACAAGCTGGGGTGTATTACAACAGCTTAAACCACTCTTATTCATATTGATGTCCCTGTGGAACAATCAAAAGATCAAGTTCATGGACAAATTAGCTTTTCAATGTGTGTGCATTCAGTCTGTACAGTCTTGGTCTGGCCAGCTCCCTTTGTATGCTGGGACCCTGTATCAGCAACTGCTGCACTGAGTCAGCGAGTTCTCTGGTCTGGCCATGTGGGACACAATACAAACCAAAGGTTGCCTGTTTCATTTCCCTGATTACTTCTGTTTCCACAGAAGACACCACTGCCACTTCCTGCCTGCTCCAGCCATCAGTTATGCCTCAGCAGTGGAGCTGCACGTGAAAAGCCATGCAAACCTTCGTGCAGCCATGGCTGCAGTGAGGCAGGGATTGTCCGTGAGCCACATTAGATCAAATCTTCTGGGGCCACACCAGTGCTGAACTAGAATTACACTCGGTGAGCTGGGTATGAAGTCTGGCAAAAAAAGCTGAGCTTTAGGCATTCAAACTACTGACTATGGAAAAGGAAGGGATTCAAAGTTCTTGTCAATTATCAGACCACTGCAGAACGTCAGTAATCATAGAACCACACAATGGTTTAGTTTGGAAGAGATCTTAAAGACCACCCAGTTCCAACCCCCTGCCATGGGCAGGGACACCTCCCACCAGACCAGGTTGCCCAAAGCCCCATCCAGCCTGGCCTTGAGCACCTCCAGGGATGGGGCATCCACAACTTCTCTGGGCAGCTTGTGCCAGGGCCTCACCACCCTCTGAGTGAAGAATTTCTTCCTAACATCTAATCTAAACTTACCCTCTTTCTGTTTAAAGCCATTACTCCTTGTCCTATCACTCCACCCCCTGACAAAGAGTCCCTTCCTGGCTTTCCTGTAGGCCCCCGTTAGGTACTGGAAGGCCGCTGTAAGGTGTCCCCAGAGCCTTCTCCTCCAAGCTGAAAAACTCCAGCTCCCTCAGCCTGTCTTCATAGGAGAGGTTCTCCAGCCCTCTGATCATCTTTGTGGCCTGCCAGTTCTTTATTTCAACAAATTTTTAAGAAAAATTTTAGCAGTGAGAGATTCTATTGAAGTAATTTTATTTATTGACATTCCACACAAGAAGAACTTCACCACCTACAGTCAAAGCTGGAGAGCAGCTGATGGCATGTAATCAAGGCCTTAAAGAATTGCCTGTATCTGGTACTTGATTATAGATTACAATGCAGTCATTACAAGCCAAGATACAGTCATTACAAACCGAGATCAAAAATTGGAATTAGTACTTTTTCAACTTTAAGAATGGTTTAAGATAATAATCTCTGTTCACTTCTACATTCAGCACTTGGAAATAAAACCAATTTTTCCACATACAGCTAAAACTTTAAAGTGAGAGGAATTTGCAAATGCAGTCCTTGCCTTGTTGCTCAGGAGCATGTTAGCTACATGCTTACGTTACTAACAATGGCTAGGCTTCTCCACAGCACAGGGAAGAATATTAAAATTGGTGGTAATGCAGACTCAGTCTTCAAGGCTTGAAGGATTGGACTTTCCATGTTTGCCTTGATTGGTTGGTTGGAATAGTGAAAATAAGATGTGACATCTGCCTGTGCTTGTGTGTGCAAAATAGCAGCTGCATGAGATGTGATAGGCAATAATTGGCTGCCTGCAGAGCAAGAAAACACCCACATAAATGATGGCTCTCTCTTCAGAAATTTAGGCAAGGAAGTCTTTCAACAAGGGGCAGGCACCCTATCAGGAATGAGCTGTCAAATCTGCGTACATCATTGTGTCTCATTAAAATGGGAAATGCAGCTCTTCTAATCATTAGTTCAGACAGTGCATCATCCCACCATCCATCAAGATGGTATTATTGTAATGCATTATTTGTGTCAGTGTTCACCATAGAGTTCTTGGAAACTCCCAAAACAACCTTTTCTTTTTTTACAGAAAAGGAAAGAAACTATTTAAAATTAGGGATTCTTAGGAAAGAAATATAAAACAACACAAAAAGAATCATATTGCCATAGTGCACCTACACCTCAAATATTGTATGTTATTCAATTATGTTCTGTCACAAGAAGGATATGGAAAAGTCAAAGAAGGGAAGCAGAAAAGATCAAAGGAATGGCACCTGTTTTAGGGACAAGTAAATAATCCTAGTGTCTTCAAACCAGAAAAGAGATAGTTTGGGGAGGGAGGGTGATATCATTGTGATTTACAAAGTTTGCATCACGTGAAGAGAGTAAGCGGGTAGCAATATTCACCATTTCTTATATTTATGACACTATAGCTACAAAATGAACTTGCAATACTCAAAACGGTTCAATTCCAAACAACCAAAAGGAGGAACTTTTCATTCACACAGTCAAATGACGGAACTTACACCATAGAGTGTTTTGGATGTGGGATGATGAACTCACTCCATGAGCGTGTAGAAAATAAAACCACTGAGAACTATTACACAGAAATAATTACCATTGCAACTTCTTGATGAGGAACTTCTCTGAACTAATGAAATTTGAAAGTTACACTGCCTGTCCTATTCTTACACTCATACTTAAACACTAATTTCAATGAGCTGGGTGGATCTTAAACTTAGCCAATGAACTTATGTTCCAGTGATGTAAATGCATTTTGTTATTGTTATTATTAGTTGTTACTGTTATTATTAAAGCAGTACCTTACATTATTAAGATTATGCATTTTTTAAAACATGGTGTTTTCACTAAAGTCAAAAATCCCAATGGCCTCTGTCTGGGACTGAAAAATAATTTAAAGACAGGAAGAACTGGTATTACAGTCCAAGCCTTGGATGAATAGCAAAGGTTGACAAGAAGTCAGTTTTTATTTGACCCAATTGTAACCCAGATATGGAGGTGACCTGAGTGCTAATTTATTAGCGAGACTGCTGTGGCAGCTCCTGCTGTAACGGCTTAAAATGAAATGAATTTTCTCCAGCTTTTCAGAACATTCCTTGTTTTTTATATTTTTAAATTTTGGATTGTAATGGTTTCCTCCTTTTTAACTGTAGCCCTCACCTGATTTCAATTTTCATGTTAGAAAAACAAACAAACAATCCAAAAACAGACTCTAGAGGCATCTAAAAGATATGTTTAAGAAAATATCTTGTCGTATTTGTTTCCAATACCTTCCAGCTGTGATGCTGGGACAAGGCATGGCACTGGCTGTGACTCTTTAGGCTGCCTTCATCCACTGGATCTCATTATGTGGATGCTTTAGGCAGGGCCATTTTACAACCTATGAGCAATAATGCATTAGAGCCCCAGGAAAAATAACATCTGGAAGTTGTCTTGAACTTGCAAAACCTCTGCTCCTCCTAAGTCATGTGTCACTTCCTCTAAGATTCAAAGTCATAATAGAAAAACAAAAATGGAAGTGACACTGTCAGCAGTGTGACCCTCACAGCTGTGCATCCACTGGGACCCAGAAGAAATTGCCTTTAAATGCCGATAGGAAATGCCATAGGAATCTGGTCAGCAGAGCACTACGTTTGCGCCCTGATTTGGCACTCTTCAGTCCAGCACAGAGAGAGCACTACTGGCTGCTGACACCAGAAAAAACAAGGGGTTTTCAAGGCTGCAGTGTTAAGAAAGGTGGGTGTTTTCATACTGTTGTATCTTCACTTGCATTTGTAATAGTCCTTGCTAAATATTTGCTTCAAATCGCGTAAATCTTTCTATTTAAAATCATCAAGAGTGGTGTGATAATACAAACTGTAAATGAAAACAGGAAAGTATGCTTGTGAAGGATAGAAAATGGGTATAAATTGGGAAAGAAATTGTATTTTTCTTCATGAATTTTATTCAAGAGCTTTCAGTTAACCATGGGACATGATTTCTACAAATATGCTCTATATATCTGGTTTACTAATAATACACAACACAACCTTGCAGATAAGTATAGAGTGATACAGAGCCAGAAGGTTTCAGTATTTGTCCCAGTAAAGGCCAGCATAGCACTGGCTGCCACCTGGGCTGTCTGGTGTGTGGTGTTAGCTGCCATCCCACTGCCTATGCTGGGAAAGGTCAGAAGGAGCTGCCTGGTATGAGCTGCTGGCTGAGGAATGAGCCTGGCATCTGGTTTCCACATCCCCCTGCTTACTGTGCGGCTGTCATCCCTGGAAAAGAAGAGATTTGAAATGGAGGTATCAGGACTGGCCACACTAAGAGTAATATGAACAGTGTCTATGTCCTCTACATCTCCCAAGACAACAGGCGCAGCAAGCTCCATTTCTCCATCCCTCCAACCCTCTACTGCTGGCTCTCCCTTCTGGCCTCTCCCTTTATGCCATCAGAGACAAGAACAAGACCTGGCCTGAGCTTGGGTTTCTCCATTTGCTCTTCCTCACTTGTGTGGCAGTGATGGAGGTGAAGCAGGGACCACTCACTGGTGAGGGAAGGGATGAGGCTTCTCCCAGGAGCTGGTGTGAGATGGTGTGGGCCTGGGCTGCATAGGGCTGACAGGCAGTGAGAAGCAATGGGATCTTGTTCTTTTGGAAAACTCAGAGATAAGAGAAAAGGAGTGTCACAGAGTTATTTTGCTCTAGTACTTGGGGCAGAAAAAAATCAATTTGGCTATGCAGCTGAAAAACCCTGGACTGGCTCTTAGCTCTTCAGGAAATACAATGAGAATCTTTAATTTTCCTTACACCAAAAACTGAATGGCAAACATAGATTAAACTCAAAATCTAAAACTAATGACTACTTTCTTTATGATGCTGAATACCACAAACTTCTGCAGGGCTGTGGATCTTTGGAGGCACCTCATTGTGTCACAGTCTTGCAATGCTGAGGTAAGCTTCTTGCACATGGAGCATCTTTCACGTGAAAGGTGGCTGAGAGAGCTGGGATTCGTCAGCCTGGAGAAGAGAAGGCTCCGGAGGATTTTATTAGCGTGTCTAAATACCTGATGGGAGGGAATGAAGATGAGGGAACCAGATTCTTCTCAGTAGTGCCCACTATCAGGACAAAAGGCGACGGACACTAATAAAAACAAAAGAAAACACTCTTTCACTGTGAAGGTGGCTGAACACTGGCACAAATTGCCTAGAGAGATTGTGGATAGAGACAGTCAAAACCCACTGGACAGTCTTGGGAAACCTGCTCTAGGTGGCTCTGGTGAGGAGGGATTTGCACTAGGTGTTCACAGAAGGTCCCTCCCAACCTCAACAATTCTGTAAAGCAGACCCAAAGGTGTATGAGCTGCTAGCAGGAAAGCAACATGGGACCTGGGAAAGTGTGCTGGACTGGACCCAGGGGACCTGGATGCACCTCAGGTGGTCAATGAATGTCTGAACATGGGTGGGAAAATCACTTTGCTTTCAAGTGCTTCTTTTTCCCCACTCTTGTAATTGGCATAAAAGTACTTACCTCCATTAGAAAGCTCTTTGAGGCTTATGACCACCATGTAAAAGCAAGATATATATATTTTTTTCCCCAAAATGTGTTTTATTGGCCCAGTCTCAGTCAACCAAAAGTTACTATATTAAGAATACAGTCTGGGAGCTGTGATTGCCAAAGTCACTGGGCACAGACTCTGGCATCTCCTTCCTCTTAGAAAACCGTGGTGATAACATCTCAGTGGGCTGCTACAAGGTTTGTTGTTAATGATTATACACCATTTTGAAAGTTCAGACTCTCTAGAAAATCATTGATATTAATGACCTAGATGCATGTGAGATGAAATTCACGAATGAGTTCAGTCTCACTGCCAGAGGGGAACAATAAATACTCACTCAGGAGCCAGGGGCAGTTTCTGAAGGAATGGCGTAGGCTGCCAAAAATGCTGACCTATTCTTCCAGCTTGCCAACAGGTCAGGGGCAGGCTGATGGTGCTACCTGGGAACACTTGTGTTAAATGTGTCTGCAAAACCCACACTCAGCAAACACAGCTTTTTTTCACTCCCTTCCTCCCAGAACAAAGTTCACTTGAAAAATGATAAAAAACAGTCAAAGGAAAGTCCCTTCCCTACAAGTGAATGCCCTTGCTATACTCGTACTCCCAACACACAGCTCATGTACATTAGCTCTCACAAACAATGTAGGTCAGCCTAATGCAGAGACACTGCCAAATACCCCTTACCTGTCCTCCCTGTTGGGCTGTTGGACATGTTATTTTTTCCCAGCTGAAAATGCTGGACGAAAATTTGGCAGGGTGACAAAACAATCATACACAGGGTGGTAATGATGATATCACCAGGTGTCCCGTAGCTTTGAGTTATTACCATCACAGCAAAATTCATTAGCATGTCAAAGCACCACAGCCCAGAATGCATACAGACCAGCACAAAGAATTAGGGCATGAAAGACAGCTTACGTGGAGAGTCACTGACAATGAAAAAAATGATAATATTGTGCTTAGGGCAATTCTCATTCATCAGAGTCTTGTCAGTATGGTTAGATCCTACAGAATAAATGTGTCTAACCACATCTTGTTTGGCCACACTGAAGTTAGAAGGGTATCCTTTTTTTTTCTTTTTTTTTCTTCTTTTTTTTTTTCTTCTTTTCTTTTTTTTCCTGTAAAGCAGCCAGAGATGTGGATGTGTATCAGGCCATTTTCTCTGTCTCATCATCAACTTCCTTTCTACTATATAGTACATGATGTCATACCATATATTAAAGGGTATAGAAATCAATCCCTTTTCTGACCGTCTAAATTGATGGATTTATATTTTCAGACAGTGAAAATCACTGCAGCCCCCCGGAAGGCATCTGTGTGGTGATAATTTAGAGTGTTAAGGTCCAAGACCAAAGCCACATGTGATCATGCTGCAATCTGTCAAGCTCTTGCAAGCTGGCTTAATATCCATGCAGGTGATTTCCAAGGATATTCTTCTGCCATAGGTACTGGTGGTGGTAATTAACTACAGTCGCTCTGAGCCACTGGGCTTTCAAGGGTCATTTTAGCACAAAAATGTGCTCAGCTGCTGTATATGATGTTTTCCAGGCAAGACACAGAATTGGGATTTTGCATTTACAATAACTATTCCATGAGGAGGGGTAATGCTAATGAAGTCTGGTGTCCTACTTGCATCCCAAAATGGAAAATTGCCACTCTGCCTCTTTGAAGATTTGTTTTCTTGCAGCGCACAGTTCTTTTGAGCCCTACAGTCACACATTGCTGCTGACTGTAGTTTCCTTTTCCCTCTAATGTTTCTGTCTCCCATTGGGGGTTGAGAATCGGGCACGTCCTGCTTTAAAACTCAGTGAGTACCTCTGAATCCAGGTTGCACTGCTTTGGCAGCACCACCATTTTTACCTGTATAAGGCAACATGAAGTGAGAGATTGTCTTACTGACATTAATGTTCAGTGGAACTGGAGCGGGCCAGCATGAAAAATGGATGTTGGTTAACTAGCAGGTGTTAGGTATGAGTAATGAAAGAAATGTGGGAGGCAAACTTTGCCCACTCACTTTGTGCAATACTTGTCTCTCTGCAAAGAATGGCCTCTTTGTGCAGGCATAAGCCTTGCATTCATTTCCTACTCTGATCTTATCTAGAGAATTTGAGTGACCCTGATATGCCATTAAATTTGGGTCCCTATACACCGAACTACTCCTTCCGTTTTTATTCATGTCTTGGCATTACTGGGCATCCCATTTTTCCCCTCCACAGATAGATCAACACCCTGTAATATCCTTAGGCTAATTTTGTGTGTAAGTCGTAATACAAAGAAAATGTGATCTAGCAATAACAATCACAGTTTTTGAAACGGAGCATACGGTAATGTGATCACACGTTTATCAGACATACACCTCCCTGAGCCTTCAGAGGTTCAGTATTCTTTAAAGATACAGAGAGACCATCTGTCTATAGTCTACCTATAGTCTACGGACCATACACAGCCTGAAGCCTACCTATCTAGTCTTCCATACCGCATTTCTAATTTACTTCTGCAAGATTTCCTAATGAAGTGGGGCCACGATTCTTAACTATTGGGGTAGATAGGCCAAGTAAGAAATGGTCCAGACCTTTCCAGTGTCAGTATATGTGTCAGTATAGTGTTAGGTACGGCACATTTTAAGACCAGAAATAGTTATTCAAGATTATTTTCTGAATCATAATTCAGGATGGAGACTCCTCAGCTTCTCTGGGCAATGAGTTCCAGTATTTGACCACCCTACAGAAAAAAAAAAAAAAAGAAGAAAAAAAAGGGGTTTTCATATATTTAAATGTAATTTCCTGTATTCTCGTTCTCTCATCTCTTACATGAACTACTTGTTCTTAGATGAATGACTTTCCCTTTGACTTAGCAAAAATGCATTTCAATGATCTTCTAAATAAATATCATTAGAAGCTGAGATGAACTTCTCTGTTCCTGTCCTTAAGCAACCCATGTTAACACTAAATGTACGGCAGTAATATGATGTACTGCAGTTAAATGAGGAGAGTTAGGTTAAAGAGAGAGCCATCATTTTGAAGTTCAACACAACACAATATCTGAACTACTAAAATTATTTAGAATTTTGCAAGTATCTTTTTTTTTTCTATTTGTTTTTCTAGTTTATTCTCAGAAACTATGGTCCCGTGGACATGATTGCCTGCCTGCATTGTCTAATTTAGATCTATGCATTGATACAAGTCCATTTTCTCCACTTTCATAACTTATGGGAATACATGAATAATAACATATGATAAAAAGTTCTATTTTTGTACTATTGTTCCGTTTATTCCTTTATTAATTGTTATTTTCTGAAGTGGATTTAAATTGGTGTATCCATTCCAACAAGTAAGACTCAAGAAGACATGCCAGGATATATCTATGTTTCTGACCAAGCTTTACAAGAAAAATGGGCCATTACTTTGAAACACAGAGATAAAATAAACACCCACACTGAATATTCTCATAGATAACCATGTGAAAGCTTCAAAAAAGCATACTTTTATAATACATAGATTAAAAGTATTGCTAATAACGTCAGGAAAAGAAAACTTCAAAGTGCCTCATGGTTTCCACGGGCAGAACTGAACAACTGCTGGCATCACTGACAGAAAAGACAAACTTCAAAGTGGATAGTCACCTTGGAGTGCTCAGAACAACAGAGATACTCTTGATGTACCTGGTCTGTGAACGAAGAAGAGAGAGGTGTTTCCATGGCTGCCAATCCTTCTCTTGGAGAAGCACTAAATTCTCTTAGAAGCAGAAGTACTAGAAGAAAATGTACCACACAGACACAAATATCATGGACTTCATTTTTATTCAGGAGCTCCCAAAACATATTTAATAATTATTTTTCATAATTTTCTTCACTCGTCAGGTCCAAAATATTGACCTGCTCATATGTGTTGTAACAGTTTTCTATGTTAGGCAAAATAACAAGCCTAATCATTATTATTATTGATCACATTGTTTTGAGCAAAACAGCTGACAGTCGAACACTGATAGCTTTCTCTTAAGAGTGGCACACTTCTGTTACTCCTGTGTGGATGATGGCTGACACACACATCCGTGTATCAGCTGGGTTGCACTCAGCTCCTCGGCAGAGACTTCTCTTTTCCATTCAAGGAGATTTTGGCTGCAACCCCAAGTAAGCAGTAAATGCCCCAAAGTGGCATTGCTCTGTATTTACAGAAATGCAGTACGGGCAGAATTAGATGTGATGCAATTGATGTACCCTCTGCAATTCTTGTAAAAACACCATCTTATTGACAGAGAATAACAGCTTGATTCATTTTAAGGCCTGAGCCTCCACTAGATCCCAGAAGCTGTCCATAGTAAGAAATTTAATAAAGCCAGGGAACTGGCTCGAGCACTATCCTGTGCTATCCTTTTATTTACTTGTTAGTCATTGTCAATTTGGGTTTTATTTGTCTGGTAGCAAACATCTGCTCCATGGGTGATATTTCAGCTGAGTCTAGCACAGCTGTCATTCCTTCAGGGAATTCGGTAGATCTGTGAGTACAGTATTCTTCTGCCTAGTACATTTGCCACTAGTTTGTGATGGATCTGTGGTTATGAGGGGACAGAATATGGAATGTTTCATATGGCCTCGACTTTTTTGTATCTCTTATATGCACTTGCTGCTGGAGGAGAAGGGGAGAGAAGCATCTTCTGAATTACAGAACAATACGGTTCCTTTCTATAAACCTGGCAGGAGGGGGGAAGAGCTATTTGCGCTAAGGGATAATGTTGGAAAAATAGCAAGAGCCTATTAACTGCAGGAAATTAGAAGATGATTTTTAACTGCTAGAACAGTCTGGCTTTAGAGGAGCATTCTTCTAAGAGTAACAAGGGCAAAACGATGGACAAGTTTTTAGACTGAACTTCATATACTTATGAAAAAGTCTCATGGTGTCCTCGTTTCCTGTGACAACTGAGAACCGGAATCGGTGTCTCAGGAGCTACCTTTTAAGGCTGTCTCCTGCAGGTATAGGAGTCTATATCGTCATTGCATGATCCCTGTGAGTTTCTTAACCAGGTCTTCAGATAATCATGACCTTCACCTTCACGTTCTCACAAGACTGCAGGAGGCTATAGCTCTGTGCTGTGCTGTTCAGGTGCGGCTTGCAAGACACAACGTGCTTTCTTTAAAGGAAGGTTTATTGGTATTCTTTCTTTTTACTTAAGATTACAGCAACCAACGCTATTTATAGCCTAAACTTGTGGAACTTGCTCAGAGAGCTTTCATAGTAGGTTTTTTGGAGCAATGCTCCTGGACCAAAGACCTGTATCCTGCTTGTTTGTTGAGGTGAAAAAGTGAGGAAATGCCATTGGTAGAGTAAGACCACTTTTGAGAGAGGCAGTTTTAACATGGCTTCAGTTGAGGGAGTTGCAAATTCCATCCCCATCTTCAGAGAATTCAAGTTTCTGGCCCCAGACAGAATATAAGGGGTCTCCGATGCAGAGGTGGGGTTGGAAGAGGCAGTCAGTAGCTGAAAACTAAGTGCCTTTCACAGAATCCCATGCTCCTGGTTTTGTTTAGCTGTGGAAATGCCAGTGGGAGAGTCAGCAAAGGCCTCTGTGCTCCCCTCACAAATCAAACAAAAATCTTTCAGCTCTGGCACTTTAACAATGCTTGGCTTGCCCCGTGACATTGAGTGAATTGTATGGAGTAGTTTTTCTTTCAGGAACAGACATGCAGAAACAGAAAAAATCTGCAAGAGTACACACATTGTCCAAGGATTCTAGGACTCAGTAAGAGTGAATTTACTGAGCACAGCTCAAACAAATCAGTAGGATTCCTTCTCTCCCCCATATTTTTCACAGATCAGGAGTTACGGCACAGGTAGACTTCTGTATATGGTGCTCAATACTCTATTTGTATTTTATGACAGGACAACTGACGAAGCAGCTTCAGAACATTTTTGGAAGATGTCCGATTGATTTCTTAGAGATTTAAATTATGTGAATGATGCTCAGTATTTTGGAAAACACTAAACAGTCTCTAAATCTCTGAACTATCCTTGAGAAATATAGTATGTGATTTTTACATTGAGGTAGGGAGAAATCAATATTATGTGCAGATTATTATCATTCTGGCTCCATACAAACTTCAGGAAATAGGTCATCAAGACATTTCTACTTTTCCTCTGGACCTCTACACATACAGAAACAATGTTTTTTTATATATTTCTAATCCTTCTTCTAGCCTTCTGAGAATTTGGAAGAGAACATACTACCTGGGCTGCTAGAGCATGGTCAGTCTTCCATGTCCATTGGATGTAGGAATGAAAGCACCTTTCCGATCTGCTCTGCTTCTGTAAATATCTTTGTGTGAGAAGCTGCTTGGGAGGCTGCTGAATCTTCTCCCAATCCAGAACTCTCGGTTCTTACTCACTGTCTAGATGAGAAGATCAGATTTTGTAAATGGCTTCTCCAAGCTGTTTTTGTAGCATTTGCAACTCCAGAAGCCCAAAGCCAGATTTCTATGCCTTAACTTAAAGCATGAATCTACATTGTTGATGTCCCAGAAGACAGTCTCAAAGCAGTCTGGCAGGTTTGGAAAACTCTGCAATCCATTCAGTTTGGGTGATCCTAACAGACCCCTGCCAGCTTGCAACAAATATGAATCACATAAGTTGCTGCATTTGCTCTTGAGTTTATGAGGCTGGAACATCCCTGATTGCTGCATGATATCCTGCAGGAGTTAAATCCAGTTCCACAATGAGGATGAGTAGGCTGGACTCTCTAGCCCAACAGGTTGCTTCCAGTTTCTAAATAAAGTAAGGAGACCTTTTCCCTTAGGATGTTCTAGATGGTTATGTTAGGCTGCAGTGGAGCTTAACCTCTGGACATGTGCCAGTTCTTTGGAGGGTGAAGGAGACCATAGGTTCTGCTACATATCAATTTGGCTAGGCAGATGGTAGATTTGATGCAATGCTGTGGTAATTAATATTCTCTTGATATTAGTCTCTGATAAAGAAAATAAAATAATTGTTGATAGCCAGGCTATCAGTGTCTCAACTCTGTGCAGACTGTTGCCCATATCAGCAGGATACATGCATTCTGCAGGTACCTGCTGGTGACTCGTTAGTAGAAAGCACATATATATGGGAGAATATGAACTAGAACAGATCTTCATAGAAGTTCACAATAGGAATATCTCTTCCTATTTATTTGCTCTCTCAAATATAATGTGCAGTGCTAGTTTACTATTTCTCTGTCAATATTGATCATCTGTAGGGGCCTAAAGAACAAGGTTTTCAGCCATTTCATACAAATCCCAAGTGAACAGTCAGGGATGAGAGAAGGAGGGGAATATGGTTCTGATTAAAACTGGGAAAGGAGGATAAAGAATGTCATATAGAAGGGGAAAAGAAGATCCACTTACAGGAAAACTTTGTAGGAACAGTTAAAACTGCCCAGAGATGTATTTTAAGCTTGCAAAGCCTGAACATACTAAAGATTGCTCACAAAGAAGCATGACTTTTTATATTACTGACAGAAGGTTTCTGGACAACAGAGCTGTCCAGGGCTGTTGAGGTGTTCAGGATCTTCAGGATCTCTCCTTTGATTCTGGCAGAGAAGCATTGCTGTGCTTTAATATTGAATGAGTCCCCAGCCTCAGCAGGTTTCAAAAAGCAGTGTTTGCTTCCTCAGTGCCTGGGGTCTCAGCAGGATGCAATGCAGAGTTGCTCCACGCACCTTAGAGGCGCACGACATTAACACCTTAGAGGAGTTAGACATGCTGGATGCTTCTTTCTGAGCAGTAGCAGCACCTATGTGCCTAGCACCCAAGTTTCCTGAAGGCAGTCCTGCAGAGCTCTTTTGTAAGATTTGTGGAAAAGGCTTCAGTTCTCTGTGACTCAATTTCCTGATATATGTATTTACTAATGAAAAAGGAAATTTGTAAGTCCTTAAATGATCGAGTTCCTAGAATGAAAGATGCTGTACAGGCAAAGTTTTAAGTGTAAATTCTTCAGGACATGCATTACTCTTTGTTTGTAATATGGCACTCCCATGAGCTTATTAATTCAGTAATAATACCATTAATAATGAAAAAATTATTTTAGGGCCCATCTGTTTTATTATTTGGTTCACCTTGTGGCAGCAGAGTTCCAGTATGAGCTGTGAACCTGCAAGTACCTTTGCACAGATCTCTCCATCCACACAGAGTAGTTTGCAAAGCTGGAGCCTCGTACTTAGAAATGAGGGAATAGGTCTGTTGAAAGTTAAGAATAAATAGGTTATTTTTGGTGAGACTTGGCACGCACTTAAATAATGAATGCTATAGAATGAGTGCTGCTAGCTGTATGAAGGAAACATACAAAACAAATGTGATTTTACTTTTTTTTTTTTTGCCATATAAATCTTTCAAAAAGTTGTATTCTGCTGAATACTGTAATTTTAGAAATGGACTGCAGCTAGAATGAAACATCCTTGTGTTGTGGTTTAACCCGGCCGGCAGCTAAACACCACACAGCCATTTGCTCACCCTCCCCTCTCCCTCTCTGGGATGGGGGAGAGAAACGGGAAAGTGAAGCCTGTGAGTTGAGATAAAGACAGTTTATTAAAACAGGAAAATAATAATAATAATAATAATGATAATAGTACTACTACTAGTAATGTGTAAGAAACAAGTGATGCACAATGCAGTTGCTCACCACCCGCTGACCGATGCCCAGCCTATCCCCGAGCAGCCGGCCCCCCACCCCGGCCAGCCACCCCTATATATTGTTTAGCATGACGCCAGATGGTATGGAATACCCCTTTGGCCAGTTTGGGTCAGCTGTCCTGGGTCTGTCCCCTCCCAGCTCCTGCTGCACCCCCAGCCTGCTCGCTGGCAGGAGAGAGCGAGAAGCTGAAAAGTCCTTGGCCTGGTGTAAACACTGCTCTGCAACAATTAAAACATCAGCATGTTATCAGCGCTCTTCTCATCCTAATCCAAAACATAGCACCCTACCAGCTACTAGGAGGAAAATTAACTCTGTCCTAACTGAAACCAGAACACTTTGAAAGTAGGCCTTTTTTTTTTTTTTTTGAACCCTGTGTGTGGTGGTTAGCTGCTCCAGGCACCAGTCTCACAGACTGCTTTAAGGATGCAGGGAAAGGTAAGACATTGCTTTCTTCTCTGAAGACAAATGTGTAAAAAAATGTGGTAATAAGAAGAAAAGGGAAGAGAAGAAGAAGATGAAGAAGAAGAGGAAGAAGAGGAAGAAGAGGAAGAAGAGGAAGAAGAGGAAGAGGGAGAAGAGGGGGAGTAAGAGGAAGAAGAAGAGGGAGAAGAGAGAGGGAGAAATAGGTGACTTTGTGCACGTGGTGCAGAAGTTACAATGTGGGGAGCAAGCCAGCCACAGAACGGAGGAGGCCTGCAGCCTGGATTTCCCAAGGTAGAAGATGCTAATAGTTGACAGGCTGGCCTCTGAACACTGAAAGACTGAGGGAAACATTGCTGCGTTCTTCCTCAAAACTGGGATACTTCTCCTTAAAGAGCCTTTTTTAACTGCTTTGGATTAATTCAAGCTTGACAAAGTGGAACTAATTGGTCTCCTTCTTCCTAATCATATGCAAAACAACTTTGAAGTCAGAAGAATTTTGGAAGCAACGATATTCAATATAAGAAGTAATGCACACATCTAGGTTTTAAGGAGCTGGGTGCAATACAAACCTCCAGTGATAACTCTGCTTTCTGGTAGATGTCCAAATGTCTGCTACCAAAGCAAAGGACAGAGGTCACCCCTCTGGAGAGGATGGAGATCACTCCTCTTCACAAGTGATCAGCATGATCCTTAAAATAAGAGATTGTCCTGTGGATACACACACCCTTCCTAACTCTTCAGTGTATCTCATCTTACTTTGATTCTGAATGACATATTGAGGACTGAATATAAACCCAAATCTCTCTGTTCAAACACTACTGTCAATATCAGCCCTGGCCTCTTCTCTCCTGTCTTTTAATCTTTGTTTCTTGAGGAAAACTTATTCAGGAGATAATTATTCTTTCCAATTCTTTGACTCAAGACACTCTGTTTTAAGCCCTTTTCAGCACAAAATGCAGCAGAACTGATGAATGTTCACTCTGGACAGTTAGTCTGAGTTAGTCTGACTAAAAAAAAACCCTGTCCTTATTATTTATTCTTATGCCACTAAAGAATATGTCAAATTAGTAGAATCAGCTCAGCATTTAGCTGAGATTAGCTCCATACCTAACCAAGCTCTTCCTGCTGCTGAAAACACACCAAAATCACTTTATTTGAGCTTAATTAAAAGTACCTTCATATTTTTAACTAGTTACTAAAAACAGATAAATGGGTATTCTACATTCCTAATACATACCACATTTTTACATAGTTATGTCATAAATATGTTTTAGAGACCTCAGAGAAAACTGAACCATGTTAGTGGGTTTTGTGCTGGAAGGAACACCACAAGAAA
The DNA here is from genome assembly GCF_040182565.1 of Anser cygnoides. Lineage (NCBI taxonomy): Eukaryota > Metazoa > Chordata > Aves > Anseriformes > Anatidae > Anser > Anser cygnoides. The sequence continues at coordinate 191,596,447 of NC_089873.1, forward strand.
TAGTTTGTAGCTGGTCCCTGTTCCAAAGACTCTACAGATCTTAGGAGGCAGAAGATAAAACGGATGCAGAGAATTGACTTGCCTGAGATGATCCAGTGAAACAATAAAGAAATTCAGGTGTCGTTATTTCATGCAATAGTTAGCATGACCTCAGAGTGCAACTTGCAAAAAAGAAAGAATTCAAATGCACACTGCATCAGATTGGGTTGTCAACATGAAAGTCAGGGTTCAGCTCAGCTTCTGTCATCACCTGCTGCAGGACAGACCCATTGGGACTCAGCTGCGGTGTGGCAGCGTCACCACAATGAATGAGCAGAAAGCGACTTTCTTATCTCATACTGGCTGGAGAAGACCTCTGGCTTTAGAAGCTACAGGGCCCTCCGGTGATTGTCCTGGTTTACTTATACTTCTGCAAATTTCTGGGTTGAGTTTAGCAGAAGCATCTAGTATATTCCGTGCAATTTATAGCGAGGTTTTTAATAAAGGATAAATGAGCAACTAATGGTTGTTTAAAAAATTATAATGTAGATGTTAATAAACCCAAGAGTAGAAGTCTTTGCAGATAACTGCAAGCAACATGCTGAACTATTAGAATTTTTAACATTCATGAAGCACACAATAAAACAACTACAGATTAGCTATTAGTTCTTGGGAAAAGAATTGTAATATCAAATGTGGTCAGAATGTTGTTTTCCGGAAGAAAGCCAGAAGTATCTTTTTTTCTGCTGATTAAAATGGCTGGCTGAGGAGGAATTAAATTTGGCAGGGAGGTTCGGAAGTGAAAGTTTCCCTGTGAATCAAAGCGTGACAGTTCTCAAGAGTAACAAATCCTTAATTAATGGGGGATGGATGCCAGAAGCAGTTAGTTTAAAACTAAACTTGAAAGCAAGTGCAGGAATTCCTTGAAACAAAGGTTTTTCCATTGCTGTTTACTGAGAACATGTTGTCTTATTGGCCTATTTGGTAGGGTATTGGGCCTGGCATCACAGAGGCATCATTCTAATTGTCACTTAATAGAAGCTTTATTTTATCCTAAGCCACTTCCATGAATCTCCCATCACCTAAGCATGGCATTAAAGAGAATTCAAAATCAAACAAGCTACTCAAGAAAGAATTGTCCTTTGACAGAACTGGGGCTCCCAGTGCATTTTAATTTTTCTGCAGGCTGCAAAGGATGGAGGCAGGGTCTTCTTTGTGTTGATCTGTGACAAGTAGGTTGTTACCAAATAATAAGCACATTAGCTGATGTAAAGGTTCAGGGTAAATCTGCACATTTAGCGTATGTAGGGATAGATAAATTTACATATGCAATTACAGCAGAATTTGGAAAAAGAGAGAGAAATGATGACAGACTACTGCCTTCATAAAAATCCAATTTTCTAATGCACTTACACCAAATACGCGTAGATAAGCAAACAGTTCTGGATTTTCATAGTGATCATGCACACAGAAATTGGCAATAGTTGCATTTACCTTTTGCTCATTAAAGCTCATGCATAGTTCATTAAATATTGCAAGTAAATTAGCCATTTTTTTAACTCACTTAACTACAATAAGTATTGGGAGAAACATTGTTATTAGCAAATGAGGAATGCAGTGGTGTAAATAGGTAGTGATATGTAACATTCTGCCTTTTTTAAATTCAAAAAGAAAAATGGAAAGGTCCATTAGTTCACTTTACCTAAGTTTCTGATTGAGCAGCTGCTGTGATGGGGAACATTATTTCTTTTCTGTGTATTTCATTAGGTCTCACTTCTGTGTTATATTACAACAGAGAGAGCCTTAATGATGCTAACTACATTTGACAGGTATGGTCGTAAGGAGCACATAAAAGCATTAGCAGAAACAGTCCTTACTCATTAATTCATAGGCTTTTCTGGAGTGCTTATTCCCATAATATGTGAAGCTTTGCAAACTCCAAATGGGTTTTTCTTCACAACACACTCATGAGAGGTACTGAAGAGGTTGTTCAGTTTTATAGGTGGGTGACAGAAGTGCAAGGATATTAGGTGATTATAGCCTAAGGTCTTTTGAAAAGCTAAGCGGAGACTCCAGGTCTCTTTGTTCCTTGCTCTGAGGGTGCCTGGGCCTCTTCCCTGGTTTCAAAGAGTTGGGTGCCATAGGAACTCATAAAGCATGTGTCACTAGCTCACCTCATATCTAGCTGTTCACTACAGTTTTTCAACTTATCCTGAGATTGCAAAATATTGCAGATGGCTAATATAAAAGACGTTATATGGAAATAACAAAAAAATGTAGAAAATTAGAGTTGTTTGTCTCGTGGAGTCTTTATAGGTATCTGTTGTAGCCTACTTATTGCTCAGCACCAGTTAGTTGTAGTGTGAACATGTTACAGTCTCTCACTCCAGGCAGGGAAGGGCCGAGCTACAATATTTTGGTCATACAGCTCTCTTTGATGGTGCTGTGTCTCCACAGCTTTGCTTTGAGCTATTGGAAAGGTAGGAGCTGGGGCAAGTTAATGCTGGGGATAAGGAGCTGTGACTTCAGCCCTCTAAGGCCTGGGAGCAGCTGGAACGCGTTGCCCAGAGAAGTGCTCTAACCATGGGGCAGGGTGGCAGGGCCACTGCCCAGCCGAAGGACTTGAGCAGGTGGAGCTCTTGGGACCTTAGGTGGTGGAGAGCCTCCCTCTTTCTCTTCCAAAGGCTGCACCTACAACCTTAGCAAGAACATTTCAGAGCGTGTGTGATAACCTACATTTACGAATGAAGAGGACTTGGTAATATAACCTAGGTTTAGAGGCCTTCAGAGTTCAGCACCCATTGCTAGCCATGGTTTACATTACTTTCCTGAAGCTATGTGCTTACTATGGCATACAAGTCCCATAATCAGACAGCGTGGGTCTCCAGCTCAGTATCTACAGCTTTACTAGAGACAAGACATATTACAGCTTCTGTCTTCTTATCCACTTAAAGCAGCTACCTGTTAAAGGAGTTTTAAATGATTTATAAAAAAATGATAAAGCAAGGCTGATTGGTAGAGCTTTAAACTAGATTTGAAAGAGGAAAGGGACAAAACCAGGCTCACCAGTGATAAGCTATGGGACAGTATGCCAATATTTGAGGGACTGTGTTCTAGTGAGATCCTCCAGTCTGCTCCACAAGGTGGTGGGTATAATGAAGCACATTTTAAACATTTATTTACAAACGCACACAGCATAAGGAAAAAAACAAGAGGAGCTGGAAGCCTTGGCTCAGTCCCAGAGCCACAACATCACTGGCATAAGCAAAACCTGGTGGGAAGAGTCCTGTGACTGGTGTGCTACAACGGACAGTTAGAGGGTCTTCAGAAGCGACAAGCAGAGCAGGCTAGGTGTGCGTGCGCGTGTTTGTGTGTGTGTGATGCTGTATGTAATGAAGGGGCCGGACTGTAGGGGGCTTGCTGTTGGCAATGATATTCAACTAGATTTGAAGCTGGCCAGTACTGTAGGGGACAATAAAAATGGCTTTCTAAAATATGTTAACAGCAGAAGGAGGACCAGAGATAACATTGGTCCGTTACTTTGTGAGGATGGTCATTTTACAAATAGGGACATTAATAAAGCATTAATAGGGGCATTAATAAAGCCCATAGGCAGAAAAGTTACAAGTAAGTCTCTCAAGTCTTTGCTGATCCCTCTCAGGTGGACAAAGACCAATTCTCACTGAACAGAAGGCAACAATGGACCAAAATTGTCATAGCCTTTGTTCTGTATCCCACCTTTTCATCCTTGCTACTTCTTTCAGCAGCTTTTGGAAAGAGAGATATATACTTTAGTTCTCCAACAGGAAAGACATCCTAAATAACAATTGAAAAAATATATTAGTAATTCATTTTGTATTAACTCAACAAAACACAGCTAAGAATGCAGAGTGGGAATTCACAAGTAATTATCTAGATGACTAAAAAACATTTTATAAAACAGATATATATATTTTTTTCAATGATTATTTCTCTCATCAGGAACCAGGAAAAGGAATTTGTGGATACAACTTATAATCTTACCTGCCAATTACTCATTGTTGACTGAGGCCTCTCTATTTCTATTTAAACTAGATATGCTGGGTAAACAAATGATTTAAGAGCCCAAGCTGACCTTCAGTTCCTCTGTAGTCAATGGAGAGACTACACGTTCAGATGGTACTTCAGACCTGTCAGTTACCTGTAGGAAAGCACACACTGGGAGTCCTTGCTGGGCATCTCATCTATATGCCTAAAATAGGATTATTTTAATTTTGGCCTAAATCCCTATTTCTTACTGAGACAAAACTGCAACCTAGATAGATTTTTGTAGTCAAACAGAGATTTGCCTCAGGAAGGACTGTCATACCAATATATGTTTGTTAGTTCAGCACCTGGTGGCAAGAAAAGACAACAAAAATACTCACCTCCTTAACTCTACGAACATGAGATGTGTTATATATATGTAATAAAGCAGGTTTGGGGCTTTATTATGCAAATATTTACTGGTATAAAGGCTGACCTCACCTTTCTTTCAGCATACAGTAATGCCAGAGCTACAGCCATCCGTGCAATGGATGGGGCATGAAGGAGGAAGGGCTATGTGGGGTTTTGCCTTGGGTGAGTGGGTGCAGACACCTGCAAATGCAGTAGTGTTCATAAGATTTACATATGATTTATCCCTGTATTCTGCTCTTAATTTTTTTGGGAGGCATTTGAGCCATTGAGTTTTATTTGCACAAGCACTCAAAGAAAGTTAATTTAAATCATGCAAATATGTAGTGTTTCACAAATCTTAATTCTGAATTTGCACTTGAAGGAATGAATTAAATCATCACCCAATTAAGGTCAGAAACAACAAACAGCTTTTGTAATTAATTGCCCTGAAGAATATTATTCAAATAGTAAATATTCAAGATCAGTAAGGAAGAAATCAAAATTATATGCCAAAAAAAAAAGAAAAGTTAGAATAATTACTATATTTGAGGAAATTGATGTTATTTGGATATATTTCATGACATGAGAGGACTGCTTAATTTTATCTTATGACTTTTTAAAAATAGCTGCTATATTATTACATGCCATATAAAAAAAACATTTTTTCCTCTTTTCTTTAGCTGCACAGAGGCATGAGTAGTATTTATTTTATTATTACATTTATGATACTGACTAGCAAATTGTATGTCTTTTACTTAAGGACTTCATTTTAGAGCCTCACAGTATGCCAGGCATTATCTAACCATCAGATAATGGCAAGAATACATGTACCTTAGGTAACTCCAAATGATACAGATTCATTTTCATGAATCTTATTGAGATACGTATAGCTGAATGACTAAGTAAAGAGCTGTCTTGACTCTGCGTAGAAATGTAATTGCTGTAAATTTCATGCTTACTAGCACTGGATTACTGATGAAATTGCAATCAGGAATCTGACAGATGAGGGATTAATTCCCCAGAAACAGGGTTTCTTCCCTCTTCTTGTTATGATCATATGTGTATGGAGGAAACAGATCTGAATATGCCAGATGAATAAATTAAGAAGTCTAGGATGAAACAGAACAGCTGGAAATGTAACTGGTGATAATTGAAGGCTAATTAACTTCAATGAGCAATTTTCTACCAGGTGTTCTATTAGCCATAGAGAAAGAGAAACTAAAGAAATTGCATGGACTGCATTTTCATTCAGAAATGTGATATGAACTGCTGCTCTACCTACATGGTAATAGGAAAATTACTGTACTGTCTGTTATGGGTATAAATATTCATGTGACTTTGATGGATTAGCAAAAAATTCTTTCATTTCTTTTTAAGCACTGATTTGATTTTGTATGTCCTTTATCAGAGATGTGAGTCTTTCTTACTTTAAATAATAGATCAAAATGAAAAGTCTACTTTTAATAATACTTTTGAAAGTGAGAGCTTTTTCTCTGGCATTCTTTGTCAATTTTGGCTATTCTGCTGTAGCCTGCTATAGCACATTCCAAGCGGCATTTTCAGGCTATGGCCATATTCCCTGTAGGTTTTGACTATTACTTAGAACATCATATACACTGTACATTCAAGTTTTCTTTCCAAATCAACCTATTTCAAGAGCAGAAATTTACACCTTTTTTCTTCTTTTTTACTTTTTACTTTCTATACACAATTCATATTTTCATACAGCTTATTTATTTATTTATTTGTTATTTTTTCCCTGCTGCATTTAGCGTCCTTTGGCCCTGTATGATCCTTTGTTTAATTTTCTCTGTCATCATGCAAGAAACTGGCTTCTGAGTCCTGTTTACGCGGCTTTTAAGGAGAACTAAGGCTATCTATGATTTAGACGATGTCCTCCTATTACCTTCACAAATCAGGAGGAATGAATTTCAATTTTCCTGACTTCAACTGCCTAGAAGGTACTTCACTGCCAGTGGAAAGAAAGAGGGTCACTTCTATTCTTGTGGCTTTATATATTTCTGAAGGTGTCTATTGGTAGGCATGACTAGCTGTGATTTACCACCTAAGTGTGGAAGTTAAGCAAAATAAATCAGAAAACCGAAAGGTGTGATGATTCACCTGCTGTTGGTACCTGTTTTTCTCCATTAACTGTGGAGCCGATGTGACCAGCTTAAATTTAGGCAGTTAACCTTTAGACATCTGGAAGTAGGTCAGGTGAATCCCACCATAACCTTAAAATTGGGATATATTTCCATTTTGAGAATAGCAGTTAGCAAAGGCATGAGGCTTTGGTGCTGCCTTCCAGTCTTATCTTGCATGCTTACTTTCTGCTTTAATGAAACACTGAAGTTTTACTTCTTACTGGGGTACTCTTATATCTTTAAAAAATCAGTATATTGCTGTCTTGCCTATGGAAAAATAGAAAATCAATTTGTTGAAGAACTTAGCATTTATATTGTGATCATTTTTCCTTTATCATTTTCCTTTAATAAAAATGGTTTCCCTTTAACTCATGTCACAGAGATTTTTTTAAATTTTTTCTCTATTTATTTAAACTGCAACTGCTCTTTAGAGTCAACATCTAATGGTCTTAATCAAAAATAACACTCTTATTGCCCTATAGCTGTTTGTACTTTGGGATCAGTATAGAAAAGGGAATATTAAAGGATCGCTGTGGGAATTCATATTTTTATGATCAAAGACACCTTCATCTACCAGAGAAGTAATAGAATCAATATAATTCTCATTACTTGCCACAACAAAGGATCCTAAAAAATAATTATTTTATTTTTAAACAACAACAACAACAAAAACCTGTAATTTGGTATTCTGTTGCTTATTAATGAGAATTCTGGAAAACACAGTCTTGCCTGGGTTGTTTTGAATCTTGGAGTTCTGATTAAATTTTAATTTTATTACAGTAGAAGATGAAAAAATGGCAATAGCAGTCAAAAGGTCATTTCTGCAATACTATCAAAGCAGGAAATAACATTTATGCTAAAGCCCATAAGAGATGTTCTTACAAGGCTCAGAAAAATAGCATGTTAACTATTAATAAATATTGCCATGGTAGGAAGAGACATGCCAGTAACAGCAATAACAATAATTACCTCTAACTGTATTACTGAGAAACCTAGCTATTTAAAAGATTGTTTGATGGAAAGTATGTGGGTCAAGACTGTCATTGCTCAAAAAATATTCATTTTGTATCATTCTTGGGAGGAAAAAAAAAAAACAACAACATAGCTTAATAGCACAAGTAGCTCAAAATCAGAAAACTTTGTATTTTTTTTCTTGAGAATGTATTAATTTTGAAAATTGGGAGGGAACTACTTGATTGTGGTAAAAGAATTCTGAAAATAATTAAGCATTCTGCAGTTTAGACTTTAAAATACTTAGCCAGGGATTTTTTTGCCTTTTTTTTTTTGTTGTTTTTACCTACTTGCTGATAAAGAAGTAGTGTGGGTGCTCTGTGAAAAGCCATGGAAATTGCTAGGAGATGTCTTGTTTTGACTTCAGCTCTCAGGAAGAAGGATCCTGTCTATGTATTTTGGTTTTCAAGACTTTGCAACAGTCATCATTAGGGATAATATCAAATTAATGATGTCTGGAACTAAAAACTCTAGAAATCTAGAAGCTAGGACTCTAAGAGGTACAGATCATATTTTTTTAAAAAGTTATACTGTAGAAAGTATTTTCTATATTAGCATAATGCTTTCGGCCTTCCCGTATTTTGGTCTGAGCCAAACTACTTCTGGGCAATCTGGAGCCGAATGTCAGGACGCTGAGGGGTGCGGGGGCTCCCCATGGCGGCAGGGCAGGGCCTGGCAGCCAGGTCCCCTCACCTCCCCGGCTAGGAGCAGGGCAGCCAAGGCCTGCCCCATCCCTTGGCATCAGCACCTCCCTGGGCATGGGGACGGGACATGGGCTTGGCTCAGTGGGGCCCATGGTCAGGCAGGGCAGGGCTGTGGGGAGCCGCAGCCCGGCCCTGCTACGGCCTCGCTGGGGCAGGGGCTGACAGCCGTGGGCCTGAAATGGAGTCCTGAGCTCTGGCCAGGTTGGTGGAAGCCCAGATGAAACCTGGCAGGGCTTATTGATGCCCTCAGGTCCCCTGACACTTTAATAAAATGCTGAAGTAAAGCGAGGAATCAGTCACAAATAACAGCAGTTCTGGGTGGTGCTTGGTATGCTTTTAATTTTAATCATGTGGGTTTTTAACACTGTGTTGTTGGAAGCGTGGCATTTGTTTGTTTGTTTTTATAGTGTGCAGACAATAACAAGGGTGAAAAGGAATGTTGTTTATGAAGAACTCCATTAATTAAGTCTATTAATCGCAACACTAGAAAAATACCACAGCGTGCTGGGAGGGAGAAGGAGGAGAGCGCCCGGCACCTCCTTTGTGTGGGCACGGCTGGTGCAGGAGCAGAGATGTGCACATTGCAGTCAGCAGTGCTTGTAGACCTGCCTGCAAGACCAGGGGTAAAAACAGAGCTCTTAGAATAGCAGGCTTCCAAAAATGTATGTGCTTAGATGTTTTTGCACACAAATACAGATGAAAAAAGTGGCGGGTAGCTTCTTTTTTAAGTAGTAACCTACAAAAAAATTCTGTAAAACAATGAACATAAACTATTTTAGAAATAGTCCCATTGCCTGCCACTATTCTTAATGCCATTGCTCAGGTAGAATGTCTATTGCACAAGTAGCAAATGCATCCCAGTGTCTGTGAATATATTTGTGGTAGGCGACTGAGATTCAAAGCCTAATTTTGATTAAAAAGGTCAACATCACTCTAGATACTGAGCATCACATTTTGTTGCTCTTAAAGTTTTCTGGCATGCAATAGTATGCAATGATATATACGTAAGAATACGTATAATTATTTTATTCAGAACCAGTAAACTTCTGCTTTGTCCATACGGCTGAGCCTCTGAAAAGAGGCTCCCAGAAAACCTGTAATTACCGTTGAGTTGTTAAGCTGAAAGCTGTTCTACTTGGTTGTAGGTTTTACCATCTCTTAACTATCTTTATACTTATTATACAAATCCTGGGAAAAGCAGGGAAAGAAGTTGTGTGTTTTAAATATATAGATTTGTATTCCATTTTACTTGGTGTGATATTTGTGTTTCTGCCTCAATGAGATGCTTAGTGTGAGAGACAGGTGGAGAGTAAATGGGATAGAAGAGATTTAGAAGCGTTTAATGCATATCTACAGCTATTTGCTTGGAAAAGATGATGACGTTACATTGCATGCTAATTCTTTTTGCAAAGCCAATAAAAGTGTAGTTTTTTCTTACTGAAACTGACTTAGGAGACTAAAAGTGTAGAGTGTTGTGAGTTTTGTTTTGTTGTGTTTGTTTGTCTGTTTTTAACTGATATCACATAAAACCCCACGTTGCTGTGACCTTATTTTTCCTCCACACTTAAGTACAGGGATAGCAAGCTTTAAGGGCAAGAGGTGAAGGATTACTCAGGAGGGTGCTGGTACAGACACTTCCATTTGGGAGTATGATTTGATGAAGAATGGAGTAAAGCAGAGGAAGATGAGCAGTGGTAAGTAATATTTTCTGTATGGATAAAAGTTAGAATTTTCTTGGTGAACTAAAAATTTTGTGATAGAACATCAGCTTTTGAAATGTGCTTTCTTTAGCTAAGATTGGTTGATACATTATTTGTCTTCTACTGTAAATATTCAGGAATAAGGGAACAATGACAAACTGGTCAGATTAGAATCTCACAAGGAAGTTCTGACTTCTGTGAAGCTGTTTGTAAAACTCCTCTTGACTATAATGACAACAAAGATCTTTCAATTTATGTTGAATAAAACAATGACATTTGCATACATAATCTGGTAGAGAGAACAAGAGAAATCAGGAATTAAGATGTCAAATTTGTGTCTTGTGCAACTACCTGAAAACCATGATAGGACAGGACAAATTCATCCTTGACTGGAGTTAAGAAATGTGATTAGACATTATATTCTTGAAGTTCTGCTGATTTGCCTAGGACAGGTTTTAGGCAGCCCAAAAGGCAATCATAAAAATGGCAATTTGCACCTACTGCTGGCAGGGATTGAGGCTACTCTTGCACAGATACGTTGTTCAGAAACGTTAAACAATAATGCCTCAGTGGTCACAGTAGGCAATGATGTTAATTTATGTCTCAGGTTATATTCTGACATTCTACTTAATCAGAGTGCGTTTTATTTAGCTCTTTATTGACAACTGACCTGCTTTTTTTTTGGTGTCCTGTTCCCCCACAAAAGCAGATGGCTTAATGCACAGATGCTCACAGGCAGCAAAGCTGAATTAGCTTTATCTGACTAAATATTTTCAGAGAACACCTGACTTGTCAGCTATTGCTTAGCGTGTCAAAGCCAAAGGTATGATATGCTTTCTGAAGAAAGAATTCAACAATAACTTTGCAGCTCTCATATACTAACTGTGCATATGGCCTCATGTGTTTTGGAAAGAGCTATCAGTTAATTCTCATGCTCATCTAAATGTATTTAAAATTCCTTACTCTGTACTCTCTCTCTCTCCCTTTTTAAATAATGTCTATTTAACTTTGCAAACTGCTTGTGAAACTGGTTTGATACTGGTCACTGAGAAAAAGAAAAAAAAAAAAGGGCATATTTCTTTTAATATGCCCAAAATGCAAGTAGTTATTTGACATTGGAAGCTGGCCAGTTTGTTTAATTTAATACAGTGATTCATTCCCACTTCCTCAGCAAGTCTGGTGCTTGTACTATCCAAAACAATTCCAACATTTAAATCATTTGCTGTATTTGTGTTGTTTTTTGTTTTGTTGGTGGTTTCATTTATTTATTTTTTTCTCCAGGTAATGGTTCTAAATATTTGATGTTCAGCTAGAGTTTAATAATTAGAAAATATAATGGCTGCTAAATTAGCTTTTGCAGCTTTTAGGTCAGGAGACTGATGTATTTCACAGCCTGTCTGGCTGAAATCACTTTCAGCTAATTGAAGATTTTCTCACTCCATTTAGCTGTTAAACCCTGGCATATGGGCTTCTGATCAGTTTTTGTATTCAAACAGATCCTCAGAGGAAATTAATACTGAAAATACTATTAAAACAAACAAAAAAATCTGGATCAAATAAAGTTAAGACAACAATGTTCATGTTGTTGATGCAGAAACTGTCCTCCACTCATCAGGAGAAGAGAGTTCAGTGGATATGAGCTGCCCACACTGGCTGGCGATCTGCTGGGAAGGAACACTTCTCGGAGGTAAAGAGTGCAGTAGTGGAATAACAGTTAATCAGCCCTTGGATAGCTGTCTCTCTAGTTGCCAAAAGGCAGTTTGGTAGTGTCTTGTTGCTCAGTAGTTGCTGAAATACTCCTGAGGTAGCAATTTGACACATGATGCTTATTGTAAACTGGAGTTTGTTTTGTGAGTGTTGTTGTTTTTAATGTTTTGTTATTATTTAGATAGGTTCAGAAGATTAAAATAATATGGGCATCACTAGAAGGAATGTCATGAATTATGAATGATGAATTAACTGTACTAGAACCAAAATTCCCTTATAGCATCTGTGTCAGAAAATCTTACTGATTATTTTGAGCATTAAAAATAAGAGGATGTTCTAACATCCAGATTCTGATGGTGTTTTAAAGAAGGAACCATGTTGCAATCCAGAAGGTTATTCCCTTGAAGGCTTATTTGTGTAACAAATGTCACTTACATGAAAATATGGCAGGACAGAGCCAGAAGGGTTTGACAAGAATTTATGATATACATTTGTACTGGCCTCGTGTAGCCAGCTACCTGTCTTCAGTTGGATTGCAACCTCTTGAAGTAACTTTTTTGTGTGTGTGTGTGCTGCAGAGAGCTTTTTTTTATTATTATTATTATTGGTAACAGCAGTGTTTGCTTTCTCACTCATCTGAAATAAATTTACTTCTGGGATGTTGTTTTCAGTTCATCAGTTAGATTAGAAAATTCATCACTCTTTAGATGGAGAATTGTAGAACTTGAATGGTTTCCATGCTTGTTTGTGTTGGTGCTATAGTTTTATTTTTTATTTTTTTTAAAAAGGAATTGCAAAAATGAATTGTAGCAGTAGAGCCAACTGAGACCTCACTTCACTCGTCTTATTCTCATATTTTCTTTATTCTCTTTCTATAAAGCCGGGGATGAAAAAACTGTTCTTTGAGCAGACAAAATTACAGGAAAGGAGGTTGCCTAACATTAGCAACCCTATTAAGGGACTGAATTTCATTAGCCTGTGTTGTGTATTCCTCAGTAGAATGGAATATATTTCTGCGTTCACTGTCTTATAGAGAAGATGTGTATCTTGGGGAAAAACTCTCTTTTAGTTTACTTTTTTAAAACATAGCTGTGAAGGTACTGAAGTACTGTCAGTAACATGTCCCATTCATCAAATTCCCTTCCCAGAATAAGATTTATTATGTTAGTTGTTTTTGATTGAAATCACACCTTCTTTAAAAAAAATGTTTAATAAAATATTTCCTGCTACTTGAAAGTAAAGAGATCCTGCGTGTGTTCCATCTGCTAATATATCCATATATAAAAATGACAGTCACTAAGTACCCCGTGTCAGTGGTGTGGGAGATGGCACCAGAAGTGATTTAGATTTAATGAATTTGACAAATGGTAAATTTCTAAGCAAAGAACAGCTTCAGTATAAGAAACTGCAAACTGGTATGAAACTTAAAAAAAACCAACCAACCAACCAAAAAAACTTTTAATGACAAAAGAAATTTAATAACATTGATTTTTCTCACATACAAGGCTGGTTTTTGAGTATTGTCCAAGAGGGATCTTTTCAGCAAGCTCGGTAATACAAGTCCCTGCAGAAGACTGATGGTGTGAGATGTCTCCTGGGCTCTGTAGTGGTTTGTGATGAACCATTTAGGAGTGAATGTTAATGTTTTTGTTACCTTCTGGCATATTTTGATATACTGTCCACATACTCCCAAAATTGAGTTAATCATCTGCAAGGGGTTTAATCATCCGAAAGTTAATTAAGATCTCTAGTCATGCATATATTGTATGTTTTCTCTGGACTTTCTTTACTTCTAGAGATAGGCCAAAAATACTTAATGGATAATTTTTAGAATCCTGTAATATAGAGCAGTTATATATATCCTATCCACATATCCTGTATATAAAAGTTGTAAGCAACGTTTCATGTTGCAAAAGACTTGTGAAATAATCCTACACTGGATAACTTCACTGCGTGAACTCAGGTAACTGTTTTTCTTGGAGAGGAGGAGTGTATTGTGCATAGCCAGCAGCAGATGTGTCAATATCACAGAGATTTTACAAACAGAAATCTAGGCAAGTAGGAAAGTTTGTGGGTGGCATCCCTGCCCGCGGCAGGGAGGTTGGAACTAGATGATCCTTAAGGTCTCTTTCAACCCAAGTCGCTCTGTGATTCTGTGAAGGCTGGGTAACTCAAGGGGCAGTAGGAAATGGAGAAAGTCCACTAGGATATCCTCGATGGCTTTGAGGCTTTGAATGATGCCCAAAATTTGAACTTATAACCTTAAATCTATACTTGGAAGAGAAGAAGAAAAAAATGCAGAAAATTCCCTGATTCCTGTGACAAGCTATACCTGAAGAACATGTAGTAGAACAAAACAAGAAGTGGAAGATCTGAGAAAAGAGGACTTTTTCCAGTTGCTGGAATTCTCCTTTTTTTTTCTTGTTGCTTTGTGCTCAAATCCAGCTTTTTCCATCTCGCCAGTAAAGGGGGCTGTGAGAACACAGGAGAAAGTGTCCTTGCTTCTGGTGCAATAACAAAAGCACGTGCCTGGGGAGCAGATGATTCACTAAAGCTAAATTTCAAGCCTATGTCCCCCAAAAAGTGCTGCTGGAAATTCTGAACAAGAGCTCTTGTGATTTTTTCCTAACCTCAGTTTGAAAAATAACCAAACCAGCAGCAGGTGTCCTGCACGGGAGCTCTCTGACACGGTGGCTGACATCTGGCAGGCACTGAAGAACTGGAAACAGGCTCCTAGGGCAGGAAGTATCGTATGATATCACTTCTAGTTGTCAGCTTTGCTTCTCATTCCTATGGTAAAAAGTATCATTTCAGCCACTTCAAGGAGTGCAGTCAAGTGTGGAGAACTTCTGTAGGGTAAAGGATACCAATGTGAGGACTGGCCATTGATGTTCATGTTGAAACATCTCCCAACGGTGTTAATCAGAGAGCCCTTAACTCTAAGCAGTCTGGAAAGTTTGCAGCCCTGTAATGAGCAGACATTGCTTTGTTCGTTTTTTTTTTTTTTATTTTACAGAAAGAAAAAAGAGGTTTTTTTAGGTTCCTGATTTAGACAACTTTGAAATCGAATCTGTCTTAACCTGAACACTCAGAACTATTAATTCGAGACAAACTGTGCCATATAATTATGTTGGTTATTCCCTGTGATACAACATTGCCTGCTGAAGACACTCATCATGTGAGTATAGCTCTTTCAAGCAATTATGGCCTGCATTGAAAATTATTTAAGCTTAACTAATTATCTTACTGAAACTCAAAAGGATAAAGCTCCTCCTCCACCTCTAAATTCCTTTTGTTCCTAGTGAATTTATGGGCACTTGAATCGATGGGAGTTTTGCTACTGATTTCTGCAGATCCAGGGAACAACCATGACTTGTTACTTATTGCCTTCTTCCACTTTTCCTTTGGCCAATAAAACATATTTTGTAGTAATTCCTAGGTAAGGCAATGAAATCTGTGACTTCCATTTCTTCTCTGAGTGTCACGGGAAGTATTTTTGTGTATATATTACATATCTTAGCATTTTTGGTTTTGATGCTAATGCCTTTATTTGAATTTCAAGGCATAAAAACACTTAAAGAGTGGCCTTTTTGCTCTCCTGATTTTAGGCAGAGTGAAAGTCAGGTGGTGGTACTTCCACTCAGAGTCTAGCACATGCTTGTTTTTCTGCTCCACACTTCTGTACATTAAATACATTTCATTTAGAAATGATCAGGTGCGAAACTGACTCATGAAATCAAAATAGCATATTTTTTTTTTGCAATTCTTGTAAAAATTTTGTATTTGTGGTTGGGATAATTTTATTTGAATTTACTTGGCTTATCATGGGCAGTGAGTGCACAGTATGCTAATTATATTTTGAATATTTCTCCTCTTGTTTCAGCAAAAATAAGGCTTAGTGTCATCTTTAAATACTCAGCATCGGTGTCTGAGAGAGTGATGGAATATTCTTTTCCATAAATACTTGAAAATTAAGTGATTGTTTCAATCTGCCTGTTCACAACTCTTTTGTTCTTGACTGTCTGTCCAGATATGAAGATTTAAACCTTTTCAGCAAACTGCTGACCACAAGCAATTCTCAAATGGTGTATTCGGCTGTATTATTTATTAATTTATTAAATTACTTCGTGGATATTTTTGTAATGGGGGGGGAAAAAGGAAGGAAAATTGGAAAAATAAAGTTTATTTTTACCTGACTAAAATATGATTTTTCTTTCCTCAAAGGTTTTAAACGCCTAACACTAAAGTAATGAGTGCTGATAGAAGCTGTTATTCTCTTATGAAAGAAAACAGAAGTACGATCCCTACAGATAGCTACACGTGGGTGCTATCATCTCCAAAGCAATCATTTCTTGACTGGTCTGAAACACATTTCATTTGCGCCTGTGCTACCTCCAGAGTAATTTTCCATGCTGTGAGCCCCACTGAGTCACACCGCTTTGTGCACACAGCTCTCATTGTGTTAATGTTCTCTTTCTTCATTTTGGTTTTGTATCATCCACTGGTGGTCTCCTGAACGGAGGCCTTAGATCTGTTATACCTGCAAAACCTGCTGTATTGCATACTGTGGAGATAGCCTTCAGCACTAGGGATTTCTAGTCCCTAGTACCTTGGCTAAAATGAAATAGAAAATTGGCAAGCAATAATAAACTTTAGCTTCAGTAGAATTTATAACTAGTTTTACAAAACCAATTTTGTGGGCTTCCTGGAAAACAGCTTGTCGTTTAAAAGATGGATCTTTCTGCGTGTTATCTTGGGACATATGCCCATCAGTGCCAAGCACTTGCTGATTTACTGCACCAGAAAAGTCCTGGTGTGCTTATTTGACACACTTATCAGTTGTGGACCGCCTGCTCAACTTGTTACATAAATGTTCTCTTTGGCAGAGAGCATCAAGGTCAACCAGAGCCATATCAGCAGTGTGATGTGAGTAGATGTGACCAGCGCTCATATGACATTTGGTACCGGGCCCCTCCTTCCCTCCCCACCCCGACACGTGGCACAACAGATTATTACTTTCCAAAGTAAAATCCATCGAAACAACACGAACGTGCACTGGAACTGTCATATTGCCTAGAAATGCTGCACCTCGTGTCAGTAAAGAAGCCTGCAGGACATAGTGCAGATAGTCAGCGCTTCCTGCCTCCAGGCATTCTGCTGTTATAAAAAGAACTTATAAAGGAGGAGGATGGTGTTTATTCTGCTGCACACGTGCCTTGTACATCACAGACAAATGTAAGTTGCTAAAGGCTGAAGCAAGAGATATGGGAATTCACAAGATTAATCTCATTAACATTTTAAATCAACCTGCTTTTTTTTTTTTGTATGGTGAATGCAATGTTAAATAGCATCCTTTAAACCTGTTTGCATTTTTCTATCATCTCCCATCCTGTGACGAAAGTACTTTTTGTATCATAGAAGCTCACAAATGTGTTGTTTAACGTCTTTAAAGGCTAATAAGACAATTGCATGCTTGCTTGGGTCTGGTGCCTGTCAGGTCATCTTCAGGACTACTGGAGGAACAGATCACTGTTGCTACAGTGACCGTCATTCTTCCAGCACATCGGCAGCTGACTGTATAGTATAAAAATTTACCTCCTCCTTACTCCAATAGGAAATCTGAATCTGGGATCGTTAGGTAATGCAATGTACAGGCTTTCTGTATCTCAAAAAGCAGTGTATCTCTCCTCCCACGTTACTGACTGCACCTACACCGGCATCCCATCTCACTGTATGCTAGCACTCAGATGGAAGAAGATGAGGCCCTACAATGGAGCTTTCCACCACCTCTGTGTCCAGCCTTGGATGTATGGATTTTATGTCCTGGGATGTGATGCTATACTTCATCCACAGGGCCAAATGAGGGTTGTAGGAGAGAAATGAAACAAGAACTGAGTAGTAGAATTAATTTACACACATAATTGTTAGAAAGAAAGGAAGGAAGAAAGGAAAAGAAGAAAGAAAGAAAGAAAGGTATAAAGGAAGAAAGCAAGGAAAAGAAAAACATCAAGTAAAAAGTAAGCAGTATTTTGCAAAAAGCCACAGTTTGATCTCTTAATCCTGATCCTTCAGTTAGAGGTGAAAAATGCCTCCAGAAATTAGCCTGGGAACTAAAAATCATGGATACAGTAGAAAAACTGGTTGGCAGTGTTTTCTCTACACCATATCCTCTTTTAAGAGCTCACTGTTTTGTAGGCAGTAATTATGGATTCCTGGTCCCACAGTGTCTCAGATATTATCACCTCTATTTCTGCTAACATTTTCTTATGCTCCCTTGGTATCAACTGTCCTTTTCCTTGAGAAGGACTAATTCAATTAAATTAAAATCAGAGCAGTGATTCATGCTCTCAGTTTACCTTGGAGATTTAGAAGTGAAAAAGAGCTTACGTGCTTGAAAGCCCATATTTTTTTTCCAGCTCTATCAATCAAAGATACCTTTGTAAACATTGTCTTGTTTAAATCCTTGGATCATTGCAAGCTCCAAAAACATTGCATTACAAATACAAAGCATCACTGGAGATTTAGAGTTTATGCAATCCAAGATTACTGAGAATCCACTTGTGCTGTGTTTCATTAGCTTTATTTTTACTTAAAAATAAACAGGAATAAGTTTATATGTGGACCTGATATAGCTGATAGGAGGTTGTAGAGGGGATGGCAGCATGTCTGGCTTGTGGTGAGCTAGCCTTAATTATTCAAACAGCAGTCACCGCTCTCTCCTTCCTCCTTTGCCCTCCCTTTGGCTGTATATTTCCATTGTTTATCGGCATCTCTTACTGCCAACCTCTGCCTGTGACTGGTACAGATAAGCTGGGCTGCTGGATCCCAGGCAGGGAGCCATAGATAGGGAGTGAAGAACAGCTCTGTTATTGTCCATTCACTAGAAATTAATTATCATGGTATAAAAGAATAAAAACTGCTCAGCAGCTTTATTTGTCAGTAATTATCTGATAACTTGAATCTAAAGATATAGAAATTGCAGTGAACTAATAACTTCTGAATATCTATATTTGTAATAGTGAACCTTGTACGAGCTTTGCCAAGTCCTAAATGGTAGAGAAATATGGTACTAAAGTCAAAATTATGGAAATTGTAAATACGAAGTGTCAGAGTAGCTAAGATCTTACACTCTGTTTGTTCAGCCTTTCCCTGAACTGAAGAAAGGAGTGCTGCATTTTGATATATAGGATGACCTTTGTGCTTTCTCCATTAAAACTCCAAGCAGTATTCCATATTTCTAGGTTATTTTCTTAATTTTTACTTTGGGGGGGGGGGGAAATGAACATTTTTAGTTTTTAATGCTGAGTTAAAGCCTGGGAATAAAAATCCTGCTGTGCTTCATTAAGGGATTATTTCAGGTTTTACGTATATGACAGTAAACCCGAGAAGTGCGATTCATAACTAGGCCTTTATTGGTCTGATGGCAACGTCTGTATTAGGGAAAGAAATGGGGCCAAGGAGCACTTTTTGGAGGTCAAATAGTACTTCTTGTTTTGTGTTCCTACAGGGAAGCTCACTAACCTTCTCTCCCAAAACCAGATGTCGTCTTCCACAGTGCTTATTAGGCATTATCCCCGTGCTGTCTCCACCTTGGTGTGGTATATGTAAGCGGTAGCTGGTTTAGGCCAAAATCATGCCACAGAGTATGCAAATGAACAGCATACTTACTTACAGGGTGATCACAGGGCATCCTGAACCTGTGCCTTGGCCTTGTTTCGCCTGCTGGTGTAGATGTCACCCACTGTGCTAGGTGTTAAACATATGCAGAACAGAATGATAATCCTGAAAATTTACCTCTAACACAGAGAAACAACAGACAGAAACAGCTTTACATAGAGCTACTGAAGCAGTATCGGACAGTAAGAGTCGCAACAATTTCACCATGCAGGAATTAGTAGGGTTCACTTCAGAAACTGAGTTTGCAAACTGCTTGGGTGAAGAAGTGTTTTTGCTAAATACAGTTACGATCAGGGTACTCATGGGCAGCTCTTACTTACAGTATGTGCATGAAGAACAACAAAAAGCGTAATGGGATTTTAGCTCCACACTCCAAACAGTGCAAGTTTCAGTGCAAGCGATGAAAATGTAGAGGCATATTAAGCATTAGGTTGGAAAAAAACATCTGGAGGTGTCCCATCCAACCATCTGTCCAAAGCAAAGCCAATTTCTAAGTTAAATCAGGTTGCTAAGTGCCTTGTCCTGTCAAGCCTTTAAAAACTTTAAGGGTGGAGGTTGCTTGACCTTTCTGTACAACCTGTGCGAAGGGGGGACACTCTCATAGGGGATTTTTTTTCTAACAAAACAGGATATTGCCTTTCTGTGCTCTCAGCCTCATCATATGTTATATCTACGGTCGGCAACCATCAGAGTGTTCCTGCTCTGGACACCCTCCAGTTCTCCCAACATCTCTCTTTTACTGGGGAGTCTAAAACTGGACGTAGTACTCCATATGGCCTCAGGTGTGATGAGCAGGGGGAGTGATCACGTCCCTTCATGTGCTGGTTATGCCCATGCTAATGCACTGCACTGTGTAATTATCATAGGAATAAGTAACATGGATTTTCAAAGGTCATTTTAATCAACATGTTAAGCTTCCTGCATAGAAGAGGTGGAAGAAAGTGATAAATGTAAATATTTCAGTTGATTTTCTGTGTGGGAAAATGCAGTCGTATTAATGCATTTATATATTCTAATAATAAATGCCATGATTTTAATTTATTATTGGGTACAGCAAAGTGAATGTCAGTATAATGAACAGCTACACAGTACTAAATGTTATTCATTCAGATATTTAATCCTTCGTACCTCTTAGAGTTGGTTAAATAGCATACTGGAAGTTGAAGAGAGAACTGATAATGTTCTGTTTTGTAAAAATCCACTTAAGATTACTTTTTTCCTTTTTCCTTTCTTTTTCTGCCTCTCGTGGACATCAAAAAATCAAGCTAGCCCAGGTAAATAGGTAGTCAAAATAGTTGAAAGAATGACATGGTTAAGTCTGCACAGTGAAAACAACAGTATTAAAAATGGCCTAGGAATTTGGCATCTTTATTTGTTAGGAACCTGTCCTAAAACAACTTGCATATCAGGTCCAGGAAATCTAGGGTGTGATACATGGAACTTCAAGTGTGTATAATGTACTTAATCCTAGAGCAAAATGTCAGAAATTAATCTCACCAATATTATTTTGCCTGCTACGTGCTGACTTCACCATTCCAATATGAGTCCTAATTAAGCATTGATGTTTACAGACTTTGTTTCATTGATTTTTAAGCCTCCTGTTCTTGAGCAAAATATTCTTAAAATGTGGAATAATCTTCCTGAGTAAGTAATAAATATCTGATCTCTTGTGTCTTCTGAAGCAAGCCTTGTCAAAGAGAAAAATCAGTCACTGAAGCAGATGGGATGACTAATATATGACTAATATATCTTTCCTTTCTCTCTTTTTTTTTTTTTTCTGTGATTAAGTTGTGTATAGACATCTTGTATATACAGTTTTCCATATAAAAAGCTGCTATTAAGGCCATGAAGAGATTTTCAGGGATTAGCAAGTGCAGTCTGGGACTTTCTGCATTACTTAATACACTGTCTCTGTATTTCAGTGGATTGAATAGTTTTTTTTTGTCTCTTTCCAGAGTTTCACTATGAAAGCCGTCAGTTCTCCTGACTTGGTAAGAACAGTTTTTTCCCATGTGATACTTATCCTATTGATTTTAATAGAAACACACTTTTATTGCACTTGGAGATATGCAGAATGCATCTAAAGTGCAGTGAATTTGCTCAGTCTTGGCATCTTCATTCTCAAGAGCCTTTTCAAAATGTAAATTAGAGACAAAGACTACAGAAAGAGAAATTTTAGAGCACATGCTAATTGCAGAAATCTGAGATGGTTTCTCTGAATGGTAGGTTGTCAGTCAGGCTTGAATTAATGTGAGCTCTAAGGATTTGTATTGCTCGCTTAGAGTAGCTCAAGAGGAAACATGAACCTTTGCACTCAGAGGGACTGCAGAGCTAACTCCCAACTCGATCCTCTTGCTCCCAAAGCTCTTTTAGTTATTGTGATCTTGTTATCATAATTCAGCAACTTTAAAAATGAATCCTATGCAGATCAGTTAGTCAGGAAGTGAAAAGATGTTTCTTACACTTCAAAACTGTAGGTTTACACAGTGATCTAAATTATCAGAAAGCTGTGGGGCAATCCAAGTGGTTTTAGGCTTTTTCAGATGACTTTTTCTGAATGAATAAATTTGCATAATAACAAACTAACAAACCAAACCGAAGCAAGAATGCTTCAAAATCCCATAGTCAACACTTGCTTTTTGAGCTCTAGGTTTGTAAATACATCTATTTATATGGGATGTTGTTTGTCGTTTTTTTTTTTTTAATGAGCAAATAGTAACTCTTCATGTAAAGAAAGTTCATCATTTAGGTAGATTACCTATGTTCAGATAGTCACGTTTGTAAAGGTAGTTAAATTTCAGAGTTCATTAGAAATGAATATTGTAGTCAACGCTTGAAACACTCAAAGAAGTGGCTGCGCAGAGCTCATTGCTACCAACATACTGCTGTCCTACATTGGTAAAGAGACCCAGGCTGTCATGGCTTTGAAATGTCGGGGCTGTTTATCAGTTGTTTGTCCATCCTGCAGGTGGAGGCTGCCAGGAGCAGTGGCACTCAGGGCCTGGCCCTCTCTGAGGCAGTTCTCCATTCTCTGCTGCTCACCGCCTCGTGAGCAAAGCTTGCAAGTTTTCAAGGCTGGCTTGTGGTCCTGATTATAGTGCTTTGTTCTCTTGACAAGGAGGTTTCAGGAATTGTCTATTGACATGAAGACAAACAGGCTATTCTTACCAGCTGATGGCAGAGCAGCGAGTCATAGTGCAGCTGTTTTGGCTTTGCAAAGAAATGGAGGTGTGAAAATTTCTGGGAAAATGACAATAGTGGGCACCAGCGGGTGAAACTCCTGATCTGACTCAGAGCAGACCACAGACTGCCAAGCTGCTGTCAGCATCCTTGCACCAGTCTTTTAGGAATTATATATTCGGGAACGAGATAAATCAGTCCAATTTAAGTCATGCAGGGAAAGGCTCAAGCTGAGAAGCAAGTATGGGGGTTTGGCTCTCTGTTTCTATAGGATTATAATAAATCTTTCCATTACATTTCCTTCTTAAGACTGCCTCCTGTAAGGAAGACAAAGAGCACAGTGGTTGGTAGCACAATAGACATCATGTGGTTGGAATGAGGACATAAACATAAGTTCTGGGAAAGAGCAGGACAAAATGTCCTGCTGGAGAGAAACATGGATGGAGGAGAGAAAGGGATGTCTCTCGCATTCTGCAGATGTACAAAATAGTTTCACTGTCTTCTGCAAGAAGCGAATGTACCAGGAATGTTCTCACAGAGTTAGGTCCTGCAACAGGAATTCTTCCCTTCAGCAGCTCAGTAGTTTTCTTTGTGTAAGAGGGCAGAGTAAGGTCCTCCAAAACTAATTTGGCTAAACAGTAAGCCATGAGAGTTGTGTCTGTATTCTGCCTGAGACCTCTGAATACGAGTGTGTGATTTTCCTTCATATAGTAGTGGTATGTGTGAGATTTGTGCCCTGGAGGGAGCACTAGAGAAGGTATTAATGTATATGGAATTATGCAACACAGGAGATAAATGTATATGGGAGAAAACTGCCATGAAGACTAGGTGAGAGCAAATGTTAACAGCAGCAGAGTACTGGAGGATCATAAATGTTGTATTTATGCTTCTGGCTTGTGAGTCTGTCACTGCCAGCTGAGCTGCACAGTGGGGATGAAAATAGCACGTGTACACGTGCATGGCACAGCAGAATTTGGGACATCATCTTTAAGTCAATCTCTGCCTTCCTGTACACAGTGAGAGGGCTTACGTAATCGCTGCAGAGATGGCAAGAGACACAAGGCAGAAAATGCTTTCTGAGGAGGATGAAAGCTGAATTGAGCTGACAGACACGAGCTTTTCTGGCTCATAAGAACAGTGGAAGAGGAGACCTCTTCTGCAACAGCAAGAGGAACATGTGCAAGGACACGGAAAGGGGATGTTGGAAGAAACAGGCAACAGAACAAGAATGATGAGACCCAAGGGAAATTAGCTTAGGGGTATAAACTAAGCCTGGAGAGGTGGCCCAGTTTGCATTAGCCAAAAAAAAAAAAAAAAAAAAAAGGGTACAGGAAAGGTGAAGCAGGATGGAAGAAATCTGTTCTGCACTGGGTTGAGAAATGACCAAGAAATAAGAAATAACATTTCTCTCTCAGAGTGAATTCTCTGTTTATTTCTTGCAAGCTCCCCCAACTCAGGATTAATCTCACTGCTTTCTCGTGTAACGTGGAACACCCTTTGGACATGTAGTGAATAACTGACATCTAGAAAGAATTTGAACCACATGGCAGAGGAGAATCAGCAGTCAACCCCAAACTGATTTTCTCCCAGTATTCTGAGTGAGCTCCAGGCCAAACACTAACATCAAGTTGTCATAATCCCTTTTTATCTCTGATAAGGTTTCCTTTGGTACCACAGTCATGGTACCACCTAGGCCATGTCCTAAAATTCATACTAATATCAGTCAAGGCTGTTGACAGGAAAGATGTAGAATAGAAAAAATTGAACTATTGTTTAGTCTGCTTTGGTGTTTTTTTTTTTTGTATGTTTGTTTTGGTGGTGGTGGTGGTGTTTTTTTTTTTTTGTGCTCTTAGTGCTGTTTTTTCAACAGATTTTTTTTTGTTTTATTCTTTTGAAAAAAACAACAGATTTCACTTTAATTTATGCTGTATTAGCTTTCAAAAAATATCTAGATTGCAAATATTTTAAGAGGAGTTGTATTTATAAAGATATGTGCTGTGGCTTTTGCAGTTAATTTAAACATCTGTCTCATTCATTAGTTTTGTATAATCTTGGGTTTTGCCAATCAAAATCTGGTGAAAGTTTGGGCAGAGCACGACTCATTTATATTTTTAAATAATATTTATCTTGCTGATTTAACTTGAAGGTCTATTCGGTGCTTCACTTAAGCATAATCTTAGGTACCTGGGATCCAGCTGAGCAGTTATCACACTGCCCAGCTAGGGGTGTGATGTGAAAGATCTTCTCTGGAGCCCTCTGACAGCAGCCATGAACATCTCAACAGATAAATCTTAAAAGGACTGTCAGATAGGAAGAGCATCTGTAGAGCCCTGACAGGAAATTTTGTTAATAAAAAGCAATGCATCATTTAGAAATGTGATGAGGGACTGCTGCCCATAACTCCCAAAGCGATGTTTTGTTTGGGTAGCTGGGGAATGACGTGATGTTAGTGAGAATGACAAGGACAGAACGCATGCTAAGAGCTCTGTGGTTGTTACTCTTAAGGGGTGAGCCTAAAATGGGAATAGTATCTGTCTTAACGTTGGACAATCTGAGGGTAAAAACAAGAAAACGAAAGCTCTTTGGCATCTCAGAAGGTCTGATGCTAAGAGATTTTGTAATGTGTTTTTCCTCCTCAAAGGTGGTGTCTTTGAGTCTGACCAAAAGCACACTCACATTACTAGAGGAAGTCCCTCTGTCTTCAGCGAGGTTTGGATCAAATCCCTCTCTTATATGTTAATCACGTCCTCAAAATCAGAATCACTTGCTCTGAGATGTGCCTTGCCAAAAACTTCCTTAAGGACTTCTCTTCAATTTGCTGGACCAGCAGTTCAGAATTTTTGACACTTTTCATCTCATCACCTTTCTTCATATTTTCTTACTTACAAAAAGAAAGAAAATTCACAGCAATATTGTGGTGGAATGGGAGAAAAAGAGGATATTCTAGAAACCTTGTCTCCTTTATGAGAGCAATGTAAATATAGTTGGCATGGCATATTTATTGAATCATAACTTTAATGGTCATTTTACTCACACCATAACTTCTAGTTGTTGCTGTTACATATGATTACTGAATGAATTGTGCACTAATGCTGCATTACCGTGAGCCAACTGTAATCAAGCATTTTCTTTCAGACCACCAGAAGGAGCTATTGAATTCAGAAAGGCTTTCTTTCAAAGCAGAAATTCCTCGTACAGCAGTGCAAGCAGTAGGATAATGGAGCAGGCATGCAGTCTCCCTTGCAATGTCCTGCTCTGAGACACAGCGGAAGTTCTCTTTTAGAGTCTGCATCATTTTCTGGTCTGCTGTCTTGTAGTAAGCAAAACTGACTTCACAGGGTTTAAGACGCTTCAGGGAGAGATTTCAGGCATCATTCCTTGAACATATACTAGTGAATACTAACCAAATCTAAAGAGATGCATAATTCATTGAGACAGGCTTAACTAGGTATTTTCAAAGCATAGGGAGTGTCAAAGTTGCCCTTTTCCATTAGGTCAGCTGGAAGATGTTAGGCTAAAAGACCTGCAAAACACTTGGGAGGGCTAATGGCAGCATCTGCAAGGATAAATGAAACCTGAAGTTCCACTTACCACAGCTTGCTGGCAATTAAAATGCACCAAACAACTGTTATTATGTGTTTTCTGAGTTGATATGAAAATGTGCAATTATTTGTTGTTAGTCCAGTACAGGTGTCTCATGATCAGATTCATAAAATGGGGTACTGGGATTCGTAAGTGGCCTTCTCTCTATGAACTTTGTGCTTCATTTTTGACCAGAAAATGTTATGCCAACGGAGGGCAGATTGCGTTGCTTCTGCCTGTCTTCGTTTTACACTTTCTTTCATCTGACAGCAGCCTGAAAATGTATTGGTGGTGGCTTGTGGGTGGCACATTCTGTGTTAGTGTGTGTTTGAATAAGCCTTAGGGACAGGACCTCGGTTAAGTCCGTCCACTGCCATTCACAGCTTGTTGTGCTTTTATAACGTTGGCCCTGGAGGAAATGCTGCTGGTCTGTAACACACTAGCAAGATGCAATGCTACATAAATTTCACAGAGTGAAACCATATTTGTCTATGGGAGGAACAGGTACTAGCACAAAATAACTGTCTCAGTTAACATTTCATGTATGCTAGGACGGATAGGAAGTCTGGTTCTTTGGACAGATCTCGGGACTTATGTCTACAGTTGTTGTCATGTTGGGGTATGCTTCTGGATCTGATCGTTTCTTTGGGAAGGAAGAACAGTGTGGGGTGCTATCAAAGAGCAGGGTGCATGCTAACATATAGAAGAGGCTCAGGGGAGACCTTATTGCTCTCTACAGCTACCTGAAAGGAAGGTGTGGGGAGCTGGGGGTCAGCCTCTTCTCACAGATAACTAGTGATAGGACTAGAGGGAATGGCCTCAAGTTGCACCAGGGGAGGTTTAGGTTGGAAATGAGGAGACATTTCTTCTCAGAAGGAGCAGTCAGGCACTGGGACGGGTTGCCCAGGGAGGTGGTGGCGACACCGTCCCTGGGGGTCTTCAAGGAAAGGTTGGACGTGGTGCTTGGGGACATGGTTTAGGGGGTGACATCGGTGGTAGGGGGGTGGTTGGACCAGATGATCTTGGAGGTCTTTTCCAACCTTAGTGACTCTGTGATTCTAGGTGTTTTAGGGAAAGGAAAGTAACAATCGGCAGAGTCTATTTCTGAGTATGCCATAAAGCAGTGTTTGTCACTAAGCTCCCAGTTGTGATCTTCTGTGCAATTTGCTAAGTCAATGTATTCAGCATATTAAGAGTATTTGTTTTAAACAAATTTATTATGCATGTCTTTGGATTAACAGGAGGAGAAAACGTGTCTGAGGAATAACTTCTCTAAACACTTGAAGGTAGTAGTTGAGGCTTGTCTTAATATGCTGAACGTCTTAATTTATAATGCACTGGTGCTCCAGAGACCTTGCTAGTACTCAGGCATAAGTTTGGGGCTGTACATAGAATAAATCAAACGTTGCCCTGAGGAGCTTACAGTATGAACGGTAACAAGACATGAAAAGCTGATATATATCACAGAGCACGAGGAGACAAAGGAGAAGGGAGAAGCTAAAAGATAACATGGAGAGGAGAAAAAGGCATATTGTGTTGGCTGAACATCGAGTTTGGAGGTTTCATATGCTGAGCTCTTTACTCATTTTTTCTTACCGTGATAATGTCCAGCCCCTGTTAGAGACGAGGATCTTGTGCTAGGTACTTTGCTGTGCGAAGATGGAAACTGCAGGTGTCCCTGTCTCAGTTTTAATCAGTAGGGCTGAGACCCAATGTAAGGTAGTTGGAAAATGATTACAAAGAACAGGTGCAATAAGCAATGTGTTAAATCTCAAAGACATTTCTTTCTGAATTTATCAGATCCATAATAAAATACATTTGTTGTTTTATTATGAATCAAGTCCTTCTTAATTATGTATGCAATGGGACTACTCCCAGGAGTAATTTGTACAAAGCATTATATAAGTATAAATGCATTTGATTTTTTGTTTGTAGCAGCATCTCACAGAAACTTTTTTTTTTTTTTCCAAAAACAGTTTAACATGCCCTCTGCTCTGTTTCTTGGAAGTGGAAATTAGTTACAGCAATCTAAGCATCTGTAATGACCTTGAACCCAAGTTATTGTAATTTTCTCGAGTCATGAGACTGTTGATTAAAAATAGGAACAAGCACCACGCTCTGTGCTCAGTAGCACAGGGGGCACTGAGACCATATCGGCCTAAAACTCGCTTGTCTTCATGATACAGCTTTTCATCCCCAGAGCTCTCTATCAGTGTGGCACAAATTACCAGAGGACCTGTCTCGACCTGAGCCTGACTGCCTGTGACAACCATAAATCACAGGAACAACGGCATTGCTGGCACTTGGAAGACAGTTTACAAGCTTGTCTTTCTCACAAAGGAAACTTTCTATTTCAGATTCTCAGTAAACCAGCCCTTTAAAGAAAAGAAAAACCATAGCTTTTATAAAATTAAAGCAAGCAGATACTTTATGTTATTTTGCCTCCACTTCATCGACTGGTACTTGAATAGTGCTAAGAGAAACTACATGGCTAGGTAAATGAAAGCAGACCAAAGGAAGTCAGCTGATGAGAGGAAAGAAGCACATTTTACTGTGCATGAGTCTCTTCAGAAATCCTTAAGTATGTTACTATTGGTGTATTATTTACACGGAGCTGAATCTTATTTTCTCTTTATGAAAATAATAATAATAAAAAAACCTACTACCTAATACCAGCAAACAGAATATTTGTCTGCCTATTCAGCTGTGACTTACATGACAAGACGTCATTCTGTTCTTTAAAGGTGAGATGCGAGATCTGTACGGCAGTGTTCACAGTGGGCTTCCTACAAAGTTCTCCTTTGTCATTTGACTCATGTTGGGTTTTGGGGGTTTTGTTTGTGATTATTTATTTATTTATTTTAGGATTTTGAATAATAGCCTTGTGATGGGGCTTCTGTGCCCTTTAAACACTGTGGGCTTCACTTCTGCCAGTGCAGGCACTGAAGTACAGCAATCCACCCATATGACATCATCAAAAATTTGGGACATTCCTTAGCTTTTGCTTGCTCTGTGGCTTCTTCTGGGCCACAAGAATTACATTATTAGAATAAATGAATTCTTACGAGGTCAGATTGTCAAGTCACTATTCCCTCTGTAGAGCTGTAGCATGTCTATTCTGTCCAGTGTCAGTACAATTATACGAGTCGGTATTCACCTGTAAGAATAAAAGGTCCTCAGAATGGCCTCTTTCCAACACCATAAATGTGTTACTCATGGAACAGTTACTAATTAGTAGAATTCAGGACATTCTGATGGCCTTTTCATTCTACAGCAAACATCTGCCTAGAGTCACAGACCAGACCCACGGAGCAAATAGAGGAAAGAAAACACATCTTTGAACTCAGTCCGAAGACTTAATAGAAGTTTTCAAGGGAAGTATTAATCTCATGTCATATCAGCTTTCTGAAATGTCAGTGTATAGGCTTCCTCTCTTCAGTAAGTGGTGAGAAAGAAGCAGTTGCAGAGGCCAGTTGACCTGATCTATCTTATTCCATTGGCAAGAGAGGAAATTGGGTGACTAGCTTGAACTATAGACTTATTTCTTGGAAGGATAAGTACAGGTGAGAGATGTTTCCCAAAATAAGTCTGTTGTTTGCATGCTAGTAATATTGTGTGATGGTATCAGGCAGAGCTGACTGCACTGGTTGTGTTCACCAGGGAAGCATCTTCCATGTGCAGTGTCTCCCATGTCATGTCATCATCAGAGCTCATGCATCTAGTCATCCAGTTCTAATGGTGGGAAGGAGGCTGCTGCACTACTTGATTTGCCTTTTTTCTTTCTCCTTTTTAATTTTCCTTCCCTTTAGGGTAAATCTGCCTTACTCAAAGAGATGGAAAGTTACTCCAAAGTGGTTGAGGTTCATGACTTGGTCCATTTTCCTCTCCTGTCCTGTCCCTCTGACCCTTTTGCCCTAGTCTTCAGATTTGACCATCTGTGACCACCGTTATCCAGCATTGTGCAGAGCAGGTCGTGTGACTGATCTCTTGGCACAGCCCGCGTGTTGCCTTCTCGGGTAGTGTGGGACGAAAAAAGCACAATACTCGCCTTTTCTGTCTGAGGCTTGTTTATCTGCACAACATCCAGGCCACTGTGTGAGAGCTCTCCTCTTGGTGATCACTGGCAACCAAAAATGAATCAAATCAAGGCAAAGTTAGGGAAATTCTCCTATACAAAGAGCTGCTCTAAAACAAAGCTGCATTTTTTGTGGTGCATTGTCCTGGCTCTGTGTGAGCCTTGTAAAGAGACAAAGGCAAGCAGGAAGGAAATCTCAGCTGCTTACTAAATGCCCTAATTTGATTTATTTTCTGCTCCCTTCCCCCACCCAAACTGTTCTGCTAACCTGTTAGTCCCAACTCAGACAAGTAAGACCAGCTAATCTGATTAGTCCTGACACACAGGAGCAAGGCTGCTGGGAAAAGCTGGACCCTTACAGCTGTTTCAGGCTTCAGCTTTGATCATAACATTATGGGTTTGCTGAACGTATAGCGCAGCGTGACAGGAGACTGGCAGCATGGACACAAGTGAGCAGTGTGGCCATTGCTGAAGATTTCTGCCCCGGGTCCGAGGCTACTGGAATACAAACCATGTTTCGGGTCACCTTCAATGTGGTGACAGAGAAAGTTACCTTCACCTTGGCAGCCTGCCCCTCCGTCACATGGAAGGTAAGCTCAGATATGCATCATGTAAAGAAGCTGGTGGCACAGGAAATTAGTATTTTAAGTGTTTTCCCAACTGTAAGACATGTTTACAAAATTTTAAGGGGGTAATAACCTTTTAGGGGAACTGCACTGCAAAATGGCGTATGCACCACTGGTTGGAACTAGACAGACTAAATGGATCTGGTTTTAGAGAAGAGATTACTAGTTGCTTTTTAAAGCTTCTATTGTTTGACTTTAAAATAGCCAAATGCACAGCCACTTTGCTCATTCTAGTCTGGAAATGCTACTGTATTTATATCGACAGCAAATGCTGAGAGGTATATAAACACAAGCCATTAATTTCTGTAAGGACGGGGCAGTGTTTTGGGGAAATATTTCAAGCTTCCTAGATACCATAGGGATTACAAGGATTTGTCAACTTCATCAAGATACAATAACTTAGAAAAAATTTGCAACCCTATAATAAATGACTTGAAGCAAGCAAACAAACAAACAAAAAACTAGACACACAATTTACCTGGCATGTGATTGTAATAAAATTTGGCAGAAGCCAGAGCTGCTTTGCAGGTCAGCTGTTTCTTCCATTCAGAGATTCAGATCAGATCTTCATTTCTTTGAGACACATGTTCCAATCTCATCTTGAAGAGACCAGCATTGTCAGGATGAGATGGGACTAACATCGTTGCCTTTCCTTTCTTTATCAGTGAGTGCGTGCTTTCACTGTAGTGCAGTGTGGTAATACACCCACTCACTATCTTCTGAAGTGCTGCTTTAAAAACTTCATTTTAGAGTCAATTGCTTACAGAGCAGCGACTGTAGGAACCTCACCTCCATCTGTTATTATGTATTTAAGATGTGTGCCAGTTATGAGTAACTAGATAGTGTGACAGAGCAGGGTAGCTGCTCTTCCTTCAGCTCTGCATGATTCATTGTGCTGCATAAGTAGTTGTCATATATCTCTGCTGTATCCCTTTCTCAGTCTGTGACCTGTCTTTTCTCTTGGCTTGTGAGGTAGACACTGCCCAGAAGGTGTTACTGCAAGTCCTTTAAAGTGCCTGGTACGGTGTGGCCCCAGCCCAGATCTGTACCATTTGTAGAATAAATCCTAAATAAAAATCAGCTGCTGGGGCAAAGAGTGTTTGGAGTAAAATTCACATGAAATAAATTATATTGGATGTTTTCTTTCTGTGTGGGAGTTTACAGTGGTATTACTTCAGATTCCCTACTTATTAGGAAATCTTATCTTCCCAAAGTGAGTGTTCACTAAATGGTAATGAAAGGTTAATTTCAAAAAAATACATAGGCCTTACCTACATTTGCTAATGGTATATTAGATTTTTCTGCCTTCATATCAGAGTTGTGAGGACTTGTAACTCTGCCTTTAGGCTACAAAGCATGTAGGGGAAGGAATTGCAATGGAAAAGGAGACTGGATCGTACCATGCTGTGATGTACCTACCTGGAAGTAAAAATATATTAAAAAGTAGGCACAATTATATGGAATATATTCCAAAATGGGATGCCAAGCCAACAGAAGAGATGGCTCTGGAGTAAAGCTTACAAGCAAAAACAATCAATCAACAACAACAAAATGCACACACACACACACACAAAATCCAATAAATTTAAAGTTAATTTTAAAAAGTCTTTGTGGAGGGAGGTAATATTTTTATTGACCAACTCTTACAGTAGGAAAAATCCGACAAGGATTCAGGCACACAAGCCTTCTATTTTCACAGTGGGAGGCTGATGAAAGACACTGTTTCCCTACAACCCTGCCTTGCTTATGTCCTTATATCAGCTAGAACAGCATTGGTACTGCAAGTTAATTTAAATCCTTTGAAGCTGAAAGAGGTCACATCACTGCTGGAGGAGGGAGGACAGAGACATGGACAGGAAGAATGGTGCAAGTTTTGTCCCAAATTACTATCTTTCTGCCCCACACTATGCACTTTTTATTTCTATCAGAAATTAATTTCTAGTTAGAAATATTGGTGAAAAAATATTAAGGCTCAAGCCTACTCTAATTATATGTATAATAATCATTTTTATGATATTTCAGAAACTGTGGGAGAAAGACAAGACTCCTGCTCCAGGCATTTCACGGTCTGTAGTGCATAAAGCTCATTGCTTTTGTCAAAATATTGTTTTGTAAAAACTAGTTTAATTAGAAGTGGGGGAGGGCATGAGTACAGGAAGACTTAGAAGGAGGTGACAGCTGAAAAGGGTGCTGACAAGTGCAAAGGGCTCGGAGTTGAACGTGCCTTTTCAAGTAGGCACCAGTGCTTGAAAACCAAAGGAAGAAGCATCTTTATAATAAACCGCAAGCATCTTTGTTCTGAAGCCTGGAGGAGGGGATGGGGCTGCTCTTTCTCACGTCTCCGTGTCAGTCTGCCTCCGCTCGTTTGCCAGCTCCTCGGAGCGCAGGCTGCTGGTGCTTCTCGATCTGTCAACAGGCGCAGAGCTGATAGGGAGAGCAGGGGGCTGAGCACTGTGTGCTACGTCTGGGTGACACAAATCAGGCCGTGGCTGCTATCAGCTTGGCCAGAGTCCCTCTTCAAAGGCCTTTTCAGGTAGTGCTCGTGTGAATCACTGCTGCACTTTCCATCCTTTGCTGCTAGCATTAGGGGAGTCTAGAGTTGCACCTCTTTGTGACATATATCTGGCTTTAGGAAGAGAGAACAAGATCATGCAGCTATTGATCCACCAACAAGCTCCTACCACTTATTTCCTAACCAGGGAATAGACAACGTGCTGCTTAGATGAGTGCAATTCAAACTCACAGGGTACAACCAGCTTTAGTTACAGAATGTGCTCACTCGCTGAGGATTAGCTGCACGTGAATCCCATTGATTTCCTCTCACTGTTGATGGGTCTGTTTTGTTGGATCCTGCCTGAACCGTGTAGGGGGGAAGCACCAAAAACTGCTGCTCTGTGCTTTTCTATTCAAGGCCAGGAAGTTCACTCGATGGGGATCAGCCTACCTCGGGGTTTCTTGCCAATTCAGCCCTGCGCTTTGTCTGCCTGACATGGATATATGAATGAGCTGGGGCTGCTTTGCAGGCGGTTGGGAGCCAGCAGAAGCTTGATGCCAAATTTCGAAGGCTGCACAATGGATTGCCCTCCCTGCCAGTTGCAGCCGTTGGGGCAGGGACTCGTCATCGGAACGGCTGCTGAGAAACGGCGATGTAAATTCCTCCCTAGGGATGCGAGAACAACGCTCGAGTCCTACAAACCGAGCGGTATCTGTGATAAGAAAACCAGAAAAATCAGGGGGCCCGTGTTTTCCCTCTGAGTACAGAGCCCCTGCCTGCAAACGGCCGGGGAGGGCAGGAGGGGAGGCGAGGCGTGGGAAGCAGGCAGCAGCACGCAGCAGCCTTCCCCGCTGCTGTTTCAAAAGCCTCAGCTGGGCTTACACAGAGCTTCGCTCTGCCTTGTGCTGCGAGAGTAAGTGCAGTTTGTTACTGCTTTGTTGTGGTGGTGCCTGAGTAACCCCCGATGTCAAAAGCCATTGAGATAAATGCAGTGCAAACAGAAAAACGGCCTCAGCAGAAAAGCTCACAGTCTAAATGCATGGATTTAGTGCACCCTAGCAAAGGAGCAGACCATGAGCAGCAGGACAGTGTGGTGATGACAAATGTCATCTTGCCACACAGCAGATATCATCGTTTTCCTAGCCTCGTACCAAACCCTTAAATGAATGTGACTCAAAAGGGGTCAGGTAATAAATGCAGAAAAGCAGACAGGTCTGCGATGCTCATTCAGTCCCTGTCTCTAGTTCACCTGCAGAGAACTGAGTGCAGGAGGAGGGCAGCGTGACTGTGGTACATGCTGCAATGGATTACTATAGGGATTAATCTAGGAAGGTGTTCAATTACCCCAGGGAGCTGCTTCGCCCCCCAGATCCCATTGAAGCTGGGGAGATGGTGAAGCTGGGGATGCTCAGCACCTGCGGGGAAGAATTTCACTTTGTTCTTTAACTTGGATGTTGTTTTCAGCTTGCAGAACAGTGCATTTCTCATTGAACTTCATTTCAGATAAATACAGAGTTGCTAAGCACTTCCAAGTAAAAGTTCCTTGATAAGCATCCAGAAACAGCTATGGCTGTCTTGAAATGCTTTTTCTACTTAGCTTTTAAAGACCTCTCCAATATACACACCAGCCATATTGTTACATCAGCTTCTATGAACAGACAAGCACAAGGGATGTGTTTATTTTCTGTCCCTGCTCTTGGGTACAGATGCACCCCATTTCATGTATTTATTAGTTGTTTTTGTCACTTTGTGATGCAGCCAAAGAAGAGATTGACCAATTCCCTTCACTTTTCACAACATTAACAGTTCAGCAATAGTATAGGACCCCGTTGCTTGTCTCAGCAACCCCGAAATACGCTGCACACTGCCGTAACCCCACTCGGGATTATGATGCATCATTTGGGAGCTACTGCCATAGAAGCAAGTACTCTCTGAGGCGATGACATTGTTATTTCTAGCAATGGTAGAGCTTTGGTACCTCAAGCTGTGATGGCAGACCAAGGTTTTCTGCCTGTCATTACACTTCTGGGAGTTCCGCAGCTCCCGCATGCCTCCTCAAAGATCTTGCTACCAGAGATTTATTCTTCTGTGAAGGACTAATATCTGTTTCTCCCTGTTTATTTGCTTACAATATAGCATGCCCAGCTTTTCTGGCTTCTTGACACCCAACAAAAATATCAGCATTTTCTTAGCCTCAATCAAACCCCAAAATAAATGTGACTCAAAAGGGGTCAGGTAATGAATGTAGAAAAGCAGACAGGTCTGTGGTGCTGGCTTGGCCCCCAGCGCTAGTTCACCAGCAGATGGTAGCAAACATCTCCATCCTCTGTGATCTTCATCTGGGGCTGTCAGACTGTGAAAGGGCTGGAGTCATTTGTATCCAGAGAGAAGAAATAAGCTGTAAACAAAATCATTGTGCAACTGGGACTAAGGGAGAAGAACCACGGATCCAAGTGTTTTGGATGTGCTGGGAAATGCTGCAGCAATCAGGATGGAAGAATTAAGCAGAGGCCAGAACAAAATCACTGCAGTGACTTGCACTGAATGGCATGAAAAGCATTTTGGTGTCGCAGTTATTGTTCTTTCGATGACAAAAAGGGACCATTATTTGCAATGTAGCAAATGACCAACACTCAGAACAGCATGACAAAATCGAAACTGCTCTGGGTCAGATCTGCCTGTGTATGTTGACCCTTTGTCTTTTCACTAAAGACATGGAAAGTTCAGGATGGGTACTTTGACTAGAAGCTGTTTCTAGTCATTTATTTGTTTTTCTTCTGAGCTGTATCAGTTCTAGTTCTTTTATATTTGATATAGTCTGTTGATTAGCATTTTCTTTTACTCTGTTCTGGATGCTACACATTTGTATGGCTTGTGATGACACTTCTCAGCTTCTTTTTCCTTGTAGCAGCTAAGCTGAGAGACGGGAGGAGAGAGAGACAGGATAAAGTGAAAGCTGCTAAACGGTGCTGTAATTCCCAAAAGAAATGTCTCTTCATTTATAGGAAAGTACTGGTTAGAGCTGGGCAGACTGGTTGTTGCACATCACTGGATAAATTTTGGCATCACCTTACTGGAGATTTTGAAGCTCTTTGCCTACTCCATGCAAACACCATTCAGTCCTGTAGGCAGTTTCTGCAAAACATTGTCATTATGCTCATTTCTCCATCAGTAAGCGGTTGGTGACCAAAATCCTAAGGAGTTGTTTCTGCTGTCTGATGGGACTCTGAAAATGGTCTCTGTGCTTATTTGCTGGAAATGAAGAAATGTCTTTGAAATGACATTTAATTCAAGGCAATAGCTTCTTATGGGTATAAAAATATATTCCTTCTCCAGTCCTTACTTCAGAGCCAGAACATCTTTCTCGTTTAAAGCTTTAAAAAGAGAAAGGAAGGGAGTCAGTTACTATATTGTGCTGCTGTTCTTGCAGGGCAGTTCCCATTGCCCTGGAAAGCAAGGCAGAGTGCTAATGGGACTAGCTATACCTCAGTCAGTGATAAAGCCACATATCTGAGGATTTCAGCTGAAGTTTTATTATTTTTCATTTTATTTTTTTGCAGTTATTAGCAATACCTTTGCGCCTTCATCAGGTCTATAGCTGGTGTGAGTTATTTCAGCCCTATTAACATCAGTGTTGTATTGTGTTCATATATGTTGTATTGAACATGCCAGGCTATTCTGGCAGCCTACCCATAGGCAGGGGCTGAAGTCCTCCCAGGGGGACAACACTTGCCTCCTACAGCTGTGCTAAGTGTTGGCAGAGGTGATGATCAATCTGATTCAGGGACGAGCAAAAGTTTTGCCTGGGAGCTTTTGGTCACTGTTCTTCAGCATTAAAATATTCTGGGAAAGGCCTGGACATAAGTGGACTTAACCACCTGCCTTTGGGGATCCTAGTGCTTCATCAGAAATGCCATGGCCATCTGAAGCCAAGCTCTGATTTAGCATAAACTCACTGCCAGTTAAAATCTTTTCAAGAGCACCAATGGATCAACATTGTACTGGCAGGCTTTATGCCCAGTTGGGAATAATCTGTCTACATATTTCGATGTTAGATCAGGGAGCATCTCTCCTTCCACAGGCAGCACAAAACCTCTGAAAACTGAATATAGCCATTAAAGAGAATAGCTAGAAACCCAGAAATTGCAAGGTTGTTATTAAAGACAAAGAATTGTTGACTCAAGCATTACGGAGACTGGAAAAGGTGATGGCACAGCACCAAAATAAAGAGGTGTGTGTGTGTGGCGGGGAGCTTAGGAGCAGTCTTGTGGAACTGAAACTTTGGATTCTGACCAAAAGGGACAAAGTTGCTTTATATGAAATGCTGATTTTGATGACATTAAAAAATGATAGTACAGCTATGTATTTTGCCTATGAAATTCAGTTTTTGTTCCAGTGCAGATGTTTAATGCTTTGGTAATCATGGTAGTACAGGGGTATTAAAACTCGCTTAGACACTTAAAGCCTTACTGAACAATATCCAAAGCTCTTACCACTGTTTTTGTTGTAAAAGGAGCAGTTGCAAACTTAGGGCAGTGTGTAGAAATCTCCGTCTATAGCAGTGATCATTCATTCTTCTGTATACAATGCCCATTGTCTTAGTGCAGCTAAAAGCATCCTAGGTGCTTTACAAAATATAAAAAAATGTGGCGCCTGGCCTAAAGTGCTTTTTACTGCAGTTCTGACATGGCAGAAGGCATGAGAAAAATGAGACAGAGATGGTGTAGGGATGAGTGAGACCCAGAGCTCCTGCAATATGAGCACTCTGGTTTGATGTTTATACAACCTTAACATTAAGCTGTATCCAGGCTCCTGCTCTTTTTTGAAGT
This sequence comes from Anser cygnoides, assembly GCF_040182565.1. NCBI lineage: Eukaryota > Metazoa > Chordata > Aves > Anseriformes > Anatidae > Anser > Anser cygnoides. The sequence continues at coordinate 191,634,571 of NC_089873.1, forward strand.
TAGCCCATTTTTTTGCAGAAGCGAAGGATGTATCACATTAACTAGCATTGAAAGAACTCTTCCTGCTGACAGTTTCATTTTTTACTTTTGATAAGAGCTCTTGTGAACCACATTACAACCTGGAGCATTAATATGTGTCTATTTACCTTAATACACCATTCAGTAAATCATGATAATTTAGATGCAGCTTTAGAAGAATTTGAGCAATCCCTGCAGCAGGAACAGGGACCTCCAAGTGCTGGGGGTGAACAGTCGAGAAAATGCATTACTTACATCACTTGCAATGTGGCCACAAAATGTGGTAGAAACATTTCTTGAGGTACATCCTAATAAAGTCTCTTATAAGGCCAGTGACTTCTAATCAGACTTGTAAATCCCAGTGAGCCTTTGCACAATCAGTCTCACCAGCAGGGAATGTTTAGCACTGTCTTTGACTGCTACGTTGAAGCTAACCATGCTTTTCAGAAAAAATCCCTGAGAATCAGACAGAAAAGTATAGTTAAAAATCTTTATTTACAAGTGGAGAAAAACAATCCTTTCCCTTGGTGGGCTCCTGGCTGTTGTGGAGACTCCATAGTGCACCATTCACCTGTTTCACAAGCAAACTGGCCAGTTAATCCACCTGATGGCGGGTCAGACTGCACCGGCTCCCCTGCTGTTACTGATCCTGGAGGGTTAGGAAAAACAAGATACCTTGTGAAGTTCCCCAGATCTCGCTAACTGGACTCAGAAATGGAAACTTGTCCCTCCTGCTGACTTTGGGGCCCTCTGTGAGCAGAGAGGACGCAGCAGAAAAGCTGCCTTCAGCGGGCCAACTGGTCTGACTGATCAGGGCCAGCAGTCACAGATAGGCATGCAAGTCTCTGAAAAGACCATGCCATTTACTTCTTTTGGTGCTTTTAAGCATCCCTTCCTCAATCAAGGCAGTCTTAGCTGTCTCCAACTTAGACGTGATCAAATCCACATCCTAAAACCTAGCTATTGCAGCAAACCCTCTCAGCTGGCCATCCCCAGGCTTGGCTTGCTGTACCCTTGCCCCAAGCTCTGGATTACACAGCACGGCCTGGCTAAATGAAAATGCAGCGTTTGGAAGACGGGACTGGAATGAGCTGAAGTCTTCCATTTAAAGTTTATAAATCACTAGGTAAATTGAACCAAACAGTGAGCTGTGCAGAAAACCCAGGGTATAGAGCATATGGTTTGACAGACTTCTTGTTATCTGTTCTCTGACTGTCTTGTCACCCTTCAGGCAACAATATACCCAAGCTCTGGATAAACACTGTAACTCCAGGTAAGCTCAAAGATAAGTTGAGAGGCTTTCATCATTTAAACCTCTTTAAGGTCCTAATGCATTGCCAGGAGATTTACATAGACCAAAAGTTACAAAAATAATCAGTTATGACAATGTCCTCTTTCATTTGGATGCCAAAATACGACTTCCCTCTCAAAGCAGAGGTGTGGCATCAGCACTTAACACTGTGGCTGCCACTTCCTTTGCCTGGTGACAGTGCTGTCATCTCCTGCAAACACAGAACCCTGAAGTCGTGGTCTGGGAGATCATGAACTTGTCTGTGTGCAACCTGTAGACCTTCCTTCACTGAAGAGTAAATGAGGTTTAATTCTTTCATGGAATCACAGAATGGTTTGGGTTGGAAGGGACCTTAAAGCCCACCCAGTTCCAACCCCCTGCCATGGGCAGGGACACCTCCCACCAGACCAGGTTGCCCAAAGCCCCATCCAGCCTGGCCTCGAACACCTCCAGGGGTGGGGCATCCACAGCTTCTCTGGGCAGCCTGCTCTTGTGCCTCACCACCCTTATTATGAAAAAATTCTTCCTTATATCCAATGTAAATCTACCCTCTTTCACTTTCTTTGGTTCAACATTAAGCCAGCTGTGGTTTTTTTTTTTCTATTTGTTTGTTTATTTTCACTTTTAAAACCTCTCATTTTGATCTATATCAATATGATCGAAACCAATGACAGGCTCAGCTGTTTGCAAGAGTTGCCAGCCTTCTACAAACTCAGGTTAGCTATTCTGGGATCACACTGTTATTGTACACTATTGTAACCATTAACTGATGACTCCTCAACTCAACGAATCTCTGTACTTTGAGGAAACTAAAGCACTCAGTGGGTTCAGTGCCCATTACCTCAAAGGGATTTGGACCTGGGTTTGTCCCTGAATTACGGAGAACATTAACTACACTGAAACTCATGCATCATTCCCTTCAGTTGCTGAGTCCTTGAAATACCTACTGATTTTTGGACAACATGTAAAAGTTCTTCACAGTTTTCTCTCGGCATTTTTCAGCAGAACGTCTCTGCAGCAGTCACTGATTGCAGACTTTAATGACTGAAAGCTCTCATTAAGGCAGATCCATAAGGACCAAGTTTCTGTGTTAGAACTAAATGATATTGTCTCTGCTGGAGGAAGGCCCATGTTACTTGTGTGTGTGCTTAGCCTTCTCTTACTGGACAGAGTTGTTACCATTTCCAAACCATGGGCCTGGTGTACTCTACAGCTGTCCCAGAAGTCCTGGTCCCTCGGCCATCTCTACAGGGAGGCACGTTGGACTGGGCAGTGGATCCCACCTAGCCTCAGCTACTCGTGTTTTTCCAGTGGAAGTAGTGTGATGGATTAAGGCCTAGAGAGGGGATGGTATACATCTGAGGCTTATCCCAACAAGCAGCCAGGACCCAGGCAGAGAATGGACCTTGATGCAAGAGGTGGGAAGCATTCCCAGATTCCAGGCAAGATACTGTCAAATACCAGGTTTAGAAAGCAGGAGGGGAATAACATTTCTGTCTGTGAGCAATGCACACTTCATTAGTCCAGCAACTACATAACTTGTTGTCTAAACTGATGGATTATACAAGCTGCTGTGTTTCTGAGCTTAAAAATATTTTTTATGAGCATTAGTCATGAGGGTGACTAATGTTCTTGTTTGTGCTGATGTTTAGCCAGTCTGAAAAAGATGGAGGTTTACTAAATGACCTCCAGAATTTGAGATTCTGCCGGGTTCTATACCCAAAGCTCACCAGCAAGAGAGAATCACACTGAAATAAAGAAAAAAAATGAGTAAAATCATTAAAGCAACAGGACGAAGGCCTGGCTTTAGCCAGGGTACAGAAAAGTATTCAGCAGCTTCTGAAAGCTGCCACTGCTACCTCCTCTCAGTTGCACTGCCTACATTGCAGGATAACTCTTGCTTTAAATGGGGGGGGGGTCCATTCATAACCTATTGAATCCGTAATTTAGAAGAAATTTAATTTAGACATAAAGCATCATGTATAACTCAAGCAACATGACCTGAATCACTTGGGGAATTGTAATTGCCTTCTTTCAGCTGAAAACCTGGAATCCAAGATTGCAGCCTGACCTCTTCTGAGGAATTAATTTTGTACCATTTAGCAATCTCATTGCTGTCCTTGTGTTGTGAGCAGTTCAATTTGTTCCATTCACTGTGCTTTCCAGTTTTGTCAGCAGGACAATTTACTGCAGAATGTCAGTGTGTAGTGAATCTATAATGAATTATGGAAATTTGCTGTGAAAGCCCGACCTTTTCCAATGTTTGCATTAGGATTTCCCAGTAGTTCTTTTCTTGTACATTTTAATGCTGTAAACAGAAAGTAGTCATTTCAAACATTACTGAAGAAATTCACTTTAAAATGTACCCAGACATATGAAAACTCATCCTAAAAAATAAAAATTAAAAAAGTGATAAAATTCCTGCAGCTAAAAATGATGCAGATGTTGTTAACTGCAAATTACAAATTATTGGAGGGCCTAACAGGCTCCTCATCAGGTGTAGAACCAAGACACGCAAAGTTATTACAAGCACAAAAAAGTCTTCAAGTTGTCTGTTGATCAGATATATACTGCTCAACACGTGATTGTTATTAATGTGGATTTCCAAAAGTTTGGAGATGAGACTCAGTTTTCTCATTCAACCAGAAAGATAGATATTTATCCAAATAATTGTATTAGCAAGGTGCATCTGCAAAGTACTGTACTTTTTATTTATTTATTTATTTGACTGAGAGAGAGAGAAAACAAAGCTGGAGCAAGAATTTACAAGTTACCCAGATATTACCTGATGTCCAGTATTGGTTCGATGCCCACATAGCTGATAGCTCTCACAATATCTTGTCAGCTTTTCCATTCTCAGATCACAGATAAATACATATTAAAACATCAGTTCCAAAAAGTGTACTGAGCTTACCACATCCAAATTCCTACAGCTACTGGACTGTTCTTTGACTTTGGATCAAATTTACAAATGGATACACCACTACACCTCCTTCGTGCTTCAGAACTGCAGACTGAATTCTGATGAACCACAGCAGCACTAACAGCAGGGGAATACAATGTCTGGGGCAAAATGCTGACCTTGACAGCATAGGGTGCTTTCTGACATATCTGTGAATAGAGGTCTGCTTTAATAGTTAGTTTTACCTTTGTTTCACATCCAAAAAAATATGTTCATAAAGGAGCCACATTCTGTTAGATGTTATCTACATGGATGTAAAGAATTTCAGCCCCAAAGGATTTATAAATCAGTAATTCCAGTTCAGTTTTCAACAGAAGTGATTTAGCAATAAAAGGCTTTAGAAGACTCTTTTTCATGTATTCTATATTTTTTGATGTGCTGGGAAAGAAATTGCCCAAGCTAAACTGAGACTTGATCTGAACAAGCTACTGGCCTGATTGTCTGATACCTGAATGTATTTAGTTTCCAGCAATCAAGATTTGTTTCACTTGGGACTGGAAGTTCAAGGGCTCGCAAGGCTGGTGCTCGTGTTCCCGTTAGCAGAGCCCAGCTAGATCACAAAGAGAGCTCTTGTGAAAGTCGGACTGCTTCATCAAGTTTCACTCTTGCTATCCAAGCCACCATCATATTCATTAGTTAAGAGACCAGAAAGATCTTGTTTTTGGTGGAGTGGGATATTGATCTGAAAGTAATTTTAAATGGGTTCAGTGTCAGGAAGATATATGTATGTGTTTTAAGAAACTATCCTGTGGTCTAACTGCCTTTGTTTTTAGGAAATTCCCTTTGTTATTTGAACTATTTTTTCTATTACTGAGCTTCTTCGTAATCTCTATACCCATGTTTTACCATGAGCTCTGTATGTGAGCTCATGGTAAAACACTTTCCTAGCAGTTTATTTTTAATTTGAGTACTTGAAAAATAGATTTTGAACTTACATAAAATCAACTTAGCAGATTTGATTATTGGAGCCCTAGAACTATTAAAATCAGTAGCAACTCCTTATGACTTTAATAGAAGCAGAGTTTTATCTTCATAAGGAAGACTTCAGTACTTTTTTTTCCTCTATGATTTTTAGAACTAGCTGGCATCTATTTAGTGCAGCGCACACTGTGTAGGAAAATGTAGAGAACATTAGCAAAGAGCAAGGGACAGTTTACCTGACGTCTGGTAAGAAGACATTTTACCACCAGATATGCTCATATTCTTTGTAAAAGCACTTAGAGCTTAATGATTATCACTTGCTTTAGAACAATCTAATATTATGTTTTATGAACTCCTGAAACAAAGATTTCCTTTAACAAGATTTAGGGTCTGTTTCAAGAGAGCTGCAGTGGTCCCTATGCACTTTTATGAACTTGTGACATGTGAGCTTCCCACCAGACAGGGGATGGCTCAGCTCCTGTCACAGAAATACAGTCTGACATATATAGGTAAGGCAGCTCTGATCTCATCTGTCCTTAATACACCAGGCTATATGATATGGTTTTTTTTTTCAGTATTTGTAAACTAGACCATTGAACCAGCATGGTAGTGAGAATGGTTTGGGTGCTTTTGGATGGGAATTGCTACAGCCCACGGATGCAGCAGAATCCTGCAACACTAAAAGAAAAAAAAAAAAAGAATCTAATTTTTGTTATGGATACGACTGTAAGATCTGATGGCTTATCATAAGCTCAGTGGAATATTTCCCCTCAGGAACCAGTGCGGAAGTCTTTTGAGAACAGATGCTCTGCAGGAATTTTGTTTCCAATGTTACAAATAAGCACACATTTTATTTTTGAGGTGTTTTGGTATTTCTGTATTTGTTTTTGAATAAAGCCAGAAACTGTGGAGGAAACTTGAAATTAAACACAGTAGATAAACCTTTCTCTCCCCTCACGCTATAAAAATAGCTGTTTCAAATCAAGTTAAAAATGACCTTTTAAAACAGATGATTAATCCAAATGTGCTTTCTCAGCCCATTAAACTGTCAGAGCGGGGATGGGCACAAATCAAATGCACAGATCGGATTGACCGTGGTCATTGTGTGGGAGTTGAAAACTCATCAGATGGAGGGGTTGTGAATGACCTTTCACTTTGTACCAGGCTGCATCAAACTCTCAAATCAAATACCCTCCCGCTGAGTTTCTAAGCGCCCTTAATCTAGTTCAGGTGAAGCAGTTGTTTACATGCAAAATGCTAAACATATGTGCAAACCTAAATCGTCAGGCTGTTGGGAATGGGGCTTTCACAAAGCCTTACGCTGCAATTAGCAAATGCATCGCTAGAGGTCCCAAGAAGACACAAATGCGACGTGGTGGTTTCGCTGCCAGTACTGTGGGATATCCGGAAAAATGTCCATTGTGCCATTGTTTTTCTCTTGCCTTTGCTTCCTCTGTTAGATCTTTATGTGTTAGGAGTGCTAGATGTGAAACTTGGATTTTTGTCAGGACCTCTGAAATATTTGTTTCTGACATTAACAATATAAATAAATTCTTCGTAAAGTTCTTCCCATGTTTAGCTTTTCAAAGAAGAGCTGATGAGTCACAGGTTTCTGAAGCATCGTATTCCCAGCACTACACTTCTCAGACACTAATTAAAAAACATCAGAACAATAATAACATTTTTTTCCTGCTCCTTTTGGGAGAAAAAAAAATATGGATCCAATTAGTTTGGATAATTCTGTTTTATGTAAATTATATTGGTCACAGGTTTATTTTCTTCTTGGTGCCACGTTTTGTAAAGCCAAGTGAAATTGAAACAATAGGAATACGGAAAGAAGAAAGTAGCACACATTCCAGTGAATACCAGCAGTATCATTGTCTTCTCTTTGTTTACAGAAATAACCTAATGAAAAGGCCCCTTCAAAAGCTAAATGCCTTTGTTGTATCCCTTCTCTTCTCCTGAAGCTATTTACCAGAACAAAAGACTTCAGCCTAAGAATCATCACAAAGCCATGAACAAGAACAAGGATCAATGGAACAAATGTTCTGCCAATCTAGTGCTGTAACCTAGTTTAACTGCTAATTTCTGCATATCCACAGCCTGAGGTTTTTGTGTTCCTAAAGGTCAAGATTTGGGTACTTTCTGAAGCAGGCCTGTTTCTGGTCCTTTTATTTAGCAGATAGTAGGAAGTGATGGGTCCACATAATTGGCTTTAGGAGTACTGGTGCACTTTTAAAGCACTCTGAAAATATTTTGCTTCTCAGCAAATTCACTGAACGTTTCTACTTTGTGAAATTGTTCCCTGTAATTAAAGGACAGTATTTATTTTCTGTGGAAGGCCCCTAAAAATTCTCTACATAGTTTATATATTTGTTGCTTTTATATGATCTCTTAAGAGAACAGTAGCACAAGCTTTATATTTTCCGCCAAATTTCCGACTACATTGCCAAAATGCAAACTTCTACTAATGTTGACAGTAGGATCCATGTGCATTTTTCAGATGGCAATATCAACAGTCTGTGAAGAGTCCAAAAGAGGTTTTCAAATCTTGCTGTTTTAATTATCATAGAATCATAGAATGGTTTGGGTTAGAAGAGACCTTAAAAGATCATCTAATTCCAACCCCCCTGCCACGGACAGGGACACCTCCCACCAGACCAGGTTGCTCAGAGACCCTTTCAACCTGGCCTTGAACACCTCCAGGGATGGGGCATCCACAGCTTCTCTGGGAACTATAGTGTCTGCATTATCTGCTCCTTCACCCTAATGCTCGGCAGTGGTGAACCAATGCAACGTGCTCCTTGTGAGCAGACTTCCTGTCCTCATAGTACCTCATGCAACTGTTTCTGCTTCCCATTTCCTCCAGATGCTTATTCATAGGTTCAATTGAATGAGGTATCAAAAATACTGTCTAAACATAATCTCATTCTGTTTCCTGTGAATATGTTTTTCTTACCTTTATAAGAAGGGCTTGCTTAAGCCTCTCTGATCTGAGCACAGCCCATTGTTTCTTGGGACAGAGATGGCATCACATCCAAGTTGCCCTTGAAATCTGCCAGATATTTTTGCAACCAACTTGATCACAAATTATCTAGAAATGCAGAATTTATGAGACTATCTTTTTGTTTTGGGGAACTTTATCTTACTACATCTTTCACATCTTCAATTCTTCCTGTAATGATCTAATTGATTCCTGTGTGCTGATGCTTGGGTGTCATTTTAGTAGCAGTAGATCTAAGACATATCTATGTGGGTTGTTCAGTGGCTCGTTTTGCACAATGACTTGGAGAAAGCGCCAGCAACAGCACCCAATGGACTGTTCATTGGTAAGGATGACACTGGTTATCAGTTTTCTAAGTTTCTTGTCCACACCATTTTTGAAAGAAACTTTCAAATGTGGGTCACAAGTATTGTTTGTTTGTTTGTTTGTTTTTTTTTTTTGAAAGGCCTCCTCTTGCCAGTCTCCAAACATGGAGAGGTACAAAGGTTTCTGTTTCTCAAAATATTTCCGTGGATCATGTTCTGATTAAAAATGTATGCATCTTGTTAAATGCATGCGATGCCTCCATGGAGATGTGAAACTTGGAACCTGCTTTGAAAAGAGCACCAGTGCAAAGTTTCCTAACTTCTGCTGGGCCTTCTTGTTCATCATCTGAATCAATTTCCTGTGCTGTGTTGGAGTCTACTTTGGACGTGGCCTACTGCCCACCATAACTCCTGCTGTCATCCATCTTCATGTTGGCAAGCTTCCATTTTATGCCAGCATTCCAGCAAGAACAACTGAAGAACAACACTGAATCATGTCAAGTCAGTGTAATCCTTTCTCAGTTAAAGAGATTTATTTTGATAACCTGGAGCTCTGGACTCTGTGGAGCATCTGAATGACTGGACCCCTGTTCCTCTGCCCTTTGCTATCTGGTAGCAGATGATTTCATGAATCTGATATGGAGATGGGCTCATATATCTTACACTTTCTTACACTTTCACGCATTTAAGGTTTGAATTGCTCTGGGCCATTCTGCACCCCTATTAAAATGTCTCAATTTTTCTGTTGTGCAGACTATCAGAGTACTTCCGGAGACTGTGAACGCTGGCTTCTGCTGCCCTTATTATAATAATGTGTCTAGTAAGAGGCAACTGTCCCCTTTTTCTTAAAATACCCAAGCCTGCCTGCCTGCCTAGATGCTTAAGTGACTGGTTGGGTATTTCTGTAGGTAAAAGTAAGCCGTAGCACGGTTGTATGAGAGTGTGATTGGGGCAAAAGGAAGCCTGGGGAGAGGGTTAACAGAATACAGAGACTGGGGAGAGAAAGGATGTGGGGAGTAAGGGCTGGACCAAGGACAAGTAAGCAGAGGCCATGGAGGTGTGCTGTGGGAATGTACTCAAAGGGAGAGAGAAGGATGAGGAGCTAGTCTGGAATGGAGAAATTTTTGGTGAAGAAGATGGCCAGAAGTGGGGGCAAAACAGCAGAAGTGAGGGAAAGAAGGGTTGTAGAGGATGATAAGTTACTCTGGAGAAGTCCATTCAGGACGTGAGGCTGGGCGGCTCATAGCAGATCTGGACTGGGAGACAGTGGAAGGAATCTGATGGGTAGATGAGCAGATGTCCTCTCTTTCTGTCCTCTCTCTGGACAGGAGGTGGTACTGGAGTCCCTGTCACCTCAACAGGGTAGAGGAGGAAGAGTGCATTTGTGTGTATTTATAGACCTAAAAATTGACAGTGATATGATCTTTAAGTGTGGAAGGGAGTGTTCTTCATTTTAAAAATTTACGGTTAAACATAGTAGGATGTGATGATTTTATAATTTCATCAGAAATTGGCAGCTGTGGCCTCGGTTTCTTCATGGTGCTTGCAGCTTCTTGATGTACTTTTACAAGAGAAAGATATTTTGCACCTATCTACCTCATAGGAATTTACTTTAACATAAATTCATTAGACTCTCCAAAGCTGATTAGTCAGGTTCTGCCATGCTTAACAGGGCTTTGTAACTTAGGCCTCCAAACACACAATCATATTTGTTATGATCTTTTGATTAGACTTAGTTTATTAATAACTGTAGTTGAAGAATTTAGTTTGATACTGAGAATATAAGCTGTCAGTTTTAGGATAAAAACTCTTTGTACCATAAATTTTACTACCTCTAATTAAATAAAATCATAATAAAACATGATTAACTCAGCCTACACTTGGTCATACCCATCCCAATACAAAATTATTACATTCCTGTAGATAATTATTTCCAGTGCTAACCTCTCTGTTGATAAAATGCAGAGATCATAATTTATCTTCTTTGCATTAATAGTATGGGTTCGCTTCCACTGGTGCTATTTAAAGTTTTAGCCACAGTAAAGTATTGTTCAAATATCCTGCTAGAAAAGAATCAGCCTATTTGTGGAATGGGATGAAGCCGCAGTCTTTGGAAATAATACTTTTTTTTAAGGTATGTTTATAAATTATAAATGTGAGGAAAATTTATGGAAATCTGTTGTTTCCAGTAGCTATGCCAAGTGCTGAAATATAAAACTTTAATATACTTCTAAAACACCAGCCCTTGGTGGGAAGATGCTTTCCCGACAAGTGCTGTCCTTGTTTGAGAATCAGGACAAAGTAACAGAAAGTTCTGACCACCTGAAAGCTGGCTAGGACTCTGCAGGAAGCAAGCTGGTGGGCTTCTTAGATCTGCTTAGTATTTTTAATAAATTAAAGTTTCAGAATTTGGGGTTCTCAATTACAGATCCTTCTCTGTCACTAATACTTGATTCAGTACAATTCAGGCAGGATTCAATATATATGTGAAATATGCCATTTAGAAAAAAAAAGGAATTTCATCTATTAGATCATTTACAAACTGATTTGTCACACTGTCTAATGTTTTGTGATTACATTATGAAAGCTCTTATTGTGATGCATGTTCACATAAGGAATGAATTTCAGGCTATCACGAAATCTTTAATTCCGAGTTTCTTGGCTTTTATAGGAACACAATTTCTGGTATAAAATGTTTTGCATCACATTGACTGGAATGTTTCCTCAAAAAGAATGCTTTCAGTTTCACATCTATTTCATGAAAGGTCTCATCTGTTCAGAAGTTGAGTTATTTGCAGTATAGCAACAAATAAATCCAGACAAAACAAATCTCTTAACATATATAGCTGATTCTAAAGTTCACATTTTAAATTCATGGTTCATAATTTGTTTCAGGAAAAGGAGTGTTAAATATTAGAGAGTTTTGCGTTTTTTTCAGGAATAATGAAATCCTTATGGGTTGAACTCTATAAGGAACTCACTTTTTGGTTCTCTAGCCAAACTGAAACTCAGGGGAAACTGTGCTTCTACCACTGCTTGAAACTATCATTTCATTTGCAAAACAACAGTTCAGATGACATCAAATTAAGTAAGTTTTATATCTGATTTGCTTTTGCCTCTTTAAAATTGAAACATAGAGTCCCAAAGAAAATGATATTGAAAATAGAAATATAAACAAGGCTTTTGAAAGTTTCTAGATCAAAGGGTTCAACTTTTTTTTTTTTTTTTTGCTTTTACTGGCTAAAAACCAGAGAATTTTGAAAGAATTTAACAATAAAAATGCATTTGTTAGTGAAGGAAAATGTTCTGCTTATTAAAGAAGAAACAGCAGAATGGAGTAGTCTAGGTTTGCATGGGTATGAATCTGTAGTTTTTTAGCTACTTCGAATCAGTTTTAATATCGCTTGCCTAGAAGATGTCTGTTAACATCAGCACATCACTGAGTTTCAGCCTGCCTAAAGAATAAGATATTAATGCATTAAAATGCAAGGCTCAAGCAGTAAAATCCACTTGGGAAAGTCATAATTGTGGCACACGTATTTATCCCAAAATAACAGAAGCAAAGAAACTCTGGTTGTCTTTTGCCACTACCCACCTTATCTCCACCATAAGCCTCAGTCACCTTTGGCAACTATAACTCTGCCAGTTTTCCACAGCAGCCCTCCAGCCGTGGTGGGAAGCTCCAGAAAGCTAACAGGGTACAGGCTGGGACAGCACAGTGAATGGGTGAGCAGAGGGAAATTTGAGAGATGTTTGGGAAATGGGCGCACACGAACAGACATTTATAGGAGACAGACTTAATCCTGGTCTGGGTTGGCAGTAGCCACGTGTTACCTGCAGCTGGAAGAAATGTTATGCACTAGTAGGTTGCTTACATTTTGCTTTCACACAAGTCATGCATAGTAGAAACATTAGCAGCTGAACAGAAATATTTCTTGTGTCAGTATTCACAATTTTATCACTATTTTGCGTAATAGTTCTATAAATTATTTGAGGTACTATTTAGAAGGTCTAGGCCACAGATAAGCTGGGTTGGGGCATTTCCTAGAAATCAGAGGCCTTTTGTTGGTGATGAAAGAGAATCAGTGAAGACTGAAACCTTACACAGGAAGAGGTTTACTAGTAGGCAGTAAAGGAACTGAAGTTTGTTACCAGCAGTGCACACGACAAACTCTGATTCATCCAGCAGGCCCCAGCCTTACCATACTACCCTCCAGCACTCCATTGCTTCCTTCTGGGTCTGATTTTGGAAGAGAGTGAGGGACAGAGCTATTTGTCCACTGTCATCTGGATGAAAACCAACAAAGCAGACCCTGCTTCCCCGGTTGGGACGTAGCGAAGAGTCTCTGTCTGTGACACAGACGTTACTTATTATTAAAGACCTCTGCCAAGTAGCCGAGATGACAGACCAAAAAGCAAGGTGTTAGAGAAAAGTGCTGCTAAGTTGAACCATTCAGCCTGCCTGACCAAATTTTCCCCAGGAGGTGTAGGGCAAACTTGTGAAGATGTACTGTATCTGTGCCCACAGCAGTAATACTAGAGCAGTGTTCAGTATGGCAAAAGAAAAAGACAAGGCATTTTTGCAGTACAGCATGTGGTTGGACGGGGCTGCAGCCTTTCACCCTGACATTCTGCGCAGAAGTTGCACTTTGTGTAAGTGTCTCACAAGCTGTGCCAGCTTCAGTAGTTAGGAAACGTGTCTGTGCCCTCTGGCATCATTAGAAACCAGTATCCAGAGCAGTAGACAGACTGCGCATTTTTGGCATTTTGGGTAAAGTTGCTTTTAAAATGTTCTTCTGTATTTGAAAGGAGGACATGACTCAGTTAGTGGGGTTACATTATAAATGCTGGCTTGAAAGTGTCCCATAATAGCTCTTTTCATTGCAGGCGCTCTGCTCACAGGGGCTAGGAAGAGTACACCCTGCCATTCAGACCTGTTGTCCCTGTTTTCCCTTGTTGAAGGAGTGCTTTGATGCTGGCCAAAAGACAGATGGTCACTTCATGTGGCCAGACATGAGTTTTCTCACCAGATTGGATCCCTTGCCTGGGCCTTTGAGAGACCGCTGCACAGTACCCCTCAGGCACCCCTGGGGAGGGTCTTACGGATCAGAGAATCACAGAATGGTTTGGGATGGAAGGGACCTGAAAGCCCACCCAGTTCCAACCCCCTGCCATGGGCAGGGACACCTCCCACCACACCAGGTTGCCCAAAGCCCCATCCAGCCTGGCCTTGAGCACCTCCAGGGATGGGGCATCCACAGCTTCTCTGGGCAACCTGTGCCAGGGCCTCACCACCCTCTAAGAATTTCTTCCTTATATCTAATCTAAATCTACCTTTTTTTAGTTTAAAACCTTTCCCTTTGTCCTATCAATATACTCCCCGACAAAAGAGTCCCTCCCCAGCTTTCCTGTAGGCCCCCTTTAAATACTGGGGGCCTACAGGAAAAGGCCCCTCGGCCTGTCTTCACAGGAGAGCTGCTCCAACCCCTTGATCATCCTTGTGACCCTCCTCTGGACTCTTTCTAAGAGGTCCATGTCCTTCTTGTGCTGGGGGCCCCAGATCTGAACGCAATGAACAACAACATAGGTGATTCGGAACAGTCTCTGAGAACTAGCATGTTGCTACTGTCACTTCAAAGCAAAGTAGTGAGTTTGCTAGTTGTGGAGGGAACTGACATCCTTTTGTTGTTGTTGCTGTTGTTCAATAATCACATAAAAATATGGCTTAAAGCTGTAAGAAATCCACAGGATCAAAATGAATCTCTTTAATGAGACCCCTTTAGTGGCCAGTACATTTTCTAGTTCTTATCTGTGCACCTGTGTCACTGCAGACTGCACCTTCCTCTGGCTTTTTATGTGGAGGAGTGAGACTCATCTCCACTTTCTTCTACCAATATATTTAAAAGCTTAGACTTAGAGGAGCTAAAACCTTGAAGTGGGCCCTAAATTACAATGAGTGGTCTTCACATTTGCAATGAAGCTTTTCTGCCCCGAAAACCTATTATCTTTAATTGTCTTCTCATTCTCAGACTTTAGTGAATTTATCTCATTAGGAAAATAGTTCTGAAAGTGATCTTCAGTGACAAGACTAGAAACTATAGTGGAAAGCAATGGGCAAAACAATCACCAAGGAGGATCAATATTGTCATGCATTTGAAAATTACTAGGATCTGGAATTGAAACGCACACTATTTACTGCAAATCAATAGTTATACTAGAGATACCATTAAGAGCAGAGCTAAGGCAGTTTTCCTGACCTAGGGTAAGTCTGACACAATTTGCAAAGTTAAATTATCATATTTCATTTAGATGGCCAACAGCAAATGGAAGCAACAGATCATTTCAGAAAATGCTCACAAATATGTACATATAACGTACCTGTAGAACTTAATGAGATAAACAAAAAAGCGTTAACCATAAGTGATTAGCAATGTGTCAACATTAGGAATTAGTTTTGAATCGCATGGGCAAAATTTCTTACATAAGATTTGTATTCCAAAAACATGTTTATTTCTAGTCAGAAGCATAACGTTACTGACAATGGTATGAGTAACTAGTAAGCCCTTTGAGAGAATGTGGGAATAATATTGTTAAGAAGAGAGGAATGATTTACAGTGTGTGCAAATATGAATTTTTTGTTTTGTTTTCTCTACAGTTCTGCTCTTAAGGCTAGCTAGAGGTTTTGGTGAAAGTTCAGGTATTACCAAACTGATGCATCTGTTCCCACTGAGACTTGACACTGGATGGAGGGAAAGAATGAAAGTCATTTCTGATCATTTCTGTCATTTCAGACAAAATATTTCTGTTTTTGAAGTGAATCTCTTTTAAAGCACATAAGTAATTGCTATACTGAGGCAAGGCATAGGTACCACATTAAGAATCTGGATAAAGGTGAAAACTGGACTTATTCAATGTATCATCTTTACTGATTGTCTGCATGGAACTGATTAAAAATCCCAAAGACCCCAGATGTGCATGATGATGAGTCTTGAATAAAACCTTGAAATGAGAATGCTGTAAGCAATTTCAAAGTTGGGCACAAAAATAAAATATTTCTAAGACATATAGAATTTTGCTGGCTATTTGATTTGATGAATGAATATCTGCTTAAAATGTTTCTCTTTGTCGTAGTGGATATGCACCTTTACAAAATATCTGCAGCTGAAAAAAATTTTTTTTTTTTAAAGAAGACAAAAAAATATATTTTTTATTTCACTTGACACAGTTGATATTTAACTCTCACAAAGCTGAAGTAACATACTCTTCCCTCTCCTAAATATATTAATCCAAAGAGTGGATTGGAAAGACTGAGAAACAAAACATGATATATTGAAGGGGGAAACAGTCTGTAAAGAAGAAGGTATTAAAATAGTAAGTGTAAAATCATTTCATATAATGTAGTTGAAAACTCAGTTCTCTAGCATTAGATTCCTGTTTGCCCTTTGTCATTTATGGTTTGATTACAAGGACTGGAAATCAAAACCTGAATTCTCCAATGAAAACCAAGATTCTCCAATGAAATTTTTATTGGTACAATTAAATAAGAACATGGTCTGAAATGCTGCTTGAAAACAAGACTGAAGAAGACATTTCTCCCTTTTCCAGAGAAAGGTTGCTCAATTAGGATATGTGTTGAGAAATACCAAATGTATTGTGGAAGCTTAGAAGAAGTCATTGATTCCAGCTGAGGTTCATTTTGAGCTTATGGCTTGTTTTGAATGCTGATCTCTAAGTGAAACTTAAAGGTCTCATGCCATTGTGAAGCCAAAGCAAGAAATCTGTTTACTCAAACCTTGAAGAATTGAAACTTCTCATTCTCATACAGCTGCTTCACCAGCCTTTGGAGTTAGCGATCTTACTAACTTGTTAAACAAAGATGAGAGCTGATTCTCTTTGGGTACTGCCTGTTTTCTCATCTGCCCCAAATTACTTCTTTCTACTGAATTGCTTGTTTTCCTCTCATTTTCAGTCTGCGTGTGCAGCCATCAAGCAGGGAAAAGGACATCTCTTGGAGCACAGAACTGGAACAGTTAGGAACTGGCCTGTTGTTCATGACCAGGACTGGCATACTGCCCTCTGGCACCGCTGGCCTAGGACTGGGGCTGCAAGGGCACTGCAGAGAGTCACCCCAGCTTGGCCCCAGCCCAATGGAAGATTTGTACATACAGTGTGTCACTCACTTGTTTGGCCAACAGCTGTTGGAAACGAAACACAGATACTCAAAAATTCATT
The DNA here is from genome assembly GCF_040182565.1 of Anser cygnoides. Taxonomy (NCBI): domain Eukaryota; kingdom Metazoa; phylum Chordata; class Aves; order Anseriformes; family Anatidae; genus Anser; species Anser cygnoides. The sequence continues at coordinate 191,651,304 of NC_089873.1, forward strand.
TCCTGGTCAGCAAAGGGAAAGATACTTTTGATAGAATTTATTTTCAAGGATATTTAGTTAGGCCTGTACGCACTGCTGTTTTGGAAATTTAAAAGCTCTACAGTGTTTCATTTAGCCTTGCTGTTAATATGTTGTTGTGAATAGCCTTTATTATTCCGTGCTCCCTGGCTCCCTGTTTAAGGAAGCGCGAGCTCTGCCATACGAGCTGGTCTCCACCAGAAGCCCACCAGAAAGCAGTAGAGGCAGAGAACCCTGAAACTGGAGCTTTCCACATCGCTAGCAGGGAGCAGCCTCAACATCAGTATGTATCAGCTCTCTTCTAGCTGCCTCTTATTTTGAAAGACACAGTAGCAGTCTGTCAAGAAAATGCTGCAGCTTATGACAGGAATTAATAAAACAGTGAGTACTGTGCTGGGGGCACTGAGTGCGAGCTGGCTAATGCGTTTGTCAGGGAGATTTTATTCTGTTGCACATTCAGGAGAGTTATATGTGAAGAGAGAAATATGTTCCTCTGTAGATTGAAAAATAAATATATGACAAGGGAACTGCATGAAAATCAAGTGAATGGCAACTTGTGCTCGTTAATGAACTTGCAGCACTTGGAATAAGAGTAAGGATTATTAGCTTTGACCTAGCAAAATGCCAGGTTACATGCCTGCTTTCTTTTAGGGAATTTGTTAAATGTCTTGCTAAAAACTGTTGTCTACTGTTGAAAATATTCCCTGTTTCACTCCTCAAAACATTGAATTTCCTTGTGATGATAATATTTTAATATATGCCGTCTTTCACAGTTTTCATCTAGAGACTGCCCATAGCACATTAGAAAGCTAAACTGATATGAAAACTGTAAAGATCTGTTCCACAAAGAGACATATTTTGAGCTTGAACCCCAGAACAGCTAAGCAATTTGCTACATTTTGCAGCAGGAAATGAAGAAAATGGATTCCACATCAAGCCATTATAAAAAACGCTAAAACTCATTGTTAAAAGTGGTGCTCTGGAACTAAGGTGACAATTTGCTAGTTAATATTCACACGTGTAAATGAAAATCCTCTTCTTCCCTTCAGATTCTCTAAGGGTGAAGAATATATGAAACAGAAACCCATATCACCACCAAAACTAGACCAAAACTAGATTCCCTGAGGACGTGCTTACTTGGTCATGCCTCCCTGTGCCATAATGTTTCTGTAAGTAAAGGTCAGAAACAGGAAGATCTTTGAGATTGCATGCAGAACTGAGCTATGAAAACATTTTGCGGTTGCTTAGCCATGAACTCTGTTCTGTAAACACAGTTAAGTTGTCTCAACTCTTGGCAGCAAAGCCGCGTTAGCACAGCAGCGTGAGCTGGTGGTAACTGTAGGACTGGGACATCTCTAAGTACTAGAGCAGGTACCCTGACTTAGGCATACAGTTCTGACTGCAGCATAGCCTTACTGTGTTGTGGTTAGTATTGCTCTTGTTCAGCCTCATGGGTTTGTATCTAGCAGTATCCACCATACTTCCTTGGTCACCTGGCAGATTTAAGGAGGTCTTCCAGGCACACAGAGGAACTGTGGGAGAAAGTAGTGAAAAACAATCCCAAACTCCCAAACATCCACCAAGCCTTAAACAAAATGAAATGAATCCCTTAAAATTGTCTGAGAAGGTCGTGTGGACAATGGCATTACTTGCACATACTTTTCTCGCTAAGGGTTCAGATAAATAGAAAACACTTGTGGGTTTGTTTTTGTTTGTTTGCTTTTGTGTGTGTGTGAATGAGAAGAATTGCTTCTGGAGCTTCTTCATATCAGTCTCAAGCCATTAAAGATGGCCATGCAACCCCACCTTACCGGGATTGTTTTTGTTCAGGTATTCTTACTGTGCACAAAGACATTCTGCAAGCAGAACATACACAGCTTACAAGTATCAGGCAATTACTTATTGGACAACCAGTCATCAGTGAAGTGGGGAAGAGCTGGCCTGTGGAATTGGCCAACTTGGAATTGTCTGGTCCTTGACGTTGCTGAGTTGCCATCTGCCAGTGCTCTGCTTTCTTTCCTTAGGGTTTTGTTTCACTTCAGTATTTTTCCTCTCAAATGCTTGAGTTGCTAACAATTACCAACTATTATTCAAAAAATACATCTCTGCCTGTGTTTTTATCTTGCTTTTTATTATTTTTTATTTTTTATTTATTTCCTTTTATTCTTTAGCTCACGTACTTTTCAATACCTTAACAGTAATTTTGCCAGTAAAATAAAATGGAGGTCACAACATGTCTGTATCAACCCCTGGGGCCAGAGGTTTCAGCTGCAGCAAGTTCTTTGTGGACTTTGCAGAGTCTGATGATTAATTTTATAGTTTTCTCTCTGTTTTCATACTATACTTGTAGAAGATGTTTATTGGAACCTATCAATTTCTGCTCTGCATAGCACAGCAGTGAGTTATCCTTTGGGTCTGGTATACTCAGCAATGGTTAAATACTTTGAGAACAAAAATGTTCTATAGCTTCTAGCTTTACAATGAGCCATATAAAGAAACACCAGAAAGAAGGAAGAGTGTCATTCATTCTGATGAAGATAACCTTCCATCTTCAGAAGCTGATCTTGAGCTGGAGTTGAAAAGATGAAGAAGAATGGTTCTCATGGCTGTGTGATGGTAAAACACTGATAGTATTGTGAAAGACAAACAAGTGCTCTTGGGATCAAAGAGATCGAAGTGCCAGAAAATCAGAAAGAGTTTAATCCCTGAACACTGCAGGGGTAACTGATGAAGCTTCTCTTGCCCGCATTCCCTCCCAGAAGAGACTGGAAAGCTGGTGATGTGAGACATAATTGTCATTGTGGTCATTGCTGAAACATACAATGACAGCAGAGAGACACTATTTGCATGCAGACGTACCCATTAGTGGTGTAGACATCTCTACTCTCATTCTCCGTAATACTGCTTATCCACCTGTGCTGGAACCTGAGATAGCCTTTCCAAGTGATTCATTTTCACAGAAAAAGCAGTTCAGCTATGAAGATGGAAGGCAGGTAATGCTGGTGCTATAAGCTTCTGGAAAATCAAAATGAAAATGGACCCCTACAGTACTGAATCAGATGTGGGCCATTCCAGCAATGATGGTTGAGCACACAATGAAGCTCTGTAAACAGAAATGTGGCCACTAGACTGAAGGATGTGATCGTTCCCCTCTACTCAGCATTTGTGAGGCTACATATGGAGTATGGTGTCTGGTTTTGGGCTCTCCAGTGCAAGAGGGATGTCAAGGAACTGGGTAGAGTCTGTAGAAAGGCCACTGAGATGGTTAGGGAGCTGGGGCACATGGCACAGAAAGGGCCACTGAGCAAAATGGGTTTGCCTAGCCTGGAGATAAGAAGAGCAAAGGGGCTCTAGTTGCTGCTTCCCCCTACCTAGAAAGGAGGTCTGGGGAAGAGGAAGCCAGGCTCCTCTTAGAGGTACACGGTGAAAGCACAAGAGGTCATGGCAGAAAGCTGTAGCAAGGTAAATTTTGCCCAGATGTACAGATGAATGTGTTCAATATGAGAGCTTTGAAGCACTGGAATAAGTTGAAAAGAGAGAGTTTGGAATTTTCAAAGTTTGACTGGACAAAACACTGAGGAAACCAATTCACTACTGGAATTAGTTCACCTTTCAGTAGGAAGCTGGAATAGAGATCCCCATAGATCCCTCCCAGCTTAAAGTTTTCCTGTGATTCTCTGCCAGCAGAAACACTCTTACCTCAGTGTCTTTTCATTTGGTGTCCCTGGCTGAGCTGCTGAGCAGGAAGTTTAAAAGGCAGTAGATAGTTCAGCGCTCTACCCCAAACTGAAGGCCTTTTCTGCTAGGGCAAGAAACAATCCAAAATAAAATTAGTCCTTCGGATCATCAGACTTCAAAGTGCTGGACTGACTCCAGCTCTTGAATCCTTCAGTCTGAATGTAGCAACCCATGTAACAGTGCATATTAGAGATCTTATAAATGAAGATTTGGCAATGGAGAACTAGATGGTCTAATTAAAGTCTCATTTCAGCCTGATAAATTGGCATATTTTTATAAAAGCCATCTGTATTAAAGAAACACAGATGCTAAACAATTGAAAAGTCATTTTCATCATAACTTTTATTTAAATCTTTAAATTTTAAAATGTTTTCCTTGTCTAAATCTTTAAAGTTTAAAATGATTTCCTTGGCTAGCATGACTGCCTCTCCTGTTGTAAAGCTAGGTGTCTGAGAAGATTTGACTTTTTTTTTTTTTTCTCATCTTTATCAGCCTCACTTCAGAAACAGAGAGGCAAGTTTGCCCCACTAGAAATTAATGGAAAATGTTGTCCGAACCTTGATTTATTCACTTGTGGATCAGAAGAAAGAATGGGAGTGCCCAAGCAAACAGACTGCCTGCACAGTCCCTTCACTGCACTGAACGGCAGACCAACCAGACATGATGTTGGCACGCTTTACCTACTCATTGTATGCTTTTCTTTAAGTTTAAATCTATATGAACATATTTTTCATGCTTTTTGTATATTTTGTAGGAGCACACATTGTAATCCAGTGTGTAGCTTCACTTCCTTCCTGAAAGTCATTCTGCTCTCCTGCATTTTTAAATGATGTGGGCTGGTGCCTGCCCCTGCCAGGAAGCATTTGCACTGTTTGCATTAAATTCCTCTCTATAATGTGTACAGAAGGCTCTGGATGTGTACAGTGTCCCCACGTGTATGCACCTACCCAGGAACAGCCTGTGCTGGAGTCCTGCCTCAAACTCCTCTCGGGGTCCACCTCCTGGCACTACTGCAGTATTCCTTCTTGGTCATTTGTCACAAAATCATAGAATATCCCAAGCTGGAAGGGACCCACAAATATCATCGAGTCCCACTCCTGGCTCCACATAGAACTAACTAAAAATTAAACCAAATCTTCTTCATACTAACCTGGAAACACTGTGCATTAAAAGCTTCTTCATAAGCTTTGTGGTTTGCTCCGCTCCACAGTCTAAGAATAGGCTGTTTGGAAAAGAGCAACCAAGCTCACATGGGGACAAAAACTAAACAGAAGTGGGAGCTGGAAGCCCTAAGGCAGTAATGACAAACTAAGAAAACCTAGAGAGTAATCAGCGGAAAGTAAACCCAGAGGAAGGAATTCATTATGAACAACGGCGCTGGTGTGGGCTGCTGATATGTTATCTTTGCTGGTCATCCTGACTCACCAGCATGCTGAGTCTGGCTAAACGGCCTTAGATACCTTCGACTTGCCTTGTGCCCATAATCAGTCTTTCCAAAAGTGTTCCCAGACAGCGTGAGAAAAGCATGACCTGGCTCATGCAGAGCGCGGCTACTCCCAGGAAACCTGAGTGCTCCAAAGTCCTACCCTAGCTGGGAGCGCTGCTATTGTCTTGGAGCTGAGGGGTGCCAGGACAACCTGGAGCAATCTGGTGAGGAGTTAATTAAAAGAAAACAAGTTACAGTTTCATCTCATTTGCTGGGGAAGATGGTTAACTCTTTGTTGTAGCAGGCTGCCAAGGATTTGATGCACTGGGATGAAAGCCCATCCTCTTCAATCACTGCCCAGCAGAGCAAAATTACAGGTGTCAGGAAAACTCATTTCGTGGCATTAATCAGGATGGATTAAAATGGAACAGTTTCTGAGCTGCCCTGTGAGAATAGTTGTGGGACATCAAAGAGAGCCCGTGATCCACAAAACTGTGTCCTCTGCTTTGAAATATTGTAGTCAGCCAAACATTTATTGGAATGACATGTTAACTGCATTGTGTCTCAGATCCCTTCGGTGTCTAATCACTTGTGTCCTATCTCCTCCATTGTAATATAATCGGGTAAGTAATCATCTGGTGTGCTCGTGTGCTTTTACTGGAGGACTTCAAAGATCTTGGACAGCTTCTTCACTTTAAGTGTTCTGTAATGATGGGTAATGGACTACCACAGAGCCTATTCAATCCATTATGAATAAATCCATAGCTATATCTGTAATATTTGTAGGCATTCCTTTAAAACCCAAACATTTTCCTGGATGCTTAAGAAATTATTTTTCTTTGTCTAAGGAAAGAAAAACAGATTGTGCCTAGAACTGTGGTATTTTATAATCCCAAAATTGTCTTGTCTTGAAAATCTGTTTTAGATAATGTAGAATTTGCTACATACTTGACAAGAGGAAAAGGGCTTTCTTATAAAATCAAAAATCTGGCTTTTCTGTGGAACGTGAGTAAGCTTTTCAAAATGTCACATGGCATTTTTGTGTTTTAAGAATAATAAAATATGTACGAACTGCAGTATACTGTATCAGGTGCCTGTGATATTATTTGCAAAGATGAAGTGAAACAAATAATTATATAAGGACATCACCTCTGGCTCATGGTGTCCCTGAAGGCTGGAAAACATTCTGCTGAAACCACCATATGCTTGCTGTTTGTTTGTTTGTTCATATATTTATACATACTATTATGTACTAGGCATTCACTTTCAACCAGAGACAAGATATTCAAATAAATAAATCTTTCTTTTGTCCCAGTACAGCTACTTTTATATAGCCTGCATCAAATTACAGTTTTAAAACATGGGAGCTTCAATATAGAGAATGCATGGGGAAAGGGGAATGGGAACCATACAGCGAGGTGTGTATGGCATGTAGCTTCACGTGCACATGCTGTGCCAGGCAGTGCCACTGGGAAGGCTGGAGCATCCTCAGGTCTCTTGTTAAGTCATACCCTTGTAAAAGGCTTTTTTTTTTTTTTAACCAGTGACAGCTGGTTATTTATTACTTAGACCAGCAGGAGTAAGACTGTGTAAGGTCTTCTTTCATTTAGATGAATGGCAGAACCTGGCGTAGTTGTTGATTACTGAATTGCTGTTTTAAATTTTATGATAATACACTCTTTAAACTTGCTTGGAAAACTGTCTTCCCTCTTTGTTTTGTCACGACTTTTTTGATTGTAGCATTGCATCCAAAGACAGAATTTGGCTCACGGGGTCTGATTTCCAAGGAGACTTCTAATCTGATGATATGTGTTTGGTACAAGAGATGCAGGAGGCACGTCTTTGGTCCCTTAATCCAGAGATAGATACCTGCAGTATCAAAGCAGCAACTCTGTGATAATGTCTCACAAAGTTCAGGGGTAATAATACTGGAAAGATGTTTGTGAAGTTGACCAGATTTCATGGTTTGTTGGCTTTATTTTCTCCATCCAGGTAGGATTTGCACATAGTATGAAGGAATATATCATGTGGGAGGCAAGGAAAGGATCTTAACCTTAAATAAGGTGATTTAAAAGTTCCGTTCCTTTGAATCAGGCCTGAACTCCTAGCTGTACAAGTTTTGGACGCAAGTTCAAACATCATATTTCAGGAATGTCACACTGCATCTCTCTGTCACTGATTATTGTATTCCTGTATTTCTGTAGCCTCTATTCAGCCTCTGCCAGAGTTGCCAGAGTCCCTGAAAGACTTGTTTACAGTAGAACATTGTAGCACATCAGATGTTAATTTGGGGTGCAATTCTGTCACATTGGCTCAAACTGATTAGTACCTTTCCCTGTCAGTGGGCTGTGTGTGAGCCAGGGGGCTGGCAGACTTTGGCCCTATACAAACCAACCTAACTTCAGGGCCAGCCTGGTATGTCCTGATGTAAAGCCATGCAAGTGACTTCCCTGGACCATTTCCTAAAAACTGGGCTGTGCTGCATCTCTAAAAAAAAACATATTTCCATAGCACCAAGCAGGGTGAGTCAGATCCCATCTGGAATTGCTTCTCTGCAAAATCGTCACTGTGCTTAGAGATTCGTTCATTTGGAGTATCCAATATGCATGTTGTGCCTTTCAAATCATTGCTTAAAACCAGCGTTTAATCCCAGGATTAACACCTGTCCTCTGCAACTGACTTTTTACACGCTGCATCTTCGTTGTGCCACTTTGCATCAGAATACAGAATCAGTGACCTGGTATCTGCATGTGGGGATAGCATGTATAAAACAGTGGGAGGGCTCCCAGTCTCATCTGGACTAGATTATTTATCTAATCAAGTCATATTTAGCTGCAAGCCATTACTTGATTACTGAAACCCCTTCAATATGATGCCAGCAGCTCTGTTTGTATAGAAAAGCTGATTACTTCATTTTCCTGGAAATTCAGTCAGATCCTTCCTCTGAACATTTATCAATAGTTCAAGAAAAAAAAATAATTTAAGTCTGTCTTTATGGAACTGGACTCTCCATCTTAACCTCAAGAAAAAGAAATGCATTTTGGCTGATATATTTAACGCTTCCCCTACTCTGAGTCAGAATCATCCAAGGGAAGGATGAATCAGAAAGCCAAAATAATTTTTGAAGACCACTACATCTTAAAAGGAATGACTTGTTACTGTAACCTTCATGCTCTGAGGTGGCTCCCCACAGAGGGCATGGAAGGGATGAATACCACCCACCGACTTTCAGCAGGAGGATGTGGCCAGCCCCTAAATACACACACAGTGACCATTGTGTCTGTGTCTTGTGGAAATGGCCCTGGCCCCACACCAGAGTAAAAGAGGGAGTTTCATTGCTGCTGCTCAGGTTGCTGTGGTGGCGAAGTGCTCAGCAAGAAGCTGCCACGCAGCTCATGGTGGGTTTTGGAGCCTGCACTGAGCTCTGGGCTGGCCCAGTCCTGTGGCTCACAGCATCCAAGGAGGTCTGATTCAGGTACCTGCCTGCCAGGTGATGCAGGGTACAGCTTTCCACTTCTGTGTCCCATTTTTGGAAAGAAAATTCTGTTTGATCCCTGAGGAGCCCAATGGATTGTCTACGAAAGAGGAAATTCTTCATGAGGTTTGTCCTTTCTTCTGCTTCAGGATAGTTTTAACTATGCTGTGAAAACATGAACAAATTTGTTATTAAAAGAGACTTTCTCTGAAGCCTGAAGCATAGTCCTAGCTGAGGAAGGATGTCCCAGAGGTTCTGGCACTCTCTGAGATTAAAAAATAAGAAAGAAAGAAAAAAAAAAAGAAAAAGATTTATTTCTCTTCCCTGTTGCAACCTTTGTGCACGACTCTGTAGAAGTAATTTAGGGCCAGACGTGTAAAAGTATGGGCTGCCTCAGGATGCAGAGTTATCAGCCACGCAGAGTACTTTGAGGGCTGGTAGAATGCGATTCAACACTGACAGCTGCGGCTGGTGGGGACAAGGGACTGTAAGAGGACACAGGAGAACTCTGCTGGCTTCTGTCTCGTGGTCCCCTGAGAGGCCACCATGGATTAGCAGAGACTCAGCCAGCCTAGCAGCCTTCTAGACCAAAGGGAGTCACAGGGAAGAGAGGAGGACGAGGGAAAGGTGCTACGGGTACTCCCCAGGGAAGTCTCCCAGCCAGCACCGATGCATGACTTAGAGGCTGTCAGAAAGCTGAGCATTTGAAATGCCAAACGTCCTGCAATAGCCTAAGGTTTGCAAAACTCTTACCCAAGCCCTTTATTAATTCAGCCTGCTACATGCAAAATGGACATGCTGGGTCCTGCCAGCCCCTGCTGGGGCAGCTGGTTAAAACCCAAGTCACACAGCGATCCACCGGGCAGTGCTTATGAAAAGTGAGGGCTTGTCTGGGATGATTTCTATAAACAGGGACAGGAAGAACCTACTGGGGTTTATTGGCAGTGCTGAAGGGATGAAGAGCACCTTAATAAAGAGACTGGTCTGTGTGTAGCGTTGGTAAATGAGTGACCAGTGTAGCTGTGGTGCCTTTTAATAAATAAACCATTTGGCTAGAACAAAAACGTCACTGAAGCACACTTAAACCACTGAGCTTTCAGGAACACTGCCTGCCTCCTTCAGAAATCACTTATCTATGTCTTGATCCTGTTATTTATTTACAAAAAAAAAAAAAAGTAAACATCTTGGTCTCTTCAAATCCAAGAAGAGATGTGTGCGTGTGCCATGTTAGCCCAAGCTTTTGCTGCGTGACTCATACCGGTTGCAACATGCCGAGGGGTTGGAGAGGGTATTTCTTGTTTACCTCCCTGGAAACACAAACACTGTGTTGAAAAAAAACACTGGCACTCCACTGTTCATCTCCTCATTTTAACCCGCACGCAAAACTCTCCGCCACTACTCGGATGACAAACCATGAGGAAATGCAGCCTGGTGCATCTGCCTCGAGAGGTGTTTCGTCCAGCTGGGGCCACCAGGCAGCCGGCTGCTCTGCACCAGGACTTCTTCCAGGATTTTAAATCTTTCCATTGGGAGTTTTCACAAATGCAAACATTTCATCTCTTTTTGCAATATGCATTTTTTTCAGGAGAAAAGTCTGCTTAACTATTTTTTTCCTCTGTTCACCTGCTCTGTTGCTGACACGGTTGCAGAGAGGTTTCCAGGCTTCAACCTGAAGAAAGCAGGAGGTGGGAGCAGAGGTGGCTCCTGCACACTGGGGCCGGCACACAGGTACTGCAGAGCACAGCAAAAACGTGCTGCTATAGGTCTCCTTTTTGGAAAATACACAAAACTGGGCCATAACACTGCACATGGGTGTGCAGGCATGACCACACAACCATCCCTGTCGAGGTGGGGAGGTGAAACATTTCTCAGCATCCAGTATCACCACATAAGTTTGTCATGGGAGTCAAGAAACACACCCAAAGCTGTGGAAAGATATTTGGGCCAAATGTAATTTAGCCAAGCTGAAATTTAGTAAGGGGCCATTATTCTGACTCCTGAGAGCACTGTCAAATACATATTGCACTGTTTTATTACTTTTATATATATATCTCACTTTAGTTGGTATGAAGCTCTACCTTAAAAGGACAAGAAAGTATAATTTAATGCAGAGACCTCATTTTCTCCATAACGTGCATTTTTCAGAGGAGAGTTTTCAAAAGGGCACACACACTTTTCTCTTTCTGTTGCAAAATGAAATGTAGAAACAACAAGTTCTGCACATTTTGAACTGAAATTATGCCTCTGGCAGGAAGCATCAGCCCTCAGAGTCTAAAACGTATAGTGCAGGGACATTGGGCTTGCTTTAATAACAGAAAATGAAGATTTCTTGAAGGGATATTGCGGATTAAGAGAATTTGCAGGGCCAGGCTGACAAAAAGACAAAGACTGTGTGATTGATCTTGCTGACCAAAGATAATTAGCGAGCACTATTTGCAGGAGTGCTTACACTGAACAAAGCCAGACAAATAAGTGAAAAGGAAAGATTTGACAAATGTTTTCCCCTTGCTGAATTGTCTGTGCATTTATTCCACTTCTTCTCTATTCAAAATCTATTTGCCTGGTGATTTCTGAAGATAATCTTTCTCTTATGCTTTGTTTCTGAGACGAATTCATTGCACTGGTGGTCTCCAGCCTCCTCTGGGTGAGTCTCCCACCCACAGCCTGATCTTCCTCCACTGCCAGCAGCACTGTAGGTCTGGGAGATGAAAGAAGGGGGAGGTTTGTGCCATAAACCATCTGGCAGCGCTCCTTTTTGTGGTCTGCAACTACCTTCCCCTCCAGTGTTACCTGGGATCCATAAGCAGTGCTACACCGGTGCTGGGACCTCAGCGCTTGCTGTGCTCAGGTGCACGGCTGCAGCACCCTGCTTGCCCCCTGCACCCAGGTTGGGTCTCTTTCCGAGTGCTTCAGCGCTGAGGATCTGGGGTCTGTGTGTATATGGAGGGTCAGAGGGTCAGAGGATGGAGCACAACCTGGCTTGCAGCCAGACCTCGCAGCTCAGCAGTGCTGGCAGTGAAGGTGGGGTGCAGGAAGCACAGCTGGTGCTGCGTGGCCAACATTACCGTGCCACAGCTCAGCTGGGGGGAGAAGTCGTGTTGCATGTGTATGATTTTTGCCACTTGGAAATATCATAAAGATACTTCTCAGAATGGGGTTTGCTATGAACTACTGTCTGAAATGTGCCTTCTGCACAAGTCCGTAATATTCATTTCAGTATCATTGTTTGGAGTAGTTCCATGGCTGCACAAAGCAGCTTTTGCTTTAGGCAGTAGAGTGGGATCTAGGCACTGGGCTTAATTTTATTTGTGACTGGCAGGGGAGTTACTTCTTGCTCTCTACTGCTGGTTCCTCATTTTTAATGAGCATGGTACTTCCTCTCTCCTGCCCTTTGCCTGGCACATCTCCTTGGCTTGTAAACTTTTTATGGTCCAGGGACTGCCTCTGTCCTTCTGTTTGTTTGTTTACTAATGCCATTATGCCAAGCTGGATAGGAATTTCTATCTGCAGCCATAGTACAAGCATTAGCGTAATGCTCACAGCAAACTAAGTGGCTATGAGAGCTGTAGAAACAGAACATAGCAAGAAAATACAGCTTTAACCTGTTTATGTGTAAGTAAAAACGGTTGAATAACTTTTTGCAGGGTTTGTGGACTCTGGATATTACATTTCAGATAAACTATGGCATGGATCAGATAGTAGTTGGGGAGTGCACTGACACTGTACTAATGACTTGTGCTGCTGGGTGGCTCTATAGAAAGGAATTACCAGCCTCATGAATTTCATACAGCGTGATTGATTGCCTGACAATTTAATGTGGATTGAAGTCACTGAATAGTCAGACTCCCAGACTTTCTCTCCTCTTACATCTCTATTTAGATATCCTTTATCTCTTTCTTTTTATATGATTTTTTCCATTTACTTTTTTTTTCAGCAAAGAATTCTTTCCTCCTCCTACCTCTTTTTAATTCATTCCCAAGTTAAAATGGCCAAAAAAGGAAAAATAAAATCCACAAAGCAAAACAACAAAACCAACCAACAAACAAAAGTTAGATTTGAAAACTCAGGCAAGCTGCAAGAGAACTGACAAAAACCGAGGTGCATGATGTCTTCCATAGACTGTGAGGCACTGGAAGCTAAATGTTTATAATTTGCCATCAGTTTATGGGCCACACAGAGGTCCCAATCCTAAAAACTTTAATGCTTCTCTATGAGTTTATTTTCTTGGGTAATTCCAGGGAAGCAAACGAAAGCATACACAGAAGTTGTGCCTCGGAATAAACTTACACAGAGGCTTTGTCTGTATTAGCTTTAAGCAGGGAGAGGTCATGGGCTCAGGCCCAGGGTCAACAGCTGTCTTTATCGCCAGCGTGTTAGGATGCTCCCCGGCAAGGTCAGATACAGACCAGCCAGCGTGCACTCTGCACCCAGGAGTGTGGATGTGGCCCTTTCTGGGAACCTTCATAATGGTCGTATGGTCAAAACTGGCCAATTGCCTTCATGGCGAGAGACCAAACCCTGTCACTGTTTGCTGTACTGGAACACATGTAGCTTTATGGGCATGTTTTCTGAGTCAACATAAGGGGAAGCTGCAAACAACACAAGATCCCTGAAGTTCTGCATCCACACTAGGTCAGATGTCTGTGATGGTAGCTTTCATAGCTCTGCCCATCTTGAGTAGCTGAAATGATGCTCTACTTGGGTAGATTTTCAAATATGACCTCATTTTCTGTGAACTTTCTGGAGCTTCTTGAGGCTCTTCTGTTCTTTGTCCTCACCCCTTCCCACTCATGGGCTTCAGGGGATCCAGAGGTCCCAGTTAGCTCTCTGTGTGTGGCTTCCTCCATTGATTTTCCAGCTCAAATACAAAGGGCAATCAGGCAGCTTAGTACAGAATGACTTTTCAGGTACGTTTCGTGACATAAGAACATTGGGCTGAGCCATAAGGCTTAGGTTAGCAGTGGCCATTCTTACCCACTTCTCAGGAGAAGAATGGACAAACTGTTCTCTTTGCTGAAACTATTTATGAACTGACGTCTATTTACAGAGAAGGGACTTTTTCTTGTTCTGTTCCACCTTTCCTGGAAATGTGGTAAAGAGTCATATTCATTAATGCTCTTCAATAAATACAAAAATGAATTAAAGCTTGTTATTACAGGAAGAAGTGTGTGGTACGCTTGTAGAGTCACAGGATTTATTAATTACCTTCTGGTAGTGCATTAAATCATTACTAGTTTGGAAAATACGACACTCACGTCAGATACTGTGAAAGTACCACTAAGTTTAGTTATTTTTTCATAAAGTACATGCAAAATAGGCCTGTAAAAAAAAAATAAGACTCACAGAAGCAGAGCCTAGAATTGCTCTGCCGAGTTAATAAAATCCGAAATCAGATTCTTGAGAGCAGTGAATGACCTGGCTCAATAGTTGTAGCACATCAGTTGCTTAGTGCTTGCAAAACACGTCTGCAATACCTGTTAAATTTGTTTCCAAGTAGTCTCAAAATCAAGTTTTATTCCAATACAGGCTTTGGGATGATGCTATAGCACCTTACTTCCCTGAGGAAGATACTCTGAAGATACTCTGAAGAGAATTTCTCTCTAAAGCCATGAATAGTCAGTGTTGAGGGCTAAGGTAGTTTTTACTGAACTCATTTGATATTATGAATTAAAAAAAAATACTCTTCATTGTTATTTTTTTTATTTATTCCTTTTCTCAAAGTAACATCAGATAATGTGGATGAATGGTTAAGACTTGCTTGCAATGCAGTATGTTGACAGTAGTCTGTCAGCCTTAGTGTGGTACATTTCTGGTGGTGCATGAAAAAATACAAACCAAGAGGTGATAGTAAGATAAAAAGATACAGGGAATTTTTAAAGAAGGAGCTAGAGAAACTTCATATCTCAGTGTTGTTCCTTTTTGATAACAACAGGAGTCATCCTAACAAAAAGGCTAAGGGACTGCATGAATATCTATGAAGGAAATGAAAACAAGGGGGAAATGGTTACTATTATTGCAAGGAGATTTTTAAGAAATGTTAATACACAGGAAAAAGTGATAATTTACCATGTAGTGTTATAGGATAAAAAAAGAACAATGATTTGAAATAAAATATTTCAGGCTAAGAAGGACGTCTTAACTCTAATTTTGTTCTATTTTACATAGATTGCGGTACTTCCCACAGAAAGCATAGCATTTGCATCTCTCTCAGTGCTGTCATTCACATGACTGACATATTTCATATATGTGGGTTTTTTTCCTCTTTTATTCTCTTTCCTGGTAATCACTCATTGGTGGTAGAGCCCCTGTCTGTTATTCTTTTAATGGAATTGTCACATAAAATACAATAGAGGAAATCAAACTTGAAGTGAAAAAGCTCCATATTCTTTCAAAGCTCAGAACTCCATTTTTTACAGTAAACATGCTCTTTTATACCTCATCTGTTAGCACATACACAGTTCACAAAGCATGAATTTACTGATACACATCATATATGGAAGCTTCATATTATAATATAGACAGTACTAAACAACAGATTTCACGCTAAAGAACAGTGTTAGTTTCTTCTAAATTTAATCCAGAGAGCAAAAGTGCTTTTATAATGCACAGAAAACAACATAGTGAAATGACAGGAACATATTCAGGAACAGAACATGTTAATGTTAGCCTCAGGAAAACACAATACCAGATTACCAGATTTGAATGACACCCAGTTTTCATCCAAATATTATTTGCTGATCTGATTATTATGAAATCTGAGGTTAAAAGAATCCAAAAACTCTGAAGCACCATTTGCAAGAAATTATAGGTAATTTTATGGATGTTTTAAACCATAAGACTAGGTGACAGGTGGCACATAGGTTAAAACTCTCTTTCTCTGGGAAAACAAAAAAATCAGAATCATGCCAGAACATGAGAAGAAACTTATCTTGCAGAACATGTGGTTTCAAGATCTTAGTCCATCAAAGGATCGTAATCACACTCCCAAAGGGAGCTCTGCCTGAGAAGCATCAAAGGCTTTCAGAAGAAACAATCATAAGTGATGGGGTTGGATTCCTCATCAACGCACTTCTTTTCCTTCCTTAATTGCTAATAGACTCCTACAAATCCCACTTGAATTCACTGAATCTCTGAAAAAAAATGAGAATAGAGAGAGAATAGCTTGTAGAAGAGTGCCGATATTACAAGATGTGCCCTTTGTTAGTGGTTGCTGGCTGATACATTGTCAGTCAGCAAACAAGGATGAGGGATGTTGTGAGGAGGTGAATCAATTACATTTTCTGTTACACTTGCACTAACACAAATGCAACCTGGAACTCCCATCCTGCTTAATTTACAGGAATTTACCCTGTGCCCTCCTGTCTTGCTCACAGCAGCACAAATGGCTGGCATGGTGGAAGGGCAGGATGCCTGCTTACAGGCTAGGAAAGCAAAGAAGGGCTACCCAGGCTTTGGGTGAGAAGAGCTGGGAGGAGCTCAGATGCTGTGGTGGTAATAAAGATTACCCAATAGAGACAATGGTGGCCATTAAAGATAAAAA